>NC_134689.1:35120569-36608069 GCF_050947455.1 Rhinoderma darwinii
TCTCAGCGGTATCTTACAGCTGACATCTGGCTGTAATGGCGGGGACTGAAATTGGCTTCGATCCCCGCCATTAACCCCTTAAGTGCAGCGCTCAAACGTGAGTGCTGCACTTAAGGTGTTTGCAGCTCATCGGAACCCCAGCAATAAAATTGCCGGGGTTCCGGTGCCTGCAATGGCAACCGGAGGCCTAATACTGGCCTCCCGGCCTGCCTAGCGCGGAAGCCGGTCAAGATCCGCCCGGCGGCGGAGCCGGATCTTCTTCCGTAGCTGATCCGGCGTCATCAGCAGTGGAAGTCAGCTGTATGTTACAGCTGACATCCACCTGTAATGGCAGGAACCGGAGCTAGCTCCGATCCCTGCCATTAACCCCTTCGATGCAGCAATCGAAAATGATTGCTGCATCTTAGCGGTTGCTAGCAGATCGCCAGCCCCGACAGGCAATCAGGAGATGAAGCCTAATCGGCTTGCTGTCAGTGAATAACTGACAGATCTAATACATTGCACTACGTAGGTAGTGCAATGTATTAGAAAAAAAACATCAGACAGTTGCAACTTCAAGTCCCCTAGTGGGACTTGAAAAAAAGTGTACAAAAAAGTATAAAAAAGTGAAAAAAAAGTGAAAAAAATAAAAGTTTGAAAACAATAAAAGTTTAAAGTAATAAAATAAAACACAATCACCCTTTTTCTCTTATCAAGTCCTTTATTATTAAAAAAAAATAATAAACCATACGTATTTGGTATCGCCGCGACCGTAACGACCTGAGGTATCAAAATATTATATTATTTATCACACGCGGTGAACAGCGTAAAAAAAGCCCGTAAAAAAACTATACCAGATTTTTTGGTCACTTTGCCCTACAAATATTGGAATAAAAAGTGATCAAAAAGTCGCACGTATCCAAAAATGGTACTTATAAAAACTATAGCTCGTCTCACAAAAAACAAGCCCTCATACAGCTCCGTCGACAATAAAATTAAAAAGTTATGGTTGTCACAACTTGGCGACAGAAAAAATACATTCTTTTTACAAAAGTAATTTTATTGTGCAAAAAGTTGTAAAACATAAAAAAGTTCTATAAATTGGGTATCGCCGGAATCGTACTGACCCGCAGAATAAAGTTAACATGTCATTTATAACGCATTGTGAACGCTGTATAAAAAAAAACTAAAAAAGCTATGCCAGAATTGCAGTTTTTTGTTTACCTGGCCTCCCAAAAAATAGGATAAAAGGTGATCAAAAAGTCGCATGTACCCCAAAATGGTACCAATGATCGCTACAGCTCGCCCCGCATAAAAACAGCCCTCATACCACTACGTCTATGAAAAAATAAAATTAGTTAAGGCTCCAATAAGTCCGGAAATAAAAAATATACAGTTGTGACGGCCCGAGGGGAACATTTCTTCTGTTTCAAGAGGCGATTTATCAAGGACCTAAAATTAGGGAACCAGGTAGGGTAGGGCCCTAACATATACGCTGGAAGTGACGGTGCCCGTATTATACCAGGACAACACTTTTCCAGCAAAATTCCCCAAACTGCAAAGGTACGGAGTGTGAACCAAAAGGGGCATAAAAAAGGACGCCATATATCAGTGCGACACTGGCCTGTGCATAAAGGATTGCTTAACAGCGTAACACACATCTAAGGATCATTTTATTGGTTTTTTACCCCATTATTATACCACCTGACTATGCCCCTGATGTACTCTGCCCAGCTTACATGTACCCCGACATTATAAATGGAAACACCAGCAATACTCAAACAAATCTACTACCAAGCAAAATCCGCTCTCCAAAAGCCAAATGGCGCTCCCTCCCATCTGAGCCCTACAGTGTGCCCAAACAGCAGTTTCCTTCCACATATATGACATCTTCATACCCGGGAGAACCCTTTTAACAATTTTTGGTATGTGTGTCTCCAGTGGCATAAGCTGGGCATGACATATTTGCCACTGAAATGACATATCTAGGGAAAAATATAAATTTTTAATTTGCACCATCCGTAGAGCATTCATTTATGGAAAATACCTGTGGGGTGAAAATGCTCACTACACCCCTTAATAAATGCCTTGAGGGGTGCAGTTTCCAAATGGGGTCACTTATAAGGGGTTTCTTTTTATTATTTCACATCTCAGCCTCTGCAATTGTGAACCAATACTTTGTAAATCGCCAAATTAGGCCTCAATTTCGCATGGTACGCTTTCACTCTTGAGCCTGGTTGAATGTCCAGGCAAAAGATTAGGGCCACATGTAGGGTGTTTCTAAAACCGGGAAACACCGCATAATAATTAGAGAGCTGTCTTGTTATGGTGGCACAAGCTGGGCACCCCATATTGGCATATCTATGGAAAAAAATCCAATTTTCACTCTGCAACATCGAGTGCACACTAATTTCTACAAAACACCTGCAGGGTTAACATGCTTACTACACCTCTAGGTAAATGCATTGAGGGGTGTAGTTTCCAAAATGGGGTCACTTCTAGGGGGTTTCCACTGTTTTGGTCCCACAGACGCCCAGAAACCAATCCAGCAAAATCTGCACTCCAAATGGCGCTCCTTCCCTTCTGAGCCCTGCCGTGTGCCCAAACAGCAGTTTATGACCACATATGGGGTATTGCCGTACTCGGGAGAAAATGCTTTACAAATGTTGGGTTCTTTTTTTCCTTTATTTGTTGAGAAAATTAAAAATTTTGAGCTAAAGCTACGTCTTATTGAGGAAAAAGGATTGTTTTTATTTTCACTGCCCAATTCTAATAAATTCTATGAAACATCTGTGGGGTCAAAACGCTCAGTACACCCCTAGATGAATTCCACAGGGGGTGTAGTTTCCTAAATGGAGTCACTTTTTGGGCGTTTTCATTGTTTTGTCCCCTCAGGGGCTTTGCAAATGCGACATGGCCTCCGCAAACCATTCCTGCTAAATGTGATCTCCAAAAGCCAAATAGCGCTCTTTCCATTCTAAGCCCTGCCGTGCATCCAAACAGCCGTTTATTACCACATGTGGGGTATTATCTTTCTCGGGAGAAATTGCTTTACAAATTTTGTGGTGCTTTTTCTCCTTCAGTCCTTGTGGAAATGCGAAAAAATTAGCTAAACCTACATTTTCTTTGAAAAAATGTAGATTTTTATTTTCAGGGCCTACTTCCAATAATTTCTGCAAAAAAAAATTATTTCTGTATGGTCAAAACGCTCACTATAACCCTAAATAATTTCCTCAATGGATGTAGTTTCCAAAATGGGGTCACTCGTGGGGAGTTTCCACTGTTTTGT
This sequence comes from Rhinoderma darwinii, assembly GCF_050947455.1. Lineage (NCBI taxonomy): Eukaryota > Metazoa > Chordata > Amphibia > Anura > Rhinodermatidae > Rhinoderma > Rhinoderma darwinii. The sequence continues at coordinate 35,123,838 of NC_134689.1, forward strand.
CCCCTCAGGGGCTTTGTAAATTTGACATGGCCTCCGCAAACCATTCCTGCTAAATGTGAACTCTTAGAACCATAGAACATCTTCTATTTCAATAAATACTACACAACGACTGTCCATTTCTGGAATCCCTTTATCCTTTGCTCTGATAGATATCTCATAGAAATCAGTTCCTTCATAGTCAACTACACCCTTCGCAGAAATTTCTCCTGTTTGTTGGTTTAAGTAAAAAAAATATTTTACAGAATCCAATGTATGATAGTCAAAAAAATATTCTATTACCCCATTGAGACCTTTGTCTAAGTCTGTCACATTCAGTTTTAATACAGATGTTTTGGGAGTTGTGTTTTCCCGTAAGGTCACCTTGTATATTGAATGATAAAAAACATGAGCATTATCATTGATATCCAAAACAATGACATTGATTTCAGATGTCCCAGATTTTGGAGGTTTTCCATCATCGACAGCAGTGATGAGAAGTTTATGACTTGCTTGTTCTTCTCTGTCTAAGATCTTTTCTACAATTAATTCAGGGATCATAGTTCCATCTTTTCTTTTCTTTACAGACAATTTGAAATATGGACTAGAAGTCAGCATGTATTGAGATACACCATAAGTACCCATATCTAGATCTTGTGCACTTTCTAGAGGAAATCGAGTGCCTGGACTTGCTAGAGCTTCTAAAATTCTAATGGTTTGCACATTTGTGGAAAATTTTGGAGAATTATCATTTATGTCAAGGATTTCTATTTCCAAACCAAAAAGCTCCAGAGGCTCTTCAGTTATTATTTCTAGAGTCACAGAGCAGCTTACCCCAGATTCGCACAAGGTTTCTCTGTCCAATCTCTCTTTAACAACCAGGTCTCCATTGCCCTGGTTCACAGAAAAATATGTTGTGCTCTTTTCAGAACCTAATCTCACCCGTCGTGTAGAAATGTCTGTAATATTCAGTTTGAGACCCTCAGCTACATTGCCTACAAACGTCCCAGGTTCTCACTCTTCAGTAACGGAATAATGAAGCTGCCCAACGCCCCAGTTACAAAGAAAGAGGAGAATCAGTACTTGCCATTCCCAAAGCTTTGAGATGAGGATGTCCATAACGTAAATCATTAAATCACCATGGATTGTAAATCCTCTTATTGCCCAGAAAAAAATAATCATTCTGTGATTCTGAATTATAGAAGAACAAAATAGTAGATCCATATCTTCAAAATATATCAGCAGCTGTGTTTGTTGAAGAGCTGGGAAGGCGATTCACTGAGGCAGGGGGAGGAGATTATATGTATGGCATGGGCAAATCCTTTTGTTGCAAATAAGGAGACTGGGTGGTAACAATGCCCTCTGCTGGTCAAGTATAATTATTGCAGTATTGAAATTAAAAATACTGTAACTGAAGGCGGTAATGACTTTATGATTAAAGAGGCATACTATAAAATGTGAAGAAATATGATCTAGCAATTTTTTTTGTAATAAATAAATGATTATATTTCACAGCATTTCTGAATCTGAATGGAGATATACTCCTTAGTTCACTGTTTTTTATATTACACAAATAACTTTGTGTTAGCAAACAGGGTTTTTATTTCTTGGCCCTAAAATTAAATTTTTCATTGAGTAGAAATATTTATGATAAAAAGAAAGGTCTAGAGATCACATTTTGGCCATAATAGGAGTTATTTATTTTCTCCTTATATACCTCGAGCAGCACCTATTATCTGCAGTTTTCCATGTATTCGTACCTTCTAAATCATGCCTATATTATATAAATAAGTCAAAATGATCAAGGCTCGATTTAAGGGGTTGTCCCACCACTAAATATAATTTTACGGATCATAAAATGTTACAATACTTGCCATTTACATGCTGTTAAAAAAACGATCTAAGTGAAGTTATGACATATACTCACATAGTATGGCGCTACCTGGTGTTCAAAGTGTATAACAATGGGCACATCCACCTAATGAGCTAAGTGTTGGTGGACACATGCTCAGTCACTCTCCTCACAGCCAGATCTGTGAGATTGCATAGTGATCCTTAGTTCACTGCACAGTAGCCAATAGAAATAGCTCACTGTCCTGCTTGTCAGGAAAGATGCAGAGCCACTGCAGAAGCATGGCAGTATAGCCGAGGAGACTCCTTCTTCTCAGCTTTTTAGCATCGTAAAGCTCGGCATCCTGACAGCATATATGAACCCTGCATTATATCCCACTCAGCCTTTATTATTTTATTTTAATATTTTGTCATTGCTGTCTAATACAGTAGATACTGTGGTTGTCACTCAGTATATATCTTTATGCTCAGTATCTTATGTTACCTATCTGCAGGGAAACTACAGTAAGTAGAGACTACATAGTCACCTGTCAGAGGAGGGAGGTGACTAATTCTGCTCAGAGCTCCTTCCCTAGCAGCACAGATTAGCAGCAGCTCCAAGGGGGACCCAGGGAAGCAAATAAATTATGAGAAGTGGATTTTTATATGCTAGAAATACCTCAAATTACTTATTCCCTTTAAAGAAAACCTGTCACTTGCCCAAAAAACTGCAGTTGACATCTCAGTTAGATTGCAGGCGCCTCACAGATTCTGCCGCTTTTTATTTTTTCTTCTAGCCCCCACCGTTTCAGAGATATCGGTGCCGTTAGTTCTGGTGCCTGATATGCAAATGAGGCCTTTGACTGTCAAGTGGGCGGGTAACACCTGTCACTTGATAAGGGGTAACCGTCTACTTGACAATCAAAGGCCTCACTGGCATATCGGAGGCCAGGAACGGTGGGGGCTAGAAGGAAAAAATGAAAAGCATCATAATCTGTGAGGTGCCTGCAATCTGACTAAGATGTCAACTGTGGTTTTTTGGGCAGGTGTCAGGTTCTCTTTAAGTCTGAAAATCAGTCTTTTTTTCAAATCATCATTCATGAGAGTGTCAACCTCCAATAAGGTTTATTGTACATTATGATATTAGAGAAAGCTGTATTATTCATATGGATTTCCACTATTGTTTATATTGGGGTCTTTTATGACCACTAGACAAGGTCTTGTAAGAAAAACATTGATAAATATGTGAATCCAATATCAATTTTTAAATACTCACAGATTTAGATATCCTTATAGCAAATATCTGAATTGTTATATTTCCCACTTAAGGCTTAAAAATCTAGTTACAATTGCGCTAACATAACTGTGTACATACATACATGTATGTAATATCTACCTTGTATCTACATAAGTACAACATTTCTATTCTTTTGCTTCAGCTGAATGCTATGGCTCCCATCAGATGCCCGGATTGTGATCAGTCAGACGTATGAAGATTATTTATAATGCACTGCTGTAGTAAGACTGATAATTGTATTATTGGTTCCATACTGGATCTATATGTGAGACTTTCTTTTAAGATAAATTATAAGGAAAGGATTTGGCATTATAACTTGCAGCAATATATGCAGGATATTTAAAGGGCCTGTTCAAATGCAATTCCTTCTCAGCCAATAATACTTACTTTGCTTATTTCGACATATACTATATCATATATTTTTAGGCAGGGAATGAGGCTGCCCTTTCATCACATATTAATGGCCTATCCTAAGGATGGGTCATCATTAGAAAATCCCTGGAAACTCCTTTTAATTATACATTTCTGTCTGCCTACAGCTCCCACTAGAGGGGGTTTACTGTATAGGACTGTATGCAGCTCCCATTGGTGACAGATTTTGTTTTTTATTTTACTCAATATTTTCTCCTGAACTATTCAGAGGGGGGTTTCCGGGTACTAGGAAACTCCCCTAAGTTTTCCCATGGCGTCATATATAAAAGGACTTTATGCTTTACAGTACATAAAATTCTACAAGATAAGGATGTGTCTATATGGCTTTGTTAAATATACTTTCTCACTAAGAACCAACAAATAAAACTCTAATAGACCTCAAGGGTTTGTAAAGCTGTCTGTGAATGAATTCCCAGAATAAAACAACTACAGTAGTTTGCACCCTTGTGATGACAGTTGTGGTTACCCCACATGCAGGCGTTCTATACTTCATTTGTCTTCTGAGCGTTTACCATTTATTTGACTGAACCATTATGCCAAAGTCCTTACAATGCATCTGATTGAGAAAAGTTCCGGGGCAAGATAAAATTAGCTATTGATGGGCTGCATTCTTGTGGGTATTGGTTCAGCTTACAAAATGGCTATGCTGCTTGTTTTAGACTTTTAACCTGTTTTTTTTTTTGCTTTTCAGTTTCCCTGTACTGTAGGTTGTGTACTCACTGTGTTCATTTTAGTTCATATAGATTTGTTAACCCCTTGGGGTATGTTCACACAGAGTTTTTCGCAGGCAGAAAATTCTGCCTAAAAATTCAGTTTGGAATTTTGAGGCAGATTTTGATCTGCCTGCATGCCGTTTGCCGCATTTTATCGCGGCGTTTTTCGCTCCCGCTTATTGAGCACCATGGGCAAAAACGCAGTGAAATACGCTTTCTCTGCCTCCCATTGTTGTCAATGGGAGGTCAGAGACGTAAACAACTGAAGATAAGGCATGTCGCTTCTTTTTCCCACAAACGTTTTTTTCCGCCCATTTTTTTCGAGTCCATACTGGTCCCTTCATCAGGTCTATTATACTGAAACTGTACAATAGACCTGATGAAGAGACCAGTATGGGCTCGAAACGCGCTGTCAATTGAATAATGATAAACCTTTTCAAGAAACCATCTTCAAGCATCATCCTTTCTTACCTGCCTGGCGCCGATAACATAAAAAACTGTATACAATTCTTCAAATACTCGTATATTTCTCAACTTTATTCCCGCAAGGAGGACTCGTACTCCCAGGGATCGCAGTGGGTGGCAGCCGGCTCATACATAGAGCGATGCCAAAAAAATCTCGAAGGAGCGCCGTCTCCCTTTATTTTCTTCAAAACTCATATGTAACTATACCCATATGAGGGCTTGTTTTTTGCGAGACGAGTTCTAGTTTTCATTGGTACTGTTTTGAGGTACATTTAATTTATTAAATAATTTATACATTTTTGAGGGAGGACTATTTTTTATTTTACTAAACTTTATTTTCCTTTTTTCTTAGTCCCACTAGAGGACAGTTGGTCGCTTGTCTAATGCTTTGGAATTCTTACCTCTAGAATAGCCTTATAGGCATATACCTAAGGCGGATCTGCGGGTCTTTGTTAGGTTACCATTGCTATAGCAACCAATCAGCACCTCACGATCACATCAGAACCCCCTCTCTTAGTCAAGCTCCTTGACTTCAGCATCAAAGGGATTGACAGCAGGAGCGCAACTGTCAATCACAGCTGTGATCCTGCTGTGGATCGCGTGAGCACAGACATTGTGCCTGCGTGATCACAATTATGTACATGTACTTCATTGAGCCTTTAGTTAAGGCAATCCATGACATACATGTACATCAGGGTGCCTTAAGGGGATAGAGGGTAATTCCTTAAAAATCACACACAATAAGTGATCACAAGGGGTCTCACTGCTGGGACCCACACTGATCAGCTGTAATCTGTGGGGGAACCCGGCAGCACGTGTTCAGTTCCCCATTAGCAACATGACATCTTTTATCAAGAATTATATGATGACCTTTAAAATCTATGAGCTGTCATATACAACAGTTGGACATTGTGGGTCCTGAATGAGGAACTCCCTGAATGAACTAAAAATAATGGGTTTCCAAAACAATTTAGCTGTTTCCCCTTTAAATATATGATGGAAATTATACTATTTAGCACAGTATATACAATTGAAGGGTAAAATAACTGAAACACTAAAGATAATTACAGGGCAAGTTTTTACACCAAATTCAAGATATGTTACCACCAGGGAACTGTTAATAGAACATACAATGCATTGTCGCAGTCATGGAAGCCCGTCATTACATGTACTCAGGTTGTCAGTTTAAATAATAGGCATTTTTGCTTAATATTACTTTAATGGCAAAAAAATAAATAAAAATTCACCCAATGTTTAAGAACTCATTCTGCAGGACAATTTATCCATCTCTTTTAATAATAGATCAGCAAATGATTGCCACCATTCCCATGTCTGCCCTCTCCTAGTGAATGGTCACAACATCATCTACTGTATCACACAATATAAAGAAAGGCTCATAATACTGCATTTCTGGACATATCCCAGGTACCATGCAGTACATTTCTATCAGCGTGTTAAAAAGTAACTTATACAAGGACGTCATAGAAGATCCCCCACTGAGCGAGAGCAGAGGGCTGCTAACAAACAGCGGCTCTCAATTTGGCGGACTCAAGCCATCATGTAATACTACATTTATATCGCCAATGATATACGAGCTGTTTGGCAGGGGTGTGAGATGCTAGACTGGTGGTTTCCACCCGAAAAGGGGTTATCTTCATGATACAACACCTTTATGATCCAGGGCTTCTTTTGCAGACCACATTTTACATGTAAATTACTATAATTCATTATGCACTTTCCGTACAGATGACATTTTAGAAAAATGGTAATGGCATTATACAAATAACCTTGTGAGAGAGTTAAGCTGCATACAAATGTATACAAATGTTATTCTACGGAATAAATGAAAAAATCTGTCCCGGGACAAGGTGCTTTACCTGGCAACACTGGGTCACATCATGCATATATCATGCCCATTTAGATGAAAAAGTTGACAAAACTTTTATTTTAAAAAATGCACAAACCCGTTAGTTGGTACATGCCATACCCTACAAACTGTAACCATGCAATATTTTATATATAATAAAAATAATAATAGTAATAATTCATAGCTTACATCTTAATACATATAATAAAAACATCCACACTGAATTGGCCATACCATAGTGCCCCACATACATCTGTGCCAGCAGTGCCCTCCGTGTTGTTACTGCTATGCTAGTACCAGAAACAATGTACCAGCCATAACCATGTCCATACATATGTGCCAATCAAAGCAGTGCCCATAATAAAGTGCCAGTCAGAGTGGTCCTTATAATATAACAGATGTACAGAATCTCCTCCTGTATGTCCTCTACTCCACAAACAGGAATTTAGAATAGATTAGCACTGGAGATTAATCTCTGCTTTCAACCAGATGTGTAATATTCCAGGGTAGTGCTTGAAATCCTGGACTGGACCACTGAATCCTGGACACTTGCTTCCTATAGGGTTAGGGAGTTATGAATTGCACAACACAGGCCAGAGAGCTGCATGTGGCTCCTAAACTAAACTGTGGACACCTTGGCTATATAGGATTTCACATATTTAATTAGTATTGTCTAATCCCAGGACAAGTTTTATGTTACCTTGTTTATTATTGGACCCAAATACATCTAAAACTAGTTGTTCTCACCTTAACCCTTTCTTATCAGCAGTTGTAACCAGTAAGAACCATTGTTATCATAAATTCCCTATTACACGGGCCATGACCGGACAAACGAGGGTTCATATGAACGCTTGTTCCCAATCATTGCCCTGTTTAACAAGGGCAACGATCAGCCGATGAACGAGCAAACGCTCGTTCATCGGTTGATTTGCTCTTTTATGCAGAATTAAAAATCATCATTGTCGGCAGCACATGTCCCTGTGTGATCAGGGAGATGCGCTGCCGACATGATGAAAATATATAGGGATGAGCGATCGTAGTAACGAGCGCTTTTTCCTATACATATCCAATCATTGTTTACACGGTCCATGTCGTGCCGTGTAAAAGGACCTTAAGGAACCTACAGTATCGTAGTATACTATTAATTATAAGCCGACACCAACACTAGGTACTGTATAACGTCTGTCACTGCTTTACAATAATATTAGCATAAACTAGTAAAAATATTTCCGTATGAAGTTCGGACTAAAAATTTTGCAAACTGGAAAATATTCATTTGATGTAACTAGGAGAGACCACCAAATACTATAACACTACAATACATAATACTACTAATAAAAGATGAAAAATGACATGTACATAAAAAAACACATAATTTCTTTATGTTACTATTAGCTACATTATTTATTGGGCACTTGTCAAAATAAAATAAAAAATTCTTAATGAAGAACCTATATACACAGAGAGAGAGAGAGAGAGAGAGAGAAGAGAGAGAGAGAGAGAGAGAGAGATACTTGCAATAGGAGTATCATCTCACCTGACTACTGCCATTTACCATTGTGTTAGAAGATGAAGCATCACCCTCACTGGCCAAATCCTTCAAATGAGGAAAATCTAGAGGTTTCATAAATGTGAAGTCATTTTCTGTTGTGGAAGGATAACATGTTGGATAACATGGTCCCTGGGTTTCTGGTGGAACCATTCTGACCTCCATGTACTTTAATGTTCCATCATTGTTCAAAAAAAGAGTTGGTTTATAGTGATCCATATAGTGTTTAGGACCCGATTTACTTGGTACGCAAAACCCACAACTGCTGCCCCCATCCTCCCGTTTTAAACACTTCCAAATCAGAATGAAAAATGTAATAAGTGAAACCAAACTAATGGCAGCTATGGAAATGATAAGATACAATGTCATGTCACTTGTTGGCATGGAATTTGTAAGAAGGTCTTGAGATTTTGGACTTTCATTCACCACACTGTCTAATATGTTAACAAGCAGAGTTACTGTAGTTGACATAGAAGGTTCTCCATGATCACTTACTGAAATTACAAGTTTTTGCTCTAAAATATCTACTTCTTCCAGTCCTTGAAGAGTTCGTATTTCTCCAGAAGCTTCAGAAACTTGAAATAATCTTGAATTTGTATAATCAACCAGCCTATAGTGTAACCAAGCATTACGACCAGAATCTTTATCCACTGCAGACAACTTGGTCACCAGATAACCAGCTGCGGCTGATTTTGGAATTTTCGGTTGATGAATACGCTCTCCCGAATTATCTAGATATAGCACAGTTGGATAGTTGTCATTTACATCCAAAACAAAGATAAAAACCGAAGCATTGGAAGATAATCTTGGAGATCCAGAATCTTCAACTTTTACCGTAATGTTTAAGACCTGAGTGTGCTCATAGTCAAAGGAACGTTGGGCGAAGATCTTACCACTTTCTGAGTTTATGTATACAAAAGACGATACGGAGAAACCATCTATCTGGCTTTCAACTACAGAATATGTTAACTCTGAATTAACCCCTTCATCTAAATCAGAGGCAGATACTGTACATAATAAACTGCCTGACTCATTGTTCTCCTTTATGAAAGCATTGTATGCTGACTGCTGAATTACCGGAGGATTGTCATTGACATCAGAAATTTTAAGGGTTATTTTTGTTTGCGTGTGCAATGGGGGAGATCCTAGATCAGATGCAGTTACAATGATTTCATACTGAGCATGTTTTTCTCTATCTAGCCAGCCATCAGTTACCAGAGAGTGACGGTTTTTAAGATGGTGGAATTTAAATGGAAGGTTTGGAGATGCTTCTAATAGTATTTCTCCATTTTTACCGGAATCCTTGTCCGTCACAACCAGGAATCCAATCACTGTACCCAGGGCGGCATCTTCGGGGACTGCATTTGTGGCAGAAGTGAATATAATCTCGGGTGGGTTGTCATTTATATCTTGTATTTCCACTTGAACAATACAGCGTCCTTCTAGTTCTGGTATTCCTTTGTCTACTGCCCTGATAGATAACTCCCAGTAATGACTGTCTTCATAGTCCACAAGTCCCTTAATAAAAATCTCACCAGTTTTAGTGTTTATATCAAACAACCTTTTAGCAGAATCTGACGTATGATCATCAAAATAATATTCAATTTCTGAATTGTCTCCTTCGTCAAGATCTGTAGCATTCATTGTTATTATGACTGTTTTTGGAGGAGCATTTTCCAATAAACTAATTCTATACAAAGATTCATCAAATACTGGTGCATTATCATTTATATCTAAAACGATTACAGATATCTGGGAAGACCCAGATCTTGGCTGTTCTCCACTATCTATAGCAGTTAGAATCAGCTTATGTTCTTTTTTTTCTTCTCGGTCTACAATTTTTTCCAGAATCAATTCAGGCATTAGTGTTCCATCTTTACGGGTCTTTACAGACAAAGAAAAGAAAGGATTTGCATTGAGTCTATACTGGGTAACACTGTTCATACCAATATCTGCATCCTGTGCAATTTCTAGTGGAAATTGAACACCAGGAATTGTCACTAACTCTGTGATTCTCAAAATACGATTTGTGTTAGAAAAAGCTGGAGAATTATCATTAATATCCAAAATTTCGATTTCTACACTAAATAGCTGCACAGGGATCTCAGTTACAGCGTCTAAATGCAGAAAGCAGCTCCGGCTGGAGCCACATAAGCTTTCTCTGTCGATCCTATTTTTCACAGTCAGGACTCCACTCCCTTGATCGACATCAAAATATCTGCTATTGCTTTCAGGTCCCAATTGTAATCTGCCTTTAATAATGTCTGAAGGAGTGAGTCCTAGATCCTGCATTATATTCCCCACAAATGTTCCCGGCTGCAACTCCTCGTAGATAGAATAATGCAGCTGCCCAATGACCCAGCCCCAGCTATAACATAGAAAGAGAAACACCACTTGCCATTTCCAAGCCTTTGTTGAGCTTTGGATGTTCATCACTTAAATTTTTTTCTTCTTATAATTAGAAATGCAGGTCCTTTTATAATTCCGTGAGGTTCTAGGCTGGTTTTAAATCTTTTCAGCAAGAGAATCGTCATCCAGGGCATTTAAAAATATCCACGGAGAGCCCAACAAAGCAGCAGCTCAGCTTTGTGTGTTAGTGTGAAGATGGAGGTTGATTCACTGAGCCAGGAGGAGGGCAGAGCTTCAATGACATGAGCGGTTCCACTTATTTGTTGGAGATCAAATACAGATTAGTTGACAGGTTTGCCCTCTTCTGGCCAATAGCATGAACTACAATTATTACTGAAACTATATTAATAGTATATTTATAATGAAAAACAAAAGATGTAACAAGATTAAATAAAAAAACAAAAAAATAAGTTTCTTCTTCTCCAAATTCCTGGTCTTTCTATTCTGGGATTCGATGGTGAGTAGTATATTGAAACTTATTCCTAAGTAAAGAATTTTCTACCAGAACATATTAAAAGTATCGGATAGAAATTGCAGAATAAGTAGATATTGTAGTATTTCTAAATAATCTCAATGATCACATAGAAAACAACGATATGAACAGAAATGATATAAAGAGCAGCACACCCACATTTTAGTCCCACTTAACCTAAGGTTTATTTCTTAACAGAAATTCAGCTGATAACCATATATCATCTACAGGTGGCAAGATGCGGCAATATATATATATAAATATATATATATATATATATATATATATATATATATATATATATATTGTTCAGTTGCAATTGTAAAGACCTGTAGAATAAAGTTAACATATTTTTATCATACAGCACATGGCATTAAAAAAATGTTGCTGTTTTCTCCTATTCCCTTTCCCCCAAAAATGTTTTATTAAAGTTAATCTATAGATTATATGTACCCCAAAATGGTGCCAATTACAACTCATTCTGCAAAACACAAGCCCTCATACATCTATGTCGATAAGAAAATAAAAAAGTTTTGGCTCTTGGAATTCTTAAGGGGTTAAAGAGAACATGCCTGCCTAAAAGAGGGACCTATCACCTCTCCTGACATGTCCGTTTTAGTCAATGATTGTATTCCCCATGAAATAACAATTCTGGAGCATCTTTTTTTAGAACTTTGATTTGTGCCGATCCTCTGTTATTCCTCCTATGAATGTATGAATAAATTGGCAACTGGGTGTAACCAGTTCGGGGTATGTCCCTACACAGTCTGACACTGTCCAATCATTGATGACAGTGTGAGACTGTAGGGACACACCCCTTTGACAAGTGTATCGTAAACATCCAGTTATCAAATTATTCATACATTTCTAGGAGGAATAACAGAGGAATGGCACAGCATAGAGTTTTAAGAAAATATGTCCCAGAACTTGTATTTCATGGGGAATACAAGTATTTACTAAAACAGACACGTCATGAGAGTTAACGTATCCACTTTAAGAATCACACCCTAGTTTTCCAGTAGACATGTTTTTAGAAGTACAGAGCTAATGAGACAAATGATATTCACAGAATATTAGTATATTACAGTCCTTACAGGAAAATTATATTTCTGCATACAGTTATAATTCAACTGTATGCAGAAATGATCACTGTTCTAGGTACTTGCTGACCATACTGTATATCAATTTATTACTTAGCCATGTCAACTAATTAGTTTTTTGTGTGCCTTTTATGAGTGACTAAATATGTAGAGGAGGGTAAAAGGTAAGGCTATGAGGAGGGGTAGAGGTAAAGCTATGAGAAGAGGTAAAGGGGAGGCTATAAGAAGAGGTAAAGGTGAAGCTATGAGGTGGGGAAGATACGATGCTATGAGGAGGGAAAGAGGTGAGGCTATGAGAGGGGAAAGAGGTGAGGCTATGAGGAGGGAAAGAGGTGAGGCTATGAGGAGGGAAAGAGGTGGGGCTATGAGAAGGGAAAGAGGTGAGGCTATGAGGAGGGAAAGAGGTGAGGCTATGAGGAGGGAAAGAGGTGAGGCTATGGGAAGGGAAAGAGGTGAGGCTATGAGAAGGGAAAGAGGTTTGGCTATGAGGAAGGTAAGAGGTGAGTTATGAGGAGGGAAGGAGGTGAGGCTATGAGAAGAGATAAAGGTGAAGCTAAGAGGAGGGGAAGAGGTGAGGCTATGAGAAGGGAAAGAGGTGAGACTATAAGGAGGGAAAGAGGTGAGGCTATGAGAAGGGAAAGAGGTGACGCTATGAGGAAGGTAAGAGGTGAGTTATGAGGAGGGGAAGAGGTGAGGCTATAAGGAGGGGTAGAGGTGATGCTGATAATGTGGCAGCAACATAAGACAAGAGTTAGTTCTCTCAGCCAGGCCCTGCTGAACAAGATTCAGTCTGACATTGAATATGTGGTATGTGTGAGTAATTCCTATAAGTGCCTATTCGCATCACATTTTCATCCTTCGTTTAGCGTGTACATCAGGAATGCTCCCTACCCACATGCTAAATGTGTCCATAGAGCTCCGTTAGCCTGATGGAGGCCAAAAGATTGTCCTTTTAGCCTCCGTTGGGCTGGTATACGCTGGTATACCTTTTTTGTAGAATGGAATAATGTAGTATGCTACCCTATTTTATCCTGAGGAATACCGCGCAGTATAAGTTTTTAACATAGGCGCTTATGTGTGACTGATGCTAATGTATGGTATACATCACAGGTATACGTTAATTAAATGTATACCTTGGAGAGCATCCCCAGAGCCGAATTCCCTGGAAAGAGCATCAGGTAGCTCTCAGTATCGGGATTCTGGTCCTGGGGAAGCCCCTGACATCACTGTCCTCATATGAACAGTGTTGTCAGTGGCTTTTAACTACGGAGTCCCCGGCTAGATTAACGCTAGTGCTCCAGCCGGAGACTCCGAGACTGTAGAAGCCCCTGACGTCACTCTGCATATATAAAGAGTGATGTCAGGGCTTTTAACTATGGAGTCCCTGGCCAGAGCATTGGTAGCGCTCTGACTAGGGACTCCGGGCCTGGAGAAGTCCCTGACGTTACGGTACTGTAAAGGATCTGCCAGGCACAGCTTCGGGGTTAACTCCCATAATTAATCAGTCAGCACCTGAATCTACATCCCTGAGACTGACTCCAGCTTCCACCACTCAGGCTGGCAGGCTTAGGAGTGGGAGAGCCTATCGCAACCTGGCCAGACTCAGCTAGCTCCCGCCCTCGGTCTATTTAAGCCTGCCCTTCCTGTCCCTCGGTGCTTGTGATTCTTTTCGTGTGGTTTCCTGGCCCAGCTACAGCTCCTTCTATTTTGATCCTGCTCCATACAGACCCTGGCTTACTGACTACTCTTCTGCTCTTCGTTTGGTACCTCGCACACTCCTGGCTTGACTCGGCTTGTTCACCACTCTGGTTGCTCACGGTGTTGCCGTGGGTAACTGCCCCTTTCCCTTGCTTGTATTCCCTTGTATGTTTGTCGTGTTTGTCGCGCACTTACTGAGCGCAGGGACCGCCGCCCAGTTGTACCCCGTCGCCTAGGGCGGGTCGTTGCAAGTAGGCAGGGACAGAGTGGCCGGTAGACTAGGGCTCACTTGTCCGTTTCCCTACCCCCCGTCATTACAGGTACATATAAATTAGGAGCTTTAAGATGCCAGAATCACCGTCCCTAGCGTTGGTAACGCTCTGGCTGGGGATTCCAGCATTTTAAAGCTCTTAACATCATTGTTCATTTATGGACAGTGATGTCAAGGGCTTTCCCAATACAGAACTCCCCGCCCAGAGCGCTTGTGATGCTCTAGCCAGTGACTTCGTAGTTGAAAGCCCCTGACATTACTGTCCATATATGGACAGTGACGTTAGGGGCTTCCCCGGACACAGCGCTTAAACCAGTTCTGTTCTCAGGGAGTACGGGCGACATATCCCACTATGTTGCTACCTTCCATCGGAGGCATACTTCGGGACTCTTCCCATCATATACCACCAATGGTAGTATAAAACTAGATCTAAACAGACCCTAAATAAAAAACAAAAAACATGGACACTCAATTTGGTAGTTCCTTGTATCTTTTGATAATCAGATACAATCTTTATACAAAAAAATCATTATTCTTTAATCAAAGTGTAATACATATACTAGGTCCACACCGAGTCAATCTTTCCTCAGCACTCTGCTGCACCCTCAGTTTAGGACATGCCGCGTGTCCTGATCGGAGAGGGGAGGAGAATCTCTAATATTGACTCAGTTTGTACTCGGTGTGGACTATGTAGTATAACACTTCCCTCCTCAGCTGCTGTTCATCAGAAATATCTCAGTAAAGTACAATAGTATAATTCATTACTCGATGTAAAATAAAAATAATGCACACATCAGACATTATAATGTAAAGTAAGGAGAGTGACTGTACTGCATCTTCCTAGAGTGGCTATAAAGCAATATTGCATTTCTCCATGGTATCATTACCCGGAGCTTTCACAAGATAATTATAGTATGAAGATTGAAAACACTGAGCGGCAGCCTCTTACTGCATCTGACAGGGAACACCTATTATGACTTTCCACTGCCTGCTGGTAAATGGAAGCAATCCTGGATTTATAAAATGATCCTGTGCCACATTTGCTGTGCATTTCCAACCAGTACCACCATAGGCCTTCCGTGGTTAACCTCAATAATAAAAGGTACCAATGTTGTGACAGTCATTACATATTACACGCTTAAAGTAACATACATTACTGACTCTCTACAGTTAGGGCTGTACATATAAACAAAGCATGAAGAAAATGTTCTGCAAAACCTTAGACCCAGATCTTTATTGGAATATTATGCAATGGCGTAACTATTGGGGGTGCAGAGGTAAAAATTGCCAGAGGGAGTCCAAAGGTACCTCTGATTTGAATGGCACTTGATAGTTTGGGTGCCCCATGTATACATTTTGCATTAGGGCCCATGCATATCAAGTTATGCCTGTGTTATATGACTATGATAAAAAAATGAAAATATGATTCCAACCTGTTATAAACACCATAATAAATATGTAAGTTACCATAACCACTATTGGAAGAAGTCCATGAATTCTGACAGTATTTACTAATATCTCATCTCACCTGATTCACTTCAGTCAAACTATTAACAGTAGAGGATTCTGCTTCATTAACGTTCTGCTGTGGGACATCTAGTGATTTCCTAAATGTAAAGTCATTCTCTGTATAAGGTGGGAAGCAAGCTGTGTAACATGGTTCTTGTGGATCTGACTGAGCCATCCGCACCTCCATGTACTTCAAGGTCCCATCTGTGTTCAGGTAAAGGGTTGGTTTATACTGATCTATATAGTGATTGGAATGTGATCTGGATGTAAAGCAAGATCCACAACTGCTGTTATAATTGTCTTTTCTAAGGCACCGGACAATCAATATAGTAAAAGTTATAAGGGAAACCACACTCATCGCCACAAGAGAAATAATAAGATACAAAGTCATATCTGCTGTGGGCTTCACATTCGTCAAAAAGTCCCGTGGTCTGGGATAGGCTTGCACAATATTTTCCATAATATTTACAATCAATGTGACTGTAGTTGTCATAGAAGGTTCCCCATGGTCCCTGACGGCAATCACAAGTCGCTGCTCCGTGTTATCTGTCTCATGTAAACCTCGGAGAGTCCTGACTTCTCCTGTGTATTCAGAGATGTGGAATAAAGCAGGACTGGCAGACTGAACAAGACTATAGAGGAGCCAGGCATTGTGCCCAGAATCTATATCCACCGCAGAGACCTTACTGACTAAATAACCAGCAGCAGCAGATCGTGGAATGGTCTCTTGAGCAATGGTCTCCCCTGTATTCTCCGGGTATAAGATGGTGGGAGAGTTGTCATTTGTATCCAGAATAAATATGAAGACAGAAACATTGGAGGATAATTTTGGAGATCCAGAATCTTCCACTCTTGCTGTGATCTGCAGAACCTGGAATTGTTCGTAGTCAAAAGACCTTTGTGCATAAATCTTCCCGGTGTCGGAGTTAATGTAGACAAATGAAGAGACAGGAGACCCATGGATGTGGCTCTCGGCGATGGAGTAAATGAGGTTTGCATTCGCTCCCTCATCCGGATCTACAGCAGACACTGTACATAACAGTCTGCCGGCCTCATTGTTCTCTGATATGAAGGCATTGTAGACGTTGTGTAGAAATGCTGGAGGATTATCATTAACATCAGAAATATTAAGACTGATAATAATCTGGCTGCTGAGAGATGGAGAGCCCAGATCAGATGCCGTCAGTATAATAGTATATTGTGAGACCTTCTCCCTGTCCAGATGTCCACTAGTGACCAGAGCATAACGCTGTGACATGGGCTGAATTTTAAAGGGTAAATCTGGTGATAAATCTAATTTAATCTCCCCGTTTTTACCAGAATCTCTGTCTCTGACTGTAATAAATCCAACCACGGTTCCTAGCGGGGCATTCTCAGGAACCTCATTAGTCTTGGAGGTAAAAATAATTTCTGGGGTGTTATCATTTACATCTTCAATTTCTACCTGAACAACACATCGTCCCTCCAGCATTGGGGACCCTTTATCCACTGCTCTGACAGAAAGCTCAAAAAATTTTGCTTCCTCAAAATCTACAGTTCCCTTGATAAATATTTCGCCAGTTTGTGCATTTAAATCAAATATTTGTTTTTCTGATTCTGAAGTATGATGACCAAATGAATACAATATCTCCCCATTTGGTCCCTCATCTGAATCTGTAGCATTAAGTTTTATCACAACTGTTTTTGAAGGAACATTTTCTGACAAATTCACTTTATATCGCGACTGATCAAACACCGGAGCATTATCATTAATATCTAAAACAACTACCGTTATCTCAGTGGATCCTGATCTGGCTGGTTCTCCGCCATCTACAGCAGTGAGAATAAGCTTGTGCTCTGCTTTTTCTTCTCTATCGAGAGTTTTTTCTAATACTAATTCAGCAATGAGAGTTCCATCCTTACGATTTGTAACAGATAATGAAAAATAGGGGTTTGGGTTTAAACTGTATTGGCTGATATCGTTTACACCGACATCTGCATCCTTTGCAATTTGTAATTGGAACTGTACACCAGGACTTGTTAATAATTCTGTAATCTTTAGAATCTGATTACTATTAGTAAAAAGGGGTGAATTATCATTAATATCCAGAATCTCAATCTCCAGACTGTGCAGCTCCAGGGGGTTCTCAGCCACAACCTCTAGATGCAGTAAACAGCTCAGGCTGGATCCACACAGACTCTCCCTATCAATCCTCTCATATACAACCAGAGCTCCATTCTTCTGCTCTATAGAGAATAATCTGCTGTTTCCTTCTGATCCCAAACTCAGTCTCCTTGTATTAATATCAGGCAGATTTACCCCCAGATCCTGAGCGACATTCCCCACAACAGTCCCTGGATGAGACTCCTCAGCAATAGAATAACGCAGCTGCCCAGAGACCCAGCCCCAGCTACAAAGGAAAAGGGAGAAAGCTACTTGCCATTTCCAAGTCCTTAGAAACCTTTGATTGTCCATATCTTAAATCCTTCTGATGGAAATGTATAATAAGCACATCCTCTTTATAATCCAAAATAGCTGATTATTTCAACCCAAATTTTTTTTTCCAGAAAAATATATTCCTTTTGCTGCTTGGGAAACATCCATGGCGTTCACATCAGAGCTGCAGCTCTTCTTTGTGTGAGAGGAAAAATGGGAGGGTGAATCACTGAGCCAGGGGGAGGAGAGCGCATGTTACCAAATATTAGATAGGAAGACAGGCACTCCCTCTTCTGGCCAATAATGAATATTGCAGTTTAAAATTAGTTTGTTGCTGGTGTTACATTTTAAGACATTTTCACTATTTGGAAATTATACATAAGGAGAAAAAGCTAGAACATTGTTTTATGTAACAATTACCGGGATATCCCTAAAGATTTCTATCATTATACAACACCCTGTTATAAAACATAGTTGTCAATGGCATATTAAGCAGACATCTAAAATGGATAGAATAGATGTAATTCTACCTAAAAAAACAAATATATAATAAAGCGCCAACATGTGTATCCCTGATTCAGAAGATACTTCGGACCTTTAATATATATGAAATAGAAAAGGACATGTGTATGAAAGAACTTATAGACCAGTGACATGCATGTTTATATTACATTATTCATCATCCAAGCCACAATGAATATTCATGATTAATATAAAGATAAACTTTACACCTTATAGTAAGGTAGGAATGGGAAACTTCATATTAGCTTCGTTTTACACAAATATAGTATAGCCACAATACACCCAGACTCCCCACTATGCTACTGAACCAAACACCATAACAACACAAGATCGGTTTAGTAGTGGTGCCTCGGTGTAACACTTTAATGATTCGTCGATGGGATACCCCTAGGACCCCTGCTGATCAGCCTGTATTTATCTGGCTAACCTATACCTAGGCATGTGCATGGTACTGTAGTTCAGCCCCATACACAATTCTGTAAAACTATGGGAGGTCCTTCTAATGATCAGCAGAGTTCCTGGGGCTGGGAACCACCGATCAGACATTAAGGGCCAATCTTAAGGATAGGCCATCAATGTATAAGTCCTTAAAAACCTCTTTAAGCAAACTTCATATTAAATGCCATCTTTGCAAATAAAATGTAACAACTGATATTACATTAAATGGTATTTAAAATAACATAAAACATTTCAGATGGTATTTAATCATGAAGTCTCATTTAATATATTGGGTACCAGACATGAACATGGATAACGCCTTATTAAATGTGACCCTAAAACAAAGCAATAACATTCCGTCATACTGAATGTCATATGGAATAGTAAATTAAGAGCAATGTGCAAGCAGATATTCTGACTGGTTTTCCAGTTCTACGTAAAGTTTAATAATTGTACAACTGTATAGGGTTAATTAATCAGAGCGCCTGATACACTTACCAAGATGATGTACCTGCGTCAGTTGGATACGATTAGGACAGGTTTTCAACTTTTGGATGTAAACAATATAAGTTTACATCCACTAACGGCAAGTAGAGATATTGAAAAGGAAGAATTGGCAGACCTGGTCTGTATTACTTGTATAGGCATTCACCTGAATGACCGCATATAATACTACATGTACCCTGTAGCGACCACTGCAGAGGAAATCAGAAGCTGATAGCGATTCGATAGCAATGAGCCCATCGCCCTGTTTTCTCTCATATTAAAGGGGCACCTGTGATGAGACAACCACCTTAACGAAAAATGACTGGTAAACTTAAAAAATATATTGTACTCAAAAGCCATTAAATATAGGCCAGAACACGGCTCCACATCTACAGTACGCGCTACTTTACAAATTTGGAACAATTTTACTAAAAATAAACATCTTGATTTGCCTACCAAAATAGAGAAAATCCCATTCCAAATCTTGAATGACTTTCTTCCAGATCTAGACATAAACAGCTGGATAAACGCAGGCTTAACATATATAGATGATCTATATGTGGAAAATAATCTATGTTGCTTCTCTGACTTATCATTCAGATACAAACTAGATAAAACTCAATTCTACAAATTTCTGCAGATAAGAACGATTATGAGAGAGATTCCATATCCATTACTCTCCCTACCTATGCCGGCTTCTACGTACTTAAATAACCAATTAAAAACAATTAAAGGTATTCACACGTTTTATCAGATTGGTTCCCAATCACTCACCTTTGAAAATCAAACACATATATCTAAATGGCATAGAGATCTGAACGGCCAATTTTCAAGAGACCAGTGGTTAAGAGCGTTCTCCATTTCTCTTAAATCATCTTCCTGTACTAATCATCAAGAATTATATTATAAAATATTCTATAGATAGTATCTCACTCCGTATAAACTTTCCAGAATATATAGTGATGCATCGCCCCAATGTTGGAGAGGTTGTAACCATTTGGGATCCATACTTCACATATTTTGGGAATGTCCTTTATTATTAACCTTTTGGCAATCAATTAGCGCACTACTAAATGAGATTACAACTCAAAATATCAACCTCACGCCGGAACTTGGGTTACTACGGCTTGGAATTGATGTTATACCCAAACAATTCCAAATTGTAATATGTCATATTTTAATATCTGCCACATCAGCTGTAGCGTTCAGATGGAAAACATGTAACGTCCCGACCATCACAGACATCATTAAAAAAGTCAATACAAACTATCAATATGAATATATTTATGGCTGTAGCATACAGAGACATGACCGGTTCTGTAGAGATTGGATCTGTTGGAATAATTCTGTATATGCCGTACCTCTCCCTCTCTAGTGGGAGCTCATACGTTGTCTGTTGAATAAATTTTATTTTTTCTTTATGACCTGTATACGTTCTTCACAACATTTATTTTATTTACCTTTCTTTTATTACCCATATTATTTTGAATCCCATTTTCTCAAAATGTTAAAACTTATAGGAATTAACGATTTAATTATTATTTGAGACTAACTATTTACTTCTACCTGTGAGTAGAACTGTTATACACATATATTTTCTGATGTCTCAACTGTTTAATAAAGACATATTGAAACAGAAAAATGACTGGTAACTAATTTTATAAAGTTATTATGTATATATATATATATATATATATATATATATATATATATATATATATATATAGAGAGAGAGAGAGAGAGAGAAACAATAGAAAACTGCAAACCTATTATTCATTATAAAAAAAGGTAACACCGCAGTAATGTAGGACCCTCGGAGGGGGCAGGGAACATTATGATTTATTTTAGAATTTAGTCTATGCCCTGTATATAGATATTGTATATATATTTTTTCTCTGTTCAGGACATTATGCCACCAATATCTCCAGGTACCTTGCCTCCTGCTGAAAATTGTTTAGTCGGAATGCTGAAGACGTTAATGAAGATTTTTTTGATTTTTTTTAAGTAAGCGCAAACAAAATCAGTCAGCGGTGACCAGTCAGGATCCAGCTGTTTTTTTTAACAGTCTGGAATATGAAAATAGCGACAAAGATTTTACAACCTGCTTTTTATAAACTGCTATTTAATGAATAAAAGGGGTTGTCCAGTTTAAGTAAATGAAAATATTTTTTTTGTATAATTAAAAGTTGTACAATTTTCCGAATATATAATTGGATAAAATTCTGTCCCATGGTCATGTGATGGACACACAGGTGCTGGGATCGTTACAGTTACAGTATGTGTTTGGGCGGGTTCACACGTGGCGGAATTTCACTGAAATTCCGCTGCGGACACTCCGCAGCGTTAATCCGCAGCGGTGCCGTTTGTCCATTGACTTACACTTTAATTTAGCAGTGTTCGTTTAGACTAGGCGTAAAATTCCGCTGCGGAGCATAGGCTGCGGAGCGGAATTTGGTGTCCGCAGCATGCTTTGTCTGTTGCAGAGCAGTGGCGGACTCATGGCGGAATTTCTCCATTGACTTCAATGGAGAGTCAAAATTCCGCAATGAAGTCCGCAGATCTTATGTGTGCTGCGGAGCGTATTCGTTTTACTACCATGACATTTCTTCATTCTGGCTGGACCTATGTAATTCTAGGTCTACAGCCAGACTGAGGAAGTCAATGGGGCTCCCGTAATGACGGGAGCGTTGCTAGGAGACGTCTGTAAATAGTCACTGTCCAGGGTGCTGAAAGAGTTAAGCGATCGGCAGTAACTGTTTCTGCACCCGGGACAGTGACTACCGATCTCAATATACATGTATCTGTAAAAAAACATATAAGTTCATACTTACCGAGAACTCCCTGCGTCTGTCTCCAGTCCGGCCTCCCAGGATGACGTTTCAGTGTAAGTGACGGCTGCAGCCAATCACAGGCCAAGCACAGGCTGCAGCGGTCACATGGACTGGCGCGTCATCCAGGGAGGTCGGGCTGGATGCCGAAAGAGGGACGCGTCACCAAGACAACGGCCGGTAAGTATGAAAATCGTTTACTTTCACTAGGGAAAGTGCTGTCCCTTCTCTCTATCCTGCACTGATAGGGAGAAGGGAAGCACTTTTCCCGCAGTCCGCAGCAGCTAGTCCGCATCAATGTACTGCACATTTTGTGCAGATCCGCAGCAGAATCTGCAACACAGATTCTGTGCGGCATTGATGCGGACAGTTGCGGAGGAATTCCGCCACGTCTGGCCGTGCCCTTTCAGAGCTGTGTCCTGTAACGGTTCCAGCACCTGTGTGTCTATCACATGACCATGGACAGAATTGTATCCACTGGAAGTAAACCACGAATGAATAACAACAAGCAGAGATCTTGAAAACCATAAGGAATTAATATAGAAAGTATATTGGAAAATTCTATAACTTTTTAGAATACAAAAAATAACATTAATTTGCTGAAACCATAAAACAACTTTCATTATATTTGAAGAGATCCCTTTTATTTTGCTAGATTCCCTGACAATTATCTGATCTTAAAGCGGTCCTACTGCTGGGAACACAACAATGAGCTAAAAAGTAATACACTATTTGTTACATTCAAATCAATGTGTCTCCCAGAGCAATAATTGGTCTTTGCAGTGGCTCTCTGATCTCTGGCTAGTTGAGGGGCATTGCAATCACAGTATCCTCTCTAAGACCTCAAGTTGCCCACAAGAGAGTAGCCATGGGGGTGCAGAGGTACAGGTTGCACCCAAGCACACATGCCCCTTTGCTACATAACAAGACACCAGTAGTACAAAAGGCACATGGTAAGTTGGGGGCCTTGCTACAGACTTCTCATTGGGACCCAGGAACTTCAAGTTACCTTTCTGGATTCAGAAACCCCTTTAAAAGGCATTTAGTGTTAAGAACAGCAGTTAAAGGCTAATGAACTATAGAGGCAGCTATAGAAGCCACCGTGCGGCCAAACTACAAGACCCAGCTAGGCTGACCCCACAGGCAATGA
Organism: Rhinoderma darwinii; assembly: GCF_050947455.1. Lineage (NCBI taxonomy): Eukaryota > Metazoa > Chordata > Amphibia > Anura > Rhinodermatidae > Rhinoderma > Rhinoderma darwinii. The sequence goes on from NC_134689.1 coordinate 35,147,266, forward strand.
TACTTTTGCAAAAAACAATATTTAAAGAAAGACTATCCTGAGGGTCACAGACCTGGTGAATGTTCATTCTGACCCCTGCAACAACAGACATGGTTTTATCATATTCGCTACTGACAAAAAAACATATTTTAATCAAAATCCTTCATATATATATATTTATATATATATATATATATATATATATATATATATATATATATATAAATGCTTAAAAAAAATATTAGAAGCATATCAAAAGTCTAAAAACTTAAATGGTTGTCCAAGAACACCCAATAAAGGTCTAACCTTATCAATGCGTGATTGGTGAAGGTCCTACGCCCGGGACCCCCACAATAAGTAAAACAAAAGTGTATGGTGCTTAGACAATGTTTTGCCCCAAAAAAAATTACATCATCCTTTTGTTTAATCTAAATTAATATTTATTTGGTTTACTATAAACTCCATAAGATCCGGGTAATGTTTATATAAATGTAGAGTAAAAAAAATTATAAATGGCAAAAGCAAAACAAAAAATAAAACTTCCATAAGTAAAAGTACAGTTGTTAATTCTATGAAAAACAAACAGAACAAAAAGCAGTTTCTAAACCCCCTGATTGTCACCCACTACCAGTAAAAGTATCGAGAACAATAAGGCAAAAAAAAGACCAGAAATGTATAGCAATTGTAATAATATTATCTCACCTGGTTTAGTTCATTAAACCAGCTGGAATTAGACAACTGTGTATTCTCTATCTCCATATCAGTTACATTAACTGGTTTAGTTAATGTCAAGTTTGGAATGTTTCCTGGAGGAAAACAAGCTGAATAACAAGGAGCTGTCGATTCTGGTGGAGCCATCCGCACCTCCATGTACTTCAATGTCCCATCTGAGTTCAGGTAAAGCGTTTGTTTGTACTGATCCATATAAGTTGTAGAATATGATTTATCAGTAAAACAGAATCCACACCCAGAATAATAATTCTTTCTAAGGCACCTGACAAGTAATATAGTAAATGTGACCAGAAAAACTGCAGTGATGGCCACAAGGGAGACAATAAGATAAAGAGTCAGGTCTGGGGTGGATTTCGCATTTGTAAGAAAGTCTTGAGATTTAGGACTTTCCTGAGCAATAGTGTCTAATATATTCACAATGATTGTGGTTGTAGTTGTCATAGAAGGTTCCCCATGGTCCCTGACAGCAATCACAAGTCGCTGCTCCGTCTTATCTGTCTCATGTAAACCTCGGAGAGTCCTGACTTCTCCTGTGTATTCAGAGATGTGGAATAAAGCAGGACTGGCAGACTGAACAAGACTATAGAGGAGCCAGGCATTGTGCCCAGAATCGATATCCACCGCAGAGACCTTACTGACTAAATAACCAGCAGCAGCAGATCGTGGAATGGTCTCTTGAGCAATGGTCTCCCCTGTATTCTCCGGGTATAAGATGGTGGGAGAGTTGTCATTTGTATCCAGAATAAATATGAAGACAGAAACATTGGAGGATAATTTTGGAGATCCAGAATCTTCCACTCTTGCTGTGATCTGCAGAACCTGGAATTGTTCGTAGTCAAAAGACCTTTGTGCATAAATCTTCCCGGTGTCGGAGTTAATGTAGACAAATGAAGAGACAGGAGACCCATGGATGTGGCTCTCAGCGATGGAGTAAATGAGGTTTGCATTCGCTCCCTCATCCGGATCTACAGCAGATACTGTACATAACAGTCCGCCGGCCTCATTGTTCTCTGATATGAAGGCATTGTAGACGTTGTGTAGAAATGCTGGAGGATTATCATTAACATCAGAAATATTAAGACTGATAATAATCTGGCTGCTGAGAGATGGAGAGCCCAGATCAGATGCCGTCAGTATAATAGTATATTGTGAGACCTTCTCCCTGTCCAGATGTCCACTAGTGACCAGAGCATAACGCTGTGACATGGGCTGGCATGTGAAGGGTAAATCTGGTGATAAATTCAATCTAATTTCACCATTTTTACCAGAATCTTTATCTCTGACTGTGACGAATCCAACCACGGTTCCTATGGGGGAATTCTCAGGAATATCATTATTTTTAGTGTTATAACTAATGTCTGGGGTATTATCATTTACATCCTCTACCTCCACCTTAATAATACATCTCCCTTCTAGTTTTGGTGATCCTTTGTCTACGGCTTTAACAAATAATTCATAAGATTTTGACGCTTCATAATCCACCAGTTTTTTTAAATATATTTCACCAGTATATGAATTTATTTGAAATATTTTTTCTGCAGAATCTAAAGTATGGTGATCAAATGAATATAATATTTCACCATTTGCTCCTTCATCCAAATCTGTGGCATTTAGCGTTAGAATAGTTGTGTTTAATGGGATACTTTCTAGGACACTGATCTTATACCTTGACTGTTCAAACACTGGAGCATTGTCATTTATATCTAAAACAAGGACAATTATCTGTATGGATCCTGATCTGGCCGGTTCTCCGCCATCTATAGCTGTGAGAATAAGCTTGTGCTCTGCTATTTCTTCTCTGTCTAGAGTCTTTTCCAGCACTAATTCTGCAATGAGAGTTCCATCATTGCGATTATTTACAGACAATGAAAAATATGGATTTGGAGTTAATTTGTACTGATCAACGCCATTTATTCCTACATCCAGGTCCTGGGCAGTCGGTAAGGGAAAATGAACCCCAGGACTTGACACAAGCTCTGTAATCTTAATAACTTGTTTATTGGTAGTAAAAGCGGGAGAATTATCATTAATATCCAGAATCTCAATCTCCAGACTGTGCAGCTCCAGGGGGTTCTCAGCCACAACCTCTAGATGCAGTAAACAGCTCAGGCTGGATCCACACAGACTCTCCCTATCAATCCTCTCATATACAACCAGAGCTCCATTCTTCTGCTCTATAGAGAATAATCTGCTGTTTCCTTCTGATCCCAAACTCAGTCTCCTTGTATTAATATCAGGCAGATTTACCCCCAGATCCTGAGCGACATTCCCCACAACAGTCCCTGGATGAGACTCCTCAGCAATAGAATAACGCAGCTGCCCAGAGACCCAGCCCCAGCTACAAAGGAAAAGGGAGAAAGCTACTTGCCATTTCCAAGCCTTTACAAAGCTCTGATTGTCCATATCTTAAATCCTTCTTCTAAAATGTGTAGAAAATAATCATCATCCCATCAATCCAAGTGTGCGAGCAGCAAAAATATAAATCCTAGGAAAGGGAAAATCCTGGTTTTCCTGCATTGAAATAATCCACAGGACTCTCATCGGAGCAGCAGCTCTTCTTTGTGTGAGAGGAAAAATGGGAGGGTGAATCACTGAGCCAGGGGGAGGAGAGCGCAGAGCTGACATGAGCCGGTCTAGAAGACTAGTCTAAAACCTTGACTGGATGACAAGACTGCCCTCTTCTGGTCAACACTGATAAGTACAGTTTGAAATCCTTGCAGTGTAAAACAAAAATTGTTATTTATATTTTATGATTTTATGTATGTTAAGATTTTATGAAAAAATTGATTATCTATCTTGTTATATAGTTGTAATAATAAAACATGGCCCTATAATAAATATACTATTGACATTGTAGTTGCAGATCATAGCACCCATATGCTCATTCTAACAGGTGAATATATAGAAACTAATTCAAAATACTTTAAACCAGAAGTGAAGTCCTTCCGTGTCATATGGTGTATTAAATAATTCAAAGCTCTACATTATTTATGAACAATGTACAGATTCATATTTGGTGAATATATCACGAGTAGATATAAATATATAATGTTTCAGCCTTTAGTACATGAAAATAACTGAAGAGTCTGATTCAGAAGACAATATCAAGAAGCATGATATGTATCCTATTTTACAGTACATTTTAGGGATCCCATGCCCAAATAAACCCACACAAAAAATGTTGGATTGCAGGTGACCTATAGATATTTAGAAGTGTATAAAGGAAAACACAAAGTACAGTAGCAACAAATGCAGCTAATGGGTCCCTTGACAATAAGCTGATCACAAACTGTACCCCCTGCTGGAAACCCCAGTAATCAGCTGTAATCTGTGGGGAAACCTGCAGTAAGTGTTTAATTTACCTGCAGCGCCACCACAGGGGAAATTAAGCATTACATAGTTCCCATTTAAATCAATGGGTCGCCTTGTTTAATGAACAAACAGCACCAGCCCCCCATAGTAAGAACATATGTGGATAATTCTGTCAATAACTAATGAATAATAGTAGCAGAAAAAAAATCTGTGCTTTAGATGTATGTGACCTTAATAAAGCAGTCAAGCAGAAATCCAAGCGGTAAAAGGAGGTTGTTTTATAATTAAGTACAGTATGTTATTTCTTAATGCATGACAAATCACTGTATGGTGAACAAAGAAATAGGGTGGGCACGACAATATATGTAAAAAGGTGCTTGGAGTGCTGACTCAAAAAATGTGTAACAATTACACAAAAAGAAGAGGAAAGACAAATACCACTAGTCGCAGATCCAAAACAATTTAAGTTACTTTATTACAATATACATGAAAAAGTAGAAACATTGGTATGGCTTCATCGGGGGACCCATGATGATCTTGTACTAATGGTGATACGCGTGGGTTCTTAGCCCGACTCTTACCCTCACTGGAACCGGTCTTTAATTCCACTAGTATGGTGTGGTAATCCCAGCTTTTCCTATCATGCACACTATCTTTATTTATTTGCATTATCTTAGCGTTCTTTATTTGACATTTTCATTTTCTGGGTGTCCTTTCTTTTAAGTGACATTTCTCCTGTTTAAATTCTAATAGAGCAATAGTGGGGGTCCCTTTGGCGTTTATTCATTTTTTCCCTTTTGAGTACTGCTGTGCTCATTGTTTGTACTTTTTCATGTATATTGTAATAAAGTAACTTAAATTGTTTTGGATCTGCCACTCTAGCAACATTTGTCTTTCCTCTTCATTTGTGTAAATCACTGTATGGTGAGAAAACTGTCATAGGTTCAGAAGCAAAATAAAAGACCCAGGCAGTAAAGGTCATGGGCCCCACAACATAGGGGTAAGAAAAATTCAAGAACATATAGACCACTCTAGGCAACTTTTCATTTTTCTATTAGTAGCTAAACAACATGAACTTGCATTGACTTCTTGGATAAGTCACTCCCTACCTTAGCACCCATCATAGTCATTAAACACTTAACCTGTGTTAATATGCTGCATTTCAGCACCATTTTTGTTTTGAGCTTTTTTGTTTATTACAAGCCCCTTGCTCAAACTTTAATGAAGGCAGTATTTGACTGAGGGGCTCTGGGCATTTTCCGGTTATGTGTCCTCCAGCACTTACCATATAGTGATTTCACCCATGTATAGACTTGACAAGTCCGTAGTGAACTACAAGAACAAGTCTTTGATGCCTAAATAACCATTTTCATTTCCATTACAATGTTATGAATATATAGCACTGGGGATTCCGCTTCAGAAGTCCCTGATGTCACTGTGTCCATATATGGACACAGTGAAGTCAGGGACTTCTCCTGGAGCGAAAACACCGGCCACAGCACCGGGGATTCTGCTTCAGAAGTCCCTGAAGTCACTGTGTCTATATATAGACAGTGAAGTCAGGGACTACTCCTGGAGCGGAATTCCCAATCCCTGGCCACAGCGTTGCCGAAGCAAAAAAATACCCTTCTCCTCCTCACATTCACTTCGCACTGTGGGGAGGAGGAGAGAGCGATCGACGGAAGACACGGCCGTCACTCGGAGCACATTGCAGTGATGGCCGTGTATTACCCAGCCCCATAGACTTCTATGGGACCGGGCTGCCGGGAGAATGGCTGAAAATAGGGCATGTTTCTCGGGCCGTTAAAAAATCGGTCATGTGAATAGCCCCATTTGGGGTCTATTGTTCCTACTTCGGCCATGTGACGGACATTTTTTGAACGCCCGTCACATGGCCGGGAAAACCTGTCGTGTGAATAGGGCCTAAGTATTCCTTTGGTCCATACGTAAAATAGAATTAGATACATAGTTCTATGAATTATGTTTATAACTAAAAATGAATGAGTATAAAATCAAAATATTTATGCCATGTATTATCACTTTTTATAATCAGCTTGATAGCATACATATACCATTATGTTTATCTTGTCATGCAAAATAGCTAAATATTAACATCGTCAGCAACTGTAAGCTCTTTGGCACACCAATGGATGAATTAGAAGTGGATACTCGTTATACTCTTTATAAAACATGTTTTCCTTCTTCTGAGTCCATATAGTAAATCGGAAAAAAACTGAATCAACACGCTGATATAATTAATAACAATCTATTCTTCCAAAGAAATCTCTAGGAGTATCTGCTATGAGAAATGAAGACCGTAAATACAGAGTCCATTCCAAGCAGCCAACATATTAAACCTATGTACAAACAGATTATCACATGGTGGCCCCAGTATATATTTACATATATATATATATATATATATATATATATATATATACTGTATATATGTATATATATATGTATATATATATGTATATATATATATATATATATATATATATATATATATATATATATATAAAAACACGAGTGTTACATTATATTTACTTGGCCCTGTATGCACAGATGCACAGATCTAAAATACACGTGATACGTCAATATGGTACATGTCACATATGGAATGCCCTTAGCAGGACGTTCACATTATATAACCATGAAATAATAACCAGATCATTACAGTTATTTAGCAGAAATACTAAAATCAAAGGACAAGGAACCTACCAAAGAAAATCAAGGACAGTATATCACAAGATACTCGTCGGTCTAGTAACATATAGTAGTGTGTACAGGACACATTTCAAAGCATTTGGAAAAAAAGAAGTAAAACAATAAACTTCAGTATCTCACCTGGTTAGTTACATTTAAAAAACTTGAGTCAGAGGCAGGATTTGCATGTTCATCTATACCAGTTACATGTGGATCATTTAATGATTTTGTCAAAGTAAAATTTGGAATATCCGTTGCTGGAGGGAAACAAGGCGGATAACAAGACCCTGGAGCTTCTGGTGGAGCCATCCGCACCTCCATGTACTTCAATGTCCCATCTGAGTTCAGGTAAAGGGTTGGTTTGTACTGATCCATATAAGTTGTAGAATATGATTTATCAGTAAAACAGAATCCACACCCAGAATAATGATTCTTTCTAAGGCACCTAACAAGTAATATAGTAAATGTGACCAGAAAAACTGCACTGATGGCCACAAGGGAGACAATAAGATAAAGAGTCAGGTCTGGGGTAGATTTGGCATTTGTAAGAAAGTCTTGAGATTTAGGACTTTCCTGAGCAATAGTGTCTAATATATTCACAATGATAGTGGTTGTAGTTGTCATAGAAGGTTCCCCATGGTCACTGACGGCAATCACAAGTCGCTGCTCCATGTTATCTGTCTCATGTAAACCTCGGAGAGTCCTGACTTCTCCTGTGTATTCAGAGATGTGGAATAAAGCAGGACTGGCAGACTGGACAAGACTATAGAGGAGCCAGGCATTGTGCCCAGAATCTATATCCACTGCAGAGACCTTACTGACTAAATAACCAGCAGCAGCAGATCGTGGAATGGTCTCTTGAGCAATGGTCTCCCCTGTATTCTCCGGGTATAAGATGGTGGGAGAGTTGTCATTTGTATCCAGAATAAATATGAAGACAGAAACATTGGAGGATAATTTTGGAGATCCAGAATCTTCCACTCTTGCTGTGATCTGCAGAACCTGGAATTGTTCGTAGTCAAAAGACCTTTGTGCATAAATCTTCCCGGTGTCGGAGTTAATGTAGACAAATGAAGAGACAGGAGACCCATGGATGTGGCTCTCAGCGATGGAGTAAATGAGGTTTGCATTCGCTCCCTCATCCGGATCTACAGCAGATACTGTACATAACAGTCCGCCGGCCTCATTGTTCTCTGATATGAAGGCATTGTAGACATTGTGTAGAAATGCTGGAGGATTATCATTAACATCAGAAATATTAAGACTGATAATAATCTGGCTGCTGAGAGATGGAGAACCCAGATCAGATGCCGTCAGTATAATAGTATATTGTGAGACCTTCTCCCTGTCCAGATGTCCACTAGTGACCAGAGCATAACGCTGTGACATGGGTTGGCATGTGAAGGGTAAATCTGGTGATAAATTCAATCTAATTTCTCCATTTTTACCAGAATCCCTATCTCTGACTGTGATGAATCCAACCACGGTTCCTATGGGGGAATTCTCAGGAATATCATTATTTTTTGTGTTATAACTAATTTCTGGGGTATTATCATTTACATCCTCTACCTCCACCTTAATAATACATCTCCCTTCTAGTTTTGGTGATCCTTTGTCTACGGCTTTAACAAATAATTCATAAGATTTTGACTCTTCATAATCCACCAGTTTTTTTAAATATATTTCCCCTGTTTGTGAATTGATTTGAAATATTTTTTCTGCAGTATCTAATGTTAATTGATCAAAGGAATATAATATTTCACCATTTGCTCCTTCATCCAAATCTGTGGCATTTAATTTTAAAATAGTTTGATTTGATGGGCTATCTTCTGGAATGCTGATTTTATATTTTGACTGATCAAACACTGGAGCATTATCATTAATATCTAATACAATGATTCTTATCTCAGTGGATCCTGATCTGGCAGGTTCTCCCCCGTCTATAGCAGTGAGAATAAGCTTGTGCTCCGCTATATCTTCTCTATCTAAAGTCTTTGTTAGCACTAATTCTGCAATAAGAGTTCCATCATTGCGATTTGTTAGGGATAATGAAAAGAAAGGCGTTGGAGTCAATTCATACCGATTAACACCATTTTTTCCTACATCCAGGTCCCGTGCAGTCGGTAAAGAAAAATGAACCCCAGGACTCGACACAAGCTCTGTAATCTTAATAACTTGTTTATTGGTAGTAAAAGCGGGAGAATTATCATTAATATCCAGAATCTCAATCTCCAGACTGTGCAGCTCCAGGGGGTTCTCAGCCACAACCTCTAGATGCAGTAAACAGCTCAGGCTGGATCCACACAGACTCTCCCTATCAATCCTCTCATATACAACCAGAGCTCCATTCTTCTGCTCTATAGAGAATAATCTGCTGCTTCCTTCTGATCCCAAACTCAGTCTCCTTGTATTAATATCAGGCAGATTTACCCCCAGATCCAGAGCGACATTCCCCACAACAGTCCCTGGATGAGACTCCTCAGCAACAGAATAACGCAGCTGCCCAGAGACCCAGCCCCAGCTACAAAGGAAAAGGGAGAAAGCTACTTGCCATTTCCAAGCCTTTACAAAGCTCTGATTGTCCATATCTTAAATCCTTCTTCTAAAATGTGTAGAAAATAATCATCATCCCATCAATCCAAGTGTGCGAGCAGCAAAAATATAAATCCTAGGAAAGGGAAAATCCTGGTTTTCCTGCATTGAAATCATCCACAGGACTCTCATCGGAGCAGCAGCTCTTCTTTGTGTGAGAGGAAAAATGGGAGGGTGAATCACTGAGCCAGGGGGAGGAGAGCGCAGAGCTGACATGAGCCGGTCTAGAAGACCAGTCTAAAAGCTTGACTGGATGACAAGACTGCCCTCTTCTGGTCAACACTGATAAGTACAGTTTAAAATCCTTGTAGTGTAAAGCATAAATTGTTATTCATATTTTATGATTTTTTTCTATTGTAAGATTTTATGCAATAATAAATTAGTTGTCTACCTTGTTATATAATTGTAATAATAAAACATGGCCCTATAAGAAATATATTATTGGCATTATCGTTGCAGATCATAGCACCCATATGCTCATTCTAACAGAGGAATATATAGAAACTAATTCAAAATACTTTAAACCAGAAGTAAAGTCCTTCCGTGTAATATGGTGTATTAAATAATTCACAGCTTTACATTAGTTATGAACAATGTACAAATTCACAGAATCAGAATATTTGGTGATACTATCACATGAGTAGATATAAATATCCAATGTTTCAGCCTTTAGTCCCTGAAAATGACTGAAGAGTCTGATTCATTAGATAATATCGAGGACAGAGCTATAATCAAGAAGCATGATCTGTACCCTATTTTATAGTACATTTTAGGGATCCCTTACGGAAGTATGATGGATTGCAGGTTGCCTGTATGGATTGGTATTTAGCAGTTTATCATAGAAAACACAAAATACATTAACAACAAATGCAGTTAAAGGGTCCCTTGACAATAAGTTGGTCACAAAGTGTACCCCCTGCTGGAAACCCCAGCGATCAGCTGTAATCTGTGGGGAAATCTGTCAGTAAGTGTTCAATTTCCCTATAGCGCCACCACTGGTAAAATTAAGCATTTCATATTTAATATTCAAATCAATGTGTTGTCTGGGTAATGTACAAACATGACCGGCCCCCCATAGTGAGATCCTCTGGGGATAATTCTGTCAATAACTTAAATAGTATGAATAATAGTAGCAGAAAAATCTTTGCTGTAGATTTATGTGGTCTTAATAAAGCACTCAGGTAGAAATCCTTGCAGTAAAAGGAGGTAGTTTTACAGTACAGTACAGTACAGTACAGTATGTTATATATTTATACATGAGAAATCACTTCATGGTGAGAAAACTGTCATAGGTTCAGAGGCAAAATAAAAGTGATCTGAATACCCAGGTAGTAAAGGTCATGGACCCCTTAACATGGGGGTAAAACTAATTTCAAGAGCATATAGACCACTCTAGGCAACTTTGTATTTTTGTCTTAGTAGCTAAACAATATAAACTTCCACAGATACAGTAATAATATATTTTTTTCTTTTTACAAGCCGTGTACTTAAACTTTAATGAGGGCAGCATTTGACTCAGGGGCTCTGGGCCCTCTCCGGTTATGTGTCCTCCAGTACTGACCAAGAAGTGTTTACACCCATGTATAGACTTGACTAGTCTGTAGTGAACTACAAGCACAAGTCTTTTATGCCTAAATAACCATTTTCATCACAATGCTATAAATATATATATAATCATATTTAAAATCATGTTAAGTAGTAGTCAGTATACAGCTGCCATTATTTAAAGTGATTCTGAGTAACCCCATATAAAGTTCAGCTGTTCTATTAGGATTTTCCTGACATTTTCTTTGGTGCATGTGACAGCAAAAGCTATGGCCCGTAAAGAGCTTACAACACATCAAAGGGATCTGATTGTTGAAAGGCATCAGTTAGGAGAAGGGTACCAAAGAATTTCCAAGGCATTAGATATACCATGGAACACAGTAAAGACGGTCATCAAGAAGTGGATTACATTTGGCACAACAGTGACATTACCAAGAACTGGACGTCCCTCAAAACTTGATGAAAAAACAAGACGAAAATTGGTCAGGGAGGCTACCCAGAGGCCTACAACAAGATTAAAGGAACTGCAGGACTTTCTGTCAGGCACTGGTTGTGTAGTGCATGTGACAACAATCTCCTGTATTCTTTATATGTCTGGACTGTGGGTTAGGGTGGCAAGACGGAAGCTTTTTCTAACAAAGAAAGACATCCAAGCACGGCTATGTTTTGCAAAGACCTACATCAAGTCCATCAAAAGCATTTGGGAAAACATGTTATGGTCTGATGAGACCAAGGTTGCACATTTTGGCCATAATTCCAAAAGGTATGTTTGGCGCAAAGCCAACACTGCACATCACCAAAAGAGCACCATGCCCACAGTGAAGCATGGTGGAGGCAGCATTATGGAGCATGGTGGAGGCAGCATTATGCTTTGGGGCTGTTTTTCTGCAGCTCGAACTGGGGCTTTAGTCAAGGTGGAGGGAATTATGAACAGTTCCAAATATCAGGCAATATTGGCACAAAACCTGCAGGCCTGTGCTAAAAAGCTGAAGATCAAGAGGAATTTCACCAGCACGACAACGACCCAAAGCATACCTCCAAATCAACAAAATAATGGCTTCACCAGAAGAAGATCAATGTTTTGGAATGGCCCAGCTATAGCCCAGACCTGAATCCCATTAAAAATCTGTGGGGTAACCTGAAGGGGGCTGAAGGGGACAGGAGATGCCCTCGCAGTCTGACAGATTTGAAGCGCTTTTGCAAGGAAGAGTGGGCAACAATTGCCAAGTGAAGATGTGCCATGCTGATAGACGTCTAAAGTCAAAGGGTAATTTAATAAAGTATTAGTTTAGTGGCGTGCATATTTATGCAACCACATTATTATTTTTCTTTATTTTTCTTTATCACCCTAAAAGACTTCAGTTTGTTTTTCAATACAATTGTACCGATTACAGGTGACATTAAAGGTGGACAAATTCTGAAATTATTCATCTTGGACTAATTTTGTAACATGACAAAAACCTGGCATTTTTATAACGTGAGGATACAAAAGTTTACATTGTAAATTCCATCATATATTCTACAGATGTGTCCATCCTTATGTTTGCTTGAATTTGGTAAAGTACTCTAATTTCTCATGAAACCAATTTGATACAATATCGCGACATGCTAGTAAAACACTTGACAGGCCACAGCCTGCACCCCAACCAATAGGTGGCCACCCATACACATATATTTTATAGATATCTTGTGACAAAATATCGCATAATCATGTTTTTTTTCAAAGAGAATAGGTGAGGAAGGACACATCTGTATATCAATACCACAATATGTGTCACTATAGCGTACCACAATTATAAAAACAGTTATTGGAAGATATAAAGTCTTTATATAAACTATGCACAACATTAACTAGTCTTAGTTAAGAAGCAGAGTATTTTAAAATATTTTACCAGCTCTGCAATATAGTTACATAGTTACATAGTTAGTCCGGTTGAAAAAAAAGACACATGTCCATCAAGTTCAACCAAGGGATGGGAAAAGGGAAGGAAAGAATTTCTACACATCGAAGCTAATATTTTTTTTGTTTTAGGAAATTATCCAAGCCTTTTTTAAAGCCATCTACTGTTCCTGCTGTGACCAATTCCATAGATTCACAGTTCTTATAGTAAAGAAGGCTTGTCGTCTCTGCAGGTTGAACTTTTTTTTCTCCAGACGTAGGGAGTGCCGCCTTGTTTTTTGAGGGGGTTTTACATGGAACAGGATTTCACCATATTTTTGTATGTGCCATTAATATATTTATATAAATTAATCATGTCCCCCCTTAGTCGTCTTTTTTCAAGGCTAAATAGGTTTAATTATTTTAATCTTTACTCATAACTTAGATTCTCCATGCCCCTTATTAGCTTCGTTGCTCTTCTTTGTATTTTCTTTCTATAAACTGGAGGCCAGAACTGAACCGCATATTCTATATGGGGCCTCACTAATGATTTGTAAAGTGGTAATATTATATCCCTGTCCCGCAAGTCCATGACCCTTTTAATACACGACAATATCTTGCTGGCCTTAGAAGCAGCTGATTGACATTGCATGCTGTTATTTAGTTTATGATCTACAAGTACACCCAGATCCTTCTCAACAAGTGACTCCCCCAGTGTAGCTCCCCTAGGACATATGATGCATGCAGGTTGTTGGTACCCAGGTGCATAACTTTACATTTATCTACATTAAACCTCATTTGCCAAGTGGACGCCCAAACACTCAGTTTGTTTAAATCCGCTTGCAATTCATGAACATCTTCCATAGACTGAAAATTACTACATAACTTGGTGTCATCTGCAAAAATAGAAATAGGGCTTTATGAGTCTTATCGGTGGCATACATAGAATAAATATGGCCGCATGACAAGATCAAACTGCTTTATGGTACCAGGACCTGGTATTTTATTCTCCCTCCACACCTTTTCCATAACCCTTTAGGCAAATCCCCTCCTAGTGTGCTAACAATGCAGTTCCTCTTGAGGTGATAGTGATAGAAATGGGTCTAAAAGGAACCAGGACTGAGCGGCCTTTCTCCAACAGGGCTGCCTCTTAAGTATGCCCTTGGTCCCTACACAAAATATAATTAAATACACGGTTCTATGAATTATCTTTATAACTAAAGATGAATAAGATCAAATAAAAATATTTATATATAAATATTCACTATTTATAATCAGTTCGATACCATATATTTTCCATTATGTTTATCATGTCATGCAAAATAGTTAAATATTAACATTGTCAGCAACTGTAAGCTCTTTGGCACACCAACGGATAAATTGGAAGAGGATACTTGTTATACGATTTATAAAAATATGTTGTCCTTCAGAGTCCATATAGTAAATCAGAAAAAATACAGAACCAACACGCTGATATAATTAATAATAATCTATTCTTCCAAGAGAAATCTCTAGCAGTATCTGCTATGAGAAATGAAGACCGTAAATACAGAGTCCATTCCAAGCAGCCAACATATTAACCCTATGTACAAACAGATTATCACATGGTGCCTCCAATCAATATATATATATATATATATATATATATATATATATATATATATATATATATATATATATATATATATTAATAGATATATCTATATATATATATAAACACGAGTATTACATTATATTTACTTGGCCCTGTATGCACAAATCTAAAATACACACGTGATACGTCAATATGGTACATGTCACATATGGAATGCCCTTCGCAGTACGTTCACATTATATAACCATGAAATAATAACCAGATTATGACAGTTATTTAGCAGAAATAAAAAAATCAATGGACAAGGAACCTACCAAAGAAAATCAAGGACTGTATATCACAAGATACTCGTCGGTCTAGTAACATATAGTAGTGTGTACAGGACACATTTCAAAGCATATGGGGAAAAAAAGTAAAACAATAAACTTCAGTATCTCACCTGGTTAGTTACATTTAAAAAACTTGAGTCAGAGGCAGGATTTGTATGTTCATCTATACCAGTTACATGTGGATCATTTAATGATTTTGTCAAAGTAAAATTTGGAATATCCGTTGCTGGAGGGAAACAAGGTGGATAACAAGACCCTGGAGCTTCTGGTGGAGCCATCCGCACCTCCATGTACTTCAATGTCCCATCTGAGTTCAGGTAAAGGGTGGGTTTGTACTGATCCATATAAGTTGTAGAATATGATTTATCAGTAAAACAGAATCCACACCCAGAATAATAATTCTTTCTAAGGCACCTGACAAGTAATATAGTAAATGTGACCAGAAAAACTGCACTGATGGCCACAAGGGAGACAATAAGATAAAGAGTCAGGTCTGGGGTAGATTTGGCATTTGTAAGAAAGTCTTGAGATTTAGGACTTTCCTGAGCAATAGTGTCTAATATAATCACAATGATAGTGGTTGTAGTTGTCATAGAAGGTTCCCCATGGTCACTGACGGCAATCACAAGTCGCTGCTCCGTGTTATCTGTCTCATGTAAACCTCGGAGAGTCCTGACTTCTCCTGTGTATTCAGAGATGTGGAATAAAGCAGGACTGGCAGACTGAACAAGACTATAGAGGAGCCAGGCATTGTGCCCAGAATCTATATCCACTGTGCATAAATCTTCCCGGTGTCGGAGTTAATGTAGACAAATGAAGAGACAGGAGACCCATGGATGTGGCTCTCAGCGATGGAGTAAATGAGGTTTGCATTCGCTCCCTCATCCGGATCTACAGCAGATACTGTACATAACAGTCCGCCGGCCTCATTGTTCTCTGATATGAAGGCATTGTAGACATTGTGTAGAAATGCTGGAGGATTATCATTAACATCAGAAATATTAAGACTGATAATAATCTGGCTGCTGAGAGATGGAGAGCCCAGATCAGATGCCGTCAGTATAATAGTATATTGTGAGACCTTCTCCCTGTCCAGATGTCCACTAGTGACCAGAGCATAACGCTGTGACATGGGCTGGCATGTGAAGGGTAAATCTGGTGATAAATTTAGTCTAATTTCTCCATTTTTACCAGAATCCCTATCTCTGACTGTGATGAATCCAACCACGGTTTCTAAAGGGGTATTTTCAGGAACTTCATTAGCCTTGGAGGTAAAAATAATTTCTGGGGTGTTATCATTGACATCCTTTACCTCAACCTGGATAACACAATGCCCCTCTAATTTAGGTGAACCTTTGTCTGTGGCTTTGACATATAGTTCATAAAAATCAGAATCTTCAAAATCAAGAGTATCTATAGTCAATATTTCACTAGTCTTTGAATTTATTTTGAATTTCATTTTTGCAACATCCAAAGTATGGTGATCGAAGGAATATGAAATTTCACCGTTTGCTTCTTCATCTAGATCTGTAGCATTTAATTGTATAATAACTGTGTTCAGTGGAATATTTTCCAGGATATTGATCTTATAATTGGACTGTTCAAACACTGGGCCATTGTCATTAATATCTAATACAATAACAGTTATCTCTGTGGACCCTGATTTCGGAGGATCTCCCCCATCAATGGCTGTAAGAAATAGCTTATGTTCAGCCTTTTCTTCTCTATCGAGGCTCTTTTCTAACACTAGTTCAGCAATGAGGGTCCCATCCTTACGATTCTTCATAAGCAATGAAAAATATGGATTTGGGTTTAATTTGTACTGACTAATACCATTTTTACCCACATCTAAATCCTTTGCAGTCTCTAATTGAAATCGCACCCCAGGACTAGCAAATAATTCTGTGATATTTATGATTTGATTAGTGCTTGGAAATATTGGTGAATTATCATTAATATCCAGAATCTCAATCTCCAGACTGTGCAGCTCCAGGGGGTTCTCAGCCACAACCTCTAGATGCAGTAAACAGCTCAGGCTGGATCCACACAGACTCTCCCTATCAATCCTCTCATATACAACCAGAGCTCCATTCTTCTGCTCTATAGAGAATAATCTGCTGCTTCCTTCTGATCCCAAACTCAGTCTCCTTGTATTAATATCAGGCAGATTTACCCCCAGATCCTGAGCGACATTCCCCACAACAGTCCCTGGATGAGACTCCTCAGCAATAGAATAACGCAGCTGCCCAGAGACCCAGCCCCAGCTACAAAGGAAAAGGGAGAAAGCTACTTGCCATTTCCAAGCCTTTGCAAAGCTCTGATTGTCCATATTTTAAATCCTTCTTCTAAAATGTGTAGAAAATAATCATCATCCCATCAATTCAAGTGTGCGAGCAGCAAAAATATAAATCCTAGGAAAGGGAAAATCCTGGTTTTCCTGCATTGAAATCATCCACAGGACTCTCATCGGAGCAGCAGCTCTTCTTTGTGTGAGAGGAAAAATGGGAGGGTGAATCACTGAGCCAGGGGGAGGAGAGCGCAGAGCTGATATGAGCCGGTCTAGAAGACCAGTCTAAAAGCTTGACTGGATGACAAGACTGCCCTCTTCTGGCAATGAATGATAACTACAACTATTGTGATTTAATATCTTTAACTATATTACATAAATGTATTTAGTTTTTTTAAAAGGATTAGACATACATAAGCAAGACAATATAATTTTTTCCCAATTTTTACAAAAGATAAAATGTTGCTTGATCAATGTTAGAATAAAATGAAGTCTGGTATAATTTTTTTTTAAAAAACAAGAATATAGTGCCAGGAAAAAATTTGAGTGCCATGAAAAAAGATGACAGCAATGACCCAGGGCTGAATCAAAGTGATTGACTAGTCCCCCAACTGGACACCTGTTAGGTGTAATAAATGTTGGTCGGGGTGAAAAAACAAATAGTAATACTCACTTAACTTCCATTCCCCTACGACCCCTCTTATGTCGGCTGCTTCAGAACAGAGAGCATGGGCAGTAGCTGGCGAGTGACGTCACCAGTTGTACCTGCCAGGTCCATTCACATATACTGTGTTATGTTACCACTTTTCTCCACCCATGTCAGTTCTGGGTTACCATGCATGAAATGTAAAATATTCCATGATATTCTATTATGAACTTGTTGACTATATTTTTCTATCTTACTTATTTTGGAATTAATAAACAATAAAAAGTGATAAACCCCAAAAAATCAACACTATTCTCTTCATTGGTAAACAGCAGCGTGGATCTGGTTACTGTGCCAGAAATAATGCAATACCCACATGTTACATATTAGTAGATAAATGGATTGAGAAATCAAATAGCGCTTCGCCTTGAGAGCACGGTACAAATCTGAATGTTCATTTATATTAGACATATTTGTATATATTACAAACATAGGTTTGACCATCACAATTTGAGAAATCAGAGACTGCTGTTAAATAGCACAATGTACCAAGGTGTCCCTACCAGTTACACTATACATTTCCATCATTTTATCCTTCCTTATTGCTCTTATCCCAAAACTATCATAGACCTTATTTTAGATTGACCTTTTCGAAATACCACAAGCTGTGATAAAGGATCATAACCAACATAGTTCATCTTTATATCAAGACCTCTTACATTCTCTCCATATACTATGTATCCTTACTAACATTAAGAAGGCTTTGCCATATATACTCTTATTGTAGATTGAGTGACTTCAGTAGAAAAGATTCTGTGGTATACAGACGAGCAAGTAATAAGGAATGTATACCAGGAGTATACAGAGAATGTATTGGGTGCACCGCATTAGACCCTCTTATCTATCCATTGACTGAATATATTAGTCATAAATATTACCTTTAGTCAACATATTTAATTATAACATATATAGTGGTCACCTTCATACTCTTGTCCTACATTTTGATAGTGTCTCTGCTACATGCTTTGATGTTATACACTGCTCGCTTTCTAATTTTCTGATCTATTTTTGATTCTCTTTCTTTCTGTATTGTATTCCTTTTTGCATTGTTACCCTTTGCATGAACTGTTCATTGTTGTAGCTATGACGGTATTATAGTATTACATGATATACTTGTATTCTTGTAATTTTTATTCTTGTAAAATCAATACAAATTATTGAAACAAAATATTACCTTTATACTTAAATGGGTTTTCCCATCAGAGACATTTATGACATATCCACAGGATATTGTAAACCTACAAAAAACCTCAAACAAAAGAACAAGGGAGTCCCCACTAGAATGTAGAACAACCAAAAAGCACAGGGGACATAGCATCCAATATAAATATGTAAATATATAATTGACACATATCGTCAAAAACAGAAATATTTATTAATAATAATTAACAACAATACATGATATCAAAAAAATATATACACAATAAAAATAGGTCACATACGAAGAGCAGCATCAGAGAGGTATAGATGTAATTATACCCAGGGGTAAACAGAACAACCCATCTCAGACAAGACGTCCCATACCCAAACTCGCCATAGAATACAAAAACATATGTTGCTAAAACAGACAAGAAGGGCCAAATACCCAGATGTAAAGTTATAGGTACGCAAGATAAGTGGTGAATACATATAAGGGTACAAACCTAAATACAGCAATATCAATAAAGGTAATAGTATATGACCAAGAAAAAGGAAACCGTACCTAAAGACATGGTGGAGGGAGGTGGGCACGTCAGAAGATGTGGCACAGAAAAAAACGCCTCGACGCGCGTTTCGCCTAAGACCGGCTTTGTCCTCATTTTTAGCAACATATGTTTTTGTATTCTATGGCGAGTTTGGGTATGGGACGTCTTGTCTGAGATGGGTTGTTCTGTCTACCCCTGGGTATAATTACATCCATACCTCTCTGATGCTACTCTTTGTATGTGACCTATTTTTATTATGTATATTTCTTTTTTGTATCATGTATTGTTGTTAATTATTATTAATAAAGATTTCTATTTTTGACGATATGTGTCAGTTATATATTTACATATTTATATTGTGTATATCCACAGGATATGTCATAAATGTCAGATAGATGCAGGTCTGACCTCTGGGACCCGCACCTATCACTAGAACGGGGCCCCCTAAATCCCGTTCTACTGCTTTGTGTTGTGGCTTAAGTGTGTGATTTCCGACAATGAATTGGGGAAACTATGTAGCTTGCTGAGCTACACTGTTTCCGCAAGTCCTATAGAGCTGAATGGTAGTTATGGAAACAGCATAGCTCGCATGCTACCTTAACTGCAATTCCCTTTTATGGGTGTTACGGAAAAAGCGTAGCTTAGTGAGTTACGCTGTTTCTGTAACTTCTGTAATCAGGAAGTGGCCGGGAGGGAGCGTGAGCACAAAAACTAGAACGGGGATTTGGGGACCCCAATCTAGAGATAGGTGCGGGTCCTAGAGGTGGGACCTGCATCTATCTGACATTTATGACATATCCTGTGGATATGCCATAAATGTCTCTGATGGGAAATCTCCTTTAATGCACTCAACAAAGCCATTTGCATAGAGCTTGTATGGTCGCACATGTAGTCCCTAAAGGTTTGTATTACAGACCTGTAGGTGTCCTTTGTGTCTTGATATGGTGCCTCCGTGAGGTGTCATATCCTCCATATATTCAAGCGTATGGCTTAGCAATAAGGTGTGTGATGAAACATGCTGAACTTTTTCCCATCTGAAATTTGACGCATAGTATGGCTCCAGAATTGTATGAGCATCTTACTATAGATCTGTACAACAATGATCCGTAATGTATTCTACAGCCATGTTCCTTATTCTGTTTAGCACAGTGAAGGAAGTAGCCATGGGGAATTCGATTTCTTCCCATTGACCCTCCCCTATTACTTGAATAACTCCTGGTCATACAGTGAGTGATGCTGGAAATATGAGAATATCAGGAAAATGCTGTAAATACCCCCATGATATAAATGAAGGATACAGATATACAAGTGAAATTTCACTTTAAGACCAGGTGTTAGAAGTTATAGCAGAAAACATCAGTATTGACACCATATCTGCACATACAATACTTAGTAGCATAATTATTACATAAATCCTCTTATAAGAATGTCCAAACACAATATGTTAATAGATTTGAAAGGATAACATACAGAATAAAGTTCATATTAAATATACTATGTTAGATTTATTCAAGTACATGCATGTAACTAACAGTGATGTCCAACTAGTGGTCTGGTGGCCATATATAGAGCTTTTGAGCATGATTTGCAAACCCCAGATGAAGTCAAATGTATCTAGTTGCCTTCCCCACAATCCTCAAGAAAAAGTTTTATATAAATGCAGCATAATAGAAGTATTAAAATGTTAATAAAGTAGTCTCCTCACCTGATTAAGATTATTAGACCAGTCTGAGTCTGATTTAGGCTCTGTAAAGGGTTCAGTTAAATGAGGGATATTTTCGGTTTTACTCAGTGTAAAACCTGGAATATCTGCTGTAGGAGGAAAACAAGGCGGATAACAAGACCCTGGAGCTTCTGGTGGAGCCATCCGCACCTCCATGTACTTCAATGTCCCATCTGAGTTCAGGTAAAGGGTTGGTTTGTACTGATCCATATAAGTTGTAGAATATGATTTATTAGTAAAACAGAATCCACACCCAGAATAATAATTCTTTCTAAGGCACCTGACAAGTAATATAGTAAATGTGACCAGAAAAACTGCACTGATGGCCACAAGGGAGACAATAAGATAAAGAGTCAGGTCTGGGGTAGACTTGGCATTTGTAAGAAAGTCTTGAGATTTAGGACTTTCCTGAGCAATAGTGTCTAATATAATCACAATGATAGTGGTTGTAGTTGTCATAGAAGGTTCCCCATGGTCCCTGACGGCAATCACAAGTCGATGCTCCGTGTTATCTGTCTCATGTAAACCTCGGAGAGTCCTGACTTCTCCTGTGTATTCAGAGATGTGGAATAAAGCAGGACTGGCAGACTGAACAAGACTATAGAGGAGCCAGGCATTGTGCCCAGAATCGATATCCACCGCAGAGACCTTACTGACTAAATAACCAGCAGCAGCAGATCGTGGAATGGTCTCTTGAGCAATGGTCTCCCCTGTATTCTCCGGGTATAAGATGGTGGGAGAGTTGTCATTTGTATCCAGAATAAATATGAAGACAGAAACATTGGAGGATAATTTTGGAGATCCAGAATCTTCCACTCTTGCTGTGATCTGCAGAACCTGGAATTGTTCGTAGTCAAAAGACCGTTGTGCATAAATCTTCCCGGTGTCGGAGTTAATGTAGACAAATGAAGAGACAGGAGAACCATGGATGTGGCTCTCGGCGATGGAGTAATTGAGGTTTGCATTCGCTCCCTCATCCGGATCTACAGCAGATACTGTACATAACAGTCTGCCGGCCTCATTGTTCTCTGATATGAAGGCATTGTAGACGTTGTGTAGAAATGCTGGAGGATTATCATTAACATCAGAAATATTAAGACTGATAATAATCTGGCTGCTGAGAGATGGAGAGCCCAGATCAGATGCCGTCAGTATAATAGTATATTGTGAGACCTTCTCCCTGTCCAGATGTCCACTAGTGACCAGAGCAAAACGCTGTGACATGGGCTGGCATGTGAAGGGTAAATCTGGTGATAAATCCAGTCTAATTTCACCATTTTTACCAGAATCTTTATCTCTGACTGTGATGAATCCAACCACGGTTCCTATGGGGGAATTCTCAGGAATTTGTTTATTTTTATAGGTAAAAATAATTTCTGGGGTGTTATCATTGACATCCTTTACCTCAACCTGGATAACACAATGCCCCTCTAATTTAGGTGACCCTTTGTCTGTTGCTTTGACATATAGTTCATAAAAATCTGAATCTTCAAAATTCACAGTTGCTTTATTCACTATTTCACCAGTGTTTGAATTTATTTTAAATATTTTCTTTGCTGAATCCAACGTATGGTGATCGAAGGAAAATGAGATTTCACCATTTACACCCTCATCTAAATCTGTAGCATTTAATTTTATAATAACTGAGTTCAATGGAATATTTTCCAAGATATTGATCTTATAATTGGACTGATCAAACACTGGGGCATTATCATTAAAATCTAATACAATAACAGTTATCTCTGTGGACCCTGATTTCGGAGGATCTCCCCCATCAATGGCTGTAAGAATTAGATTATATTCAGCCTTTTCTTCTCTATTGAGGCTCTTGTCTAACACTAGTTCAGCAATGAGGGTCCCATCCTTACGATTTTTAAAAATCAATGAAAAATATGGATTTGGGTTCAAATGGTACTGGCTAATACTATTTTTCCCTATGTCTAAATCCTTTGCTGTGTCTAACTGAAATTTTACTCCAGGAATTGCTAATAATTCTGTGATATTGATGATTTGATTAGTCCTAAAAAACACTGGTGAATTATCATTAATATCCAGAATCTCAATCTCCAGACTGTGCAGCTCCAGGGGGTTCTCAGCCACAACCTCTAGATGCAGTAAACAGCTCAGGCTGGATCCACACAGACTCTCCCTATCAATCCTCTCATATACAACCAGAGCTCCATTCTTCTGCTCTATAGAGAATAATCTGCTGCTTCCTTCTGATCCCAAACTCAGTCTCCTTGTATTAATATCAGGCAGATTTACCCCCAGATCCTGAGCGACATTCCCCACAACAGTCCCTGGATGAGACTCCTCAGCAATAGAATAACGCAGCTGCCCAGAGACCCAGCCCCAGCTACAAAGGAAAAGGGAGAAAGCTACTTGCCATTTCCAAGCCTTTACAAAGCTCTGATTGTCCATATCTTAAATCCTTCTTCTAAAATGTGTAGAAAATAATCATCATCCCATCAATCCAAGTGTGCGAGCAGCAAAAATATAAATCCTAGGAAAGGGAAAATCCTGGTTTTCCTGCATTGAAATCATCCACAGGACTCTCATCGGAGCAGCAGCTCTTCTTTGTGTGAGAGGAAAAATGGGAGGGTGAATCACTGAGCCAGGGGGAGGAGAGCGCAGAGCTGACATGAGCCGGTCTCCTAACAAAAATCTGGATGACGTGTCTGCCCTCTTCTGGCCACTAATGATGACTACAAGTTCTAAATGTTTATAGAATATTAAAAGTAGAAAATAATTTAAAAGAAGCCACAAAATGATAAAGCCTTTCCTAGAAACTCTAAATAAAAATTAAATAGTGTAAGTATAAAAAGTATGTGGTAGTAGTTAATATAATTTTCAATCAACAGCTGGAAATAATACCTAAATATTTAATCAATTTGTGATATATATTTTTTTATGTTTGTTAAAAATATAGTTATAAATCCTCCCATGAGGAGACAGTTGTATATTAGTATTCACAGCGTAAACACTATATAATTGTATTGGAGTATTAGTAAAAAATATATAACGCTGTTCATTCATAAGATACAGAATGAGGCTCAAAACAGCAACCAGTAAAATATTGACGTTTTTCCACACTGGTCCTTTTCCAACTATCAATGAAGAATAGATGGATGGCAAGAAATTCACTTGACTGCAGTTACAGAAAATATACTGCACAGCAAACAACTGTGTCTGTGTCTTAGGCCTCATGCACACGACCGTATTTTTTCCCACCCGTAAATACTGGCGTAAATACGGGTCCGGTGTCACACGTATTCCACCCGTTTTGCACCAGTATTTACGAACCCGTGCCCGTAAATATGGGTCCGGTGTCACCCGTATTCCACCCGTATTTACGGGCACGTTTTTGGCGGCAAAATAGCGCTGCACTAATCGGCAGCCCCTTCTCTCTATCAGTGCAGGATAGAGAGAAGGGACAGCCTTTTCTGTAATAAAAGTTAAAGAAATTCATACTTACCCGGCCATTGTCTTGGTGACGCGTCCCTCTCTTCACATCCAGCCCGACATCCCTGGATGACGCGGCAGTCCATGTGACCGCTGCAGCCTGTGATTGACCTGTGATTGGCTGCAGCGGTCACATGGCCTGAAACGTCATCCAGGACGTCGGACCGGATGTCGAGAGGGACGCGTCACCAAGGCAACGGGCGGGAGACCGGACTGGAGGAAGCAGGAAGTTGTCGGTAAGTATGAAAGTCTTTTATTTTTATTTTTTACAGGTTTATACTGATCGGTAGTCACTGTCCAGGGTGCTGAAGGAGTTACTGCCGATCAGTTAACTCTTTCAGCTCCCTGGACAGTGACTATTTACTGACGTCGCTTAGCAACGCTGCCGTAATGACGGGTGCACACATGTAGCCACCCGTCATTACGAGAGTTCCATAGACTTCTATGGACTGTCCGTGCCGTTATTACGGCTTGAAATAGGACATGTTCTATCTTTTTCAACGGCACGGGCACCTTCCCGTGAGAAAACGGGAAGGCACCCGTCGCCAATAGAAGTCTATGAGCCCGTTATTACGGGTCGTAATTACGACCCGTAATAACGGGAGTTTTTACGGTCGTGTGCATGAGGCCTTACTCTACAGTATATGTTTTTCCTTCCCACAGTCTGGGCATACTTATGTTTTTATAATTGCAAAATATAAAAACATTTAAATTGAGAGAAATCCAATAGATAATAAAAAACATATAGTAAGATCAGATGATTTGGAGTTAGACGCCATGCACATGGCAGAGCTATGCAATCTCTATGGAGGCAACTCTGTGTATCACCATATGGTGCTTAGCTTGGCAACATATTATAGAAATATTCGCCCATAGATAAAAACATTCTAGGGAGAATACCCCTTTAATGTACCATCTGATGGGATATGGGAAGATTGCATATACCTCCATATAAAAACAGAGGCATAAAAAGTTACAATAGGGCCCCGCAGACTTCTATTGGTGCCATATTAGAGCTTTGTACAACTCAGAGGATGTTTGGAGCCATAATATGGTTATGTGCATAAGCCCTTACTATAAACAGTTTTTTTCCGCACAGCATATCCTGATAGTCTAGTTTCTAGTACATAAATATTCATACAGTGCTGTGAAAAAGTTGTTGCCCCTTTCCAATTTCTTCTATCAATCTTTCTTCTTCATTGTCACACTTTAATTTCTTAGATCATCAAACTACTTTTCATATTAGACAGGGATAACCCAAGTAAACACAAAATGAAATATTTAAATGATGATTTTATTTATTGCAGGAAAAATGCTGTTCAGCCCCACCTGGCCCTATGTGAAAAAATTATTGCCCCCTTAGCTACTTAGTCAACCGGTTAACTAAATTCAATTGACAATTGGGTTCAGTTTAATTAGCCAGACCCAGGCATGATTACTGCCAGACCTGTTGAATCTAAACATCACTTAAATAGTACCTGTCTGGCATTGTGAAGCCATCGAGAAGGTCTCAAAAAGCAGCACATGATGTCATATTCTAAAAATATTCAAATACAGATTCCAAACAAAGTCATTGTCTACCAGTCTGGAAAGGGTTAAGGCCTGTTCACATCATGCATTCGGTTTCTGCTGATGGGTTTCCATCAGACCTTTTCGTTGGACTGCGCCATTGATTCCATAAAAAAACAGAAACCTTACGGAACGGAGACAAACAGAAAACATTTGCAATGGAAGCATTACCGTTGAAAACAATAGTAATGCAAACGGAAACTATGGTTTACATTTGCTTTTCCGTTGATGGGTTCCTCTGACGGAAAGGTCTTATGGAAACCCATCAACGGAAACCGAACGCTGATGTGAACACACCCTTAAAAAAACCATTGCTAAGGCTCTAAGACTTCAGAGAACCACAGTGAGTGAGAGTCATTATCTGCAGAAACCATGGAGCAGTGGTGAAGCTTCCCAGGTGTGGCCTACCAAAATTTCACCAAAAGCGCATTGACAAATGATCATGGAGGTCACAAAAGATCTCAGACGAACATCTACAGAACTGCAGGCCTTACTTGCCTCAGTAAGGGTCAATCTACACGATTCCACAATAAGAAAGAGACTGGGAAAAAATGTCATCCATGAGAGAGCTGCAAGGCGCAAACCACTGCTGACTAAATAGAACACAAATACTGGTTTAGCATTTGCCAAAAAACATCAAGATTTTTGGATAAAATTCTGTGGACTTATGAGTTAAAGGTGGAACTTTTTGGAAGACATTACTTTCCGTTACATCTGGTGTAAAGCTAACACTGCATTCCACCATAGGAACATCTTACCTACAGTCACACATGGTAATGGTAATGTGATGGTCTGGAGCTGCTTTGCTTCTGTAGGACCTGGAAGACTTTTCGGGAATGTTGGAACCAATAATTCTGCTCTCTTTTAGAAAATACTAAAGAAGGAAATCCGACCTTCAGTCCATGACCTAAAGCTCAAGCGTAGATGAGTTATGCAGCAGGGCAATGATTGGAAGCACACAAGCAAGTCCAGCTCTGAATGGCTCAAAATAAATAAAACTAAGGCTTTAGAGTGGCTGAGTCCTGACTTGAATCCCATTGAGATGTTGTGGCAAGTTCAAGCTCAAAAACCCTCCAATGAAACCGAATTAAAACAATTCTACAAAGACTAGTCGTAAGTTATCGCAAATGTTTGATTGCAGTTGTTACTGCCAAGGGTGTTGTCATATGTATTGCAGATGTGATGCCAAAAAGTAGTCTCATCAATCCAATAAGCCTATGTGCAGCTAGCTAGGTACTATAATATAGTCATAACATGTGTTTACCTCAGTTGTTCTAGAAGATTTACCTGATAAATAGCCATATATATACTGATGTCACCAACAGATTAATAGCTTGCACCGTTTTCAATTAAAAAAAACATAGAATGGTAGGTAAGTAGAGCAAGAACATGAAATTGAGCTTTCCTTTCATAGATAAATATAAATACAGCTATATGATAAACTATAGCAGGCCACAGATAAAAGTTTTTTCCCCTCCAGCTATTTGCTAACGACGAGAATGATTTTTTTGTCATCTGAACCAATTAACATTTCTCAGTAATGACTGAGAAAAATGATATAGCATATTCCATTTTCTTTGGTTAAAACCAATCGATTTACGACGGGAGACATGAAGCTTTATGTTAAAGGAGTGGTCTCATGAAGCTCAGGACCCCCTCTATAAGCCGGAAGGGGGAGGCGCTCGGCAAACTCGACCTGCCCATGTATTACATGAATGGACGTACATGGAAAGCGCTATAGGGGAAATCTCTGGCTATAAGAGGCTTACCCCTGTGCATAACAACTGATCGCCGAGCGAAAAAGAAGACAGCCCTGCGCTAAAAGCTGTGCGAAAGGCATGGTCTTAATGAGAGAACCCGCGTATATGATATAATACATAATATTCAATTTCTGTCCAGCAGATATATAAATACGTAAATCAGTTGTATCCTGAGCAATTTTAACTTTATAACTGATGTACCAACCATAATATAGTCTGCCATTACCTTACATCTGGCATTATATACTCTACGCAAAGACCATTATTCTACAGTGTCATGCTACCAACATATCAGTTAGCCTTCATCTTTCCTTATGTTTTACATATAGAACATTTTAAAAATGTTTCCACAAAATCTATATTGTATTTTAACTCATATATAAAAGAGCATAAATGCTCAAAGGTGCCCTACAACCAAAAGATCAATATTACACAAGAGTTTAGCATCAAACACATCGCAAAGCCTGCAGGGTGGCAAACAGTATATGTCTCTGTATTACAGAGCCGTAGGGACTCCATAGGACACAGTGTGGTATCTCTGTGAGACACCATACTCTCCACTAGAAGCAATGTTTGCAGGCAAAAATACATAAAAAATCGAATATGGCATGAGACTGAACATGATACAAACATGTTATTGTGTGCTTCTATATGAAATCAAAAGCCCACAGAGGAACAGTATGGGCCTATAGATTTCTGTGGACACCGTATTATAGATATATAGAACAAGGATCTATGCTATGGTCATGTGCATGAGGTCTAATATATTTAAAAAAAAAGTACCACATATAGAAACAATAGGGAATACTGTCGAGTCCGAAAAACTCCCAAAACATGAAACATACCAGTCCAGTAGTGTTTTGATATTGTGTTTTTGAAACCTGTTTGAGGTTGTGTGAATAATGTGCCCCTTTTTTCATAACAGTAAATGTTGCAATGATAATAAACCCAACACAGACTATATAGACGATCAGTCTTACAAGATAGTACCTAAATTTTCCAGACGATAGAAATTTAAGGAATATGATTGATCAATTACACATGATTTTATGATGTGCAGTATCCATCTATGTAAGAGTAAAACATTTCTATATGTGTTTTCTTATTGGATAGGTCATGACTTCTAGACTATATTTGACTGTATTAAAAACTGTAATTTCAAAACACTTGATCTTGAATGAGGATGTCTATAAACATCGGAAGACAAATGTTAGTATCTCATAATATATTGTAGTCAAAACGTTCAAACAACAATAAAAACAGAGGAAAAATGTGTTACTAATATCTCACCTGATTAGGATTATTATACCAGTCTGATTTAGATAAGGGATTATGTTCCCCAGGTGGTTCAGTTAATTGAGGAAGATTTGAGGTTTCATTTACTGTAAAACCTGGAATATCTGCTGCAGGAGGGAAACAAGGCGGATAACAAGACCCCGGAGCTTCTGGTGGAGCCATCCGCACCTCCATGTACTTCAATGTCCCATCTGAGTTCAGGTAAAGGGTTGGTTTGTACTGATCCATATAAGTTGTAGAATATGATTTATCAGTAAAGCAGAATCCACACCCAGAATAATAATTCTTTCTAAGGCACCTGACAAGTAATATAGTAAATGTGACCAGAAAAACTGCACTGATGGCCACAAGGGAGACAATAAGATAAAGAGTCAGGTCTGGGGTGGATTTGGCATTTGTAAGAAAGTCTTGAGATTTAGGACTTTCCAGAGCAATAGTCTCTAATATACTCACAATGATAGTGGTTGTAGTTGTCATAGAAGGTTCCCCATGGTCCCTGACGGCAATCACAAGTCGCTGCTCCGTGTTATCTGTCTCATGTAAACCTCGGAGAGTCCTGACTTCTCCTGTGTATTCAGAGATGTGGAATAAAGCAGGACTGGCAGACTGAACAAGACTATAGAGGAGCCAGGCATTGTGCCCAGAATCGATATCCACCGCAGAGACCTTACTGACTAAATAACCAGCAGCAGCAGATCGTGGAATGGTCTCTTGGGCAATGGTCTCCCCTGTATTCTCCGGGTATAAGATGGCGGGAGAGTTGTCATTTGTATCCAGAATAAATATGAAGACAGAAACATTGGAGGATAATTTTGGAGATCCAGAATCTTCCACTCTTGCTGTGATCTGCAGAACCTGGAATTGTTCGTAGTCAAAAGACCTTTGTGCATAAATCTTCCCGGTGTCGGAGTTAATGTAGACAAATGAAGAGACAGGAGAACCATGGATGTGGCTCTCGGCGATGGAGTAAATGAGGTTTGCATTCGCTCCCTCATCCGGATCTACAGCAGATACTGTACATAACATTCTGCCGGCCTCATTGTTCTCTGATATGAAGGCATTGTAGACGTTGTGTAGAAATGCTGGAGGATTATCATTAACATCAGAAATATTAAGACTGATAATAATCTGGCTGCTGAGAGATGGAGAACCCAGATCAGATGCCATCAGTATAATAGTATATTGTGAGACCTTCTCCCTGTCCAGATGTCCACTAGTGACAAGAGCATAACGCTGTGACATGGGCTGGCATGTGAAGGGTAAATCTGGTGATACTACAAGCTTTGTTTCACCATTCTTGCCTGAGTCTTTGTCTCTTATGCTGATAAAACCCACCACTGTTCCTATGGGGGCATTCTCAGGTATTTCATTATTTTTAGATATAAATATAATTTCTGGAATATTATCATTAACATCTTCTATTTCGATCTGGATACGACACCTACCTTCATGTCTTGGTGTTCCTTTATCTATTGCTTTTATAAATAATTCATAAACATTTGAAACTTCAAAATCCACCAATCCTTTTATTAAAACTTCCCCTGTAATTGGATTTATATCAAATATTTCCTTTGCTGAGTTTGAACTACGTTGATCTATGGAATATGTGAACTCACTATTTACACCCTCATCGGAATCTGTAGCATTAAGTTTTATTATAACTGTTTTTAAAGGCACATTCTCCAGTATGGTTATCTTATAACGCGACTGATCAAACACTGGAGCATTATCATTAATATCTAATACAATGATTCTTATCTCAGTGGATCCTGATCTGGCTGGTTCTCCGCCATCTATAGCAGTAAGAATAAGCCTGTGCTCGGATACCTCTTCTCTATCTAGAATTTTTTCCAGCACTAATTCTGCAATGAGGGTTCCAGAGTCTTTAGTTACAGATAATGAAAAATACGGATTTGGGTTTAGTCTGTACTGACGGACACCATTAACACCTACATCAAGATCCTGTGCATTCTCTAAAGGGAACTGTACACCAGGGCTTGTGAATAGTTCTAAAATATTAATAATCTGTTTGGTAGTTGAAAAAAATGGTGAATTATCATTAATATCCAGAATCTCAATCTCCAGACTGTGCAGCTCCAGGGGGTTCTCAGCCACAACCTCTAGATGCAGTAAACAGCTCAGGCTGGATCCACACAGAGTCTCCCTATCAATCCTCTCATATACAACCAGAGCTCCATTCTTCTGCTCTATAGAGAATAATCTGCTGCTTCCTTCTGATCCCAAACTCAGTCTCCTTGTATTAATATCAGGCAGATTTACCCCCAGATCCTGAGCGACATTCCCCACAACAGTCCCTGGATGAGACTCCTCAGCAATAGAATAACGCAGCTGCCCAGAGACCCAGCCCCAGCTACAAAGGAAAAGGGAGAAAGCTACTTGCCATTTCCAAGCCTTTACAAAGCTCTGATTGTCCATATCTTAAATCCTTCTTCTAAAATGTGTAGAAAATAATCATCATCCCTTCAATCCAAGTGTGTGAGCAGCAAAAATATAAATCCTAGGAAAGGGAAAATCCTGGTTTTCCTGCATTGAAATAATCCACAGGATTCTCATCGGAGCAGCAGCTCTTCTTTGTGTGAGAGGAAAAATGGGAGGGTGAATCACTGAGCCAGGGGGAGGAGAGCGCAGAGCTGACATGAGCCGGTCTCCTAACAAAAATCTGGATGACGTGTCTGCCCTCTTCTGGCCCTTAATAATAACTACAATATTGAATAAATATAACATAATGCAGTGTTGTACGAGCAGAAAATAAAAATAAAATGTCTGTGCTTCCTATTGCTAAGTGAATAAATTAGTCTTATTTATTATTAAAAAAGATATAATACTGATAATTGATTTAAGTAAGAAAAATAAGTAACTCTGAAAATTTTAGGTTTAAAAACTGTTGTGCTAACTATGGAAAGTCCTAGATTTCAAGTATAATAGTGCATGAAATATAACAGAATAATATATAACCACATTATGTAGAAGCTTTGGGGTAATATGTGGCACCGGACAAATAGCAAGGGATTTTAACATCCCTATGAATTTTACCAGTAGATTTTGTGATGATCCCTTGCTTCAAAGATAAAAATGTTTTATCGTTTTTTATACAAATTGTGTAGTGGCTATTTTAATAAAGAATTCAATATATATATGTAGATATATATATATATATATATATATATATATATATATATATATATATATATAGAGACATTTTAAGATCTGCCATGCGGTACGGTTACCCCAAAAATATTATTTTTTGTGTTGTGAAATTTAATGTGCACTATGTGCAAACTTCTCTAATATCACATTCACAAACTACTAAATAGCATGGGATCATGCATCTATAAAAGGTCTAGAGATTATCTAAAGGTTCCTAGAGGCAATGATCCTCTAACTGTAATACACATGCCAGTCTCTAATGTTGCCTATGAGATAAAAGTGTAAATAATGACACTTATATGAAAACATCAAATATTTTCAACTGAATTACAATATAAGCTTATGTTCACACAGAGTTTTTTGACGCGGAAACCGCGTCAGAGAATGCGGCAAAAGATGTCCGAAAATTCCTCCCATTGATTTCAATGGGAGGCGGAAGCGTTTTTTCCCGCGAGCAGAAAAACCGTCTCGCGGGAAAAATAAGCGACATGCCCTATCTTCGGGCGTTTACGTCTCTGACCTCCCATTGACATCAATGGGAGGCAAAGAAAGCAGATTTTGTAGCGTTTTTTTACCCGCGGCGCTCAATGGCTATGGGCGAAAAACGGCATGAAAAACGGCGTGTATGCAGAGCAAAATCTGATTTTCTGCCTGCAAAAAACTCTGTGTGAACCTACCCTTATCAATGAAATATTTACTGCAAGTGTTCTGGGAATTTACTAGCAGCTGTGCATTCCTGTAGGTGATCATAGACCTGAAGAGGTTGTCCCATCTAGACAACCCCTACTCTAATTTAGTCGAGTAGCTGATCACCACATGCAGCGTCAGACTGGAAGACCTTGGGCCCAACAGAGGAAAATCTCCTGAGGGCCCACTCTTCATCTATACAGAAAATTAGCATGTCCACTTTTAATTGTATCATAATCTTTGTTATCACTACACATACAGGACACTTAATCAATAAGATCTAATAGGTTATTTGTTAATCAACTCATAAGAAATAGACCCTAGTTGGCAATTGGTTATCTCCAAAGTCATCTCCAAATGCTAGATCTTTTGGGCACATTATTGTGTCAAAGTCTGGGCCAGTCCGACACTGTATTCAAGTGAATAAGAGCAGACCTGCTGTTCTGCAGCATTGCCGCTATGCTAAGTACAGAGCCAACTGCTTCCGGTTCCGTACATAGCATTATGTGGCATAATATCCGGTGCCCAGAGGCAGCCGGAGTGGCGAATCGGTGCGGGGTCCGGGTGTCGGACCTGCACCGATCATATACTGATGACCTATCCGGTAGGTCATCAGTTGTCAGAACGTGGAAAACCCCTTTAATCATAATTTCTATTCAAAACATCAGACACTTTTTTTCAGAAGATCTACATGGTTTTGCCCCCTGTGTTATAATCCTCCAGATGAATGCCCCATGGCTTGCTTGCCCAATAAAGGTCAGTGTAACAACTATGCATATTCTGAGATTACTGATAAAAATGGATCTACCGGTGAAAAGATCTGATCTGTAAGTCTAGAAATATGTAACAATAGCCATCTGGAATATTATAGCTCTTTATAGATGATAACATAAGAAAGTGTTAGAAGTCCAAGTGAGGAGATTCTCAATGCATTTCATAAAGTATGAAAAACATTTACATGATTCATTTATAGAAGTCCAAGTCAAGTGCTTATGTTTGTCCAGTTTGAAGAGTTTTGCTCATTTTCCTTTAGTATCCATTGTGTTGGAAGGACAGCAACGATCCACAAAGGAGAGAGCCCAGGGTAATGTGGCACCTAGGTCTATATAATAAAAAGGGTTCATATAGAGGACACCTCATCAGCACAGTATGCCCTAATAGTGGAGTACCCTAAGTACCTACAGCATCATCTGATGTTTCGGCATTAGTGACTATTCTATAATCACTGTCGGATTGTCATTAACGAACTCTGGGAAGACTGCGGGAGCTTTACACAGGCCGAAGGGCAATACTAGATATTCATAGTGTCCGTCACGGGTGTTAAATGCAGTCTTCCATTCGTCACCCCGGTGAATCGGTTAGGTTGTAAGCCCCACGCAGGTCTAGTTTCGAAAAAATCTTGACTCCTCGTATGAGATCAAAGAGTTCAGAAATCAATGGCAACAGATCTCTATTTTTTTACTGTGTGCATGCATTGTCTAGTGGGATGCGCGAGGAATAGCAGTCCATGGGTCTTGTTCCTAGAGGACCTGCTGAGTGGCGCCTGATGACCAGATGTCCTTTCTAAGTGAGTACTCATACTAACACGATGAGTGTACAGTATATACAGTATATGTTTAGCAATGTGGTTTTGTGTCTTTTATGTGCAAACCTCCCAAGTGTCCCTCTGTTGGATAGACGATCCTTACTTTTGACACATATCCCTCAGTCGCTCTGTTTTGCTTTGCTCCTTTTTGACTTGATCAAAAGCTTAGCATTAATACATTAACTATATTGATTCAAAAATCATCTGTCTGGTTCCTAACTGCATATTAGACACTTAATTTTATATTATTTAATGATTTGTTAAATGATTTGTTATATTAAAAATATTAAATAAAAATGGTTTTTGAGGTATTGTATAAATGTCAAAGTACTCAAGCACGTTGATTTTCATAAAAAATATATCTCTCATACAATGACCGATAGATGTCTGTATTTTACCTTTCAATAAGTTTTGACGTTTGTATGTGTATTGTGTAAATGTATGTATATGAGTATGTATACAGTATTTGCATTCATGTATAAATATGCATGTCTGCCTTTATCATTACACAATCCATCATTATGGTATAGTATAATATAATATAGTGTGCGTTTGGGTTCAAGTCTCATATGGCAGAGCCGTATGCACAGAAAATGTATGGAAGTGCACAGAGGCGATATAGGTCCCTAGTACGGAGATGCTCAGCCTTCATGCGCTTCCATACAGGCTCTGTCAGGTGCCACATGTATGGAGACATTCTCTCATAGAAACAGTGCTTCATATATATATATATATATATATATATATATATATATATATATATATATAAAATTCTAATTAAATTGTAAGCATAACAAGATATGTAGAGGCCAAAAGCGCTACTATGGGAGCATTATTAAGGCTCCTTAAAGAGGCTCTGTCACCAGATTTTGCAACCCCTATCTGCTATTGCAGCAGATAGGCGCTGCAATGTAGATTACAGTAACGTTTTTATTTTTAAAAAACGAGCATTTTTGGCCAAGTTATGACCATTTTTGTAGTTATGCAAATGAGGCTTGCAAAAGTCCAAGTGGGTGTGTTTAAAAGTAAAAGTCCAAGTGGGCGTGTATTATGTGCGTACATCGGGGCGTTTTTAATACTTTTACTAGCTGGGCGCTCTGAAGAGAAGTAACATCCTCTTCTCTTCAGAACGCCCAGCTTCTGACAGTGCAGATCTGTGACGTCACTCACAGGTCCTGCATCGTGACGGCCACATCAGCACCAGAGGCTACAGTTGATTCTGCAGCAGCATCAGCGTTTGCAGGTAAGATCGACTTACCTGCTAACGCCGAGGCTGCTGCAGAATCAACTGTAGCCTCTGGTGCCGATGTGGCCGTCACTATGCAGGACCTGGGGAAGTGACGTCACAGATCTGCACTGTCAGAAGCTGGGCGTTCTGAAGAGAAGAGGATGTTACTTCTCTTCAGAGCGCCCAGCTAGTAAAAGTATTAAAAACGCCCCGATGTACGCACATAATACACGCCCACTTGGACTTTTACTTTTAAACACACCCACTTGGACTTTTGCAAGCCTCATTTGCATAACTACAAAAATGGTCATAACTTGGCCAAAAATGCTCGTTTTTTAAAAATAAAAACGTTACTGTAATCTACATTGCAGCGCCTATCTGCTGCAATAGCAGATAGGGGTTGCAAAATCTGGTGACAGAGCCTCTTTAAGGATCTGAGAGATTACATGTTTACATGACGCCTTTCTTGCTGGCCGTATACACCACATGGGTTATACAGATAAGAAGCACAATAAATATTAACATCATAAAATTATCATACAGATCTGCAAGATCTATGCACACAATGTGGGAAATATTTATATCTGCTGCTATATATTCCCATAATCTAAAACGTCATGGACAACAGTAAAAACACTAAATACAACCTGCGAACCTATTCAAAAACCCTACAATGTTATATCTCTATGGCCTCATGCACACGACCATAGCCATGTGCACGGCCGTGATTTTCGGGTCAGCCGGCAGCGGATTGTCAGCCGCGAGCCACCCGCAAATCGCGGGCCATGCACATGGCCACAGCCATTATTTTCAATGAGCCCGGACCGCAGAACACGGCCGGAATAAGACATGTCCGTTCTTTCTGCGGTCCAGGCTCCCGGGCCATGCACGGACCGTAAAAACTACGGTCGTGTGCATGGCCCCATAGAAATGAATGGGGCCGCAATTCTCCGATGGATTTTTGGGGGAATTGCGGCCGCAAAAGCACGTTCGTGTGCATGAGGCCAAACACTGACAAGCTGATGTAAATATTCATTGAGTATACAAATTATTTGCTATCAACAAGTTTTTTTTATATAAAATTAAAACCAGTAAAATCCTATAATCCTACTGACAAATAAATAGGCCAATGACAGTCCAAATTATAACCGTTCAAGCAAACCAAAGAATAAACTATGTCTGAAGGCACCTTTTACCTGAGTGCAGAAATAAAGAAAATTATATGAGGTCAGAAAAAATTGCTGTACATTGATTAATGTAAGAACTATATATAAAACAATACTCCAAAAATATATAGTATAGCTATATATATATATAGTATAGCTATATATATATATATATATATATATATATATATATATATATATATAAAATGTCATAGTGCACATAATAGATCTCACCTGTTTAGGTTCACTACACCAACTGGAATCAGAAATATGTTCAGGCTCCCTTACTATATCCGATAACTGAGCCTTAGATAATGTAGAATGCGGAATGTCTGTGATAGGGGGGAAACAAGGCGGATAACAAGACCCCGGAGCTTCTGGTGGAGCCATCCGCACCTCCATGTACTTCAATGTCCCATCTGAGTTCAGGTAAAGGGTTGGTTTGTACTGATCCATATAAGTTGTGGAATATGATTTATCAGTAAAACAGAATCCACATCCAGAATAATAATTCTTTTTAAGGCACCTGACAAGTAATATAGTAAATGTGACCAGAAAAACTGCACTGATGGCCACAAGGGAGACAATAAGATAAAGAGTCAGGTCTGGGGTAGATTTGGCATTTGTAAGAAAGTCTTGAGATTTAGGACTTTCCTGAGCAATAGTGTCTAATATACTCACAATGATAGTGGTTGTAGTTGTCATAGAAGGTTCCCCATGGTCCCTGACGGCAATCACAAGTCGCTGCTCCGTGTTATCTGTCTCATGTAAACCTCGGAGAGTCCTGACTTCTCCTGTGTATTCAGAGATGTGGAATAAAGCAGGACTGGCAGACTGAACAAGACTATAGAGGAGCCAGGCATTGTGCCCAGAATCGATATCCACCGCAGAGACCTTACTGACTAAATAACCAGCAGCAGCAGATCGTGGAATGGTCTCTTGAGCAATGGTCTCCCCTGTATTCTCCGGGTATAAGATGGTGGGAGAGTTGTCATTTGTATCCAGAATAAATATGAAGACAGAAACATTGGAGGATAATTTTGGAGATCCAGAATCTTCCACTCTTGCTGTGATCTGCAGAACCTGGAATTGTTCGTAGTCAAAAGACCTTTGTGCATAAATCTTCCCGGTGTCGGAGTTAATGTAGACAAATGAAGAGACAGGAGAACCGTGGATGTGGCTCTCAGCGATGGAGTAAATGAGGTTTGCATTCGCTCCCTCATCCGGATCTACAGCAGACACTGTACATAACAGTCTGCCGGCCTCATTGTTCTCTGATATGAAGGCATTGTAGACGTTGTGTAGAAATGCTGGAGGATTATCATTAACATCAGAAATATTAAGACTGATAATAATCTGGCTGCTGAGAGATGGAGAGCCCAGATCAGATGCCGTCAGTATAATAGTATATTGTGAGACCTTCTCCCTGTCCAGATGTCCACTAGTGACCAGAGCATAACGCTGTGACATGGGTTGGCATGTGAAGGGCAAATCTGGTGATAAATTCAGTCTAATTTCTCCATTTTTACCAGAATCCCTATCTCTGACTGTGATGAATCCAACCACCGTTCCTATGGGGGCATTTTCTGGAACTGCATTATTTTTAGATATAAAACTTATTTCTGGAGTGTTATCATTGACGTCTTCTATTGTTACTTGGACAACACAGTGTCCTTCTTGTTTAGATGACCCTTTATCTACAGCTTTAACAAACAGTTCAAAAAAATTGTCACTTTCAAAATCCACAATCCCTTTGTTAAATATTTCCCCTGTATTAGGATTTAAA
This sequence comes from Rhinoderma darwinii, assembly GCF_050947455.1. Classification (NCBI taxonomy): domain Eukaryota; kingdom Metazoa; phylum Chordata; class Amphibia; order Anura; family Rhinodermatidae; genus Rhinoderma; species Rhinoderma darwinii. The sequence continues at coordinate 35,186,045 of NC_134689.1, forward strand.
TCAAATATTTTCTTTGCAGCTTCTAAAGTGCGATGATCAAAGGAAAATATAAATTCACTGTTTATACCTTCATCTAGATCAGAAGCATTGACTTTTACAATGGTAGTTTTCAGAGGAATATTTTCTGGAACATTTACCTTATACAGAGACTGATCAAACACTGGAGCATTATCATTAATATCTAATACAATGATTGTAATCTCAGTGGATCCTGATCTGGCTGGTTCTCCGCCATCTATAGCAGTGAGAATAAGATTGTGCTCCGCTATTTCTTCTCTGTCTAGAGTCTTTCCCAGCACTAATTCTGCAATAAGAGTTCCATCATTGCGCTTTTTTGTGGACAATGAAAAATATGGATTTGCTTTCAATATATACTTACTGACACTATTAATTCCTACATCTAAATCCTGAGCATTCTCTAAAGGAAATTGTTTACCTGAACTTGTTACTAGCTCAGTGATCTTTATAATCTGATTAGTGCTCGGAAATATTGGTGAATTATCATTAATATCCAGAATCTCAATCTCCAGACTGTGCAGCTCCAGGGGGTTCTCAGACACAACCTCTAGATGCAGTAAACAGCTCAGGCTGGATCCACACAGACTCTCCCTATCAATCCTCTCATATACAACCAGAGCTCCATTCTTCTGCTCTATAGAGAATAATCTGCTGCTTCCTTCTGATCCCAAACTCAGTCTCCTTGTATTAATATCAGGCAGATTTACCCCCAGATCCTGAGCGACATTCCCCACAACAGTCCCTGGATGAGACTCCTCAGCAATAGAATAACGCAGCTGCCCAGAGACCCAGCCCCAGCTACAAAGGAAAAGGGAGAAAGCTACTTGCCATTTCCAAGCCTTTACAAAGCTCTGATTGTCCATATCTTAAATCCTTCTTCTAAAATGTGTAGAAAATAATCATCATCCCATCAATCCAAGTGTGCGAGCAGCAAAAATCCTAGGAAAGGGAAAATCCTGGTTTTCCTGCATTGAAATCATCCACAGGACTCTCATCGGAGCAGCAGCTCTTCTTTGTGTGAGAGGAAAAATGGGAGGGTGAATCACTGAGCCAGGGGGAGGAGAGCGCAGAGCTGACATGAGCCGGTCTCCTAACAAAAATCTGGATGACGTGTCTGCCCTCTTCTGGCCAATAATATTAATTACAACTTTGTATTTTTATAGTAATACAGTATCTTTGGTATTTATAATATTGCATATCTTTACTGTGGCGAAAAAAAAGTGCTGAAACATTAGTGCACAAAAATAAAAGGAAAGCTATATTACTTATGACAAACATTTTATTTAACTATAATTTGTTTATTTTAATTATTTAATACCAGCACCTAACGTGTTAAAAAAAAATACTAGTTTCCTATGGAAAGTCAGGGACTAGATATCTAATAAAAATGTAAACATTCATTGGCCATTCACCAGTCAGAGAATTGCTACACTATTAGTTCCAGTAATGGTAAAGGCCCAGCCCACCAAGTATGGGAATTACAGTACCTAAAGCCCTAATACACAGCGATGATGACAATGATGATACTAAATGACCATTTATAGTCTGAACCAGATTATTCTAGTATCTTTTCGCTTGTTTAGCAAGGTACAAACAACTGAATCCCTCATATCAGGCCCTGCTCCGTTTTAGATACCAACACCTTGGTCTGTAATGCAGCACACAGCACAGGGAAATGACACTATCACTAACCACATGAAAAATCGAAAAATATTAGTAGTGCTCATTTGTTATTGCTAATGATAGTTTATTGTTGTATTGTTCATATAGGGGGTTTATTACAGGACCTAGTATTAGCACTAGCACTAATGCTATTCACAGACATCACAGGATACGCTACACATTAATATTTCATTGCATGTAATTATTAATAGTGCCCTCGATGAAAGTCGAGCGAATAAACAATTCTGTAACTTAAGTTTAAGTATAAAATATAAAAGAAGATTTGACCATGAATTTATATACAGATTGCATAAGATTATCGGGCACCAACTTTATATGCAGTTTAAAGGATCACACGGTTGGACTATAAACTGGACTTGATGGACTTCTGTCTTTTTTAATCGATGTACAAATGTAACATACTTTCTATTTTCATTAATATCACAATCATGCAGATATATAAGGAATAGATCGCCAGTTGCAATACCTGTGAGCAATGCACTAAGGTTATTTATAAGCACGAAATTAGTGTCCTTAGGAACCTAAAAGCAACATATGGGGGTGTTCTATGACACAATGTTACCTTATGACATTATTGTAACAGGGTGGAGCTTGCTATATAAAATATAATTTATACATATGCATCAAACAACCTAACAATACAAAATTAGAATCTAATTTAAGCCAGCAAGCTTTTAGGCCTGATGCAAACATTTCCGATGGTGTGGATAGCGATTTCTCAAAATATATAAAGCTATGAAAAAGTATTTGTGTTTACTCAGGTTGTCTTTGTCTTATATTACAAGAGTTATCTAACTAGCAAAAACAATGGAAAAACAGCAGCAAATGTTATAAAATAAAAAAAGAATCAGTACTCATCTCTTCTTTGTTCCACCGGCAATTCACAGCTGACGCTCCAGCGGTCCTCACAGCTTTTGTTTGCAAGCAGCCAGCAGCCAATAAGGGGCCTCAGTAGTCACATGCCGTATTCCTGGTATCATGGCTCTCATCACTGAGCGGTGATGCAAGGAGTATGGCAAGTGACCAGTGAGGCGTCTGATTGGCTGCACTGGTCACATGCTGCTGGCTTAAAAACAAGCATGGGGAGGACTATCAGAGAGTAAGTGCCGTACTGCCAGTGGAAAGAAGAAGAAAAGCTGAGTATTGATACTGTTTTTATTTTATAACATTTGCTGTTCTTTTTTTTTTTTTTTTACAAGTTGGATAACCCTATAGTTTTGTAGGACAAATATGTAAAATCTAAAAAATATGAATAGATATGTGTTCAGGATACTGTATTTACATTACAGAAAATGAATGACGCTATTTACCACTGAGGGGTATAAGGACAGGCAGGGGTCTCACTTATCAATGGTGTTGGTAAGAAATCTTCCTGCCTAAAGTTGCTCTTAAACTGGTCCTAAACATTAGATATATGTGGGCCTATTGTATTATCAGTGTAATCTAATGTATATAGGAGAACCCTGATTGTCCTCCAATGTCTCCTATAGGGGAAAGCACAGATAGAGCATGTTGGATTAAAACATGCTCAATCCTTTGCTCCTCAGTAGATAAGCAGAACCAGAAATCCAATCCACAATCTAATACCAGTCCCCATAAACCTAAATTATATAGACAATAATCTCAACCTGAGTTATAGCGTTCTGCTAGTCAATACAAGATGCACAATAAATAAAACGATATTGCTAACAATAGATCATTGAAGTTATCTACAGTACAATGTGTCAGCTTCTCCCGCCATGATCACTAACTCATATCATCTATAGGAGTATAGGAAGCAGACGCCAGGTGGGTAAAGGCAGATATTTTAGCAGGGGAACAGGTATAAGGGAGCAGAGGTAAGCCCCTCTGCCCCTCAGACATCAGAATTATAAATGGCGCATGGTAGGTGTGCGATCAAGTTATACCTCTGTATTTGATAGAAGTGGACACGGACACAGCGAAAAAACAACTGACAATGCCGGATAGATACAATTATAGGTACAAAATAAAAAAACAATTACTGAAAAATACAATTGAGGAATGATTAAATTGGGGCGATTTATCAAAACTGGTGCAAAGGAAAAGTGGAGCAGTTGCCCATAGAAACGATACAGGTTTCAACTTTCAATTGTATAAGTGAATATCAAGAATGAAAGAATGAAAGAATGAAAACTGGAATTTGATTGGTTACTTTATTCTTTCATGAGTTATTTACAAGTTTCTGACCACTTATAAAATGTGTTCAAAGTGCTGCCCATTGTGTTGGATTGTCAATGCAACCCTCTTCTCCCACTCTTCACACACTGATAGCAACACCGCAGAAGAAATGCCTCCCGATCTGACCCCCTTAGACTTTTATCTTTGGGGTCATCTGAAGGCAATTGTCTATGCTGTGAAGATACGAGATGTGCAGCAACTGAAACTACGGATACTGGAAGCCTGTGCTAGCATTTCTTCTGCGGTTTTATAAGTGGTCAGAAACTTGTAAATAACTCATGAAAGAATAAAGTAACGTTAAAACCAAGCACACCATTGTTTTTCTTGTGAAATTCTCGATAAGTTTGATGTGTCACATGACCCTCTTCCCATTGAAAAAACTAAAGTTGGATACAAAATGGCCAACTTCAAAATGGCCACCATGGTCAACACCCAGCTTGAAAATTTTCCCCCCTCCCATATACTAATGTGCCACAAACAGGAAGTTAATATCACCAATCATTCCCATTTTATTTAGGTGTATCCATATAAATGGCCCACCCTGTATAATAATGTGTAACATTCATTATAGCAAAAAATGCCATATTTATTAGATCCTATTCCATATGCTGCAATGCACAACAGAGATTGTCATCACTTAAATCCATCCCTATCCCCCATGGGACTCAATCTTATTTCTCTATCTCAGACACTAGTGCCAATTTCATAAGAAGCCACAGATCATCAGTGCTTCAATGGAACAGGGCGAACCACTGAGACACTTACTAAGTCTAGTACAATGATGACACCTAAACATCAGATAGTCAAATAATATTTATCAATTTTGCTATTTGATATCTAAAAAAAGAAATGACATAAAGAACATAAACATCACCTGATAGCAGAGAGCTTTATAATAAATGTATCCATTAAAATATGATATTTGGTATATATACTACTTGTAAGTATCAGGGGCATAGGCTATTTTTTCCGGCAACAGTGCAGAACCTATACCTGGGCCTACTGTGTAAACACCAATGATGCCAATGGCCGAAATATGTAAAGGTTGTATATAGACAAGCATAGCTTTATACTAATGTGTATAGTCAGACAATAGTCAGATAGTGTGTATAGTCAGAAATACTATATATATATATATATATATATATATATATATAGTAAAACAGACGATCCAGCAGCACCGGGTAGGAGATGTGGGTGCAAGCCCGTGGGAGCAGACCAAGTTCCCAGCTATACAGAAATCCAAAAAACAGGCAGCACACCGCAGTATCATTTAAAAAATGAGGGTACTTTATTGCCCCATGTGCAATATTTTTGGGATTTATATATATATATATATACATATATATATATATATATATATATATATATATATATATATAGTATTTCTCATTATACACACACACACACACATATATATATATATATATATATATATATATATATATATATTCATATATATTCTCAGAGCATACATGTGTGCAATTAACTTTATATGTCATTGATGTATGTATTAGATAAATTGGATTTTAATTCACTTAGACGATCTGAAGATCTTGTTCTGATTGCCAACCCTCTATCTATGTTTCATAAATATTTTTAAGCTAATTTCAAGAAGCTGCTGTACTGTACCTCTGATTTCACAACAATAAAAGAAATACACAAGTAAAAAGTTAAATATTGCAGTAAAAAAAATAAAAAAAGCTTTAGAAAATGTAATTACGGGAATATATTGAGGGGGTTTCTCACCTGATTAAGCTCACCAAACCAATTTAAATTAGAAGTTTTTCCAGACTCCGTTACCTGAGAACTATTCTGGGATTTAGATAATGTTGAATGAAGAATATCTGTTGCTGGAGGGAAACAAGGCGGATAACAAGACCCTGGAGCTTCTGGCGGAGCCATCCGCACCTCCATGTACTTCAATGTCCCATCTGAGTTCAGGTAAAGGGTTGGTTTGTACTGATCCATATAAGTTGTAGAATATGATTTATCAGTAAAACAGAATCCACACCCAGAATAATAATTCTTTCTAAGGCACCTGACAAGTAATATAGTAAATGTGACCAGAAAAACTGCACTGATGGCCACAAGGGAGACAATAAGATAAAGAGTCAGGTCTGGGGTGGATTTGGCATTTGTAAGAAAGTCTTGAGATTTAGGACTTTCCTGAGCAATACTGTCTAATATATTCACAATGATGGTGGCTGAAGTTGTCATAGAAGGTTCCCCATGGTCCCTGACGGCAATCATAAGTCGCTGCTCCGTGTTATCTGTCTCATGTAAACCTCGGAGAGTCCTGACTTCTCCTGTGTATTCAGAGATGTGGAATAAAGCAGGACTGGCAGACTGAACAAGACTATAGAGGAGCCAGGCATTGTGCCCAGAATCGATATCCACTGCAGAGACCTTACTGACTAAATAACCAGCAGCAGCAGATCGTGGAATGGTCTCTTGGGCAATGGTCTCCCCTGTATTCTCCGGGTATAAGATGGCGGGAGAGTTGTCATTTGTATCCAGAATAAATATGAAGACAGAAACATTGGAGGATAATTTTGGAGATCCAGAATCTTCCACTCTTGCTGTGATCTGCAGAACCTGGAATTGTTCGTAGTCAAAAGACCTTTGTGTATAAATCTTCCCGGTGTCGGAGTTAATGTAGACAAATGAAGAGACAGGAGACCCATGGATGTGGCTCTCGGCGATGGAGTAAATGAGGTTTGCATTCGCTCCCTCATCCGGATCTACAGCAGATACTGTACATAACAGTCCGCCGGCCTCATTGTTCTCTGATATGAAGGCATTGTAGACGTTGTGTAGAAATGCTGGAGGATTATCATTAACATCAGAAATATTAAGACTGATAATAATCTGGCTGCTGAGAGATGGAGAGCCCAGATCAGATGCCGTCAGTATAATAGTATATTGTGAGACCTTCTCCCTGTCCAGATGTCCACTAGTGACCAGAGCATAACGCTGTGACATGGGCTGGCATGTGAAGGGTAAATCTGGTGATAAATCCAGTCTAATTTCACCATTTTTACCAGAATCTTTATCTCTGACTGTGACGAATCCAACCACGGTTCCTATCGGGGAATTCTCAGGAACTGCATTATTTTTAGAAGTAAAAATTATTTCTGGGGTGTTATCATTTACATCTCTGATATCCACCTGAACCACACATCGTCCTTCCAGCTTAGGTGATCCTTTGTCTCCTGCCTTCACAAATAATTCATAAGATTTTGCTACCTCAAAATCCACAGATCCTTTTACAAATATTTCACCAGTTTGTGAATTTATATCAAATATTTGTTTTGCAGATTCCAAGGTATGGTGATCAAAGGAATAGGAAACATCTCCATTTGCATCGTCATCTAGATCTGTGGCATTTAGTTTTATAATGAGTGTTTTTTGGGCTATATTTTCCAGCACTTCTACCTTATAGCTTGGCTGCTGGAAAACGGGAGGATTATCATTAATATCTAAAACTATAATTGTTATCTCAGTGGATCCTGATCTGGCCGGTTCTCCCCCATCTATAGCAGTAAGAATAAGCTTGTGATCCGCTTTCTCTTCTCTATCTAGAATTTTTTCCAATACCAATTCAGCAATAAGAGTTCCATCATTGCGTTTTTTTTCTAATAAAGAAAAATATGGATTTTGATTCATTTTATACTGCCTGACACTGTTTTTTCCTATATCGAAATCAGTAGCAGCTTCTAGAGGGAATCTAACTCCCGGACTTGTGATTAATTCTGTAATTTTTATAATTTGATCAGAAACTGAGAAAATAGGTGAATTATCATTAATATCCAGAATCTCAATCTCCAGACTGTGCAGCTCCAGGGGGTTCTCAGCCACAACCTCTAGATGCAGTAAACAGCTCAGGCTGGATCCACACAGACTCTCCCTATCAATCCTCTCATATACAACCAGAGCTCCATTCTTCTGCTCTATAGAGAATAATCTGCTGCTTCCTTCTGATCCCAAACTCAGTCTCCTTGTATTAATATCAGGCAGATTTACCCCCAGATCCCGAGCGACATTCCCCACAACAGTCCCTGGATGAGACTCCTCAGCAATAGAATAACGCAGCTGCCCAGAGACCCAGCCCCAGCTACAAAGGAAAAGGGAGAAAGCTACTTGCCATTTCCAAGCCTTTACAAAGCTCTGATTGTCCATATCTTAAATCCTTCTTCTAAAATGTGTAGAAAATAATCATCATCCCATCAATCCAAGTGTGCGAGCAGCAAAAATATAAATCCTAGGAAAGGGAAAATCCTGGTTTTCCTGCATTGAAATCATCCACAGGACTCTCATCGGAGCAGCAGCTCTTCTTTGTGTGAGAGGAAAAATGGGAGGGTGAATCACTGAGCCAGGGGGAGGAGAGCGCAGAGCTGACATGAGCCGGTCTCCTAACAAAAATCTGGATGACGTGTCTGCCCTCTTCTGGCCAATAATTATAACTACAACTATATATATATATATATATATATATATATATATATATATATATATATATATATATATATATATATAAAACTGCCATTTGCCTAGGCTTTACCTTTATTTACATTCATTTTAAAGATTACATTGTGAGCATTTAAGATGCCACAAGGACCCTACAGTTCTCTTGGTACTCTATTGATCTGTTCCAATGGGCGGTTTTATTTTTTACATAAACATATATATAATGCGTCTTGCAAACCATTTGATTTATAAATAATATTTAGTGCAATAAAACTGTCCTTAAAATTGTAGTTACATTTTTACGGCATTTTTAAGTATAAGCTCTGACTATAGTAGACTTATCCTCTGACTAGAAGATTTTCTAAATTGCACATGTATTTTTGTACATTATTGAATATTTAAAGTTTTTTATAAAAATGTGTTTTCATTTTAACCATAAATATTAAATTAAATAGTTTCTTATATTTTAGCAATTGTAACCACAGCAGCAAAGTTTGATTCTGTTATTCTTAATACATAAAAAATCCAATCTAAAATTTCTGAGACTATAAAGTATAATGAGAAGAGTGGATTACAGACACAAAAACATCCTGTGATACAGAATAAAAAAAATAGAGAATGAGTTGAAGCGGTTGTCTCGTCTCTAGGATGTGCCATTAATGTTTGTTTGGTGGGGGATCCAAACGCTGTCTCCCTTTGCTGACCACTCGTAGTGGCAGCTTCGCTAGGTAAGCATCTTCCCCTTTAGTCTCCTGTCAGCTCTGATTTCTTTTTTGGAGGCTTTATAGTCAGCTATTAAGTATATACAAGCAGGTTAGAAAAATGATTATTGTGCACACTCCTGTACTATACAAGTTTTTAAATATAATTGGAGGTAAACTTTACAGGTAAGAGTATTAGTACGTTTATTATTTAAATATTTTGTGCTTACAAAAATTTTGGCTATGCCTGGAAAAACTCCAGCAAGTGTCATTAGTTGAGGTTCAATCCATAGAATTTCCACTATTCAATAATGACTCAACCAATAGAATAAAAATGAGATGAAGCAGGTAAAAAGGAACACAGTTATTGATCTGCCACTGAAAAAAAAATAAGTAAAATTATATGCACAGTATGTGGCCTTAATGTAACAATATATACAATATCTTTTTTTTTTGCATTTAACTCATAATAAAAGTTAATAGAAATTGAAGGGTTACTTATGCGTATGGCAAAATGGCACCTAAAAAATACAGCTCATCTCTCAGAAAACAAGATCTCCTACAGTTAAGTTGACTATATATCAATAATGGCTGTTCTGGCTAGTAATGTGAACAGGCAAGAACAAAAATATTCTATGTAAACAAGTACAGCACCCACGTTTTCTGGCAGTTAGAGGGTTAAATTACAGACTTTGAGACTTTGCAGCATACATCGGCCATGTTCCTCCTTTTGGTAAAAATGGCACGAAAATATATTTATGTCATTGTTACAAACACGCAAAAAAAAAAACAAACGCAAAAATGATGACAAAAATGTCACTGGTGCCATTATTGGTGTATAGTCTATTGGGAGGATGAAAGAAGTTGAGGCATAAGGGGGTCCACTGAGATAAAATTGCCCTAGGGCCCACATAAAGCCTGGAGTCGGCCCTGATAATAATAACTGATGGTGGAAGGTGAAATTACAGTAGCTGACGTGTCCGGTTACCCTTGACATGATATAATTTTGCCTAATGCCGAAATAGATGTTGTAACGGAATTGTAGCTTGTGCAATCTGTGTGGACAATACAATGATGTTACAGTCACCAAACCACAATATAATTGTTATTTTATTACTGTTATCTAGGAGTATATGAGCATTTGACAAGTTTCAAATTGTATACAGTGAAATGGTGTAGTCATTTCTACAAGAATTTAAAAAAAAATATATATAAATGGCTTCCAAAGAATTATACTAAATATTCTAGTTTGAACAAAATCAGTTATTTTAGTTCTGCAATTGTATCTCAATGAATCTTGCTTTATTTCCATATCTGCACTGACCGGGAGTGCACTAAGATCGAGTCCTAGGGATGTGTGACCTGTGTAGGGTGCATCATCCGCCACTACTGATCATCACTGGACCTGATGGCCTGGGCAGTCGGAACTTTCACCCTTGATCCAAAATTTGGTGCATGAGCCTGGACATAAGCAGCTACTTAGGATGCAGCTACATGCGTTATATGGGCACTTACTGCAATGTTTATTGGGCACTGTATAAGTATATCATCTGACACTATAGAGTACACTACGGAGGACTTTACTAGAAAGTATCCCACATGGCACAAAATAACCTAATGCCAGCCTTAAATACACTACAAAATAAGCTGTATAGGACACATACTGCTTCCGCAAAGCATGGCCAATGTTAGTCTTGGTGCACACTGGCTTCATGGCTTTTATTTTTATAGTAGCTACGGCACCTAGCAGATCTTGACAGATCCTATTGACTTATATTGTCTCTTTTTACTGAATAATATAGAGCATCATCCCATACCATGTTAGTCGTCATAAAGCAGAAAAGAGCTAATGTAAGTGCGAACAGGGCCTTAATGTATTCAAAATGGTTACATCTATTGCATGTTTACAGTATGTACCAAAATACTGTGGATATTACTTTAGATAGAAAAGATAGAAAATAATATTAAGCTGTAATTGATTAAGATCCATATGGAATATTACAGATTCTCTTACCATAATTAATCGGATGTCATGGTTGCAATATTTTATTGGTTATTATCTTTTGTATAACAGCCATAAAAACAGTGCATGTAGGGTTATAGTTACAGCAAGTCATTTACTAGATACAGAATCTAAATTTACTAAAAATTATCAATTGTCCCATAACATGCACAGGCTCAACTATCTAATACCCTCATCGTAACAGTTTCAATTTTAATATTTTTTTTAAAAAGTAGCAGAAAGTTTACAGTCACAGAGGATATATTCATAAAATGAAGCTTTAATCTATATATACAATATGTGGAGATATGATTGCTTGAAGTTACAGATTAAAAGCTTTAGACTGCACTATATTACCAAATACATACTACGTGGCATGAATAGTGGCTGTTGGGGGTGTAGGGGATGCACTGTAGATGTAGAGAATGCACGATGACACATTTACCCCCTTACAAACTAAACGATTATGTTTGTATTCAGAAATAGTGTATGTGATGATGTGGCACTTTATGGTACTTTATACTGACTAGATGTATTCCAATGCATTGTATGCATGCCTGCACTATTTTCTGCTGCCACTGTACCACAGACTAGAAGAAGAGCTGAGATACAGGAAGTAAGTCAGAGTGGCCTGAGACCACATGGAGTGCTTTGGGAGCCTGTGTAGCTCAGTCAGGAGAATGTAGTCCCCAGGGAGCTGGCTCTATTAAAAAAGTCAAAGCTGGTAGTGCTTGTGCAGTAAGTGCATATGTGAGTGAGAACTTCTGTGAGAATGAGCAGAGGTCTGAGCCTAGCTAGTCACCAAGAAACACGTCAGTGGGCTAAAGAAAAAGGCATAGAGAAAGGGTGATGAAAACCTGAGGAGGACTGGAGACTGTGAGCCCACTGTGTGAGGATAGTGAGGCTGAGAATGGGGTACTGGAAGCCATCAGAGGGGTCATTAGGAAATTGACAGAGAACGGCAGAGGCTCGTTAGTCTGATAGTCTGTTTGCAATTGAGCCCCTGGAATCAAGGAGTGTAAATACAAGTTACTGGTAAATTGCACTGTGTGTGGTTTGAACCAGTTAAAATGATACTCTTAAAGAGGCGGTACCCCTGTTTACTGTGTTTAAATGGACCTCTCTCTGTATAAAACCACAAGTGTGAAGCTACAAAGCGCGCACAGCCGATAGTCAGGTGGACTCCGGAAATGGGTAGTGACTAACTAGCAGACATCCCTGGAGGCTCCAGGGCATTCTTATATAAGTGACTAGTGCAACCTTTCGATTTAATGCCTTGGTGGTGTATGATGTGGCAGGGAGCCACCTCCCTTAGACGCATCGCTGCATGAAGGTTCATACAAAAGCTGGCAGCCATCTTGTTCACTAGGCCTCAACCAAAGACCATACAACTTGCTGTTCTTTTCTAATGTTGAAGAAACTGTGCCCACTGTGAGAGTAACAGCCAAGTATTGTACTTCAGGAAGAGACTGTAACCATTAAGAATTGTATCATAATTTATGAGTAACCACCAAGCTTGCTGTCTCAATTGAGAAATAAGAGAAGTCCTGTTTCCCACCTGAAAATTGTGTTGGTACGTTCCTGCAGGGACAGTACTACACGCCTGTCCTTACCATCAGCCCATTACATATAAATCTTTAGACACAGTGATTTTTACCCACACTCCGTCTCCATGACCAATATAGAATCTGAAAGGAATTTGAACTAGACATGTTTTCATCAGAACCTAGCAATAGTGCAAACGCAGGCTTTAGTCCTGTAATATCAAGTGATGGTAATAGTGAACAACAAGGACAATCCCTGTAGATAAAAACTCTCCATGGCATTATAGACCCATCCTAACATATTTCCAGGCTGCTCTGATGCAACAACGGACAAGAACTAGGACAATATCATCCAGGATTTACTACATATACGAATGATAAATCCAATTCTTGTATCCACTCAAAGAAAGCAATGGCATAAAATGATATGACAAGCAACGAGGTCTATTTAAGAGAAAATAAATAGGAAATTTTAAATGTTTCCTATAGAAAGCAACTGAACTCTATTTGTCGCGCCCCAACGGAGAAGATCATATCTAAGCAATTACTGTTCAATAAATCACCAACTAAGTGGATCAATATTGTTAACATAAAATAACATATAACACAATATTTACATCAATAATTCACTATAAGTCCCTTATTATGGGACCATGTAGCCAATGCATAGTATAAATACAGACAGAGCTAGATCAAAATGGTGCAAAATGTAACTTCTGATTAACCCTTTCACGACTGCAGATATGTAAATATACATTGTAAAAGGATATTTAAATATGGCACCCGCTCACAGGCAGAGCGGGTGCCATAGCTGACAGGTCCCTGCTGTGTTGGACAGCAGGGATCCAGCGGCAATGCTTCCGATCAGAAAAATTTCTGATCGCAAGCATTTAACGCCTCAGATGCCAGTGTCAGATGTGACCAGCGGCATCTGAGGGGTTTTAACGGTCTCTTTCACTTCAGGGCCAGTCACCGGCTCCAGCGCGGCGAGATCGCGGGAGCCGGTGTACTGCTCTAGCAGCTGGGAGCCTTGTGAACGCTCCCAGCCCTGCTAGAAGATTGCTAGGCAGATCTCAATAGCAATGCACTGATTTTGCCATTGACTACAATACTATGATATTGCAGTCTTTGGCTTAAGCGATCTAATGATCGCAGGTTCAAGCCCCCTAGGGGAGCTAAATAAAATTAGAAAAAGTTTTTATAAAATATAAAAAATAAATAAAAAAATTAAAATATATTGCATATAAAAATAAATAAACATAAACACATTAAGTATCCCCGTGTCCAAAAATGGCCGAACTATAAAAATATAAAAAAAATTATCCAATACGGTGAACGCCGAAGCGGGAAAAAAGGTCACAATAGTGGAATCGCAGTTTTTTTGCTACTTCAACTACCACAAAAAATTCATTAAAAAATGATCTAAATGCCCGACATTGGCCCAAATGGTATTAATAAAAACAACATCTTTCCATGTACAAAAAGACGCCTTAGACAGCTCTGTACACAGAAATAAAAAAGTTATGGGGTTCACAATATGGTGATGCTAAAAAAAATTTGTTTCTTTCAAACTTTTAAATTTTTCTAAAGGTACTAAAACATAAGAAAAACTATATAAATTTGGTATCACCGCGATCGTACTGACCCGCAGAATAAAGATAATATGTCATTTTCACCGTACAATGTACACTGTAAAAACTAAACCCATAAGAAAATGGAGAACTGCTGTTTTTTTCCAATTCCACCCCATTCTGAATTTTTGTACAGCTTCCCAGTACATCGCACAGAATATTAAATAGTACCATTAGAAAGTACAACTTGTCCCGTAAAAATTAAGTCCTCATATGGCTGTGTCAACAAAGAAATATAAAAAGTTTATGACCTTTTGAAGGTGGGGAGGAAAAAACAAAAGCATAAAAACAAAAAATGAGTCGGGTCCTGAAAGGGTTGATGGTACATAAACCTATCAAATCATATGATCGTAGGATCCATCCAAGACAAGCTCCAAATGCTAAACAAGTGCCAGATTATAGAATAGGCAAAAGGGGTATTTGCATGTTGGCTTCCACCACCCATCCCCCCACATTAGTCTAGACTTAGATTAATTATTTAGGAAATTTATAGCTGTGGTACTATTTAGAACATTTTTAGAATTATTATTTGAGCAGCACATAGTACTATTATTTGGGCACTTCATATCATCAACACTTTCAAAAGCAAAAAGCAAGGAATTAGAGATGACAAGCCCACAATCACAATGGGACACATTTGTCTAGGTGTAGTTTACAATTATTTGACAGTAAACTATGTGAGGATCAAAAAAGAAGTTCCTCCAAAATTTCACAAAAATATTAGACATTTCCATTATAAATACAGGTTATATATGTAGTAGTTTTGAGTAAAAAGGTTGGTAGACTGTACTCTGCAGTGACTATTTAATATTTATATATGTCATCCATGCTACATGTAGCTGGAGGACATCACAAAAAGACAAACTAGGACCATGACACAAAAGTATATCCCATACATATACTTACACACTAAGAACACTACTATGGACATAGTCTATTGGCCTAAAAAAGGATTATGCCTTTTTCTTCTGAATATAAATATATGTCATATACTATAGAAATAATTGCAACATTGGATAAGCCCATAGCATATGTGTGAATATAAAATTTTAAGTAAACAAAAAGTTCCCTTCACTACTAATAAAAAATATATTCATGATCCACTCTAAATCAAGGCTGATAAGACCAGAATAGTTAGTGGCACCTATAGATACAGTACATACCTCTGATCAAGTAAATGAACACAAGTTTAGCCACATCTTTTCTTGCGCACGTTTAGCACATATTGATGGAGACTTTAACGAAAGTGACAAAGTCTGAAAAAAATGCCAGGTTGGACCAGGTGTCGTTTTCCAAAACTATTCCCATATTTTCTGACACTTATAAGCCCGAACATCAAATTTCTCAATGTATTTATGCCAGAAAACTTGTATAAATACATGAAAAGAATGAGATTACTTTTAGCGCTGATCCTGACGCAGAAAGTGAGTCGGAATTAGTGCCAAAAAAATGTCCGAAATTGCCCCACATTGATTTTAATAGGAGGGAGTGGTGTTTTTTTTTTTTAGCCACTTGCGAGGAAAAAAAGCGGCATATCCTTAATGCCGTGGTTTTGGCTCTGACCACCCATTGAGACCAACGCAAAATTCTCAAAATGTTAAAACTCATACGAATTAACTATGTATTTATTATTTGAAACTTTAACTATTTACTTCTACCTGTGAGTAGAACTGTTCCTATATGCTTTCTGATGTCTCAACTGTTTAACAAAGAAATATTGAAACAGAAATCAATGCAAAAAAAGTCTGTGTGAACATGCCCTAACAGTTTCAATATCGCACAGAATTCTTATTATTTTATGCTTTTTTTTTTACTAATTTTCATTCAGCTTTTATTTAAAAGTATATTAAAAATTCAAGTATACATACAATCAAAACGATAAATTTCTATAATAATGGATAACTAAACTAAAAAATAAAATCTACGATCAAATACTTTAGGTTTACAAACTCTTACATAATATTAAATATCACAACATAACATGTGTTAGTCAAAGGGCTTTACAAAAAAAGTTATTGAAAACATGATGGACATGTGTCTTTTTTTCAACCGTACTAACTATGTAACTCATCTGAATACTGGAACCTTCTGGGTCGATTTGTTTATGATTGAGACAAGAAAAAATTACAAAAATATATATAAAAAATTCTTCATAAATTCTTACAAGTGACGGCTCATGTAAAAGGTCCTATTGTAAGATTACATACTAAAATCGGAGCTATATGTTCTCACCTGGTTTCCATTTAGCCAGCCCATGTCAGATGAAGAATCATTCTCCCCAGTCATATCTTTTAGCTGAGGAAAATTCAGCGGATTCATAGAACTGAAGTCCTGCTTGACATTTGCCGGGGGGAAACAAGCTGTATAACATTGTCCTTGAGGTTCAGGAGGAACCATCCTCACCTCCATATACTTCAATGTTCCGTCTGTGTTCAGATAAAGGGCCGGCTTATACTGGTCTGTAAAGGTCTTGGTTGGATGTTTCTCTAGAAAACAGCAGCTGCTAAAACTATCCCTGTCCTCCTTTCTTAAACATTTCACAAGCAGAATAATGAATGTAACAAGAGAAACCACACTGATGGCCACCAGAGAAATAATCAAATATAATGTGACATCTGGAGCTGTCTTGGCATTTGAGAGAAAATCATGAGACTTGGAATTTTCTGCTACAACCTCATCTGCTATACTGATAAGTACAGTCACTGTGGTGGATAATGGAGGATTGCCCTGATCACTGATAGAAATGACAAGTTGTTGCTCCATGTTCTCCGTCTCCTGTAATCCTCTTACAGTTCTCACCTCTCCTGTGTGTTTAGACACTTGAAACGATGAATAATTGATGGGGTCAATGAGAGTGAAGAACAACCAGGCATTGTGACCAGAGTCCAGATCCACTGCTGACAGTTTTGTCACTAAATATCCGGCACTTGTAGACTTTGGAATCCTCTCTTGGACAATGAGGTCTTCAGAGTGCTCTGGATACAGCAGAGTGGGGGGATTGTCATTTGTATCCAGAATGAAGATAAAGACGGGAACAGTAGAAGATAACTGTGGAGATCCGGAGTCTTCTACCCTTATGGTGATCTGTAAAACCTGGATATGCTCATAGTCAAAGGAACGCTGAGCATATATATTCCCATCACTAGAATGAATGTAGACAAAGGAGGATACAGAGGAGCCGTCAATCTGACTCTCAACTATGGAGTAGACCAGTTCAGAATTAACCCCCTCATCTAGGTCAGTAGCAGATACTGTACATAGGAGAGTACCTGGGTCACTGTTCTCTGTAATGAAAGAATTATAAGTAGACTGTGTGAACACTGGAGCATTATCATTAATATCTGACACACTGAGGGTAACGCTGGTTTTACTGTATAGAGGAGGAGACCCCAAATCAGAGGCTGTCAGCTCTATAGTGTATTGGGAGATTTCCTCTCTATCCAGATTCCCATCTGTGACCAATGCATAACGGTTTTTGATCTGTTTAATTTTAAAGGGCACATTTGGTGATAAGTCCAATTTTATTTCTCCATTTTTCCCAGAATCCTTGTCTCTCACATTAATAAATCCAACAACAGTTCCTACTGGAGCATTTTCTGGAATATCATTTGTCATTGAGGTGGAAGACATTTCTGGGGCATTGTCATTTACATCTTCTATTTCCACCTGCACAAGGCAGTTCCCTATAAGTTTTGGCAATCCTTTGTCGACTGCTTTAATTGCCAGTTCATGAAAATTCAGCTCCTCAAAATCGACAGTTCCTATTAAGAAGATTTTTCCGCTGTGTTGATCTAAATCAAATATTGCTCTGGCAGATTCAGATGTGTGACCCCCAAAGTAATACTGAATTTCCCCATTGGCTCCATCATCCAGATCTGTTGCATTTAAAGTCAATATAACAGTATTTAGAGGGAGATTCTCTCTCAGAGTAATTTTATAAACTGATTGACTGAAGACTGGAGGATTATCATTAATATCGAGCACAGTTATGGTAATGGGACATGATCCTGATCTGGCTGGTTCTCCTCCATCAATAGCTGTGAGAATGAGATTATGTTCTTGTTTTTCTTCTCTATCTAAGGTTTTTTCTAGTATCAGCTGAGGGATGAGCGTTCCATCCTTACGACTCTTCACGGACAGTGAGAAATAAGGATTAACATTTAACATATACTCACTGATGCCATTAACTCCGACATCTAAGTCCTGTGCAATTTCTAATTCAAACTCAGAACCAGGACTGGTAAGGACCTCGGTTATTTCAATATCGTGATGATCGACTGAAAACATAGGAGAATTATCATTAATATCCAGAATCTCTATTTCTAGACTGAAAAGCTCCACAGGATTCTCAGCCACAACCTCTAACTGCAGTAAACAGCGGGGACTAGATCCACACAGACTCTCCCTATCAATCCTGTCCTTCACAACCAACGCTCCATTTCCCTGATTTATACTGAAATATTTTGGGTATTTGTCAGATGTTAAATGTATCCTGCGCTGAGAGAGCTCTGCACGTTTTATCCCCAGATCCTGAGCTACATTTCCTACCAATGTCCCTGGCTCAGACTCCTCAACAATAGAATAACGAAGCTGCCCAGAGACCCAGCCCCAGCTACAAAGGAGAAAGGAGCAGACTACTTGCCATTTCCAGCACTGACAAAAGCCTCTGATGTCCATATCTTAAATGATTGCCTTGATTTCTGATGTCATGTAGATCCTGTGTAATCCAAGCTGCATGAGGGAGATATATTCACAGTTCCACCCGAGAAAAAAAACATTAAATCCAAGGAAAAATAACATCCACAGGACTCTCATCGGAGCAGCAGCTCTTCTTTGTGTGAGAGGAAAAATGGGAGGGTGAATCACTGAGCCAGGGGGAGGAGAGCGCAGAGCTGATCTGAGCACATTCTCTAGTAAAGCTGAAAAATCTTAGAGGATGACATGTATGCCCTCTACTGGACAATGCCATGAATTACTCCTATCAGTAGAATGAATTAAAATCTTTTAAATACAGATGCATAATAATTCAAATATAGTTTAATCAAATAGAAATTATTATAGAATGATCATATATTGTTATATTAAAGTATATATCCTCTAGAAATCTCATCTAAACTAATATAATAATAATAATAATAAAAATAAAATAAAAAATAAAAAATAATAATAATAATAATAATAATAATAAAAAAAAAAAAAACACATCAGATAAGTAGAATTAAAAAAAAAAATCACTTTGTTTATTTAGAATGACATTATACAGATATGGTTGAAAAATGGATGTCTGTACATACAGTATGCTGATAGTAATTATGTTAATTTATCAAACAATAAGAAATCAAAAATGGTTTCATAAAATATCAAATAAAATTTATGGATTTGTCTTTTATGAGACATTTTCCACCTTAAAATGTAGGATTATGAAAAATTACTTTTTTGGGGAAGGTTTTTTTTTTTTTAGTAGTTTCCACTTCTGTTTAAATGAAGTTTAGTGACACTAATTTAACTATGGCCAAACATCAAAGCTCATTGACTACATCTATGGCAATAATGTTGCTTGGTGTTCTGGATTGTCCTACCTGCCACACAGACTGCTACATGTCTGCAGTATCAGTGCAATATGGCCACATTTTTTTGTATGTAGAATATAATTTTTGGGCTATTGACAAGTCTTTTATACTGTACAACTGTACTAGCAAAATTGGTTATATCCCTTAACCTGCAGACAGGTCAAGTTATAAAGCAATATTACTTAATCATAACTAAAATTTACTGAAAGAATTTGATAAGGGGTGGGCAATACTTTTTCGTTAGAAGGGTTCCCTTTGAAAAAAAGATGATCACAAGATGTCCAAAGATGATCACTACTGATCACATGTAATCTGCAGTGGAACCTGATAGCAAGTGTAATTGTTCTCCTCTCTGGTTAATTGATGAAGTCAGGAATTTCCCTGTCTTAACACAGAATACCCATAGGGTAGGTGATAAGTCTTTGCTCGCTGGGGGTCCCACCACTGGGACCGCCGCGGATCAAGTGAATGGGGGTCGCGAGTCCGCTGGATGAATGAGCGGTGGTCAGCGTGCCCACTGCAGCTCATTTCATTCTCTGTGGGACTGCTGGAGATAGCCTAGTACAGCACTCGGCTTTGTCCGTGGTCCTATAGAGAATGACTGAACCCCATGATCAAACACCTGTGGATAGGTGATAAAATTGTTGTGGTGGTATAACCTCTTTAACCCCTTAAGGACGCAGCCTAGTTTGGGCCTTAAGGCTCAGAGCCCATTTTTCAAATCTGACATATTTCACTTTATGTGGTAATAACGTCGGAATGCTTAAACCTATCCAAGCGATTCTGAGATTGTTTTCTCGTGACACTTTGGGCTTCATGTTCGTGGTAAAATTTGGTCGATATATTCAGTCTTTATTTGTGAAAAATTGCAAAATTTAGAGAAAATTTACAAAAAATAGCATTTTTCAGAATTTAAATGCATCTGCTTGTAAAACAGACGGTTATACCACCCAAAATAGTTACTAGTTCACATTTCCCATATGTCTACTTTAGATTGGCATCGTTTTTTGAACATTATTTTATTTTTCTTGGACGTTACAAGGTTTAGAACATAAACAACAATTTCTCATATTCTTAAGAAAATTTCAAAAGCCTTTTTTTGAAGGTGCCAGTTCAGTTCTGAAGTGGATTTGAGGGGCCTATGTATTAGAAACCCCCATAAAACACCCCATTTTAAAAACTAGACCCCTCAAAGTATTCAAAACAGCATATAGAAAGTTTTTTAACCCTTCAGGCATTTCACAGGAATTAAAGCAAAGTGGAAATGAAATTTGCAAATTTCATTTTTTCTGCTGAATTTCAATTTTATTCAATTTTTTTTAGTAACAGAGAAGGTTTTACCAGAGAAACACTACTAAATATGTATTGTCCAGATTCTGCAGTTTTTAGAAATGTCCCACATGTGTCTCTAGTGCGCTCGTGGACTAAAACACAAGCCCTAGAAGCAAAGAAGCACCTAGTGCATTTTGAGGCCTCTTTTTTATTAGAATATATTTTAGGCAGCATGCCAGGTTTGAAGAGGCGTTGAGGTATCAAAACAATGGAAACCCACCAGAAGTGACCCCATTTTGGAAATTACACCCCTCAAGGAATTCATTTATGGTTTTTGTTATCATTTTGACCGCACAGTTTTTTCACAGCACCTATTTGAATTGGGCTGTGAAATGAAAAAAATGATATTTTTTCCAATAAAATGTCATTTTTGATCAAATTTTCTTATTTTCACAGGGAACAACATACCCCATTTTGTTGCCCAATTTGTCCTTAGTGCGGCAATACCCCATTTGTGGTGATAAACTGCCGTTTGGGCCCATGGGAGGGCTCAGAAGGAAAGGAGCGCTATGTGTTTGTTGGAGTCCAGATTTTGCTGGATTGGTTTTCGGGTGCCATGTCGCATTTGCAGAGCCCCAGAGGTATCAAAGCAATGGAAACCCACCAGAAGTGACCCCATTTTGGAAACTACACCCCTCAAGGAATTCATTTATGGTTTTTGTTATCATTTTGACCGCACAGGTTTTTCACAGCACCTATTTGAATTGGGCTGTGAAATGAAAAAAATTATATTTTTTCCAATAAGATGTCATTTTTGATCAAAATTTCTTATTTTCACAAGGAACAACATACCCCATTTTGTTGCCCAATTTGTCCTTAGTGCGGCAATACCCCATTTGTGGTGATAAACTGCCGTTTGGGCCCATGGGAGGGCTCAGACGGAAAGGAGCGCTATGTGTTTGTTGGAGTCCAGATTTTGCTGGATTGGTTTTCGGGTGCCATGTTGCATTTGCAGAGCCCCAGAGGTATCAAAGCAATGGAAACCCACCAGAAGTGACCCCATTTTGGAAACTACACCCCTCAAGGAATTCATTTATGGTTTTTGTTATCATTTTGACCGCACAGTTTTTTCACAGCACCTATTTGAATTGGGCTGTGAAATGAAAAAAATGATATTTTTTCCAATAAGATGTCATTTTTGATCAAAATTTCTTATTTTCACAAGGAACAACATACCCCATTTTGTTGCCCAATTTGTCCTTAGTGCGGCAATACCCCACTTGTGGTGATAAACTGCCCTTTGGGCCCATGGGAGGGCTCAGAAGGAAAGGACCACCATTTGGCCTACTGGAGCTTTTCTGGTGCTAAGTCATGTGTGCAGAAGCCCCTGAGGTACCAGTACAGTTGAAACCCCCGAGAAGTGACCCCATTTTAAAAACTACACCCCTTAAGACATTCATCTAGAGGTGTAGTGAGCATTTTGACCCCACAGGTACTGTGTAAAAGATAATGCGCAGCAGATGGTGCAGTGTGAGATTTGCAATTTTATATATGTATATGCCATTTCAGTGTCCAATATAGTGTGCCCAGCATGCGCCACCGGAGATATACACCCCTTAAATTGTAATGTGGGTTCTCCTGGGTACGACAATACCCTACATGTGGCTGTTATCAGCTGCCTGGGCATACGGCAGGGCTCAGAAGGGAAAGATGAGGGGGGTAAGCTGTGCGGAGTGCATCACGGTAAATTAAAAATCAAGGGATGTATGATACATTTTAAAACAATCTTTTATACAGAGCCCTGGTTTTTCGGGACACGTGTCACATTGGTATATTGTGTTCTTCCTTATCCCCCTCTTATAGCAGACTCTGCACCTCTTTTGACTCTTTCCCTTTCCACCGGTTTGGGGACCTTCTCCTGGAAAGTGTTGCCCTGGTACGATGCGTGTGGCCTCGCTTCCAGAAGTACTGGGTGCCCCCCCTTCCTGGTCCCTAAAGATTAGATCTTGAAATTCCAGGAAAGTTCCCCTCTGGCCTGCACATCGACGTAGCACATACGCATTGTACAAAGCCATCTGTATGATGTGCCCGGCCAGCTTCTTATACCACACCGCATGGCGCTGTAGGGCTTCAGGACTTGATTTGACAAGTCCATCCCTCCCATGTACCTATTGTAGTCCAGGATGCAGTCTGGTTTGGGGGTGGCCTTTCCTTCATATATCCTAAACCTGTAGGTATACCCTGATGCACTCTCGCACAGCTTATACATCTTCACGCCATACCTTGCCCTCTTACCTGGCAGGTACTGGCGGAATTGAACCCTCCCTTTAAAATGTACCAGGGACTCATCAATAGAAAAACACTTCTCGGGGGTGTATGCTTGGGAAAACCGGGCACTGGAACGGTCTAATAGGGGTCTCCGTTTATACAAACGGTCAAAACTGGGGTCATCTCGGAGTGGGCACGGCTCATTATCAGTATAATGTAAGAAGCGAAGTATTGCCTCATTTATTTATTTTTTTAGGTTCCAGTTCATTTCTGAAGTTGCTTTGAGGGGCCCATATATTAGAAACCCCTATCAAACACCCCATTTTAGAAACTAGACCCCTCAAAGTATTCACAACAGCATTTAGAAAGTTTATGAACCCTTTAGGTGTTTCACAGAAATTTAGAGCAAAGTAGAGGTGAAATTTACTCTTTTTATACCATTTTTTTTATAACACAAAAGGATTTATCAGAGAAACGCAACTTAATACGTATTGCCCAGATTCTGCAGTTTAGAGAAATATCCCACATGTGGCCCTAGTGCGGTAATGGACTGAAGCACCGGCCTCCGAAGCAAAGGAGCACCTAGCGGATTTTGAGCCCTCTTTTTTATTAGGCACCATGTCCGGTTTGAAGAGGTCTTGTGGTGCCAAAACATTGGAAACCCCCCAAAAGTGACCCCAATTTGGAAACTAGACCCCTTGAGGAATCCATTGTAGTTTTCTTGGGGTGCATGCGGCTTTTTGATCAGTTTTTATTCCATTTTTAGGTGGCGTGGTGACTAATAAACAGCAATTCTACTATTGTTTTTGTATACTTTTTTTTTTACAGCGTTCACCGTGCGCTATAAATGATATATTCACTTTATTCTGCGTGGCGATACGATTACGGCGATACCAGATGTTTATAGTTTTTTTTTATGTCTTATGGCGTTTGCACAATAAAATACGTTTTGTAAACAATCATTCACTTTTTGTGTTACCTTATTCTAAGAGCCAGAACTTTTTTATTTTTCAATCAATAAAGCCGTGCGAGGACTTATTTTTTGCGTAACGAACTGTATTTTCCATCAGTACCATTTTTAGGTACATGCGACTTTTTGATCTCTTTTTATTCCATTTTTTGGGAGGTGAAGTGACCAAACAATTGTGATTGTGGTACGGTTTATTAATATTTTTTTTTACGGCGTTCACCGTGCGGGATAAATAACAAAATAATTTTGTAGTTCAGGCCGTTACGGACGCGGCGATACCAATTATGTATAGTTTATTTGTTTGTTTATATATTTTTATTAATAATAAAGGACTGATAAGGGAAAAAGTGGGACTTTTACTTTTATTACTTTTAAAACTTTTATTTTCTTATTTTTACACAACTTTTTTTAACTTTTTTTTTACTTTATTACTTTGTCCCACTAGGGGACTTGAGGGCAGGAGGCCCTGATCGCTATTCTAATACACTGCACTACATGCGTAGTGCAGTGTATTAGAACTGTCAGCTACTCACTGACAGCAAGCATAGTGGGTCCTGACGTTGTCAGGACCCACTAGGCTTCCGTCTATGGCATAGCCGGACGCCATTGTTTGGTGTCCGGTTGCCATAGTCACCATCGCCGGCCGCTATCGCGTAGCAGGCCGGCGATGGCAGCTTAACCCCTAAAAAGCCGCGATCTCTATAGAACGCGGCTTTTAAGGGGTTAATCAGCGGGGACACAGCGATCGGTCCCCGCTGTAGGAGCTGTGACAGCTGCTGAACAAGACAGCAGCGTCACAGCTCCTGTATGTGTCGGGAGGACGGCCGAAACGGCCGTTACTCCCGTGACGTACTATTACGGCATGGAGCGCGAACGATACAGCTGCCATGACGTAATAGTACGTCAAGGAGCGGGAAGGGGTTAAGCAATATGGTGATCCCTGTAGAGCTGGTAATTGCTTTTAATGAGACAGTGACATGGAGCAGGACGGAGAGATGCATTTCTTATATGCTTTAACTTAAGAAATGAGAGTATGATAGCCAAAGGATCACCCCATAGAGAATAAAAACCCATGGTGGTTAGTTCTATGAAATGAAAGTACTAAAATCTCAATGCACATATATAGAAATATATTTAAAAAATTCTCAATTAATGAAATTACATACTGTAGATTTTTTGCTTAGAAAAATAGGATTCTCGTTTTCGATCACAGATAGATGTTATTATGGTCTAGTTCAATTTTGTATTATTACAGCCCCAGTTGATACCAAAGTAGCAAAATACTAATATTACATATTCCAGTTTGTGTCATCAGGGAGAAACACTGGAAATCACACACCGTGTCGGTATGGCCCATCTTGGGCCCAGCAGAGGAAATGAGAGCCTACCGTCAATCTATACAGAAGATGTGTACATTCACTTTTTAGTTATATCCTAAAAGCATTTAATTATCATTCACACAAGTCATGACATGATACATTATAAGTTATTTCTGAATGAAACAATAAGGGCATGCCCAGACGTGGCGGAATTCTTCCGCTACTGTCCGCATCAATGCCGCACAGAATCTGTGTTGCAAATTCTGTTGCGGCTCTGCCCAAAATGGGCATTAAATTGATGCGGACTAGCCGTTGCGTATTGAGGTGAAGTACTTCCCTTCTCTCTATCAGTGCAGGATAGAGAGAAGGGACAGCACTTTCCCTAGTGAAAGTAAAAGAATTTCATACTTACCCGGCCGTTGTCTTGGTGACGCTTCCCTCTTTCGGCATCCAGCCCGACCTCCCTGGATGACGCGGCAGTGCATGTGACCGCTGCAGCCTGTGATTGGCTGCAGCCGTCACTTAGACTGAAACGTCATCCTGGGAAGCTAGACTGGAGGAAGAAGCAGGGAGTTCTTGGTAAGTAGGAACTTCTATTTTTTTTACAGGTTGATGTATATTGTGATCGGTAGTCACTGTCCAGGGTGCAGAAACAGTTACTGCCGATCGCTTAACTCTTTCAGCACCCTGGACAGCGAATATTTACTGGCGTTGCCTAGCAACGCTCCCGTAATTACGGGTGCACACACGTAGTCACCCGTAATTATGGGTGCACACACGTAGTCACCCCACTGACTTCCTCAGTCTGGCTGTAGACCTAGAAATACATAGGTCCAGCCAGAATGAAGAAATGTCATGTTAGTAAAACCAATACGCTCCGCAGCACACATAACATCTGCGGACTTCATTGCGGAATTTTGACTCTCCATTGAAGTCAATGGAGAAATTCCACAATGAGTCCGCAACAAGTCTGCTACACGTCCGCAACAGCCAGTGTATGCTGCGGACACCAAATTCCGCTCTGCAGCCTATGCTACGCAGCGGAATTATCCGCAACGTGTAAACGAACCCAACCACAAAGCTGTGGAAGGCAATGGAGAAACGTGTACGCTGCGGGTTCCGCAGCGGAATTCCAGAGCAATTCCGCTACGTGTAGTCATGCCCTAAGAATTGCAGGTCAGATTCAAATGAGGTTACAGTCTGCTGGACACTTAGCTTACCTGCACATGGGACAAAAAATCTGCGGAATTGGCTGCGAATTCACAGAGTTGCTGCAGCATAATTTACATGTTAGACATGCATATTTTACTGCCGATTTTGTAACTTTTTTCACGGCAAATTTCATCGAAAGGAGTGAAATCCACAGAGAAAATACGCAACATAAATTGACATTCTGGGGATTTAAATATCGCAGTTAAATTTATGTTCGGAAAATGTATCCACATTCGGAAAAAATCCTTATATAATCTGGCCCGTGTGTAGACAGCCTCGCGATCCACCAGTCAGACCCAGATTACACATATCCCAAGATCAACATACTACAGAAAATTTTAGCTTGATTGCTTTGTATAATATATCCTAGTATTAGAATGCATTGGACTGGAATTTCATGCTGTGATAAGTCTGATTTTGATAGATACTGTATATCTAAAAGATTCTCCATTATATTCACACAAAGGGGATCTTCGTCAGCATAATGGCCTTCAAATATTCTTCCAAAAACAATGCATTACCTTGTATTTACCCATGCCGAATGTTTTCTAATACTGTATCATGCCCCCTGGATAATATAGTAGACTTGGCCTTATAACTATGTAAATATCTCAGAGATGCTACAATACTATTTATTCCACTCTCCATATAAATTAAATAATAATATACTAGTTCTAGAATACAAAAACACATAAATTCATGAAATAAAAATAAAATTAAAAAGACACATGGGTATGATACAAGTTGGCACAACTTACTAGGAATTTTAGAGACTTTTCTGTATGCTACCTAAGGCAAATTTCAATAATACATGAAATATATCAAAGTAGGTAGTAAATATCTATAACAAATAATCAATTTGGTGCACGCCAGATACCCTACTTTTTTGGTGCAATTTGTGAAAGTCTTTTGGTGCATTTTGCTTAGTAAATCTTCCCATTATATTCATGTACATCAAGAGCCATGAAGCTAGGGTCACCATAAACTTGAGGTATTTGATGTAGACTCTAATAAGTAGATAGCTTTTAAATAATAGAGAAACAACATGTATCCTGTTATAGAATAGATATCATATACAAAACGTACAGGTACACCTAGCATTTGGAGCTGAAAAGGTGTTAGTACGTTTTGTATTGTGTGAGTTGGTACGCTGAAATGCTTGGTGTTGTTTTTAATTTTTCAGCTTTATAAAGAATTTTTCAGCATATTTCATATATCGGCCATGTGCTATCAACTGAAGTAATTTAACCCCATACTGATTGGGACACTTTAAATATTTGTGAGCAACACATTTATCTAGCACTCATCAAATAAAATCGAACTTTATTTAGACAAAGACAAATTAATAGACATGACCAGCAACAGAAAATTACTTGTTTCAGGCTAGTAAAGTTTTCCCATTCATGTACGAACATGCTTTATTGTATGAGGCATTGATGCTATAAATATATATATACATATATGTGTGTGTGTGTGTGTGTGTGTGTGTGTGTGTGTGTGTGTGTGTGTATATATATATATATATATATACAGTGAAGGAAATAAGTATTTGATCCCTTGCTGATTTTGTAAGTTTGCCCACTGTCAAAGACATGAACAGTCTAGAATTTTTAGGCTAGGTTAATTTTACCAGTGAGAGATAGATTATATAAAAAGAAAAACAGAAAATCACATTGTCACAATTATATATATTTATTTGCATTGTGCACGAGAAATAAGTATTTGATCCCTTTGGCAAACAAGACTTAATACTTGGTGGCAAAACCCTTGTTGGCAAGCACAGCAGTCAGACGTTTTTTGTAGTTGATGATGAGGTTTGCACACATGTTAGATGGAATTTTGGCCGACTCCTCTTTGCAGATCATCTGTAAATCATTAAGATTTCGAGGCTGTCGCTTGGCAACTCGGATCTTCAGCTCCCTCCATAAGTTTTCGATGGGATTAAGGTCTGGAGACTGGCTAGGCCACTCCATGACCTTAATGTGCTTCTTTTTGAGCCACTCCTTTGTTGCCTTGGCTGTATGTTTCGGGTCATTGTCGTGCTGGAAGACCCAGCCACGAGCCATTTTTAATGTCCTGGTGGAGGGAAGGAGGTTGTCACTCAGGATTTGACGGTACATGGCTCCATCCATTCTCCCATTAATGCGGTGAAGTAGTCCTGTGCCCTTAGCAGAGAAACACCCCCAAAACATAATGTTTCCACCTCCATGCTTGACAGTGGGGACGGTGTTCTTTGGGTCATAGGCAGCATTTCTCTTCCTCCAAACACGGTGAGTTGAGTTAATGCCAAAGAGCTAAATTTTAGTCTCATCTGACCACAGCACCTTCTCCCAATCACTCTCAGAATCATCCAGATGTTCATTTGCAAACTTCAGACGGGCCTGTACATGTGCCTTCTTGAGCAGGGGGACCTTGCAGGCATTGCAGGATTTTAATCCATTACGGCGTAATGTGTTACCAATGGTTTTCTTGGTGACTGTGTTCCCAGCTGCCTTGAGATCATTAGCAAGTTCCCCCCGTGTAGTTTTCGGCTGAGCTCTCACCTTCCTCAGGATCAAGGATACCCCACGAGGTGAGATTTTGCATGGAGCCCCAGATCGATGTCGATTGACAGTCATATTGTATGTCTTCCATTTTCTTACTATTGCACCAACAGTTGTCTCCTTCTCACCCAGACTTGTGCAGGTCTATGATCTTGTCCCTGACATCCTTAGAAAGCTCTTTGGTCTTGCCCATGTTGTAGAGGATAGAGTCAGTCTGATTAATGGAGTCTGGACAGGAGTCTTTTATACAGGTGACCATGTAAGACAGCTGTCTTTAATGCAGGCACCAAGTTGATTTGGAGCGTGTAACTGGTCTGGAGGAGGCTGAACTCTTAATGGTTGGTAGGGGATCAAATACTTATTTCTCTGTGCACAATGCAAATAAATATATATAATTTTGACTATGTGATTTTCTGTTTTTTTTTTTAAATATAATCTATCTCTCACTGGTAAAATTAACCTAGCCTAAAAATTCTAGACTGTTCATGTCTTTGACAGTGGGCAAACTTACAAAATCAGCAAGTGATCAAATACTTATTTCCTTCACTGTATATATATATATATATATATATATATATATATATATATATATATATGTATACATATATATATATATATATATATATATATATATATATATATATATCCTTTTTCCTTTTTACTACCAAATAAGACAAATTACATCATAGTATCCCTATGCTGCCTATGTTAAAGGGGTTTTCTCCACGGGGGATGTTTATGACATATCCACAGGATATGTCATAAATGTCAGATAGATGCTGGTCACACCTCTGGGACCCACACCTATTTCTAGAAGGAGGCCCCCCAAACCCCGTTCTAGCTTTGTCTGCTATCACTGACTCCCGGCCACTTCTTGACTTTTCTTCTTGAAGTTCTGAAAACAGCGTAGCTCGCTGAACTACGCTATTTCCGTAACTCCCATAGTAGTGAATAGCAGTTACGGAAGCAGCATAGCATGAGAGCTACGCTGTTTCCGTAACTACCATTCAGTTCTTTGGGGCTTACGAAAACAGCATAGCTCAGCGAGCTATGTTGTTTTCACCTTCATGGTCGGAAATCAGCCGACAAACACAGAGGTAGAACGGGGTTTAGGGTCTAGAGATAGTTGTGGGTCCCAGAGGTAGGACCCAAATCTATCTGACACTTATGACATATCCTGTGGATATGTCATAAATGTCCCTCATGGGAAAACCCCTTTAAGTATAGCATGAGTAGTAAAGCGAGAGTACCCCCTAGAGATATGGCATGTAACCCCTGGGTAACATGTACCAGAGGCTGAGAATCTAGGCTCTAGAGGGTTGTCTGACTGCTTAATCTACTGGAGAAATTTTTTTTATTGCTGGCAGAAGCTACCGGTAGAAGTGTGGTATTACATTGCGCCCTTTCAACTGGTGACTGCATTGCCTGGTCATGTCAAGTCCCACAGAGAGAGGGAGCCTTTCTCTTCAGTCGCTCTCTGATCTGGCTAACAAGAAACGGTACCTCCTTATTCAATACAATCATAAGTCCTAATATCACAAATGCTGAAGGGTTGCCCTCAATGGATGACCCTTTTAAAAGCAGAAAAGAACCAGTTGGTCTTTCTTATTTGCCCAGTATATTGGGCCCTAACCAAACAATAGGTATTATATGCAGTTCGGATGCACAGGTTACCACACACAGATAGAAAAGATTATACTCAACATTCTCAAATATATTATACTATGTACTATACTTGTACACATTTATTACATTAAAACCAGTGCACATGCCATTAAAGCCTGTATTCACTGCTAGAAAAATAGTTAATTTACCAGTAAAAAACACCAACGACACAGGTAGGTATATAGCACTGACAGAAAGAACACAGGAGAGGAACACATTGATTTGAATAAAATATTCTCTCACCTTGTCTGTGTCAGTGGTTACATTCATATGCGAGTTATCTGAGGATGCAATAGTGTCTTTAACCATATCATCCAACTGAGGAAAATGTAAAGGCTGCACAATACTGAAATCTTGTTGTTCCAGGGCTGGGGGTAGATTCGTTTGGTAACTCTGCCCCTGGAATCCTGGAGGAACCATCCTGACCTCCATGTATTTTAAGGTTCCGTCTGTGTTCAGGTACAGAGCTGGCTGATACTGATCTGTGTAGAGTTTGGATTGGGATCCACCAAGAAAACAGCAACTACTGCTATAATCATAACTGTCTTTCCTCAGACATTTCACCAATAATATCATGAAGGTAACAAGTGAGACTAAGCTGATGGCCACTAGGGAAATGATTAAATACAGAGTCATATCTGATGGGGGTTTGGAATTGGTCAGGAAGTCTCCAGATTTTGGTCTTTCCACTACAACCTCATCTGCTATACTGATAAGTACAGTCACTGTGGTGGATAATGGAGGATTCCCCTGATCACTGATAGAAATGACAAG
Organism: Rhinoderma darwinii; assembly: GCF_050947455.1. Lineage (NCBI taxonomy): Eukaryota > Metazoa > Chordata > Amphibia > Anura > Rhinodermatidae > Rhinoderma > Rhinoderma darwinii. The sequence continues at coordinate 35,217,886 of NC_134689.1, forward strand.
TTGTTGCTCCATGTTCTCCGTCTCCTGTAATCCTCTTACAGTTCTCACCTCTCCTGTGTGTTTAGACACTTGAAACGAGGAATAATTGATGGGGTCAATGAGAGTGAAGAACAACCAGGCATTGTGACCAGAGTCCAGATCCACTGCTGACAGTTTTGTCACTAAATATCCGGCACTTGTAGACTTTGGAATCCTCTCTTGGACAATGAGGTCTTCAGAGTGCTCTGGATACAGCAGAGTGGGGGGATTGTCATTTGTATCCAGAATGAAGATAAAGACGGGAACAGTGGAAGATAACTGTGGAGATCCAGAGTCTTCTACCTTTATGGTGATCTGTAAAACCTGGATATGCTCATAGTCAAAGGAACGCTGAGCATATATATTCCCATCACTAGAATGAATGTAGACAAAGGAGGACACAGAGGAGCCGTCAATCTGACTCTCAACTATGGAGTAGACCAGCTCAGAATTAACCCCCTCATCTAGGTCAGTAGCAGATACTGTACATAGGAGAGTACCTGGGTCACTGTTCTCTGTAATGAAAGCATTATAAGTAGACTGCGTGAACACTGGAGCATTATCATTAATATCTGACACACTGAGGGTAACACTGGTTTTACTGTATAGAGGAGGAGACCCCAAATCAGTGGCTGTCAGCTCTATAGTGTATTGGGAGGTTTCCTCTCTATCCAGATTCCCATCTGTGACCAATGCATAACGGTTCTGATTAGATCTTATCTTAAAAGGCACATTTGGTGATAAGTCCAGTTTTACTTCTCCATTCTTTCCAGAATCTTCGTCTTTTACATTAATAAAACCAACAACTGCTCCTATTGGTGCATTTTCTGGAATATTATTAGTAACTGTGGAAAACATAATTTCTGGAGGATTATCATTGACATCTTCCACTTCCACATGTACTATGCAGTTCCCCTCTAGTTTAGGAATTCCTTTGTCTGAGGCAGTAATTGATAATTCATAAAAATTTAACTCTTCAAAATCCACCGGTCCATTAATAGAAATCTGCCCATTTTGCTCATTCAAAGCAAATAATCTTTTGGCAGATTTAAATGTGTGATCATCAAAGGAAAACTGAATTTCACCATTTGCTCCGTCATCCTGATCTGTGGCGTTCAATGTTAATGTGACAGTTTTCAATGGGAGATTTTCTCTAATACTGACTTTATATATTGTCTGATTGAAGACTGGAGGATTATCATTAACATCTATTACAACTATTGTTATTCTGCAGGTCCCTGATCTGGCTGGTTCTCCTCCATCAATAGCTGTGAGAATGAGATTATGTTCTTGTTTTTCTTCTCTATCTAAAACCTTTTCTAGTATCAGCTGAGGGATGAGCGTTCCATCCTTACGATTCTTCACAGACAGGGAAAAATAAGGATTTGTATTCAATGTATACTGACTGACACCATTCACACCAACATCTAAATCCTCAGCAATCTGTAATGCAAACCGAGCACCAGGACTAGTAAACACTTCTGTAATCTCTATAATGCGATCATTAGATGAGAATGTGGGTGAATTATCATTAATATCCAGAATCTCTATTTCTAGACTGAAAAGCTCCACAGGATTCTCAGCCACAACCTCTAACTGCAGTAAACAGCGGGGACTAGATCCACACAGACTCTCCCTATCAATCCTGTCCTTCACAACCAACCCTCCATTTGCCTGATTTATACTGAAATATTTTGGGTATTTTTCAGATGTTAAATGTATCCTGCGCTGAGAGAGCTCTGCACGTTTTATCCCCAGATCCTGATCTACATTTCCTACCAATGTCCCTGGCTCAGACTCCTCAACAATAGAATAACGAAGCTGCCCAGAGACCCAGCCCCAGCTACAAAGGAGAAAGGAGCAGACTACTTGCCATTTCCAGCACTGACAAAAGCCTCTGATGTCCATATCTTAAATGATTGCCTTGATATTTGATGTCATGTAGATCCTGTGTAATCCAAACTGCATGAGGGCGATATATTCACAGTTCCACCACAGAAAAAAACATTAAATCCAAGGAAAAATAACATCCACAGGACTCTCATCAGAGCAGCAGCTCTTCTTTGTGTGAGAGGAAAAATGGGAGGGTGAATCACTGAGCCAGGGGGAGGAGAGCGCAGAGCTGACATGAGCACAATCTCCAGTATTATCAAACTAAACGTCTGGATGACAAGTCTACCCTCTACTGGCCAAAAGTAAGAAATGCGGAAAATAAGCCGAAAAAGAAAAAGAATATACATTTTGGAAGAATCAAAATATTAGAAAAAAAAACCTCGGATTATAACAATATATTCCAGCACTATACTAGTCTTTCTGAAATTCAGCTAAAAAAGCATTAATCTTTTAACTGTTATTCAACACAGACATAGACATTGGTTTCTTAGTAACAATTATAATGCAATATTACAAGAAGTATAAAGGATATATATTTATTTATAGACTAATGGCAAATATTGGATCGCTGACCATCTTGGCATAGAAATTTGTTTATGTTGTAAAGTATTTTGAGATTATGAATATACACTCCCGCTCTCCACACAGCATTTAGATATAACATGCATTCAATATTGGCATAAAGAGTATATGTATAAGGGCATAGAGGCAAAAAAAACCTAGTTATAGCAAAGGAAAATGGAACTGGTTGTTCTCAAGAACTTTCCACATGTCTCAATAGAAAGTATTGTTTCTATAATAGCAATTGGAATATCAGACTATTACAATGAAGGTACAGCATAAATTGATGAAAACAGCCTATATGATATATGATGAGATGTTTACAGCTATTACTATTATTATCAGACACTTTCTCTTTTTCCATCAACACCTAGTAGGTACCAAGATATTGAGCTAATAGGTAGATGTTATTCTGTGGTAATACAACGGAATCAAGATAAAGTATATAGCAAAGGAAATTATATATCATAAAATATTGGCTACTTGTGACATCCCTAGCACCAGGGCATTATGCCATAGCTTGCTCCTTATCTTATCCCTATAATTGCTTGTATTTTTATATGTCCTAGGTTCTGAGATGTTTCCCTGTTTCACCATTGATGAGTATTTATTATAAAATATCTGTATAGAAAATATGTTCTACATTTCTTCATTATGGGATAAATTCCCATACTTTCCCCATGTGACAATCTAAGACTATTACTTTAGTTAACATTATAAATGACCCATATAATGTAGTAATGTCCCCTCTGCCCATGGGAGAAATACCAGATCCTGCTATATAATGTGAAAGCAATAAAAGCACCTGAACAACCCAAAGTAGCGGGTTTAGACTCCTACATTCAGTGAAAATCATCATCATTCTCATAGGGGAAACACAGGCTGAACACTTCATTATCAGTTTTGCCCCTTTATTTTCAGGATCTAGGGTATCCAAGACCAAGAGGTTAGACTTCCACTTATCCTAATGTTATGGAATTATCTAGCGATATGACATAGCATAGCCCTTTGATACCTATGGATGTAGAGAAGTATAATAACTGAAACAAACTTTCTATTTCTTCTATTTCAGGCTCTTCAGGCTCTTGGCGGTAAATAGTAACAATAGTAGTAATCAGTGGAAGATCACCATAGGGGCGTGTGGGGCGGCTGCCCAGGGCCTCAGGCTCTTGGGGGGCCCATGGCCGCCCAAAGAGTAAAAGCACATTGCAGTTATACCACATTATTTTGCTGCGAATTGTGGCAAAAAATGCAGCAAAACTGCTTTGTATATATCCTGCAACAGGACCTGCAGACATAAGGTCAGATGACCATATGTATGCACTGCTTGTTACTGTTGAAAGATCTGCAGACATAAGGGAATAATACCATGTAGCAGGTCCTTAAAGGAGTTATGTGGGGATAAAAATGAATAGCAGTGTAGTCACTACAGTATGTGAGTACACTGCTAATATACCTTCCAGTCCCCTGTCACGCTGATTATGAGATTTGAATACATTTTTACAGTGCAGCCAGGGACCAGAAGCCTAGTGGCACAGTCTTCCTTCATGATAATACGCCTCGTCATGTGACCGGCACCGCTGTGCACTATGTAATCGTTGTACTACCACTACTGCTGATTGTCAATGCTCACACAGAAAGGTGGTGTTGGCTTTAGACACAGCGAGGCAGGGTAGCTGTGGAGAAGGGGGGCCCAAGTTTGGGGAACAGTTCAGGGCCTCTGGTCTACTTAATCTGCCACTAGTAGTAATATATATATATATATATATATATATATATATATATATATATATATTCCGCTGACAGACTGGTAGAGCGATAGTAGGAACTTCAAAGTATCTATTTTCCTATATCTGTTTTAGAAAGTTTATACGCACACCAATAAAGGTAAATTTGCAGATAAAAATATTTAATTTCTCATACCAGGGTGCAACGTTTCGGTCCAAACACAGACCTTTCTCAAGCACTTCTATATACTGAGTCGGCGTGACGTATTTTCCTATATCTTTTTTATTGGACAGTTTCTCATGCCTTTGCAAGACTTTTTCTTAATACCATGACATAGAGAACATTAATGTGTAAGAGGGGTGAACATTGCTGCAATAAATGATTGTAGTCTGTGTAACCTGTATTCTGCTGCACTATGTGTATACTGTTAGTTTGTTATTACTGTTATCTGTCTGGTTATATTTGTAGAAGGAATATTTTTACTAATGAGTAATTTGATAGATTGTACTGAGCATGCCCAGAAAGCCCAGCATAGGAGACTGAGGAAAGTTCTAGAAAGCAAGGGAAGGAGAAGAGGCGGAGCTCTGTGCTAGAGGAGCAGACAAGAGAGTGAAGGAAGAGACTGCAGAGAAACTCATGAGAGGAGAGTATAAAGAGAGACTACAGAGACTCGTGAGAGGAGAGTATAAAGAGAGACTGCAGAGACTCGTGAGAGGAGAATATAAAGAGAGACTGCAGAGAAATTCATGAGAGGAGAGTATAAAGAGAGACCACAGAGAGACCCCTGAATAGAAAGACTAGAAAGAGAGCAACATTTAGAGAAAACTGTGGAGACTGAGACAGCTACATGAGTGGCTGAGAACTGCTGGGACTGTCCTCACTGATGTGGCAGGTGGGAGCTGAGGAGAAGCCTGTGACTGTGACATGTGGATATTTGCAGAGACTGATAATGCGTCACTGTATAACCCACAGATACTCATTTCATTTCTGAAGTAAAGTTGTGTAAATCTGTCACCTGCCTGGTTCCTGTGCTCATATATTGCATTGGTTGTGCCACCCTTACAAACCCACAACCCTAATATTTTCCCTTACTTGCTATACAGTTGTGTAATGCACCTAAAAAAACTTAAATAAATAGGTGCAGTACAACATGTAATTCAGTATTCATGAAGTAGGAAAACACTGTTATAGAAGAAGGCACAATATTACTGAATCCCAAGTATTGATATATTATTATTATTTATACAGCGCCAACATATTCGGAAGCAATTCAGAGGGAACATGTACAGACAATATCAGACATTACATACGGACAAAACTTATTAACTACTCAAACAAGGGGAGTGAGGACCCCGCTCGCAAGAGTGAACAATCGAAGGACATTTGGGTTACACAAAATGTAAAAAGTGCTTGTTAAGTACAATAGTCCAGCCATCTTTTATACATATGGGGTAGTACACATAAAGCTGCATGAGCCGGTCACCAGCCAGTATCCGTGTATGACGGACATGAAGTGCATTAGGGTGCAAGGAGTGTGGGGAATGAGGAAGGGGTGAGGTTCTGAGGACTAATGTAACAGGGGGCCAAGGAAAGGAGTCAGATTAGGAAATGTTATAGGCCTGTCTAAAAAGATGTGTTTTCAGGGCTCACTTAAAACTCTGGATGTTGGGAACTAATCTGATTGTTTGGGGTAGCGCAGTCCAGAGAACTGGTGCAGCACGAGGAAAATCTTGGAGACAGGAGTGGGAGGTTCAAGTTATGTAGGATGTTAATCTACGGTCGTTGGCAGAACATAGCGCACGGGTAGGGTGGTAGACAGAGATCAGGGAGGAGATGTAAGAGGGTGCAGCATTGGTCAGGCATTGGTGTAGCGGTTGGTCAGAAAGATAAGCCTGGCTGCTGAATTAAGGATGGATTGGAGAGGGGAGAGTCTAGTGTGGAGAGGACCCATTATTAATTAGTCAAAATGAGGCAGAATTGCAGCGACAATGAGAGTTTTTGCTGTTTCTACAGTAAGAAAAAGGTTCTGGAGATGTTTTACGGTGCAAGTGATGTGAGCATGCAAGTGATTGAATGTGAGGAGTAAAGGAAAGATCTGAGTAAAAAATAAACCCAAGACCGCGGGCATGCTGCCTAGAAGTTATGGTAGTGCCACACACTGAGATGGAGACTTGAGGTTTAGGTAGCTTAGTAGATGGTTGGAACACAAGGAGCTCAGTTATTAAATATATAAAAAACCATTATTATAACATAAAATCTGTAAACATCTAATCATCCATACAAAATGGCTAAAAAATCAAGTAATTGTTTCAGTTAAAGACGTAGACGTATAATCAGGTTTAGCTACATCAGCCTTACAGCAAAACATCTCTTGGTAGTGGCTATTATATTGTCAAGCAGCAAACGATAAGAAATAAAAACAACAAACAGTAAATATATATAACCAGCTAAAAAATTGTATAATGAATATAAGACTATTGTAAAGATTTATACAATAAATAATATTAAAATCTGGAACAAAGCTAATCAATATGTTCATGTATAATACTGCTGTGGTCCTCCTATATGTCAGAAAGGCCAATTGGACTCCTAAGGCACCAAGGCCCAGAGAAGATTGTAACCTCTTCCCCACTAAAAAGTACAGATCACAATTTTTTTAATGTATATATAACAAGTCACTTGAACTATACATCAAAGCAGTAAAAACCAGTATGTGTCAAAAAATTATATAATTTCACTTTTGATTCAAGTTTGACAACTCAACAGATTAATGATTAAAATTCCAAAATGTTATCACACAAATGCTCCACAATACCATTAAAGAATCATATTTTATGACCAGGTTTATCAGCTCGACATCAACATGTCTCTTGATCGTTGTTATCAAATTGTAAAGAAACAAATCATGAAAAAAAAAACTCTAAACAGCAATTAAGTACTCTCATCTAAAAATATAATATAATGATTATTAGAGTATTCTTAAGATTGATATAGTAAATAATTTTATATGTTTCAAATATTTTTTTTTATGGCAAAACATTGATAACAAGGCCTATCAACAATTACGTACCAACTTTATAGCTGTTTTGATCCATTGTGGCAGAGATGCAATTGGGTGCCCTCAGACAATAGGTCCCCAGTGAAAATTTAATTTTATGATAAGTTAATATAAATATAAAGATGATAATATGTTACTTTGATTTAAACTAATCAATAATTATAAATGTAACATCCCAATATGTTTTCAGACAATAATATTATAACTTACATTGTTTGGATCATTCAATGAATCCCCCTCAGACGAGGCTTCTTGATATATATCCTTTAACTGAGGAAAATGTAAAGGCTGCACAATACTGAAATCTTGTTGTTCCAGGGCTGGGGGTAGATTTGTTTGGTAACTCTGCCCCTGGAATCCTGGAGGAACCATCCTGACCTCCATGTATTTTAAGGTTCCGTCTGTGTTCAGGTACAGAGCTGGCTGATACTGATCTGTGTAGGGTTTGGATTGGGATCCACCAAGAAAACAGCAACTACTGCTATAATCATAACTGTCTTTCCTCAGACATTTCACCAATAATATCATGAAGGTAACAAGTGAGACTAAGCTGATGGCCACTAGGGAAATTATTAAATACAGAGTCATATCCGATGGGGGTTTGGAATTAGTCAGGAAGTCTCCAGATTTCGGTCTTTCAACTACAACCTCATCTGCTATACTGACAAGTACAGTCACTGTGGTGGATAATGGAGGATTCCCCTGATCACTGATAGAAATGACAAGTTGTTGCTCCATGTTCTCCGTCTCCTGTAATCCTCTTACAGTTCTCACCTCTCCTGTGTGTTTAGACACTTGAAACGATGAATAATTGATGGGGTCAATGAGAGTGAAGAACAACCAGGCATTGTGACCAGAGTCCAGATCCACTGCTGACAGTTTTGTCACTAAATATCCGGCACTTGTAGACTTTGGAATCCGTTCTTGGACAATGAGGTCTTCAGAGTGCTCTGGATACAGCAGAGTGGGGGGATTGTCATTTGTATCCAGAATGAAGATAAAGACGGGAACAGTGGAAGATAGCTGTGGAGATCCAGAGTCTTCTACCTTTATGGTGATCTGTAAAACCTGGATATGCTCATAGTCAAAGGAACGCTGAGCATATATATTCCCATCACTAGAATGAATGTAGACAAAGGAGGATACAGAGGAGCCGTCAATCTGACTCTCAACTATGGAGTAGACCAGATCAGAATTAACCCCCTCATCTAGGTCAGTAGCAGATACTGTACATAGGAGAGTACCTGGGTCACTGTTCTCCGTAATGAAAGCATTATAAGTAGACTGTGTGAACACTGGAGCATTATCATTAATATCTGACACACTGAGGGTAACGCTGGTTTTACTGTATAGAGGAGGAGACCCCAAATCAGAGGCTGTCAGCTCTATAGTGTATTGGGAGATTTCCTCTCTATCCAGATTCCCATCTATGACCAATGCATAACGGTTTTTAAGGGGTCTAATTTTAAAAGGTACATTTGGTGATAAGTCCAGTTTTATTTCTCCATTTTTCCCAGAATCCTTGTCTCTCACATTAAGAAATCCTACAACATCCCCAGACGGTGCATTTTCTGGAATATTATTAGTCATTGAAGTAAATGTAATTTCTGGGGGATTATCATTGACATCTTCTATTTCCACTTGAACTATGCAGTTTCCTTCTAATTTTGGAAGTCCTTTGTCTACAGCTTTAATAGATAATTCATAAAAGCTCTGTTCCTCAAAATCTACAAGCCCAATAATATAAATCTCTTGACTTCTTTCATTTAAAGCAAAGTATTTTCTAGCAAATTTAGAGGTGTGATCATCAAAGAAGTACTCAATTTCCCCATTTACACCACTATCAAGATCAGTGGCATTTAAAATAAATATGACAGATTTCAATGGGAGATTTTCTCTAATACTGACTTTATATATTGACTGATTAAAGACCGGAGGATTATCATTAATATCTAATACAACTATTGTTATTCTGCAGGTCCCTGATCTGGCTGGTTCTCCTCCATCAATAGCTGTGAGAATGAGATTATGTTCTTGTTTTTCTTCTCTATCTAAAACCTTTTCTAGTATCAGCTGAGGGATGAGCGTTCCATCCTTACGATTCTTCACAGATAGAGAAAAATAAGGATTTGTATTCAATGTATACTGACTGACACCATTCACACCAACATCTAAATCCTCAGCAATCTCTAATGCAAACCGAGCACCAGGACTTGCTACTAATTCTGTGATCTCTATAATGCGATCATTAGATAAGAATGTGGGTGAATTATCATTAATATCCAGAATCTCTATTTCTAGACTGAAAAGCTCCACAGGATTCTCAGCCACAACCTCTAACTGCAGTAAACAGCGGGGACTAGATCCACACAGACTCTCCCTATCAATCCTGTCCTTCACAACCAACCCTCCATTTCCCTGATTTATAGTGAAATATTTTGGGTATTTGTCAGATGTTAAATCTATCCTGCGCTGAGAGAGCTCTGCACGTTTTATCCCCAGATCCTGAGCTACATTTCCTACCAATGTCCCTGGCTCAGACTCCTCAACAATAGAATAACGAAGCTGCCCAGAGACCCAGCCCCAGCTACAAAGGAGAAAGGAGCAGACTACTTGCCATTTCCAGCACTGACAAAAGCCTCTGATGTCCATATCTTAAATGATTGTCTTGATATTTGATGTCATGTAGATCCTGTGTAATCCAAGCTGCATGAGGGTTGTGAATTTATCTGTCCATATTCCCAAGAAAATAATCCATCCGAAGAAAACAACATCCACAGGACTCTCATCGGAGCAGCAGCTCTTCTTTGTGTGAGAGGAAAAATGGGAGGGTGAATCACTGAGCCAGGGGGAGGAGAGCGCAGAGCTGACATGAGCACAATATCCAGTATTGCTGAAATAAACGTCTGGATGACAAGACTACCCTCTACTGGCCAATAGTGAGAAATGCAGCAAATAAGCCGAAAAAGAAGGAGAATTGGAATTTTGAAAGAATAGAAATATTAGAAGAATAGACTTGAATTATAACAAAATATTTAAGCACTGTACTAGTTTTGCTACAAATGAGATAAAAAAAACCCTATTAGCTGATATTCTACAGAGCTATACACCTAGGTTTCTTAGTAACAATTATAATGCAATCTTGCAATCTTACAAGAAGTAAAAAGAATATATATTTATTTATAGATTATTGCCAAATATTGGATCGCTGACCTTCTTGGCATAGAAATTTGTTTATGTTGTAAGGTATTTTGAGATTATGAAGATACACTCCCGCTCTCCACACAGCATTTAGATATAACATGCATTCAATATTGGCATAAAGAGTATATGTATAAGAGCATAGAGGCAAAAACCCTAGTTATAGCAAAGGAAAATGTAACTAGTTGTTCTAAAGAACATTCAACCTGTCTCAATAGAAAGAATTGTTTCTATAATAGCAATTGGAATATCAGACTATTACAATGACGGTACATTATAAATAGATGAAAACAGCCTATGTGATATAAAACATCTGATATATATGTGATGTTTACAGCTATTACTATTATTATCAGGTACTTTCTCTTTTTTTAGCCACACCTAGCAGGTAGCAAAATATTAAGCAAATAGGTAGATGCAGGGGCGGATTAAGAATACCATGCACCCCGGGCACTTTTTCAAGTCTGGGCCCCCCCCCCTTGACCTCTGAAGACCGAACTCTGAAGACGCTGTACTGTATATATTTGTACATTTCTGTTTAGGCAGCCACAGATCTGGAATGGGTTTGAATTTGCTGTAAAAGCAGAATGAGCCATACGGAAAAGAGAAAGCTGAAAAAGAGGTCAGGAGCTTTAAATTGTTTGTTGTTTCCGGGAAAAAAATAATTTGCTGCGCATTAATATAACCTTAAAGAACCTGTCTCTGTTGTTTAACCCCTTATAGTCCAAGTTTTTTTTTTTTTTTTCACTTGCCGCCTTTCTGGAGCCATAACTTTTTTATTTTTACGTCAATGGAGTGGTGTGTGAAGGATTATTTTTTGCGGGAGGAGTTGTAGTTTTTATTGGCACCATATAATAGTTGAATTGGAAAAAACTGAGATTCCTCCATGTTTTTTGGGTTTCGTTTTTTAGTATATATTTACCTTCTCTTAAGGTAAAGGTAGATTTAACATTTACTATTACCTTAAGATAAGGTAAATATATACAGCTAAAGGACCAAGCATGCATACAGATGCAAGAGAAGTACAGAGACCTGTCAAGCACTAGTAAAAGGTAAGTAATTGATATCTAAATGTAAATATCTCATAATAGGTGATTATTATAATACCAACAATTATTATACGTACGTGAAAAATTTGGACTTAATCTAGAGACTGGCTATTGTTTCTATAAATTGGTATCAAGGAGGACAAGAATAAAATGTTCATGTGTATTATCATTGTGTGTGTTTTTTGAGGGGAATCAGCACCTATAATATTCTCCACAAATCTAAAAATACCGGAGTGGAAAGAAAATACATAAATAATACAAAATAAATGATAAACCAATGATTAATAAATTATAAATAAACTCAGGAAACCACAATGATTGGCCATCATACTTATGTGGTTCAATTATAATTGAATGAGTATAGGAGGTCAATGCCATGCTATCAGGTGGTAATAGTCATATAGACCATCACAATGATGTAAAGAAAAAACAGGTAAGGAAAGAAAAGGCTAATATTACCATAATTGTAATTATAACCATATAAATGGCTAAGCATATAGTTTGTTCGGTATGTCTGAATACAATATAAGAATGGATATAAGGATAATATTAAGAATAGTAGATGTCAAAACGTAATTAAAGAAATGGTGCAAAAGTAAAGCCCTAATTGAGCCCAACGGGACTTAGTGTACCGAGACAATGAATCCAATGTGCTTCTTCTTGTATAAGTTTACGGTCTAAATTCACGGCTCTAGGGCCCAATTTGATCTGAGCAACGCCCCAAAATTGTAAAGAACGAATATCCCCCCCACGTATAAATCGAATGTGTCTGGATAAATGTGTGTCTTCCTTTTTATTTATGGTGCTAAGATGTTTGGAAATTCTTCTCCTCAACTCTTGGACCATTTTTCCCACATATAGTTTAGGGCCTGAACATTTGGCTATATAAATGACCCCACTACTTTGACAGTTAATAAATTGTCTGAATTGGTAGGATCTACCATCTGAAGGGTTGCAAAAGTACTTAACAGTGGGCATGAAAGAACAAAAGGAACATCTCCCGCAGGGATGAGAACCTATGACCGACGATTTGAGCCAGCATTTCGATGCTGTGGATGGTTTTAAATATTAACTATGTACAAGGTAATCACGAAGATTTTTACCTCTGCATGGTAATTTTAATCTTTCTTTGTGGTCTGTTTATTTCCTTATAAAGCGTAATAAAGATTTATGATTTAACTGTTCATGATAAGTTGGAAATAGAGGGCTTATTTTGCCGGCAGGCATTCAGTTGTATATATTATTCATGTGCCCGCCAACTATCAGGGTCTTTCTCTCTGTCCTTGTGCAGTACATAAATACAGCACCAGAACCAAGTTCAATACATAAATACAGCATCAGAACTAGCGCAATACATATATACAGCACCAGCACAAATACAGCTCCGTACAGAGATCATGTAAAAATTTTTGTTTCTGCCATATAAGTTTGTACGACATAAAACGACAGTTGCCAGTATAGCCAGAACAATGGTTAGAATATGCTGTTGTTGTTTCCCAAAAAAGAATGATACACCCATCACCTCACTGCAGATCATAGAGTGACTACATTACTGATCAGTCACAGGGAGAATAAACATTTACATTGAGTGACTCACAGGTGATGCCTCAGATTCTTTTTCGTTCTTTTTCTCTATTCTTCTCCATCCAGCCCAGACCTCTATGATGACTTCTCCCGGCCACAGCCCATTTCTGCAGAGTTTGCCACTCAGATGTCTTCGGGTCCTCACTTTTCCAACATTTCCGCACCTATAAACGAAGATAAAATTCAAATGGTGCCACACTCTATGCCCCTGAATATAATAATATTGCATACTGTGCCCCCCTGAATATAATAGTACTATACACCGTGCCCCTGAATATAATAGCACCATACTCTGTTTGTTCCCATGAATTACATTGTGTCAAACACTGTAAAGTAAAGCACCACACACACTAATTCCCCCTGTAGATAGCGCCAGTCACAATTCCCCTGTAGATAGCGCCAGTCACAATGCCCTCTGTAGATAAGGCCAGTCACAATGCCTCTGTAGATAGCGCCAGTCACAATGCCCTCTGTAGATAGCGCCAGTCACAATGCTTCCTTTATATAGTGCCAGTCACAATGCCTTATCTAGCTCTCTAGATAATGACAGTCACAATGCCCCCTGTAGATATTGCCCAGGGTAGATAGCACCTCTTGTAGATACTGCCCCAACACTGCCCACAGAAAAAAATAAAAATAAACATTCTCACCTGTCCCCATTCCCACGCCGTCCTCCAGCGACATAGCACTGATCAGTAATCAGGCAGCGTCATCCGGTGGTAAAGGAGCAGTCGGCATGATGTCGTCATTGCGCCGACCACGTCATTGTTAAAACGCCAAATGGCGAGGCTGGAGCTGATAGTTCCCGTCTCGCCAGCGCAATAGTAATCAATTGTATCCGCAACCTTAAGACGCAGATACAATAGGGTGAGAGGTCCCGCTTCATCCCAGTTCTCTGAACCGGCTGTAACTTTAACAACTGGTTCGGGAGAACCGGGCAAACTGGGCCCCCTCTCAGCCTCAGGCCCTAGGCAAGTGCCCACATTGCCCTCTTTGTAATCCGCCCCTGGGTAGATGATATTCTGTAGTAATACAATGGGATCAGGATAAATTATATAGTAAAGGAAATCATATAACAGAAAATATAAATTACTTATATCATCCCTATCACCGATGCTTTATGACATTGGTTGTCCTTTGAAAAGAAGAACAAAAAAATATCTTGATCCAGTGCTGGGTTTAAAAGGAAATATTTTCTCATTTATTGAAAAATTAGTTAAAAAATTGCAGCAAGCACAATTTCCCTTTATCTTATCCCTATAATCACTAATTATTTAGGCCAGTATTTATACTGTATACAGCAAGACCATGTCTCATTGACATAAGAACTCGGTGAGCAAACCACAAGACCTTTTTCCCACTCATTATTTGCGCGTTGTCCTCCTGACTGGTAATAGGAACCACAAATTGTTACAGACGTTACTACTGTAGAATTCTCTTACATTTTTGCTTTGAGTTTCTTTGAACAGAATCTGCGAAGAACCTCTTTAAATGGACAGATAAGTAATATACTGCCTGCAATGTCTTGTGTGTAAATGTGGTCAGGTAGTAGTATAGAAGGGCACAGTTGCTATCTGTGATCCTTCATCATCCATCTGATACACATATTATTAGCAGGCCTAGTGGTGATTTATAATCAGGTATTACAAGAGACCTCCATGATTCTGGCTGCACATGTATCTAAGTGTAATATATAACCACAATCTTAAATATGCAAAACAAAATAGAAAAACATAAAACACAATAAGTCTTTCCTGTGTGTCTATACGCCCAATGTTTTGAGACCTTTCCATGCTTCACTACTCAAAAGTATTTATTATAAAATATCTGTATGGAAAATATGTGCTACATTTCCTCATTCTAACATCAATTCCCATACTTTTCCCATGTGACAATCTAAGACTATTACTTCAGTTAACACCACAAATAACCCATATAATGTAGTAATGTCCCCTCTGCCCATGGGAGAAATACCAGAACCTGCTATATAATGTAGTAATGTCCCCTCTGCCCATGGGAGAAATATCAGAACCTGCTATATAATGTAGTAATGTCCCCTCTGCCCATGGGAGAAATACCAGAACCTGCTATATAATGTAGTAATGTCCCCTCTGCCCATGGGAGAAATACCAGAACCTGCTATATAATGTAGTAATGTCCCCTCTGCCCATGGGAGAAATATCAGAACCTGCTATATAATGTAGTAATGTCCCCTCTGCCCATGGGAGAAATACCAGAACCTGCTATATAATGTAGTAATGTCCCCTCTGCCCATGGGAGAAATATCAGAACCTGCTATATAATGTAGTAATGTCCCCTCTGCCCATGGGAGAAATACCAGAACCTGCTATATAATGTAGTAATGTCCCCTCTGCCCATGGGAGAAATACCAGAACCTGCGCAAAAGTAGGAACTTCAAAGTATATAAATTCCTATATATTTATTATTGGACAGTTTTCATGCCTAAGCAAGACTGCTACTCAATAACATGATGTTGGAGAACATTTTTGTGCATGTCTAATACACTTTATAGGTTAGCTTACTTGCTATACAGTTCTTCTAAAAAACCCTGGAATAAATAGGTACAGCATATAATTCATTTCTCATTTCTCAATTTGTAGGGCATCAAAAGATTAAAAACTAAAAACAATAAACAGTAAATATATATAATGAGCTAAAAAATTATATAATCACCATAAGACCATTTTGAAAATGTATACAGTAAAAAGGTTTCAGAAAATAAAATGTAATTGCAAAAATATACTTGAAAGTGTATTTTACTTTTACATTAGACCTTAATAAAAAAACCTGGAAAAAAGCTTACAAATATGTATCATGTATAATACTGCTGTGCTCCTGTGTGGCAGAAAGGCCAATTGGCTCCCTAAGGCACCAAGCCCCAGAGAAGATTGTAACCTCTGCCCCCCAATAGTAATGCCCCTGCCTACAGATCATAATTATTTCATTTATATATAACAAGTTACTATAAATAAATCTCAAAGCTGTAAAAACCATATGTGTCAAAAAATGATAGTATTTCCCTTTTGATTCAAGTTTAACAACTTAACTAATTAATAATTAAAATTCCAATATGTTATCACACAATAATATGAGAACTTACATTGTTTGGATCATTCGATGAATCCCCCTCAGACGAGGCTTCTTGATATATATCCTTTAGCTGAGGAAAATGTAAAGGCTGCACAATACTGAAATCTTGTTGTTCCAGGGCTGGGGGTAGATTTGTTTGGTAACTCTGCCCCTGGGATCCTGGAGGAACCATCCTGACCTCCATGTATTTTAAGGTTCCGTCTGTGTTCAGGTAAAGAGCTGGCTGATACTGATCTGTGTAGGGTTTGGATTGGGATCCACCAAGAAAACAGCAACTACTGCTATAATCATAACTGTCTTTCCTCAGACATTTCACCAATAATATCATGAAGGTAACAAGTGAGACTAAGCTGATGGCCACTAGGGAAATGATTAAATACAGAGTCATATCTGATGGGGGTTTGGAATTTGTCAGGAAGTCTCCAGATTTCGGTCTTTCCACTACAACCTCATCTGCTATACTGACAAGTACAGTCACTGTGGTGGATAATGGAGGATTCCCCTGATCACTGATAGAAATGACAAGTTGTTGCTCCATGTTCTCCGTCTCCTGTAATCCTCTTACAGTTCTCACCTCTCCTGTGTGTTTAGACACTTGAAACGAGGAATAATTGATGGGGTCAATGAGAGTGAAGAACAACCAGGCATTGTGACCGGAGTCCAGATCCACTGCTGACAGTTTTGTCACTAAATATCCGGCACTTGTAGACTTTGGAATCCTCTCTTGGACAATGAGGTCTTCAGAGTGCTCTGGATACAGCAGAGTGGGGGGATTGTCATTTGTATCCAGAATGAAGATAAAGACGGGAACAGTGGAAGATAACTGTGGAGATCCGGAGTCTTCTACCCTTATGGTGATCTGTAAAACCTGGATATGCTCATAGTCAAAGGAACGCTGAGCATATATATTCCCATCACTAGAATGAATGTAGACAAAGGAGGATACAGAGGAGCCGTCAATAGGACTCTCAACTATGGAGTAGACCAGATCAGAATTAACCCCCTCATCTAGGTCAGTAGCAGATACTGTACATAGGAGAGTACCTGGGTCACTGTTCTCCGTAATGAAAGCATTATAAGTAGACTGTGTGAACACTGGAGCATTATCATTAATATCTGACACACTGAGGGTAACGCTGGTTTTACTGTGTAGAGGAGGAGACCCCAAATCAGAGGCTGTCAGCTCTATAGTGTATTGAGAGGTTTCCTCTCTATCCAGATTCCCATCTGTGACCAATGCATAACGGTTCTGATTAGATCTTATCTTAAAAGGCACATTTGGTGATATATTCAGATGTATTTCTCCATTCTTTCCAGAATCTTCATCTTTTACATTAATAAAACCAACAACTGCTCCTATTGGTGCATTTTCTGGGATATTATTAGTCACAGTAGAAAATGTAATTTCTGGAGGATTATCATTGACATCTTCCACTTCCACATGTACTATGCAGTTCCCCTCTAATTTGGGAAATCCTTTGTCTTCTGCCTTAATAGATAGTTCATAAAAATTTAGATCTTCAAAATCCACAAATCCACTAATATATATTTCTCCGTTTTTCTCATTTAGAGAAAATATTTCTTGAGCAGATTCAGATGTGTGATCATCAAAAGAAAACTGAATTTCACCATTTGCTCCGTCATCCTGATCTGTGGCGTTCAATGTTAATATGACAGTTTTCAATGGGAGATTTTCTCTAATACTGACTTTATATATTGACTGATTAAAGACCGGAGGATTATCATTAATATCTATTACAACTATTGTTATTCTGCAGGTCCCTGATCTGGCTGGTTCTCCTCCATCAATAGCTGTGAGAATGAGATTATGTTCTTGTTTTTCTTCTCTATCTAAAACCTTTTCTAGTATCAGCTGAGGGATGAGCGTTCCATCCTTACGATTCTTCACAGACAGAGAAAAATAAGGATTTGTATTCAATGTATACTGACTGACACCATTCACACCAACATCTAAATCCTTTGCAATCTCTAATGCAAACCGAGCACCAGGACTTGCTACTAATTCTGTGATCTCTATAATGCGATCATTAGATGAGAATGTGGGAGAATTATCATTAATATCCAGAATCTCTATTTCTAGACTGAAAAGCTCCACAGGATTCTCAGCCACAACCTCTAACTGCAGTAAACAGCGAGGACTAGATCCACACAGACTCTCCCTATCAATCCTGTCCTTCACAACCAAACCTCCATTTCCCTGATTTATACTGAAATATTTTGGGTATTTGTCAGATGTTAAATGTATCCGGCGCTGAGAGAGCTCTGCACGTTTTATCCCCAGATCCTGAGCTACATTTCCTACCAATGTCCCTGGCTCAGACTCCTCAACAATAGAATAACGAAGCTGCCCAGAGACCCAGCCCCAGCTACAAAGGAGAAAGGAGCAGACTACTTGCCATTTCCAGCACTGACAAAAGCCTCTGATGTCCATATCTTAAATGATTGTCTTGATATTTGATGTCATGTAGATCCTGTGTAATCCAAACTGCATGAGGGATGTGAATTTATCTGTCCATGTTCCCAAGAAAATAATCCATCTGAAGAAAACAACATCCACAGGACTCTCATCGGAGCAGCAGCTCTTCTTTGTGTGAGAGGAAAAAATGGGAGGGTGAATCACTGAGCCAGGGGGAGGAGAGCGCAGAGCTGACATGAGCACAATCTCCAGTATTACTGAAATAAACGTCTGGATGACAAGTCTACCCTCTACTGGCCAATAGTGAGAAATGCATCATATCAGCAAAACAAAAAAGGAGTATAGAAATATTGGATTAATTGACTTGGATTATAAAAAATAGTCCAGTGCTATACTAGTTATGCTACAATATAAATAAATAAAAAAAATGATAAACTGTTATTCTAAACAGACATATACAAAGTTTTTTTTAGAATTATAAAATCATTTCGCAATGGTAAAAAGAATATATTGAATCACTGACCATCTTGGTATGGAATTTTATGTTATAAAGTATTATAAGATTATGAAGATACACTCCCGCTCTCCACACAGCATTTAGATATGATATACATTTAATATCGGCATAAAGGTTACAGCTACGTATAGAGGCAATAAAACCTAATATTAGCAAATAAATTGGTTGTTCTCAAGAACTTTCCACCTGTCTCAATAGAAAGTATTGATTCCATATTAGTAATTGGATTATCAGACTATTGCAATGACGGTACAGTATAAATTTATGAAAACATCCTATCTGATATATAATAAGATGTTAGAAACTATTACAATTATTATCAGGCACTTTCTCCTTTTTTCATCCACATCTAGTAGATACCAAGATATTTAGCAACTGGTAGATGTTATTCAATGCTGCCCCACTTAAGGGTATGTTCACACGACAATTTTTTAGGCTGATTTTGGAGAAGAAAAGCCTCGTTTTACGCTCAAAAATACACTTGAAATAAGCCTGCAAAGAGTTTCTCTCTGATTTCAATGGAAAATTATCTGTGCTGTTCACATTAGGTGTATTTTTACGCAGCTGAATTTAAAAAAACTCGTAAAAAGAAGCCTCGTAAAAAGAAGTAGCATATCACTTCTTGAGGCATTTTTGGAGCTGATTTTCCATTGACACTATGAAAAACAGCTTAAAAAATGCCTCCAAAGAAGCTTCAAATGAAAAAAAAAGATTCAGTTTCAGCTTAAAAAAACACCTTGAAATCTCTTAAACAGCTCTGTAATTTTCAGCCTCTTCTTTTTCTACGTGTGAACATACCCTTACATTCCCATCACCAGTGCTTTATGCCATTGCATGCCCTTTATTCCTATAATCACTAATTAGTTAGGCCAGCATTTATACTGTATACAAGAAACCATTGGCATAATAACTTGGTGGGGAAACTACAAGGTATTTTGCTCATTTTTCACGTTGTCCTCCTAACTTGGAATACAAACCAAACAATGTTCCAGATGTTACTGAATTTGTGAAGAACCTGTATAAAAGTACTGATAAGTAGTATGTTGCATGCAATGTCTTGTGTGTCAAAGTGATAGGGCAGAAGTATAAAAGGCACAGTTGCTATTTGTGAACTCTTCATCATCTACCTGATGCACATATTATTAGCAGACCTAGATTCCTCTGTGATGGTTTATAATCAGATATCACCAGAGGGCTCCATGATTCTGGCTGCACACGTATCTAAGTGAGTAAGACAAATACATATATCAGCTAGTACTGACTGAGTTTAAGCGAAGGGGAAAGGGTTTATAATATATAACCACAATATTTTTAGGTTCTCCTATATTCAGACATGGCTTGAGTCTCCAGTAGAGACAACGGACAGACTTGGCCGTGAGTGGGAGTTGTCACTGGCAACAAGTCAATGCAACAATCATAGGGTCGATGAGGAGGTAATGCCTCTGCTTTCTTTTTACGGAAGACATCAGCATAGGATGAGTAGCAAGGAAGCAGGGCAGACAGGTTTTGTGGTACAAGTGGTACAAAGACATTTCAGCTTTCGCCAGGCAATTAGTACGGCAGCGTATCCACGACTGAAAAACTTGGCCAGTATTTAAATTGATGACTGGTGCATGCTGCCGTAGCCAGGGTAGCCCCAGAAGCAAAGGTTTTATGGACACTGGTAATACATAGAAGGAGATCTTTTATGAATGATGTCGAATCAGAGGCTTAGTGGTGAATAGAATGGGATCAGGAAGATGTTGACCATCAATGGAAGCCACTGCTAAGGATTTCTCCAGATGAAAAGTTGGCAGTCCGAGACAAGTCACAATGGCTTGATGGATAAAGTTTCTTGCAGTACCAGAGTCGAGATAGGCCTGAACTGTGAAAGTAATATTACCGCGGGATAAATTTACAGCAATATTCTACTTTGGAGAGAGACTCTCTCCACCTAGGGTCGTCCCTGCTACCAACTGGAATTTCCCGACTTCAAAGGATAATTACGGACAAAGTGGCTTTTTCATCCACAGTACATGCATAGGTTGCCCATACGCCTTCACTCGCGTACCTGATCAGTAAGCTTGACTCGTTCAACCTGCATCGGCTCTTCAGAAGACATGGAAGCCTGAGTGAGCATCGGTCTCTAGAAGGGTGGAGCAAGTCTGGGAAGTCTTCTCTCATGCACAGTTTCCTGGAAACGCTCCTGGGTGCATTCTCTTAAGAGCTGGTAAATTCTTGTGGCAAGACATATGAGAGCATCCAGGGAAGAAGGTAGTTCACAACCTGCCAGTTCATCTTTTATTTCACCAGCCAACCCTTGACAGAAGGTTGCAACATGGGCTTCATAGTTCCAGACAATTTCTGCAGCAAGGGTCCGGAAATGAATAGTGTATTGTCACATAGTCAAACCACCCTGGCGAAGGTTCAGGTTTGCAGTTGATGCCGACAAGGTTAACATGGGATCAGGCACTGACAGATGATACCATGTCAGGGAGGTATAGATCTGTGGTCACAGTTCGCAAAAAGGTAGCGGGTCTTCAGGCTTGCAGCAGGATAAAGGTTGCCAACAGTTAGTAGCTGGATATGGACTGGTACCAGATAGCAGGATACAGACTGGTAGCAGAAAGCGGGGTACAAACTGGTAGCAGGTAGCAAGATACCAACTGGTAACAGGTAGCAGGATTCAGACTGGAACCTTCACAGGAACAAACTAAATTTCACAAAAGTTGTTTAGGTGCCAGATGACCGGTGAGTTTGGTTAAGTAGGCACAGGACCTCTGGGATTGGTTAGGAGAGATCGTGAATGCATTTGCTGGTCTTTTAGGAACCGGGCATAAAAGTGCACTCGCCCCCTATAGAGCCTTGTGTAGGAGAGCAGCGGTGACCAGAAGCATATTGGTGTCCGTGCCTGCAAAGGGAGGCAGGATGTTGGCGGGCAGGTACTGTCGACAGCAGAGCAGGAGGGACGGGGTGAGTATCCCAGAGGCAGCGACAGCTGACAGGAGTGGCCCCCGTCGCCAGTGTTACAATTTCCTCATTGAATCAATTCCCATACTTTGCCCATGTAACAATCTAATAATATTACTTGAGTTAACACCATAAATGACCCATGTTAACATGTAGGAATGTCCCCTCTGCCCATGGGAGAAGTACCAGATCCTGCTACAAAATCTGAAAACAATAAAGGCACCCAAACCCCAAGAAGTCGGTTTTATGTATATACATATGGTTGTAGATAAGTGTTAAAACTGAAACAAACTTTCTACTTCAGGCTCCTTGGCTGTAAATATTAACAATAGTAGTCATTTATATTCCGCTAACAGACTGGAAGAGCAATAGTAGGAACTTCAAAGTATCTATATTCCTATATCTTTTTTATTGAACAGTTCCTCATGCCTGAGCAAGACTTCTTATCAATAACATGATAAAAGAAAACATTTATCCACATCCCTAATATACTTTATAGATTCCCTTAGTTGCTATATAGTTAAATAATGCAACTAAAAAAACTAAAATAAATATATGCAGTACAGTATGAGATCCATTACTCATAAAGCAGGCAAACATTGCCATAGAAGGCATGATATCACTAAATCCCAATTATTGATATAGGAAATATTTTAAAATCCATTATTATATCATAAAATATATAAACATCTTATCATCAAAATGTCTAAAAAAAATCAAGTGATTATTATAGTAAAAGACATGTAGACATATGATTAGTTACATCAGCCTAACAGCAAAGTGTCTCCTGATAGTAGTTATCAAATTATAAAGTAGGAAAATATAAAAATTAAAACAATAAACAGTAAACATATATAATTAGCTGAATTGCAATATCACGATCGTAAAACCATTTAGATGATTTATACAGAAATTAATGTTAAAGGTTTCAGACCATAAAATGTAATTGCAAAACATATTATACATGAAAATGTATTTTACTTTTGTGTTATATATTGTCTAACTGACAGAAGATAAACTCGAAGCACCTGGATCTTAATACAAAATCTGGAACAAAGCTTATAAATATGTATCATGTATAATACTGCTGTGCTCCTGTGTGGCATAAAGGTCTATTGGCATCCTAAGGCACCAAGGCCAGGAAAGATTGTAACCTCTGCCCCCTAATAGTAATGCCCCTACCTACAGTTCATAATTTTTTCATTTACATATAATAAGTTACTATATATAAATCTCAAAGTTTTAAAAACCATATGTGCCAAAATATTATAGTATTTCCCTTTTGATTAACGTTTGACAACTTAACAAATAAATAATTATTGATGAAACATCCCAATATATTATCACACAATAATATTATAACTTACATTGTTTGGATCATTCGATGAATCCCCCTCAGACGAGGCTTCTTGATATATATCCTTTAGCTGAGGAAAATGTAAAGGCTGCACAATACTGAAATCTTGTTGTTCCAGGGCTGGGGGTAGATTCGTTTGGTAACTCTGCCCCTGGGATCCTGGAGGAACCATCCTGACCTCCATGTATTTTAAGGTTCCGTCTGTGTTCAGGTACAGAGCTGGCTGATACTGATCTGTGTAGGGTTTGGATTGGGATCCACCAAGAAAACAGCAACTACTGCTATAATCATAACTGTCTTTCCTCAGACATTTCACCAATAATATCATGAAGGTAACAAGTGAGACTAAGCTGATGGCCACTAGGGAAATGATTAAATACAGAGTCATATCTGATGGGGGTTTGGAATTGGTCAGGAAGTCTCCAGATTTCGGTCTTTCCACTACAACCTCATCTGCTATACTGACAAGTACAGTCACTGTGGTGGATAATGGAGGATTCCCCTGATCACTGATAGAAATGACAAGTTGTTGCTCCATGTTCTCCGTCTCCTGTAATCCTCTTACAGTTCTCACCTCTCCTGTGTGTTTAGACACTTGAAACGATGAATAATTGATGGGGTCAATGAGAGTGAAGAACAACCAGGCATTGTGACCAGAGTCCAGATCCACTGCTGACAGTTTTGTCACTAAATATCCGGCACTTGTAGACTTTGGAATCCTCTCTTGGACAGTGAGGTCTTCAGAGTGCTCTGGATACAGCAGAGTGGGGGGATTGTCATTTGTATCCAGAATGAAGATAAAGACGGGAACAGTGGAAGATAACTGTGGAGATCCGGAGTCTTCTACCTTTATGGTGATCTGTAAAACCTGGATATGCTCATAGTCAAAGGAACGCTGAGCATATATATTCCCATCACTAGAATGAATGTAGACAAAGGAGGATACAGAGGAGCCGTCAATCTGACTCTCAACTATGGAGTAGACCAGATCAGAATTAACCCCCTCATCTAGGTCAGTAGCAGATACTGTACATAGGAGAGTACCTGGGTCACTGTTCTCCGTAATGAAAGCATTATAAGTAGACTGTGTGAACACTGGAGCATTATCATTCATATCTGACACGCTGAGGGTAACGCTGGTTTTACTGTATAGAGGAGGAGACCCCAAATCAGAGGCTGTCAGCTCTATAGTGTATTGGGAGGTTTCCTCTCTATCCAGATTCCCATCTGTGACCAATGCAAAACGGTTCTGATTAGATCTTACCTTAAAAGGCACATTTGGTGATATATTCAGATGTATTTCTCCATTTTTTCCAGAATCTTCATCTTTTACATTAATAAAACCAACAACTGCTCCTATTTGTGCATTTTCTGGGATATTATTAGTCAAAGTAGAAAATGAAATTTCTGGAGGATTATCATTTACATCTTCCACTTCCACATGTACTATGCAGCTCCCCTCTAATTTGGGAATTCCTTTGTCTTCTGCCTTAATAGATAATTCATAATAATTTAGATCTTCAAAATCCACAAATCCACTAATATATATTTCTCCGGTTTTCTTATTTAGAGAAAATATTTCTCTAGCAGATTCAGATGTGTGATCATCGAAAGAAAACTGAATTTCACCGTTTGCTCCGTCATCCTGATCTGTGGCGTTCAATGTTAATATAACAGTTTTCAATGGAAGATTTTCTCTAATACTGACTTTATATATTGACTGATTAAAGACCGGAGAATTATCATTGACATCTATTACAACTATTGTTATTCTGCAGGTCCCTGATCTGGCTGGTTCTCCTCCATCAATAGCTGTGAGAATGAGATTATGTTCTTGTTTTTCTTCTCTATCTAAAACCTTTTCTAGTATCAGCTGAGGGATGAGCGTTCCATCTTTACGATTCTTCACAGACAGGGAAAAATAAGGATTTGTATTCAATGTATACTGACTGACACCATTCACACCAACATCTGAATCCTTTGCAATCTCTAAAGAAAACCGAGCTCCAAGGGCTGCAAATATTTCTGTGACCTCTATAATGCGATCATTAGATGAGAATGTGGGAGAATTATCATTAATATCCAGAATCTCTATTTCTAGACTGAAAAGCTCCACAGGATTCTCAGCCACAACCTCTAACTGCAGTAAACAGCGGGGACTAGATCCACACAGACTCTCCCTATCAATCCTGTCCTTCACAACCAAACCTCCATTTCCCTGATTTATAGTGAAATATTTTGGGTATTTTTCAGATGTTAAATGTATCCTGCGCTGAGAGATCTCTGCACGTTTTATCCCCAGATCCTGAGCTACATTTCCTACCAATGTCCCTGGCTCAGACTCCTCAACAATAGAATAACGAAGCTGCCCAGAGACCCAGCCCCAGCTACAAAGGAGAAAGGAGCAGACTACTTGCCATTTCCAGCACTGACAAAAGCCTCTGATGTCCATATCTTAAATTATTGTCTTGATATTTGATGTCATGTAGATCCTGTGTAATCCAAACTGCATGTGGGCGATATATTCACAGTTCCACCCCAGAAAAAAACATTAAATCCAAGGAAAAATAACATCCACAGGACGCTCATCGGAGCAGCAGCTCTTCTTTGTGTGAGAGGAAAAATGGGAGGGTGAATCACTGAGCCAGGGGGAGGAGAGCGCAGAGCTGACATGAGCACAATCTCCAGTATTACTGAAATAAACGTCTGGATGACAAGTCTACCCTCTACTGGCCAATAGTGGGAAATGCAGAAAATAAGCCGAAAAAAAGGAGAATTGGAAGTGTGGAAGAATAGAAATATTAGAAGAATAGACTTAGATTATAGCAATACATTTCAGCACTGTACTAGTTGTGCAACAAATCAGATAAAAAACCCTATTAACTGTCATTCTACACAGACATACACATAGGTTTCGTAGTAACAATTATAATGCCGTTGTACAAGTATAACAAATATATATTTATTTATAAACTATTGTAAAATATTGTATTAATGACCATCTTGGCATATACCTTTTTTTAGATGTTGCAAAGTATTTTGAGATTATGAATATACGCTGCCGCTCTCCACACAGCATTTAGATATAACATGCATTCAGTATTGGTATAAAGATTACAGCTATGTATAAGAGAATAGAGGCAAAAAAAACTAATAATATTAGAAAAGGAAAATATAACTGGCTGTTCTCAAGAACTTTCCACCTGTCTCAATAGCAAGTATTGTTTCTATATTAGCAATTGGAATAACAGACAATTACAATGAAGGTACAGCATAAATTGATGAAAACTGCCTATGTGATATATGATGAGATGTTTACAGCTATTACTATTATTATCAGGCACTTTCTCTTTTTCCAGTTACATCTAGTAGGTACCAAGATATGGAGCAGATAGGTAGATGTTATTCTGTAGTAATACAATGGGAACAGGATAAATGATATAGGAAAGGAAATCATATAACAGAAAATATGAATTACTTGTAACATCCCTATCACCAGTGCTTCATGCCATTGTTTGCCTCTTATCATATACTTATAATTACTATTTATTTAGGTCAGTATTTATAATGTATGCAACAAAAACCATGTCTCATTGACATAAGAACTCAGTGAGCAAACTACAAGACCTTTTGACCATTTGCGCGTTGTCCTCCTGACTGGAAAAGGAATCACACAACGTTACAGGTGTTACTAGAATTCTCTTACATTTTTGAGTTTAGTTTCTATTAACAGAATCTGTGAAATACATCTTTAAATGGACAGATAAGTAATATTCTGCATGCAATGTCTTGTGTGTAAATGTAGTCGGGTAGAAGTATAGAAGGGCACAGTTGCTATCTGTGATCCTTCATCATCCATCTGATACACATATTATTAACAGGTCTAGATTCCTATGCAGTGGATTATTATAAGATATTAACAGAGAGCTCCATGATTCTGGCAGCACATGTATGTGAGTGTATAAGACATATACATAATGAGTGTTTATTATAAAATCCCTGTATAGAAAATATGTGCTACATTTCCTCATAAAATCAATTATCATACTTTCCCCATGTGACAATCTAAGACTATTACTTTAGTTAACACCAAAAATGACCCATATTATCATGTAGTAATGTCCCATCTGCCCATGGGAGAAATACCATACGAGAGGACTGCCTCTAAATACAGTGATACACAGTATGTCAGAAAGTAAGAGAATAATTCTCATACATCTTTTATTTAAAGAGGCATCCAAACATGTAAACCAAGCGTGACTTGGTGCATTGACTGAAAATATCTGAATAGAACCTACAAAAAAAAGAGGTCAATAATAGCACAAAAGATAATAGACTATCGTAAAAAAGAATCACTTTATTATAAGATAGATATAAAAACACTTAAAAATGAGTCAAACAATGTAAAACATGGTGTAAAGGGAAGTTTTTTATATATTTATATTTATGTACATGTGATATATATATATATATATATATATATATATATATATATATATATATATTTGTCCCTCCAGAAAGGTGTAAATTCCTACCCTCCGGGGGAGGGGGGAGAAGACAGGGGCACTGCCTGCCCTCCCCCCTCACCAGGTAATGAGACACCCTGGGGGGTAGAAGCCATAAGCAGTGCACAAATCCTGTATTTCCAGGAAGCAGGAATTTCCCATTGCCTGCCCTCCCCCTCTCCAGGTAAGACGCACAGGGAAGACGCCAGACCCGATGCATGTTCTGGCTGATGCCTTCGTCCGGGGGCCACCCCCGGACATCAGTTGAAAAGGGCATGTCTGGTCTGGCCAACCCCGGACGAAGGAATCAGCCTAAACGCGCGTCGGGCGTCTTCCCTGTGCAGGATCATTAACATGGGTTTGTATCTTACTCTCTAGGTTTATGTCCTCTTCAGCCCTGTGGTTATTTGGATCTGTGACAATGCCAACACTCTAACCGACATTGCACATATGCATCTGCTCTTTGACATGTTTTTCTACTTATATGTCACAATCAATAATTTGACACATTGCTTATTTATGTAGAAATAATTTATATATGCACTATCTATTCAGGTGTGCCTGTTGGCCCTGTCCTCATCCTTGCATCCACATGCCTGTATATTATACTTGATGTATATACATATCTTGGCCTGATTGTATTTTTCCCTGCACAGGCTGACGCCATGTTTTACATTGTTTGATTCATTTTTAAGGTGTTTTGCATCTATCTTCTAATAAAGTGATTCTTTTTTTACAATACCCCATTATCTTTTGTGCTATTATTGACCTCTTTGTTTGTAGGTTCTATAAAATCAGAAAACAAGAAAAGCACCTGAATAATCCCAAAGTAGTAGGTTAAAGCTCCTACATTCAGTGAGAATTTATCATCATTCATAGGGGAAACACAGGCTGAACCCTTCATTATCGGTTTTGTCCCTTTATTTTCAGGATCTAGGGTATCCAAGAGGTTAGACTTCCACTGATCCTAATGTTATGGCATTTTCTAGCAATATGACATACAGTAGCAAAGCCCTTTGATACTAATAGTTTTACATAGGTATTATCTATTCATCCATCTATCTATCTATCTATCTATCTATCTATCTATCTATCTATCTATCTATCTATCTATCTATCTATCTATCTATCTATCTATCTATCTATCTATCTATCTATCTATCTATCTATCTAAAAACAGTAAACAGGCATCACTCACAAAGGCTTATGGTGAAAAAAGTGGGTGCTTTATTGATCCCAAAAGTGCGACGTTTCAGCTCACACAACCTGAGCTTTTCTCAAGCAAGTGGGTGACATGAGTAAGTGATCCCCGTTATTATACCAGCCCTTTTACACCGGCTTGCAAGGCTTGAGAAAGGCTCAGGTTGTGTGAGCTGAAACGTCGCACTTTTGGGTTCAATAAATCACCCACTTTTTTCACCATATGCCTTTGTGAATGCTGCCTATTTGCTGCTTTTTGTCTAGAGGGACAGTGGTCAGTTCCCTAAGGCTTGCACCCCCTTTCATTTAAGCCTGTGCTGCTGGATTCTATTTTTGTATCTATCTATCTATTTCTCTTCCACTAACAACCCGGTAAAGCCAAAGTAGGAACTTCAAAGTATCTATATTCCTATATTTTTATTACTGGACAGTTTTTCATGCCTAAGCAAGACTGTTCCTCAATACCATGATATTAGAGAACAATTTTTTGCATGCCTAATATACTTCATAGGTTCCCTTAGTTACTATACAGTTGTAAAAAGCACCTAAAGAAAAACCTGAAATAAATAGGTGCATTTCTCATTTCTCAATTTGTAAAGCAGCAAAACTGAAAACAATAAACAGTAAATATATATAATGAGCTAAAAAATAGTATAATGACCATAAGACCATTATGAAAATGTATACAGTAAATAATATTAAAGGTTTCAGACAATAAAATATTATTCAAAAAAATATTATACTTAAAAATGCATTTTACTTTTATGTTATATATTGTCTAACTGACAGAGGATAAACTAGAAGATCCTGGACCTTTATACAAAATCTGGAACAAAGCTTATCAATATGTATCAGGAATAATATTGCTGTTCTCCTATGTGGTAGAAAGGCCTATTGACCTACTAAGGTGTAAAAATCCAGGAAAGATTGTAACTTTTGCCCCCCAATAGTAATGCCCCTGCCTATAATTATTTCATTTATATATATAACAAGTTTCTATAAATATATCTCAAAGCTGTAAAAACCATATGTGTCAAAAAATTTAAGAATTTCCCTTTTGATTCAAGTTTGACAACTTAACTAATTACTGCTTAAAATTCCAATATGTTATCACACAAAAATATTATAACTTACATTGTTTGGATCATTCGATGAATCCCCCTCAGACGAGGCTTCTTGATATATATCCTTTAACTGAGGATAATGTAAAGGCTGCACAATACTGAAATCTTGTTGTTCCAGGGCTGGGGGTAGATTCGTTTGGTAACTCTGCCCCTGGGATCCTGGAGGAACCATCCTGACCTCCATGTATTTTAAGGTTCCGTCTGTGTTCAGGTACAGAGCTGGCTGATACTGATCTGTGTAGGGTTTGGATTGGGATCCACCAAGAAAACAGCAACTACTGCTATAATCATAACTGTCTTTCCTAAGACATTTCACCAATAATATCATGAAGGTAACAAGTGAGACTAAGCTGATGGCCACTAGGGAAATGATTAAATACAGAGTCATATCTGATGGGGGTTTGGAATTGGTCAGGAAGTCTCCAGATTTCGGTCTTTCCACTACAACCTCATCTGCTATATTGACAAGTACAGTCACTGTGGTGGATAATGGAGGATTCCCCTGATCACTGATAGAAATGACAAGTTGTTGCTCCATGTTCTCCGTCTCCTGTAATCCTCTTACAGTTCTCACCTCTCCTGTGTGTTTAGACACTTGAAACGATGAATAATTGATGGGGTCAATGAGAGTGAAGAACAACCAGGCATTGTGACCAGAGTCCAGATCCACTGCTGACAGTTTTGTCACTAAATATCCGGCACTTGTAGACTTTGGAATCCTCTCTTGGACAATGAGGTCTTCAGAGTGCTCTGGATACAGCAGAGTGGGGGGATTGTCATTTGTATCCAGAATAAAGATAAAGACGGGAACAGTGGAAGATAACTGTGGAGATCCGGAGTCTTCTACCTTTATGGTGATCTGTAAAACCTGGATATGCTCATAGTCAAAGGAACGCTGACCATATATATTCCCATCACTAGAATGAATGTAGACAAAGGAGGACACAGAGGAGCCGTCAATCTGACTCTCAACTATGGAGTAGACCAGCTCAGAATTAACCCCCTCATCTAGGTCAGTAGCAGATACTGTACACAGGAGAGTACCTGGGTCACTGTTCTCCGTAATGAAAGCATTATAAGTAGACTGTGTGAACACTGGAGCATTATCATTAATATCTGACACACTGAGGGTAACGCTGGTTTTACTGTATAGAGGAGGAGACCCCAAATCAGAGGCTGTCAGCTCTATAGTGTATTGGGAGGTTTCCTCTCTATCCAGATTCCCATCTGTGACCAATGCATAACGGTTCTGATTAGATCTTATCTTAAAAGGCACATTTGGTGATATATTCAGATGTATTTCTCCATTTTTTCCAGAATCTTCGTCTTTTATATTAATAAAACCAACAACTTCTCCTATTGGTACATTTTCTGGGATATTATTAGTTACAGTAGAAAACGTAATTTCTGGAGGATTATCATTGACATCTTCAACTTCCACATGTACTATGCAGTTCCCCTCTAGTTTAGGAATTCCTTTGTCTGAGGCCGTAATTGATAATTCATAAAAATTTAACGCTTCAAAATCCACCGGTCCATTAATATAAACCTCCCCATTTTGCTCATTCAAAGCAAATAACCTTTTGGCAGATTTAAATGTGTGACCATCAAAGGAAAACTGAATTTCACCATTTGCTCCGTCATCCTGATCTGTGGCGTTCAATGTTAATATGACAGTTTTCAATGGGAGATTTTCTCTAATACTGACTTTATATATTGACTGATTAAAGACCGGAGGATTATCATTAATATCTAATACAACTATTGTTATTCTGCAGGTCCCTGATCTGGCTGGTTCTCCTCCATCAATAGCTGTGAGAATGAGATTATGTTCTTGTTTTTCTTCTCTATCTAAAACCTTTTCTAGTATCAGCTGAGGGATGAGCGTTCCATCTTTATGAGTCTTCACAGACAGGGAAAAATAAGGATTTGTATTCAATGTATACTGACTGACACCATTCACACCAACATCTGAATCCTCAGCAATCTCTAATGCAAACCGAGTGCCAGGACGTGCTAATAATTCTGTGATCTCAATAATATGGTTATTAGGTAAGAATGTGGGAGAATTATCATTAATATCCAGAATCTCTATTTCTAGACTGAAAAGCTCCACAGGATTCTCAGCCACAACCTCTAACTGCAGTAAACAGCGGGGACTAGATCCACACAGACTCTCCCTATCAATCCTGTCCTTCACAAGCAACCCTCCATTTCCCTGATTTATACTGAAATATTTTGGGTATTTTTCAGATGTTAAATGTATCCTGCGCTGAGAGATCTCTGCACGTTTTATCCCCAGATCCTGAGCTACATTTCCTACCAATGTCCCTGGCTCAGACTCCTCAACAATAGAATAACGAAGCTGCCCAGAGACCCAGCCCCAGCTACAAAGGAGAAAGGAGCAGACTACTTGCCATTTCCAGCACTGACAAAAGCCTCTGATGTCCATATCTTAAATGATTGTCTTGATATTTGATGTCATGTAGATCCTGTGTAATCCAAACTGCATGAGGGATGTGAATTTATCTGTCCATGTTCCCAAGAAAATAATCCATCTGAAGAAAATAACATCCACAGGACTCTCATCGGAGCAGCAGCTCTTCTTTGTGTGAGAGGAAAAATGGGAGGGTGAATCACTGAGCCAGGGGGAGGAGAGCGCAGAGCTGACATGAGCACAATCTCCAGTATTACTGAAATAAACATCTGAAAGACAAGTCTACCCTCTACTGGCCAATAGTGAGCAATGCAGCAATTAAGCAGAACAGAAAAGATAGAAAAGTTTAAAGAATTCACTTTAGTCTTGATCTTTATGTATATATCCCAGTACTATATACATTAGATGATACAAATTAGATGTGAAATAAAACCATAAATATAGTGTAAAATGCTGTTATACTCACACACAGAGTGCTCTTATGCAAACTTACAAAATTTATAAAACTACCAACATCTTTACATATTATAAATGTATTAATGGTAAATTATTGTTTTTATAATAGAAAATACATATATGCATTTATTTATTTATAGCTATTTGGATACAACGGATTAAAGATCATAAGTCAAGAAATGTTTTGGTGTATATGGTATAAATATATGTCTTATGTTATAAAGATACAGACAATAAAGATCACTCTGTAGAAATAAAAAATAAAAGTAAAGAACTTCTTCAAATTGACAAATAACTAATATAATACATATCACTCAAAGAGGTTGTATAGAAGTTTAAGGCACCGTTGCTATTTGTGATCATCATCCACCTGATGCATATATTATTAGCAGGCCCAGATTCCTGGTTTATAATCAGATATCACCAGAGAGCTCCATAATTCTGGCTTTACATGGATCACATTGTATAAGACAAATATACAGCTGGTACCAACATAGATAAAGCAACAGCGAAAAGGCTTGTAATAGATAACAAAAATCTTAGAAATGCAAAAGAAATACAAAACCATAAAACACATATTAAACCTTTCCTGTGTCTCTATATGTCCAGGCTTCTGAGACATTTTCATGTTCCACCATTGATGGGTATTTATTATAAAATATCCATATAGAAAATATTTTCTACATTTCTTATTATGCAAATAGATGTTACCATTATTGGAATCATGTCCCATTATTTTGTCATATAACAATCTAAAGCTACTACCTATCATAAATGGCCCATGTTATTACATAGGAGTTTATGTCACGTCTTCGCATTGGAGAAATACCAGATTCTGCTATACATTCAGGAAGCAAGAATAGCACCTACACAGTTTCCAAGCAGCGGGTAAAACTACTACACTCATCATGATCATCATCCTCATAAAGTATAGAAAAGTTCAACCCTTCATTATTACGAGTCATATCTCAAACGTGGAAAATGTCTAAGTACCAGGACAGGAGTTATCCAAAGTAAACAACTGTATTATTTTACCCCCTAAGGACCAGGACAATTTTATCCTTGAGGACACAATTTCTTTATTTTACACTTTGCATCCTGGCAATCATAAGTTTTTTTTATTTTTTGTTCGACGCAGCTGTATGAGACTCTGTTTTATGTGGGACGAGTTGTGTTTTATGTAGTTTACATTTTTTGGTATATATACATTAGCTATTGATTTATATTCATTTTTATTTTGGCAAGAATGCTGAACAAAAGCAGTTCCGCTGCATTTTTTTTTAACTGCTTACACCGATCATTTTAAATGATGCTATAAATTAATTGTGCAGATTGTTACAGTCGTGACATTAACAAATATGTATATATTATTTTATGTTTTGGAACTTATATTTAATAAAGTTTATTCATTGTACAAAGTATTGTGCATTTGTGTGTATTTATTTTACTACTTTTTTATATTTAACATTAGTTTTGTTTTTAATTCATTTAACTTTTTTTAAAATCCTATATGGGGGATTTTTAATTTGGATTTTTTTAAACTATAATGTACTGCCATATATCTATATACCAGTACAATAGCCTGTGTACTGACGGTACACAGGCAGTTGTTAGGACATACCTAAGTATGCCGTAACAACAGGAAATATGGTCAGACAGCCCTGGGGTCCTTCAATTAACCCTGGGCTGTCTGCCCATATATGGTATGTCCCTGGATAGTGTCACAGGGATTCCCTGTGAGGTGATCGAAAGGGCACACCCCTTCTCATTTTCCCCTTGAACGCTGCAGTCAGCTTTGATCGCAGCATTCAAGGGAATAGCGGCGGAAATCAGTTTCTCTAATCTGAGCCGGTCAGCATGAGGTCACCAAGTGTCGCGCGGTCAGCATGAGGTGATGCGGTCCGCGCTGCGTTAATGAGCGGCAGCGCAGGCACTGAAGACATGGAGCATGGGGGTGTTTTGCAGTGCGCCCGGCATGTTCTGTCTTCAGTGCCGGCATTCATTAGTGCAGCGCAGGTTGTATCACCTCATGCTAAATGCACGCGCACACTTGTCAGGAGCAAGGCAATGGCTGTATTACACAGACACAGCAACAGTCTAACTACATTCATGTGTTACAATACTAAGCTGTGCGGCCACACAGCTTAGTATCGAAATACATGAATTAACGGTATTGAACCGTTTAAAGGTGCATGGCATCGAAATAGTATCAATATTTTAATGCATCGTGCAACCCTTTACCTAAGTATGCCTTAACAACAGGAAATATGGTCAGACAGCCCTCGGGTCCTTTAATAGACCCTGGGCTGTTTGTCCATACAAGGAATGGGCCTCGATTGCATCACAGGGATTTCCTGTGACGCAATCAGAGGGGTCCCTCACTCCTTCCCTTTGAATGCCACGATCAGTATTAATTTCAGCATTCAAGAGATTAACGGCGGAGATGAGAGGTTTCTCTGATGTGTGCTGCTATAGCGGGGATGCGGCTGTGTATTACAACTATTGCCTAGCTCCTGATCGCACCGCCACGCAATCAGCAGGATGATAATGCTCGTCCTTAGTTGGCAACCATTTTAGAGACTGGCTCTTATAATCTATAGTATGTTGAAACACTAAAGGGTTTTCTGCACTCTTACAAGTGACAGCATCCTGATAGGTTAATTGGTGGGGATCTGACTGCTGAAAGCCCCACCATTCCCAGAATAATGGGGCCCCAGTGCCCAGTGGAACACAGCAATGCTCGACACTATGCAAGGAATTGCTGCACAGCCTCTTTCACTTGAATGGAGCTGAGTTGCAGTTCCCTGCACAGCGGGTAGCTGGGAGCACCAATATGCAGAGAAAAAGCCAAAAGGGCTTTTGCCCCTTTTGTTTTTTATTAGGATTTGCAGGGATCAATGGCATGAACTTGAAAGTATCTATATCCCTTCTCTTTATCATTGTATGTTCCTGCTGCTTAAGTAAGAATGTTCAAAATAGCATTTGAGGGATCTTATATTTATGCACATCCTTATTGCACAGGTTTTGTTCTACAATAAATATACTAAAATGAAAATAAATTACGGCAGTGTATAAAATCTATTTTTTTATGAATCAGGCAGACACAGCCTTAGAGGAAGGTACTATATTGTATTACTGAATCCCAATCATTGACCAAATGTATAAAACCCATTATTATATAATAAATTATGTAAAATTATGTAAATTATAAGTATGATTAGATACAACTCAACAGATCTCTTGATCGTGGCTATCAATTTGTAAAGCAGAAAAAAACTGAAAACTCTAAAGAGCAATTATATATAAGCATATCAAAATACTATCTATCTATCTATCTATCTATCTATCTATCTATCTATCTATCTATCTATCTATCTATCTATCTATCTATCTATCTATCTATCTATCTATCTATCTATCTATCTCTCTAGTCCATAAGACTATTTTTAAGATTTATACTGTTGATAATGTTAAGGAGTTCAGACAATAAAATTTAATTACAAAATATATTATACTTGAAAATGTATTTTACTTTTTTCTCTTGTGATAGATATTGTCTAACTGACAGAGACCAAACTAGAACAGCCTGGCCCTTAATACAAAACATGTAACAAGGCTTATCAACAATTGTATACCATTCTTGTGGTTATCAATTTGTTAGCAGTAAAACATTATAAGAAAACACTAAACAGCAATTACACACTAACAGGGCAAAAATATAAAGCTTGCTGGACATCCCATTTCAAAACCATATGCAGCAATAATAGCTTCCACTCTTTTGGGAAGATTTTCTACAAGATTTTGGAGTGTGTCTGTGGAAATTTGTGTCCTTTCATCCAGAAGAACATTTGTGATGTCAGACACTGATGTTGGACAAGAAGGTCTAGCTTGCAATCAGCATTCCAATTCCTCCAAAAGGTATTTATTGGGGTTGAGGTCAGGGCTCTGTGCCGTAACCTTAATTTTTCCCACACCAAACTCCCCCAACCATGCTTTTATGGACCTTGCTTTGTGCACTGGGACACAGTCATGCTGAAACAGAAAATGGCCAAATCCCAAACTGTTCCCACAAAGTTGGAAGCATACAAGCGTCCAAAATGTATTTGTATGCTGTAGCATTAACTTCTTCCCGATGTGTGACTCACGGGCTGACTGTGCGTTATACAATGTGGGTGTCGGCTGTATGTTACAGCCGACACTTCACTGTACCTCTTAGATCTCGCGGTCAATTACAACAATGGCATTTAAACCGTTAGAAAGAGGGGGGCGACCCCCTCTGACAGCCCATCAGCGGGGTGCCGATGGTTGACATGGCAGCCTGGGGGCCTAATGAAGGCCCCCAGTTTTGCCATCTTTGTACTCCTATTAAGCCCTGCCCCTGGCAGGGACTAATAGGAGCCCATAAGACAAACAATATACTGCAATACATTAGTATTGCGGTATATAGTGCAAGCGTTCCAATGATTGCAGCTTCAAGTCCCCTAGGAGAAAAATAATAATAAACATAATTGGTATCACCGCGTTCGTAAAAGTCTGAACTATTACAATATAACATTATTTAATGCACACAGTAAACGCCATAACAAATATATTCAGAACCTCAGAATTGCTGTTTTTTGGTCACCTCATCTCCCACAAAAAAACTGAATAAAAAGTGACCAAAAACTTGCATGTACCCCAAAATTGCACCATTAAAAACTACAGCTCGTCCCGGAAAAAATTAGGCCCTCATACTGCTCCTTCGACAGAAAAATAAAAAGTTATGGCTCTAAGAATCTGGTGACACAAAATAAATTAAATTTTTTTACAATTAATTTTTTCTTTGTAAAAGTAGTAAAGTTTGAAGAATATACATATATTTGTATTGTCCAAATTGCACGGTGAACACTGTAAAACGAAGGCCCAAAAATCAATGGAGGAATCGCTGTTTTTTTTTTCATTGTCCACCTCAGCAAACATAAATCAAGCCCTCATAGGGCTATATCATTGGAAAAATAAATAAGTTATTGCTTCGGAAGGTCGGCAGGAAAAAATTTAATAAAAATACGAAAAATGTCTGCGATGGGAAGGGGTTAACATTACCCTTTACTGAAAATAAGGCACCAAACCCTGAAAAACAGCCTCAGGCTATTATTCCATCTCCCCCAAACAGTACATACTATACATTCCGGTAGGTAATGTTCTTAAAGCATGCGTTAATGAAGCACTCCAACAATTTATTTTTTTGCCTATATAGTGCAGCATAGGCTATTATTAAAGAATAATGTAAACTTTCTTGTGTGTGCCCTGTGTATACCTGTTTTAGTTAATGTGCCATTTATGGGTTGTCGGCCATCTTGTTTCCTTCTTCCCCTCTGATATGGTTCCACTAATGCAGCCTACATTTTCCATCATGCCTCTGACTTTTCAGTGACTTAGAACTTCTGTCCTCACACTGCAGAGACTCAGTGTATTCTATGTGATGAAGCTTCAGCCTGTCTACTCTGCCTTCTGCTTGTGATAAGGTTTTGCCATGTCAGTTTTTACACAACATCTCATAGATATAGACTGCAGATTCTGCACTCAGCACTCAAAGATAGTATATACAGTCAATGTGAGTCAGGGTAGTTTTATAACTCTGCAGCTTATCAGCTTATATTACTTCAGCCATGATCTCTTAGATAAGGGAGAAATGATCTCATCAGCAGCACTATATGCATGAAACACACAAAAAAACAAGGAGGGTGTAGCTGGGTGGGGAGGAGAGGGGTCCTAGAGATTCCAGGAGGGATTTGATATGTGATTATGTAATCCTGTACTTCACAAGAAGTCAGCCGCATAGGCGAGAGTGACTTCCTGACTACACATGAGAGCATGCTTTATTTTGGTGGTCAGCCTGGGATCAAGAGATACAGTTGCCCCTAATAAAATAACTCAAAATACATGGATGCAACTGAGCTGGTAAGAAATAAATGACACTTCTTAAATATTGCTGCTGATATAGCAAAAATTGCTGCAGTGCATCCTATAATAGTGCCATGTTTAAAGTCACTGAGCTCTAAAGTAAGACCCATACTGGTTATGTTTGTCTATGAAGATGGCATGGCAGAGTACTCAATTGTATGTATCAGTTTGCAATAGGTATTACTGAAACACACAAACTCAATAATTTCGAGGAATGTCTTTGTACATTTTGAAAAGTATAAATAATCAGTTAAAAAATGTAAAAAAAGTCCACGAAGACTAATCTTGAGATTTGAACAGTAAACAATGTTTAAGGTTCCAGACAATAAAAAGTAATTGCAAAATATATGCACTTTAATATATAGTTTACTTAACTTACTTTTACTATTTATGCTACATATTGTCGAACTAACAGTGACAGAACTTAACGCTTCTGGGTCCTAATGCAAAATCTGTCAGACCTATCAACAATAATGTCAAATATTTAGTATTGTTGTGCAACTGCAGTGGCTGAATGCAACTACAACCTCTTAACCCCAATAGTTATGTGCCTGCAAAAGGCTATTATTTTTTTTTATTGACCATTTAATATTAAAAAAACTCTCACAGATGTAGCTGAAGCAGTAAGTATAAAAAAACAAATCTTAGAATTTCACTTCCATTTCAGATTTCTCACTTAAACTAGTCAATATGTTATAACACAATAATATTATAACTTACATTGTTTGGATCATTCAATGAATCCCCCTCAGATGCGGCTTCTTGATATATATCCTTTAACTGAGGAAAATGTAAAGGCTGCACAATACTGAAATCTTGTTGTTCCAGGGCTGGGGGTAGATTCGTTTGGTAATTCTGCCCCTGGGATCCTGGAGGAACCATCCTGACCTCCATGTATTTTAAGGTTCCGTCTGTGTTCAGGTACAGAGCTGGCTGATACTGATCTGTGTAGGGTTTGGATTGGGATCCACCAAGAAAACAGCAACTACTGCTATAATCATAACTGTCTTTCCTCAGACATTTCACCAATAATATCATGAAGGTAACAAGTGAGACTAAGCTGATGGCCACTAGGGAAATGATTAAATACAGAGTCATATCTGATGGGGGTTTGGAATTGGTCAGGAAGTCTCCAGATTTCGGTCTTTCCACTACAACCTCATCTGCTATACTGACAAGTACAGTCACTGTGGTGGATAATGGAGGATTCCCCTGATCACTGATAGAAATGACAAGTTGTTGCTCCATGTTCTCCATCTCCTGTAATCCTCTTACAGTTCTCACCTCTCCTGTGTGTTTAGACACTTGAAACGATGAATAATTGATGGGGTCAATGAGAGTGAAGAACAACCAGGCATTGTGACCAGAGTCCAGATCCACTGCTGACAGTTTTGTCACTAAATATCCGGCACTTGTAGACTTTGGAATCCTCTCTTGGACAATGAGGTCTTCAGAGTGCTCTGGATACAGCAGAGTGGGGGGATTGTCATTTGTATCCAGAATGAAGATAAAGACGGGAACAGTGGAAGATAACTGTGGAGATCCGGAGTCTTCTACCTTTATGGTGATCTGTAAAACCTGGATATGCTCATAGTCAAAGGAACGCTGAGCATATATATTCCCATCACTAGAATGAATGTAGACAAAGGAGGATACAGAGGAGCCGTCAATCTGACTCTCAACTATGGAGTAGAGCAGATCAGAATTAACCCCCTCATCTAGGTCAGTAGCAGATACTGTACATAGGAGAGTACCTGGGTCACTGTTCTCCGTAATGAAAGCATTATAAGTAGACTGTGTGAACACTGGAGCATTATCATTAATATCTGACACACTGAGGGTAACGCTGGTTTTACTGTATAGAGGAGGAGACCCCAAATCAGAGGCTGTCAGCTCTATAGTGTATTGGGAGGTTTCCTCTCTATCCAGATTCCCATCTGTGACCAATGCATAACGGTTTTTAAGGGGTCTAATTTTAAAAGGCAAATTTGGTGATAAGTCCAGTTTCATTTCTCCATTTTTCCCAGAATCCTTGTCTCTCACATTAATAAATCCTACAACATCCCCAGATGGTGCATTTTCTGGAATATTATTAGTCACTGAAGAAAATGTAATTTCTGGGGGATTATCATTCACATCTTCTATTTCCACTTGAACTATGCAGTTTCCTTCTAATTTTGGAAGTCCTTTGTCTACAGCCTTAATAGATAATTCATAAAAGCTCTGTTCCTCAAAATCTACAAGTCCATTAATATAAATCTCTCCACTTCTTTCATTTAAAGCAAAGAATTTTCTAGCAAATTTAGAGGTGTGATCATCAAAGAAGTACTCAAGTTCCCCGTTTACTCCATTATCATAATCAGTGGCATTTAAAATAAATATGACAGATTTCAATGGTAGATTTTCCCTAATACTGACTTTATATATTGACTGATTAAA
Source organism: Rhinoderma darwinii (assembly GCF_050947455.1). NCBI lineage: Eukaryota > Metazoa > Chordata > Amphibia > Anura > Rhinodermatidae > Rhinoderma > Rhinoderma darwinii. The sequence goes on from NC_134689.1 coordinate 35,259,453, forward strand.
GACTGGAGGATTATCATTAATATCTAATACAACTATTGTTATTCTGCAGGTCCCTGATCTGGCTGGTTCTCCTCCATCAATAGCTGTGAGAATGAGATTATGTTCTTGTTTTTCTTCTCTATCTAAAACCTTTTCTAGTATCAGCTGAGGGATGAGCGTTCCATCCTTACGATTCTTTACAGACAGGGAAAAATAAGGATTTGTATTCAATGTATACTGACTGACACCATTCACACCAACATCTAAATCCTCAGCAATCTCTAATGCAAACCGAGCACCAGGACCTGCAAATATTTCTGTGATCTCTATAATGCGATCATTAGATGAGAAAGTGGGAGAATTATCATTAATATCCAGAATCTCTATTTCTAGACTGAAAAGCTCCACAGGATTCTCAGCCACAACCTCTAACTGCAGTAAACAGCGGGGACTAGATCCACACAGACTCTCCCTATCAATCCTGTCCTTCACAACCAACCCTCCATTTCCCTTATTTATAGTGAAATATTTTGGGTATTTTTCAGATGTTAAATGTATCCGGCGCTGAGAGAGCTCTGCACGTTTTATCCCCAGATCCTGAGCTACATTTCCTACCAATGTCCCTGGCTCAGACTCCTCAACAATAGAATAACGAAGCTGCCCAGAGACCCAGCCCCAGCTACAAAGGAGAAAGGAGCAGACTACTTGCCATTTCCAACACTGACAAAAGCCTCTGATGTCCATATCTTAAATGATTGTCTTGATATTTGATGTCATGTAGATCCTGTGTAATCCAAGCTGCATGAGGGATGTGAATTTATCTGTCCATGTTCCCAAGAAAATAATCCATCTGAAGAAAATAACATCCAGAGGACTCTCATCGGAGCAGCAGCGCTTCTTTGTGTGAGAGGAAAAATGGGAGGGTGAATCACTGAGCCAGGGGGAGGAGAGAGCAGAGCTGACATGAGCACAATCTCCAGTATTACTGAAATAAACGTTTGGATGACAAGTCTACCCTCTACTGGCCAATAGTGAGAAATGCAGCAGATTAGCAAAACAAAAAAGGAGAATAGAACTAGTGGATTAATAGATTTGGATTATAACAATATATTCCAGTGCTATGCTAGTTTTGCTACAATATAAATAAATAAAAAATTATAAACTTTTATTTTACACAGACATACACACAGGTTTCTTAGTAACAATTATAATATAATTTTAAAAAGGTAAAAATAATATATTGGATCACTGACAATCTTGGTATGGAATTTTATGTTGTAAAGTATTTTGAGATTATGAAGATACACTCCCACTCTCCACACAGCATTTAGATATGATATACATTTAATATCGGCATAAAGATTACAGCTATGTATAAAAGAAGAGAGGCAATAAATCCTAATATTAGCAAAGAAATATGAAACCGGTTGTTCTCAAGAACATTCCACCTGTCTCAATAGAAAGTATTGTTTCTATATTAGCAATTGGAATATCAGATTATTACAATGAATGAATATTATAAATTGATGAAAACAGCCTATCTGATATATAATGAGATGTTAAGAACTATTTCAATTATTATCAGCCACTTTCTCTTTATTTCATCCACATCTAGTAGGTACCAAGATATTGAGCAAACAGGTTGTTATTCTATGCTGCCCCACTTAAGGGTATGCTCACACAGCATATTTTAAGGCTGATTTTGGAGCAGAAAAGCCTTGTTTTACACTCCAAAATACACTTGAAATAAGCCTACAAACAGTTACCCATTGATTTCAATGGAAAATACTCTGTGCTTTTCGCATGAGGTGTATTTTTTCGCTGCTGAATTAAAAAAAATCCTCATAAAAAGAAACCTCGTAAAAAGAAATAGCATGTCACTTCTTGAGGCGTTTTTGGAGCTGATTTTCATTGGGTCAATTGAAAAACAGCTCCAAGAATGGCTCTAAAAACGCCGAAAAAAAACCCCTGTTTTCGGCTACAAAAATGGCTGAAAATCGGAGGCTGTCTTCCCTTGAAAACAGCTCTGTAATTTTCAGCCGTTTTTTACTTTGCATGTGAAGATACCCACAGAGTATAAAAAACCACTCAAAAAACGCCTTAAATAACCCCTCAAAAGAAGCTTCAAATGAAAACAATATTTATTTTCAGCTTCAAAAAACGCCTTGAAATCAGAGGGTGTCCTCCCTTGAAAACAGCTCTGTAATTTTCAGCCACTTCTTTTTGTACGTGTGAACATACTATTATATCCCCATCACCAGTGCTTCATGCCATTGCATGCCCTTTATTCCTGTAATCACCACTTATTTAGGCCAGCATTTATACTGTATATAAGAAACCATGTCATAAGAACTTGGTGGGAAAACTAGAAGGTCTTTTGCCCATTAATTGTTTCTTCACGTCCTCCTCACTTGGAATAGGAACCACACAATGTTCCAGGTGTTACTGAATTTGTGAAGAACCTCTTTAAAAGTACTGATATACTGTATGCAATGTCTGGTGTGTCAAAGTCATAGGGCAGAAGTATAAAAGGCACAATTGTTATTTATGATCACTTTATCATCTGCCTGATGCACATATTATTAGCAGACCTAGATTCCTCTGTATTGGTTGATAATCAGATATCACCAGAGGGCTCCATGATTCTGGCTGCACACGTATCTAAGTGAGTAAGACAAATATATATTTCAGCTAGTACTGACTGAGTTTAAGCAAAGGGAAAAGGGTTTATAATATGTAACCACTATATTAGATATGAAAAAGAAATAGAAAAACATAAAACACATAATAAACATTTTCTGTGTCTATGTGCCCAAGGTTCTGAGAGCTTTCCATGTTTTACCATTAATGGGTATTTATTATAAAATATCTGTATAGAAAATATGAGCTACATTTCTGTAATAACCAACGGGTTGTGGACCCACTGTGCTACTCAAGCGGTTTGACTTTGAGCCACACCTAAGGGTGTTGTCCAAATCCTCTCCCCGGTATTTACCCCTTAACCCCCATACGAGGATCTGGACTTCGCTGTAGGGATTCTACCAGGTCGCGACCTCTTGAGGTGGTCCATGTAGATCTGAGGCCACAGTTCTTAGCAAGTAGCGGGTCTTCAAACATACAGCAATATACAGGTTACCAACAGGTAGTAGGCCACAGGCTCATATCAGGTAGGAGGTGACAGGATACAGACTGGTAGCAGATAGAAGGTTTCAGACTGGTAGCAAATGGCGAAATAAAAACTGGTAGCAGATAGCGGGATACCAACTGGTAACTGGTAGCAGGATATGGACTGGCACCTTCTCAGGAACAAACTAAGTTGCATCAAAGTTGCTCACGCATCGGGTGACCAGTGAGACTGCTTTAAGTAGGCACAGGGCCTCTGGGATTGGTTGGGGAGATTGTGAATTCGCACACCGGCCCTTTAAAAACCAGCAAGGGAGCGAACACACCCTATGAGACCTTGAGCAGGAGAGCAGCAGTGAGCAGAAGTACATCGATGTCCATGCCTGCCCGGGGATGCAGGAGGCCGGCGGGCAAAGACCGCCGATACCACTGCAGAGCAGGAGTGCCGACAGCCACGGTGAGGAACCGAGCGGCGGGGTCCGCCTGCAGAAATGTCACCTTCCACCATCTGCGGTGTCAAAAAGGTTGGACTACCGCTTATCCTAATATTATGGAAATTTCTAGCGATATGCCAAATCATTGCCCTTTTTATACACATGGTTGTAGATAGTATTAAAACCGAAACAAACTTTCTACTTCAGGCTCCTTGGCTGTAAATATTAAAGAGGGTCTCTCACTAGTTTGTTAATTCCCTATCTTCTAACTGATCTAATAGGCCCTATGATGGTGATAACTACAGTGTGATTTTTTTTCAAAAACGTTTATTATTTGCAAAGTTCTGTGCATTTTTCTAAATATGTTAATTTGGTTATACTTGCCAAATGAGAGGTTAATTACTCTTTATTTTCACTCTGGGCGGTGTAATGTTTTCTGTATGATGCTGTCCAATCATTGTCATACAGTTCTCCTCTTCCCAGCCCAGCAACACTGTGTGATCATATAGTATACAGCTTCCATTCCCGACGGTTGTTTCAACTGGTGATACCTCCGGTTGTGTCACAGCTACAACTGCGATCCTGGTGTCATATGAAAGATCAGAATCTCGTCTTTCATATGAGACCAGAACCACAGCCTGAGATATGGCTGTTTTAAGTGATCCGATTTCCCTCCAGCCTGAGTTTCTCACACTGTGTGAAGCAGCTTCATGCTGATAGGAAATTGTCAGAGACTGTGTGATAGCTCCACCTCAGGAGAATCGCTGGTGTGGACGCCCATTTGTCAAGTATAGGCTCATTTGCATATTAAGAAAAAAGCTCATAACTTTTTTTTTAAAAAAATAGACGTTTTGGGACACAATTTTCAATATCATTATCAGTGGAACAGTGTCTATTAGATTAGCTAGGAGATTGTCGTTTACTAAACTAGTGACAGATCCTCTTTAACAATAGTAGTAATTTATACTCCGCTAACAGACTGGAAGAGCAATAGTAGGAACTTCAAAGTATCTATATCTTTTTTTATTGAACAGATTCTCATGCCTGAGCAAGACATCAATAACATGATAAAAGAAAACATTTATGCACATCCCTAATATATTTTTATAGATTCCCTTACTTGCTATACAGTTAAATAATGCAACTAAAAAAACTTAAATAAATATGTGCAGTACAGTATATGATCAATTTCTCATAAAGCAGGCAAACATTGCCATAGAAGGCATGATATCACTAAATCCCAATTATTGATATATCAAATATTTTAAAATCCATTATTAAATCATAAAATATAAAAACATCTTATCATCCCTACAAAATGCCTAACAAATAAAGTAATTATTTTAGTTAAAGACATGTAGACATATGAGTAGTTACATCAGCCTCACAGCAAAGTGTCTCTTGATAGTTATCAAGTAAATATACTGTATATAATTAGCTAAATTGCAATATCATGATCCTAAGACCATTCAGACGATTTATACATAAAATAAAGGTTTCAGACAATAAAATGTAATTGCAAAACATATTATACATGAAAATGTATTTTACTTTTATGTTAGATATTGTCTAACTGACATATCATAGAACAAGCTGGAAGCTCCTGGACCTTAATACAAAATCTGGAACAAAGCTTATCAATATGTATCATGTATAATACTGCTGTGCTCCTGTGTGGCAGAGAGGCCTATTGGCATCCTAGGGCACCAAGGCCCAGAGAAGATTGTAACCTCTGCCCCCTAATAGTAATGCCCCTACCTACAGTTCATAATTATTTCATTTATATATAATAATTGACTATAAATATATCTCAAAGTTTTCAAAACCATATGTGTCAAAAAATGATAGTATTTCCCTTTTGATTGAAGTTTGAAAACTCAATTAATTAATGATTCTCAATATGCAACTCAATATGTTATCGGACAATAATATTATAACTTACATTGTTTGGATCATTCAATGAATCCCCCTCAGACGAGGCTTCTTGATATATATCCTTTAACTGAGGAAAATGTAAAGGCTGCACAATACTGAAATCTTGTTGTTCCAGGGCTGGGGGTAGATTCGTTTGGTAACTCTGCCCCTGGGATCCTGGAGGAACCATCCTGACCTCCATGTATTTTAAGGTTCCGTCTGTGTTCAGGTACAGAGCTGGCTGATACTGATCTGTGTAGGGTTTGGATTGGGATCCACCAAGAAAACAGCAACTACTGCTATAATCATAACTGTCTTTCCTCAGACATTTCACCAATAATATCATGAAGGTAACAAGTGAGACTAAGCTGATGGCCACTAGGGAAATGATTAAATACAGAGTCATATCTGATGGGGGTTTGGACTTTGTCAGGAAGTCTCCAGATTTCGGTCTTTCCACTACAACCTCATCTGCTATACTGATAAGTACAGTCACTGTGGTGGATAATGGAGGATTCCCCTGATCACTGATAGAAATGACAAGTTGTTGCTCCATGTTCTCCATCTCCTGTAATCCTCTTACAGTTCTCACCTCTCCTGTGTGTTTAGACACTTGAAATGATGAATAATTGATGGGGTCAATGAGAGTGAAGAACAACCAGGCATTGTGACCAGAATCCAGATCCACTGCTGACAGTTTTGTCACTAAATATCCGGCACTTGTAGACTTTGGAATCCTCTCTTGGACAATGAGGTCTTCAGAGTGCTCTGGATACAGCAGAGTGGGGGGATTGTCATTTGTATCCAGAATGAAGATAAAGACGGGAACAGTGGAAGATAACTGTGGAGATCCGGAGTCTTCTACCTTTATGGTGATCTGTAAAACCTGGATATGCTCATAGTCAAAGGAACGCTGAGCATATATATTCCCGTCACTAGAATGAATGTAGACAAAGGAGGACACAGAGGAGCCGTCAATCTGACTCTCAACTATGGAGTAGACCAGATCAGAATTAACCCCCTCATCTAGGTCAGTAGCAGATACTGTACATAGGAGAGTACCTGGGTCACTGTTCTCCGTAATGAAAGCATTATAAGTAGACTGTGTGAACACTGGAGCATTATCATTAATATCTGACACACTGAGGGTAACGTTGGTTTTACTGTATAGAGGAGGAGACCCCAAATCAGAGGCTGTCAGCTCTATAGTGTATTGGGAGGTTTCCTCTCTATCCAGATTCCCATCTGTGACCAATGCATAACGGTTCTGATTAGATCTTATCTTAAAAGGCACATTTGGTGATATATTCAGATGTATTTCTCCATTTTTTCCAGAATCTTCATCTTTTATATTAATAAAACCAACAACTGCTCCTATTGGTGCATTTTCTGGGATATTATTAGTCACAGTAGAAAATGTAATTTCTGGAGGATTATCATTGACATCTTCCACTTCCACATGTACTACGCAATTTCCCTCTAATTTGGGAAATCCTTTGTCTGAGGCCATAATTGATAATTCATAAAAATGTAACTCTTCAAAATCCACCGGTCCATTAATATAAATCTCCCCATTTTGCTCATTTAAAGCAAATAATCTTTTGGCAGATTTAAATGTGTGATCATCAAAGGAAAACTGAATTTCACCATTTGCTCCGTCATCCTGATCTGTGGCGTTCAATGTTAATATGACAGTTTTTAATGGTAGATTTTCTCTAATACTGACTTTATATATTGACTGATTAAAGACCGGAGGATTATCATTAATATCTAATACAACTATTGTTATTCTGCAGGTCCCTGATCTGGCTGGTTCTCCTCCATCAATAGCTGTGAGAATGAGATTATGTTCTTGTTTTTCTTCTCTATCTAAAACCTTTTCTAGTATCAGCTGAGGGATGAGCGTTCCATCTTTATGAGTCTTCACAGACAGGGAAAAATAAGGATTTGTATTCAATGTATACTGACTGACACCATTCACACCAACATCTAAATCCTCAGCAATCTGTAATGCAAACCGAGTACCAGGACTTGCTACTAATTCTGTGATCTCTATAATGCGATCATTAGATAAGAATGTGGGTGAATTATCATTAATATCCAGAATCTCTATTTCTAGACTGAAAATCTCCACAGGATTCTCAGCCACAACCTCTAACTGCAGTAAACAGCGGGGACTAGATCCACACAGACTCTCCCTATCAATCCTGTCCTTCACAACCAAACCTCCATTTCCCTGATTTGTACTGAAATATTTTGGGTATTTGTCAGATGTTAAATGTATCCGGCGCTGAGAGAGCTCTGCACGTTTTATCCCCAGATCCTGAGCTACATTTCCTACCAATGTCCCTGGCTCAGACTCCTCAACAATAGAATAACGAAGCTGCCCAGAGACCCAGCCCCAGCTACAAAGGAGAAAGGAGCAGACTACTTGCCATTTCCAGCACTGACAAAAGCCTCTGATGTCCATATCTTAAATGATTGTCTTGATATTTGATGTCATGTAGATCCTGTGTAATCCAAGCTGCATGAGGGATGTGAATTTATCTGTCCATATTCCCAAAAATATAATCCATCCGAAGAAAATAACATCCACAGGACTCTCATCGGAGCAGCAGCTCTTCTTTGTGTGAGAGGAAAAATGGGAGGGTGAATCACTGAGCCAGGGGGAGGAGAGCGCAGAGCTGACATGAGCACAATCTCCAGTATTACTGAAATAAACGTCTGGATGACAAGTCTACCCTCTACTGGCCAATTGTGAGAAATGCAGCACAAATGCAGAAAAAGAAGAATATAAATTTTGGAAGAATAGAAATATTAGAAGAAAATATTTGGATTATAACAATATATTCCAGCACTATACTAGTCTTGGTACAAATCAGATAAAATTAAAAAACTGTAAAGTGATATTCTACGCAGACATACACATAGGTTTCTTAGTAACAATTATAATGAATTTTATTAGTAAAAATAATATGTATTCAATTATAGACTATTGGCAAATATTGGATCAATGACCATCTTGGTATAGAATTTTTTTTACCGTATGTTGTGAAGTATTTTGAGATTAAGTCGTATCGAGGCAATAAAACCTAGTTGTAGAAAATAAATATTAACCAGCTTGTTCTCAAGAACATTCCACCTACCGCAATAGAAAGTATTGTTTCTATATTAGCAATTGGAATATCAGACAATTACAATGATGGTACAGTATAAATTTATGAAAACATAAATAAACCTATATGATATATGATGAGATGTTTACAGCTATTACTATTATTATCAGGCACTTTCTCTTTTCCCAGTTACATCTAGTAGGTACTAAGATATTGAGCAAATAGGTAGATGTTATTCTGTAGTAATACAACAGGATCAGGATGAATTATATAGTAAAGGAAATGATATAACAGAAAATATGAATTACTTGTAACATCCCTATCACCAGTGCTTCATGCCATTGTTTGTCCCTTATCATATACTTATAATCACAATTTATTTAGGTCAGTATTTATACTGTATACTACAAGAAATCATGTCTCATTTACATAAGAACTTGGTGGGCAATCTACAAGACATTTTGCCCATTCATTATTTGTGCGTTGTCCTCCTGACTGGAACAGGAATCACACAACGTTACACGTATTACTAGAATTCTCTTTCATTTTTGAGTTCAGTTTATATTAACAGAATCTGTGAAGAACATCTTTAAAAGGACAGATAAGTAATATTCTGCATGCAATGTCTTGTGTGTAAAAGTAGTCGGGTAGAATTTTAGAAGGGCACAGCTGCTGTTTGCGATCGCTTCATCATCCACGTGATACACATATTATTAGCAAGCCTAGATTCCTACGTAGTGGATTATTATCAGATATTAACAGAGAGCTCCATTATACTGGCAGCACATGTATCATAGTGTATAAGACATATACATACTGTAGCTGATAGTTGTCACGATCTTTGGGTATGTGGACCCACTGGGTCGTACCGCCGTAGCGGGATAGCAGCTGGCCAAACAGTGTACCAAGTCAATGTCTATTTAGTCCAAGCACAAGGGTACCTGTAGCTATTCAGACAGTAGTAATGGCTAGGGTCAGATGGGACCTTGGCAGCAGACACCAGGCATGGTGTAACACAGCAGCCGTGACTGGTTTCACAACACGACTCCAACTTCTAAACTTATAGTGTTTCTAATGCACAGGAACAACAGTAGCACGGGATACAGGTTCGGGAACACTGGGAACAATATAACACTAAGGGACCATTTGCAAGACTAACACGGGTAAACACAACAACGGGCAATGAATGAAAGGGCAGGGAACTCTTTATAGTCCAGGGTGATCATGGGCTAATTACAGATTTTCCTCATGTGTATGTACTGGCCTTTTGAGGCCGGGCGTGAGCGTGCACCCTATAGGATACAGCGATGCAGGAATGAGTGCCGGAGTCTCTCAGGAGGGAGATGCCGCCGGCACTCACTTGAGCGCTTCAGCTGCTTCATTCTAGCGATTAGTGGGGGTCTCAGTGCTCGGACCCCCACTAATCCAAACTTCTGACATGTCACTATGACATGTCAGAAGTTTGTCAATAGTTTAGCTACTCTTTAAGCAAATGGGAAAGGGTTTATAATATATAACCACAAAATAAAGAGAAAAACATAAAACACATAATGAGTTTTTCCTGTGTCTTTATATGTCCAAAGTTCTGAGACGTTTCCCTGTTTCACCCTTCATGGGTATTTATTATAAAACATCTGTAGAAAAAATATGTGCTACGTTTCTTCATTACGGGATCAATTCCCATACTTTTCCCAAGTTGCAATCTAAGACAATTACTTTAGTTAACAACATAAATGACCCATGTTACCATGCATGTGTTAAATGTCCCCTTTGCCCATGAGAGAAATACCAAAACCTGCTATCAAATCTGAAAGCAATAAAGGCAGTTGAGCAATCCCAAGTAGCAGGTTAAAGCACCAACATTCAGTGAGAATTCATCATCATTCTCAGAGGAAACACAGGCTGAAAACTTCATTATCGGTTTTGCCCCTTAATTTCAGCATCTGTGGTGTCCAAAAGGATGGACTCCCGCTTATCCTAATGTTATGGCATTTTCTAGCGAAATCACATAGCATAGCCCGTTGATATATATGGTTTTAGATAGGTATTATAACTAAAACAAACTTTTTACTTCAGGCTTCTTGTCTGTAAATAGTGACAATAGCAGTAATCAGTGGGAGATCACCATAGGGGTTTTTGGGGCGGCTGTCCGTGGCCGAGGCTACTGGGGAGCCCATGGCCACCCAAAGAGTAATATAGTTTTGTTGCTTTTTTTGCTGTGAATTGCAGCAAAAACCACATCAAAACTGCTTTGTGTATGTCCTGTAAAAGGACCTGCAGACATAAGGTCAGATGACCATGTAGCAGGTCCTAAAACAAGAGAGTAGAGCAGCAAAACTCCAGGTAAAAGAGTATGATCTGCTATGTAAGGTTATGGGGTCTGGTCTGGGGTCTGTATTAGTTTAGGCGGTCAGGTCTGCAGTCTGTATTAGTATAGGGGGGTCAGGTTTGGGGTTTGTATTAGTTTAGGGGATCAGGTCTGGGGGTCTTTAATTAGGGCTCCGGTCTGTGGTCTGTATTTAGAGGGGTTGGTGTCTGTATTTATCTAGGGTGCTTGTTCTGGGTTCTGTATTTGTTTAGAAGGACTGGGGTCTGTATGTATTCTAGGAACTGGTTTTGGGTCTGAGTTTATTGGTCTGAATTAATGTATGGGCCTGGGGTCTGAATTTGCTTAGTGGTCTGGTCTGTGGTCTGGAACAATTTAGAGGCCTGGTCTGTGGTATAGAATAATTTAGGGGGTTTGGTATCTACATTTTTGTGTAGCTATAGAGGCTAGAAATGGCTGTAGAAGCAAGAGGCAAAGAGGTCTGAGAAAGAAACTCTGCAGTCATCAGAAGTCATTGTCATAATGGTCTGTGTCATTTGAAGAAGAAAAAAAAAAGAGAACGACTGCCATCAGAGAAGACGTCACCTGTGAATCACTGGATTTATAGAGAATCTGTCACCTCTCCTGACATGTCTGTTATAACAGAAAACATGAATACAGTAATAATGGAGGCAGATAAAATGAGGTAGTATAGTGATCCAAGATAGATGTGATTACATCAAAGAGGCAAACAGAATACTGAAGGATGTAGATTACTATGACTTTCTCGGATCTGACCCTTCAAAAGACTATAATAAAGAACTTAAAACCTTGTGTTCAGAGCATATGCAAGCGGTTGGTTAACTTAATGTGACCGTGACTTCATATTTATTGATAAACCTAATACAGCGATATTTTACCACTATTTTACCACTTGCCTAAAATCCATAAGAGCACCTTGAATCCACCTGGGAGACCAATCATCTCTTGGATTCGTTCAATCACTAGCAACTTGTTCTATTACATAGATATTATCCTACAGAAATGGGTTATACAGTTACAGTTGCATTTGAAAGACTCTTTGCACCTTATCCAACTACTCACTGGGGCAGATTGGAAAGAAGGATACAAATTAGTGTCATAAGAAGTTATGGCTCTTTATTCGAATATCAAACACACGAAGGGCCTAGAAGTGACCACCTCCTTTTTAGGTAGAGATGAGGCTATGCCTCTACCCCAGAGAGAGAATTTGTACTGGAAGCAATACGTTTTATACTTGTTTTTAAATTTGAAGGAGTTCTATACAGGTAAACTAGGGGCACTGCAATGGGCACACGGTTTGCCCCTAGTTATGCCAACCTATTTATGGGGGCACTAGAAGAACAACTTATTCACAATAATGGATGTATAATGGACATACTGTTTTATAAAAACATTTTATAGATGATATTTTGCTAATTTGGAATGGAGCAGAAACGGTTTTAGACAATTTTTTTGTATCGATTAATAAGACCAAATGGGGTCTTACTTTTACATCTACCATTTCTGAAACCAGTTTGGAATTTTTTGATCTATTGATATTTATTAAAGAGAACAAAATAGCTACCAAATGTTTTTTACATTTCAAAAGCTGCCACAAAAAGAATTGGACGACAAATGTCCCTTTTAGTCAGTTCAAATGGATACGTAGCAATTGTACCTTTGAGTCTGATTTTCAGACACAAAGTAAGGTTCTGAAAAACCGTTTCCTTGCAAAGGTGTATCCTGAGACAATAATAGAGAGTTCATATAGGTAAGCTATGCAACTAAATCAAGCAGATTGTCTACAATCAAGAAAAAAAACCACTTTTTGATGAAAGGAAATTTGACTGTAATTTAAATTTTATTACCACTTTTATTGGAACAGGAATAAAATAAGAGAAGTTCCTTTTACATGAACTATCAATATTTGAAAGACATTATTCCAGAATTTCCAAATATCATTTACCATAGGGACAAGACATTGAAAAATATCCTGGCACCAAGTAAATTAAAGAAAAGAAAATGCAGTAAGCTCCAGAATGATTTGGAGAATTTTTTACCTAGTGTACTGGGAAGCTATAGGTGTGCGGTGAGCAGATGTAAGTGTTGCTCATCCATTTGTAACAATGGGACGTCTTTTAAAAATAATAGGAGGGGCGAAATATTCCAGACCTATTTTTTTCTGAACTGTCGTACGGAATATGTGATTTATCTGTTGGAATGTACGTGCAATGTGCAGTACATTGGGAGAATGATCCAAAGTCTAAGGCAAAGAATAAATAAACATAGACACAATGTTGGAATAGGATACACTATATACAGTGTCTCGAGACATGCAGCGGTCAGCCGCCAGTGTAGCTTTTATGACTTTCACGTAACACCAATTGACCATATACCAGTGAATATTGAAAACAAGTTTCACGTTTTAAGACACAAAAAGTCCTATTTGATTTATAACTAAAAACTCTGACCCCTAATGGCTTGGATGAGTGCATTGGTAATATTTATTGATGCACTCATATAAACGGTAAAAAGCAATGAGGTTCTTAAAAAGATATATAATGAATATTAATACGAATATTTGCACTTATAACATGTGATTTTCTTTAGAAAGATGAACATTTTGAATATATAATATAAACCCCAGCAATAGCGATATATATTTGATATCTTTTTTTATATATGTGATTTAGGTCACAGTTTATACTATCCACCTAGTAGTAAACCTGGTTTTATAATATTATCTTTTATATTATATTATATTATATATAGCGAATAGGCCAGTCAACAAATTTGCATTACCATTACTATGGAAACATACCTGAGAATCATTGTGGCATTTAGCCATTAACGTTAAGACCAGTATGTAACTGCAGGTCCGGAAAGTCATTGGCTCCATGACGGCATCTAAATAGACTGGAACAGTACTTCCGGCCTGGTGAATAGAACGGTGGCTTCACTATAGAAATGGAAGATGCTAACCCTCGGTAGGACTGCCAGGAAGGTGATGATGACTATAGACACAGCAGAGCGGTGGTGGGGAAGAGGGGCCCAAGTTAGGTCCTTTGTTCTACTTAATCCGCCACTAGTAGTAATATATGTATTCCGCTAGCAGACAGGTAGAGCAATAAAAGGAACTTCAAAGTATATATATTCCTATATCTTCTTTATTGGACAGTTTCTGATCCCTAAGTAAGACTTTTTCTTTATGCCATGACATTAGAGAACATTAATGCACAATTCTAATATATTTTATAAGTTCCCTTACTTGCTATAGAGTTGTATAATACACCTAAAAAAAATCTGACATAAATAGGTGCAGTACAATATTGCTCCATTACTCATGAAGTAGGAAAACAGTGCCATAGAAGAAGGCATATCACTATATCCCAATCATTGATATATTAAATATGTTAAAATCCATTATTATATCATAAAATATGTAAACATCTAATTATTTATACAAAAAGCCTCAAAAATCAAGTAATTTGTTAAAGACATGTAGGCATACGATCAGGTTTAGCTACATCAGCCTAAGGCCTCAAACACACGACCGTGCTTGTTTAGCCGCAGTTTATCCGCATTTTTGCGGATAAATTGCGAATCCATTCTGTTCTATGATCCCATGTACATGACCGTGGTTTACACGGATCCGTGCAGGGGTTGAAAATCCAGACCACAAAAACTCAAGACAAGTCATTTTACAATTCGGATTTGCAGATTCACCAATACTGGTGAATTGTTGTGGATGACACACAGATGCAAAACAAAGGGTTTTTTGTGGTTTGATAGACCGCAACGCACCTGTGGTTTTGCAGACTGCTGTCTCCCGGTCACTTCCTGGTTACATGGTCAAGTTATGGAAACAGCGTGACTCGCTGAGCTACGCTGTTTCCGTAACTACGATAAAACTATAAAACTGAGCGTTGCATGCTACGCTGCTTCTGTAACTGCCATTCACTACTATGGGAGTTACGGAAACAGCGTAGCTCAGCGAGTTATGCTGTTTCCGTAACTCATCTACGTATTGCAGTGCATTGCACCAGCGGTCTAATGATCGCTGGTTCAAGTCCCCTACGGGAACTAATAAAATGTGTAAAAAAACAAAAAGTTAGATACATTTTCAGGAGTGTAAAAAAATGTTAAAAGTAAAAAAAAAAAAAACTTTTGGTATCGCTGCGTCCGTAAAAGTCTGAAATTATTACAACCTAGCATTATTTGAATCACACAGTGAATGGCATGAAAAAAATAAATTTAATACCCCGGAAACATTGTATTTTGGTCACCATAGTGCTAAAAAGAATTAAATAAAAAGTGATAAAAAAATCGTATGTACCAAAAAAAACTGATGCTATTAAACTACAAGCTCGTCCCGCAAAAAATAAGCCCTCACACCACTCAAACAATGAAAAAATATAAGTTATGGCTCTCAGAATGTGGTGAAACCAAACAAATTTTTTTTTTTAACCAATAGTTCTTTTTTTGTAAAAGAACTAAAATATGATTTTTTTCCCCCCTATTTGCTGGTGTCTAAAACCTGGTTGCGTCTTATAGTCCGAAAAATATGGTAATATAAAATCAACTGAAAAAATTTGTAAAATGACCATAAAACCATTCTAAAGATTTATACAGTAAATAATGTTAAAGGTTTCAAACAATAAAATGTAATTGCAAAACATAATATACTTGACAAAATGTATTTTACTTTTATATTATATATTGTCTAACTGACAGAGACAAACTAGAGGCTCCTGGACCTTAATACAAAATCTGGAACAAAGCTTATCAATATGTATCATGTATAATACTGCTGTGCTCTTATGTCCCGAATTGTAATGCTTCTCCCTGCAGCTCATAATTAGGTTATGTACATATAACAAGTTACTATAGATATATCTCAAGGGTGTGAAAAAAACTAGGTGTAAAGAAAAATGATAGAATATCACTTTTAATGCAAGTTTCACAAATAAATATTCAATAATAATAATAAATAAAAATTTCCAATATGTTATCACACAATAATATGAGAACTTACATTGTTTAAATCATTCACTGAATCCCCCTCAGATGAGGCTTCTTGATATATATCCTTTAACTGAGGAAAATGTAAAGGCTGCACAATACTGAAATCTTGTTGTTCCAGGGCTGGGGGTAGATTTGTTTGGTAACTCTGCCCCTGGGATCCTGGAGGAACCATCCTGACCTCCATGTATTTTAAGGTTCCGTCTGTGTTCAGGTACAGAGCTGGCTGATACTGATCTGTGTAGGGTTTGGATTGGGATCCACCAAGAAAACAGCAACTACTGCTATAATCATAACTGTCTTTCCTCAGACATTTCACCAATAATATCATGAAGGTAACAAGTGAGACTAAGCTGATGGCCACTAGGGAAATGATTAAATACAGAGTCATATCTGATGGGGGTTTGGAATTGGTCAGGAAGTCTCCAGATTTCGGTCTTTCCACTACAACCTCATCTGCTATACTGACAAGTACAGTCACTGTGGTGGATAATGGAGGATTCCCCTGATCACTGATAGAAATGACAAGTTGTTGCTCCATGTTCTCCATCTCCTGTAATCCTCTTACAGTTCTCACCTCGCCTGTGTGTTTAGACACTTGAAACGATGAATAATTGATGGGGTCAATGAGAGTGAAGAACAACCAGGCATTGTGACCAGAGTCCAGATCCACTGCTGACAGTTTTGTCACTAAATATCCGGAACTTGTAGACTTTGGAATCCGCTCTTGGACAATGAGGTCTTCAGAGTGCTCTGGATACAGCAGAGTGGGGGGATTGTCATTTGTATCCAGAATGAAGATAAAGACGGGAACAGTGGAAGATAACTGTGGAGATCCGGAGTCTTCTACCTTTATGGTGATCTGTAAAACCTGGATATGCTCATAGTCAAAGGAACGCTGAGCATATATATTCCCATCACTAGAATGAATGTAGACAAAGGAGGACACAGAGGAGCCGTCAATCTGACTCTCAACTGTGGAGTAGACCAGATCAGAATTAACCCCCTCATCTAGGTCAGTAGCAGATACTGTACATAGGAGAGTACCTGGGTCACTGTTCTCCGTAATGAAAGCATTATAAGTAGACTGTGTGAACACTGGAGCATTATCATTAATATCTGACACACTAAGGGTAACGCTGGTTTTACTGTATAGAGGAGGAGACCCCAAATCAGAGGCTGTCAGCTCTATAGTGTATTGGGAGATTTCCTCTCTATCCAGATTCCCATCTGTGACCAATGCAAAACGGTTTTTAAGGAGTCTAATTTTAAAAGGCACAGTAGGTGATAAGCCCAGTTTTATTTCTCCGTTTTTCCCAGAATCCTTGTCTCTCACATTAAGAAATCCTACAACATCCCCAGACGGTGCATTTTCTGGAATATCATTAGTTACTGAAGTAAATGTAATTTTGGGTGAGTTGTCATTCACGTCTTCTATTTCTACTTGCACTATGCAGCTTCCCTTTAATTTGGGAAATCCTTTGTCTTCTGCCTTAATAGATAATTCATAAAAATTTAGTTTTTCAAAATCCACAAATCCACTAATATAGATCTCTCCGGTTTGTTCGTTTAGAGAAAATATTTGTCTTGCAAATTTAGATGTGTGATCATCAAGGGAAAACTGAATTTCACCATTTGCTCCGTCATCCTGATCTGTGGCGTTCAATGTTAATATGACAGTTTTCAATGGGAGATTTTCTCTAATACTGACTTTATATATTGACTGATTAAAGACCGGAGGATTATCATTAATATCTAATACAACTATTGTTATTCTGCAGGTCCCTGATCTGGCTGCTTCTCCTCCATCAATAGCTGTGAGAATGAGATTATGTTCTTGTTTTTCTTCTCTATCTAAAACCTTTTCTAGTATCAGCTGAGGGATGAGCGTTCCATCCTTACGACTCTTCACAGTCAGGGAAAAATAAGGATTTGTATTCAATGTATACTGACTGACACCATTCACACCAACATCTAAATCCTCAGCAATCTCTAATGGAAACCAAGTACCAGGACTTGCTAATAATTCTGTGATCTCTATAATGCGATCATTAGATGAGAATGAGGGAGAATTATCATTAATATCCAGAATCTCTATTTCTAGACTGAAAAGCTCCACAGGATTCTCAGCCACAACCTCTAACTGCAGTAAACAGCGGGGACTAGATCCACACAGACTTTCCCTATCAATCCTGTCCTTCACAACCAATCCTCCATTTCCCTGATTTATAGTGAAATATTTTGGGTATTTTTCAGATGTTAAATGTATCCTGCGCTGAGAGAGCTCTGCACGTTTTATCCCCAGATCCTGAGCTACATTTCCTACCAATGTCCCTGGCTCAGACTCCTCAACAATAGAATAACGAAGCTGCCCAGAGACCCAGCCCCAGCTACAAAGGAGAAAGGAGCAGACTACTTGCCATTTCCAGCACTGACAAAAGCCTCTGATGTCCATATCTTAAATGATTGTCTTGATATCTGATGTCATGTAGATCCTGTGTAATCCAAACTATATGAGGGTTGTGAATTTATCCGTCCATATTCCCAAGAAAATAATCCATCCGAAGAAAATAACATCCACAGGACTCTCATCGGAGCAGCAGCTCTTTGTGTGAGAGGAAAAATGGGAGGGTGAATCACTGAGCCAGGGGGAGGAGAGCGCAGAGCTGACATGAGCACATTCTCTAGTAAAGCTTCATACTAAATTTGGAAGACAAGTCTGCTATCTACTGGCCATTTGTAAAAATTACAGTTTGAATTGCAGAAAGTTCCAATTGCTTTCATCATTGGTTTCTATAAAAAATATATTTCCATATAACATGCATAGTGTATTCGGATTGTTAATTGTATTTGAACCAACAATTATGTCAATATTCTCTAAAAAAAAACTCTAATTTCGATAGACATGTAGAGATTGGTAGGCATTAAGTGCTGGAGACAGGTATTTATTACTTAATAAAAATGTATCATATATTATTAATGATGTCTACTGAGATCATAAGCGTTAGCTTTTGTTATTGTAGGCAGAAGAACCCCAGTCAAAAAAATTTGAGAAACACAGCTATAAAATATGCCCTTACTAACATGCACATATTCATAATATAGTTTCAGATAAAGAATCTTGCATAAATATAAAGTACTTATTAAAGTCATTAGTATTTAAACTAGATAGTGGATTGTGATTAAGATCTCAACGTGAAAGACAAGCTCCATAGACATTATAGATAACAATTCTTGTAGGGGATCTGAAGAGCTGATTCACTGCACAATGCTTTAGATACCGTATATATATATATATATATATATATATATATATATATATATATATACTACCGTTCAAAAGTTTAGGGTCACTGAGAAATGTGCTAAATGACTATTCTAGCTGCAAACGTCTGGTTTTTAATGCAATATCTACATAGGTGTATAGAGGCCCATTTCAAGCAACCATCACTCCAGTGTTCTAATGGTACATTGTGTTTGCTAACTGTGTTAGAAGGCTAATGGATGATTAGAAAACACTTAAAAACCCTTGTGCAATTATGTTAGCACTGCTGTCAACAGTTTTGCTGTTTAGAGGAGCTATAAAACTGACCTTCCTTTGAGCTAGTTGAGAATCTGGAGCATTACATTTGTGGGTTCGATTAAACTCTCAAAATGGCTAGAAAAAGAGAGCTTTCATGTGAAACTCGACAGTCTATTCTTGTTCTTAGAAATGAAGGTTATTCCATGCGAGAAATTGCCAAGAAACTGAAGATTTCCTACAACGGTGTGTACTACTCCCTTCAGAGGACAGCACACACAGGCTCTAACCAGAGTAGAAAGAGAAGTGAGAGGCCCCGCTGCACAACTGAGCAACAAGACAAGTACATTAGAGTCTCTAGTTTGAGAAATAGACGCCTCACAGGTCCTCAACTGGCAGCTTCATTAAATAGTACCCGCAAAACGCCAGTGTCAACGTCTACAGTGAAGAGGCGACTCCGGGATGCTGGGCTGCAGGGCAGAGTGGCAAAGAAAAAGCCATATCTGAGACTGGCTAATAAAATGAAAAGATTAATATGGGCAAAAGCACACAGACATTGGACAGAGGAAGATTGGAAAAAAGTGTTATGGACAGACGAATGGAAGTTTGAGGTGTTTGGATCACACAGAAGAACATTTGTGAGACGCAGAACAACTGAAAAAATGCTGGAAGAGTGCCTGACGCCATCTGTCAAGCATGGTGGAGGTAATGTGATGGTCTGGGGTTGCTTTGGTGCTGGTAAAGTGGGAGATTGGACAAGGTAAAAGGGATTTTGAATAAGGAAGGCTATCACTCCATTTTGCAACGCCATGCCATACCCTGTGGACAGCGCTTGATTGGAGCCAATTTCATCCTACAACAGGAAAATGACCCAAAGCACACCTCCAAATTATGCAAGAACTATTTAGGGAAGAAGCAGGCAGCTGGTATTCTATCTGTAATGGAGTGGACAGTGCAGTCACCAGATCTCAACCCCATAGAGCTGTTGTGGGAGCAGCTTGACCGTATGGTACGCAAGAAGTGCCCATCAAGCCAATCCAACTTGTGGGAGGGCCTTCTGGAAGCATGGGGTGAAATTTCTCCCGATTACCTCAGCAAATTAACAGCTAGAATGCCAAAGGTCTGCAATGCTGTAATTGCTGCAAATGGAGCATTCTTTGACGAAAGCAAAGTTTGAAGGAGAAAATTATTATTTCAAATAAAAATCATTATTTCTAACCTTGTCAATGTCTTGACTATATTTTCTAGTCATTTTGCAACTCATTTGATAAATATAAGTGTGAGTTTTCATGGAAAACACAGAATTCTCTGGGTGACCCCAAACTTTTGAACGGTAGTGTATACACAACGATCAACCTTAACATTAAAAACACCGGAATAATACTGTTTAGAGCTGACTTGTGCGGCCAAAACAGCTCTGACACGTCAAGGCAGTGACTCCACAAGGCCTTTGAAGGTATCTTGTGGTATCTGACACCAAGACATTTGCAGCAGATCCTTTAAAGGCCCTCTTACACTAAACCTACAAGGAGGACAAACATAAACCCCCTCTTCCACTTGTTCAAAATATAATCACAGTGATGATCAGAAGGAAGCAAGGAGGAGAGGCACATATAGGCCCGATATGTGGTCATTGGTAATGGCTCATCATTGATAATAATAACAACAACCTAAAAAGGAGTCAATATACCACTAGTTACTATAAAACGTATATATTTTATTGTGTACAAATACATAAAAGCTATTACATAAAAAAGTTACAGAGATGATAGTTACAGAGTTACAGAGATTACAGACAAAGGCTTCCACCGAAAGGTGCGTTGGGGTGTGACACCAGACAGCCGGACACTGTGCTATGGGTAAGACTGTTATTTGGTATTGAGGATATGTTGTATTTTGTACCTCTGTGTTCATGTGACTGGCATTGTCCAGCCACTTCACCTACCATACCTTGTGTTTAGTGGGTGATGGCCTGACATGTGCTACCAACACATGCCATCATATATTTGTGAGCTTTACCTGGGCTATCACATAAGTGACTCCCCTATCAGTATTTCAAGTAAAACTCTTATATACATTTTGTATATATACATCCATATCCTCGTTTCTTGCCATATATGTATTACATGCATATTATCATTTCAGACTTATGCTGTCTGGTTTCCATCTTCACTCACTGTGGTGGCCCTCTTACACTGCCCGATAATCGGCCGATTCAGCAAGCGCCGATTAACGAGACATCGTTGATCGGCACTCGTTTTCTCCTGTCACACGGAGCTATGGATGGGGACGAGTGGTCGTTACTCTGATCGCTCGTCCCCATATATTATTATCATGTCGGCAGCACGTCTCCCTGTTTACACAGGGAGATGTGATGCCGACAACGATAATATTTTACTTTTTTAATGCGATACAACCAGCAGATGATTGAGCGTTTGCTTGTTCATCTGCTGATGGCTGCCCTGTTTACGCAGGGCAATTATCATCAATGAGCGTTCGATGAACACTCGTCTGCCCGATAATCGCCCAGTGTAAAAACCCCCTTAAGTCCTGTAAGTTGCAAGGTGAATCCTCTGTTGACTTGTTTTTTCCAGCACATCCCACAGATTCTTAAACAGAGATCTATGGAATTTAGAGGCCAAGTCAACAGCTTGAGCTCTTTGTTATGTTCCTCAAATCATTCCTGAACATTTTTTTGCAGTATTGCAGGACGCATTATCCTGCTGAAAGAGACCACTGATATTAGGTAATAACGTTGCCATGAAGGCGTGCCCTTGGTAGGCAACACTGTTTAGGTAGGTGGTACGTGTCAAAGTAACATCCACATGAATGCCAGGACCCAAGGTTCCTCAGCAGAACATTGCCCAGAGCATCAACCTGCCTCCACCAGCTTGATTTGTTCCCATGGTGCATCCTACATCTCTTTCCTCGGTAAGCAATGCAAATGCACCTAGATGCTTCATGATGGAAAATACAACGTAATTATTCAGACTAGGCCACCTTTTTCCATTGCACCATGGTCCAGTTCTGATGCTCACTTTCAGCACGTTTGGCAGTCAACAGGGGTCAGCATAGGCATGCTGATAGGTCTGCGGTTACGCAGCATTAGACACAGCAAGTTGAGATGCACTGTGTGTTATGACACCTTTCAATCATAGCCAGCAATAAAATTTTCTGCAATCCTTGCTACAGTGCCACTTCTGTAGGACCGGACCAAATGGGCTAGCCTTCAGTTTCCATGCGCATCAATGAACCCTGGTCGTCACCAATTCAACGATTGTCCACTTTTTGTTAGGTACAAAATCACTGCATATCAGGAACACCACATAAGACCTCCCGTTATAGATGCTCTTACCCTATCCTGACAAAAGCATGTGGACACCTGACCTGACTATCACAGCTACAGTGTATGAGCTTGTTGAACAACTCCCTACAAAATCAGAGGCATTATTAGGAAGTTGATCCCCTTTTGCTGCTATAACTGCCTCTACTCTTCTAAAAAGGCTTTCCACAAAAATTTGGAGTGTGTCTGTAAGAATTTGTAGCCAAAGCAGCATCCGTGAGGTCAGACACGGAAGAAGATCCGTGCAATTTAATTCATCCCAAAGGTGTTTGCTGTGGTTGAGATCAGGGCTTTGTGCAGTCACTTATGTTCCTGCACACCAAAATTGTCAAACCCTGTATGAACCTTGCTGTATTCTACAAAGAATAATGGTAACAAGTGTTCAATTCTCTTGAAGCTCCACACAGGAAAAATGAATGATTTTATGGTGCCCCAAGTGAATATTTACAGTGTTAGATAATTGACCAAGGCCTTTCAGTGCTCGATCACAAATTATATTTTCTAGTCATGCAAATATTACATTTACTAGCTTAAAAAATGTGGTATTGCAATACTAGATACAGCCCATGGACAGGTGCGGCACTGTTTCTGAAAGTAAGCAGCCAAAATCCTGTACAACTCCTACTGTATGTTTTATCTTTCTGTTTATTATTTTAAAATTCATAACTATCAGACTTAGCAGATCAAATTGTAAGATAATGAAATACAAAACAGTACTTTAAAATAATGTTTACAAAAGTAAATTTTTACATAATACACTTCTATTTTCTACTGTTAGATGATTCTGATCAAGTATGTTAATAATATGTTATATTATGTAAGTATAATAGACAATAATTAATAAAAGCTTCATTGTCATCAGCAGATCACCGCACTATTTCACTATTTACTTTGAACATATCAGTTATTTTATTCAATCAAATACAACATCATTCTCTTCTATTTACTAATGTTTGTGATTTCAAATATTTAGACAGTGTAGTAGTAATTCTATTACATATTATATATTCTTTTAAAAAGAAAAACAAATTAAGATGAGAACAAGTTAATATAAATATAACTCAAATTGTAAAAATAACATATATTAATAAATGATAGTATTTCCCTTTTATTCAAGTTTATCAACTAAACTAATCAATAATTATAAATTAAATATCCCAATATGTTATCACACAATAATATGAGAACTTACATTGTTTGGATCATTCAATGAATCCCCCTCAGATGCGGCTTCTTGATATATATCCTTTAACTGAGGAAAATGTAAAGGCTGCACAATACTGAAATCTTGTTGTTCCAGGGCTGGGGGTAGATTTGTTTGGTAACTCTGCCCCTGGAATCCTGGAGGAACCATCCTGACCTCCATGTATTTTAAGGTTCCGTCTGTGTTCAGGTACAGAGCTGGCTGATACTGATCTGTGTAGGGTTTGGATTGGGATCCACCAAGAAAACAGCAACTACTGCTATAATCATAATTGTCTTTCCTCAGACATTTCACCAATAATATCATGAAGGTAACAAGAAAGACTAAGCTGATGGCCACTAGGGAAATGATTAAATACAGAGTCATATCTGATGGGGGTTTGGAATTGGTCAGGAAGTCTCCAGATTTCGGTCTTTCCACTACAACCTCATCTGCTATACTGATAAGTACAGTCACTGTGGTGGATAATGGAGGATTCCCCTGATCACTGATAGAAATTACAAGTTGTTGCTCCATGTTCTCCGTCTCCTGTAATCCTCTTACAGTTCTCACCTCTCCTGTGTGTTTAGACACTTGAAACGATGAATAATTGATGGGGTCAATGAAAGTGAAGAACAACCAGGCATTGTGACCAGAGTCCAGATCCACTGCTGACAGTTTTGTCACTAAATATCCGGCACTTGTAGACTTTGGAATCCTCTCTTGGACAATGAGGTCTTCAGAGTGCTCTGGATACAGCAGAGTGGGGGGATTGTCATTTGTATCCAGAATGAAGATAAAGACGGGAACAGTGGACGATAACTGTGGAGATCCGGAGTCTTCTACCTTTATGGTGATCTGTAAAACCTGGATATGCTCATAGTCAAAGGAACGCTGAGCATATATATTCCCATCACTAGAATGAATGTAGACAAAGGAGGATACAGAGGAGCCGTCAATCTGACTCTCAACTATGGAGTAGACCAGATCAGAATTAACCCCCTCATCTAGGTCAGTAGCAGATACTGTACAAAGGAGAGTACCTGGGTCACTGTTCTCCGTAATGAAAGCATTATAAGTAGACTGTGTGAACACTGGAGCATTATCATTAATATCTGACACACTGAGGGTAACGCTGGTTTTACTGTATAGAGGAGGAGACCCCAAATCAGTGGCTGTCAGCTCTATAGTGTATTGGGAGGTTTCTTCTCTATCCAGATTCCTGTCTATAACCAGAGAATAGCGATTTCTGATATGTTTAATTATAAAAGGCACATTTGGTGATAAGTCCAGTTTTATTTCCCCATTTTTCCCAGAATCCTTGTCTCTGACATTAATAAATCCTACAACATCCCCAGATCGTGAATTTTCTGGAATATTATTAGTCATTGAAGTAAATGTCATTTCAGGTGGATTATCATTCACATCTTCTATTTCCACTTGAACCATGCAGTGTCCCTGTAATTTCGGAAGTCCTTTGTCTACGGCCTTAATAGATAATTCATAAAAACTTTGTGCTTCAAAATCCACAAGTCCATTAATATAAATCTCCCCATTTTGCTCATTTATAGAAAATATTTGTCTTGCCGATTTAGATGTGTGGCCGTCAAAAGAAAACTGAATTTCACCATTTGCTCCGTCATCCTGATCTGTGGCGTTCAATGTTAATATGACAGTTTTCAATGGGAGATTTTCTCTAATATTGACTTTATATATTGTCTGATTGAAGACCGGAGGATTATCATTAACATCTATTACAACTATTGTTATTCTGCAGGTCCCTGATCTGGCTGGTTCTCCTCCATCAATAGCTGTGAGAATGAGATTATGTTCTTGTTTTTCTTCTCTATCTAAAACCTTTTCTAGTATCAGCTGAGGGATGAGCGTTCCATCCTTACGATTCTTCACAGACAGAGAAAAATAAGGATTTGTATTCAATGTATACTGACTGACACCATTCACACCAACATCTAAATCCTCAGCAATATCTAATGCAAACTGAACACCAGGACTTGAAAATACCTCTGTAATTTCTAGATTGTGAACAATAAATGAGAATGTGGGAGAATTATCATTAATATCCAGAATCTCTATTTCTAGACTGAAAAGCTCCACAGGATTCTCAGCCACAACCTCTAACTGCAGTAAACAGCGGGGACTAGATCCACACAGACTCTCCCTATCAATCCTGTCCTTCACAACCAACCCTCCATTTGCCTGATTTATAGTGAAATATTTTGGGTATTTGTCAGATGTTAAATGTATCCTGCGCTGAGAGATCTCTGCACGTTTTATCCCCAGATCCTGAGCTACATTTCCTACCAATGTCCCTGGCTCAGACTCCTCAACAATAGAATAACGAAGCTGCCCAGAGACCCAGCCCCAGCTACAAAGGAGAAAGGAGCAGACTACTTGCCATTTCCAGCACTGACAAAAGCCTCTGATGTCCATATCTTAAATTATTGTCTTGATATTTGATGTCATGTAGATCCTGTGTAATCCAAACTGCATGAGGGCGATAGATTCACAGTTCCACCCCAAAAAAAACATTAAATCCAAGGAAAAATAACATCCACAGGACTCTCATCGGAGCAGCAGCTCTTCTTTGTGTGAGAGGAAAAATGGGAGGGTGAATCACTGAGCCAGGGGGAGGAGAGCGCAGAGCTGACATGAGCACAATCTCCAGTATTACTGAAATAAACGTCTGGATGACAAGTCTACCCTCTACTGGTCAATAGTGAGAAATGCAGCAGGAAAACAAAAAAAGAAGGTAAATTGGAACATTGGAAGAATATAAATATTTAGAGAAGAGAAATATCAGAACGATAAACTTAGAATATGTCAATCATTTTTTTTAGTGCTGTACAAGTAATGCTACAAATTAGATAAGAAAAAAAAACTATTAACTGTCATTATCTATTATTGAACACAGACATACACATAGGTTTCTTAGTCACTAATAAAATACGAATTCATCTGACTCCTCAGCTTTTCTTACTCAATCTAGATGATAATTATTCTATAATTAATAATTCCTCAGTTATCTCTCATCTAATATACGCCACTAAGTCTTTTATAGTCAGATATTGGAAAGAGAGGGAGATTCCTAACATTGCAGAGTGGTTGAGAGAATTAAATGTCATAGTTTCATATTAAAAAAAACAAGATGGATAAGCCGTTGTAAACATGATAAATTTGTGAAGATTTGGGAACATTGGACACAGTTCCATAACACCGCTGACTGGGACTCATTGTAATAAAACAACGGACATTTGATGCAAATTGTTCACAAATGACATTGTAAATTTATTAGATTTATCAGCAGAGATTTTGTTGTTATTGTTACTACATTTTTTTGTAACTCTTAGTTTCCATTACTTCACTCTCTCCCTTCCTCACATAATGTTTTAAAATGATAATAAAGAATTTAGAAATAAAATAAAAGAAGTTTTAAAAAAAAATATATATATAGAAATATTTGAACTCCCAAAACATTGTAGGACATTTATGTACTAATAATTGTATTGAAACAAGATTTCTATCACTTCTATAGGTAACTAAGTTTAAAAGCATATCGTTCACAACGCCCTGCTGTGTCATATCAGGTACCATCTACATGTATTTCATCACATAATGTGGCTTTATACCCTAAGGGACGAATGAATCATCCCACCACATATGGTCCTATTGAAACCAATACAGCTAATGTTAATCGTGAGGTTGACAAACTCATTAAAACCGAAATTGGTGTACCATTATACAATTGTTATAAAACTGAATGTGGTGCTTTAATAAGTCTTAAAATGAATTCTGGGATTGCCATCCAGCCGGCCAACAAGGGTGGCTCAATGGTAATCCTAGATTCAAATGATTATCTGACTGAGATTCGTTCCCAACTCGGTGAAAAACTAGCTGGAAAACCTCTTTTGGACATTTTAATGTGAAATTAAAGATGTGATTGACTACGGTCTTAATAAGAATCTTATTGATGAACAATTAAGTAGATCACACCTGTTATTTATGCATTGCCAAAGGTGCATAAAGACCTGTTTCATCCACCTGGTCGGCCTTATCGTTGCAGGAACTAAATAGGTCTTTGTACCTATTGCTACATTCTTAGACAAAATGCTATGTCCATTTCTGACATGCACGAGATCTTATATTAAAGATACATCTGAATTTATCAGAAAATTGCAAACATTGTCTTTACCACGTGATACATATAATTTGGTTACCCTAGAGGATGTAAGACTATATATTTTGATTGGCCATCAAGAAAGTATGGAAGCAGTACAGATGGCCCTTCGGAAAGCTGATTATACACAGAAACATGTAAACCTCTTTATGAAGATTTTGGAGATGATTTTATGCAAAAATATATTTTTGTCTGAGGAGGATTTTTTCCTTCAGACCCAGGGGACAGCTTTGGTGAGCGATGTCACCCAGACATATGCAAACATGTTCATGGACGACTTTGAACATTGTTTAGTCTATTTTGATGTAGAGTTCACCTTCCACTTGGGTGTGGTGGCGCTATATCGATGACGTGTTTACAATATGACGGGGTGGCATTGACTCCCTGAAAACCTTTGACAGTAGATTTAATTTATTCTCTACAAAAATCAGATTCACTTGCACATATAGCCCTTATCGTGTTAATTTTCTTGACAGTACGGTACTGTTAAAAAATGATCAACTATATACCAACCTGTTTGTGACACTATAAAAAAAAAATTATTGCTATATTCCAACTCTTCAATAACAAGATAATTATGAAACATTTATTCACATCCCTAATATACTTTATAGTTTCTCTTACTTGCTTAAAAAAAATGTTTAAATACAGCTAAAAAAAATAATTAAATAAATTGGTGCAGTACAATATGTAATCTATTTCTCATAATGCAGGCAACACTGCCATAGAAGAAGTCATGACATCACTGAGTCCCAATACCAAATACTAATGCACTTGCCTAAGGCTCATAATTATTTCATTTATATATAACAAGTTACTATAAATATATCTCAATGTTTAAAAAAAGTATGTGTGAAAAAGTATGTGTGAAAAATTATGGAATTTTGACCAACAATGCTTTCTTGCAAGAAGCACATTTAATATTCTCAAAAATACCCAAATAGCCTAAAAAAAACAGTTTTCACAGTGGTTTCATAGCTGTCAACCCTCTTCAGCCTCAAAGGGTGTCTTTTGTCGTGCTCCATATTTTCCAACAGTACTCAAACTCCTAAGGTAGGGTCCTTATGATTAGGGGAACCATAGCTTCGGCCCTGTATACATTAGCCAACTAGGGAACTCACGAGACCCGAATTTGGACTTCGATACCGATACTGTGTGTAGTATTGCGATTTCGATACCAAAACGATACTTTGCCAACAGTAATAAAATAAAAAGTTCTTCCATTTTGTGATGTGAGGCGCGTGGTGTGATGATGAATTTAACCCCCATATGCCCCATTAATAGTAATTAACCACATTATGTTTCTCAGCCATAATGGGTTAATGTGTGAGGTACATGATGGGGTTAATTACTATTAATGTGAGGCACATGGAGGTTAAATTCATCACACCTCGTGTCCTACATTAATAAGTAAAAGCAGTTTTTATTTTATTTTCTTTACAGCGTACACATCATAAATGCCGCAAAAAAATTGTTGTGCAGGTTATTACGCCGCGCCAATACTGAATATGTGTATGTTTTATGTATTGAGACTTATTTTAATGTTTATTGTAAAAAAAGGTGTCTGTGTATTTTTTTTAATTTAATATTACTTTGTTTTTACTTTATTTTTCAATTTTAATGTACTGGCATATAGCAGATATATGCCAGTATATTAGCCTGTGTACGTATAGTACACAGGCAGTTGTTAGGACATACCTAAGTATGCCCTAACAACAGGAAATATGGTAAGACAGCCCTGGGGTTCTTCAATGGACCCTGGGCTGTGTGGCCATATATGGTATGTCTCTCAAACCAGGGGCATCCCCCCTTCTCATTTTCTCCTGAATGCTGCAGTCAGCTTTGATCGCAGCATTCAGGGGAATAGCGGCGGAGATCAGAAGTTTCTCTGATCTCCGCCGTTATAGAGCAGGGCTGCGGCTGTATAATATAGCCATTGCCTGCTCCTGACAACAAGTGCACGTGGTGATGCAGCCGGCGCTGCACTATAACTGGTAATCTCACTGTATATATTCCTTTATTGTGCTTTTATTGTTCTTACATATGAGTTAAGGGGGTTTTACACTGGGAGATTATCGGGCAGACGAGCATTCTTAATTTACACTCGTTGCCGATAATTGCCCTGTGTAAACAGGGCAGTGATCAGCAGATGAACGAGAAAACATTCAATCATCTGCTGATCGTATAGTTTTAAAAAAGTAAAATATTATCGTTGTCGGCAAAAGATCATCCTGTGTAAACAGGGAGACGTGCTGCCGACATAATAATGCATGGGGACGAGCGATCGGAGTAACGACCGCTCGTCCCCATCCATAGCTCCTTCTGACAGGAGCAAACGAACGCCGATCAAGGATGTCTCGCTGATCGGCGCTCGCTGCATCGGCCGATTATCGACCAGTGAATTAGGGTCTTAACTGTGCTACCCGCCTACCTGACGTCATTGTGTTCCCCTCCTTACACCCCTTAATTCCCTCTCTTTTTTTGCTGTATGTCATCCTTCTCCTTCCCCCTCCTCCATTTACACCCCCCTTCCATATAGTTTTTATGATAGATATTATGATCATTATTCCGTGCCTCTTTTTTTGGTTTTCCTATTTGTAAATTATATGCATATATCATTCTCCTCATATGCAGACTGTTCACTTCAGTACTTTCATTCTTTGTATTTTTGGTCATTTCAATAACTACAGTATATTAAGATGGTGGATGATCGCAGAATCCTTTCCATGGTGAAGAAAAACCCCTTCACAACATCTAGCCAAGTGATGAAGACTCTCCTGAAAGTAGGTGCATCAATATCTAAGTCTACCATAAAGAGAAGACTTTATGAGAGCAAATACAGAGGGTTCACCACATGGTGCAAACCATTAATCAGCCTCAAAAATAGAAAGGCCAGGTAAAACTTTGCCAAACAACATCTAAAGAAGCCGCCCAGTTCTGGAACAGCATTCTTTGAACAGATGAGACTAAGATGAACATGTACTAGAAAGATGGGAGGAAGAAAGTATGGAGGAGGCTTGGAACGGCTCATGATCAAAAGCACACCACATCCGCTGTAAAACATGGTGGGGGCAGTGTGATGGCATGGGCATGCATGGCTGCCAGAGGCACTGGGTCACTAGTATTTATTGATGATGTGACTGAAGACAGAAGCAGCCGGATGAATTCTGAAGTGTTCAGCGATATACTTTCTGCTCAGATTTAACCAATTGCAGCAAGGTTGATTGGACGTCGATTCACATTACAGATGGACAATGACTCAAAACATACTGAGAGAGAAACCACCCATGAGTTTTTTAAGGCAAAGAAGTGGAATATTCTGCAATGGCCAAGTCAATCACCAGATCTCAACCCGATCAAGCGGCATTTCACTTGCTTAAGACAAAACTTAAGGCAGAAAGACCCACAAACAAGCAACAAATGAAGATGCCGCAGTAAAGGCCAGCAAAGCATCACAAAGGAGGAAACCCAGCATTTGGTGATGTCCATGGGTTCCAGACTTCAGGCAGTCATTGCCTACAAAGGATTCTCTACGAGGTATTAAAAAAAACCATTTTATTTATGTTAATGTTAATTTGTCAAATTAATTTTGAGCCCCTGAAATGAGGAGGCTGTGTAGAAAAATGGTTGCAATTCCTAAATGTTTCACAGGATATATAACCTCTTGAATTAATCCTGAAAGTCTGCACTTCAATTGCATCTCATTTGTTTCATTTCAAATCCAATGTGGTGGCATGCAGAGCCCAAATCATGAAGATCGTGTCACTGACCAAATAATTCTGGACCTAACTGTATATATATAATTTCACTTTTAATTCAAGTTTGACAACTCAACTAATCAATGATTATAGATGAAACATTCCAATATGTTATCAGACAATAATATTAAAACTTACATTGTTTGGATCATTCAATGAATCCCCCGCAGATGCGACTTCTTGATATATATCCTTTAACTGAGGAAAATGTAAAGGCTGCACAATACTGAAATCTTGTTGTTCCAGGGCTGGGGGTAGATTTGTTTGGTAATTCTGCCCCTGGAATCCTGGAGGAACCATCCTGACCTCCATATATTTTAACGTTCCGTCTGTGTTCAGGTACAGAGCTGGCTGATACTGATCTGTGTAGGGTTTGGATTGGGATCCACCAAGAAAACAGCAACTACTGCTATAATCATAACTGTCTTTCCTCAGACATTTCACCAATAATATCATGAAGGTAACAAGTGAGACTAAGCTGATGGCCACTAGGGAAATTATTAAATACAGAGTCATATCCGATGGGGGTTTGGAATTGGTCAGGAAGTCTCCAGATTTCGGTCTTTCCACTACAACATCATCTGCTATACTGACAAGTACAGTCACTGTGGTGGATAATGGAGGATTCCCCTGATCACCGATAGAAATGACAAGTTGTTGCTCCATGTTCTCCGTCTCCTGTAATCCTCTTACAGTTCTCACCTCTCCTGTGTGTTTAGACACTTGAAACGATGAATAATTGATGGGGTCAATGAGAGTGAAGAACAACCAGGCATTGTGACCAGAGTCCAGATCCACTGCTGACAGTTTTGTCACTAAATATCCGGCACTTGTAGACTTTGGAATCCTCTCTTGGACAATGAGGTCTTCAGAGTGCTCTGGATACAGCAGAGTGGGGGGATTGTCATTTGTATCCAGAATGAAGATAAAGACGGGAACAGTGGAAGATAACTGTGGAGATCCGGAGTCTTCTACCTTTATGGTGATCTGTAAAACTTGGATATGCTCATAGTCAAAGGAACGCTGAGCATATATATTCCCATCACTAGAATGAATGTAGACAAAGGAGGACACAGAGGAGCCGTCAATCTGACTCTCAACTATGGAGTAGACCAGATCAGAATTAACCCCCTCATCTAGGTCAGTAGCAGATACTGTACATAGGAGAGTACCTGGGTCACTGTTCTCCGTAATGAAAGCATTATAAGTAGACTGTGTGAACACTGGAGCATTATCATTAATATCTGACACACTGAGGGTAACGCTGGTTTTACTGTATAGAGGAGGAGACCCTAAATCAGAGGCTGTCAGCTCTATAGTGTATTGGGAGATTTCCTCTCTATCCAGATTCCCATCTGTGACCAATGCAAAACGGTTTTTAAGGTGTCTAATTTTAAAAGGCACATTTGGTGATAAGTCCAGTTTTATTTCTCCATTTTTCCCAGAATCTTTGTCTCTCACATTAAGAAATCCTACAACATCCCCGAATGGTGAATTTTCTGGAATATTATTAGTCACTGAAGTAAATATAATTTGGGGTGAATTGTCATTCACGTCTTCTATTTCCACTTGCACTATACAGCTTCCCTTTAATTTGGGAAATCCTTTGTCTGTGGCCTTAATAGATAATTCATAAAAATTTTGGTTTTCAAAATCCACGAGTTCGTTAATATAAATCTCTCCGGTTTGTTCGTTTAGAGAAAATATTTCTCTAGCAGATTCAGACGTGTGGTCGTCAAAAGCAAAGTGAATTTCACCATTTGCTCCGTCATCCTGATCTGTGGCGTTCAATGTTAATATGACAGATTTCAATGGGAGATTTTCTCTAATACTGACTTTATATATTGACTGATTGAAGACCGGAGGATTATCATTAATATCTAATACAACTATTGTTAATCTGCAGGTCCCTGATCTGGCTGCTTCTCCTCCATCAATAGCTGTGAGAATGAGATTATGTTCTTGTTTTTCTTCTCTATCTAAAACCTTTTCTAGTATCAGCTGAGGGATGAGCGTTCCATCCTTACGATTCTTCACAGACAGGGAAAAATAAGGATTTGTATTCAATGTATACTGACTGACACCATTCACACCAACATCTAAATCTTTTGCAATCTCTAATGCAAACCAAGTACCAGGACTTGCTACTAATTCTGTGACCTCTATAATGCGATCATTAGTTGAGAATGTGGGAGGATTATCATTAATATCCAGAATCTCTATTTCTAGACTGAAAAGCTCCACTGGATTCTCAGCCACAACCTCTAACTGCAGTAAACAGCGGGGACTAGATCCACACAGACTCTCCCTATCAATCCTGTCCTTCACAACAAACCCTCCATTTCCCTGATTTATACTGAAATATTTTGGGTATTTTTCAGATGTTAAATGTATCCGGCGCTGAGAGATCTCTGCACGTTTTATCCCCAGATCCTGAGCTACATTTCCTACCAATGTCCCTGGCTCAGACTCCTCAACAATAGAATAACGAAGCTGCCCGGAGACCCAGCCCCAGCTACAAAGGAGAAAGGAGCAGACTACTTGCCATTTCCAGCACTGACAAAAGCCTCTGATGTCCATATCTTAAATGATTGTCTTGATATTTGATGTCATGTAGATCCTGTGTAATCCAAGCTGCATGAGGGTTGTAAATTTATCTGTCCATGTTCCCAAGAAAATAATCCATCTGAAGAAAATAACATCCACAGGACCTCTCATCGGAGCAGCAGCTCTTCTTTGTGTGAGAGGAAAAATGGGAGGGTGAATCACTGAGCCAGGGGGAGGAGAGCGCAGAGCTGACATGAGCACAATCTCCAGTATTACTAAAATAAATGTCTGGATGACAAGTCTACCCTCTACTGGCCAATAGTGAGAAATGCAGCAGAAAAGGAGATTTGGAATATTGGAAGAATATAAATATTTGGAGAAGAGAAATATTGGAAGAATAAACTTAGATTATATCAATATATTTTTTAGCGCTATACAAGTAATACCTCAAATTAGATAAAAAAACAAAAATCTATTAACTGTTATTATCTATTATTGAACATAGACGAAGACATAGGTTTCTTAGTCACAAATAACATACAAGGAGAATAGTAATATTGGAAAAATAAACTTGGAAAATATTGGAAAAATAAACTTGGATTATAACAATATATTCTAGCTCTATACTAGTTTTGCTACAAATCAGATAAAAAAAACAAAAACTATCAACTGTTATTCTACACAGACAAATTGCTGTACAAATTTGGTTTTGATTGTTGCATTCACAATTGAGAAACAGAAAAAAACTGCCTGCATAGAATGCTAAAATAGCAACTTTATTAGTTGAACTTTAAAAAATGGCTAAGCTAGCCAATATTTTACCTAAAATGTTCAGGCTAACCAGGCAGAGCAAAAACTGGAGTAGAGCACCAATAGCGAGCAAGAGAC
Source organism: Rhinoderma darwinii (assembly GCF_050947455.1). Classification (NCBI taxonomy): domain Eukaryota; kingdom Metazoa; phylum Chordata; class Amphibia; order Anura; family Rhinodermatidae; genus Rhinoderma; species Rhinoderma darwinii. The sequence goes on from NC_134689.1 coordinate 35,294,801, forward strand.
GTAGCCCACGTATTGCTAAGCTATTATAATTAAGCCTCTCTCACCTCCAGCTATAAACAAATGTATAATTGTCCCTGCCTGGACTAATAGCAAAGTGTAGGATCACACTCAATTGGATTTCATCAACACCTAACGCATTTCGGCATCCCTTTTCAAATTGGATGTTTCTCCAGATGTGTATTAATGACAGGGCAAGCTACCACACAATTTTGTGCACGCTTTAAAGCCCCCCTGTCAGCTAGACATTTATTAAAATCACAGCACTGGTGTCTGACCATGGCGCGTGCAACGCAATGCTGTCTATTTAAAAGCTAAGCCCTGCCTAACCGAGGCTGGACGAGCTAGACCATCCCTCCAATTAAGCGGCACCATGTTATTATGATGCACATCCTTCTTTGGAGGCTCATCATCTTCAGCACTCCATGGGCTGACGAATCAACGCAAAGCATCAGGTTACCATGGGAACCTGATGAGGTAAGTATAGTAGCCCACCATATAAACAGAGAGCACAGTATATAAACAAATATGTAAGTGATGGTCAGGAGGCATTCCGGTGGCAGTAAGTAGTCACTTAGTGCCACATATTGATAGTAAAATTTTAGAATAATGCATATAGACCAACTAAACATAGATCATCTATGCAGAGTGCATTCTGAATAAACCAACTTAAAATGCCACCCAACCACATAAGACACAATTTCTACAGTACAGACTGGTCCAGAGCATAACCAACCTAACACCTTAATAGGAAGCATGTATACAAAATATTCTGGTTAAGCGCCCCGGCTTCACCCTCTGTAAGACAAATATCCAGCGTGCCTCCCTTTGTAGGATTCGTCTATACCAATCACCACTCCCCGGTTGGGGACAGACCTTTTCAATCCCTTGAAACTCCAAGTGATCAGAATTACCCTGATCTTTTTCCCAGATGTGACGAGAGATGGGGATATCTGCTTGTTTCTTGGTGTCATTGATTTGGTCCCTGATGCATCTACGGAATACCCTAATGGTCTTACCTACATACTGCATCCCGCAGATACATGTCATCAGGTATACCACACCTTGGATCTTACATTTTATGAAATCATAGTTCTTGTAAGTGCAGCCTGATGCAGTACTCATATAGGTATGTTTGATGAGTGACTGGTTTCATATGGCTCTGGACCAGTCTGTCTTTTAGATTGCGCCATCTATGGTAAGTAATTGCTGGTCTGTCATCCAAAAAACCCCCCCATCAGGATTTGCCTTAAGCATGCCCCAAAAGTTCTGAAGCACCTCTCGAACTTGTTGATGCTGTGAATCACAGGTCCCTATGATCCTAAGACCAGTTCCCTTAGCGTCTTGCATTCTCAGGTTCAAAAGGTTATTTCTATCTACTGAAAGAGCATGTTGGTGTGCATTCTTGAGGACCCAATCTGGGTATCCCCTATGGATAAACCTTGTTTTCAATTCCAATGCTGCTTTCTGATAATCACATAGATTTGTAGAATTCCTTCGAGTGCGTAGATATTGACCCTTAGGGATCCCCTTTCTAAGAGGTTTAGGATGCCAGCTATCCCACGTTAATAAGGTATTCGTAGCTGTTGGCTGTCTCACTCTTCCTAACCCTGGCTTACTTATCATCAGATCCAACAATGTGATCTTTTCCTCATGTACCTCCGATGTAATGTAAAAAATAGGCAGAGGTCATTGACATTTAGTGCTTTCACAAATTCACTGCATCTCGGCTGTGAACTTTTCCATAACACAAATATATTGTCAATTAATCTTATCAATAGTACGATGCTTGAGGTCCAATGCTCCATAGCCTCCAGAAACACAAACTCCTTTGCCAACCAGCCCAGGTAGAGATTAGCAAAGGTTGGGGCACATGGGCTGCCCATAGCCACTCCCCTGAGCTGGTGAAAGAATTTATTGTCAAAAACAAAGGAGTTGCATTCCATTACACATTTGAGGAGCCTCATCACAAACTGATTATGATTCGCAAATTGAGTACCCTTAAATTTTATTAAGTACTCCAAGACTTCACATCCGCTCTCATGTGGTATGGAACTATAGAGGGCTTCTACATCCAACCTTGCTAAGTGTACACTAGTATCCAGTTCTACATCCTCCAGTCGCTTCAAAACATCCATTGTATCTCTCACATATGATGGGAGCGTTACCACAAAAGGACAGAGAATACGATTGATGCCAGCCACAATGGGATGCCCTTTAAGTGTTACAGTGCCTTTATGGATCTTGGGCAAGCTATAAAATGTTGCCATTACAGGGAACTCAGAGAGAGAAACTTCAATTATCTCTGGTTAATGAAGTCATTAGCCTTAGCAGACAACAATAACATTTTAAGTTCATGCTGATATGATTTAGTTGGGTTAGTGTGCAGTATATCATAACAACAGCAGTCCTCAAGGATCGCAAGGCACATAAGAATATATGCCTGGCGAACCATGACGACCACATTGCCACCCTTTTCAGATGCTTTCACAATGATGAATTCATCATTCTCCAAGAGTCGTAGACTCTCCAACTCCTCTGATGTAATGTTATTCACATTTTCACCATAATGCATACGAGTCAGCTGATCGATAACTACCTTAAGAAATGTATTGATCGGTGTATTGTCACTCATGGTGGGGATTTTTGGTCGAGGGTAGGGCCAAATCTGTGAAATGACCCTCACTTAATATTCTGCTTCCCTTATCAAACAATCCACCCATTGATCTCAAAAGTGGCACATCCTCCTCCAGCCCTAATTCTTCACATCTCTGTTTGCCATTCATATTAAAGAATTTTCTTAATTTGAGCTTCTGCCCAAACAGTTGTAAATACTTAATTCTACGCAGACATACACATGCTTTCCTTACAATTATAATACAATTTTACATGAAGTAAATAGAAAATATCTTTACTTATAGACTATTGGCAAATATTGGCTCAAATAAGAGTATGGAGGCAATTAAACCCAATATTAGCAAAGGAAAATGTAACTGGTTGTTCTCAAGGACATTCAACCTGTCTCAATAGAAAGTATTGTTTCTACATTAGCAATTGGAATATCAGATTATTACAATGAAGGTACATTATAAATTGATGAAAACAGCCTATCTGATATATAATAAGATGTTAAGAACTATTACTATTATTATAGGGCACTTTCTCTTTTTTATTTCATCCACACCTAGTAGGTAGAAAGATATTGAGCAAATAGGCAGATGTTATTCTGTAGTAATACAACGGGATCAGGATAAAGTATATAGCAAAGTATATAGCAAAGGACATGATATAACAGAAAATATTAAGTAACAAAAATAATCAATCTGTGTTGCTTGCAAATGAGATTTTTACCAAATCAAATACCAAATACCAAATCAATCTTTTGAGACATTGTTTTACTATATGATGTTTTACTATACAATTCCAATGTTTACTATGCGGCCACATGGTACCCTGTCACATTGTCACATCCCCTTCACCAGTGATTCATTAGGTCAGCATTCATAAAAACTTGGTGGGCAAACTACAAGACCTTTTGCCCATTCATTATTTGCACGTTGCCTTCCTGACTAGTAATAGGAACCACACAATGTTCCAGATTAGAGATGAGCGAACCGGGACAACCGGTCGGTCCGAACATCGTGAAAAGTTCGGTTCGCAGCGAATCCGAACTTCACCGGGTTCGGCCGAACACGTTTTGACCGAACCCGGCTTATGAGCTGATTTTCCGATACACGACGTCAGGAGATAGTCACTGTCCAGGGTGCTGAAAGAGGTAAGCGATCGGCAGTAACTGTTTCAGCACCCTGGACAGTGACTTACGATCACAATATACATTAACGTGTAAAAAAATTTAGAAGTTCCTACTTACCGATAACTCCCTGCTTCTTTCTCCAGTCCGACCTCCCGGGATGACGATTCAGTCCAAGTGACCGCTGCAGCCAATCACAGGCCAATCACAGGCTGCAGCCAATCACAGGCCAATCCCAGGCTGCAGCGGTCACATGGACTGCCGTGTCATCCAGGGAGGTCAGGCTGGATGCCGAAAGAGGGACGCGTCACCAAGACAACGGTGACACGTCCCTCTCGACATCCAGCCCGACATCCCTGGATGACGCGACAGTCCATGTGACCGCTGCAGCATGTGATTGGCCTGTGATTGGCTGCAGCAGGCACATTGGCTGAAACGTCATCCAGGGATGTCGAGAGGGACGCGTCACCAAGGCAACGGCCGGGAGGCCGGACTGGAGGAAGAAGCAGGAAGTTCTCGGTAAGTACAAACGTCTTCTTTTTTTTTTTTTTTTACAGGTTGCTCTATATTGTGATCGGAATTCACTGTCCAGGGTGCTGAAACAGTTACTGCCGATCAGTTAACTCTTTCAGCACCCTGGACAGTGACTATTTACTGATGTCACCTAGCAACGCTGCCGTAATGCCGGGTGCACACATGTAGCCACCCGTCATTACGGGAGCTCCATACACGATTTTTATGGGCTTTCTTGAATTACAGGTTCGGTCCGAATCGAACTTTTTCAAGAAATTCGGCGAACCAGCCGAACCGAACTTATCATAAGTTCGCTCATCTCTATTCCAGATGTTACTAAATTTGTGAATAACCTCTTTATATGGACAGATAAGTAGTATACTGGATGATATTTCTTGTGTGTCAACGTGGTAGAGAAGATTTCTATGTGGTGGTTTATAATCGGATATCACCAGAGAACTCCATGATTTTGGCTTCACACAGATCACAGTCTATAAGACAAACACACGGCTGTTATTAATTGAGTTTTAAAAGGTTATTCTGGTTGTTAATTTTTTTTTTTTATAAACAGCTCCAAATATCCTCAAATTAAAAATAAAAATCAGTTCTCAACTATTCTTTCCCCCGGTGATCCAGCACTGATGCTCCTGCGGTCCTTTCATTGTTTGTTTATGTGCAGACAGCATATGACCGCTGCAGTCGATTAGATTGCCATATGCTGTGCGTATGTAAACAAGCCCTGGGATGCCAGCCGGAGCGTCAGCTCTAGATTGCAGGGGAAAGAATTGGTGAGTACTGTTTTTTTTTCATTTGAGGACATTTGTAGTTTTTTTTATTTCAGGACATTTGAAGTTGTCAAAAATTTAACAACTCGGATAACCCCTTTAAGTAATAAGAAAAAATGTATAATGCTTATGCAAAGGAAATTAGAAAAACATAAAACACATAATGGGCTTTCCTGTGTGTCTATATGTCTAAGGTTCAGAGACGTTTTCCGGTTGCACCATCGATGAGTGTTTACTATATTTCTTCATTATGGAAACAATTCCCATAGTTTCCTCATATGATAATCTGAGACTATTACTTTAGTTAACACCATAAATGACCCATATTATCATGTAGTAATGTCCCCTTTGCCCATGGGAGAAATACCAGAACCTGCCATAAAATCAGAAAGATTTAACCCCAAGTAGCAGGTTTAGGCTCCTACATTCAGTGAGAATTTATCATGTTTGTTTCCATTCAGTAAAGTTTCAGGTTTTTTTCTCACAGAAACAAGCGGAACCCGACGGTGATGTGAACAGGCCCTTACTTGCTATAGAGTTGTATAATACACCTAAATAACTGAAATAAATAAGTGCAGTACAGTATGTAATCTCTAATTAAGCAGGCAACTGTGCCATAGAAAAGTCATAATATTACTGAATCCCAATAATTGATATATAAAATATATTAAAATCCATTATTATATCATAAATTAATGTAAACACTAATCTTCCATACAAAAAGCCTAAAAAATCAAGTAATTGTTTTAATTCGTTTCTACCCTCTATAGCGATCTTTTGGTTTCCTAGTTTCGCTTTTTCTTCCCCATCTTTCTAAAGCTATAACCTTTTTATTTTTTCATTTTTAGGCTGTGTTCACACGGGGCGGATACGCTGTGCAATAGCACGCATCATATCCGCCCTGTGCACCACAGGGAATTCCGGGTGAAAAAGCACACCAAACTGTGGTGCAATTTTTCACCCAGAATGTCCGCTGCGGAAAACTGCAGCACTTAGCCGGTCTTCTAGCAGCCCGGCCTCCTGGGATGATGTTTCATCCCTGAAAGACTGCTTCAGCCAATCACAGGCTGCAGCGGTCTTTCAGGGATGAAACAGGCGTTTCCCAGTGTCATCCTAGGAGGCCGGCCCTCTGACGTCATCCAAGCTGGCCTCCTGGGATGATGTTTCATCCCATGTGACCGCTGCTAAAGCCTGTGACTGGTTGTAGCGGTCACATGGGATGAAACGTCATCCCAGGATTCTTCACTGGAGGGATAAACAAAGACTTCTGGGTAAGTATGAGATATTTTTTTTCTGAGTTGCGTTTCTTGCATCGGAATCGCGGCAAACCCGCTCCAAAAACAACTACTACTTGTTGCGGGATGTACCTCCCAATGAATTCAATGGGCAAAACCTGCACCAAATCAGCAGCGTTTCCACAAATACAATTCCGCACCATAGGTCAATTTCCAAGTGTTTTTTCTGCTCAGTATTTACGCAGAGTGTGGATGAGATTTGTTTTATCTCATCCACTTTGCTGCTACTGTATTTGCTGCGGCTTTTCAGCAACGACGTATGTTGCGGAAAAACCGCAGTATTTACGCAACATCTGAACTGACCCACCCTTAAAGCTGTATGAGGGATTGTTTTTTATAGGACGAGTTGTTGTTTTTCAGAGCACCATTTATTGTACCATATAATATACTGGTAAACTGGCAGAATGGGGTGGAATGGGCAAAAAACTGGGATTCCTACTCCTGTTTTTTGAGTTTCGTTTTTACTACGTTCTAAACCACATGTTAACTTTATTCTGCAGGTCAATATAATTACAGCAATGCTAAATTTATATATATTTTTTTTACTTTACTACTTTTACAAGGAAAAAATAAAAATCTGACAATAAAATTCGTTTTGAGCCGCTGAATTCTGAGAGCAATAACTTTTTTCTTTCTCCATCGATTTGCGGGACCGTGTGTGTTATATAAGGTTATATTGTAATATTTCGGACATGTATGGATGCGGCGACACCAGTTATGTTAATTTTTTAAACGGAGCAAAAAGATGGCAGACCTAGGGGACTTCATTAGACCCCCACGCTGTCAAGATCCCTTGATACTCGGCGATCATGTCGGGGGGAGGCAAAGGGACGTGAGAAGGGGCTGTTCCCCTCTATCTATTGATTAAGATGCCCCGGTTACTATGGACCGCAGCATCTTAGGGGTTAAATGAGCGGGATTCCGCCCGTTGCAGTAAAGTGTCAAATGTATCACACAGCCGCTTAACTCATAGCGGGACCTCAGCCCATAAAGCCGCTCCATACTTTCCCCCCTGGCCTCCGCCGTATATATATGGCAGATGTCGGGAAGGGCCTATAATCAGGCTTAGCTACGTCAGCTCAACAGCAAAGTGTCTCTTGATTGTGGTCATCAAATTGTAAAGCAGCAAAAACGAAAAACAATAAACACTAAATATAAAAAATCAACGAAAATATAATACAATGACAATAGGACTATTCTGATGAATTATTCCTAAAGTGCCAAGGTCCAGGTAAGATTGCAACTTGTTCCACCTAATAGTAATGCACCTGCCTACATAGCATAATTATTTCATTTATATATAATAGGTCACTATACTAGTAAATATATCTAAAAGTTGTAAAAACAGTATGTGTCAAAAAATTCGAGAATTTAACTTTAAATCTAAGTTTGCTAATTCAATTAATCAATAATTATAAATTAAACTTTCCAATATGTTATAACACAATAATATGAGAACTTACATTGTTTGGATCATTCGATGAATCCCCCTCAGATGCGGCTTCTTGATATATATCCTTTAACTGAGGAAAATGTAAAGGCTGCACAATACTGAAATCTTGTTGTTCCAGGGCTGGGGGTAGATTCGTTTGGTAACTCTGCCCCTGGGATCCTGGAGGAACCATCCTGACCTCCATGTATTTTAAGGTTCCGTCTGTGTTCAGGTACAGAGCTGGCTGATACTGATCTGTGTAGGGTTTGGATTGGGATCCACCAAGAAAACAGCAACTACTGCTATAATCATAACTGTCTTTCCTCAGACATTTCACCAATAATATCATGAAGGTAACAAGTGAGACTAAGCTGATGGCCACTAGGGAAATGATTAAATACAGAGTCATATCTGATGGGGGTTTGGAATTGGTCAGGAAGTCTCCAGATTTTGGTCTTTCCACTACAACCTCATCTGCTATACTGACAAGTACAGTCACTGTGGTGGATAATGGAGGATTCCCCTGATCACTGATAGAAATGACAAGTTGTTGCTCCATGTTCTCCGTCTCCTGTAATCCTCTTACAGTTCTCACCTCTCCTGTGTGTTTAGACACTTGAAACGATGAATAATTGATGGGGTCAATGAGAGTGAAGAACAACCAGGCATTGTGACCAGAGTCCAGATCCACTGCTGACAGTTTTGTCACTAAAAATCCGGCACTTGTAGACTTTGGAATCCTCTCTTGGACAATGAGGTCTTCAGAGTGCTCTGGATACAGCAGAGTGGGGGGATTGTCATTTGTATCCAGAATGAAGATAAAGATGGGAACAGTGGAAGATAACTGTGGAGATCCGGAGTCTTCTACCTTTATGGTGATCTGTAAAACCTGGATATGCTCATAGTCAAAGGAACGCTGAGCATATATATTCCCATCACTAGAATGAATGTAGACAAAGGAGGATACAGAGGAGCCGTCAATCTGACTCTCAACTATGGAGTAGACCAGCTCAGAATTAACCCCCTCATCTAGGTCAGTAGCAGATACTGTACACAGAAGAGTACCTGGGTCACTGTTCTCCGTAATGAAAGCATTATAAGTAGACTGTGTGAACACTGGAGCATTATCATTAATATCTGACACACTGAGGGTAACGCTGGTTTTACTGTATAGAGGAGGAGACCCCAAATCAGAGGCTGTCAGCTCTATAGTGTATTGGGAGGTTTCCTCTCTATCCAGATTCCCATCTGTGACCAATGCATAACGGTTCTGATTAGATCTTATCTTAAAAGGCACATTTGGTGATATATTCAGATGTATTTCTCCATTCTTTCCAGAATCTTCGTCTTTTACATTAATAAAACCAACAACTGCTCCTATTGGTGCATTTTCTGGGATATTATTAGTCACAGTGGAAAATGTAATTTCTGGAGGATTATCATTTACATCTTCCACTTCCACATGTACTATGCAGCTCCCCTCTAGTTTTGGAAATCCTTTGTCCATGGCCTTAATAGATAATTCATAAAAATTTAGATCTTCAAAATCCACAAATCCACTAATATATATTTCTCCGGTTTGTTCATTTAGAGAAAATATTTCTCTAGCAGATTCAAATGTGTGGCCGTCAAAAGAAAACTGAATTTCACCATTTGCTCCGTCATCCTGATCTGTGGCGTTCAATGTTAATATGACAGTTTTCAATGGGAGATTTTCTCTAATACTGACTTTATATATTGACTGATTAAAGACCGGTGGATTATCATTAATATCTATTACAACTATTGTTATTCTGCAGGTCCCTGATCTGGCTGGTTCTCCTCCATCAATAGCTGTGAGAATGAGATTATGTTCTTGTTTTTCTTCTCTATCTAAAACCTTTTCTAGTATCAGCTGAGGGATGAGCGTTCCATCCTTACGATTCTTCACAGACAGGGAAAAATAAGGATTTGTATTTAATGTATACTGACTGACACCATTCACACCAACATCTAAATCTTTTGCAATGTCTAATGCAAACCGGGTGCCAGGACTTGCTAATAATTCTGTGATCTCAATAATATGGTTATTAGGTAAGAATGTGGGAGAATTATCATTAATATCCAGAATCTCTATTTCTAGACTGAAAAGCTCCACAGGATTCTCAGCCACAACCTCTAACTGCAGTAAACAGCGGGGACTAGATCCACACAGACTCTCCCTATCAATCCTGTCCTTCACAAGCAACCCTCCATTTCCCTGATTTATAGTGAAATATTTTGGGTATTTTTCAGATGTTAAATGTATCCTGCGCTGAGAGATCTCTGCACGTTTTATCCCCAGATCCTGAGCTACATTTCCTACCAATGTCCCTGGTTCAGACTCCTCAACAATAGAATAACGAAGCTGCCCAGAGACCCAGCCCCAGCTACAAAGGAGAAAGGAGCAGACTACTTGCCATTTCCAGCACTGACAAAAGCCTCTGATGTCCATATCTTAAATGATTGTCTTGATATCTGATGTCATGTAGATCCTGTGTAATCCAAGCTGCATGAGGGTTGTGAATTTATCTGTCCATGTTCCCAATAAAATAATCCATCCGAAGAAAATAACATCCACAGGACTCTCATCGGAGCAGCAGCTCTTCTTTGTGTGAGAGGAAAAATGGGAGGGTGAATCACTGAGCCAGGGGGAGGAGAGTGCAGAGCTCACATGAGCACAATCTCCAGTATTACTGAAATAAACGTCTGGATGACAAGTCTACCCTCTACTGGCCAATAGTGAGAAATGCAGCAAATAAGTACAACAGAAAAGAATAGAAATATTGGAAGAATAGACTTGTATTCTAACAATATGTTGCAACACTTTTCTAAACATGTAATGCTACAGATAAATATAAAATAAACTGTTACCATACACAAACACACTCATACTTTTTCTTAAAAAAACCAACTGTATTGTAAATATACAGTATATTAGAATATACAATTTATTAGTATTTATATATTTAAATTGTAAAGCTGCAGTTCATTTTATTAGTTTTCCGTAGCACAATGAGAAACATTCCTTTAGGTTTTAATAGTAAATTATATATATATATATATATATATATATATATATATACATATACATATATATGTATATATATATATATATATATATATATATACATACATATATATATATATATATATATATACATATATATATACATATATATATATACAGTGAAGGAAATAAGCATTTAATCCCTTGCTGATTTTGTAAATTTGCCCACTGTCAAAGACATGAACAGTCTAGCATTTTTAGGCTAGGTTAATTTTACTAGTGAGAGATAGATAATATAAAAAAACAAAAACAGAAAATCACATTGTCAAAATTATATATATTTATTTGCATTGTGCACAGAGAAATAACTATCTGATCCCTTTGGCAAAAAAGACTTAATACTTGGTGGCAAAACCCTTGTTGGCAAGCACAGCAGTCAGACGTTTTTTGCAGTTGATGATGAGGTTTGCACACATGTTAGATGGAATTTTGGCCTATTCCTCTTTGCAGATCATCTGTAAATCATTAAGATTTCGAGGCTGTCGCTTGACAACTCGGATCTTCAGCTTCCTCCATAAGTTTTCGATGGGATTAAGGTCTGGAGACTGGCTAGGCCACTCCATGACCTAAATGTGCTTCTTTTTGAGCCACTCCTTTGTTGCCTTGGCTGTATGTTTCGGGTCATTGTCGTGCTGGAAGATCCAGCCACGAGTCATTTTTAATGTCCTGGTGGAGGGAAGGAGGTTGTCACTCAGGATTTGACGGTACATGGCTCCATCCATTCTCCCATTGATGCGGTGAAGTAGTCCTGTGCCCTTAGCAGAGAAACACCCCCAAAACATGTTTCTACCTCCATGCTTGACAGTGGGGACGGTGTTCTTTGGGTCATAGGCAGCATTTCTCTTCATCCAAACACGGCGAGTTGAGTTAATGCCAAAGAGCTAAATTTTAGTCTCATCTGACCACAGCACCTTCTCCCAATCACTCTCAGAATCATCCAGATGTTAATTTTCAAACTTCAGATGGGCCTGTACATGTGCCTTCTTGAGCAGGGGGACCTTGCGGGCACTGCAGGATTTTAATCCATTACGGCGTAATGTGTTACCAATGGTTTTCTTGGTGACTGTGGTCCCAGCTGCCTTGAGATCATTAACAAGTTCCCCCCGTGTCGTTTTCTGCTGAGCTCTCACCTTCCTCAGGATCAAGGATATCCCACGAGGTGAGATTTTGCATGGAGCCCCAGATCGATGTCGATTGACAGTCATTTTGTATGTCTTCCATTTTCTTACTATTGCACCAACAGTTGTCTCCTTTTTACCCAGCGTTTTACTTATGGTTTTGTAGCCCATTCCAGCCTTGTGCAGGTCTATGATCTTGTCCCTGACATCCTTAGAAAGCTCTTTGGTCTTGCCCATGTTGTAGAGGTTAGAGTCAGACTGATTAATTGAGTCTGTGGACAGGAGTCTTTTATACAGGTGACCATTTAAGACAGCTGTCTTTAATGCAGGCACCAAGTTGATTTGGAGCGTGTAACTGGTCTGGAGGAGACTGAACTCTTAATGGTTGGTAGGGGATCAAATACTTATTTCTCTGTGCACAATGCAAATAAATATATATAATTTTGACTGTGTGATTTTCTGGGTCTGTTTTTCTATATTATCTATCTCTCACTGGTAAAATTAAGCTAGTCTAAAAATTCTAGACTGATCATGTCTTTGACAGTGGGCAAACTTACAAAATCAGCAAGGGATCAAATACTTATTTCCTTCACTGTATATATATATATATATATATATATATATATATATATATATATATATATATATATATATAGGGAGAGAGAGAGAGAGTGAGAGGAGGGAGAGAGAGGGAGAGAAAGCAAACGTACATAGAGATGCATCATCATCTTGCAGACGCCAAGATACATGCAGACAAAGAATATAAAGATTTTTTTTAAATTGCATTTAGTGATCTTAGAAATATGATGTTCTTAGAGAACATTCGGATCAACTGGGAAAGCCCACCTGCCACAACAAGGTGATCTCATACAGATGGGTCCCTACACAAAACATATCTCAGCCTAAGCCTATAAAATAATTAAAAGTAGGTAGGATATACACATATGCAAGGAAAGCAGCACTATGTTTCAAAAATTTGGGTGCAGAACTATGGATTCCGATGGAATCTGCCATTTGTGTGTATATATATACCTTTTTCCAAATAAATGAAAAAACAAAAGCGTCCTTACAATACTACACCCACCACGTAGGTAAAATATACATTTTATATACAGAACTAATATTTCTAATCCTTATTCCCAATACGTTGGGCCAGTATTTATACTTTACACAACATGACATAAGAACCTGTTGGGCAAAGTACGAGACTCTTTGCCCATTCATCATTTGCACGCTTTCCCCCTGACTGAGAACAAAAATCACAGATGTTACTAGAATTCTCAAACATTTTAGCTTTTAGTTTCTATTAGAAAAATCTTTGAAGAACTTCTCCAACTGGACACATAAGTAATATGCTGCATATAACTCTTCTTGTGTGATCGGGTAGAAGTATAGAAGGGCACAGTTGCTATTTGTGTTCACTTCATCATCCACCTGATACACATATTATTAGTAGGTCTAGATGCCTATGTGATTGTTTATAATCAAATATCACCATGGAGCTTCATGATTCTGGCTTCACATGTATCTAAGTGTCTAAGACAAATTCATGGCGGTTACCAATTGAGTTAAAAATACAGGGAAAGGCTTATAATATAAAACAAAAATCTCAGAATTGTAGTAGAAATTCAAAAAACATAAAGCCCATATTACGCCTTCCCTGTGTCTCTATATGTCCAGGCTTCTGAGACCCTTTCATGCTCGTATGAGCTCTGCTTTCCTTTCATTTCCCTTACTGCTCTCACTGTGAATTGCCGACATATTTGTAGCTGAGTTTCACAGTATTACAGCCTTCTCCCATTTACTTGAATGGGAGAAGGCTGTAATAAAGGGAACTGCCGCTACAAGTGTGTCGGTTTTTCACAGTACGAGCAGATTGAAGAGAAAGAAGCGCTCTAACAAAAACAGCTGATAGGCGGGGTGGGCCGGAGTTGTACCCCAATCGTTTAGATGTTGATGGCCTATCCTGAGAATAGGCCATCAATTTCTAACAACTGGAAGAGCCCTTAAATCGGAATGTTTAGCAGTGCCATCAGCTCAGAACTGGCATAAACCAGTGGGACCCAGGAGCACCCATTTACTATTCGGAGAAGTCTGGCCGTAAGTGGTCATCATGGAAGAATTGCGGCCAAAAAGCCATACCTTTGACATAAAAACAAGGCCAAGTGACTCAACTGTACATTAAAATATAGGAACTAGGGTGCAGAAAAATGGCAGCAGGTGCTCTGGACTGAGGAGTCAAAATTTGAAATGTTTGGCTGTAACAGAAGGAAGTTTGTTCACTGAAGAGCTGGAGAGCAGTACAATAATAGGTGTCTGCAGACAACAGTGAAGCTTGGTGGAGGTTCCTTGCAAGTTTGGTGCTGCATTTCATCAAATTAAGTTGGGGATTTCGTGAGGATTAATGTTGTCCTCAATGTTGAGAAATACAGGCAGTTACTTTTCAATCATGCAATACCATCAAGAAGGCGCCTAATTGGCTCCAAATTTATTTTGCAGCAGGAAAATGACTCCAAACATACAGTCAATGTCATTAAGAAATATATTCAGCGTAAAGAAGAACACAAAGCCCTGAAAGTGATGATATGGCCCCCACAGAGACCTGATCTCAAAATCATCAAGTCTGTCTGGGATTACATGAAGAGACAGAAGGATTTGAGGAAGCCTACATCCCTAGAAGATCTGTGGTTATTTCTCCAAGATGTTTGGAACAACCTCCCCGCCGAGTTCCTTCAAAAACTGTGTGCAAGTGTACCTAGAAGAATTCATGCTGTTTTGAAGGCAAAGGGTGGTCACACCAAATATTGATTTGATTTAGATTTCTCTTCTAGATTCTAACTTTGCAGCATTTTACAACAACTGCCTAAAACTTTTGCACTATACTGTGTATATATATATATATATATATATATATATATATATATATATATATATATACATTAGATTTATAGACCAATGATATTAACTTGAAAGTAACTACACACCTGCTCTTTATTATTGGTGTATTTGTTATGCCTAAATTAGAATGCTCCACAATACCATTAGAGAATCATATTTTATGACCAGGTTTATCAGCTCAACATCAACATGTCTCTTGATCGTGGTTATCAAATTGTAAAGAAACAAATCATGAAAAAAAACCTCTAAACAGCAATTAAGTACTCTTATCTAAAAATATAATATAATGATTATTAGAGTATTCTTAAGATTGATATAGTAAATAATTTTATATGTTTCAAATAAAAAAAATTAATAACAAAACATTGATAACAAGGCATATCAACAATTACGTGCCAACTTTATAGCTGTTTTGCTCCTTTGTGGCAGAGATGCAATTGGGTGCCCTCAGATAATAGGTCCCCAGTGAAAATTAAATTTTATGATAAGTTAATATAAATATAAAGATGATAATATGTTACTTTGATTTAAATGTGGCAACTAAACGAATCAATATTTATACATTTAACATCCCAATATGTTTTCAGAAAATAATATTAGAACTTACATTGTTTGGATCATTCAATGAATCCCCCTCAGATGCGGCTTCTTGATATATATCCTTTAACTGAGGAAAATGTAAAGGCTGCACAATACTGAAATCTTGTTGTTCCAGGGCAGGGGGTAGATTCACTTGGTAACTCTGCCCCTGGGATCCTGGAGGAACCATCCTGACCTCCATGTATTTTAAGGTTCCGTCTGTGTTCAGGTACAGAGCTGGCTGATATTGATCTGTGTAGGGTTTGGATTGGGATCCACCAAGAAAACAGCAACTACTGCTATAATCATAACTGTCTTTCCTCAGACATTTCACCAATAATATCATGAAGGTAACAAGTGAGACTAAGCTGATGGCCACTAGGGAAATTATTAAATACAGAGTCATATCTGATGGGGGTTTGGAATTTGTCAGGAAGTCTCCAGATTTTGGTCTTTCCACTACAACCTCATCTGCTATACTGACAAGTACAGTCACTGTGGTGGATAATGGAGGATTCCCCTGATCACTGATAGAAATGACAAGTTGTTGCTCCATGTTCTCCGTCTCCTGTAATCCTCTTACAGTTCTCACCTCTCCTGTGTGTTTAGACACTTGAAACGATGAATAATTGATGGAGTCAATGAGAGTGAAGAACAACCAGGCATTGTGACCAGAGTCCAGATCCACTGCTGACAGTTTTGTCACTAAATATCCGGCACTTGTAGACTTTGGAATCCTCTCTTGGACAATGAGGTCTTCAGAGTGCTCTGGATACAGCAGAGTGGGGGGATTGTCATTTGTATCCAGAATGAAGATAAAGACGGGAACAGTGGAAGATAACTGTGGAGATCCGGAGTCTTCTACCTTTATGGTGATCTGTAACACCTGGATATGCTCATAGTCAAAGGAACGCTGAGCATATATATTCCCATCACTAGAATGAATGTAGACAAAGGAGGATACAGAGGAGCCGTCAATCTGACTCTCAACTATGGAGTAGACCAGATCAGAATTAACCCCCTCATCTAGGTCAGTAGCAGATACTGTACATAGGAGAGTACCTGGGTCACTGTTCTCCGTAATGAAAGCATTATAAGTAGATTGTGTGAACACTGGAGCATTATCATTAATATCTGACACACTGAGGGTAACGCTGGTTTTACTGTATAGAGGAGGAGACCCCAAATCAGAGGCTGTCAGCTCTATAGTGTATTGGGAGGTTTCTTCTCTATCCAGATTCCCATCTGTGACCAATGCATAACGGTTCTGATTATATCTTATCTTAAAAGGCACATTTGGTGTTAAGTCCAGTTTTATTTCTCCATTTTTTCCAGCATCCTTGTCTCTGACATTAATAAATCCTACAACATCTCCAAATGGTGCATTTTCTGGAATATAATTAGTTACTGAAGTAAATGTAATTTTGGGGGGATTGTCATTCACATCTTCTATTTCCACATGAACTATGCAGTTTCCTTCTAGTTTTGGCATACCTTTGTCTACAGCTTTAATAGATAATTCATAAAACCTCTGTTCTTCAAAATCAACATGTCCATCAATATAAATCTCTCCAGTTTGCCCAGCAAGAGAAAATATTTCTCTAGCAGATTCAAATGTGTGACCATCAAAGGAAAACTGAATTTCACCATTTGCTCCGTCATCCTGATCTGTGGCGTTCAATGTTAATATGACAGTTTTCAATGGGAGATTTTCTCTAATACTAACTTTATATATTGACTGATTAAAGACCGGAGGATTATCATTAATATCTAATACAACTATTGTTATTCTGCAGGTCCCTGATCTGGCTGGTTCTCCTCCATCAATAGCTGTGAGAATGAGATTATGTTCTTGTTTTTCTTCTCTATCTAAAACCTTTTCTAGTATCAGCTGAGGGATGAGCGTTCCATCTTTACGATTCTTCACAGATAGAGAAAAATAAGGATTTGTATTCAATGTATACTGACTGACACCATTCACACCAACATCTAAATCTTTTGCAATGTCTAATGCAAACCGAGCACCAGGACTTGTAAACACTTCTGTAATCTCTATAATGGGATCATTAGATGAGAATATAGGAGAATTATCATTAATATCCAGAATCTCTATTTCTAGACTGAAAAGCTCCACTGGATTCTCAGCCACAACCTCTAACTGCAGTAAACAGCGGGGACTAGATCCACACAGACTCTCCCTATCAATCCTGCCCTTCACAAGCAACCCTCCATTTGCCTGTTTTATAGTGAAATATTTTGGGTATTTTTCAGATGTTAAATGTATCCTGCGCTGAGAGAGCTCTGCACGTTTTATCCCCAGATCCTGAGCTACATTTCCTACCAATGTCCCTGGCTCAGACTCCTCAACAATAGAATAACGAAGCTGCCCAGAGACCCAGCCCCAGCTACAAAGGAGAAAGGAGCCGACTACTTGCCATTTCCAGCACTGACAAAAGCCTCTGATGTCCATATCTTAAATGATTGTCTTGATATTTGATGTCATGTAGATCCTGTGTAATCCAAACTGCATGAGGGATGTGAATTTATCCGTCCATATTCCCAAGAAAATAATCCATCCGAAGAAAATAACATCCAGAGGACTCTCATCGGAGCAGCAGCTCTCCTTTGTGTGAGAGGAAAAATGGGAGGGTGAATCACTGAGCCAGGGGGAGGAGAGCGCAGAGCTGACATGAGCACAATCTCCAGTATTACTGAAATAAACGTCTGGATGACAAGTCTACCCTCTACTGGCCATTTGTAAAAGGTACAGTTTCAATTGCAGAAAATTCTCATTTCTTTTATGATTTATATCTATCCAAATATTACTATATAACTGGCGTTGTGTATTTGGATTGTTAATTGTATTTGTGTATTTTAACCAGCAATTATGTCAATATTCTCTCAAATACTTCTAATTTCAATATGTAGAGATAGGTAGGCATTTAGTGCTGGAGACAAGTATTTATTACATAATACAAATTTATCATATATTATTAATGATATCTACCGACATCATAAGCGTTATCCTTTGTATAAGTAGGCAGGTTGTACCCAGTCAAAAAAGTTTGAGAAGCACAGCTATAAAATATTTCAATACTAACATGCACATATTCATAATATAGTTCCAGATTACGTATTTGAATAAATTTATAGCACTTATTAAAGTCAGTAGTATGTAAATAGGATAGCGAACACTGTAGATTTTATATAGAAAGAAGTATTTGGCACACACGTTTTGAAGCTGAGCCGTGCTGGGGACCGGTGTATCCTGTATATCGGAGCTATTTGATGAATGGCGGCTGACTGCTTGGTATAGGCGCACACTGAAGATTTTATAGATGAAAAGTCTTGTAGGGGGTCTGTAGAGCTGATTCAATGCCTAATGCTGTATATATTGATCAGCCTTACCATTAAAGCCACCTGCCTAATAATGTGTTGGTCCCCCTCTTTTCGCCAAAACAGTTCTGACCATGACTCCACAAGACTTCTGAGGATGTCCTGTGGTATCTGGCAGCATCTAAGATTTTAAACAGAGGGTGCCCCCCTCTGACAGCTCATCGCTACCCCACAACGTGATCTTGGGGTGCCAATGGTTGTCATGGCAGCCCAGGGGCCTAATGAAGGCCCCCTGGGCTGCCTTTCATTTCCTGTTGACCCCTGCCTCTGGCCTAGGGGGACTAATAAAATGTGTAAAAAAAAAAGTTGAATAAAGTTTTTAGTAGTGTAAAAAAAATAAAAAATACTTTTCTCATTTTTCCTTTGAAGTAATGTAAAAAATAGAAAAAAAAATTGGTATCCCCACGTCTGTAAAAGTCGGAACTATTACAATATAAAATGATTTTACCCGCACGGTGAACGCCATAATAAATTTAAAATTTAAACGCATGAATCGCTGTTTTTTGGTCACTTCAAATCCCACAAAAAATGAAATAAAAAATGATCAAAATGTCTCATGTAGCCCAACATGGTTCCAATAGAAACTAAAGCTGGCCCCGCTCAATTGACAGAGAAATAAAAAAGTTAAGGCTCTCAGAATGTGGCGACAAAACACACATTTTATTTTTAACAATTAGTTTCTTGCTTGTAAAAGTAGTAAAACTATATAAATTTGGTATTGCCGTAATTGTATTGACTGGTAGAATAAAGATAACATTCCATCTTTATTGTCCATTGAAAGCCGTAAAAACGAAACCCCTCAAAAGATTGCAGAATCACAGTTTTTTTTTTCCTATTCCACACCACAGAGAATATTTTTTCTAGATTCCCAATACATTATATGGTACAATAAATGGTGCCGTGAAAAACAAGAACTTGTCCTGCCAAAAACAAACCCTCATATGGCTTTATCGATTGAAAAATAAAAAAGTTATGGCTTTTGGAATGTGAGGAGGAAAAAATGAAAAGGAAAATCCAGAAAATGGCTGTGATGGGAAGGGATTAAATAATGTACTTTCTGATGGGAATATCCATAGATTGAATTTATCACATCTCACTGGTGCTCCATCAGATTGAGATTAAGGAATTTGTAGGCCAAGTCAAATCCTAGAACTCCTTGTTGTGTTTCTCAAAAATGTCTGAATATTATTTGCAATGTGGCAGGACGTATTATCCTGCTGAAAGAGGAAACTACCATTTGGTAATACCGCTGCCATGAAGGGGTATAATTGTTCTGAAGCAAAGTTTGGGTACGTGGTACGTGTTAAAGTAGCATCCACATGAATGCCAAGACATAGGGTTTTCCAACAGAACATTGCCCAGAGCATAACATTGCCTCCACCAGATTGCCTTCTTACTCTAGTGCATCCTGAGCCATCTCTTCCCCAGGTAAACAATGCACACCACCCGACCGCCCACATGATATAAAAGAAAAGGTCATTCATCAGACCAGTCTAGCTCCTTTCATTGCTCAAAAGTGCAGTTCTGATCCTGACTTTCGGCACTTTCGGTGGTGAACAGGCGTCAGCATAAGCACTCTAATTGGTCTGCAACTACATAGCACCAGATGCAGCAAGTTGAGATGCAATTTGTGTTCTGATATCTTTCTATGATCGCGATACATTTTTCAGCAATTTGTGCTACACTAGCTCTTCTGTGGGGTTGGACCTGACCGGCTTCCCTTCGGTTCCCATGCGCATCAGTGAGCCTTTGGCACCTGTGACCTTGTTGATGGTTTAACAGTTGTCCTTTCTTGGACCCTTTTAGGTAGGTACTAACACCTTCATACCAGGAACACTTCACAAGACCTGCCGTTTTAGATGCTCTTACCCTATCAAGACAAAAGTATGTGGACTACTGACTCACATACACATACAGTATATGAGCTTGTTGGACATCCTACTTCAAAATCACGGGGTGAATACAGAGCTGACCCCATTTTGCGGCTATCCACAAGAAAGGGCGTCCACAAGAAATTGGAGTGCGTCTGTGGGACTTTGTGCCCATTCAGCCAAAGCAGCGTTTTTTTTTAAATTCATTTAAAATGTTAATGTTAACCATCAGACTTGACAGATCAACTTGTAAGGTAATTAAGTGCAAAACAGTACTTTAAAATAAAGTTTAAAACAGTAAATTTTGCTATAATACACTTCTATGTTCTACTAAAAAGATGACTAGATCAAGTATGTTACTATGTAAGTATACTAGACAATAATTATAAAAAGCTTCATTGTCATCAGCAGATCACCACACTATTTCACTATTTACTTTGAATATATCAGAGATTTGTTCAAGCAATTACAACATCCTTCTCTTCTAATTTTATAATATTTGTGGCTTCAAATATTTAGACAGTGTAGTAATATTATTACATATATTTTCTTTTAAATATAAGAATAAAATGAAGATGAGGACAAGTTAATATAAATATTGTAATGGATTTGCCAGACACAGGTTCTGTGTCAACGCCCGGGTTTAATCAGCCTTCATCAGCTCCAAGGTCTGCAAGCGTGACGCGATCTGTTACCACTCAGGCTCGCAGGCTGAGGAGAGGGGGAACCTATCACAGCCTGGCCTGACGGTTCTGCTCCCACCCTTGGTCTATTTATACTCTCACTTGCAGATGTTCCTTGTGATTGTCTTGTTTCCTGGCTCTGCGATTCCTGCTATTTACATTATTGACCGCTGTTACTTTTTGACCCTGGCTTGACTGACTCTTCTCCTGCTCTGATTTTGTTACTACATACTCTCCTGGTTTTACTCGGCTCGTTCACCACTCTTGTTGCTCACGGTGTTCCGTGGGCAACTGCCCCTATTTTACCCTTTGCTTCTGAGTGAAAGACAGACAACACAAGACAAGGGCACACAGAAGCAAAGGGGGAAGTAGGGGCAGTTGCCCATGGAACACCGTGAGCAAAAGGACTGGTGAACGAGCTGAGTAAAACCAGGAGAGTTCGTAGTAACAAAGTCAGAGCAGGAGAAGAGTCAGTCAAGCCAGGGTCAAAAAGTAACAGCGGTCAATAATGTAAATAGCAGGAATCGCAGAGCCAAGAAACAAGACAATCACAGGCAAGGAACAACTGCAAGTGAGGGTATAAATAGACCAAGGGCGGGAGCAGAACCGTCAGGCCAGGCTGTGATAGGTTCTTCCTCTTCTCAGCCTGCGAGCCTGATTGGTAACAGATCGCGTCACTCTAGCAGACCTTGGAGCTGATGAAGGCTGATTAACCCCGGGCATCGACACAGAACCTGTGTCTGGCAAATCCATTGCAAATATATCTCAAAGTTGTAAAAATATATAAATTTTAATATTTTGATTCAAGTTTCCACTAATCTAATCACTGATTATAGAATAAACTTTCCAATATGTTATCACACAATAATATTATAACTTACATTGTTTGGATCATTCGATGAATCCCCCTCAGATGCGGCTTCTTGATATATATCCTTTAACTGAGGAAAATGTAAAGGCTGCACAATACTGAAATCTTGTTGTTCCAGGGCTGGGGGTAGATTCGTTTGGTAATTCTGCCCCTGGGATCCTGGAGGAACCATCCTGACCTCCATGTATTTTAAGGTTCCGTCTGTGTTCAGGTACAGAGCTGGCTGATACTGATCTGTGTAGGGTTTGGATTGGGATCCACCAAGAAAACAACAACTACTGCTATAATCATAACTGTCTTTCCTCAGACATTTCACCAATAATATCATGAAGGTAACAAGTGAGACTAAGCTGATGGCCACTAGGGAAATGATTAAATACAGAGTCATATCTGATGGGGGTTTGGAATTGGTCAGGAAGTCTCCAGATTTCGGTCTTTCCACTACAACCTCATCTGCTATACTGACAAGTACGGTCACTGTGGTGGATAATGGAGGATTCCCCTGATCACTGATAGAAATGACAAGTTGTTGCTCCATGTTCTCCATCTCCTGTAATCCTCTTACAGTTCTCACCTCTCCTGTGTTTTTAGACACTTGAAATGATGAATAATTGATGGGGTCAATGAGAGTGAAGAACAACCAGGCATTGTGACCAGAGTCCAGATCCACTGCTGACAGTTTTGTCACTAAATATCCGGCACTTGTAGACTTTGGAATTCTCTCTTGGACAATGAGGTCTTCAGAGTGCTCTGGATACAGCAGAGTGGGGGGATTGTCATTTGTATCCAGAATGAAGATAAAGATGGAAACAGTGGAAGATAACTGTGGAGATCCAGAGTCTTCTACCTTTATGGTGACCTGTAAAACCTGGATATGCTCATAGTCAAAGGAACGCTGAGCATATATATTCCCATCACTAGAATGAATGTAGACAAAGGAGGATACAGAGGAGCCGTCAATCTGACTCTCAACTATGGAGTAGACCAGATTAGAATTAACCCCCTCATCTAGGTCAGTAGCAGATACTGTACATAGGAGAGTACCTGGGTCACTGTTCTCCGTAATGAAAGCATTATAAGTAGACTGTGTGAACACTGGAGCATTATCATTAAGATCTGACACACTGAGGGTAACGCTGGTTTTACTGTATAGAGGAGGAGACCCTAAATCAGAGGCTGTCAGCTCTATAGTGTATTGGGAGGTTTCCTCTCTATCCAGATTCCCATCTGTGACCAATGCATAACGTTTTTTCATCTGTTTAATTTTAAAGGGCACATTTGGTGATAAATCCAATTTTATTTCTCCATTTTTCCCAGAATCCTTGTCTCTCACATTAATAAATCCTAAAACAGTTTCCAGTGGAGCATTTTCTGGAATATTGTACAATGTGGAGGAGAATGTTATGTCTGGGGCATTATCATTAACATCTTCTATTTCCAACTGAACAATGCAGTTTCCTTCTAATTCAGGGCTTCCATTATCTGCTGCTCTAATAGATAATTCATAAAAATTTAATTCCTCATAATCCACTAATTCAGTCACAAAAATGTCACCAGTATGTTTATTCAATCCAAATATTTGTCTTGCAGATTTAGATGTGTGGCCATCAAAGGAAAACTGAATTTCACCATTTGCTCCGTCATCCTGATCTGTGGCGTTCAATGTTAATATGACAGTTTTCAATGGGAGATTTTCTCTAATACTGACTTTATATATTGACTGATTAAAGACCGGAGGATTATCATTAACATCTATTACAACTATTGTTATTCTGCAGGTCCCTGATCTGGCTGGTTCTCCTCCATCAATAGCTGTGAGAATTAGATTATGTTCTTGTTTTTCTTCTCTATCTAAAACCTTTTCTAGTATCAGCTGAGGGATGAGCGTTCCATCCTTACGATTCTTCACAGACAGGGAAAAATAAGGATTTGTATTCAATGTATACTGACTGACACCATTCACACCAACATCTAAATCCTCAGCAATCTCTAATGCAAACCGAGCACCAGGACTTGCAAATAATTCTGAAATGTTTATATTTTGATCAGTAACTGAGAATATTGGAGAATTATCATTAATATCCAGGATCTCAATTTCCAAGTTGGCAATCTCGGAAGGATTTTCAGCAACTGCCTCTAGATACAATAAGCATCTTGATTTAGAATCACATAGACTCTCCCTATCAATCCTGCCTCTCACCATTAGGACTCCATTTTCTTTTTTTATAATAAAATATTTGTTATCTGCAGGTTTTAAATGTAACCTCCGATGAGAAACCTCTGAGTGTCTTATTCCTAAATCCTGAGCTACATTCCCCACAACAGTCCCAGGGTCAGACTCCTCAACAATAGAATAACGCAGCTGCCCAGAGACCCAGCCCCAGCTACAAAGCAGAAAGGAGCACAGTACTTGCCATTTCCAATTTTTCATATAGCTTCTGATGTCCATATCTTAAAAAATATCCTTATCATCACATAGATCCCTTGTAATTCCAAATTCCTTTTTCCTAGACATTCGTGGTTTCACCATTAAAAACATCCATCGATAGCAGGAAAAATATCCACAGGGCTCTATCAGAGACGCAGCTCTTCTTTGTGTGTGAGAAGAAGGATGGGAGGGTGAATCACTGAGCCAGGGGGAGGAGAGCGCAGCTACAGAACAAGCAGATCATCTAGTATATCTGGAAAATGACGTGACTGCCCTCTTCTGTCTGATTGTGATAACTACACTTACTTAAGGAAAATTAAGTAGAGTTAGAATTATGAAATCGTATAGCAAATAACCCCGCAAAGTATTCGTTTGTTATAATATATATATATATATATATATATATATATATATATATATATATATATATATATATATATGTATATATAAAATAAATAATATAATAGAAACGCATTTATATTTTGAACATAATTAAAAGTTTATATATATATATATATATACATATATACATGAGTATATATATATATATAGATAGATAGATAGATAGATAGATAGATGTACATTCATAATCTACAAGAAAATACCACGTTTCATAAGGAGCTATGTAAATTTATGCACAGTATATATAATATATATATATATATATATATATATATATACACACTAGTATATATATATATATATATATATAGTTATGCAGATGGATATATATATAAATACTTCCTTATGAAACTGTAATGTACACACACACACACACACACACACACACACACACACCCATATATATGAAGAATGCCTTTATTCTAAGCATTTCTAAGCTATTGCTTGATTCTCTGAATAGAGGTTTCGAGAACCAGGGTTACATAATGTTTTATTATTTGGATATATTGATCATATTTGTGGTTTTGGGTGAACTATTAAAGTTGTGTAGAGCCATGAAAATAATTTGTTTCTATTGAGCAATGACGACAAGGATATTCTATTTCTAATGGAGCTTTGCATTGTGTTAGGGTTATTTGGATAAAGGTAATGATAATCTCCCGTTTTGGAGTTAAATATCAATGTAGGAAGTTATTTGGTGCGAAGACGGACACATATTTTTTAAACTCAAGTAAAACTACATGCCAAATCTATTCCACAATTAGAAAAAGTGACCAACATTGATGATAGTAGTGCCTTACATGGGTCAGACAAGGTGAAAAAGTTTTTCTTCCACCTTTTTAAATGAAACATATTTTAAATGAATAAAATATATGAAAAATCGGTCATTTACACCTTTATACATACACATAAATAGCTTATAAAATGCACAATAATGCTGTAAGATTAAACATCCTATTTTAAAGAGGTATTGCAGCTTGAAAGATTTATGGCATATCAACGGGATATGCCATAAATGATTGATAATGCAGATGAAGGTTCCAGCTCCTGGACCTGAACCTATCTCCAGAACGAGGGTCATTTGACCCCCCCCCCCAACGCCCTCCTGGTGAGGCGGCTGCTGAGAGTTACGGTAATTCCAATAGGAATAAATGGAGAGATATGTGCACTCGCACGGTCACCTCTACATTTATTAATTTGGCCGCCTCACCAGGTAGGGCAGGGGTCGGGTGACTCCTGTTTTTGAATTGGATATGCCATAAATGTTTCAGTTGGGAATACCCCTTTAAATAGGTTCTGGTTTCCAAACACTCTGTAAGAGGCATTACAGGTATGCACCATTTTTATTATTCTCTGATATACTGTATAATGCAGGCACAATGTAAAGGAAAACTGTCACTTTACAAAAACATTGAAATCTAATCCTCCCTCTTCCCATATCCTGACCATACCAAAATTTTGCCAGTGGACAAATTGACAAATTTCCCATCATGGAGCCATAGTTTCCTTGTATCAGACAATGGAGCCTGAAATAGGGATCTGTATTAAAATATTTCAACCTTTATTCTCTTTCATGCATTTCCTTTATTATCTTTCATAAATGTCAGATAGATGTGTGTCCCACCTCTGGGACCTGCACCGATCTCTAGAACAGTGTCCCCTAAACCCTGTTCTAGCTTTTTGTGCTCTCTGTGCCTCCAGGACACTTACTGATTGCATGGTAGGGACTCTAGGGAGCTACGGAAACAGCGTAACTCGCTGAGCTATGCTTTTTCTATCTCCCCCATTGGACTGAATAGTAGTTACTATTGCTACGCTTCTTCCATAACTACCATTCCATACTATGGGAGTTCCGGAAACAGCGCAGCTCAGTGAGTTACGCTGTTTCCGTAACTTCCAACCATGTAATCAGTAAGTGGCCGGGAGGCAGCATGAGCACAAAAAGCTAGAATGGGGTTTAGGGTACCCCGGTCTAGGGATAGGTGCGGGTCCCAGAGGTAGGACACGCATCTATCTGACATTTATGACATATTCTGTGGATGTCATAAATGTCCCTCATGGTAAAACGCCTTTAAAAACCATTCAGTAATAGAAAATGTGCTTGTCGACAAAATGTCTGCAAACAAAATGTTCATCATTTATAACTAATCCTGACATATGTGGAGTTGTGAGAACCAATTCCTTAGTATCTTTGCAGTGGGGATTTTTGTCTCAAATATTGATTTCTTGAGTGCTGCTTTCTTTTATTATATAACTTTAGAAAAACATGCTAGAAAATTACAGTGCTTGGGTGTGAAACCTGATGCCTGTAGAAGTTCCCTGAATGATGGTGTCCGGAGACTTGGAAAATGACCTGGAACCTTTTCAAGAAAATTCAACCTAAAGAAATACAGTTTTGCAGTTGTGCAGCCTCGAAGTATTTTTCTGTGCTTTAGAACCACATCTGTGGCTCTTCAGCATCCTCCCCACAGTTTTGGGCAATCTATATACCTATAGCTTCTGCTAGATGACATCTAGCCACATCTTCCTATCTGCTGAATTATGGGACATGAAGTGACCGGATATACTGCCTGCAGACAGAGATTCTACTATCAGGGTGACAAAATATTCTTTAAAACCCTTTCACGTCACAGCCATTTTTTTTATTTTCGTTTTAATTTTTTCATCCTCACCTTCTAAAAGCCATAACTGTTTAATTTTTCATCGATAAAGCCATATGAGGGTTTGTTTTTTGCGGGACGAGTTGTAGATTTTCATCGCACCATTCATTGTAACAAAGAATGTATTGGGAAACTGGAAAAAAAATCTTTGTGGGATGGAATAGGAAAAAAACAACGATTCCTCAATCTTTTGAGGGGTTTGGTTTTTACAGCTTTCACTATATGGTAAAAATTGCATGTTAACTTTATTCTACCGGTCAATACGATTATGGCGATACCAAATTTATATACCGTATTTTTCAGACTATAAGACGCACTTTTTAGCAAGAATAAATCTTGCTAAAAAGTTCCTGTGTCTTATAGTTGGTAGTCAAGGGGCCCAGCTGCGCCAGACCCACTGACTGCTTCCTTAATAACCCCTATCCCCCCATGACGTGTGGCACATCATGGAGCAGGGAGGGTGATGTTTAGAGCTGAGCCCGCTCGATTCACTGCAGGTGTCAGCTGGGTTTTACAGCTGACACACTGCTCTAACCGCCAGGAACAGCGATCGCGCTCTTCCTGGCAAATTAACTAGTTAAATGCTGCGACATAAATGCTAGCGACTGCAGAATTTAAACTCTGACAGCCCAAAACCCCTGCAACGCGATCGGGGGGAGGGGGCGCTGATTGTTATCATGGCAGCCCGGGTGCCCAATGAAGTCCCCCAGGTCTGCCTTCTGTCTGCCTCTGCTAAGCCATGCCTCTGGTAGGGCTTAGCAGAGGCCTATAAAAAGGAGACATTTGTATTGCAGTGTATTGTACCAGCGATCGCTGGTTCAAGTCCCCTCGGGAAACTGATAAAATGTGTAAAAAAAAGTTAGACACATTTTCAGGAGTGTAAAAAAAATTAAAAAATATTAAAAGTTCAAAAAAATACCTTTTCCCATTTTTCCCCAAGCCCAATGTAAAAAAAAAAAAAATTCAACAAAATTTGGTATCACTGTGTCCGTAAAAGTCTGAACTATTTCAATATACCATTATTTAACTCGCACGATGAACGGAGTAAAAAAAATAATAATAATTAGAACACCAGAATCATTGTTTTTTGGCCACTTAAAAAAATAAAGTTTATCAAAAAAAGTATGTACCAAAACATGCTGCAAATAAAAACTACAGCTCTTCCCGCAACAAATAAGTCCTCACTCCTCTCAATCGATGAAAAAATATAAAAGTTATTGCTCTCAGAATGTGCTGAAGCAGAACAATTTTTTTTGCTATTTTCTGTTGTGCGTCTTATAGTCAGGTGGGTCTTACAAGGAAGAAACTAATTGTCAAAAATACAATTTTCTCGCCCCATTCTGAGAGCCGTAACTTTTTTTATTTTTCTGTTGATTGAGTGGTATGTGAGCCTATTTTTGCTACATGAGACTTTTGGATGACTTTTTATAAAAAAAAATTTGGGGATATGAAGTGACCAAAAAACAGCGATTCAGGCGTTTTATATTTTTTTATTTTTACGGCATTAAACAATCCTATTTTGTAATAGTTCAGACTTTTACGGATGCAGCGATTCCAATTTAATATATTTTTATATTTTTTACATTACTTCAGAGGAAAAATGGGAAAAGTTTTTTTTTTTAATGTATTGCAGTATATTGTTATTTTTACAGGCTCCCGTTAAGCCCTGCTAGAGGCAGGTCTTAAAAGTAGGTAAAGAAAGGCAGTCCTGGGGGCCTTCATTAGGCCCCGGGGCTGCCATGATAACCATCGGCACCTCCCGATCGCATTGTAGAGGCGCCGATGAGCTGTTGGAGGGGGGCGCCCCCCTCTTTCTAACAACTTAGATGCTTTGATCGTGATTGATCGCAGCATCTAAGCGGTTAAATGACCAGGAACAGCGTGATCACTGTTCCTGGCCATTAGCTCCGGGTGTCAGCTGTACTGCACAGCTCACACCCGCTTCATATGGAGCAGGCTCAGCGTATTAGCCAGCTCCAAACATCAGCCCCCGCACCACGACGTGCTATTAAGTTGTGGTGTGGGTTGGGGTAAAAAGCAAGTGAGCATGGGAGCAAGCAATGTAGCATGGGGAGAAATGAAAGCAGTGTCACAATGTGGGCTAGGTTGGTGGGTGGTGGGAATGATTTCATAAGTCTGATGGAGTTTTCCTTTAAGCTTTTCGTACAAGTAAATGCTACTGTGTGTGTATATATATATATATATATATATATATATATATATATATATATATATATATATATATATATACAGTGAAGGAAATAAGTATTTGATCCCTTGCTGATTTTGTAAGTTTGCCCACTGTCAAAGTCATGAACAGTCTAGATTTTTTAGGCTAGGTTAATTTTACCAGTGAGAGATAGATTATATAAAAATAAAAAAAAGAAAATCACATTGTCAAAATTATATATATTTATTTTCATTGTGCACAGAGAAATAAGTATTTGATCCCTTTGGCAAACAAGACTTAATACTTGGTGGCAAAACCCTTGTTGGCAAGCACAACAGACGTTTTTTGTAGTTGATGATGAGGGTTTCACACATGTTAGATGGAATTTTGGACCACTCCTCTTTGCAGATCATTTGTAAATCATTAAGATTTCGAGGCTGTCGCTTGGCAACTCGGATCTTCAGCTCCCTGCATAAGTTTTCGATGGAATTAAGGTCTGGAGACTCGCTAGGCCACTCCATGACCTTAATGTGCTTCTTTTTGAGCCACTCCTTTGTTACCTTGGCTGTATGTTTCGGGTCATTGTCATGCTGGAAGACCCAGCCACGAGCCATTTTTAATGTCCTGGTGGAGGGAAGGAGGTTGTCACTCAGGATTTGACGGTACATGGCTCCATCCATTCTCCCATTGATGCGGTGAAGTAGTCCAGTGCCCTTAGCAGAGAAACACCCCCAAAACATAATGTTTCCACCTCCATGCTTGACAGTGGGGACGGTGTTCTTTGGGTCATAGGCAGAATTTCTCTTCCTCCAAACACGGCGAGTTGAGTTAATGCCAAAGAGCTCAATTTTAGTCTCATCTGACCACAGCACCTTCTCCCAATCACTCTCAGAATCATCCAGATGTTCATTTGCAAACTTCAGACGGGCTTGTACATGTGCCTTCTTGAGCAGGGGGACCTTGCAGGCACTGCAGGATTTTAATCCATTACGGCGTAATGTGTTACAAATGGTTTTCTTGGTGACTGTGGTCCCAGCTGCCTTGAGATCATTAACAAGTTCCCCGGTGTAGTTTTCAGCTGAGCTCTCACCTTCCTGAGGATCAAGGATACCCCACGAGGTGAGATTTTGCATGGAGCCCCAGATCGATGTCGATTGACAGTATTTTGTATGTCTTCCATTTTCTTACTATTGCACCAACAGTTGATGATCTTGTCCCTGACATCCTTAGAAAGCTCTTTGGTCTTGCCCATGTTGTAGAGGTTAGAGTCAGACTGATTAATTGAGTCTGTGGACAGGATTCTTTTATACAGGTGACCATTTAAGACAGCTGTCTTTAATGTAGGCACCAAGTTGATTTGGAGCGTGTAACTGGTCTGAAGGAGGCTGAACTCTTAATGGTTGGTAGGGGATCAAATACTTATTTCTCTGTGCATAATGCAAATAAATATATATAATTTTGACTATGTGATTTTTATTTTTTATTTTTTATATAATCTATCTCTCACTGGTAAAATTAACCTAGGCTAAAAATTCTAGACTGTTCATGACTTTGACAGTGGGCAAACTTACAAAATCAGCAAGGGATCAAATACTTATTTCCTTCACTGTATATATATATATATATATATATATATATATATATATATATACATACAAAGAAAGAAGATTTGCAGCACTCCAATGTGAAAAAAGTGGTGGTTTATTCAATCCAAGAACAACAGCAACGTTTCAATCCTACAATAGGATCTTCATCAAGCCTAGTGACACATCTACTACAGGAAACTAATATAGGGTTGAGACTACTTAACATAATTAGTCTCATTATAATACAATCAAGTATACAGTGTTGAAAAACTCATATAATGCATGTTATAAGGTATCATTATGAAACACAAACATGATACAGAAAGTGCGAATGTGTACATATAACAGTGTAAGTGGCAATATACAGTGACACAAACGTTAAAAACAACTGATTACAACATAATCATTTATGCCTCAGCGGTGTTAGAATCAATCGTCATAACCACACTCACCAACCAGAACTTCAGATACATCAGGTGAATCATTAGTATGTAAATTCGTAAGCATACATTGTAGCAAACCGCTGCATACCTAAAGTCATTAGACTTTAATACATACGTATAAAGCCAAGAGACGGAAGTGTATCGTCGATCAATAGCGAGACGCATCGGACGCATCAAAATGATGTAATGCGTGTCAATGCGTTCCACTAAACTGGTCATGTGTGAAGCGGCTTCATAGGTTGATAGCAACTGATGCAACTGTGTAACGGATAACTAGTAACACGGCTGTGTCGGACAAAAAGTCTGTATTGTAACCAAAACAGGTAAATAAATCAATGCTCCTCATGGTAAGGAATGGAGATATTAAAATAGAATGGAGATATTAAAATAGTTTGGCAATATTATGTTATTATATCAGCTTCTTATGAATGATCCACACGTTGGCACAAAGAGCTCTGTCCGCAATTAAGTATTCAGAGCATCCTTCTACCTAGGGTTTTAGGAACCACATAGCATCGTCTTCACGTGCATATGATGTCCCATCCCCCTCATCCGTGTAACGGACCAAGATTGTCGTATCAACGACCCCATTTCTCATAAAGCATATATATATTTTTTTTTCATTTTTTTAAAAGAAATCTTTTATATATAAATATCTCTACATCACTTAACACCACAGTAGGAGACTAGAAAAAATTCAACAAATGATAAATATCTTTATTGATATCATAAGACAAGATGAATATGGCACAGCCGTGTCAGATATCCCTAATATCGTAATTCTATTATTAAAAATAAAGAATGAGATTCCGAAATTCTGTTGGGAGTGGTATTTCGATCTAGAAAAATACAAAAATATAAAAATTAGTATTAATCACATATTGACAAGAAATTCATCATAAAAAATACAAATACTAGTGTGTCATCATTCTTTATACTAAGGAGGATATCAAAGAACTCAAGGAGAGAGATAATGTGAGCGTCATACAGCTAACCTATCTACAGCAAATTCAACATTAAGTCCAAATGGTTTCAATGTATTTAATTGGAATATCCACCTCAATTCTTTTTTATGTAATATCGCATGACGATCGCCACCTAATTGTAGTATAGGAACATGGTCCAGGATCATAAATCTTAGATCCCTCTCATTGTGACCATATTCTGAAAAATGCTTAGACACAGGTAAGTCAAGTTTATTTTTGCGTATCGAGAAACGATGATTATTTAATCGGGTTTTGAAAGCACAAGTTGTCTCCCCTACATATAGGAGGCCACAGGGACACCATAACACGTATATGACCCAATCCGAATCACAAGTGAAATTCTGTCTAATTTTAAATTGTTGTCCAGTAACTGGATGTTTAAAGGAATCACCCTTGCACATCAAAGTGCAATTGACGCATCTGTAACACGGAATATTACCCGGTTTCAGGGGTTTAAAGATTGATTGTGATACTTTCTTTTGTTCTGACACTCTGGTTTTCACCAGTCTATCACGAAGATTTTGAGAACGTCTATAAGACATAAGAGGATTATTATTTAATTCCTCAATGTGTCCAAAGCTCTTGCTAATAATTGGCCAATGTCTGTTCATAATCTTAGAAATGTCCCCACTTATATCATTGTAAGTTGAAATGAATGGAATACGTTTCCGTTTTCCACCCACTAGAGTTTTTTTAGGTTGTAGCAAGCTATCCCTCGCTGTGTTGTCAATCTTATTTTTATATGTACACAGTAGTGCTTTAGGGTAGCCTCTTAGAAGAAAATTGCCCATCATAGTATCTAAAGATGTATCAAGATCTTCCTGTCTGTCAGTGTTACGTTTGGCCCTAATCATCTGGCTATAGGGCAAGGACCTGACCATGTTCCTCGGATGACAACTGTCAAATCGTAATAAAGTATTGCGGTCAGTTTCTTTGGTATACATTTTAGTTCTTAATGTGTTGTTATCAATCAATACTGTAACATCCAAAAATTGGATATTGTCCACAGAGTGTGTCATAGTAAACTGAATATCCTCATCCAAGGAATTGAGAAATTGATGAAAATCAGTTAGTGTAGTGACAGAATCAGTCCAAATGAGGAAGATGTCGTCTATGTAACGCCACCACCTCAAAACATGTGAGAAGTGGTGGGATACATAGACTGACATCTCCTCAATATTGTCCATAAAAATATTGGCATACGTGGGAGCCATATTGGATTTTTGTATTTTTCTAGATCGAAATACCACTCCCAACAGAATTTCGGAATCTCATTCTTTATTTTTAATAATAGAATTACGATATTAGGGATATCTGACACGGCTGTGCCATATTCATCTTGTCTTATGATATCAATAAAGATATTTATCATTTGTTGAATTTTTTCTAGTCTCCTACTGTGGTGTTAAGTGATGTAGAGATATTTATATATAAAAGATTTCTTTTAAAAAAATGAAAAAAATATATATATATATGCTTTATGAGAAATGGGGTCGTTGATACGACAATCTTGGTCCGTTACACGGATGAGGGGGATGGGACATCATATGCACGTGAAGACGATGCTATGTGGTTCCTAAAACCCTAGGTAGAAGGATGCTCTGAATACTTAATTGCGGACAGAGCTCTTTGTGCCAACGTGTGGATCATTCATAAGAAGCTGATATAATAACATAATATTGCCAAACTATTTTAATATCTCCATTCTATTTTAATATCTCCATTCCTTACCATGAGGAGCATTGATTTATTTACCTGTTTTGGTTACAATACAGACTTTTTGTCCGACACAGCCGTGTTACTAGTTATCCGTTACACAGTTGCATCAGTTGCTTGGCAACCTATGAAGCCGCTTCACACATGACCAGTTTAGTGGAACGCATTGACACGCATTACATCATTTTGATGCGTCTCGCTATTGATCGGCGATACACTTCCGTCTCTTGGCTTTATACGTATGTATTAAAGTCTAATGACTTTAGGTATGCAGCGGTTTGCTACAATGTATGCTTACGAATTTACATACTAATGATTCACCTGATGTATCTGAAGTTCTGGTTGGTGAGTGTGGTTATGACGATTGATTCTAACACCGCTGAGGCATAAATGATTATGTTGTAATCAGTTGTTTTTAACGTTTGTGTCACTGTATATTGCCACTTACACTGTTATATGTACACATTCGCACTTTCTGTATCATGTTTGTGTTTCATAATGATACCTTATAACATGCATTATATGAGTTTTTCAACACTGTATACTTGATTGTATTATAATGAGACTAATTATGTTAAGTAGTCTCAACCCTATATTAGTTTCCTGTAGTAGATGTGTCACTAGGCTTGATAAAGATCCTATTGTAGGATTGAAACGTTGCTGTTGTTCTTGGATTGAATAAACCACCACTTTTTTCACATTGGAGTGCTGCAAATCTTCTTTCTTTGTATATCAATACACGTCCGAGGATCGGGACGTTTTGCTGGGCACCTGATCAATTGATTCCGTGTGAGTGCTGCTGCTTTCTTGTTTGCTATATCTGGATTCTATTAGCTTGCACCACGTTCTTTAATCACCAAAAAGTTTTTTTATCATGGAGCAGGCTAATATACCTGCTGGGAGTACTTCATCCAACACTGCTGTTTTTACTAAGGAGGATATCGTGAGGATTCTAAATGGAGCGGAGGGTGATGTGTCATTTTTAAGCATTCCTTCTATAACTGACATCAAGAGAAATCTGGAATTTGAGTCAAGACGTTTGATTAATGTTGAACTTCATCTACTTACATTGGGTCAATATTACAAGAACAACATGATCCCAAGGGGAATGCAAATTCAACTTAAACCTACCATGCATATGCAACACGATGAATTTAGAAGTAAGAATGAACAGCTCGCAAGCAAATATGCTTTGGAAACCATTTTGCTGAATATGGATTTCCTACAGAGGGATTTAAGAGGTTTAAAAGTGAAGGTTCATGATCTGGAGAACACTCTGAAAACGCTTATTCCAATAGAAGATTACACCACTCATATGGAGAAATTACGCATGACACTGAATAAAGTAAGGAGTGATATAGAAGAAACCAAAAAGAAAAAATGGTTCCGTGATCAAACCGATTACTCAACGGGACGTGTTTACACTTGGGATAATTTCCTCAATTATTCCGATGGTGCCTTTAGACGGGAGAGCAAAAGAGGTAAAGATTCGGCTCACAACAAGGGGGACTTTCGTATCCAAGAGCACAATAAGAAAAATCCTCCAAGAAACGACCAAGATTTTTTAGATACCAGTCCATTGGAGAAATCAAAAAGAAGAAAACCAGACGAGCAGGCCACAGGAGAAATCGAGGAAGGAAGAACCCGCTTTCAAAAATCTGCTTACCAGAAGGGACAGAAACCGCTGCAAGACAGCAACAAGGGGACTCTGCCCAAACAACAGTGGTAAATATTTCTAGTCATCAGTTGTCTAATATGCAATTGCAATTATTATCTAAGGGATTGTCATTCTGCCCCAATCAACAGGTTGATTGGTTTCAACTCGAGTTGGATTTATATAGTTTTGTTAGAGCTATTAAATTGAAGGTTTGGTTTGATACACAACCTACCAATGCAATAGTTCAGGATACCCTTCCAAAATTATCACTTAAAAAATTGGGATTATATAATAAAAGTTTGTTTCAACCTCCTGTAACATCACATGCGATAGAAACCTTTAGAGAACTGGTACAGAAAGATATTGCTACACTTAGGACCCAAACATGTGAATTGGGTTTTAAACAGCCAAATATGACTACTCTTGATATGGTGGCATTGGATGAACTGATCCATAGCCACAATCTCACAATAAAACCTGCTGACAAAGGTGGAGCTATCGTGGTTATGGATTCAGACATGTATATGAGGGAATGTTATAGACAACTATCCGATACGAATGTATACAGATTATTGAAAAATGATCCTAAACATGACATCACTAATAAGATTGCTTTACTTATTAAGACAGCATTAGATGAAGACATAATCGATCAGAAGTTACATACATTTCTCATGGTTGAATCTCCTGTGACTCCTTGTCTGTATTTATTACCAAAAATCCACAAGGATCTAATGAACCCCCCAGGCCGCCCCATTGTATCTGGCCGGGGTTCATTAATGAGTAATATCTCGATCTTTGTGGACAAAGTGCTGAGAAATTTTGCCATTAACTCCAAATCTTATATCAGGGACACCACTGATTTTTTACTAAAATTAAGATCAGTGGACTTACCAGAGGGATCCATTTTGGTCTCTTTTGATGTCACTTCTCTTTACACTTCTATTAGTCATGTTAAAGGGCTTGATGCTATAAGACGGAAATTAATGACTTCTAACTATGATAATAATTCATGCGAGTTCATTATGTCATTGGTAGAACTTATTTTGACTTCTAACTATTTTCTTTTTAATGATAGTTATTATATCCAATTGAAAGGGACGGCCATGGGATCCAATATGGCTCCCACGTATGCCAATATTTTTATGGACAATATTGAGGAGATGTCAGTCTATGTATCCCACCACTTCTCACATGTTTTGAGGTGGTGGCGTTACATAGACGACATCTTCCTCATTTGGACTGATTCTGTCACTACACTAACTGATTTTCATCAATTTCTCAATTCCTTGGATGAGGATATTCAGTTTACTATGACACACTCTGTGGACAATATCCAATTTTTGGATGTTACAGTATTGAAGGAATTAAATAATAATCCTCTTATGTCTTATAGACGTTCTCAAAATCTTCGTGATAGACTGGTGAAAACCAGAGTGTCAGAACAAAAGAAAGTATCACAATCAATCTTTAAACCCCTGAAACCGGGTAATATTCCGTGTTACAGATGCGTCAATTGCACTTTGATGTGCAAGGGTGATTCCTTTAAACATCCAGTTACTGGACAACAATTTAAAATTAGACACAATTTCACTTGTGATTCGGATTGGGTCATATACGTGTTATGGTGTCCCTGTGGCCTCCTATATGTAGGGGAGACAACTTGTGCTTTCAAAACCCGATTAAATAATCATCGTTTCTCGATACGCAAAAAGAAACTTGACTTACCTGTGTCTAAGCATTTTTCAGAATATGGTCACAATGAGAGGGATCTAAGATTTATGATCCTGGACCATGTTCCTATACTACAATTAGGTGGCGATCGTCATGCGATATTACATAAAAAAGAATTGAGGTGGATATTCCAATTAAATACATTGAAACCATTTGGACTTAATGTTGAATTTGCTGTAGATAGGTTAGCTGTATGACGCTCACATTATCTCTCTCCTTGAGTTCTTTGATATCCTCCTTAGTATAAAGAATGATGACACACTAGTATTTGTATTTTTTATGATGAATTTCTTGTCAATATGTGATTAATACTAATTTTTATATTTTTGTATTTTTCTAGATCGAAATACCACTCCCAACAGAATTTCGGAATCTCATTCTTTATTTTTAATAATAGAATTACGATATTAGGGATATCTGACACGGCTGTGCCATATTCATCTTGTCTTATGATATCAATAAAGATATTTATCATTTGTTGAATTTTTTCTAGTCTCCTACTGTGGTGTTAAGTGATGTAGAGATATTTATATATAAAAGATTTCTTTTAAAAAAATGAAAAAAAAATATATATATGCTTTATGAGAAATGGGGTCGTTGATACGACAATCTTGGTCCGTTACACGGATGAGGGGGATGGGACATCATATGCACGTGAAGACGATGCTATGTGGTTCCTAAAACCCTAGGTAGAAGGATGCTCTGAATACTTAATTGCGGACAGAGCTCTTTGTGCCAACGTGTGGATCATTCATAAGAAGCTGATATAATAACATAATATTGCCAAACTATTTTAATATCTCCATTCTATTTTAATATCTCCATTCCTTACCATGAGGAGCATTGATTTATTTACCTGTTTTGGTTACAATACAGACTTTTTGTCCGACACAGCCGTGTTACTAGTTATCCGTTACACAGTTGCATCAGTTGCTATCAACCTATGAAGCCGCTTCACACATGACCAGTTTAGTGGAACGCATTGACACGCATTACATCATTTTGATGCGTCCGATGCGTCTCGCTATTGATCGACGATACACTTCCGTCTCTTGGCTTTATACGTATGTATTAAAGTCTAATGACTTTAGGTATGCAGCGGTTTGCTACAATGTATGCTTACGAATTTACATACTAATGATTCACCTGATGTATCTGAAGTTCTGGTTGGTGAGTGTGGTTATGACGATTGATTCTAACACCGCTGAGGCATAAATGATTATGTTGTAATCAGTTGTTTTTAACGTTTGTGTCACTGTATATTGCCACTTACACTGTTATATGTACACATTCGCACTTTCTGTATCATGTTTGTGTTTCATAATGATACCTTATAACATGCATTATATGAGTTTTTCAACACTGTATACTTGATTGTATTATAATGAGACTAATTATGTTAAGTAGTCTCAACCCTATATTAGTTTCCTGTAGTAGATGTGTCACTAGGCTTGATAAAGATCCTATTGTAGGATTGAAACGTTGCTGTTGTTCTTGGATTGAATAAACCACCACTTTTTTCACATTGGAGTGCTGCAAATCTTCTTTCTTTGTATATCAATACACGTCCGAGGATCGGGACGTTTTGCTGGGCACCTGATCAATTGATTCCGTGTGAGTGCTGCTGCTTTCTTGTTTGCTATATCTGGATTCTATTAGCTTGCACCACGTTCTTTAATCACCAAAAAGTTTTTTTATCATGGAGCAGGCTAATATACCTGCTGGGAGTACTTCATCCAACACTGCTGTTTTTACTAAGGAGGATATCGTGAGGATTCTAAATGGAGCGGAGGGTGATGTGTCATTTTTAAGCATTCCTTCTATAACTGACATCAAGAGAAATCTGGAATTTGAGTCAAGACGTTTGATTAATGTTGAACTTCATCTACTTACATTGGGTCAATATTACAAGAACAACATGATCCCAAGGGGAATGCGAATTCAACTTAAACCTACCATGCATATGCAACACGATGAATTTAGAAGTAAGAATGAACAGCTCGCAAGCAAATATGCTTTGGAAACCATTTTGCTGAATATGGATTTCCTACAGAGGGATTTAAGAGGTTTAAAAGTGAAGGTTCATGATCTGGAGAACACTCTGAAAACGCTTATTCCAATAGAAGATTACACCACTCATATGGAGAAATTACGCATGACACTGAATAAAGTAAGGAGTGATATAGAAGAAACCAAAAAGAAAAAATGGTTCCGTGATCAAACCGATTACTCAACGGGACGTGTTTACACTTGGGATAATTTCCTCAATTATTCCGATGGTGCCTTTAGACGGGAGAGCAAAAGAGGTAAAGATTCGGCTCACAACAAGGGGGACTTTCGTATCCAAGAGCACAATAAGAAAAATCCTCCAAGAAACGACCAAGATTTTTTAGATACCAGTCCATTGGAGAAATCAAAAAGAAGAAAACCAGACGAGCAGGCCACAGGAGAAATCGAGGAAGGAAGAACCCGCTTTCAAAAATCTGCTTACCAGAAGGGACAGAAACCGCTGCAAGACAGCAACAAGGGGACTCTGCCCAAACAACAGTGGTAAATATTTCTAGTCATCAGTTGTCTAATATGCAATTGCAATTATTATCTAAGGGATTGTCATTCTGCCCCAATCAACAGGTTGATTGGTTTCAACTCGAGTTGGATTTATATAGTTTTGTTAGAGCTATTAAATTGAAGGTTTGGTTTGATACACAACCTACCAATGCAATAGTTCAGGATACCCTTCCAAAATTATCACTTAAAAAATTGGGATTATATAATAAAAGTTTGTTTCAACCTCCTGTAACATCACATGCGATAGAAACCTTTAGAGAACTGGTACAGAAAGATATTGCTACACTTAGGACCCAAACATGTGAATTGGGTTTTAAACAGCCAAATATGACTACTCTTGATATGGTGGCATTGGATGAACTGATCCATAGCCACGATCTCACAATAAAACCTGCTGACAAAGGTGGAGCTATCGTGGTTATGGATTCAGACATGTATATGAGGGAATGTTATAGACAACTATCCGATACGAATGTATACAGATTATTGAAAAATGATCCTAAACATGACATCACTAATAAGATTGCTTTACTTATTAAGACAGCATTAGATGAAGACATAATCGATCAGAAGTTACATACATTTCTCATGGTTGAATCTCCTGTGACTCCTTGTCTGTATTTATTACCAAAAATCCACAAGGTATGCAGCGGTTTGCTACAATGTATGCTTACGAATTTACATACTAATGATTCACCTGATGTATCTGAAGTTCTGGTTGGTGAGTGTGGTTATGACGATTGATTCTAACACCGCTGAGGCATAAATGATTATGTTGTAATCAGTTGTTTTTAACGTTTGTGTCACTGTATATTGCCACTTACACTGTTATATGTACACATTCGCACTTTCTGTATCATGTTTGTGTTTCATAATGATACCTTATAACATGCATTATATGAGTATTTCAACACTGTATACTTGATTGTATTATAATGAGACTAATTATGTTAAGTAGTCTCAACCCTATATTAGTTTCCTGTAGTAGATGTGTCACTAGGCTTGATAAAGATCCTATTGTAGGATTGAAACGTTGCTGTTGTTCTTGGATTGAATAAACCACCACTTTTTTCACATTGGAGTGCTGCAAATCTTCTTTCTTTGTATATCAATACACGTCCGAGGATCGGGACGTTTTGCTGGGCACCT
This sequence comes from Rhinoderma darwinii, assembly GCF_050947455.1. Lineage (NCBI taxonomy): Eukaryota > Metazoa > Chordata > Amphibia > Anura > Rhinodermatidae > Rhinoderma > Rhinoderma darwinii. Next base: position 35,336,577 of record NC_134689.1, read on the forward strand.
GATCAATTGATTCCGTGTGAGTGCTGCTGCTTTCTTGTTTGCTATATATATATATATATATATATATATATATATATATATATATATATATATATACATACATACATACATATATAGTGGACAACCCCTTTAAAGGCTGTGTAAACCTTTGATCACTTTTTAAAAAAAACAAAAAAAAAACAATGTATTATGGTGTTTTAAGAAACTTTGCAATTGGTTTTTTTTTAATTTATTTTTTATGTTTTCAGATACAGCTTCTATGTATCCTGGATACATAGAAGCTGTATCTTGCGCTGAAACCCAAATCCGTCACGTTAGCGGGACTGACAGCTTCGGCAATAGCAGGTCCTGCGTGTTTCTGACACGCAGAATCCAGCTCTTATCGAACTCATCTATGTTCGATCAGATCTAAGTTCATAACTTAGATGTAATCTAAATTAATAGTGATCAATAACATAGTTTGTTTTTTAACATCAGTCTATGGGCGATGGATGGCCGATGGAGAGCATCCGTTAGAGGCATCCGTCGCAGCCATCCAGTAAAAAAATGTATACAATAAACATATATTTTTTTAACATGGGAGTTTATGGGCGGCGGATAGCTGATAGATGGTATCCATTGGAGGTATAAGCTTTCTTTACAAGTTTATTTAATATCCTATCTATCTATCTATCTATCTATCTATCTATCTATCTATCTATCTATCTATCTATCTATCTATCTATCTATCTATCTATCTATCTATCTATCTATCTATCTATCTATCTATCTATCTATCTATCTATCCAGATAGACACAAGTGCCAGGATTGCCCTGACAACTCTGGTCTGACTGCCTGATGTCTATTAGCACGATATCTACTCAGTAGCATTTGCTGGTTGGAGTTTTTACAGTTGACATGAGTCATCCGACTGTGGTAGAAAGAGGGAAAATCACAGTGCATTTTGGGAAGGCTCCCTGCAAGACATTATAGAGAAGCGCACCCGAGGTCATGTGATTCTTTTCATAATCAGTAAAGTTTTGCCACCATGTGTGCCGCTAACCCCAAACGTTTTGTTGAATCTGAAAATTTTGGGAAATTCGGACTAAATTCGGATAAATCCAGGTTTATCCAATAAAATTATGGGAAAATGGCAGATAAGAGCATTTTATCACAAGGAAACATTTACACAATGTAAGATCTACATGTAATGTTATTCCACTTTATATATCTCATTAAATGTTTTATAGGGAAATGACGGTATATCAAGTCCTTAAACTGTACCAAATAAGATTATACAGTTTCTTTATTATAAGAGAGTATAAACCATTATATTATTAATACATTTAAATATTCATATAAATAAAATAAATCAGATATGAAAAGTTTAGATTGGAAAATGTTGTACATAATAATTAAATATTGTTTAGCCTTAGGTAAAAAAATATATATAAAGAAATCACTAAAACATTGTCAGCATATCATTGTTCTCACCTGGCCAGGTTCATTCTCACAGCTTAATTCTGATGAATTATCAGCAGGTTTAGCCACATTTAATTGGGGAAAATCCAAAGGCTTCCAAAAATGTAAATCTTGTTGTTCCAGGGCTGGGGGTAGATTCGTTTGGTAGCTCTGCCCCTGGGATCCTGGAGGAACCATCCTGACCTCCATGTATTTTAAGGTTCCGTCTGTGTTCAGGTACAGAGCTGGCTGATACTGATCTGTGTAGGGTTTGGATTGGGATCCACCAAGAAAACAGCAACTACTGCTATAATCATAACTGTCTTTCCTCAGACATTTCACCAATAATATCATGAAGGTAACAAGTGAGACTAAGCTGATGGCCACTAGGGAAATGATTAAATACAGAGTCATATCCGATGGGGGTTTGGAATTGGTCAGGAAGTCTCCAGATTTCGGTCTTTCCACTACAACCTCATCTGCTATACTGAGAAGTACAGTCACTGTGGTGGATAATGGAGGATTCCCCTGATCACTGATAGAAATGACAAGTTGTTGCTCCATGTTCTCCGTCTCCTGTAATCCTCTTACAGTTCTCACCTCTCCTGTGTGTTTAGACACTTGAAACGATGAATAATTGATGGCGTCAATGAGAGTGAAAAACAACCAAGCATTGTGACCAGAGTCCAGATCCACTGCTGACAGTTTTGTCACTAAATATCCGGCACTTGTAGACTTTGGAATCCTCTCTTGGACAATGAGGTCTTCAGAGTGCTCTGGATACAGCAGAGTGGGGGGATTGTCATTTGTATCCAGAATGAAGATAAAGACGGGAACAGTGGAAGATAACTGTGGAGATCCGGAGTCTTCTACCTTTATGGTGATCTGTAAAACCTGGATATGCTCATAGTCAAAGGAACGCTGAGCATATATATTCCCATCACTAGAATGAATGTAGACAAAGGAGGACACAGAGGAGCCGTCAATCTGACTCTCAACTGTGGAGTAGACCAGATCAGAATTAACCACCTCATCTAGGTCAGTAGCAGATACTGTACATAGGAGAGTACCTGGGTCACTGTTCTCCGTAATGAAAGCATTATAAGTAGACTGTGTGAACACTGGAGCATTATCATTAATATCTGACACACTGAGGGTAACACTGGTTTTACTGTATAGAGGAGGAGACCCCAAATCAGAGGCTGTCAGCTCTATAGTGTATTGGGAGGTTTCCTCTCTATCCAGATTCCCATCTGTGACCAATGCATAACGGTTTTGATTATATCTTATTTTAAAAGGCACATTTGGTGATAAGTCCAGTTTTACTTCTCCATTTTTCCCAGAATCCTTGTCTCTCACATTAATAAATGCAACAACAGTACCAAAAGCTGCATTTTCTGGAATGATATTTGTCATAGAAGTAAGAGAAATTTCTGGGGCATTATCATTAACATCGTCAATGTCTATATGAATCAGGCAATTTCCTTCCAAGGGTGGTGTTCCTTTATCTACTGATTTAATATATAACTCATAAAAATGTATATCTTCAAAATCCAAAATGCCTTTTACAAGGATTTCTCCATTTTGTTCATTTAAATCAAACAACTTTCTTGCAGATTTAGATGTGTGATCATCAAAATAATAACGTATTTCACCATTTTCACCCTCATCAAGATCAGTTGCATTAAGTATTAGAATAACAGAATGCAAAGGTGGATTTTCCTTCAAACTGAATTTATAAACTGATTGACTGAAGACCGGAGGATTATCATTAATATCTAGCACAATTACGATTATATGGCAGGTCCCTGATCTGGCTGGTTCTCCTCCATCAATAGCTGTAAGAATGAGATTATGTTGCGTTTTTTCTTCCCTGTCTGCATTTTTTTCTAGTATCAGCTGAGGGATGAGCGTTCCATCCTTACGATTCTTTACAGAAAGCGAAAAATAAGGATTTGCGTTCAATATATATTGACTGACACCATTCACACCAACATCTAAATCCTCTGCACTCTCCAATGCAAACTGAGCACCAGGACTGGTAAACACTTCGGAGATTTTTATATTTCGATAATTACTTGAAAATGTGGGTGAATTATCATTAATATCCAGAATCTCTATTTCTAGACTGAAAATCTCCACAGGATTCTCAGCCACAACCTCTAACTGCAGTAAACAGTGGGGACTAGATCCACACAGACTCTCCCTATCAATCCTGTCCTTCACAATCAAAGCTCCATTTTCACTATTTAGAGAAAAATATGTCTCTTTTTCTGTCTCAAAATGTAATCTACGATGAAAAATCTCTGAACGTTTCACACCCAAATCCTGAGCTACATTTGCTACTATAGTCCGAGGTTCAGACTCTTCAACAATAGAATAACGAAGCTGCCCAGAGACCCAGCCCCAGCTACAAAGGAGAAAAAGATGTGCTACTTGCCATTTACAAGCCTTTGGGCTGCTTCTGTGGTCCATATCTCTATGTTATTCCTTGATATTTGTTGTTGCATAAATCATTTATAATCCCATTAGGATGATGTGTAGACAGACATATTTGGGGTCAAAAATAAAGAGGTAGAAATAAAGAATCCACAAGGTTTTCATCGAAGCATCAGCTCTTCTTTGTTAGGGAGAATAGAATGGGTGGATGTTTCACTGAGCCAGGGGGAGGAGAGCGCAGAGACAAAAACAGCAGATCTAGTATTGAAGCATATTATTTTATTAGATGACATGTCTGCCCTCTTCTGGCCATCAGTGTTCATTTCATCCAGCAAATGAAAATTCAACCCAAGCCATAGTTCTTAATTTTACTGAGGTAAAAAAAAAAATCTCCAAAATAAAACATGAAAAGGTGTATGTGTATAAATAATGCTAGGCTCCCAACAATTTATTATATTTGCTGCTTCTACACAGTCAGTGTGGATTGAGAAATAATATGACATACAACAAGTAACATAAGAGAACAAGTAAAATTTTACTACTAAAGTTCATACATATAAAATTATTCAATATTGTCTATTGACTGTCTAATGTAGTAAATTCACTCAAATATTTGGGATATGTTAGTAGAAACAAAGTAAAAGAGTAAAACAATGCATATATCGGTTCATGTAGAAGTATAAAAATATCATTATATAATCTCTTATACCTTTAACAAAATTTTTTTTTTTTCATTAATAAAACAGTGTATCAGTGTGATTGGTGCAGCTTTGTAATTACATTTTCCCCCAAAAATATTTAGACTTTTTGAGATACATCTGATTTGTATTCTGTATACAGAGCATCTGTATCATGCACTGAAACTTGTATCCATCAGGTCTGTGAAAGTGACGGTTTCAGTGGCAGCGGGTCCCGATCCACCTGTTATTGATCATATCTAAGTTATGAACTTAGCTGTGATCGATAACAGGTGGATCCTGCCAGGGCCGGCCGTAGGGGTGTGCAACCTGTCCACAGGGCGCATCACTCCAGCAGGTGGAAGGCCGCACTGCGCTGTCTCCCTTCCTCTGCTTGTTTCAGAAGTGCCCGGGCCCGGCCACTCAGTACCCTCTTTTCCTGCCTGGGCGATTCTTCACTCAGTGGCGTCACTACCGCTGTAACAGCCATAGCAGCTCCCTGTCTCCCTGTTCTGCTATCTACTTGCGCCGCTGTAGCTCCCTGAAGGAGCGGAATCCCTGTGTGGCCGGGTATTCTGCTCCTGGACGGGAGCGCTTGATGTCTCTGTTCAGTGGACAGTGACATGAGGGGCAACTCCTGAAGCGGAATCCCCGTCCACAGCGTTGTCGACACTGTGACCGGGGATTCCACTTTAGGAGAAGCCAGTGACATCACTCTCCATAAATGGTCGCAGATGACAGGGTCTTCTCCTGGAGTGGAATCCCCGGTCACAGCGTCAGAAACACTGTGGGCGGGGATTCTACTTCAGGAGTTGCCCCTGATGTCACTGTCCATATATGGACAGAGACATCAAGCGGAGTGCTCCGGGAGCGGAATCCCCGGCCACAGGGGGATTCCGCTCCTTCTGGGAGCTACAGTGGTGCTATCTACAGGAAGGGGGGTGCTATCTACAAGGGGGCGGTGGGCTGTGTGGCACCACCTACAAGGGGGCTGTGTGGCACTACCTACAGGGTGCTGTGTGGCACTACCTGCAAGGGGGCTGTGTGGCAGTATCTACAGGAAGAATCTGTGCTATCTACAAGGGGGCGGTGGGCTGTGTGGCTCTACCTACAAGATGGCTGTGTGGCACTACCTACAAGGGTACTGTGTGGCACTACCTACAAGGGATGGTGTGGAATTATTTACAGAGGGCTTTGCAGCACTACCTACAAGTAGCTGCGTGGCATTATCTACAGGGGGCTGTGTGGCACTACCTACAAGGGGCTGTGTGGCATTATCTACAGGGGGCTGTGTGGCACTACCTACAAGGGGGCTGTGTGGCAGTATCTACAGGGAGAATCTGTGCTATCTGTAAGGGGGCAGTGGGCTGTGTGGCACTACCTACAAGGGGGCTGTGTGGCACTACCTACAAGGGGCTGTGTGGCATTATCTACAGGGGGCTGTGTGGCACTACCTAGAAGGGGCTGTGTGGCATTATCTACAGGGGGCTATGTGGCACTACCTACAAGGGGGCTGTGTGGCAGTATATACAGGGAGAATCTGTGAGTGGCACTACATACAGGGGGCTGTGTGGCACTACCTACAAGGGGCTGTGTGGCACTATCTACAGGGAGCTGCGTGGCACTACCTACAGGGGGGCTGTGTGGCACTACCTATGAGGGGGCTGTGTGGCACTATTTACAAGGGGGCTGTTTTTGTCACTGTTAATAATATAAGTTTCCTGTTCATTTTCCCTAGAATGTATAGTTAATTTCTGGCTGACTCTTTTAACCATTAGGGATATTGTTGCTCCGGGTTACCATATAACCGTTTATATTTGGTTCATTGAATGTATCTGCATGAACTAACTGGTGATACAAATGTATCAATATTTATTTGTCTAGTGTTTTCACACTTTACATTGACACTATTAATTAAAGTAATTTGGTAGACGAATATTATGTGTGCTCCACAAACATTTTATAGATTTTGATATTTTGATATTTTTCTCTTTAATAGAAGTTCTTTTTATAATTATATATGCAATAGTAGATGTTGGTAGAACGAGTAGAGATCTATGACCCCACTCATATGCATATGTGCTATCAACAGGACGTGGAGGGTGCTATATACAAGGGCGCGGTGAGCTGTGTGGCACCACCTACAAGGGGGCTGTGTGGCACTACCTACAGGGGGGCTGTGTGGCACTACCTACAAGGGGGCTGTGTGGCACTACCTACAAGCGTGCTGTGTGGCACTACCTATAGGCAGATTTGTGGCACTACCTATAAGGGGCTGTGTGGCATTATCTACAGGTGGCTGTGTGGCACTACCTACAAGGGGGCTGTGTGGCACTATCTACAGGGGGAATCTGTGAGTGGTGGGCTGATGGTCATTTTACTGTGAGTGGGGAGCTGATGGTCATTTTACTGTGAGTGGGGGCTAATGGTCATTTTACTGTAAGTGGGGGGCTGATGGTCATTTTGCTGTGAGTGGGGGCTGATGGTCATTTTACTGTGAGTGGCGGGCTGATGGTTATTTTTACTGTGAGTGGGGGGCTTATAGTCTTCAAGTGGTTTCCACCTCTGAGCTCCAATTGAAATTAATAGTAGGCAGAAAATACTTGCGGCGCACGTTTGAAGCTTTTTTGCCTGCGTCTTTTGCATTAGCTTCAACGGCTTAAAAAAAAAATGCACAAAAAAAAAGCTCAAACAACGCTGTCAATTCAAAATCTGTTTCAAAATTCCTTAAGGAATTTTGAAGCGGATTTTTTTGCCTTACAAAAAACGCTGTGTGAACATACCCTACGGGTGTAGTGCTTGTTTTTAGCCATTTTCTGTCTCTCTCGAAGCAATTTTTGGTAGGGGTGCCCTGAGGAAATTTTATTTTTCCAGTGGTGCCTCAAGTCCGAAAAGGTTGGGAATCTCTGTACTAGGCTACAGGATCATGCCGGCCTACGCAAGGATGCCGTAGTGGAGCAGCTCAGTTCGTCATGGGTACGGGGCCTAGGTGAGTACAATTTTTTGGGGTTTGGGGACACTGTCTACAAGGGGGAGGTGGAGGCTGTATGGCACGATCTACAAGGAGGAGGTGGGGGATTATTGCACTGTCTACAGGGAGGCTGTATGGCACAATCTACAGGGGGCACTATCTACAAGGGGGGGCTGTGTGTGGCAGCCAGGGAAGAGGTTCATTACACTGTGTGGGGGCCACTAAGCGGACATTACACAGTGTAGGGGTACTACAGGGGGCAATATACTGTGTGTGAGACTTAGGGGGCATAATACTGTTTAGGCACAATTAGAGAACAAAATACTGTGTCCTTGAAGGGGTTATAAATATTATATTATTAAATATTATTATTATACTGTATGGGGGGCACTAAAGAGTCATTATACTGTGTGGGGGCATTTTTATGATGGGTGTGGGGCGCCAAAAGATAATTTCGCATGGGGAGCCATCTATCCTAAGGCCGGCCCTGGATCCTACGTGTCAGAGACACCCAGCACCCACTGTACCCGTCAGTGCCGCTGACCTGACGGATACAAGTTTCAGAGCATGATACAGCTGCTCTGTATACAGAATACAAAGCATGGCAAACACTGTAAAAAATAAAATAAAAAACAATTCTAGAATTACTCTTTTCTGTTCATTCTGCCGTCAAAAAAATTTGATAGAAAGTGATCAAAAAGTCGCATGTACTCCAAAATGGTACCAATAAAAACTACAAGTCGTCCCGCAATAAAAGAAAGTTATGGCTCTTTAAATATGTCGGCACAAAAACAAATCATTTTGAAAAAAAAATGTTATTAACGTGTAAAAGTAGTAAAACATAAGAAAACTATATAAATTTGGTATCGTCGCAGTCGTAACGATGTGCTGAATAAAGTTATTATGTTATTTATACCCTATGGCAAACAAATTGGCAAAATTGCTGTTTTTATTGTATTCCCTCCGAAAACAATTAATAAAAAGTTAATAAATAAATTATATGTAAAACAAAGTGATGCTAATAAATAATACTTGTCCCGCAAAAAACAAGTCCTTATACAGTTATGTTGATGCAAAAATAAAAAAGTTATAGCTCTTTGAATACGACGATGGAAAAAACGTAAAGAATAGTTTGGTCATTAATATATAGACCTGGTTCAAGTTAAAGGGGTTGTCTGTCTTTAATATTTACAAAATAAGCCAATGACAGGTTATCAGCTGTAATCTGTAAAGGAACCCGACAGAAAAGTGTTCAATTACCCTGCAGGGCCATCACAGGGAAATTAAGCATTACATAAAGTCCTTTAAAGTCAATGGGCCGTCTAAGTAACTTTTAATTTACAGTACCATGGGCAATGCTGCTATACACCAAAAGAGCAATTTCTGAAGCCAAGGGGAACCCTTTACGAAGTGAGTACTATGCAGTTACATGTAATTTGATTTATAAGAAGAAAAATAACCAGAATAGTATATATACATAACAAACAACATAATTTCTCGCATTCCGGTTAAGTATAAGAGGTGTAAATGACCAATAACCTTTTTTACACCTAGTCTAACCCATGTAACGACACCTCGCCCCGCAAAGTTTAAACCCTCACACCTCTAAATTGATGGAAAAATAAAAAAGTTATGGCTCTCAGAATATGGCGACACAAAATATTTTTTTCTTTTAGCAAATAGTTTTATTTTTTTAAAAGTGGTATAACCTGGACCAAAACATATAAATTTGGTATCCCCGTAATTGTATCAACCTGTAGAATAAGGTGAATATGTAGTTTTTACCGCCTGATAGACGCCGTAAAAACAAAAAATGGTGTAATCGCTGTTTTTTGCCCATTTCACCCCACAAATAATTACAGTACATTATGCGGTATAATAAATGGTGCCATGAAAAACTACAACTTGTCCCGCACAAAATAAGCCCTCATACGGCTATGTCGACGAAGAAATAGAAAAGTTATGGCTTTTGGAAGGCGGGGAGGAAATAACGGAAATTAAAAACTCGAAATTGGCCTGGTTTTTAAGGGGATAAGGGCTTATACTAGCCAATGATTGTTAACTTTTACTCAACCTAATGATATTTTACGAGATAATCTTCTCATGTACTGTAAAAGGACCTTTGGAAGCTAGTTTCTCTAAAGAATTATGGAAATAAAAATGTATTTATTTTGATTTTGTAGAGCCACAAATTTGGTGGTCGGTAAAAAAAATTAGTTTTTATTTCAAATAGTTTTGTCTATATCAGTATTCTAGACACAAGCTTTTGCTCCAATCTATCTTTTATATTGTGAAATGTGATCATTCTTATAATTACAGTACACATTGTGCCCTTTGTGCATTTTCATATAGATAGGTGCCTTCTCTAAAGCAAATCACCCAGACTTTTAGCGGATTTCCCCAGATTTTGCTACTGAAACCCCCCCAGAGATCAGCTGTTATCACTGGGGAACGATGTAGGCAATAAGAATGAATGAGTAACCATAATGTTTCAGTAGAATCCACCAGTGTGATAGACACTCTTTGCACCATATGAACCCTCCTTTATGACATCCATATGTCCTAACAGGGAACATGAATATGGGCTTATAAACTACATACCCCATAGATGAAAATATCATAGAAAATGTGTACACTTTACTCAATAGCACTTATTAAAAGTCCATAAAACCATGTATAAAAGACCGGGAAACCATTGACACATTAAAAATATCAATAAACACAATGGAAAGTTGTGGCTTGTAAAAACATATATTTCGTAATCAAATCTACATGCAAATGCAGCTACTGTATAATACAAAATGTATCAAGTCTGTTGGTGTCAGATATAGAGACAAAATATTGTGCAAAACGTGCTAACGGGTCAAGTAGTAAACCACAGTGGGTGCAATAGAATCAGTGCATAGACAATACTTGTTCGCTCTGAACAATTTTTACCAACCCGAGTAAGACATGCTGCAATGAATGGACAAGCCACCACCTCAGTCTTTGATGCATGTTTCACCCACTGCTTCCATAAAGCTTCTATGAGGCCTGGCAGCAGACTATAGTTTTGTCTTATGACAAAACTAAATGTCTTCCCTTCTCTTCACTGGGAGTGCTCCTACTTTTATCAGTAGCGACTTATTTAATATAATGCAATTCCCTGTTTTGCAACTCTCTTTGCTCAGATTGCTCTCAGCTAAAATAATTCAAGTTATGAAAGTATGTCAAGTTATAAAACATGATGCTATTCTCTAATATCCAAGTCCAGGCACCTACAAACCTCCATGAACAGCCACAGATTATGATGTGTTCCATTCAATACTTAGTTGTCCAAACAACAGGGCCTCTTATGATAAGCTTGACTCCAGAGTACACACAATGTGAGTAGGCAGTGTCCAACCTGAACAACGTATTTAAGTAGACTGTAAAAACAATAAACTTGTGTAGATGAACCCAAAAGAATCCCAACCCAAAAATATATATGGTATAATTGGGAAAATAGTTTTATAGTTTCAGGTTGGATCTCTACAGGAAAGCAATGACTAGTTGGAAACTTGACCATAATGAAATAATGTAGTTCTCCCCACTTCTAATAGCTGCTTTTTAGATTTATACTAGAAATACCTTCCAAAGGCAGTAGTTCTAAAACTGCCATACACATGAGATGCATGTCAGACAAACCCGCCACATTAGGCGGGACTGGCCGACCATCTAATGTGTATTGCGGCGTCACGACTCTTCCCCTACCACAGGCGTCGGGGGAGAAAAGAGTCGGGCATGTTAACATTTTAACATGCCCAATCCTTTTGTTCATTAGTAGATGAGCCGCTTTCTTACTTCTCGCTATTAAAAACACAAGCATGCTCCTCTGAGCATGGGGGAGTCAGGAGGAATATCTGTTGGTCAATTGATCGTTCGGCCGACAGCTAACTAAAATGTATGGCCAGCTTAAGACTTTCTTGTTAGAACAGTTAAGAAAGGCAAAGTACTCTTCTATTTAAATAGTATCCCATCCTGACAACATAAAAGACACAAGAATGTCATCTATCCTGCCAACTTAAGTTCAAACTTAAGACAGCCTATGGCATGGAGTCACAAAAACATGCATCATGTCTATAGGGCATTTAAAAGCACTGCTAGTAGCAAGCCTTTTATAGCTATAATAGAGAAAATAGTTGACTTTGAAGTAATACATTAATATGCATGTGCAAATGCAAATAATTTTTCCTCGACACAAACATATTCCTGTAAAAACATGGGTGGAATAAAATATGTTGTTATACAGTATATATGTGCGTGTTCGACTTTCTGAATCCTTTAAATGATCTTAATAGAAATCAGAGAAAGACAATGTCAATCAAATGTTTTAATAGCCAGTTTCCAGACAAATGTTTAATATTTGATCATAGACTTTTCAGTATATGCAAGGATTTTAGGAATTGGACTTCAGTAAAAGGCAATATTAAGCACATTGGACAATGTTCCTCACCTGAATCACATCGCTGAAGTCACTATTGATGGAAAAGGACTCCTCATCATTCAGTATATCCTTTAGCTGAGGAAAATCCAAAGGCCTTAAGAAGGTGAAATCAGTTCTTTCTAATGCTGGTGAAATGCAGGTACTATAACATTGATTTGTAGGTCGATTCAATGTCTTAACCTCCATGTATTTTAAGGTACCATCTGAAGTGAGCTGAAGAGTTGGTTGGTGGTGACATTGAATGCCATTCCTTTCAGACCCGCCAAAACATTTGCATAGGCTTTGGTCATTATTTGTCCCTAAACACCTTACAGCCAGAACAATGAATGTAATGACTGACACTGCACTGACAGCAACAAGAGATATTATTAAATATAAGGTCATGTCCGATGCTTCATTATGGGCTGACTGATAGTCTTGAGACTTAGGAGTTTCATCATGTACCACCTCTTCAAAGGAAACATAGATTGTAGCTGTGCTTGATAAGGCTGGGTTTCCATTGTCCCTAACAAGAACCAAAATGGTGTACAAGCTTTCATCAGACTCAAGCAAACTTCTCATCATTCTTATTTCTCCGGTATGTGGAGTGACTTTGAACATGGAAGGATCAGATGACTCTAAGATGCTATAAGAAAGCCAAGCATTATAACCTGAATCAGCATCTACAGCTGCTATTTTGGTGATCAGATAACCTGCCGACACAGGGCGAGGTATTCTTTGATGCTCAATGTCCTCTCTAGTCAAAACTGGATATAGAATTTTTGGATGGTTATCATTTTGATCCAATACAAATATATAGAGCGTGGCATTTGTTTTTAACTTTGGCGACCCTTGATCTTCTACAAAAACTGTAACTTCTAAAAGTTGTATATGTTCATAGTTGAAAGACCGCTGAGCATAAACTTTGCCACTGTTTTCATTTATATATATGAAGGAAGATATTGGAGAACCTGCAATATAGGTTTCTGAAACAGAGAACTTTAGTTGAGAATTTTGTCCTTCATCTGCATCGGTAGCAAACAAAGTGCAAAGTAAAATTCCAGGAACATTATTTTCATATATGTAGGCATTGAAATAATGATGTGAAAAAACTGGAGGATTATCATTGACATCTGAGATATTGAGTACAATTGTTCTTTTTGTGTTCATTGGTGGCGAACCTAAATCAGTGGCGACTAAGTATATGGTGTACTGAGGTTTCATTTCTCTATCTAAAACACCATCTGTGATCAAAGAATAGTGATTTTCAAATGATTTAAATTTAAAGGGAATCCATGGTGGTATTGCTACGTGCACTTCTCCATTTTTGCCAGAATCTCGATCAATTATATTAAACAATCCAACTACTGTGCCAATAGGTGTATTTTCTGGAATTGAGTTTTCAAGGGAAGTCACATAAACTTCAGGAGCATTATCATTGGAATCTTCAATTTCTACTTGAATGACACAATGTCCTTCCATAACTGGAACACCTTTATCTCTTGCTCTTACATAGATTTCATAAAAACTAGAATCTTCAAAATCAATTCTTCCTTGAACATGAATCTCTCCAGTATATGGATCAAGCTTAAACAATTTTCCTGCTGAATTTAGACTGTGGTCCTCTAAAGAATACTCAATTTCACTGTTTGGACCTTCATCCTTATCTGTAGCATTAAGTCTTATTAATAATGTGCCCGGCATAATATTTTCTAATAAACTAATCTTATAAACTAGCTGATCAAATGTTGGAGGGTTATCATTGTTATCTAAGACATGGACAGTTATTTTTGTTGTCCCCGATCTAGCCGGATGGCCACCATCTAATGCAGTCAATACAAGGTGATGTTCAGCTATTTCCTCTCTGTCTAAAGAATTTTCTAATACTAATTCTGGGAAAAGCTTTCCATCTTTTAATTGCTTAACATTCAGTGAAAAGTATTGGCTTGGACTCATCTCATATGAACTGACAGCATTAGTGCCTACATCTTGGTCAATAGCGTTTTCTAAAGGGAACCTCAACCCAGGAGCTGCAAGTTCAGCTATTTTAATCAGCCTTTCATTATTGATAAAATGAGGTGAATTATCATTTATGTCCAAAACCTCAATAAACAAACGAAATAACTCTAAGGGCTTCTCTATTATCAATTCTACAGGCAACAAGCAGCTTGAACTGAAACCACACAAGCTTTCTCTGTCTATCTTTTCATTCAGTAGCAGATCTCCAGTTTCAAATCGAAATACAAAATACCTTCTGCTTTCTTCAGATCCTAGTCTTAGTCTCCGCTCAAAAGTCTGTTCAGCATTCAATCCCAGATCATGAGCCACATTTCCTATAAGTGTTCCAGGCTCGGATTCTTCTACCATAGTATAGTGTAACTGAGCAGAGACCCTTCCAAAAAATCCAAGAGAAAAAACATATAATACTTGCCACATCCAAGCATTCCATTGCTTCTTAAAGTGCATTTTAATGAAATGCTTCCCTGAGAATGATAGGTAAAAGATGTCAGGTTGTTAGATGAACTCCCAAATCATCATATGGTCTGGATTAATCCAATAAAGCAAATTAAATCCTTACTAACTGTTCCTTTTATCAAAGCGACTTTGCATAGCTTTGTTATTCATACTGATCAAAGTGAGAGAGGGAGGGTGAGTCACTGACGGGGGTGGAGAGAAGGAAGACAGCAAAAGAAGATATTATGTGTTAGCTCTCAAGATTATTGGTTAAGAGTTACTCCCACTCTTCCAATGACTAAAACTGCTCTGGCATTACAATAAGTACTAATATAATGGCATTAGTAAGTACAGAACAACTCATATCTTCCAATGTTCATTTTTAAGAGGCAGCATTTTTGCTATAGAATAGAAAAACACAAATTCAGACAATTAAAAACCCGAACTAGAGATCCGGCGCTATCATACAATTCTATACTGTATTTTAAACATATATAATAATTCCCCTGCAGCAGATGGATCCTTGATGCAGTTAACAAGTTCGTCCCTACCATAAAAAGAAATTCAAGTGCTTGACATATTGTAATTATACATTACTAATTCTACCATGGAGATATGCAAATCTTGGAAGAGATATTACGCCTTTGGAAAAAATAACTTAAGGCACATTTTTCTGGAGTGAAGAAATCAGAAAACTGTAGTCTTCTTTTATGTGACAATGCAGAAATGAATTTATTTACACAGTTTTGTATAAACTAAAATGAATCCAAGACTCTTTTTGATCCTTTTCCAAGAACACATTGGTACCAAATGCTCAAGCCCCGTCTGTTATAATGTTGTTAAAAAAAAAAGTGACTGAGTGGGCAGCTATCTCATATAAGCCTACAGATTTATACACAAAATATTTCCGCTTCTATGACATGATCATTTAATATTTCTTCCAAACTGATTATAAGTAACAAATATTAAAAACTTCAAATAGCCAACAATATTAAGAGGCAAAAAATCAACTGAATGTTAGTAGAAAATATAAGCGCCTTAGAACATGTCTTCTAAAATGTTTTGTGCAGAATGCAGTGACAGAAAGGGCAACCTCTTCTCTAAAGTAAGTTGTCCAGGTGATCATCTGTTGCTGGTGGAACTTGTAACCAAACACACATCTCCCCTGCTGCAGCCGCTATTGGAGAAATGTAGAATCACACGGTCAGCACGAGACTGCCAGACCTGGAGCTAAGTTTTCTTAGTGGCTCTCCACATTGGTTATTAGAAGAGGAGTCCCAAACCCGAGCAGGGCTTATGGACAGGGGGTTAAGGAAAGAGATGGGTCCCTGATTTTACTTATTACATCAACATGCAGGAATAGTCTGTTCCATTTTTAGAGGAACTATTCAGCTTCAGTTAAATGGTCAGCTAACAGCCAAAATTTCAGAGAATTATATACATAAAATCTGGTCAAAGAAAAAGTGTTAGTGTTGCCTTTAGCAACGAATGTGATCACAGTTTTCATTTTAAAATAAGATCTTGAAAAAACGAAATGGAAAGCATCCATGGCCAAAGTCATAGTAGAATGCATTGTGCAGGTTTCAACCAGGGCTTCCGTCCAACTAACCTCATCACAAAATCCAAAAGTAAATTATAGACAGCACTCACGTCTTAATGAGAAAAGCTGCTGAGCCGAACTGTTGCACGACCGGATTAAAGTTACTATATCTTTTTGCATCAAGACATGAGTGTTGTCTGTTACTTTCTTGGTGGATTAAAATAAGATCTTGGAAGAGAAAAGCTGGAAACTGATTGGTTCCTATGGACAACACTGGCAATCTTTTTTAGAACAGTTTTTATGTACATTGCCTAGAGTATCCATTGATACAAACATACAATTGAGATTGACATGGAATTTTTTTTTTTAAATGAGGGTATCCCCATTTAAAAGTTTAGGTGTGACAACACACTGCATACATAGAGGGATACCACCACTGGACATGTTGCTTTTTATCCAAGTTTGCCTTTCATTTAATAAGAAATTGATTGGGACATACCCTTAAACAGGTCAGGCATTATTAATGTGTTATAACACGTTATTTATTAAAGCATCCATGTGGTATTTTAGGATCAAATGAATCACATCCATGGGCATTCATGGTTTGATCCCTCATCGTTGCATGGATTATTTTCTTGTTCAACAAACCAAGACTTCCATCACACAGAAGATCAAACTATGGATGCATGAAGATAGATATGGACAAGCCCTATGAAAATCCACCCACCATATAAGAGATGTCTAATTAGGTTTGAGAAAGATGCTGCCCACGACCTGTTATATCTTTAGTGGTAAAAATCCCATTAGGACAGTAAGTGACAGTGCAACACAATTATTATAAGCAACACATGAACCGTAGCAGGAGAAGTTTGGATTATTGCTAACAATAGTAGGTTTAGCAGTACAGAATGCTCATAATATAGAGAAAGTGGCTGACAGATTTGACAATGTTACAGATTGTGTTTGATGTTTTGATAGCTGCCCGAGGGGGCATGTGCATGTGCCAAGTACTTGACCCAGCCTGTTGCCATTATATAGACCTTATTGGCATTATGCAGGACAAGTATGACATAGATAAAGCTAAGAAAATAAAGAAAGACTTCAGGAAATCTTTTCCAATGCTTCACAGCAAAGGCTAACAACGTACCCACCATCCTAGATCTTTTAATTAAGTATGTACCTTATGAGTGAAATGAGTATGGGAAGGAATATTGCTGACATGCCCAGGGGATAAGGTGAAAAGGCTAGGTAAGTCCGCAAGGGGATAAGCCCTCTTTTAAGTACCTGGCTTGGATACAAAATGTCCTCAAATAAACAAAAGGTGGGAAATGTGAAAGCGATTAGAATATGTTTAAAAGATGACATTTTGCGTGGTCTCAATTTTGTATAGTTGGCGTCCATTTTGGATCGTTGGAATCCATCTTGTGGCATGAAGGAGCCATTTTGAGATTAATAAGTCATGATTGTTTTAAAGCAAATATATCTGTGAGCATTGTCTGAAACAATTCTATGTTATTTGTTCTTGAGATTAATGTTTTTTATTTAGTCTCTCTCTAGTATGGAGAATACAGATGAATATTTACCTATTTTTGTGTGGTAAGGAGCCGCTCAACCTTGAAGCTTATGGAGAAAGATCATGTTTAGTACAAGGGAGGGGGTCAGTCTGACTCTTAGCCTTGGAGAAGAGTTTTGTATACTATAAGGGAGGGGGAAGTCTGACTCCTAGCATCTGTGACGTGGTATATTTTGGGAACTTATGGTTTACATTCGAAACACCTCCAGAGCCTATGATTGGTTCAGGACAAAACATATTGTCATTATATGATATTGGTTAAATCATAACCAAATTAATGTCATATTGTAAACATTGTAAACAATTGTCTGGAATCAAGCTGCTTCTACTTTGAAAGATATTATTTTAATTGTTTGATGAATAAACGCCAGAGAAGGAATGTGAGCATAAAAAGCATGGTCTCTTGTGTCATGTTTTCTCATATTCATATATATATATATATATATATATATATATATATATATATATATATATATATATTGATTATCTATGATTTTAAACTGGATAAATCACTGGCGGGCGGGTACCGGTTAACATACCCAATACAAAATTCAGTCTAATATATTTCAGTCTAATATATTTTGGCCCATGATTGCATCAACAAAATGTGATTGATGTTAGGTGGATCCTTTGTGTCAGAAACACACAGAACCCGCTCTTAGTTGAGCCATCAGTTCAGCTGAACTCACAGAATGGGCTACATAGAAACTGTATACATAGAAACTGTAATGTAAAAAGTGAAAAAAATAAAAGGCAATTCAAAAGTACTTAAAAATACAAAACACGGTTATTTAATAAAAAAAAAAAAAAATAACACTGCCTTCAAGGCATGCAAATTTTTGCACCCTTTGGACAGCCTGCTGAAATATTTAACTATATATATATATATATATATATATATATATATATATATATATACATTTATATGGATACACCTAAATAAAATGGGAATGGTTGGTGATATTAACTTCCTCTTCACACACTGATAGCAACACCGCAGAAGAAATGCTAGCACAAGGCTTCCTTAGACCTTTATCTTTGGGGTCATCTGAAGGTAATTGTCTATGCTGTGAAGATACGAGATGTGCAGCAACTGAAACTACGGATACTGGAAGCCTGTGCTAGCATTTCTTCTGCGGTGTTGCTATCAGTGTGTGAAGAGTGGGAGAAGAGGGTTGCATTGACAATCCAACACAATGGGCAGCACTTTGAACACATTTTATAAGTGGTCAGAAACTTGTAAATAACTCATGAAAGAATAAAGTAATGTTAAAACCAAGCACACCATTGTTTTTCTTATGAAATTCTCGATAAGTTTGATGTGTCACATGACCCTCTTCCTATTGAAAAAACTAAAGTTGGATACAAAATGTCCGACTTCAAAATGGCCACCATGGTCAACACCCAGCTTGAAAAGTTTCCCCCCTCCCATATACTAATGTGCCACAAACAGGAAGTTAATATCACCAACCATTCCCATTTTATTTAGGTGTATCCATATAAATGGCCCACCCTGTATATATATATATATATATATATATATATATATATATATATAGATATAGATATAGATATATATATATCTATCTATATCTATATATATATATATATATATGTATACATATATAATCAAGATACAGATGAATACAGCACTCCAACATACCTATATATCAGGCCATGTGCTCGATACCAGGGGATGAATCAATCCCCAACTTGAATGGGAAGCAACCATACACTTAGGAAACGGCACCAGGACTTCAGAGTAGATGAAACAGGGTGGATTTATTCACTTCAAGTGAGCGACGTTTCGGTTCAACAGAGAACCTTTCTCGAGCTGTTACTGCGTTCTATGGTTGCTTTCTATATATATATATATATATATATATATATATATGTCTATATATAGACATATATATGTCATATATAGATATATTTATATATATATATATATATATATATATATATATATATAGAAGAAGAAAATTTGCAGCACTCCAACATGAAAAAAGTGGTGGTTTATTCAATCCAAAACAACAATTGCTGTTGTTTTGGATTGAATAAACCACCACTTTTTTCATGTTGGAGTGCTGCAAATTTTCTTCTTCTATATATTATTATACGTCCGAGGATCGGGACGTTTTGCTGGGCTCCTGGTCGATTATTCTTATGTGAGTGCTGCTGCCTTCTTGTTTGCTATATATATATATATATATATATATATATATATATATATATATATATATATTTGTAAAGCTACTTAATTGCTTAAATCTAATAGGAAATCTACAGTATTTGCTATGTTTTTGTTACTTTACATTTTATAGACTGGGGATCTTTGGGTAAAGCTGAAAATGTCACTATAGTCCAGAGTTAAGTTGCTATATATGCCCCAAAGATTTACTAATGTATTCTAGATATCGTCTGTTATATTTTTTCGGGCCTCAGATTAAGTCTGTGCTGGGCAACACTCTTGAGTGACATTATCCCTGTGATTATCATGCAGAGGGAGTTTTTCTCCTGCTCATACTCTTGGGCAGTACACAACAATGGTCAAGAGTCATGACTAAGCACAGACATAAGCTACAGCCCAGAAGGGGGCAGTATTGACCCCGAAGTTTTAGTTAAAGGGGTTATCTGGGTTATTAAAATTGATGGCCCATCCTTAGGATAGGCCATCAATATTACATTGGTGGGGGTCGGACTGTTGGCACTTCAGCTGAACAGCTGCTTGAAGGGGCTGCAGCGCTTGTAAGTGTGCCATAGCCTCTTCATTCTTTACTTGGTTCTCCTCTCCCATTAATACTGGTGCAAGATATTGCACCAGTGTCACATTCACTTGAATGGGACAGTACGAGTGACGCAGCCCCCCAGCGATCTAATATTGATGATCTATTCTAAGGATAGAGCATCAATTTTAATAACCCAGTTAACCCCTTTAAGCAAAAGTTAGGAACGCTTTAACTTGCTGATATTTCATCTGATCCAATTAATTTATTTTTATTTTTTGTACCTATTGTTGCCCTTCCCCTCAACCCTGTAATGGCAGGAAGGAGGTGAAGGGAAAGTGAGCCCTAATCTACCCACCGCCCTGTCCCTGCCTACTTGCAACGACCCGCCCTAGGCGACGAGGTACAACTGGGCGGCGGTCCCTACGCTGGCTAAGTGCACAGGAAGACAAACAGGGAACACGCAAGGGAAGGGGCAGTAGCCACGGAACGCCACGAGGAAACGGGGCGGCGAACGAACAGTCAGGACCAGGACGAAGTGAGTACACCCGAGCAGGCACGGAGACAGAAGCAAGCCAGGGCAAGCAAGCAGGTCAAGCAGAACTGCAGCAAGGCAGAAGCACGGCAGAAGCAGGCTGGAGCAAGCAGCAGTGGGGCCAGGAATCCAAAAGAATTACAAGCACTGAGGGAGAGCACAGGGCAGGTAATAAAGGGCAGGGGGCGGAGCTAACTCCGAGAGACCAGGCCGCGATAGGCTCTCCCACTCCTGAGCCTGCCACCCTGGTTGGTGGGAGATGGTGTCAGTCGAGCAGGTCTGGCCTCAGGTGTGGATTGATTAATCCCAGGAGTATAGCTAGATGAAGTACCTGGCAGATCCCTAACAGTACTCCCCCTTTTATGAGGGGCCACCGGACCCTTACTAAGGGGACCCGGTTTAGTGGGGAAGAGGAGGTGGAACCTCCTGATCAATACCCCAGCGTGAACATCACGGGCAGGTACCCAAGTCCTCTCCTCCGGCCCGTATCCTCTCCAATGGACCAGGTACTGGAGGGAGCCCTGGACCATCCTACTGTCCATAATCTTGGCCACCTCGAATTCCACCCCCTCAGGGGTGAGAACGGGAACAGGAGGTATCCTCGAGGGGGACCAGGACGGGGAGCAGCGTTTAAGGAGGGAGGCATGGAAGACGTCATGTATGCGAAAGGATGGGGGGAGCTCCAGACGGAAGGATACAGGGTTGAGGACTTCAATGATCTTATAAGGTCCAATAAATCGGGGAGCAAACTTCCTGGACGGGACCTTAAGGCGCAAGTTCCTGGACGACAACCAGACCAAATCCCCGACGACAAACCGGGGGTTAGCAGAACGTCTACTATCCGCCTGAATCTTTTGTGCGCTCTGGGACGCCTCTAGGTTCTTCTGAACCTGGGCCCAGACAGTGCACAGTTCCCGATGAACCTCCTCTACCTCAGGATTATTGGAACAACCAGGGGAGACGGAGGAGAACCTTGGGTTAAACCCGAAATTACAGAAAAACGGGGAGACCCCTGACGAGTTACTGACCCGGTTATTCAGGGAAAATTCAGCAAGGGGAAGGAATGAGACCCAATCGAATTGACAGTCAGAGATGAAACACCTTAAATATTGTTCCAGGGATTGGTTGGTCCTTTCCGTTTGGCCATTAGTTTCGGGATGGAAGGCGGAGGAGAAGGACAGATCAATCTCCAACTTTTTACAAAAAGCTCTCCAAAATAAGGAAACAAATTGTACCCCTCTGTCAGAAACGATATTGACTGGGGCCCCATGGAGACGCAGGATGTGTTTCACAAACAAAGAAGCTAACGTCTTGGCGTTAGGTAGCTTCTTAAGGGGCACAAAGTGGCACATCTTGCTGAAGCGGTCGACTACCACCCACACCACCGACTTGCCCTGAGATGGAGGCAAATCGGTGATAAAATCCATGGAGATATGGGTCCAAGGTCTCTGGGGAATGGGCAAGGAACGTAGTAGGCCCGCAGGTCGGGACCTAGGGGTTTTGGACCTAGCGCAAACCTCACAAGCGGCGACGTAAGCCCTAACATCTTTAGGCAACCCAGGCCACCAATAGTTTCTGGTAATGAGGTGTTTGGTGCCCAAGATGCCAGGATGACCAGATAGAGCGGAGTCATGGTTTTCCCTGAGTACCCTCAGCCGGTATTGCAGGGGAACAAACAGTTTGTCCCCAGGGACGTTCCCGGGAGCTGCACCCTGATCAGCCGCGATATCAGAAGCTAAATCAGAATCCGTGGCAGAGACGATTATACCAGGGGGTAAAATACAAGCGGGATCCTTCTCGGAAGGAGGATTGGCCATGAAACTACGTGACAGAGCGTCAGCCTTAATATTCTTGGACCCAGCCCTATAGGTAACCAAGAAATTAAATCTGGTAAAGAATAGTGCCCACCGAGCTTGTCTAGGATTAAGCCTCCGGGCCGATTCTAGGAAAACCAGATTCTTGTGATCCGTAAGGACCGTTACCTGGTGTCTGGCCCCCTCCAGGAAGTGCCGCCACTCCTCAAAAGCCCATTTAATGGCTAGAAGTTCGCGGTTACCAATATCATAGTTACTCTCCGTGGGCGAAAACTTCCTAGAGAAGTAAGCACAGGGGCGGAGATGGGTGAGGGAGCTGGTACCCTGGGACAAGACGGCCCCCACTCCCACCTCGGAAGCGTCAACCTCCACAATAAATGGCTCCTCTTGGTTGGGCAGAATCAGCACGGGGGCCGAGATAAAGCACTTCTTGAGAGTCTCAAAGGCCTGGACGGCCTCAGGGGGCCAATGGAGGACATCGGCACCCTTGCGGGTAAGGTCCGTAAGAGGCTTAGCGACGACCGAGAAGTTGGCAATAAATCTCCTGTAATAGTTGGCGAACCCTAAAAAACACTGTAACGCCTTAAGGGAGGCAGGTTGGACCCATTCCGCCACAGCTTGAACCTTGGCAGGGTCCATGCGGAATTCATGAGGAGTGAGGATTTGCCCTAAAAATGGTATCTCCTGTACCCCAAAGACACATTTTTCAGTCTTAGCAAACAGATTATTCTCCCGAAGGACCTGGAGCACCTTCCTGACATGCTCCACGTGGGAGGACCAGTCCTTGGAAAACACCAGTATGTCATCAAGGTACACAACAAGAAAATTACCCAGGTACTCTCTCAGGATTTCATTAATAAAATTCTGGAAGACAGCAGGGGCATTACACAACCCAAAGGGCATGACCAGGTATTCAAAATGACCCTCGGGTGTGTTGAACGCAGTTTTCCACTCATCCCCCTCTTTGATGCGGATAAGGTTATATGCCCCCCGTAGATCGAACTTAGAAAACCATTGGGCTCCCTGAACCTGATTAAAAAGATCCGGAATCAAAGGAAGTGGGTACTGGTTCCTTACGGTGACCTTATTCAGGTTACGATAATCAATGCACGGCCTAAGACCACCATCCTTCTTCCCCACGAAGAAGAAGCCAGCACCTACAGGAGAAGTCGAGGGGCGAATGAAACCCTTGGCCAGGCATTCTTGGATATACACCCTCATCGCTTCACGTTCAGGACATGAAAGATTAAATATCCTACCCTTAGGAAGCTTGGCACCAGGCACCAAATCGATAGCGCAATCGTAATCTCTATGGGGGGGCAACACCTCGGAGGCCTCCTTAGAAAACACATCGGCGAAGTCCTGAACAAACTCAGGAAGCGTGTTTACCTCCTCCCGGGGAGAAATAGAGTTAACGGAAAGACATGACATAAGACATTCATTACCCCATTTGGTGAGATCCCCAGTATTCCAATCAAATGTGGGATTATGCAACTGCAACCAGGGAAGACCTAATACCAGATCAGACGATAATCCCTGCATCACCAGTACAGAGCACTGCTCCAAATGCATGGAGCCAACCAGGAGTTCAAAAACAGGAGTATGCTGAGTAAAATAACCATTAGCAAGGGGGGTTGAGTCGATTCCTACTACAGGGATGGGATAAGGTAAATCAATACAAGGCATCTTTAGAGACATAGCAAATTCCACAGACATGATATTAGCAGATGAGCCAGAATCCACGAAAGCACTGCCCGTGGCAGACCGGCCAGCAAACGAGACCTGAAAGGGAAGCAAAATTTTATTGCGTTTCACATTAACGGGAAATACCTGTGCGCCCAAGTGACCTCCCCGATGATCACTTAGGCGCGGAAGTTTTCCGGCTTCTTATTCTTGCGCCTGGGACAGGTGTTCAGTAGATGCTTGTCGTCCCCACAGTAGAAGCAGAGACCATTCATTCTGCGAAACTCCCTACGTTGTCGAGGGGACGTGGAGGCCCCGAGTTGCATAGGTACCTCCGAGTCCTCCGTGGAGGGGCGAGGAGACGGGACCTCGGGGGGAATCGCAGAAAAGTCAGAGGGGAGCACACTGAAGCGTTCTAGCTGACGTTCCCTGAGACGACGGTCAAGTCGTACTGCTAGGGCCATAACCTGGTCAAGGGAGTCAGGCGAGGGGTAGCTAACCAGCAGATCCTTCAGGGCGTCAGATAATCCTAACCTAAACTGGCACCTTAGGGCCGGATCGTTCCACTGAGAAGCTACGCACCACTTCCTAAAATCAGAACAGTATTCCTCAACCGGTCTCCTACCCTGACGTAAGGTCACCAGCTGACTCTCGGCTAAAGCAGTCCTGTCAGTCTCGTCGTAAATGAGTCCGAGGGCAGAGAAAAAACGATCAACAGAGGAAAGTTCAGGGGCGTCAGGAGCCAAGGAGAAGGCCCACTCTTGGGGCCCTTCCTGGAGTCGGGATATGATGATACCCACCCGCTGGTTCTCGGAACCTGAGGAGTGGGGCTTTAGGCGGAAATACAGTCTGCAACTCTCCCGGAAGGAGGGAAACGTCTTACGGTCCCCTGAAAACCGGTCAGGTAACTTGAGGTCGGGTTCTAGAGGTGAGGTGAGGGGTACTACTAAAGCAGCGTCACCCTGATTGACCCTTTGGGCCAGGGCCTGGACCTGTAGGGAGAGGCCCTGCATCTGCTGGGTCAGGGTCTCAAGGGGGTCCATGATAGCGTCAGCGTAGGAGAAATGGTAGACTAGGTAAGGGCTTGTAATTATGTAATGGCAGGAAGGAGGTGAAGGGAAAGTGAGCCCTAATCTACCCACCGCCCTGTCCCTGCCTACTTGCAACGACCCGCCCTAGGCGACGAGGTACAACTGGGCGGCGGTCCCTACGCTGGCTAAGTGCACAGGAAGACAAACAGGGAACACGCAAGGGAAGGGGCAGTAGCCACGGAACGCCACGAGGAAACGGGGCGGCGAACGAACAGTCAGGACCAGGACGAAGTGAGTACACCCGAGCAGGCACGGAGACAGAAGCAAGCCAGGGCAAGCAAGCAGGTCAAGCAGAACTGCAGCAAGGCAGAAGCACGGCAGAAGCAGGCTGGAGCAAGCAGCAGTGGGGCCAGGAATCCAAAAGAATTACAAGCACTGAGGGAGAGCACAGGGCAGGTAATAAAGGGCAGGGGGCGGAGCTAACTCCGAGAGACCAGGCCGCGATAGGCTCTCCCACTCCTGAGCCTGCCACCCTGGTTGGTGGGAGATGGTGTCAGTCGAGCAGGTCTGGCCTCAGGTGTGGATTGATTAATCCCAGGAGTATAGCTAGATGAAGTACCTGGCAGATCCCTAACAAACCCCTTCATATTTTGCCTAATTTTTGATTGATGTAACTTGTACTAATTGCTTTTCATTTTAACTACCTGTTACTTCCTCTAGATATAAAGCACTGTTGGATATGCTGATGCTATATATGTAAAGATTATTATTATTGTATTAAACTGTAGAAAGTATTATGCATGACTCACAAACATGTACTGTTTATTTTCTTTTTAGATTACTCTACTGGAGATATATTTTTGTGGGTCACAATTATAACTATTCTTGATAACTAATATACTACTAAATTAATCACAGTTCTTTATAGGGAGGAATACTGCTGGTGAGCTGTGGAAGAAAGTTGTATGAAAATCTATCTCAAGGAAGAAGAAATAAGTGAAAAATTATGCTTGGCAAAGCTAAAGATAACTGATGTATTGTTGCTTTAAATGTACAAAAGAAAGACAATAAATAAATAAATAAATTCGTTATTAAAGGTGTATTCCAGCCTACAGCATTTTTTACTTACTCACTGGGACCCCCAACAATCACCAGAACAGAGTACCCTGGTCCCCTATTTTCCCTCAGCCGCAAGACTTTGAATGAAGCGGCAAAGCCATGCCCGGCCCCTGCTCTATTCAAACTCTTCCTTCAGCCATCTTGCGGCTGAGGGGAATGGGGGTCCCCTGTGATTGGTGGAGGTCTCAGTGGTCAAACCCCCACTGATCTAGCACTTATAAACTATCCAGTGGTTAGGAGAAAAATGCTGTAGGATGAATCACCCCTTTAAGTATCATCTCACTGTAGTCTCCGGCCATAAAGCATTCAGTTTAGTTGTTAGCCAACTGGAAACTGCAACACCTGTATAGATGTGTTCTTTTTAACTTGTTTCTAAATCTGACATATCCTGAGCTTTAATGGCGCAAGATGTAAAGCAAACATATAAAATGAAAAGTATACCTCCAGTGGATGCCATCTTTCGACCATCTGTCACCCAAAGACTACCATTTTTCAAAATAGTAACATTTTAATTTCTAATATTTAATTTATACTTTTCTTTACTGGATGGTGTGAGATTGTATGGAATTGTTATCATGACAAATTGTATAACATGATGCAGTTCAAGAAAAGTTAAGTGTGGACACAGCTGTAGTTTTTGTTTTTTCTTTTTCTTCTAATAATTTTTTATTTTTTGAGAGATTCTTGAGAGATTTCAGTGTATATATATATTTTTTTTTTTTAGATATTCTTGAGATATTCTAGTGTATATATGTATATATATATCATATGAAGATTCAAAATTCAAAAGGTGGTTTATTCATCGATGTAAATGCAATATTTAAGCCCTGTGACAGAACTAAAACGTTGCATTTATATGAATTAATAAGTCACCTTTTGCATTTTGAAAATACTGGGAGTTCTGCGATTTCTTCATCAGTGTATATTTTGGACCCAGGATCAAGGTCAGGTTTGAAAAGCACCCATTGGTAATTTGTTTTGGAAGTGCTACTGGTTCCTTCCCTCCTTACTATATAATGTCATATTAATAGTAGAAAGATACAGAGACTGATAGAGGAGAGCTATCACATGGTAAACACAACTTTCCCTATTCTTCTCAAACTCCACCTAGAAGCACTACTGTATATTTTTCTGTAAGTCAGTCTACAGTACAGATGTGTCCTTCCTCACTTTTTCTGTTATCTCAGCATATCTTGAGATGTGTGGTGCGAGATGACCAGCTTTTGATTTTGCAAATCCCCTTTAAAAGATGTCTATGCTAAATGTGTCTATGAGCCGCCACCCAGTAATTGTATTGTGAATTGCAGCCTGTCAGGGGTTTTGCAAGCATGTCGCGATATTGTATTTAATTGGTTAAATAAGCAGTTAGAATCCTTAACCAACAAGTGTTGTATACGGAATATTACTTGAGCTAACTTGCAAAAAGTGTTTTAACACTCTATGAATTTGTCAGGATATGTTTACCCCTTTTGACACAAAGTGTATTTTATATAGGTTACAGTGCCCATGTGTGCATTGTCTGCTCCTAATGCATAGCCTATGCGAAAAGAGCTCATGGAAAAGTTTGTATAAAGTAGACAAGCCCTTTCAAATCAAAACTCAGAAATATAAAAACTCAGGAATAGGCAACCTTGGTGAGGTAAAGATTTATTCTTATAAGTAAGATGAATATCTTGTTTCACACAGAAGAGAAATAACCTGTTTAAACAACAAACTGGACCAATGTTCACCATATGAACGGAAAAAGTGATAAGACCAAAATTGCCACTTTCTAATCAGATTGTAATGTCAGGATAGGGAGACAGACAGGTGAGCCCTAATCTACCCACAACTCAGTCCCTGCCTACTTGAGGTGGGGTTCAAAAGGTGGAGTGGAGGGCACTACCTGGGTAGCATCACGCTGGTTGCACCTCTGAGCCAGGTCTTGGACCTGTAGGGAGAGACCCTGCATTTGCTGAGCCAGGGCCTCAAGGGGGTCCATAGTGTGTCAGGGACCAGGGTAGAAAAGTATATGGGCCTGTGATTATGTAATGTCAGGATAGGGAGACAGACAGGTGAGCCCTAATCTACCCACCACTCAGTCCCTGCCTACTTGCACAGCCCGTCCTAGGTGACGGCGTACAACTGGGCGACGGTCCCTACGCTCAATATGTGCATGACAGACAAAACAAGACAAGGGTACACAGTAGCAAAGGGAAGAGGGGCAGTTGCCCACGGCAACACCGTGAGCAACAGAGTAGTGGACGAGCCGAGTCCAACCAGGAGTGTACGTGGTAACAAATGCAGAGCAGGAAAATAGTTAGTCAAGCCAGGGTCAATATGAAGCAGAGGTCAATGGTAACAGCAGGAACAGCAGAGCCAGGAAACAAGAGAATCACAGGCAAAGGACAAGCAGCAAATGAAGGTATAAGTAGACCAAGGGCGGGAGCTAGAACTGTCTGGCCAGGCTGCGATAGGCTCTCCCACTCCTCAGCCTACCAGCCTGACTGGTAGCAGATCGAGTCACTCTAGCAGAGAACTAGGAACAGATGCAGGCTGATTAACCACGGGCGTCGACACAGAAGCGGTGTCAGGCAGATCCTTTACACAGATATTATAACATGATAGCAGAAGCAAAAACAAGAACGTACAACAATGAACTATTATTATAACAATTACTGGAATGTGTGTTCACCACTGTGATCATCATTAAGTTCAATACCGTTAAGACAAGAACCGATCATCGAGGCAGTTGATCAGCTGATAGAAACAAAGAAAAAATGTTGGTCCGCTCACCACTGAGGCAAAGTTAAACACCACGTGTCTCTGTTTTTGATCGGAGAGGAAATCTACGTCGGAGGTAGGCAAGGATCCAGAAATTCTAGAGATGGGTCCGGCACACGATGTATTTAAAATTCAATGCTGCTTTATTGGTATCAAATGTTAAAACAAATGGTGTTCTGTGCCCAGGATTTTATTTATCTGTTTTAACATTTGATACCAATAAAGCAGCATTACATTTTAAATACATTGTGTGCCGGACCCATCTCTAGAATTTCTAGATCATTGATGAGCGTTTGTTTGCTCTTCTAAAAAGGAGCAATGACCAGTAATGTATGGGGACGAGCGATTACACAGGGCAATGATCGTGAACCAGTGTTCATATGAATGCTCATTTGCCTGATTACTGGCCTGTGTAAAAGGGCCCTAAAGCATTCTCATTGCTGAATTGCTCAGTCAAGACCTGTTAGAGATCTACAAGTAGATCTCAACTTACTGGTTGCCTGTCTGGTGATTTCATTGTAGCCAAAATATGTCTATACCAATTAGAAAGCATTCTTAGTTAGAGGAGCAAGTATAATTATAATATTATCAGCAGATTATAATTATTTTAAATTGTAAGCCACATATAAATATATACTGTACATCATGCTGCGTCCTTAAGAGCGGGAGTCACTTTTTGTAACAGCTTTCTGGTTTGGATAATAGAGCTGGCTATAGCTGGGGGACACCTTCCCCCCTCTATGATGTTTATATGTCTGATATTAACAGTTGCAACCAAGTCCTCTAGGTCCTAGTACTTTGAATCCTTTCTGAATATGTCCCATAGCTTCTATAATGCTGCCTAGGTTCAACTTACTATGTCACATACCTGTGGTACAGTATTTTCTGGCAGCCTGTCTGGTTGATCATTTGCAACAGCTGAATCTTCAGTGTCTATGAGATTGTCTGTAGGGACGTTCTGCACTGATTTCAGATAAGCAATTTCATTCTGCTTTGAGTCCATAGTCACACACACATCATAAGAGAATGGAAAAGGTAAACTTGTATCACTGATCTCAGAAGGACATCCCAGGGTGAACTGAGGATACACGTTTTGGCTAAAAGTTCCGAATGATGTTGGAGTGTTTGTTTTTCTGAATTTTGAAATCACTATAATCACTACAGTTACAATGAACAAAAGAGAAATCAGCGCAATCGAAACTACAAGGTAGAAAGTTGTATTAGAGGATAAATCTGAATAAATTGTTTGATGTTTTATCTCTGGTTCAACTTGTTGAAAGTTTTCTACTACAACCAAACTCAAAGTAACTGTAGATGATAGAGATGGAACTCCATTATCCTTCACCAGAACCACCATTTTTTGTCTTAAAGAATCCATGTCTGGTAGATCCCTGCTTATTCTGATTTCACCATTACGTTGACCAATGGTAAATAAAGATGGTTCATGAACTTGTAGTAAGTGATAAGAGAGCCAGGCATTGTGTCCAGAGTCAGCGTCCACTGCGATCACTTTGGTGACTAGATAACCTTTCTCAGCAGAGTGAGGAATAAATTCATATAATGCTGATCCCTCAGTGTCTGGAGATGGGTAGAGGATCTTAGGAGCATTATCATTCTTATCAATGATACATATCCTCACTGTGACATTACTGCTTAGAGGAGGAGATCCACTGTCTTTAGCCATCACCTGGAACTGAAATTCCCGCAACTGTTCATAGTCAAATGATCTCTGGGCATAAATCACCCCAGTCATTGAGTTGACAGAAACATATGATGTCACTGGGATATCATCTATGTTATTACTAAGAACAGAATATGTAATTCTAGCATTTTCATTAATATCATAATCTATAGCATGGATACTATGTATTGAAGTCCCTTGCAGATTATTTTCTTGCATGTAAACAATATAATTTGTTTTCTCAAAAGCAGGTGGATTGTCATTCACATCAGAAATATTCAGCTGAATGGTTTTATTGCTGGATAGCTGAGGAGATCCATTATCCCTAGCTGTAATTGTTATATTATAATGACACATTTTCTCTCTATCAACAAAAGTTGTAGTTACCAATTTATAATAATTTCCAGAGGATGATATTAATTGAAATGGTACATGTTCAGAAAGTTCACAAATAACTTCCCCATTTTCTTTGCTATCTAAGTCATGAACATTAATAAGTGTTATAATTGTACCTGGTGGAGAATCCTCTGGAATTGTTGCTGATAGAGATGTGACAGATATTTGCGGAGCATTGTCATTGATATCAATTACATCAATATAGATCTTACAGTGAGCAGCCAGGTTACCACCATCTTTAGCTTCCACAGTTAACTCAAATCTATCTATGACCTCATAGTCTATATCTGCAATCACAGTGATACTTCCATTTACTGGATCCAAACTGAAGACTGAGTAGATACTTTCAAGATTGTCACTAAATGAATATCTTATTTGTGCGTTCAAACCTTCATCTTCATCCACCGCATTTAGCTGGAGAACCAGATAATCAATGGGAACATTTTCATTTATACTTATTTCATATATGTCTTTGGTAAATGTGGGGAAGTTATCATTCACATCTTGGACGACGATCTTTATGAAGGCAGTCCCAGTTTTAGAAGGGGTCCCCCCATCTGAAGCAGTTAGGATTAAGTTATAAATACTTTGCTGTTCTCTATCTAGAGGTTTCTCTAAAATAAGTTCAGGGTGCTTCATTCCATCTTTGGTCGTTTTTATTCCCAGTGAGAAATATTCATTTTCTGCTATCTTATAGTCCTGTACAGAATTTATTCCAATATCAGGATCCTGTGCAAGTCCCAAAGTCAGACGTACACCAGGTAAAGCCGACTCACTTATTGCTGTGTCAAAAATGCTTTTTGAAAAACTTGGTGGATTATCATTTACATCCTGAATTTCCACTTTAATTGTGTATAAATGCAAAGGGTTTTCAATCACGGCTTCAAAGCTGATTAGACAATTTTGTTTTATCCCACAGAGAATCTCTCTATCTATTCTTTCTGCAACATACAAGTCTCCGCTTTCCACGTTAATATTAAAGTATTGAATGTTTCCCCTTGAAAAAATATGGAATTTTCTTAATTGCAATTCCATTGTTTTCAAGCCCAAATCTTTTGCTATATTTCCTATTGTAGATCCTTGCTTTAATTCCTCAGGAATTGAGTAGTGAAGCTGAGCACTTGAGGGTTCAGATAAAAGGAAAAGAAGAAAAATTGCTACTTGCCACATCATTGTCCTTATTCCAGAATGGTCAATCTTCTTATCCATTTGAGATGATAGATTTCTGATTAATAATATCATTAAATACATCCACAATGGAAAATGAAAAATAATCCAAATTCAAAATTGTGTCAGCAGAATAATCCAAGCTGCAAGAGGATGAATAAAGATCCTTTATTGTTCCTTGTTCTGCAGATTTTTGCTATGAAACGATAGTAGGTATTGAGAGTCCTATGAACTCATTTCCTATACACAGTCAAACACTGGCACTTAGAGTATACGTAAGGAACTGCAGCAACACGTTTCCATTCCACTCCTTCAATAAATGCAAAGAGATACAATGTTTCCAGAACAATAGTAGAAAAATTGTTTCGTTATAATTGGCTCTTTGTAACTCAATTTGCTTAGTTATATTAGAAATTTATAAAAAGCCAGTTTATATATAAGCAAATATGGCATTGAACTAAAGAATTCCTCCAGTGATAAGCCAATTACTACTATTCTCAATAAGGCTTTTTATACATCAATAAACACCAGAATACAATAACTTAATTATAAAATATTGTCGAGCTGGTATAAAACGCATGAACTTTTACATAGAATTAATCCGACATACTTCCCCTTGTGTTGGAGATGTAGTAAAGATACAGGGAATATGTCACATGTCTGGGTAAATTGCTCCCCAATTAAACCTTTTTGGAATATCCTAGTGAAAACATTGAATGATATTTTCTCGACTACAGTAAAATTGACACCTAATCTTATTCTTTTGAGCCTTTTCAGAATTCAGAATTGTAACAATAATACTGAAGTAACATTACAATTATTAAATGCTGCAAAACTTTTTATTCCTCACCTGTGTAAGGAAATATCTGTTCCCTTGATAAAAGATTGGTATAAATAGGTTTGTATTATACATAACTTTGAATAAAGACGTTGGATAATAAAGAAATAGAAACTTTGATAAATATCTCAAGGTTTGGCACAAATTTTAAATTTCCAGGAATCAGATCAAAATAAATAGATTTTACCCCCTAAAGTAGATTCTGCTTACAGAGGCTCTGTCACCAGATTTTGCAACCCCTATCTGCTATTGCAGCAGATAGGCGCTGCAATGTAGATTACAGTAACGTTTTTATTTTTAAAAAACGAGCATTTTTGGCCAAGTTATGACCATTTTTGTCTTTATGCAAATGAGGCTTGCAAAAGTCCAAGTGGGCGTGTTTAAAGTAAAAGTCCAAGTGGGCGTGTATTATGTGCGTACATCGGGGCGTTTTTACTACTTTTACTAGCTGGGCGTTCTGACGAGAAGTATCATCCACTTCTCTTCAGAACGCCCAGCTTCTGGCAGTGCAGACACAGGCGTGTTCTCGAGAGATCACGCTGTGTCGTCACTCACAGGTCCTGCATCGTGTCGGACGAGCGAGGACACATCGGCACCAGAGGCTACAGATGATTCTGCAGCAGCATCGGCGTTTGCAGGTAAGTCGATGTAGCTACTTACCTGCAAACGCTGATGCTGCTGCAGAATCAACTGTAGCCTCTGGTGCCGATGTGGCCGACACGATGCAGGACCTGTGAGTGACGACACAGCGTGATCTCTCGAGAACACGGCTGTGTCTGCACTGCCAGAAGCTGGGCGTTCTGAAGAGAAGTGGATGATACTTCTCGTCAGAACGCCCAGCTAGTAAAAGTAGTAAAAACGCCCCGATGTACGCACATAATACACGCCCACTTGGACTTTTACTTTAAACACGCCCACTTGGACTTTTGCAAGCCTCATTTGCATAAATACAAAAATGGTCATAACTTGGCCAAAAATGCTCGTTTTTTTTAAAATAAAAACGTTACTGTAATCTACATTGCAGCGCCTATCTGCTGCAATAGCAGATAGGGGTTGCAAAATCTGGTGACAGAGCCTCTTTAAGAATGTTTACTTATGATAGAACTTTTGATAGAAATATTCACTGGCAGTTTACAATGACTATTTTGGATTTATTATTTAAGGGTAACTAAACGCTCAACAAACTTCTGACATCTCTAAGTGTCTTGTCAGAAGTTTTGATTGTTGGGGGTCCGAGCACTGGGACCCCCACCAATCGCTAAAACAAAGCGACAGAAGCGCTCGTGTGAGTGCTTAGCCGTTTTGTTTCTATTCGGCTTTTTCCGGAAAGCCGATGTAGCAGTGTATGGGCTCATAGACTTTCTATTGAGACCATACACTGCTACATTGATTTCCGGAAAGAGCCAAACAGAAATAAAGTGGCTCAGTGCTCACACGAGCACATCTGCCACTTTGTTTTAGGGATTGGTGGGGGTCTCAGTGCTCGGACCCCCACCAATTCAAACTTCTGACATGTCAGAAGTTAGTTGAATGTTTAGTTACCCTTTAAGCGAATTTCCCCTTTCCTTTTTGTATTGTACTCTACCCGTATTGTATCATTACCGTATTACTGTGCTTCCCTTTCCTGCTCTAAAAGAAAACTTAAATAAAGAATTTACAAAAAAAGGTTATTAATTGTAAGGTTCAGTGATATTGTATATAGATGTAAATATTTTTATTTTCCAGCATGTATATCAAAAGACCTAGTGAACATGTGGAAGATATACTGTGTATGTATCTGTGTTTTATATATATATATATATATATATATATATACACTGTATATACAAAATAAATATATATATATATATATATATATATATATATATATATATATATACACACACACACACACACACACACACGCGCACACACTACAATTTTATCTAATTCCCAAATTTGTGAAATTGTCTCAAAATGCCTTCCTGGTCTAAATATTAGTTTGAATAAGTGTACATTAATATATTTACTGTGGAGCACCAGGCACAACAGGGCCCTCAAGCTTTGGAAAAAGTTCATATAAGGGTCAAATATTGCTAAAGTTGTTCACAAAAACCTACTAGTCATTATTGAAGGTATGGCATGGGTGCAATATATACAGCAAAGTATAGCACCTAAATAGAGTTGAAGGGCGGTCTTTAGTAGGCAAAAGGTTCCAGTGCGACACCGATAAGGTAATCAGAAAACTAGTTAAAGTAACATTTAAGGCCTCATTAACATCGCATTTTAGACCTTCGTTCAGCATCTACGTAGAAAAAACTCATTTTAATGGAGCCCTAAACGTGTCCATAGGGCACCATCAGAATGACGGAGGCCAAAAGAGTGTTCTTTTGATCTCTGTTGGGCTGGTAAACGTCGGTATACCTTTTTTTTTTTTTTTGGATGGAATAATTCTACACTATTCTATCCTGAGGGATCCCGCAAAAAAAAGTATACTCTGCTGTATACGTTTAATTTACATGGGAGCCTATGTGTGACAGATGCCACTGTATGCCATTCATCAGAAGTATACGTTAAATGTATACCTCGAGGAGCTTCCCCAGAGTCAGAGTCGCCAGCCAGAGAATTGGTAGCGCTCTGTATTAGTCCTTGGGGTCACTGTCCATACATGTAGAACAGAATCCTTGGCCAGAGCGTATATAGACAGTGGCGTTAGGGGCTCCTCTAGGAGCTGATTCCGCAATCTTAAAGGGGTTTTCCAGCCGATAAAAATTGATAGCCTACCCTCAGGATAGGCCATCAATAGATGATGGGTTGGGGATCGACTCCCAGGAGCCCTGCCGATCAGCTGTTTTGAATGGGACACAGCAATCGTACGAGCGCTGCTTCCGCTTCATTTCTTCTTGCTCACTGTGAATGTTTGACACACATTTAGTGGCAATTCACAGGTATTGCAGCCTTTTCTCCGATTCACTTCAATGGGAGAAAAGGCTGCAATACCTGTGAATCGCCACTAAATGTGTGTAGAACATTCACAGTGAGCAAGAAGAAATGAAGGGGAAACAGCATACAAGCACTGCGGCCCCTTCAAAGCAGCTGATTGGTGGGGGTACTGGGAGTCGGACCCCGACCCATCAGCTATTGATGGCCTATCCTGAGGATAGGCCATCAATTTTTATTGTCTGGAAAACCCCTTTAAAGCTCCTAACGTCACTGTCCATATATGGACAGTGACATCTACGGCTTTCCTAAGACAGGAGTTCCCAGCCAGAGTGCTTGTGAAGCTCTGGCTGGGGACTTGGATGTTGAAAGCCCCTGATATTACTGTCCATATATTGACAGTGACATCAGGAGGTTCCCCTGGATACAATGTATCCCATTGTATGCCTATATAAATGTTTTTAATGTTTTTCTCGGAGGTAGTTACTGTATGCTAATTTATAAATAAACATCTAACAGTCTAGATTGTAATTTTGTCAAGTGACAAAATAATTTTCACATTAGTAAAACATCCAGGATTGGCTGCTTCAAAATACTAAAGAGCATCTTAAAAGCTGAGACCTGGTATAATTTGTAGAAAGATTTTTCTAGGGTGAAATATCATACCATGGCATTTTAAAATGTGACATTACATTCATTCAAAAAACGCCCCGGAATAGAAAAAGCCTCTATGTTCCATTGAAATCAATGGAGGGAGATTTGGGGCATTTTTTGGAACTGATTCCATTGCGGGTTCCGAGTCAAAATCAACGCAAGGAAAATGTGTGAACTGGTCCTTATGGCTCTCTGTCATGTTCACAGAGCCTGAATGGCAGTGCACACGGGCTGCATGGTTTCTTAGTACAGAGCCGTACAGCCTCCGTGTGTTGCCAGACAGGCTTCATGAAAATGCAGTATGCAATACAGCAAAGTTTCTAAGGGGGAATACCTCACATACAGAGTCCAATGGAGCATGCCACAATTTGAAATTGGAGTCATACGGAGGTACAGTACAGGACTCATGCATCTTTATTATGCCAGACAATTTAGAAGTTATAATGTGTATGAGCTCTTATACTTAGTGGAGCATTTAAATGTTATCAATGTAAATAAATTGAATAATTGAGTTCTAAACTCTCATGTTATGATATCATACAACAAAAGCCATTGAAAAGGCATTAAAAAAAAAGTCAAGTTAAAGTACTTTGTGACAGAATCAAGTTAAAGAGTATCGGCACGTTCAGCATACTTTTGATATGTCATAGAGAGATATCAAATGTTTGGATCGGTGGGTATCTGGGTGCTGAGACAAAGATGCGATCATTTGACTACATCACTTTATTGCAGCTGTCACTAGTTTTATTTGACCAT
Organism: Rhinoderma darwinii; assembly: GCF_050947455.1. NCBI lineage: Eukaryota > Metazoa > Chordata > Amphibia > Anura > Rhinodermatidae > Rhinoderma > Rhinoderma darwinii. The sequence goes on from NC_134689.1 coordinate 35,374,198, forward strand.
ACACCCATAACAACACTAAGGAACTAAAAGAATAGCAAAAAATAATAATAATTTGATTTACTCTTACACTGCAAACTATCCATGATAGGCCAGGGCTATATGGTAATGTAAATGATATTATTGAATTTCATTGGCTTACTTCGAGAATTAAAGAGGCAAGTTTTCAAGACAGTTCATGCCTGGCTTTCAAGTATCAATCAGCTGTTATTGGTGGGGGAAGCTGTACATTTCTCCATGACCACCACTCTTTGAAGGTTCCCCACACTCTGGCTAATGGAGGCAGGTCCTGTTATATTTTACAAAATCAATCAAAACAGAAGTTTGGACCCAAAATCAAAATGTTTGAAGGTGAAGGTGCACTTTAACAAACTAATCATCTCAAATGATCTTGAAGGAATTACATTTTTCAGGTTTGCCCAGAATATCTTTGAGATATAAATGGCTTTTATGTTTTTAAGCAATGGTAAATGTTATTTTAATGATTTATATGCTATTATAGTTAGATTCCTCTTACCTGGTGGATGCTAATTTGTGGAAACCTGCCTGGTGGTTCATCATTTACTACTGCTGAATCTTCTGTATCAATAAGGTTATCTGTGGGAACGTTCTCCACTGGTTTAAGATAAGCAATTTCATTCTGCTTTGAGTCCATAGTCACACACACATCATATGAGAATGGAAAAGGTAAACTTGTATCACTGATCTCAGAAGGACATCCCATCGTGAATTGAGGATACTGAGGATACACATTTCTACTATATGCTCCATAGGTTGTTGGCACATATGATTTCCTGCATTTAGAAATTGCCGTAATAATCACAGTAACAATGAATATAATAGAAATGAGTGCAATCGAAACTACTAGGTAGAAAGTTACATTAGATGAAGAACCTGTATTACTTGGCTGACGTTTTATTTCTGGGACAACTTGTTGAAAATTTTCTGCAACTATAAAGCTCAGAGTAACTGTACAAGATAAGGATGGGACTCCATTGTCTTTTGCAACAACCACAATCCTTTGCCTTAAAGATTCCAGATCTGGAAGAACTCTTGCTATCCTTATTTCTCCAGTATATTGACCAATAATAAATAATGATGGATCAGGAACTTGTAGTAAGTGATAAGAGAGCCAGGCATTGTGTCCAGAGTCAGCGTCCACTGCGATCACTTTGGTGACTAGATAACCTTTCTGAGCAGAGTGAGGAATAAATTCATATAATGCTGATCCCTCAGTGTCTGGAGATGGGTAGAGGATCTTAGGAGCATTATCATTCTTATCAATGACACATATCCTCACTGTGACATTACTGCTTAGAGGAGGAGATCCACTGTCTTTAGCCATCACCTGGAACTGAAATTCCCGCAACTGTTCATAGTCAAATGATCTCTGAGCGTAGAGAACTCCAGTCATTGAGTTTATGGAAACATATGATGACACTGGGATACCATCTATGTTGCTGCTAAAAACAGAGTAAATGATTTTGGCATTTTCATTAATATCATAATCTAAAGCATGGATACTGTGTATTGAAGTCCCCTGTGGATTATTTTCTTGGACATAGACAATATAACTTCCCTTCTCAAAGGCAGGTGGATTATCATTTACATCAGAAATATTCAACTGAATGGTCTTATTGGTGGATAGCTGAGGAGATCCATTATCCATAGCTGTAATAGTTATATTATAATATGACATCTTCTCCCTATCAACATATGTCGTAGTTACTAGTTTATAATAATTACCAGAGGATGATATTAATTTAAAGGGCAGATTTCCAAAGAAATCACAGACAACCTTTCCATTCTGTCCACTGTCTAAATCATGAACATTTATTAAGGCAATAATTGTAGATGGTGGAGAATCCTCTGGAATTGTAGCTGAGAAAGATGTGATGGTGATTTCAGGAGCATTGTCATTCTTATCAGTAATATCGATGATGATTTTGCAATGGTCCGCAAGGCCTCCCTTATCTTTAGCTTCTACAGTTAACTCATATCTATCTGTAACTTCATAATCTATGCCTCCTATAACATTGATAGTTCCATTTACGGGATCCAGATAAAAAGTTGAATGCACAGTTTCAGGAACGTCTTGATATGAATATGTTATTTGTGCATTTAAACCTTCATCCTCATCCACCGCATTCAGCTGGAGAACCAGAAAACCAATAGGAGCATTTTCATCTAAACTTATTTTATAAGTGTCCTTATCAAATTTGGGAAAATTATCATTGACATCTAGAACAATGATTTTTATGACAGCAGTTCCAGTTTTGGGAGGTTTTCCCCCATCCAGAGCAGTTAAAATGATTTCATAAGCGACTTGACTTTCCCTGTCCAGTGGCTTTTCAAGAATAAGTTCAGGAGATTTAATGCCTTCATTGTTGACTTTTATTCCTAAAGAGAAGTATTCATTTTCATCAATCTTATAGTCTTGTACAGAGTTGGGACCTAGATCAGGATCTTGGGCATGAAGTAAATTTAGACACACTCCAGGTAAAGCAGATTCGCTGACCATGATGTCAAAATAAGTTTTTGAAAAGCCTGGCACATTGTCATTTACATCTTGTATTTTTACTTGAATTGTGTATAAATGCAACGGATTTTCAATCACGGCTTCAAAGCTTAATAAACAGGTTTGCTTCATTCCACAAATTTCCTCTCTGTCTATTTTTTCTGCAACATATAAATCTCCCTTTTCTAAATTTACATTGAAATATTGCATTTTACCACGTGAGACAAGGTGGAATTTTCTCAATAACAGTTCCTCTACATTCAGTCCTAGATCTTTTGCTATATTTCCTATTGCAGTACCTTGAGTCATTTCTTCAACAATAGAGTAATGAAGCTGAGCAGAAACATGATGAAATGTGAAGGAAATTAGAAGAAATACTACCTGCCATTCCATCTTTCTCACTTTGCCAGTAATAATCTTTATATCCATTGGAGATGAGTTAATTTGCATCTTAAGGCATCCACAAAAATCTTATATTTTATATTGTAGAATGATCCAAGTTGCGAGAAAATGGGAAAACCCTGCCTTGTGTCTAGTCTTACAGATATATGCTGTGATTTTCTAGTAGAAAACCTGATCTTTGCAGTTGAAGATTCAATACATGGGCAAACAGCGGCACTGAGAGCATGCTTAGGGAATTACAGCCTTACTACGGAATACTTAACATTTCCTACAATAGCAATTTTTTCTAAATCTATTCATTTCATTACCAAAGGTTTTTTAAACTATTATTTTTAGTCAATTAGCATATAAAGAGAAAGTACTGTTAGCAATCCTTATATAAATTGTCGGTACAACTTATAATAGAGTTAACATAAAAAACTAACATCAAGAAAGATGAAGTTAAGAAAAAAAGCCAGTGTTTGCCCAGTACAATACTTTTTCAAATTTGCTGAATACATATACTGTATATTGATAAAACATATAACACCGTGTCTGATTTTAGTTTTTGCAGTTACTTGCAGCTCTCTTCCCCATAAAGAAACATTGAAGTCATTCATGAGTAGCAGTAATGTTGCAATGTTACAGCATTGCTATAAGACCCTTGCATTATAACAGTTAGTCGACTATCCCACTGAAACTTTGTCCAATCAAATTTTCCTTATGGTCTGTTAAGTTTATATTGGATGATTTAGATGTCTTGATAAAAAAATGATCCTTCCTATTTCTAAGCTTTAATTGCTACTTGATAAACATGTTCGCTTTTCTACTGTTTTTATGCTCTGAAAAGATGTCCATTTCTACCAAAGATGATGAAGAAATCAAAGCTTTAATATTCATTATCCTTGAATAGCTACATATACGTTCATAATTCTAAGGGCGTATTTACATGAACGGGTGTCAAATCGGCCATAGACTTCAGTCTTCTGAGGGATCAGTGAAAACAGGCTAAAATAGGACATGTCCTATTTTCTCACTGGCCGTTCACATTGTCCATTAAAAAAAAGCGGTTGTGTGAATAGCCCCATAGAAGTACATTGATTTTAATGCAGCCGTGTGATGGGTGTTAAAAAAAACTACCATCACGCGGCTACTTATCTCTGTTGTCTGAATAACCATATATATTCACACGACAGTGGAAAAAAATGGGCAATTAAAAACTGATCAACTGTCAAATTTGTAACAATTTCAAGTCCTTCTAACCGTTTTTAATGTCCTTTTTTCATCCGTTTGCCATCCGTTTTACATGGCCGTTAAAAAAACAGATGGATTTCATTTGTCAGGGTCTTTTTGTCCCAACCTCCTGAAAACACCACAGTGCCTATGTAGATAGTGCTACAGTGCCCACTGTAGATAGTGCCCACATAGATAGTACCAGTGCCGACATAGTGCCATAGTGCCCACTGTAGATAGTGCCACAGCACCCTCATATGAAGTGCCATATAAAGTGCCATAGCGCCCACATATAAAGTGCCATATAAAGTGCCATAGCGCCCACAAAGTGCCAGTGCCCACATAGATAGTGTCACAGTGCCCATGTAGTTAGTGCCACACACAGTGCCTATGTAGATAGTGCCACAGTGTCCCCTGTAGATCGTACCTATATGGTGCCACAATGCTTAGATAGATAGTGCCACATCCCTCTTGATGGTAACACCACACACCCCCTGTAGATAGTGCCACTCTCTGTGCATAGAGCCTCCCCCCTCTAGATAGCACCACACACCCTGTAGATAGCACCAAACCTCCCGCAGATAACGACACCCCCCATCCTGTAGATAGCCACACGCACCCCACCCTGTAGATAGCACTACACACTCCTGTAGATAGTGCTATTGGGACTCCCTCTCTGGGCAGTGACATGAGGGGCTCCCTCTAGGAGCCAATGCTCAGGCCGGGGATTCTTCTCCTAAAGGGAGCTCCTGTCCAGAAGCGGAATCCCTGGATAGAGGGTTGGCGACACTGTGGCCTGGGATTCTGCTCCTGAAGGGAGCTCCTAACATCACTGTCCATATATGGACAGTGATGATAGGGGCTTTGAGAATCCGAAATCCCCAGCCAGCGCGTTGGCAAAGGTCTGGCCAGGCATTCCGCTCCTGGCTGAGCCCCTGACGTTACTGTCCATAAATGGACAGTGACGTCAAGGGCTTTCCCAAGACAAGAGTCCTCAGCCAGAGTGCTTGCTATGCTCTGCCGGGGACTCCATAGTTGAAAGCCCTGACATTACTGTCTACATATGGAAATTGACGTCAAGCGCTTCCCTGGGCTCAGCGTTTAAAGTAGCGATGTGCGTGGGGAGTTCTCTTGTGAGCGCCAGGATCACTTTTTAACGCCTGCCACAAGTATTGATTTCTGACAAATGGTCATTAAATACGGATCCATCGACTTTTATTGGGGCCATCGGGTCATGAAAACAGCGAAAAATAGAACATGTTCTATTTTTTTGAAGGCCAGTATTTGCGGGCTGTTAAGAAAATGGCTGTGTGAATACACCCATAGAACGTCATTGTTCTGAAAACGGCCGTCACACTTTTTACTGTCGTGTGATTTTAGCCTAAATGAACACATCTAAGGAGAAGTGATAGATATTATGTAAAGTGCAACTTAGTTAAATATTAAAATCAAAACTCCATTTAGCAAATATAAATGAGGAAATAGCCATTCAAAGTCAAGTCACAGCTTAGTGTACAAAACATCATTGTGAATTCTATAGATAAAAAAGCTAAACATCATGAAAGTAAAGATATACAAAATCTTCAAAGAGAGAATAATAAAGACAATTTTATCTAGGTCACAATATTAAATATGTTATAACAAACTCATACCGTAGTGAGATATATATCCTACAGCGTTATAGCACCTGGCCCCACAGATTTCTATGTAATTCTGTTCATTTACAGACTAGATACTTCCACCACTTACTGTAATCATTTCTCTATTACCATTATGTATAATTTCCAGAGCCATAACAGGTATCATTGATGTTTTTTCAGACCGATTCCAACAAATCCTGACAGATGCTATTAACTTATAATGGAATCTGTCAAGTTTCTGTTTGGTTTCCGGTGTTTTCAAGGCAAGAATAGTATTGCAGACTATGCTATTCTCCCTGTCAAAGACATTAGAAACCAAACATGGTGAACAGACCATAACCTGGCCATACACGGGAGTCTTTAATTGGCTGTATATTGATCAACTTGTTATTAATAGTTGGTATGAAAATGTTGTTGTTGTCCATATATGACATCAGAAAATGCTGACAATGTGCAGCTCAATCTCTGTCTTGCCCAGATAACACAGATGGAGCAACTAATGCTGGTCTGGTCACAACAGAGGAGGTAAACAGTTGGTGCAAGGTTAGTAGGGCTGATCTGTCATTTGTCATGAACAACTTTCCAATTAGTCTAATGACTACACCTGAAAGACCAGAGATTCTTAAATGGAGAAAAAACATTTTCAAATAGTCTGTGAAGGGAATAGACCAGGCCCCTCATTTGGAAACTCCACGAACTAACCAGAGATTATATAGACAGACTATTGATTTTATTGGGCACCATATAATGCTCTAGGTCCCCTATGGTGGGCTGCAGTGGAATTAAACACGCTTCCAGGTTCTCCTGCAAATTACAGATGATCAGTGTGGGTCTCGGCAGTCGCAAACCCTGTGATCAGCTTCTTTTTCAGACACACATTTTACAAAAAATCCATAGACAAGGAGAAAAAAACAAAAAACATCCATTGCACAACGTGCATCATCTCTTGTTTAAAGTGACAAAGGGTCGGGGGTAAGCAGTTGTGCTTACCTTGTGGTGTTGTGCTAGGAGCACAACACCCAGAAGTGCCTGTATGGTCTCAATGGACTGCAGCTGGTAAATCCGTGGAGGGGCTGTCAGGGCTCCCTCATTAGATCGAGATAAATGGAGAAAAAAGTGGATAAAATTCCTCTGCGCTGTCCAAATGTTGTGGAAGTGAAGGATTCTATATATGTTTATTTTCCTGATGAAGAGATCGGTCCCATCTCGTAACGCATAGCATTCTTATCCATTAAACATATATCTTATTTAAACTACTTGCCTTGGATTGAATCCTTCAATTCCACAACATTTGGACAGCGCTGGAGAATTTTATACACTTTTTTCTCCATTTATCTCTATCACATTTTACAAAAAGGAATTTTTAGAGCGAACAGTCCTTTTATATAGAATGACAAATTAGTTGAAGGGCCTAAATTAGTGATCTGGTGTCTTAAGCCACCACAATAAACACATAAATGATCTGATAATCTACTTTTTTGATAGGCAGCTGTCTCTGACACTCAATATAACTTCATTTAGATTACCCCTGCATGCGTGTTTATTGCTGTATTATTATTCAGCTATATCCAGGATCAAGCATGGCTAAACAGTAGTTATTACAGAACTTCAAGCAGAGGACAGAATGGAGCTGCTTCCTTCTTCAAGTATAGCTCGATCTGGGTCACGTTCCATGAATATCTCTATGGTGTTTTGGTAAATAAATAAATGGTTCCCATTTACTATATGGCTAAAAGTATGTGGATGCCCCTCCTAATTATTGAGTTCAGGTGTTTCATTCACACCCATTGCAAACAAGTGCATAAAATCAAGCACACAGCCATTCAATCTCCATAAATAAACATTGGCAGTAGTACTGGATGTACTGAAGAGTTTAAACGTAGCGCTGTCAAAAGATGCCACATTTGCCACAAGTCAGTTCATGATATTTTTTATCCTGAATTTTAGAAATAGCACAAAAAAGGCCATACTCACTAGGTAGGTGGGTGGGTGAAAACCCGTTCCCATCAGGACGCAGACGGGTCAAAGAATGCTGCAGAAGGAGTGTGCATTAAATAGTGATAGCCCCTCCCACTAGTCTTGAGGGGAGTGGCGAACTAAGTGCTCAAAGGTGTGCGATAAATGTGTGTCAGTGTAGTGCTAGGGTGTGAATGGATGGTAAAAAATAAATATGTATGAATGAAAGTGTCAGAACTGTGTAATAATGTAATAAAAATAAATAAATAAATGTGATGAATAGGGGTCAGTGCTGTGAACAGTACATGGGGTGTCAGTAACAGGCTGTTATTCGGCAAGATACGCCATGCCTGACGACCAGCACATTATCCCTCCACGTATTACACATAGTACTGACACCCCATGTACTGTTCACAGCACTGACCCCTATTCATCACATTTATTTATTTATTTTTATTACATTATTACACAGTTCTGACACTTTCATTCATACATATTTATTTTTTACCATCCATTCACACCCTAGCACTACACTGACACACATTTATCGCACACCTTTGAGCACTTAGTTCGCCACTCCCCTCAAGACTAGTGGGAGGGGCTATCACTATTTAATGCACACTCCTTCTGCAGCATTCTTTGACCCGTCTGCGTCCTGATGGGAACGGGTTTTCACCCACCCACCTACCTAGTGAGTATGGCCTTTTTTGTGGTTTTGATGATATTTATGTCCCATTTTTTCTGTTTGTGATTTTAGAAATAGCGTTGCTCAATCTGCGACAATGTTTCTGTTTCTCTGATTCACTTCTATAGAAGTTCTGGAACAACTGGCCATCTCATCAGTCGGTGGCCAGAGTCCAGCAACCCGCATCTATCAGCCATTTATGGCGTATCCTGTGGATATGTCATAAATATCTGAGATGGGAATACCCCTTTAAGATAAAAAAAAGATTGATTTCTCAGGTTGAAGATTTGCAGCAAATTAGAGTTATTCCCATTTTTTAATAACAGGAGATAGTAGAAGACTTCAAGGTTCAAGATTAGCAGCAAATCACATTGAAATGTCAGTTTTGGAAATCAATGGAAAAGAAAATGTTAAAGATTAACTTATCTCTTATATCAGTACTTATAAATAGCAGTACTGTCTGAAACATTAAAAAAAAAAAAAAATTACTATTAAATACTATGGATGGGTATTCTCTCCAAATTTGAATTTATTAAGCCTATTTTCAGCAGGGGAAAAATTTAAAACCCAATGAGTGTTTTCCCTTTCTTGATTTCAAGTCCTGACACTTTCCAGTCTGATGGTTTCTGAGAAAGCTTTTAACTGTCTAATAAAAAAAATATATATAACAAATGTAAAGTATCTATTGCATAAGTATATTAAACCCATCATTTATTACTGAGGTCACAGTAATGGCTGTATTCCCTATCACCCATTAATGAACAATTATTTCAAAAAAGAAAAACAAATCTTACCGGTAAAACAGTTGCTGCCTGAGGACTATCTTTTGTTGTAGCTGAGTCATCAGTATCTATAAGGTTATCTGTAGGGACATTCTCCACTGGTTTCAGATAAGCAATTTCATTCTGCTTTGAGTCCATAGTCACACACACATCATATGAGAATGGAAAAGGTAAACTTGTATCACTGATCTCAGAAGGACATCCCAGGGTGAACTGAGGATACTGAGGATACACATGTCCTCCAAGATTTCCAAAAGAAGTTTGGGTATTACTTGTTCTGCATTTAAAAATTACTGCTGCTATAACAGTCACAATGAATATAATAGAAATTAGAGCTATACAAACAACTAGATAGAAAGTTGCATTAGTAGAAGATTCTGTATAATTGGGTTGACGTCTTATTTCTGGTACCACTTGCTGGAAGGTTTCTGCGACAACTAAGTTTAAGGATACTGTAGATGATAAGCAAGGAGATCCATTATCCTTAACTAATACCACAATTTTTTGTCTTAAAGAATCCAAGTCTGGAAGGTCTCTGGCTATCCTGATTTCCCCATTTTGTTGCCCAATGGTATATAAAGATGGTTCAGGGACTTGTAGTAAGTGATAAGAGAGCCAGGCATTGTGTCCAGAGTCAGCGTCCACTGCGATCACTTTGGTGACTAGATAACCTTTCTCAGCAGAGTGAGGAATAAATTCATATAATGCTGATCCCTCAGTGTCTGGAGATGGGTAGAGAATCTTAGGAGCATTATCATTCTTATCAATGATACATATCCTCACTGTGACATTACTGCTTAGAGGAGGAGATCCACTGTCTTTAGCCATCACCTGGAACTGAAATTCACGCAACTGTTCATAGTCAAATGATCTCTGAGCGTAGAGAACTCCAGTCATTGAGTTTATAGAAACAAATGAGGAAACTGGAATATCTTCAATATTACTGTTCAGAATGTAGTAAGTTATTTTGCCATTGTCATTTAGATCAAGGTCAGATGAGTAAAGACTATGTATTGACAACCCTGCTTGGTTATTTTCTGGAATATATACAATATAACTTTGTTTTTCAAAAACAGGAGGATTATCATTGACATCTGAGATCATCAGTTGAATAGTTTTGTCAGCAGACAATTGAGGAGTCCCTTTATCTAGTGCGGTGATTGTTATTTTATACTCAGAGTTCCTCTCTCTATCCATGTTTTCAGTTGTTTCCAGTTTATAATAGTTTGGAGATGATGATACCAACTGAAATGGCAAGTTTTCAGAAATGTGACAGAAAACCTCCCCGTTGTCTCCAGTGTCCAAGTCATGAACATTAATGAGAGCCACAACTGTACCAGGTAGAGAATCTTCTGGAATTTCATTAGTAAGAGATGTGATTTTTATTTCAGGTAGATTGTCATTAAAATCAATAATCCGTATTGACACCTTACAATGAGCAACAAGACCGCCACCATCTTTTGCTTCCACTGTAAACTTGTATTCTTCTGTCATCTCAAAATCTAAATTTCCTATAACAGAGATATTCCCACCTACAGGGTCTACAGCAAACATCTGATGCACATTTTCTGGAACATTTCCAAATGAATATGTTATTTGTGCATTGGAGCCTTCATCTTCATCAACAGCATCCAGATGCAGAACCAGGAACCCTATCGGTGAATTTTCCTTTACATTTATTTGATATATATCTTTATTAAATTTTGGAAAGTTATCGTTTACATCATGAACTGAAATTTTTATAAAAGTTGTCCCTGTTCTGGGGGGTTGTGCACCATCCACAGCTGTTAATATTAATTGGTGATGATTTTGTTTCTCTCTATCCAGCGCCTTTTCTAGAATAAGTTCTGGATATTTAATGCTATCTGTTATTTTCTCTTCTAACATGAAGTACTCATTGTCACTAATTTGGTATTTTTGGACAGAATTTGTTCCTAGGTCAGAATCCTGTGCATGTTCCAAAGCAAGTCGAACCCCAGGCAAAGCAGACTCACTGATCACAATGTCAAAACTGTTTTTTAAAAAATTTGGAGTATTGTCATTAACATCTTGAATTTCCACCTTAACGGTATATAATTGTAATGGGTTTTCAATCACAGCTTCAAAACTTATTAAGCAAGTCTGTTTCATGCCACAAATAGCTTCTCTGTCAATTCTTTCTGCGACACTCATGTCACCAGTTTCTAAATTAACATTGAAATACTGTATTTTACCTCTGAAGACAATATGGAATTTTCTGAAAGATAAATCCTTTGTGTGCAAACCTAAATCCTTTGCTATGTTTCCCAATACAGATCCCTGCTTCAGTTCTTCAGGTATGGAATACTGAAGCTGAGCTGCAATTTCTGTGAATGTGATAAAAATCAAGTAAAAGTATACCTGCCATGTCATTGTCCTCCTGTTGGTGTAATTTATCTTCCTTTCCATCGACCCTGTCTTTTTTATTTCCTTTCATGCAGGTTGATGTGAAAAATAAAAAAATCTTACAAATTGTCCCAATTTTCTTTCTTTTCCAGTTGAAAATGCAAGTTTCCTGTGCAAGTCAAATCCTGCATTGTATGATGTTCTGCAGATCTGTGCTGTGCTGTGCAGCTCTTTATATTTTATACAAGAAAGTAACTTTTACGGTCCAACAGTGGCGCTTTGAGGCTATATGTGGAACAGCAGCTCTGATTTCTATAGCAATATCAAATGTAAATATCTATTATCTAAGTTCAAATATATTTACATTTATCCTAAATTTGGCATGTTTATGTTATTTTCACCTGTCTTTATTTTTAAAATTTACACATACGATTTTCCATTAAAATGTTAAAGTACATAAATGTATATACCATAGATACTCCAGTTCTCTTAGGAAGGTAATGATAAGAAAACATACTGTACTAAAGTAGGTTATAATCTGCTAATACATGTATCCCACATACAGTTAGAGAAATTACTAGATTTTTATGTTAGGGTATATATTTATAAATATCATAGTTCTTAAAAATTATATCTATAATGTTAAACCATGGAAGCAAAAGATATAGTATATCATTTATTATAGTCAAAATTGTAAAAAAAACTGCATCATTTTCATAATTCATCCTCAAGTAAATGCAGCATTTATTGTAATCACATGACATGACATAAACGACTATCTTATAAAGCAAAAAAGCGAAATTCAGTAATCGTGTTTTGATGTACAAGTATACTTATCAATATGATATAATCATATTTGTCTTGATCTATCCTTTAGCATTCAGCCTGATATTTTTATAACTCAAAGAAATTTTAAATCTAATAAGAATTTTAGTATAAGTGTATTTTTACAATTAACAGCGTGAAATATAGTTCTAAGATTATTATTATTATATTTATTCTTGTTGTTACTATGGTTATGTATCTTTTCAAAGATACATAATCAATCTCACTGCTGATTATATATTACATAGACTCTTACTGGTAAAGTAAAGTACTAAAACAACTTGTGCTGTAGCTGCAGTAGGCATCATCATCATCATCATCATCATCAATAGCAATATGTTAGTTAAAACGTAGTTTATATATTAAAGAATAAAACATAAATTCTCAGAAATGTTTTCTTTATCAAACTAAAATTAACCAAAAAAAAAGTAATTTGACTACTACAGTAATGTGGAAATTTTACAGGATTTGCTATATTGGAGATATGCATGTAAATCCTTAACAAATCATGACGTAACTTTATGTCATTATGGGTGAGGAGAACTATGAAGCGGGCTCACAGGCTGAGCCTGCTGCATAAGGTGCAGGTGTGAGGTTTTTATTGCAGCTGACACCCTTTTCTAACAGATATAACTCCGATCCCGGACATTTAACCACTTAGATGCCGCGTTTAATAGCGACCGCACCGTCTAAACTGTTGGGGAGGGTGCCCCATCTGTGATCCAATTGCCCCCTTCCCGATGAAGCGACTTCGGGGTGCCTTTCATTGTCCTGAAATATTGCAGTTTATAGTAACTGCTATCAAACGATCACATGTTCAAGTCCCCTAGTACTTTTAAAAAATTAAAAAAATCTCCCTTTTCCAAAATGTTATTGGTATTGTTGCCTCCATAAAATTCTGAACTATTAGCATATACCATTACTTATTCCACACGGTGAACACTGTAAACAATAATAAGTAAAAAATGCCAGAACATCTGTTTTTTGGTCACCTCATCTCTCCCAAAAAATTGAATTAAAGTGATTAAAAAGTTGTATGTATTCCAAAATGGTACCATTAAAGACTGCAGCTCACCCCACAAAAAATAAGCCTTCACACCACTCCATTGACACTAAAAATTAAAATATGGTGACACAGAAAAAAATATTTTAACAGTTTGTGTTTTGTAAAAGTAGTCAAACATAAAAGAAAATATATAAATTTAGTATTGTCGTAATCACATTGACCCGCAGCAAAAGGTAACGTGACATTTTTAGCACACAGTAAATACTGTTAAAAACACACTCAAAAACTATAGGGGAATTGCCGTATTTTTTCCATTCCATCCCACAAAATCATTTTTAAAAGCTTCTCATTACAATACATGGTACATTTAATGGTACCATTAAAATAAACAACTCGTCTCGCAAAAAACATGCCCTCATACGGCTGTCGACTGAGAAATGAAAAAAGTTATGGCTCTTGGTAGACAGGAAGGGGAAAACGAAAACATAAAAATAGGCTTGGTCCTTAAGCGGTTAAAATATGATGTGCTCCTGTGTAAGCTGTCTGTGTTTCCCCCCTCGTCTGCCACTGTGTGTGTTGTCTGTGTTTCCCCATCTCAGTTCTTATGTGTCATTTTGCATTGGTGGCAGTGTGACAGAGACCGGGTGAAGTGTTAGAGGGACCTGTGGCATCTATCCCACAGCAGCAGGTCACACCCTGTGTAGTGGGTTGGTGAAACTCAGAGCCATTTTCGTGTGATTAAGGCTGCAAATGGCTGGGCCTGGAGCCAGGCTGATCCAAGAGACAGGGACTGGCTGACTGAATGGCCTAATCCTCCATAAGTAAAGAGTGTGGACTATTAGGGCATAAAGAGAACCAGTGACTAGTCCTGCATACAAGTTCAAGAGCAAAGTGCAAGTAACCTGTTTATGTTCAAGAGTAGTGAGCCTCCTCCTGCATATCTGAGGGTGGATGGATAGGAACAAGTTATTCTGCAACCGTCTATTGTCTATTGTGTAAAGTGCTGTTATACTGTTGCTGTACACTGTTTAAGGTGGTCTATTTAAAGAGACGGTACCCCCTTTCAAAAATAAATTTGACTAAGAACTGTAGCTTAGGGACAAGACTCCTGCATGCATAGTGTACTGCAAGATGTACGATGCATGGTTGCAGCTGAGGGTAGTAATAATCTGTGATAAGTAGTGGTATAGTGGCTACTATGAACCACGGAGGCGCGGAACGATTCCAGACTAAGTGACTACTGCATGCAACGCAATGGCGGGGCAGGCTATGATACAGAGAAGCCTCTCTGAGACTCATAGCTGTACTGTAGGAGGGGCTAAGAGTAGACAATTACTTTGGTGCAACCCGAATTGGTCGGACCTCCGACGAAGATTGAGAGTTTAATAAAGTTATCTGTACAACTGTGTCATCTTCCGGAAACCCTTCTCTTACATGCACAGTAAAACTGCATTATATCACCACATTGATCTGTTAAACTAACACTTAGGGTATGTTCACACGGTCTATTTACGGACGTAATTCGGGCGTTTTTGCCCCGAATTACGTCCGAAAATAGCGCCTCAATATCGCTGACAAACATCTGCCCATTGAAAGCAATGGGCAGACGTTTGTCTGTTCACACGAGGAGTAATTTACGCGCCGCTGTCAAAAGACGGCGCGTAAATAGACGCCCGCGTCAAAGAAGTGACCTGTCACTTCTTTGGCCGTAATTGGAGCCGTTATTCATTGACTCCAATGAATAGCAGCGCCAATTACGCCCGTAATTGACGCGGCGTTCAAGCGCCTGCACATGCCGTTACGGCTGATCTTACCGGGATGTTTTCAGGCTGAAACATCCCCGTAATTTCAGCCGTTACGGACGCCCTCATGTGAACATACCCTTAGAATTTAATTAGATTTTTTTCATGGATAATACATAAACAGACTTCTTGTCCAAATAATGCTTACATGTGCTCATGAATGGTCCTGTTCATGGGTGTAACAAGAATTCAAGCCCCAATTTGTTGACAGTAAATTAAACTGGAGAAATGCAAACAGTATGATAGCTACCTTGACCTGCATACATGTGCAGTAATAACATAGTAAGTTTAAAAACAGACCCAAGTCAAGATCAACTTTTTCTCCTGCAATATAGATTTCAAGGAAGGAAAATCACCCCCATGAGGCAGTAACCATTTTTGCTCATCTTAAAGGATAAAAAATTCTCCTGACTCCTAAATATTTCAACGACTCATCTCCACCAAATCGGTGCCCATAAAAAAGTGGATGCCCCTGTGTTTTAGTTACAGTACTAGGTATAAATATAACATTAGACATATTACTGTAGTAGCCTTTACTATTACCATGTTACGGTAACATTTTCTATTTTCAAATGTTTAAAGGGAATCTGTCGCATTGAACATGCAGATTGATCAACGGGAAGCACGTAATAAAGCAGGAGGAACTGAGCAGATTGTTACACCGTTTTGTGAGAAAAGATTCAGTATAACTTGTATTTTAGTAATTGAACTCCCTACTCTTTCTAAGCCCAGTCATGTGGGGGGGGGGGGGGGTCCCAATAAATAAAGATGGACAGTCTTACTAGTATGACGTTTCCTACAGAGATAACTGTCAGTCACTGCGAAGGACCGCCCACTGGACTACTAAGCTCAGAATGAGTAGGGAGCAAAATTAATGAAATACAAGTTATAATTCATATTTTCCCACAAAACTATATACACTGCTCAACATTGAAATAGCAACATTAAGAAGGGCAAACCGTAAGGTTACGCAAATTAAGAAAGTAGCAGGTGTTGCTATGATCTGCAAATTATCACTTTCAAGCACCTAGCTCCAATCTGTGGCCTGTGGGAGGCATAAAAGCCAGATTGAAAACAAAGTTCTTTAGCCACATGAAACCTCAAAAATCAGATGAGGTGGTGTGGGATGATTATGCGATGCCTCGTGTTCATGCCAGTTATTGCCACTTGTCCCAAACTGAGAGGGACAGAATCCTTGAACTGAGAGACTTTGGTTTATCACTCCGGCAGATCGCTACACGCCTAGGCCGAGATGTCAGCACTGTTCAACGTTGCGTGTCCCGGAGGTTGGGAGAGCAACAAATGGGAATGACAGCAAGACTGATGGATCGTCTTATTGGAAGAATTATTGATCAATTCTGTATTGCAAGTGAAATTGGACGTCACATCCCAATATTTGGTTTCCATTTTTATATAATTTGCATATCATTAACATGATAACCTTTCCTTCTTAGTGTTGCAATTTCAATGTTGAGGAGTGTAGCAATTTGCTTACTTGCTCCTGCTCTGTAATATTCTGCCCATAGATTGGACAACATGTTTAACATGACAGGTTCCCTTTAACCTTACATTTATTGTTATTAAACCTAATTTACCAATTTTCTGCCCTAGCCAACTTATCTACATATGTATTTCCTTTATAACACTGTTCTCTTTTAATTACGGCAACCCAAAAATAAAATGTTCCATTAATGACAGTTCTGTTTTTTTTCCATCCTTGATTCAATTTACCCAATTACACAATCCCCTCTAGTCCACACATTCTCATCTTATGACCCAACCATTTATGTAAAACAATATAAAATGCTTTAGAAAAATTAAGAAATATATAATCTACCACCTTAGCTGGTACAGTCTTCATCTTATCTCCTCATGGGACCTACCTCAATTAGCAAGCATCAAGAGACACTACAAAGAACATCTCCTGCTATGGAGGATTCAACAAGACCATGTATTATTACATGTGTGGATTTCAGTAGGTGCCATGTAACACTATATTTCTTGCAGAGCCGCTGTATGGGGAAATGTGTCAACATGAGCAACTTGGATCTAATTCTCAGGGGTTCCAGCTTATCAACTGGGGAGCTGCTTTAAAATAGGGATTGGACTAATGGTCCCTCTTTTGAGACAGCATTATAAACTCATTTATCATTTAAACTTGTGCGGTATGCGGTTAAGTGCAATATTATTGCTATATGATATGGTTAAATAAATATTTAACTAAAATATATCCCAAAAGCCCCTGTACCCTATAAGAATACACCAGTTTCATAGTAAATGGGGAGCCCTGTTACAGATTTTGCATTGGGCCCAGCAGACTCAAGTTATGACTGTTAATGGAGTTTGCAATTTCAATGCATTATTTCTGAAATCATAGCAACATAAAGGTTTAGTAGATATTATAAATATACGCTGTGAAGAACACTTGAAACAAAAACGTTGATTAACTACAGTTGTTATTTAAAAAAAAACAAATGTAATATCTTATAAGGGCAAATCATTATGTTTTGAGAAACCCATTATGTATATCACAATCCACACTACAATTTATGTATACCTGCAAAACACTTGAACATAGGCATCAGGGACCACCGTATACTGGAGCCTGCACAAACTGTTCAACTGCAAAGGGGCCCAGAGGGGAGAAGTACTGTAGCCGACTTTGGCCACAGAGGGTTTTAAAACAACTATTCCACTTCGATGAATCTCTCATAGATTACACAGACACTTCATTATCCCAGTCCGTCACTCATTTTAGTATTTTTTTAATGCCCGAGCTGCTCTGCGATTGACTGGTGGCTGATGATGCAGTACCTGTGTCTATTGACAGTCACAGAAGGAGTGGTAGAGGAAGTATAGCAAGCGATAGTAAATAGGTTCAGTAAGTAGTTAACCCTTTCCATGATTTAACCTAAACCCCCAAGGTTGTCATCATTAACCCCTTCACTGACCTAGACCACCAGGGTTCTTTTACATTAATTTCCTCACTGCCCTAGCCCACCAGGGATGTTATCAATAACTCCTTTACTGTGCTAGACCACCAGGGATTATATCATTAACCCCCATCACTGCCCTAAATTACTAGGGATGTTACCCATAGCTGCAGAGAAAATTAGGGCTATCTGGCTGTCTTCCAGAGTGACAATAGCAACAAATATTTTTCCACAGTTATTATTAATTTTAAACAAGAGGATGTAAGTTGAGAGTATGTTAGTAGAAGAGGTCCCATAGTTGTTTTTTTGTACAGGAGTCCTCAGCTATTTGTGTCCACTACTGGTAGGAATTATTTTTAAATATACTATAAAGTATATGATATTAGATCAATAGTAACAATAATACTAATAATAAAAAATTGTGCAATATACCTGATCAATATTGTTGGGAGGAAAGTCATGGTTTACAGAATCATTCACTGTTGTAGACTCATCAGTGTCTATGAGATTCTCTGTAGGGACGTTCTCCACTGGTTTCAGATAAGCAATTTCATTCTGCTTTGAGTCCATAGTCACACACACATCATATGAGAATGGAAAAGGTAAACTTGTATCACTGATCTCAGAAGGACATCCCAGGGTGAACTGAGGATACACATTTCTGCTATACGCTCCATAGGTTGTTGGAGTATTGTTTTTTCTGCATTTGAATATAACTGTAATGATAACAGTTATAATGAATAAACAAGAAATCAGACCTATGGATACGACTAGATAGAAAGTTACATGGGATTTAGTGTCTGAATTAGTCGGTTGTCTTCTTATTTCCGGCTCAACTTGCTGAAAATTTTCTGCCACAACTAAATTCAACGTAACTGTAGATGACAGAGATGGAACTCCATTATCCTTCACCAGAACCACAGTTTTTTGCCTTAAATTATCTGTATCTTGAAGATCCCTCACAATCTTTACTTCACCAGTATGCTGACCAATTCCTAATAAAGATGGATCAGGGACTTGTAGTAAGTGATAAGAGAGCCAGGCATTGTGTCCAGAGTCAGCGTCCACTGCGATCACTTTGGTGACTAGATAACCTTTCTCAGCAGAGTGAGGAATAAATTCATATAATGCTGATCCCTCAGTGTCTGGAGATGGGTAGAGGATCTTAGGAGCATTATCATTCTTATCAATGATACATATCCTCACTGTGACATTACTGCTTAGAGGAGGAGATCCACTGTCTTTAGCCATCACCTGGAACTGAAATTCACGCAACTGTTCATAGTCAAATGATCTCTGAGCGTAGAGAACTCCAGTCATTGAGTTGATGGAAATATATGATGATACTGGGATATTATCTATGTTGCTGTTCACAATGCTGTATGTTATTTTCCCATTATCAGCTTGATCAAGATCAGAAGCAAGAATATTTTGTATTGAAGTCCCTGGTTGATTGTTTTCTATAATGTAGACAATATAGTTCAATCTCTCAAATACTGGAGCGTTGTCATTCACATCTGAAATAGTCATCTGAATGGTTTTATTGGTAGAAAGTGGAGGAGATCCTTTATCCATACATTGAATAGTAACATTATATGCAGAATTCCTTTCTCGGTCCATGCTAGCTGCAGTTACAAGTTTATAGTAGTTGCTGGATGTTGGTAACAGCTGAAAATACTTTATTTCTGAGGTCACACAAACAACCTCGCCATTTATCCCAGAATCTAAGTCTTGGATATTAATTATTGCTATGACAGTATTAGGTGGAGAATCTTCTGGAATTGTTGCTGCAAGAGTGGTAACTGTTATATCCGGAGCATTATCATTCACATCAATCACTTGTATGGACACCTTACAGTTTGTAACATGACCACCACCATCTTTAGCTTCAACTGTAACTTCAAAGGTATCTGATATTTCATAGTCTAAATTTCCTATAATTTTTATCTCACCTTTTAAAGAATCTATAGAGAATATTTCATTTGCATTTTCAGGAATGTGGCTAAAGGAATACGACACTAAGCCATTTGTACCTTCATCTTCATCAGTTGCATTTAAATGGACCACTAGAAAACCAATAGGTGCATTCTCAGGTAATCTTATATGATATGCTTCTTTCATAAATGCAGGAAAGTTGTCATTAACATCTTGAACGGTGATCTTAATGATGGCAGTGCCAGTTTTAGGAGGTTTACCCCCATCCGAAGCAGTTAAAATTAATTCATAGAAACTCTGCTTTTCTCTGTCTAATGATCTTTCTAGAATAATTTCTGGATATTTAATACCATCCTTAGTGGTTCTTTCTGCAAGACTAAAGTATTCATTACCAATAAGAGTATAACTTTGTATAGAATTGGTGCCTAGATCTGGATCTTGTGCATTTCCTAATGGAAAGTAAACTCCAGGTAGAACAGATTCACTGATTCCTAGTTCAAAATACTTCTTAGAAAATGTAGGTGCGTTATCATTCACATCCTGGATTTCTATGATGAATGTATAAAAATTCAAAGGATTTTCAATCACAGCTTCTAGGTTTAAAAAACAATTCAGTTTAGCTCCACATAATGTTTCTCTATCAATTCTATCTGATACAGTTAATTCTCCATTTTCCAATATGATACTGAAATATTGCTTTGTAACACGAGAAACAATTTGAAATTTTCTCAATGCAAGGTCCTTAACATTTAATCCAAGATCTTTTGCCACATTCCCAACTACAGATCCCCTTTTCAGTTCTTCAGGAATTGAGTATTGTATTTGTCCTGAAATATTCCTGAAGCAAAATGAAGAGGAATAGAATAATACTTGCCATATCACTGTCCACTGTGTCCCTCTGCATGTTGTGTTATGTTTCATTGTAAGAAATATAAATTCTTCTTTTAAAAATTCAGAAAAAAAATAGAATAGTAAGATTACAAAGGATTTTCGAGAAGCAGATAAGAGTAAAGCCAATATCCTGATACACTGAAGAATGAATACAGGATTTTCTAGAGATCTGTGCTGTGAGACTGCACTAGTTCCCTCATTCAGCTAGAATATAAAATACTACAGTCCAATGGCGGCACTCAGAGTTCACATTGAGGTATTGCAAGTAACCAGCTAAAAGCAGCTTCTGTTATATTCAATATTACTACTTTTTATAATATTGAATTATTTTCAGTATAAGTATTATCACAATTGTTAATGTCAACTGTTGTCATAACGGCAAGCAGCCCGCCTTAAGCATATACAGTACATGTCAATTCCTATACATATGAGTATTATTACTATTTTACTACTGCCACTACTAACACTGTTTAAAAAAAAAATAATGAATATTTGATAGACAGATTTTACATTATCATATTGTACAATAAATTGGTATATATTGCAATTGTATAAATATACTGTATGTTGTTCATGGAAAATACTTATAGAGCATTCTCACCAATATAATGCTTACATATGCTCATGAATGGAACTGTTCAAGAATGTAACTAGAATTCATTGGGCTCCATAACAAAGGCAGGAATCGACCATCCACCTTAATCACAGTAAAGCAAACTGTAGCAATGCAAACTACAGCATAACTGCTTTTTCCTAAAGGAGTTTTGCCAACTCACAAATTTATGGCATATCTAAAGGATCGGTCATAAATGTATGATAGGTGCAGGTTGTACCTCTGAGACTGCCACCTATGTGAGGAAAGGTGGTCTCCTGACCCCCGTACTGCCTGGTGAGCTGACTGTCACAAGCAGGTGCAGAATAAATGGAGAAGTGGCCGCGCATGTGTGCTGCTCTCTTTACTCAGTTCTATGGGACTTATGGAAAGTCAAGCAAGTCAGCTTGGCTGTTTCCATAACTCCCATAAAACTGAATGGAAAGAACCACCACTCTCTATTCATTCTCCGCCTGGATGCTGTAGCTGGCAGCCTCCTCACATGGCAAGACAGTGGTCAGGGACCCCAATTGTCTCAAAACTGCTTTATCACCCTGATAACGGGGAGGGCATTTTAAACGTATCTTTATTCTCGGTAATGCAAATTGCATGACCGAAAATACTAAGTTTAATTCCCCGGTGTGCCGATTGCAAGTTGCACCGAAGCGGGACTTGATGTGCAAGTGCTCCTGCACTGCACGCTACAAGTTCTACCCCTCTTCTCTAACGGATTGGTCTAGTGGTCTCCTGATTGGCTGCTAGAGCCGCCACTCAGAGCTAAGAGTGGAAGTTGCGACTACCGCGCCGGGGGATCAAATGTTGTCGTTCATGCAACGTGCATGAATGAGAAAAAAGGTAAGCTTAGAATGCCCTCCTCCTCCTCTATATCATTCTGTCAGCAGTTTTAAGGCCTCAAAACTGTTGACAGGTTCCCTTTAAGTGTACTAAGGCTATGAGATGCAGTGTGTGATACATTGAATACAAATATACTACAGTAGTTTAGTAATTCTTTGAGAAATATCTAAATATGGAAATTTGAATTACTAGGCAGAAATATGTTAGAATGACAACTGCATAGAGTTTGCTACATTATTTCTAAAAAAGGGGTTTTCCGGAACTGTAATATTGATGGCCTGTCCTGACCATCAATATCTAAACGGTGGAAGTCCAACTCCCGTCACGCTTGCCGATCAGATAAGTGAAGGGGCCATGGCTCAAGTCAATGGCATCTAGGTGCAGAAAGCACAGCCACAACCAAATGCATGACGCTGTGCTTGAGTAAAAAATGAAGGGAACGCGGCTGGAGAACTGTTGCCCCTTTTTTTTCAGCTGTTTTTCGGGGTAGCCAGGAGTTAGACCACCACCGATTAGATATGTATGGCCTATCCTAAGAATACAGTTTCTGAAAACATCTTTAACTCTTTAAGGATACGGCTGAGTTTGGGCGTTAATGAAGCAGTGATTTTTTTCAGTTTTTCTTTTACGCATTCCAAAAGCCATGACATTTCTATTTTTTTGTCGAAGTAGCCGTATGACGCCTACGAGTCGAGTTGTATTTTTTTATGCCATTATTTGGGGTACTTCTGTCATTTTGGGGGAATTTATTTTTAAGGTATTCACTATGAGGTAATAATGAAACAATAACTTTATTCTGTGGGTCGTTACTATTATGGCAATACAGTACCACTATACAGGTTTTTTTTTTTTTCTACTTTTGCACAGTAAAAACACGTTTTTTAAACAAAATAATTGTTTTGTGTCACTGCATTCAAAGACCCACAAGAATTTTATCTTTCTGTCGAGAGAACTTCAGTTTTTTTTTTTTTCGTCGAACGACTTGCAGCTATTATTGCCATTTTAGCGTACATAAGTCTTTTTGATCGCTTTTTATTCCATTTTTTTCGAGGCGTGAAAAGCAAAAAACAGAAATTTTAGCATAACTGCCTCTGGCAGGGCCTAATAGACATGGCAGACCTGTGGCCCATTGTTAGGTCTTAGCTGCCATGGCAACACATGAGCACCCCATATTTGCATTGTGGGGGCCAGGATAGGGTGACAAACGAAGCCCCTTCCTTTTGTCTAACCAGTTAGATGCCAGGGTAAGCTTTGATGGCGGCATCTAAGGGGTTAAATGACCGGTATAGACTTTATCTATGATCCCAGCCATTAGAGCAGAGTGTCGGCAGTATAAAAAAACTGCCACCCACAAAGTGATAGTGCAGGCACAGCTCCTGTTTCGATGCCATCCCTGTGACATATTATTATGGCAGTTCACGGGAGCTGCGTAGTTCCCACAATGTAAAAGTATGTCACAGGGTTGGGAGGCGTTAAATGCTTACTAGCAAAATTTCAGTAGATATTATAATGATACATTATAATGAAAACATGGATCAAAAACTTGTTTAACTACTTCCCAACATTTGACGTATGGCTACGTCATAACTGGGTAGGGGAAGTATGAAGCGGGCTCACAGGCTGAGCCCGCTCCACATAATGCGGGTGTCAGCTGTATGTTACAGCCAACACTTCACAGTAACGAGTAGCTAGTTTAACCCATTAAATGCTGCGGTCAATAGGAACTGCAGCATTTAAGTCATTAGAAAGAGGGGGACGACACCCTCTAACAACTCATCGCAGCCCCCCGTGATTCAATCGCAGGGTGGCGATGGTTGCTATGGCAGCCTGGGGCCTAATGAAGGCCCCCAGGTCTGCCATCTTTGTGCTCCCATTAAGGGCTTAATAGAAACCTGTCATAAAGACGATATACTGCAAAACATTAATATTGCAGTATATAGTGCAAGCGATCGCTGATTCAAGTCCCCTAGGGAGACTAGTAAAAAAAAATTATGTACAAAAAAAAATATTTTACGTAAAAAAAAAAAACCTTTTCCCATATTCCCACTAAAGTATTGTAAATAAATAAATAAATAAATAAATAAATAAAAATAATTGGTATCGCCGCATCCGTAAAAGTCTGAACTATTACAATAAAAAAGTTACAGTTAAAAAACAAAATGAAAACGCCAGAATCGCTAATTTTTGGTCACCCCATCTCCCACAAAAAATGGAATAAAAAAGGAACACAACCTTGCATGTACACCAAAATGGTAACATTAAAAACTACAGCTTATCCCACAAAAAATAAGCCCTCATGCCGCTTAATCGATGGAAAAATAAAAAAGTTATTACTCTCAGAATTTGGCCTCAGAAAAAGCATGGTTGAACAGCAGCACACGTCTCCCAAATTTCAATCAATATGTTCTTTTATTGGTCAAACATCCAGTAAAAAATGGCAATGTTTCGACCCGTGACAAGTGGAGGGTCTTTCTCAAGCCTGACTTGAGAAAGACCCTCCACTTGTCACGGGTCGAAACGTTGCCATTTTTTACTGGATGTTTGACCAATAAAAGAACATATTGATTAAAATTTGGGAGACGTGTGCTGCTGTTCAACCATGCTTTTTCTGAGGATTACATTACGTCAGACTGGGTTTTTTCTGATCTCACAGCGTGTCACCGCTCCTGATATCGGGATTTGTGCTGCTTTAAACACTTTATTTTTTGGATTATCTCAGAATTTAGCGACACAAAATAAATTTAATTTTTCACAGTTAGTTTTTTCCTTGTAAAAGTAGTCAAATATAGAAAAAAACTATATCAATTTAGTATCGCCGTAATCGTATTGACTCACAGAATAAAGTTAACATGTCGTTTTAATTGCACGGTGAATTCTGTAAAAACAAAGTGCAAAAAACAATGGAGGAAACGCTGTTTTTTTCATTTTCTATCCCACAAATTATTTTTTTCCTGTTTCTAAGTACATTATATGGTACAATAAATGGTGCTACGAAAAACGACATCCCGCAAAAATCAAGCCCTCATAGGACTATATAGACGAACAAAATGTAAAAAGTTATGGCTTTACGAAGGTGGGGAGGAAAAAAAGTAATTAAAAATCTGAAAAATGGCTGCGGCAGGAAGGGTTTAAATATTTGCTTATAAAAACACATGTACTATGAAAATAACTTTTTGAAACATCTTTTAGGAAGCCATAATGTATGTGACAACCCATACTACAATTTATCTGTAACTACAAAACACCTAAATTTAGTATTATCTGTAAATACAAAATAAAGAATATGATATCAGAATATATTGTAAGATAAAATAAGAAATGTTTCATCTAAATACCTGATCAATATTGTTGGGAGGCAAATTATGGTTTGCAGAATCATTCACTGCTATTAAGCCATCAGTGTCTATGAGATTTTCTGTAGGGACGTTCTCCACTGGTTTCAGATAAGCAAGTTCATTCTGCTTTGAGTCCATAGTCACACACACATCATATGAGAATGGAAAAGGTAAACTTGTATCACTGATCTCAGAAGGACATCCCAGGGTGAACTGAGGATACACATTTCTGCTATACGCTCCATAGGTTGTTGGAGTATTGTTTTTTCTGCATTTGAATATAACTGTAATGATAACAGTTATAATGAATAAACAAGAAATCAGACCTATGGATACGACTAGATAGAAAGTTACATGGGATTTGGTGTCTGAATTAGTCGGTTGTCTTCTTATTTCCGGCTCAACTTGCTGAAAATTTTCTGCCACAACTAAATTCAATGTAACTGTAGATGACAGAGATGGAACTCCATTATCCTTCACTAGAACCACAAGTTTTTGCCTTAAATTATCTGTATCTTGAAGATCCCTCACAATCTTTACTTCACCAGTATGCTGACCAATTCCTAATAAAGATGGATCTGGAACTTGTAGTAAGTGGTAAGAGAGCCAGGCATTGTGTCCAGAGTCAGCGTCCACTGCGATCACTTTGGTGACTAGATAACCTTTCTCAGCAGAGTGAGGAATAAATTCATATAATGCTGATCCCTCAGTGTCTGGAGATGGGTAGAGGATCTTAGGAGCATTATCATTCTTATCAATGATACATATCCTCACTGTGACATTACTGCTTAGAGGAGGAGATCCACTGTCTTTAGCCATCACCTGGAACTGAAATTCACGCAACTGTTCATAGTCAAATGATCTCTGGGCATAGAGAACTCCAGTCATTGAGTTGATGGAAACATATGAAGATACCGGAATATTATCTATGTTGCTGTTCACAATGCTGTATGTAATTTTTCCATTATCACCTTGATCAAGATCTGAAGCAAGAATATTTAGTATTGAAGTCCCTGCTTGATTGTTTTCTATAATGTAGACAATGTAGTTCATTCTCTCAAATACTGGAGCGTTGTCATTCACATCTGAAATAGTCAACTGAATGGTTTTATTGGTAGACAGTGGAGGAGATCCTTTATCCATACATTGAATAGTAACATTATATGCAGAATTCCTTTCTCGGTCCATGGTAGCTGCAGTTACAAGTTTATAGTAGTTGCTGGATGATGGTAACAACTGAAAATCCTTTAAATCTGAGATCACACAAACAACCTCGCCATTTATGCCAGAATCCTGGTCATGAACATTAATTATTGCTATAACAGTACCAGCTGGAGAATCTTCTGGAATTGTTGCTGCAAGAGTGGTAACTGTTATATCCGGAGCATTATCATTCACATCAATCACTTGTATGGACACCTTACAGTTTGTAACATGACCACCACCATCTTTAGCTTCTACAGTCATTTCAAAGCTATCTGATACTTCATAATCCAAATTTTTGATTATTGTAATATCTCCTGTTAATGAATCTATAGAGAATATTTCTTTTGCATATTTAGAAATATGGGTAAATGAGTAAGAAACTTGTCCATATGCTCCTTCATCTTCATCAGTTGCATTTAAATGGACCACTAGAAAACCAATAGGTGCATTCTCAGGTAATCTTATATGATATATGTCTTTCATAAATGTTGGAAAGTTGTCATTAACATCCTGAACAGTGATTTTTATTATGGCAGTGCCAGTCTTCGGAGGTTTACCCCCATCAGAAGCAGTTAAAATGAACTCATAGAAACTCTGCTTTTCTCTGTCTAATGATTTTTCTACAATAATTTCTGGATATTTAATTCCATCCTTTGTGTTTTTTTCTCCAAGACTAAAGTATTCATTACCAATAAGAGTATAACTTTGTATAGAATTGGTGCCTATATCAGGATCTTCTGCATTTCCTAATGGAAAATGTATTCCAGGAAGAGCAGATTCGCTGATTCCTATGTCAAAATATTTCTTAGAAAATGTAGGTGCGTTATCATTCACATCCTGGATTTCTACAGAGATTGTGTAAAACGCCAAAGGATTTTCAATCACAGCTTCTAGGTTTAAAAAGCAGTTCAGTTTAGCTCCACATAATGTCTCTCTATCAATTTTATCTGATACAATTAAATCTCCATTTTCCAATAGAATACTGAAATATTGCTTTGTAACACGAGAAACAATTTGGAATTTTTTAAGTAAAAGTTCTTTAACATTTAATCCAAGATCTTGTGCTACATTCCCAACTACAGATCCCCTTTTCAGCTCTTCAGGTATTGAGTATTGTAATTGTCCTGAGATATTCCTGACGTAAAATGAAGTAAGACAGAATAATACTTGCCATATTGTTGTCCACTGTGTCCTGCTGTTTCTTGTGTCATGTGTCATTATAAGAAATATAAATACTTATTTTAAAATTGTAATATTCCAAACGATTCTTGAGAAGCAAATAAGAGTAGAGCAAATTGCAGGATGCACTGAAGAATGAATGCAGGATTTTCTAGAGATCTGTGCTGTGAGCAGTGGCGGATTATCATTAGGGCGTTTCGGGCGGTCGCCCGGGGCCCAAGACTGCCAGGGGGCCCAAGGAGCCTATGACCGCCCGAACCCCCTCATGCCCAGTGGCGTCGCTAGCACCGGAGGGAGCCCCGGTGCCAGGACCGCACCTGTCAGGCGAGGGGAGCTTTGCTTCTACTTAGCAGCCGTGGTCTGTGCTGCTTTAGAAGCTCCCCCTCCAGCCCCCCTTCCCTGCTCTAAACATCTCTGCTGCTAGCTGTCGGGACATGGGGGAGGGGAGACTGTCGGCGGGCTCTGTGCTGTGAGCAGGAGAAGAGCTGCAGTGAAGACATAAAAGGTAAGTGCATGTGTGTTTAATATCCATATTCATGTGTGTTTAATGTCCATATTCATGTATGTTTAATGTCCATATTCATGTATGTTTAATGTCCATATTCATGTATGTTTAATGTCCATATTCATGTATGTTTAATGTCCATATTCATGTGTTTACAAGGTGTACTTTGTGTATAATGTGCATACTCGTGTATAATGTGCCTACTTAGTGTATAATGTGCATACTCGTGTGTACTTTGTGTACTATGCATACTTTGTGTATAATGTGCCTACTTTGTGTACTTTGTGCATAATGTGTGTACTTTGTGTACTGTGCGTACTTTGTGCATAATGTGCGTACTTTGTACTGTGCGTACTTTGTGCATAATGTGCGTACTTTGTGCGTACTTTGTGCATAATGTGCGTACTTTGTGCGTACTTTGTGCATAATGTGCGTACTTTGTGCATAATGTGCGTACTTTGTGCATAATGTGGTACTTTGTGTACTGTGCATACTTTGTGCATAATGTGCCTACTTTGTGCATAATGTGCGTACTTTGTGCATAATGTGCGTACTTTGTGCATAATGTGCCTACTTTGTGCATAATGTGCGTACTTTGTGCATAATGTGGTACTTTGTGTACTGTGCATACTTTGTGCATAATGTGCATACTTTGTGCATAATGTGCGTACTTTGTGCATAATGTGCGTACTTTGTGCATAATGTGCCTACTTTGTGCATAATGTGCGTACTTTGTGTACTTTGTGCATAATGTGGGTACTTTGTGCATAATGTGCGTACTTTGTGTACTTTGTGCATAATGTGTGTACTTTGTGCATAATGTGCGTACTTTGTGCATAATGTGGTACTTTGTGTACTGTGCATACTTTGTGCATAATGTGCGTACTTTGTGTACTTTGTGCATAATGTGGTACTTTGTGTACTTTGTGCATAATGTGCGTACTTTGTGCATAATGTGCCTACTTTGTGTACTTTGTGCATAATGTGCGTACTTTGTGCATAATGTCCTTACTTTGTGCATAATGTGCGTACTTTGTGCATAATATGGTACTTTGTGTACTGTGCGTACTTTGTGCATAATGTGCCTACTTTGTGTACTTTGTGCATAATGTGGTACTTTGTGTACTTTGTGCATAATGTGCGTACTTTGTGCATAATGTGCCTACTTTGTGTACTTTGTGCATAATGTGCGTACTTTGTGCATAATGTGCATAATGTGCGTACTTTGTGCATAATGTGCGTACTTTGTGCATAATTTGCGTACTTTGTGCATAATGTGGTACTTTGTGTACTGTGCGTACTTTGTGCATAATGTGCCTACTTTGTGTACTTTGTGCATAATGTGGTACTTTGTGTACTGTGCGTACTTTGTGCATAATGTGCATAATGTGCGTACTTTGTGCATAATGTGCCTACTTTGTGTACTGTGTGTACTTTGTGCATAATGTGCGTACTTTGTGCATAATGTGCGTACTTTGTGCATAATGTGCGTACTGTGTGTACTTTGTGCATAATGTGCCTACTTTGTGTACTAGTGTTTAGGTAGTGTTAGCAATAGTTACGGCGCGGCAGGGTGGTGGTGGAGAAGGGGGGCCCAAGTTTGGGTAACAGCCCAGGGCCCATGGTCTTCTTAATCCGCCACTGGCTGTGAGATTGCACTAGTTCCCTCATTCAGCTAGAATATAAAATATTACAGTCCTATGGCGGCACTCAGAGTTCACATTGAGGTACTGCAAGTAACCAGCTAAAAGCAGCTTCTGTTATATTAAATATAAATATTTGTCATAATATTAAAGTATTTTTATTGGAATTATTATCAGCATCATTATATCAACTTTTGTCATAACTGCAAGTAGCCTGCTTAAGGTTTTCATGTTTCAATCCCTATAAGTATGATTATTATTACTATAAGTAGTAATAGTAATATTATTATTTTACCTTATCAGAAATAAACAAATTAGTACAAATAACACTAACATGTTCTCTCACCAGTGTTAAAATATTCATTTTCCAAAGAATATTTAATAGCTATAAACCTTGAATTAAGTACAAAAAAATAGTATAAAAGACTTCACTTATGACTTTTTTATTTTATTTATAGCATTCCTATCCTTAAAAGGGAAAAATATCCTAATAATTAAGCTGTAGATGTATATTAGATAGAGAATAGCCAGAAAAGTCTCTAACCACTAGAGCAAGTGTCTAAACTTTCAAGCCAGGGGTTTCAAAATGTGCCCTACCACCCCACTCCATAAAGTTCTGCATGATAATTATTTAAATGCACTTTATTACTGTCATTCCCCACCAATCCCTACTGTTCTTATTTATTAATACATATTCCCCATTTTCCTCCAAACACTCCTCTCAATGCATGTGTAGTTAAATGTAAGGTCAGCAGACCAACCTACCAAATATCGGTTGGGGGGTCTGCCTGCTTCTTCACCTTCTCTCCCAACCCATTTGCAAAGCTCTCTTATTAAATATCTATATACTCAGGCAACTACAACATTATCAACAGCTCAAAGTGTTCAATTGATTGTACAAAGAAAACTAAAGGCAGTGTATATTTTTGTCATTTTTTAATTTATATTTTTTGTCCCTCAACCTTCAATGGCCTCCCTACACCTACTCGGCCTGCCCCTTGTGTCAAGTCCAGCGGCATAACCACTGCGGTAGCATCCGTAGTGGTACGAGGGAGCATGTGCCGCCAGCCGACACGCACCCCCCCATATGCCCGGTGGCTCCACTAGCAGCCGTTATGGCTGCTACAGCGGCATCTCCGCTACTACGGGGCCCACACCGCCAAGCCTCTAACATGTATGGGCCGGGCGTCACAGGCCCTCTCATGCCCGTAAGCGTCGCTAGCACCAGACGGGGGCCCCGATGCTAGCGACAGCTACCCTGTCTTGCAGTAATTGTACCTGCGTCTATAGCACGCAGGTACAAATACATGCATTAGTGCTGAATGGCCAGGCATGTTCCAACCATTCAGCACCTTACAATGATGCTGATTGGCGGGGCAAAATGACTTGCCCCACCAATCAGCCCTTTTCAACGACGCTAGCGGCGCGAAGACGTCATCGCGCCGCTTCCTTGCTTGAAAGGCGCTGACTGACCGGGCAAGTCAGTCTGCCCTGCTAATCAGCGCCTTTGAACGATGCATCGTTCAGCTCCAGCAGACCTGCTCAGAAGAGAGCAGATCTGCATTGCCATCGGACGGTGTGGGAACGGGATCTTGTGAGTATGTAAAGTTTTTTGTTTTTTTCTAATAAAACTGTGAGTGGCATTATCTACAGGGGGCTCTATCTACAGGGGGGGTCGTCTATATGTGGAGATGTGGGCCACTGTATACAAGGGGGTCTATATGTGGGGATGTGGGGCACGATCTACAGGGGGATCTATATGTGGGGATGTGGGTCACTATATACAGGGGGGTCTATATGTTGGGATGTGGACCACTATATACAGGGGGGGTCTATATGCGGGGATGTGCGCCAAAATCTATTGGGGGGTCTATATGTGGGGATGTGGGGATGTGGGCCACTATATACAGGGTGGGTCTATATGTGGGGATGTGGGCCACTATCTACAGGGGGGTCTATATGTGGGGATGTGGGACACTATCTACAGGGGGGTCTATATGTTGGGCACTATATACAGGGGGAGCTATATGTGAGACACTATATACAGGGGGGGCTATATGTAGAGCACTATCTGTAGGGGAGTTATTTTTAGAGCACATTCTATAGAGGTGGGGCACTACATACAGGGGTGGGTTACCTGTGGAGCACAAGCTACAGGGGGCTATATGTATGGCACTGTCTACAGGGGTTGGCTATATGTGGGACACTATCTACAGAGGTGGGCTATACGTGGAGCACTATCTATAGAGGAAGCTACAAGAAATAGAGCCGAGAAGCAGCATTCAATAGCAAAAAATGTGAATTTATTCACCCAACACAGCAACGTTTCACTTCCTCCATGGAAGCATTTTCAAGCTTGAAAATGCTTCCATTGAGGAAGTGAAACGTTGCTGTGTTGGGTGAATAAATTCACATTTTTTGCTATTGAGTGCTGCTTCTCGGCTCTATTTCTTGTATATTCATGAGGAGTACGTCACTCCTTGATATTTGAAGCTAGCACCAGCCGTTTTTGGTTTTCTACACTTTGCTGCTCCTATTTGCTTGATTTTATAGAGGAAGCTATATGTAGGGCAGCACGGTGGCTCAGTGGTTAGCACTATTGCCTTGCAGCTCTGGAGCCCATATGTGGGACACTATCTATAGGGGCTTCTATGTAGGGCACTATCTACAGAGGCTCTATGGGGGTCACTATCTACAGGGGGCTATGGGGCACTATCTACAGGGGGCACGGTGTGTGTGTGGGACACAGTGTATGGTACTATTATAATCAGAGACACAGTGTATGTCAGTATTATAGTTAGAGGTGCAGTGTATGGCTCTTTATTATATTTACAGGTGTTGAGAATTTTAACTTCGTCTATAGGTGCAGAAATGTTTCAAAAGTGAGAAGCTGAAGACATCTGAGCAAGAAACTGCAGAAATGGGTCATGGCCAGGAGAAATCCATCATAGATGTCTGGACCGGAGGGAGAAGAAAAGAACTAGAACGTCACCGGTGAGTCACTTAATGTAAATGTTTATTCTACCTCTAATCAGCACTGTAGTCACTGTATGATCTGCAGCGAGATCATGGTGGTATGATTTTTTTTTGTGAAACAGCATCTCCCAGCATAGCCATACTATTGTTCGGGCCATGCTGGGAGCTGTAGTTTTACGCCGTACAAACCTATACGGCAGGGGTTGCACTAAATTGAGTTGTATTTGTTCTGGCGTATATATGTACTGAGCTTGGTTCTGGTGTTGTATATATGTACTGATCTTGGTTCTGATGCTGTATATAAGTATGAGATTGGTTTTGGTGCTGTATATAGGTAATGAGCTTGGTTCTGGGGATGTATATATGTACTGAGCTTGGTTTTGGTGCTGTATATATGTAATGAGCTTGGTTCTGGTATAGTATATATGTACTGAGCTTTGTTCTAGTGCTGTATTTATGTGCTGAGGTTGGGTTTGCTGCTGTATTTATGTACTGAGGTTTGTTCTGGTGCTGTATATATGTACTGGGCTTGGTTCTAGTGCTGTATTTATGTACTGAGCTTGGTTCTAGGGCTGTATATATGTCGGAGCTTGGTTCTAGTACTGTATTTATGTACTGAGCTTGTTTGTGGTACTGTATATATGTATGAGCTTGGTTGTGGTGCTGAATATATGAACTGAGCTTGGTTCTGGAACTGTAATTATATTTATAATAACAAAATTGCAGGGCAGATGGAATTGTTCTCAATTCATTGTATACTTCTTGGGAACCTGTCAGGTACTATTTAACCCATTGAACCACCACTATGCAGTAATACATAACCTGACAATATTTCCAAACATTCCCTTGTATGTTTTTTTCAGATGCAGCAAAATCTTTAAGATCCACTTTTAAAACGACAAACACTATATGCTAATTACTCATTAAAGGGTCATGGGACGGTGCCGCTATCCTGAAGAGTCACATAGTCCTGCCTCCAAACTCACCTTTCCATGTTCGATTGACATCTCTCTGGCTGATATAACTTTCCCGGATGCGTCATTGCCTTGTGGCACTATACACAAGGGGGGGCTGTGTGGCACTATACACAATGGGGTGCTGTGTGGCACAATACACAAAGGGAAGCTGTGTTTTACTATACACATGGGGAACTGTATGGCACTACAGTGGGCTGAGTGTGGCACAATCTACAGGGGTCTGTGTGTGGCACTATCTACTAAGGGGGGGGCTGTGCAGCACTATCTACTAAGGGGGGCTGTGTGGCACTATATACAAGGGAGGGGAGCTGTGTGGCACTATATATAGTGGGAGCTGTATAGCGCTATATGCAGTGGGGGCTTTATGGCGATATCTACAGGGGGCTGTATGGCACTATCTACAAAGGGGAGGTGGGGGGTGCTATCTACAAATGGGGTGTGACATTGTCTATAGGTGGGGCTATATAGCACTGTCTACAGGGGGCTGTATGGCACATTCTACAGGGGGCATTATCTATAAGGGGGGCTGCTTGTGGCACCCGGGGAGGGGGCCCCAGTCAAGTGTTTGCTATGGGGCCCAGTCTTTCCTAGTTACGCCCCTCGTCAAGCCTGTCGTCTAACTTATACATTTTGGGTCTTTTTCCTTTATTCTGTTATATTCTACATTCTATAATTGTATATTTTCTTTCTCCATGCTTTCTGAGTGGGTGGACTCCGTGGTCTAGACTAAGTAAATGTTTCCCCATGCTACTTCCTGTCTTCTCTCCCCCTAATGTTTTTTCACTGAAACACTGAGTGGAAGCTGGAGCTACATTCTTCTTTCCTCTCATCCTTGTCTTCTTTTTACAATTGTATTCTTATTTACTCTTTTTTCTTTTCATACATATACAACATTATTCTAAAGCAGCAACAAAATAAATAAATAACCCCCCCCCCCCAAAAAAAAAAAAAATATTTCCATCTCAAGCCCTACCTATTTTTATATTGCCTCTATAAGACCTAGTTCACATCTACATTCAGTATTCTGTTGTTCTGCTCCATGAGAGGAAAAGAAAATGGGAATAACTGGCAGCGCCAGATCCGTTGCACCACGGACACTAACTGTGGTCGTCAAAACCCATTCATGATTGATGGGATTTCTGTCAGGGTGTCCATACCTCCCAACCATCCCGGATTCAGCGGGATAGTTCCGGTTTTCGGGTGGTGTCCCGCTGTCCCAGGCGGCCGGTGGTTTGTCCCAGACTCATTGAGTCAACTGTATCTGTGTCCTCAGGACGCACATACAGTTGAACCCGATGCTGAAGCAGGGAACCGTCAGCTCCCTGCTTCAGCATTAGCACAGAGGACTCCCCGGGCACAGAGCTACCTTAAAGGAACAGTGTCATCACAAATTATTTTTTTATATGTTAAAGATGTTAGTGCTTTATTAAAAACGTTTATATTTATTTGTGTGTTTGTGTTTTACTTTTTCTTATTTTTACACTTTTTCTTCCCTATGGGGGCTGCCATTTTTTGTTCCATTTCTGCATGTGTCGATTAACGACACATACAGACATGGAATACGGCAGCCACAGTCCCATAGGGACTGCGAACGGCTCCCGTCCCATTGACTTCAGTGTACGGCGTCTGTGTGGGAACTGCGCATGCGCCGCTCCCACACAGTCCAATTCGAAATTGGCGCCGTCCGGCGCCATTTTCCTGTGGACCGGAAGTCGCGGCCGGACAGTAATATTACTACTTCCGGTCGCGGCTTCCGGATTTGTGCACTTGGACCAGCGGCAGCAGACGGAGCGGACGGGCCGGAGGGAGCCGCGGCGGCAGGAGCAGGTAAGAGATTTCAATGTATGTTCGTGTTTGTGTGTGTTTACTACTGTATGTAAACCTACTACACTATGTGTTAGCTCAAAAAATGGCGACACACAGTGTAGGAGGTTACACCGTTCAAACCCCTCGTTTATCCCGGCACTAGCCAGGATAAAGGAGGGGGGGATGCTGAGAGCTCACTAGAGCGGGGGCTTTTTACCCAATTTTGCAATGCTGCAATTTTGGGAATAGCTCCATCTAGTGACCAAAAATGGGTAATATTATAAATTAGAATTAATTTATAATATTTCCTGACTCGTGAAAAAAATAAAAAAAATTTGAACAATGTTTAATCACCCACACACTAAATGTTTAATTTAAAAAAAAACAACATGTTTTTCTGGCAACACATTACCTTTAAGTGCTGAACCCGACATCACTGTCCATATATAGACAGTGATGTCAGTAGCTCCTCTTGGAGCGGAATCCCCTCCAAGAGCGTTGCTGATGCTGTGGCCAGGGATTCTGCTCATAGAGGGTATCCCTGATGCCACTGTCTGTATATGGACAGTGAAGACAGGGGCGGCTCTTGGAGCGGAATCCCCTGCCAGAGCGTTGCTGATGCTATGGCCGGGGATTCCGCTCATAGATGGAATTCCTGACATCACTGTCCATATATGGACAGTGATGTCATGGGCTCCTCCTGGAGCGGAATCCCCAACCACAGCATGGCCAATGCTCTGGCTGGGGATTCCGCCCCTAGAGGGAGACCCAATGGCTATAGGTGGGGGGGTAGCACTATCTACAGGGGGGGTGACACTATCTTTAAGTGGGTGTGGCACTATCTACATGGGCACTGTGGCACTATCTACTCTATTTTTTCCACCGCTTAAAGAGGCTCTGTCACCAGATTTTGCAACCCCTATCTGCTATTGCAATGTAGATTACAGTAACGTTTTTATTTTTAAAAAACGAGCATTTTTGGCCAAGTTATGACCATTTTTGTAGTTATGCAAATGAGGCTTGCAAAAGTCCAAGTGGGTGTGTTTAAATGTAAAAGTCCAAGTGAGCGTGTATTATGTGCGTACATCGGGGCGTTTTTAATACTTTTACTAGCTGGGCGTTCTGATGAGAAGTATCATCCACTTCTCTTCAGAACGCCCAGCTTCTGCCAGATCACGCTGTGACGTCACTCACAGGTCCTGCATCGTGTCAGACGAGCGAGGACACATCGGCACCAGAGGCTTCAGTTGATTCTGCAGCAGCATCGGCGTTAGCAGGTAAGTCGATGTAGCTACTTACCTGCAAACGCTGATGCTGCTGCAGAATCAACTGTAGCCTCTGGTGCCGATGTGTCCTCGCTCGTCTGACACGATGCAGGACCTGTGAGTGACGTCACAGCGTGATCTGGCAGAAGCTGGGCGTTCTGAAGAGAAGTGGACGATACTTCTCATCAGAACACCCAGCTAGTAAAAGTATTAAAAACGCCCCGATGTACGCACATAATACACGCCCACTTGGACTTTTACTTTTAAACACACCCACTTGGACTTTTGCAAGCCTCATTTGCATAACTACAAAAATGGTCATAACTTGGCCAAAAATGCTCGTTTTTTAAAAATAAAAATGTTACTGTAATCTACATTGCAGCGCCTATCTGCTGCAATAGCAGATAGGGGTTGCAAAATCTGGTGACAGAGCCTCTTTAAATGATTATTCATGTTATCTAGTACCGGCTGTAAATATAAATCACTTTTTTTTCCAATTCTTAGCTAAATATCCTTTAGAGGCCATCCATATATGCTTATGCAGTTCTTTCATTCATTTTTCTGAGGCCATTTGTACTATTGTGGATATACACCTGTTAGTGATACTGTGTACTCTTAGTGTTACTTGAAATTTGTACCTGACTTATGGTGTACCATTATTATTGGATATTTATAATTGCTTTTAAAAACACAAATTGAACTTATTAACTCCTTAATGTACCATAATGTACCTGCATGTCATGGATTGTCTTTCATAAAGTCTCCAAGACATTCAGGTACGTCATGGTGATTGTGCGAGTACCGGAGCTGTGCTCATGTGATCAACAGCAGAAGCCTCTTGTAATCCTGATGTAACAGTCGGGTTCAGAGAAACATCTGATCCCAGAAGTTTAACCCGTAGATACCATGCTTAACAGTGACCGCGGCATCTAAGGAGCATGACAGAGGGAGGGGCTCCCCCTCTTTTTCCATCCGTACCTCGCAATGTGATGGGTTACCATGGCAATTGGGGGCCTAAGGCCTCCAGGTCTGCCATGAACTACTGTCTATTAGAGGGACGGCCTAATCGGTTGCCTGTCAGTTTAACACTGACAAGCAATAATGCTTTGGAATACTGTTTTGCAAAGCATTATGCATGCGATCAAGTGATTATGGCTTCAAGTCCCCTAGCTAATAAAACAAAACAGAAAAACAGAACAAGCTGTTGAAAAAAAACATTATTTGGCAGATTTGCTTTTTATTACCCATTATGCTCCTAATTTTTTTTTTTTTTAAATGTTCATTAAACAATTTGCACCTCAAAATGCTACCAATAAAAATGACTACATCATCATCAAAAAACAAGTCATCATACGGCTACATAATAGAAAAAGAAAAAAATTATGGGTCTTAGAATGTGGCGACACAAAAACACCTTTAAAACATGTTTTGATTTTGCAAGTGTACTAAAACATAAAAAAAAGTATACATATTTGGTTTCGCCGTATTCATATCGACTCATATAATAAAGTTAAAAGTTAAACCTTAAAGCAAAAAATACATTCTTTTTACCGCATTGAAAAAAGCATGGAAAAAAATGCAAAACAGTATAGCAGAAATGCATTCCCCCCAAATTTTTTTTTATAAAAGCTAAACAATAAATTATATGTACCCAAAAATGATTCCATTAAGAAGTACAACTTGTCCTGCAAAACACAAGCCTCTATATAGCTACACCAACAGAGAAATAGATAAGTTATGGATCTTTAAATGGGATTATGAAAAAACAAAAAAAAGTGCTTGGTACCAGTGGCCCAAAATAGGCTGGACTATAAGGGGTTAAAAAAAATGTATGAAAACATATCCGGCCCATTGTAAACTCAATTATATTCTGACATAAAAGTCTAATGTTTGGATGTTTACATATTGAAATTAGCTGATAATCTATGAAATGATCTCTTCTGGATCACACTACTTTAAATCATAGATCACTTTCACAATTTCTGAATTCAATTATTTTTGAACAAAATGTGTTTCATTTTTCGGTTGCATATTCAGTTTTC
Source organism: Rhinoderma darwinii (assembly GCF_050947455.1). NCBI lineage: Eukaryota > Metazoa > Chordata > Amphibia > Anura > Rhinodermatidae > Rhinoderma > Rhinoderma darwinii. Next base: position 35,413,527 of record NC_134689.1, read on the forward strand.
ATAAATGAGCCTTGACACGTACTAAACTAAGTAATTCCCTTGTTTTTAAAATCTGCTTCTATATTATAATAATGTTGCTAGAATGGTTGAATATAATTAAGGGGGTATTCCAGTCCCAAAAAATTGATGGCCTATCCTCAGGTTAGGCCTTCAATATGTGATTGGTCGGGGTCTGACCCCGCCGATGAGCTGTTTTGAAGGGGCCGCAGCACTTGTACAAGCGCTGCTTCCCCTACATTTCTACTGCTCACACTGTGAATCATCAACACACTTGTAGCAGCGGTTTACAGTATTACAGTTTTCTACCATTCACTTAAATAGAAGGCTGTAATACTAAAAACCGCCAATACAAGTGTGTCAGCGATTCACAGTGTGAGCAGTAGAAATAAAGGGAAAGCAGCGCTCATAAGAGCACTGTGGCCCCTTCAAAACAGCTGATCATCGGGGGTGACGGGAGTCGGACCCCAACCGATTACATATTGATGGCCTAACGAAAGGCCATCAATTTTTTGGGACTGGAAAACCCCTTTAGCTAAACTGAAGTAACAAAGGAAATAAAATGTTTTTTTTTGCAGAATTCTTGCTAACATTTTAAACAGCAAAACTGAGGACAACAGCTTTATTGTATAAAGACATTCAATGACTGTAGATATGACTATGAGCAATCTATTATATATACTAAAAAATAAAAACATCTTACCATTGCTATTAAGGCTTAGACGTCATAATCAGGGTTCTTTACCTTTGGATCCCCCTCTATTAACCAGAGTAGAGGGTAAGAGTAAGAGTGGCTTACACCAGTAAGAAACCTATACTGTACTGACAAAGAGCAATAACTCCAAATCAGTACGGTCTACATATGGGTGCCTCATTTGTTTCAAGGCTTACTAATTTAAAGAAAACAAAAAGTCACATGGTGCTCATAGTGTACCACAAGAGAGAGAAATAAAGGCCAATGAAGCCTATCTAGTAGAAAATGTGCTCACCTGGAGAGTTTTGCTATCCAGGCACGACTCTGGAGAAGGGTTGAACTGAAAGATTAAGGCCTACTGCACACGGCCGTAGCTGTGCCTATGGTCCGTGATTACAGCACGGATGGGCCAAGGAGTGTCATCCACAGGCCGTCCGCAATCACAGACTGCGCACACACAAGATGTGCATTCATTTCAATAAGCCCGGACCGCAATTGCAAACCGTATAATGACATGTCCTATTTTTTTTTGTGGTCTGGGCAAAGCACGGACCATATAAACCATGGGCATGTGCATTGGTCCATAGGTTAGCATGTGTTTTATACTATCTGCAATTTCAGATAGTAAACGGCCGCAGAACTACGGTCGTGTGCATGACGCTTAAAGCTCATTTGAAAATACTTCTGAAGAATTTGGGGCTGAACATCAACCTGTTGTTTTTTAAATGGATCTGACTTGAATATATCAACATACATTCAAACCTGAACCGTTTATAAAATGGGTTGACAATCGGCCCCTGATCCTTAGGTTTCTTCTCTAGAAGTGTTTTCCTAAGGACCTGAGTCTCTCAGGACACAACATATGTCTTTAAAGGGTCAGACATTGTCTTGCTACTGCAACCTATAGGGAGCATAAGACAGTTCTCTTTCTTTTGGAGGTGAGATATTTTGCATAAAAATGTATTGCATTGTGAGGACCCAGTTCCACTATATAAGAGAAAGCCAAAAATACATGCTATATATTGCAAGAACAATTATATATACTGACAAAAAAAATAGTTTGATTAATTTTGGATACAAAAATTTACATCTACTTTTATTTATAAGATATTATTTCTAAGTATAAGATTAGGCAGATAAAAGTTTAAATGTTAATATCTAAATACCTGATTAATATTGTTGGGAAGCAAGTCAGTGTTTGCAGAATAATTCACTATTGCTGAGTCATCAGTGTCTATGAGATTCTCTGTAGGGACGTTCTCCACTGGTTTCAGATAAGCAATTTCATTCTGCTTTGAGTCCATAGTCACACACACATCATATGAGAATGGAAAAGGTAAACTTGTATCACTGATCTCAGAAGGACATCCCAGGGTGAACTGAGGATACACATTTCTATTATATGCTCCAAATGTAGTTGGAGTATTGTCTTTACTACATTTATAGATGACCATAATGATAACAGTTATAATAAATAAACAAGAAATCAGACCTATTGATACGACTAGATAGAAAGATACATGGGAGTTTGTGTCAGGATTACTTGGTTGTCTTCTTATTTCCGGCTCAACTTGTTGAAAATTTTCAGCCACAACTAAAGTCAAAGTAACTGTAGATGACAGAGATGGAACTCCATTATCCTTCACCAGAACCACAACTTTTTGCCTTAAATTATCTGTATCTTGAAGATCTCTCACAATCTTTACTTCACCAGTATGCTGACCAATTCCTAATAAAGATGGATCTGGAACTTGTAGTAAGTGATAAGAGAGCCAGGCATTGTGTCCAGAGTCAGCGTCCACTGCGATCACTTTGGTGACTAGATAACCTTTCTCAGCAGAGTGAGGAATAAATTCATATAATGCTGATCCCTCAGTGTCTGGAGATGGGTAGAGGATCTTAGGAGCATTATCATTCTTATCAATGATACATATCCTCACTGTGACATTACTGCTTAGAGGAGGAGATCCACTGTCTTTAGCCATCACCTGGAACTGAAATTCCCGCAACTGTTCATAGTCAAATGATCTCTGAGCGTAGAGAACTCCAGTCATTGAGTTGATGGAAACATATGAAGATACTGGAATATTGTCTATGTTGCTGTTCACAATGCTGTATGTAATTTTCCCATTATCACCTTGATCAAGATCTGAAGCAAGAATATTTTGTATTGAAGTCCCTGGTTGATTGTTTTCTATAATGTAGACAATGTAGTTCATTCTCTCGAAAACTGGATCGTTGTCATTCACATCTGAAATAGTCAACTGAATGGTTTTATTGGTAGAAAGTGGAGGAGATCCTTTATCCATACATTGAATAGTAACATTATATGCAGAGTTCCTTTCTCGGTCTATGCTAGCTGCAGTTACAAGTTTATAGTAGTTGCTGGATGTTGGTAACAGTTGAAAATTCTTCATGTTTGAGATATCACACAAAATCTCACCATTCATCCCAGAATCCCAATCACGGACATTAATTATGGCTATGACAGTACCAGATGGAGAATCTTCAGAAATTGTTGCTGCCAGAGTGGTAACTGTTACATCCGGTGCATTATCATTCACATCAATCACCTGTATGGACACCTTGCAATGTGTGGCAAGGCCACCACCATCTTTAACTTCGACAGTCATTTCATAGTTATTTGATGCTTCAAAGTCTAAATTTCCTATTGTCTTTATCTCACCCTTTAATGAATCAATAGAAAATATATTTTTCGCATTTTTGGGAATGTGGCTAAAGGAATAGGACACTAAGCCATTTGTACCTTCATCTTCATCAGTTGCATTTAACTGGACCACTAGAAAACCAATAGGTGCATTCTCAGGTATTTTAAAATGATTTATGTCTTGAGTAAATGTTGGAAAGTTGTCATTAACATCTTGAACGGTGATCTTAATGATGGCAGTGCCAGTTTTCGGGGGTATATCCCCATCAGAAGCAGTTAGAATTAATTCGTATAAACTCTGCTTTTCTCTGTCTAATGATCTTTCCAATATAATTTCTGGATATTTAAGTCCATCCTTAGTGGTTCGTTCCCCAAGTTTAAAGTATTCATTATTGCTAAGAGTATAACTTTGTATAGAATTGGTGCCTATATCAGGATCTTGTGCATTTCCTAATGGAAAATGTACTCCAGGAATAGAAGACTCACTGATTCCTATATCAAAATATTTCTTAGAAAATGTAGGTGCGTTATCATTCACATCTTGTATTTCTATAGAAATGGTATAAAACGTCAAAGGATTTTCAATTACAGCTTCTAGGTTTATGAAGCAGCTGTGTTTAGCTTCGCATAATGCTTCTCTGTCAATTCTATCTGATACAAGTAAGTTCCCATTTTTCAAATGAATATTAAAATATTGCTTTGTATCATGAGAAACAATTTGGAATTTTCTAAATGCAAGTTCCTTTGGATTTAAGCCAAGATCTTGTGCCACATTCCCAACGATTGATCCTTTTTTTAGTTCTTCAGGGATTGAATATTGTAATTGTCCTGAGATATTCCTGAACCCAAATGAAACAAAACATAGTAATACTTGCCATATTTTTGCCCATAGTAAGCCTCTAAGCCTTGCGTCTTGCTGCATTGCTGACAGGACATTCAATGTAAGATGTTTCAGAAGAAAATAACATCAAATTCAAAGATTCCAAAGGATTTTTGAGAAGCTCAGAAATGTAAAGCAAATCCAAGATGCACTGAAGAATTAATGAAGGATTTCCTAGAGATCTGTGCTGTGAGAATGCCTTGGTTCCCTTATTTAGCCAGAGTAAAAAATACTACAGTCCAATGGTGGCACTCAGAGTTCAAATTGAGGTACTGCAAGAAAAGCAGCTGAATGCATTTCGCATTACAATCTTTTTTTTAAATATTCTTTAGTATTTTTTTTTAAGGTATAAAGACATATATTATTATAATTATCCCTTTTGGATTGTTTTATGGTTCATGTTTGTGTAAATTCTATGTGCATTATTCAATAATGAAGTAAACTAAACAGAATATATATATAATTTTAACCTCTACACTTATAGCATCATAGTGATAAGTACATATAAATGTTAGGATTCAAATGATTTAGAAAGAAACCGTCTGACCAGCTTATAGCTTAGACTGCTTTTAGGAAAACTTTGCTATATACAATCCATTGTAAATAACTTTCCAAACCTTCCCATTTCTTTCTCTATTTCATATATATTAATTGGGGTCATGCTTCGGCTTCAACTGCAAAGGGGAGACATTTCCTCAACCTGTTGCAGGAAAATTTTATGGGCCAATTTGTGGAAGACCCGACTAGAGGTGAAGATCTGTTGGATCTGGTCATTTCTAATAATGCAGAGCTTGTTGGAAATGTCAATGTTCGTGAAAACCTTGGTAACAGTGATCACAATATAGTTACAATTTATCTATACTGTAAAAAACAAACACAGGCTGGGAGGGCAAAAACACTTAATTTTAAGAAGGTAAATTTCCCCAGGATGAGGGCTGCAATTCAGAATATAGACTGGGAAGAACTAATGTCAAATAATTGTACAAATGATAAATGGGAAATCTTAAAACAAATCCTAAAAAATTCTTCAAGTATATAAATGCTAAAAATCCAAGGTCTGAACATGTAGGACCCCTAGAAAGTGGTAATGGGGAGTTGGTCACAGGGGATCAAGAGAAGGCAGAGTTACAAAATGGGTTCTTCAGCTCTGTATATACAACAGAGGAAAGAGCAGCTGATGTAGCCGGTGCCAGTGCTGTTAATATATCAGTTGATATACTGAATTAGCTGAATGTTGATATGGTCTGCGCTAAAAGCCCCCCGGGACCAGATGGGTTACACCCTAGAGTTCTTAAAGAGCTTAGTTCAGTTATTTCTCTCCCCTCTTCATAATATTTAGAGATTCACTAGTGACTGATATATTGCCAAGGGACTGGCGCAGGGCAAATGTGGTGCCTATTTTCAAAAAGAGCTCTAGGTCTTCCCCGGGTAATTATAGACCAGTAAGCTTAACATCCATCGTGGGGAAAATGTTTGAGGGGCTATTGAGAGACTATATACAGGATTATGTGACAAAAAATAGTATTATAACTGACAGCCCGCACGGTTTTACTAAGGCCAGAAGCTGTCAAACCAACCTGATTTGTTTTTATGAAGAGGTGAGCAGAAGCCTAGACAGAGGGGCCGCTGTGGATATAGTGTTTTTGGACTTTGCAAAGGCATTTGACACTGTCCCTCACAGACGTCTAATGGGTAAATTAAGGAGTATATGTTTAGAAAGTATAGTTTGTAATTGGATTGAGAATTGTGGTTAATGATTCCTACTCTGAATGGTCCCCGATTATAAGTGGTGTACCCCAGGGTTCAGTGCTGGGACCACTATTATTTAACTTATTTATTAATGATATAGAGGATGGGATTAATAGCACTATATCTATTTTTGCAGATGACACCAAGCTATGTAGTAATGTTCAGTTTATGGAAGATGTTCGTGAATTGCAAGCGGATTTAACCCCTTAATGACCAGCCTATTTTAGACCTTAATGACCAAGCTATTTTTTACGTTTTTCAATCGTCGCATTCCAAGAGCTATAACTCTTTTATTTTTGCGTCGACATAGCTGTATAAGGTCTTGTTTTTTGCGGGACAAGTTGTATTTTTTAATAGCACCATTTTGAAGTACATATTATTTATTGATTAACTTTTATTAACTTTTTTTTGGGGGGGAATAGAAAAAAATCTGAAATTTCGCCACACTTTTATGCGTCCTAAATCTACACTGTTTACCGTGTGGTATAAATAACACAATAACTTTATTCAGCGGGTTGTTACGATTGCAACGATACCAAATTTGTATAGTTTTTGTATGTTTTACTATTTTTACACAGTAAAAACGTTTTTTTTTCAAAATTATTTGTTTTTGTGTCTCCATATTTGAAGAGCCGTAACGTTTTTATTTTTTCGCCGATGCGGTTGTATGAGGCCTTTTTTTTTGCGGGACGACTTGTCATTTTTATTGGTACCATTTTGGAGTAGATGCGACTTTTTGATCACTTTTTAATCAAATTTTTTTAAAGTCAGGATTCACAGAAAACAGCAATTTTTCGGTCGTTTTTTATTTAATTTTTTACGGCGTTCACCGTGCGGGTTAAGTCATGCAATAGCTTTATAGTCGGGGTCGTTACGGATGCGGAAATACCAAATATGTGTAACTTTTTTACTTTATTTGGGTTTTTTAATAGTAAAGCAGTTTGTAAGGGGAAAAGTGGGTTTTTCATTTTTTTTTAACATTTTTTTTTATTAACTTTATTCAACTTTTTTTTTTACTTTTTTACTAGTCCCACTAGGGGACTTTAATATGCGATTCTGCGATCGCTATTATAATACACTGCAATACTTCTGTATTGCAGTGTATTACTGTCTGTCCGTTTAAAACGGACAGGCATCTGCTAGGTCATGCCTCCGGCATGATCTAGCAGGCATTCATTACAGGCAGACCTGGGGGCCTTTATTAGGCCCCCGGCTGCCATTGGAGACACTGACACTCGGCGATCTTATCGCCGGATGTCAGTGGGATGAGAGGGAGCTCCCTCCCTCTCTCCAAAACCACTCAGATGCGGTGCTCGCTATTGAGCACCGCATCTGAGGGGTTAAACGGGTGAGATCGATACTAATATCGATCTCACCCGGCAGAGCAGGGACGATCCCAGCCTTCAGCTGCCTCTGGCAGCTGAGAGCAGGGAGATTTGACAGCTCCCTGCTCTGTTTACTTATTCCGATGCCACGACGTAAAAAGTCTATGGCATCGGAATAAGGCCCGTTAGTGACTGACGTAAAAACACGATGGGCCGGTCACTAACGGGTTAAACAAACTAAGTGTTTGGGCATCCACTTGGCAAATGAAGTTTAAAGAGTCTCTGTCACCACATTATAAATGCCCTATCTCCTACATAAGGAGATCGTCACTATAATGTAGGTGACAGCAGTGTTTTTTATTTAGAAAAACGATCTATTTTTACCACGTTAGTAGCGATTTCAGCTTTATGCTAATTAGTTTCTTAATGCCCAAGTGGGCGTGTTTTTAATTTAGACCAAGTGGGCGTTGTACAGAGGAGTGTATGACGCTGACCAATCAGCGTCATGCACTTCTCTCCATTCATTTAGTCAGCGCATAGTGACACTGCGTTATTCACTATGTGCTGTCTTATGCTGACACATTAACGTTACTGAAATGTTTAGACAGTGAATAGACATTCCTTCCAGCCAGGACGGGATGTCTATTCAGAATAGCTGCACTTTGTTATTGTTTGTTTGGTACTTACCGCAGAGCAAAGCGTAATCTCGCTGTAACCTGTCATTTACAGCGAGATCTCGTGAGATTACGCTTACTCTGCTGTAAGTACCACAGAAACGTTAACGAAGTGTGGGGATTGTGAATAAACATCCCGTCCTGCCTGGAAGGAATGTCTATTCACTGTCTAAACACTTCAGTAACGTTAATGTGTCAGTATAAGACAGTACAACGCAGTGTCACTATGCGCTGACTAAATGAATGGGGAGAAGTGCATGACGCTGATTGGTCAGCATCATGCACTCCTCTCTACTACGCCCACTTGGTCTAAAGTAAAAACATGCCCACTTGGGCATTAAGAAACAAATTAGCATACAGCTAAAATCGCTCCTAACTTGGTGAAAATAGATTGTTTTTCTAAATAAAAACCACTGCTGTCACCTACATTATAGCGCCGATCTCCTTATGTAGGAGATAGGGCACTTATAATGTGGTGACAGAGTCTCCTTAATGTAGATAAATGTAAAGTTATGCATCTGGGTACCAACAACCTGCATGCATCATATGTCCTAGGGGGAGCTACACTGGGGGAGTCACTTGTTGACAAGGATCTGGGTGTACTTGTAGATCATAAACTAAATAACAGCATGCAATGTCAATCAGCTGCTTCAAAGGCCAGCAAGATATTGTCGTGTATTAAAAGAGGCAGGGACTTGCGGGACAGGGATATAATATTACCACTTTACAAAGCATTAGTGTGGCCTCATCTAGAATATGCAGTTCAGTTCTGAGCTCCAGTTCATAGAAAGGATGCCCTGGAGTTGGAAAAAATACAAAGAAGAGCAACGAAGCTAATAAGGGACATGGAGAATCTAAGTTATGAGGAAAGATTAAAATAATTATACCTATTTAGCCTGTAAAAAAGGCGACTAAGGGGGGACATGATTAACTTATATAAATATATTAATGGCACATACAAAAAAAATATTGTGAAATCCTGTTCCATCTAAAACCCCCTCAAAAAACAAGGGGGCATTCCCTACGTCTTGAGAAAAAAAAGTTCAACCTGCAGAGACGACAAGCCTTCTTTACTGTGAGAACTGTGAATCTATGGAATAGTCTACCGCAGGAGCTGGTCACAGCTGGGACAGTAGATGGCTTCAAAAAAGGCTTAGATAATTTCATAGAACAAAAAAAATATTAGCTCCTATGTGTAGAAATTTTTCCCTTCCCTTTTCCCATCCCTTGGTTGAACTTGATGGACATGTGTCTTTTTTAAACCGTACTAACTATCTAACTGTAATAACTGTTTTCATGACGTAAATATTTTTATACAGAAACGATTATTAGAATTATACTTTTAGCATATTTCCATTACTAGATAGCTATTTATTAGTAAGCTAAAACTTCCTATGTATATGTCTATATATGGTAAAGAAAGGAAATACTGTAGGGTCATGATGGCTGAATTATTGGCTAGCTTGGAGTCTTTAATGCATTTTAAGAGCAGTGTCCTATATGAACGCACTGTATAAGGCCAAGGAATCATTGTCCGCCTGTGCAGTACGATGGCATGAATTGAATAAATTCGTTTTAAAAGAATAGGTGAGTGCCACTTATATTCATCCTTACATTCAAGTTTTTGGAGACTATATTTAATTGACATGCACCACCATAAAGACCTATATGGTTACCTAAGTAAATCCTGTGTTGTGAGTGGAAAGTTTTCGGAGTGGAGCGTTGCCAGTGCAGTTTTTCCTTGGAGCTGAGAGTACTGTATAAGACTCAGTTCACACCTTGCGGATCTGTCGTTACGTTTAAAATCTGTGACAAATCCGCAACAAATTAGCAACTTGAGAGTGGAGCTTGAGTGTCCTCTGCACACAGTATTAGTATACAAGCTGTCAGACGCATAACTGGAAGCTCCTGGGCCCTGATGCAAATTCTATAACAGGGCCCTCATTCATCATGTACCTTTTGTAACACTTGTATGATGTATGGGCACCTGGGCTTCCTCAGACACCAGGGCACAGGTGCAATTTCAACCTCTGCACCTTCTATCATTATGTCCCTTTAACCTGTGTGACAACACAAAGAGTCTCTACCGGCCTGTATAATGTATATTTTGAGTATTTGATTCCGACAAGTCAAAATATATAATATAGGGCTACTACGGCAAAGCGAGCGGATGCACTTACATCCCCTCCTGGCGAGCTTCTGGGTAACAGCCACTGCATGGCTGTATTCCCCTAGATGATTACGAGCATAATCTTGGTTTTGGGGCCGAAAACAGAGGACTTTTCGATTGCGGCCTAAACACGCGGCCGGAGCCGGGGACTAAATTTTGGGTCGGTCGGAACTCTGGCAAATGGAATTCGCTGCCGCTGACTCCAGATAACAGGGCTCATCAAACTCCCCCCACACCTTTACCTTGCTCCCCAGGACAAAAATGAGCCGTCTCCTCTATTTAGAGACCACTATAGTCTCTTTACAGGCATTTTCACATTTGCGGCCTAGCATCGCATAGGAGGCCTGGGCCTAGATTAGGGGGTGAGGCCACCTGCAGACCCATCCTCAGCTGGGAACACTACTGCACCACAGAGCAATGGTTCAATGCAGTGCTAACTTAACAAATCATATAACAAGATTGCAAAAACATCACAGTGCTAACCTTTTACAACTAAAGTGCTCCATGTAATGCCTTAGTCCTCCTATATGATCTGACACACCGCATAACTTTCTACCATGGACCTACATAAACTACATAACAACTAACTGACCACAAGGTCCCTTGAATACGACCCAATGCCAAGGCGGGGCAAGACTCTTAAAGCGTCCTCAAGTCAATCTTCCATCCCAGATATATTTTGCAGAAATTCTCTGCCTTCCCTGCTTCACGACACGGATTCGGAAATGTCAGCATCACAGGCGTCGATAGTTGAAGACCCAGAACCCTTACCGCAAAGGACTGCAAAAAGACCTTCACCCTCAATAGCCCCTGATACGGCCAGGGAAGATCATCTTACTAAAGAGGACTTAACAACATGTATGGATGCACTGCACCAGAAATTGAATGCCTCCTTTCATAAACAATCACAAAGAGTGACGCAAGATCTTACAATGGAAATAACTTAAATTGGCTCTCGTACAGATCTCCTAGAGACAAAACATGATAAGTTGCTAAAAGCCGACAGAAATCTCAAAACAGAAATAGATCTCTTGAAGTCTTCTCAGGAATCGATACATCTTCATCTGGAAAACTTAGAAATCAGGTCTAGATGGAATAACCTGTGCTTACGAGGAGTCTCAGAAACTATAGAAGACCTCACGGACTATGCGATACAACTTTTTGGCTACTTATTACCAAATTATCTGACAAATCAATTCTAGGCCGGCTGTCGGAGAAAGACCAAGAGACATTGTTCTGCGACTTCATTACTTTACAGGGAAGGAAGAGGTTCTTAAAGCGGCTTGTGACAAAACCCTACTCTCCTTCAAACAAGAACCACTACGGATTTTTGCGGATGTATCTCCAGTTACCTTGGAAAAAAGACGACAACTGAAACATCCTAAGAGCGGCTGGGATCAGATACAGAAGGGGTTTCCCATTCAGACTAACCTTTAACTACAAGGGCTTACCGTATAATATCACAGCACTAGACATGGGATGGAGACTGCTCGTCCGACTAGGTCGCAAAGAAGGGACTCCCATTCCGGCATCAGCAGACCGACCTCGTCAACGCCTCCCGTTAGAAAATGACCCCTCCGGCAGGTCCAGCTTCATCGAGACCAAGATCACCAAATGTGACCTGAAGTGAAGGGTAAAGATATATAATGTAATGTATACCTGACATTTTTCTTCTTATAGTCGCTATGGAACTTTTTCCTCTTCAATAGAACCTCATCTTCCCGGCCATGAGGGAGAGGACCTAGACCAAATATATTGCACTAGAATGCCTTGTTTAGAAATTTCTTACAAAGTTAATTCTACTTTTTCACACGACTAAAATTGCTTAATTTACTTATATTGTGGTGGGTCAGACAAAATTCTGGTGACGCCTCCGTATTAGTCTCGCTGAGTTTAGTCAGGGCCGGTTTTCTCGGGCGCTGGATTTGCTCCGCAAGTCGAGAAAGAGATAAAGAGACCCGAATGGGGTCACGTGGAGGGCACTTAGCCAAAGTCTGCTATTGTTTCATTGTTTTGAAATTATCTGTTAAAGGTATTATTCTTTTCAGCAGCAGCTATATTCTACATACAAAAGTACTTTTTGCTTATCTCTATAGCGTAAATTTATTGTATTTTAATGGCTTATACTGTTATTACTCATAATGTAAAAGGTTTTAATAGCCCGACAAAGAGACGAGTGGCCTTCACTAACTATAAGAGGCTTCATGGCGACATTATAATGTTACAGGAAACACATTTAACTCACTCTAGTTAGCCAAAATACTTTGATAGATATTTCCGGAGAGTCTACCTATCTACCTCAGACACAAAAATAAAAAGGAGTAGCCATTCTCTTCAGGAATACACTTCCATTTACAGTAACTGACTCCATCATAGACCCGCATGGTAGATACATTATACTTACAGGCCAACTAGCGGGATAACGCGTTACCTTTGCATCGATTTATGCACCTAACTCCTCAGCAACCACCTTCTTTACCAACTTCTTTAGACAGCTGGAGAAATTCTCAATCTCCTATATCGTCCTTGGGGGTGACTTTAACGTAGTGATGAAGGCCCAATGGGATAGAAGCCACCCCAACGCCAATGCGCAGTCAGCCCCAAAGTCATTCATGTATAGGATGAAACAATTATCACTAGTAGATTTGTGGAGACAAGATCATCCCCTAGATAAGGAATACTCTTGTTACTCCACAGTAGATAACAGTTACTCTAGGATTGATTATATCCTAACATCCTCCCATCTATCAACTAGACCACACAATACCTCTTACATCCAATGCGCATGGTTGGACCACAATATCCACTCACTTCACGTCTGTATTGGCAACGCCACACGCACGCCGTCATGGAGACTGAATGATTCTCTACTCTCTCACTCAGAAATAGTCGCATCTCTAACCAGCTCTCTACAAGAGTATTTTATCACTAATACCCTACTGGATACATCACACGCTCAAATATGGCTGTTGCATAAAGCAGTCATAAGAGGTTTATTAATGGAGAAAGGATCAAAACTTAAGAGAGAAAGATTATAACTTCTTAATAAATTGCTATCGGCCCTCACCAGGTTGGAACATCAATATATTAATAAACCAAATAATATCATTAAAACCCAGATAGAAACTCGCTGCTCTCTCAGAGCATTGGAGGAGAGTAAGGCTGAAAAAGCACTTAGGTGGGGCAAAGCAAAACTATATGCATATTCCAACAGAGCTACCTCTATGCTCTCCAGAAAACGAAACTCTCACATTAGAGGTAAGCAGATTTACCAAATACATAACAGCACGGGAACACTTACTACTAATCCGCTTGACATATTAGATACCATGAGTACATTCTGTAGTGTTCTGTATAGTAAGCCCTCTTTTTTTAACTCTACCGGGCTACCTGACTGACTTTCAACACACTCGCTTCCTTCTCTGACAGCTGAGGCAAGATTACAAATTAATTCGCCGATCACAGCAGAGTAGGTCACTGAAAGCATAAAAAACCTTACATCATCCAAGAGCCCAGGTCCAGACGGATACTCCGCTCTATATAAAACCTTTTCACATATATTAACTCCTCACCTAACTACGTATTTCAATACACTTATGGCAGGCGATGTCCCAACTCCGGAATTTTCACATGCTAATATTTCACTCATTCCAAAACCGGGTAAGGGTTAAACACACTGTGCTAACCTACGTCCTATATCGGTACTTAATTAGACTACAAGTTATTTACGAAAATACTTTCAAATAGACTTGCACTGTATATGACCTCACTAATATCTCCCGATCAAACGGATTTCATACCAACAAGACAAGCAACAGACAACATTAGACTGGCTCACAATATTATTCTCCATGCTACTACTCACAAACACCAATTACTAATTTTGAGTCTGGATATTCAGAAAACATTTGATTCTGTTGACTGGAACTACTTGTATAGCACACTTATTCAATTTGGCATTAGGAGTTTATACCTAACAGCTATCAGAGCAATATATCACTCTCCACAAGCTAGAGTAAAATTCTTAGGTCAATACGCCTCCTATTTTCAGATACAAAAGGGGACACGACAGGGATGCCTGCTATCTCCTCTCTTGTTTGCTCTCGCCATGGAGCTTCCTGCACAACACATTCGTCTAAATCTGGACATTAAGGGATATCGTTTGGATACCCATGAACTAAAATTTTGCATATATGCAGATGATATGCTTTTATTCATTACAACACCACTTGTCTCTTTACCAAATCTTATGGATGCCCTCACCCGCTTTGGATCATACTCGGGATTGATCGTAAATCCGCTTAAATCCACTGCTATGCAAATTAATATGTCGACGGATCAGGTGGATTGTTAAAACTTAATTTTGGATTTCAATGGAAACATTCTCATATGACATATTTAGGAATTGCCCTTGTTAGAGACCCAAATAATTTATATCTTAGTAACTACCATAAAAAATTTGCATCTATCAGGAAACTACTGGAGGAGTGGTCCAGGTACCACATATCTTGGATGGGCAGACTCATTGCAGTTCGAATGACAATTCTACCCAAGCTGCTGTATTTATTTAGGGCCCTTTCTGTTAAGGTTCCTCTTTATGCAATCTCACATATACAGCGGATAATAAACAAATTCATATGGGCGAATAGAGGATCAAGAGTTAGTAAATCCACGTTGCATCGCTCCAGTGTTAGTGGTGGACTTAACCTTCCAGACCTGAAATACTATTATTATGCCTCTCAAACCGCAGCATGGAACTGTGACCCCAACACTGTAAAATGGGTTTTGTTTAAATCTCTTACCACAGCTCCATCCTCACTTAGGGCACTGATGTGGTCTCCAGAATTAAAATCTCACATACCTGACATCAACAATAAAATGATCACACACTCCCTAATACTCTGGCTACTTTGTCGGGATAAGTTTCAACTAATATCACATCCATCTTCTTTACAACCATTATTACTTAATCCTGATTTCCCACCGGGATTGCACCTGGAGGACTTTCAGTGGTGGACCTCATTATGTTTCAATTCCTTAATTAAATTATGCAAGGATGGTAAACCCCTCCCTTTTGAGGCCCTACGTCAGGACCCTCAAATCCCACTTCGGAAACATTTTAGATACCTACGAATACACCACCTTCTCTCTGGCTCTGCCTTTCTACCACATGACTCCAGTCTAACCTTTTATGAAGCTAGAAGTGTGAAGAAAGTTGATCCAGCGCTGCAGGTATATTGTTAAAAAGGAACGTGGTCCCAATTTTATTGTATCAAAAAGTTTAAAATTCATGGCATCCATTCATTGGTGAATGGATGCCATGACTAAGAGCACTTGCCGTGCTTGAAACGCGTAGGCGCTGAAATACCTACCCATTTCTGCCTTGATGCCTATATGCACCTGACATCGAATTTTAAACTTTTTGATACAATAAAATTGGGACCACGTTCCTTTTTAACAACATACCTGCAGCGCTGGATCAACTTTCTTCACACTTCTATTCTTTGCCGTGGACCGTTGCGGAGATCCGAGCGAGGCCAAGGTGTCAGGCGGCGAACTGGTGAGCTGGAGGTTTCCTCCCCCCTTTCTTTTATGAAGCTACCTGTCGAGACTTACCAAGGGGAAAAGGGCTGATTTCAGTCTTGTACTCATAACTCAGAAGTGCAACATACAATGGTCCTACTTCATATATGTTAGCTTGGGAAAGAGAACTAGAGACTATACCTGATTCGACCTCGTGATAACAGATATATGATAGAATGGCTACAAGGTGGTACCTTACTCCTGATAGAATAGCCAAATTGTTCCCAGGTAGTTCCGATACTTGTTTTAGAAACTATGGAGAGAGGGGCACTATGGCTCATATTTGGTGGTCCTGTCCAGTAGTACAGACTCATTGGAAAATAATTGAACGCCTAATTAATTCTAAATTACATTTACAAATCAAATTATCCCCTTGGTCGGCATTACTGAACGCAGACATTCCTGATATACCCAAACAAAGTAGAAAATTAACCACACATATTCTATAAGCAGCCAAATGGACCGTAGCAATTAGCTGGAAATCCCTAACTATTACATTTTTGAGGACGCTGAACAAAATTAAAGAGATACATCAATTTCAGAAAATAATTAGTAATCTCGAAAACAGACTTTCAAAATGTGAAGCCCAGTGGATCGGTTGGTCCTCGTAAAAATCGCTTAGAGATTTTTGTTAGCTTCTGTGACTCATTTATACATGAAAGAACAAGAATCTTTACTAAAGATAGCTGCACCGAGTTTTGATTGTTCTCGTTTTAAGTTTGGTTCTTCCTTGCTAGCCTCTACAACCTCGAGCATGATATTCCAGCTTCACCTAGACAAACATTTACTGAGTTTTACTGCATAATAAACTAGGAAGAGGTTATGTGTTTTTCACTAACACCATACATAAATTTTAATGTATCGTTATACAATTATCATCATAAGGAAAATGTTTTGGTATTCCTGCAACATATGTTTATGTATCAATCTATCTCACAATGTTCCCTACTGAGAATGCTATCATAGCTCTGCAAAGCTATATATGCTCCCGTCTTGTGGGAATGTCTACTTATTTATCATGTCTTTTTTGTGAAATAAAAGAGTTTGGAAAAAATATATATATATAATATAGCCATTCACATCAGATGAGACTAGATCTTTTTTTTAAATATTTGTTGGGAACAATTAGAATTGTTATATTAGGGAGATTGGATGCCTGTCCTGTTATGAACCTTGCTAATATAGACATGTCTTATTTGCTGTTGTTTTCTTTAAGAATAACATCACTATCACTTGTTGCTGAGGGTGTTTCTTTCTTTTCTGTTTCCTGAATGAGACTACATTTAAAAAAAATATATATAATTCTGTAGAATAAATTATTATCCAAAAATAAACAATGGCACCAACATTATGCTGACTTTATACCATGTAATGAATAACTTGTGAAACAATTGGTAGAAAAATAAAGTAAAAAAAAAGTTACAATTGTTGGTTTTTTCCCCCAGGAACAGTGACTCTCTTGGTTATGGACTATATCTGGAATTGCAGCTCAGCCTCATTCACACTTATGTCATGCAACCTCTTTAAATTAACACAATATCATGAATTGGGTATATTTATAACTATAAGTAATAATTTTTCTGCAGAAGATTTGTTTATTTTTAAACAATAGTCTCATATTGTACATATTGCATAATTATAATGGAGCAACGTTTTTAAAAATATCCTAGATTGTGAGGCCCCGGGTCCAATGTATCTGATATGATGTAAATTATATAAATGACAATCTAAAGAACAATTTATCTTAATGAATAAAACAGCTCAATTGAATTATCTTGGTTATACATATACTTTTCTGTAAAAATTAAAAAATGAATACCTTACAGCTTAAAATAAAAAATATTAGAATTGAAATACCTGTTCAATATTGTTGGAAGGCAAATCAGTGTTAGCAAAATCATTTGCTGCTGTTAAGTCTGCAGTGTCTATGAGATTCTCTGTAGGGACGTTCTCCACTGGTTTCAGATAAGCAATTTCATTCTGCTTTGAGTCCATAGTCACACAAACATCATATGAGAATGGAAAAGGTAAACTTGTATCACTGATCTCAGAAGGACATCCCAGGGTGAACTGAGGATACACATTTCTATTATATGCTCCAAATGTAGTTGGAGTATTGTCTTTACTACATTTATAGATGACCATAATGATAACAGTTATAATAAATAAGCAAGAAATCAGACCTATGGATATGACTAGATAGAAAGATACATGGGAGTTTGTGTCTGAATTAGTCGGTTGTCTTCTTATCTCTGGTACAACTTGTTGAAAATTCTCAGCTACAACTAGAGTCAAAGTAACTGTAGATGACAGAGATGGAACTCCATTATCCTTCACCAGAACCACAATTTTTTGCCTTAAGTTATCTGTATCTTGAAGATCTCTCACAATCTTTACTTCACCAGTATGCTGACCAATTCCTAATAATGATGGATCAGGAACTTGTAGTAAGTGGTAAGAGAGCCAGGCATTGTGTCCAGAGTCAGCGTCCACTGCGATCACTTTGGTGACTAGATAACCTTTCTCAGCAGAGTGAGGAATAAATTCATATAATGCTGATCCCTCAGTGTCTGGAGATGGGTAGAGGATCTTAGGAGCATTATCATTCTTATCAATGATACATATCCTCACTGTGACATTACTGCTTAGAGGAGGAGATCCACTGTCTTTAGCCATCACCTGGAACTGAAATTCCCGCAACTGTTCATAGTCAAATGATCTCTGAGCATAGAGAACTCCAGTCATTGAGTGGATGGAAACATATGATGATACTGGGATATTGTCTATGTTGCTGTTCACAATGCTGTATGTCATTTTCCCATTATCACCTTGATCAAGATCTGAAGCAAGAATATTTTGTATTGAAGTGCCAGGTTGATTGTTTTCTATAATGTAGACAATGTAGTTCATTCTCTCAAATACTGGAGCGTTGTCATTCACATCTGAAATAGTCAACTGAATGGTTTTATTGGTAGACAGTGGAGGAGATCCTTTATCCATACATTGAATAGTAACATTATATGCAGAATTTCTTTCTCGGTCCATGCTAGCTGCAGTTACAAGTTTATAGTAGTTGCTGGATGTTGGTAACAGCTGAAAATCTTTTGGGTTTGATATGACACAAAGAATCTCGCCATTCACCCCAGAATCCAAATCACGGACATTAATTATTGCTATAACAGTACCAGCTGGAGAATCTTCTGGAATTGTTGCTGCAAAAGTGGTAACTGTTATATCTGGTGCATTATCATTCACATCAATCACTTGTATGGACACCTTGCAATGTGTGACAAGGCCACCACCATCTTTAGCTTCAACAGTCATTTCATGGGTTTCTGACATTTCATAGTCTAACTTTCCTATTATCTTTATCTCTCCTTTTAAAGAATCTATGGAAAATATTCGATTTGCATTTTCAGGAATGTGGCTAAAGGAATAAGACACTAAGCCATTTGTACCTTCATCTTCATCAGTTGCATTTAACTGGACCACTAGAAAACCAATAGGTGCATTCTCAGGTATTTTAAAATGATTTATGTCTTGAGTAAAACTTGGAAAGTTGTCATTAACATCTTGAACGGTGATCTTAATGATGGCAGTGCCAGTTTTAGGAGGATTACACCCATCAGAAGCAGTTAGAATTAATTCATAGAAACTCTGCTTTTCTCTGTCCAATGATCTTTCTAGTATAATTTCTGGATATTTAATTCCATCTTTCATGGTTCTTTCTCCCAGACTAAAGTATTCATTATTACTCAGAGTATAAGTTTGTACTGAATTGGTGCCTAGATCTGGATCTTGTGCATTTCCTAATGGAAACTGTACTCCAGATAGAGCAAATTCACTGATACTTATATCAAAATATTTCTTAGAAAATGTAGGTGCGTTATCATTCACATCCTGGATTTCTATAGAGATTGTGTAAAAAGTCAAAGGATTTTCAATCACAGCTTCTAGGTTTATGAAGCAGTTCAGTTTAACTCCACATAATGTCTCTCTGTCAATTTTATCCGATACAAGTAAATCTCCATTTTCTAAATGAATACTGAAATATTGCTTTGTATCATGAGAAACAATCTGAAATTTTCTAGACACAAGTTCCTTAATATTTAATCCAAGATCTTTTGCCACATTCCCAACTACAGATCCCCTTTTCAGTTCTTCAGGTATTGAGTATTGCAATTGTCCTGAGATATTTCTGAAGCAAAATGAAGAGAAATAGAATAATACTTGCCATATTATTGTCCATTGTGTCCCTCTGTATCTTGTGTTATGTTTCATTTTAAGAAATATAAGTTCTTCTTTTAAAAATTCAGAAGAAAATAGAATTGTACAATCCCAAAACACAAGAGTAGAGCAAATTGCAGGATGCACTGAAGAATGAATGCAGGATTTTCTAGAGATCTGTGCTGTGAGACTTCACTAGTTCCCTCATTCAGCTAGAATATAAAATACTACAGTCCAATGGCGGCACTCAGAGTTTAAATTGAGGTACTACAAGTAACCAGCTAAAAGCAGCTTCTGTTATAATCAATATAAATATTTTTCAGACAATTGAGCAATTCTCATTATATAATTAGTTACTGCAATTGTCTGCTAAAAACATTTACATTTTAACGCCTATAAGTATGATAATTTTATCCCACTATATCAGAGTGAAAACATTGAGTACAATTGAGTACAAATACTTTGTGTCCTATTTATAATTACAGTGAGCAATTTGCAAGTTGTTTTTTTTTTACATAAAATAGTCAATGTATCATAAATTATTAAATAAGTACTTTCCTTTAGTATTTAATTTTAATATTCTTAAAGAGGACCTGTCAGTTCTTCTGACATGTCTATTTTAATATCCTTAAAAGAGGACCGGTCAGATCTAGACATTTCTATATCACTAGTGTTCCACATGAGACAACAAGGATGGATCACCTGTGCTTAGAATTCTGCATCATTCCTCTGTTATACTTCCTGAAAATGTATGAATAAATTAACAACCAGGTGCCACCATTCCCCTTTTAATAGGTTATGTACCTACACAGTCTCGCACTGACAGGTCCACTTTGAAGTATATCTACTCTTACAAGAAAAAGAAAAATAGTATTGACTATCACTTAAAGCAGTTGTAGGCAACCTATTTTTTATGCCGATAATTTTTTTTTAATGAAATACTCTGTGTGTCATGCAAACATGAAAGTCATATAAGACAAAGTGTTACCACTTATGTGACATAATCCAATAAATCAGGTAATTAAACATACATTTCAGTGTAACTCTTGTCCCTGACTTTCTTTGCAAGATGATCTCTCTGTGGTGCATACAAGGTTACTGAACACTAGCTGGGGGCGTGCACATAGGAGAGACCGCGGCTGCTGAACTCCAGCTAGGTGGAACTGCACACAGGAAAGACCCGAGATATTGAATATCCGTCTAGGGGGTTGCACATAGGAGAGAGAGCTGCCAAATTTTGATAACTTTTTCTTTTACAGACAGGTTACTGAACTCCGTCGTTGCAGCGATGATTACCAGGAGACAGAGCGGCGCTTTATTATGCAGTCGGCTTCGCTTAACACCAGGAGAGAGTGCAGTGCTGCATTGTGTGCTTGTCAAGTTTTTAGCGGCGACAAACACAATGAAGCATTGCTCTCTCACCTGGTGGTCAGCGGCGCCAAGTGGATAATGAAGCGCCTCTCTCTCTCCCTGTATTTAATGCCACTAATCACGCAACGGTACTGGACACTGAGAGAGGGAAGTGTACCAGCAAACCATAACCCAAGTGCCGGCTGTGGCACTGGTGCCACAGCTTGCTGACCCCTGACCTAAAGCATTGTCAGCAGCTTAGACACAGTAGCTGAACAAAGGCAGAGCATTATTTTTTTTTTAATCCATATATACTTTTTTCTCCCCCTATTGTGCCTTATCTGAATGCCTACGTATGCCTTGTCATGCCCCTGTGTAACTTGTATATTTTGATTCTTTATCCTTCTATCTACCGGTTTTTATATATGTATATTTTCTTTCTCCATGAGGATTGGCTATGTGCTCAGGGCCAATGAATATCTAACCCTGCTGCTCCCCCTCCTTTATTCTCTTTATATCTTTACAATAAAACACTATGTGAGAAGATGCCGTTTTATCCCCCATCTTCCCCCCTATCATTTATTTTATTTTCTGTTTTACACTAGACAGATTTTCAGGTGACTGAGGAGGTTACTGAACATGAACAAAGTACATGTCTGCATGGAATGGGAACTACCGGTTGCTGAAAGTCAGGATGATCCCACTTTTGACTATTAAGATATTGCAAAAGGTTTCATATATTAACATGTGCTACTGGTTTATAAAAAAATTATAATATAGAAGATGTTTAATTATGCAAATTAGGCTCTTCAACCAAATCCATATGCATGATTAACAAATAATAAACTATGTTTTAAAATCAACAATGCTATCAATGGCAAGCAACATGATATAAAACCACAAATCTTAACTAAAAGAAAGGTGGGTTGAAGCTAGTTTCTTATTCATATAGGATTCAATAATATGGACCAGGATTTCATATAAAATCAGTGCCTATATAATTAAAAAATGGTATGCAGTAACACATCGGGGAAATTTATTAAGGCTGGCGTTTCATACATGCTGGAGTAAGATTCACCTAATCTATTAGGAGGCAAATACCTGTTAATAATTTAGGCGCATCTCTGGCTGTTCGTGCGACAGAAAGTCAAATCTGTAGATTTGCGTTACAATTTACGATTATCGATTCTGGAGTAAACAATAGTACATTTGTAGGGCTGCTGATGTACCCACCCCTTCAGATAATCTCCACACACTTTTTTGTTCTTAAAGTCGTTTTGTTATGCTGAAAACTGGCGTAGAACAAGTAATAATTTCCCCTCATAGTGACTATTAGGACCTTCCCTGTGTTATGCGGCACCTCTCACTTCTGTCCGACTAAGGGCGTGGAGAGACTCTGCTTCACGTCGGGAGGGACAGTTGTTGAGGATACTTATAATGTCCGGCAGGCATTTTGCACAATTTATATTCTAATTATACATATGGCAGTAGTAAAGATATAAACATTTATCTTTTCATTATAACTTTTTCAGAAGTCAGTTAAAATAAAAATAAAATCTTAAATGCACATAAAAAAGATATTTAACCCCTTCCAGACATATTACGTATGCTTACATCATAGCCGGACAGGGGGAGTATGGATTAGTCACGGGCTGAGATTACAACGTGGGTGTCAGATCTAACACAGCCAGCCCTTCACTGTAACAAGCAGGATCCCACTCGAGCAGAATCCCGCTCATTTAACCCTTTAGATTTCATGGTCAAAATTGGTTGTGGGATCTAAGCCATTAGAAAGAGGCATACAGCCCCTTCTGACAACCCATTGCCCCCCGTGACGCAATCGCACAGTCCTGATATTTGTCATGACAGCCTGGGGGCATAAAGAAGTCCTCCAGGTCTGCCATCTTAGTACTCTTATTAAGCCCTGTATCCGGCAGGGCTTAATAGGGGACTGTCAGAGTCACTATATATTGCAATACAGTATACAATATTGCAGTATATCATGCAAGCGATCCAATCATCGCCGGTTCAAGTCCCCTAGAGGGACTAATAAAAAAAAGTAAAATAAAGGCTTTCCATGTACAAAGAAACATGTAAATTAAAAAAAAAAAACGTTTCCCATTTTTGTCCTAAAGCATTGTAAAAAAAATAATAATAAACATAACTGGTATCGCTGGGTCCATTAAAGTCTAAAGTATTACAATTCGACATTATTTGCACTACAGCTCATCTTGCAAAAAAAATAAGCCGTCAGACGGCTCAATCGACAAAAAAATAAATAAAAACAATTATGGCTTTCAGAATGTGGCAATGCAAAATCCATTTTATTTGTAGCAATTAGTTTTTTCCTTGTAAAAGTAGTAAAACATAGAAAAAAGTATATGAGGCCTCATGCACACGAACGTAAAAATGCCTGTAATTACAAGCCGAAAGAGTTAACTGATTGGCAGTAACTCTTTCAGCACCCGGGACAGTGACTACCGCTGGAGTTAATAGTATTAAAAGTTAACTTACCCTGCTTCTTCCTCCAGTTCGGCCTCCCGGGATGACGTTTCATCCCGTGTGACCGCTGCAGCCAATCACAGGTCAATCACAGGCTGCAGCGGTCACAAGGACTGCTGCGTCATCCAGGGAGGTCCGACTGGATGTCAAAAGAGAGACGCGTCACCAAGACAACGGTACATATGAACTTCTTTTACTTTCAATCGCTAGGGAAACTCTCCCCGAATGGGCTGCCCCTTCTCTCTTTCCAGCACTGATAGAGAGAAGGGGCTGCCGATTAGTGCAGAGAAAACGGGTCCGTAAATATGGGTGGAATACTGGTGACACCGGACCCATATTTACGCTCACGGGTTTGTAAATACTGGTGGAATATGGGTCGAATACGTGTGACAAAGGACCCGTATTTATGCCAGTATTTACTGGAGGAAAAAAATATGTTCGTGTGCATGAAGCCTGAATTTGGTATCGCCATAATCGTATTGACCCACAGAGTAAAGTTAACATGTATGTAAAGAAAAAACATAATTGGTTGTAATAATAATAATAATAATAATAATAATAATAATAATACCTATGTACACGTATCTATATATCTATGTTGGTGCATGACTAAGTTAATGTATATATTATAATTTATTGTGATATATGGCAGCTGTAAAAATAAATAAGTAAATGGAAAGCGGTATAGAGATAGACATATGTGGAAGTGGGGGAATGGTCAGCCAATGAGTTGATGAATGGTGTAAGTAAACAAGATTGACTGCATAGAATAAATAATTATTCGGGGTTATTTGTTGTTTGTGCATTAAACATAGTTAGGGCCGGACAACCATAGTATAGATAATGCGCCTGAGGAGGTAGGACAGACATGTGACATCTGACGTCACATCTGCTGGTTGCTATGGAGATGGAGCAGGGAGTGAGAGGGGATTTTGAATAGGCAGTTGGTGTCGGTTGGTCTGAGGAGAGGAGGAGAAGCCATTTTCCTCTCAAGTGAGGGCCTTCACATCAGCGTCAGGTGAAACCCAAACTGAAACCACAGCTTCCGTTTCCGTCTACATTGATATCAATGGTGACGGAAACATTGCTAATGGTTTCCGTTCGTCACCATTCCGGCAGGTTTCCATTTTTCCGACTGAATCAATAGCGTAGTCGACTGCGTTATTGATTCCGTCGTTAAAACGGAAACCTGCCGGAATGGTTTCCTCTGTATCTGTTACTGCAGGGGTAATATGTAGCTGGTTAACCCAGCCCCCCCCCCCCCCCCGTCCCTGCCCCATCCCCCTACCAGATCACCAGGAGACAGACCCATCGCAATAAGGTGCTCACTGGGGAAGTTTTTTTATATTTTAAAGAAGGGATCGACATGTTGAAACAACTTGTTTAAAAAGGATGAAACATCAGATTCACCGTAACTATTTTATGTGGCAGGTTAAAATACATACTGTATTGCCCATCATAAATCTAAAATTTGTTTTTTTGTTAAACTTCAACACTTGTCATATTGTACTGAATATCTAGTATTAGCTATTGTATAACTATTATGTAACTCTTATGAGTCCAAGTATGAAAAAGGGCTAGATACCTAACCCGGAGGACACCCATTAACAGTTTGCTTGTTCTCTCTGCGATTGTGTCGATTTCTTTCAATAAAGCATAAATTATACTGATAAAACAACTAATTTGATAAACCTTGCATAGATATAAAGTATTTCTAAGCATAAAATAAGTAAGATATAAGTTAAAACTTTAATATCTGAATACCTGTTCAATCTTGTTGTGAGGCAAGTCAGTGTTTGCAGAATCATTCACTATTGCTGAGTCATCAGTGTCTATGAGATTCTCTGTAGGGACGTTCTCCACTGGTTTCAGATAAGCAATTTCATTCTGCTTTGAGTCCATAGTCACACACACATCATATGAGAATGGAAAAGGTAAACTTGTATCACTGATCTCAGAAGGACATCCCAGGGTGAACTGAGGATACACATTTCTGCTATACGCTCCATAGGTTGTTGGAGTATTGTTTTTTCTGCATTTGAATATAACTGTAATAATAACAGTTATAATAAATAAGCAAGAAATCAGACCTATGGATACGACTAGATAGAAAGTTACATGGGATTTGGTGTCTGAATTAGTCGGTTGTCTTCTAATTTCTGGCACAACTTGTTGAAAAGTCTCCGCCACAACTAAAGTCAAAGTAACTGTAGATGACAGAGATGGAACTCCATTATCCTTCACCAGAACCACAACTTTTTGTCTTAGGTTTAAGTTATCTGTATCTTGAAGATCTCTCACAATCTTTACTTCACCAGTATGCTGACCAATTCCTAATAAAGATGGATCAGGGACTTGTAGTAAGTGATAAGAGAGCCAGGCATTGTGTCCAGAGTCAGCGTCCACTGCGATCACTTTGGTGACTAGATAACCTTTCTCAGCAGAGTGAGGAATAAATTCATATAATGCTGATCCCTCAGTGTCTGGAGATGGGTAGAGGATCTTAGGAGCATTATCATTCTTATCAATGATACATATCCTCACTGTGACATTACTGCTTAGAGGAGGAGATCCACTGTCTTTAGCCATCACCTGGAACTGAAATTCCCGCAACTGTTCATAGTCAAATGATCTCTGAGCATAGAGAACTCCAGTCATTGAGTTGATGGAAACATATGATGATACTGGGATATTGTCTATGTTGCTGTTCACAATGCTGTATGTAATTTTCCCATTATCACTTTGATCAAGATCTGAAGCAAGAATATTTTGTATTGAAGTCCCTGGTTGATTGTTTTCTATAATGTAGACAATGTAGTTCATTCTCTCGAAAACTGGAGCGTTGTCATTCACATCTGAAATAGTCAACTGAATGGTTTTATTGGTAGACAGTGGAGGAGATCCTTTATCCATACATTGAATACTAACATTATATGCAGAATTCCTTTCTCGGTCCATGCTAGCTGCAGTTACAAGTTTATAGTAGTTGCTGGATGATGGTAACAGCTGAAAATCCTTCATGTCTGAAATTTGACAAGCAACTTCGCCATTTGGACCAGAATCTAAGTCTTGGACATTAATTATTGCTATGACAGTATTAGGTGGAGAATCTTCTGGAATTGTTGCTGCAAGAGTGGTAACTGTTATATCCGGAGCATTATCATTCACATCAATCACTTGTATAGACACCTTACAATGTGTGGCAAGGCCACCACCATCTTTAGCTTCAACAGTCATTTCATAGTTATCTGACATTTCGTAGTTCAAATATTCTATTGTGTTGATATATCCTTTAATCGAATCAATAGAAAATATTTGATTTGCATTTTTTGTCATGTGGCTAAAAGAATAAGATATAAGGCCATATAAACCCTCATCTTCATCAGTTGCATTTAACTGGACAACTAAAAATCCAATAGGTGCATTCTCAGGTAGGCTTACACGATATCTGTCCTGATTAAATATTGGAAAGTTGTCATTTACATCTAGAACAGTGACTTTTATGGTGGCAGTGCCAGTTTTAGAAGGTTTACCTCCATCAGACGCAGTTAGTGTTAACGCATAAAAACTTTGTTTTTCTCTATCCAAAGATTTTTCTAGTATCATTTCTGGGATTCTAATTCCATCATCAGTAATTTCTTCTCCAAGTCTAAAGTATTCATTATTACTAAGAGTATAACTTTGTATAGAATTGGTGCCTAGATCTAAATCGTCTGCATTTCCTAATAGAAAATGTACTCCAGGTAGAGCAGATTCACTGATACTTATATCAAAATATTTCTTAGAAAATGTAGGTGCGTTATCATTCATATCCTGGATTTCTATAGAGATTGTATAAAAATTCAAAGGATTTTCAATCACAGCTTCTAGGTTTATGAAGCAACTGAGTTTAGCACCACATAATGTCTCTCTATCAATTCTATCTGATACAAGTAAATCTCCATTTTCTAAATTAATACTGAAATATTGCTTTGTAACACGAGAAACAATCTGAAATTTTCTAGACACAAGTTCCTTAACATTTAATCCAAGATCTTTTGCCACATTCCCAACTACAGATCCCCTTTTCAGCTCTTCAGGTATTGAGTATTGCATTTGTCCTGAAATATTCCTGAAGCAAAATGAAGCAAAATAGAATAATACTTGCCATATTATTGTCCATTGTGTCCCTCTGCATGTTGTGTTATGTTTCATTGTAAGAAATATAAATTCTTCTTTTAAAAATTCAGAAGAAAATCGTTTAATTGTAAAATGTAATTGTATATTCCAAAGGAATGAGAAGCAGATAAGAGTAGAGCAAATTGCAGGATGCACTGAAGAATGAATGAAGGATTTTCTAGAGATCTGTGCTGTGAGACTGCATTAGTTCCCTCATTCAGCAAGAATATAAAATACTACAGTCCAATGGCGGCACTCAGAGTTCAAATTGAGGTACTGCAAGTAACCTGAGATAAGTGTTTTCAATAGTTTATATAAAGTTTACTGTATATATAGGCTTTCAATATACAGTATATAGGTTAATATTATTGATACTAAATATTATTACATATAAATAATTCAAAACTCACATATTAAATAGGTGTAATGTAACTTTATTATATTACATATTTAAAACTATACACCAGTGGAGACATGCTTAAATTATTCTAGCTATCAATGCTTAATTTAACATTTATATTTAATTTTGAACAGCTGGAAATATTGAGGCATCTCACCACTAGTGTTTCATTCCTAATATGTGATATGATAAAGTTTACATTGCCTTTATTGGATATGTAAGTTCTATACAATCCCACCCTCATATCTCTAAAGTATTCCTGTCAAAACCATGCACTAATTATATAAAATAGATGTTTATGCAACAAACGTGCAGACCATAATAGAGTACACATAGGGAATAATCAATTACTATTTTCCTCTGGTAATATGGTTGTGGTATAAAGGCAAATTCAGCAGAGAACATAAAAACAGTATAACAAACAAATATTAATCATCGAATAAACAAAAAGTGGATATTTCATTGGGGAGGATGACCTTTAACTCCTGTAGTTTTGTCTAGTATAGTTGTGTATATTTAAGCATGGGTGGTTCTTTTAAGAGGAGGGGTGTAAAGGATCTGCCAGACACAGCTTCTGTGTCGACGCCCGTGGGTAGTCAGTCTGCACTTGCTCCTAAGTCTGATAGACTGACTCCTTCTTCTACCACTCAGGCTGGGAGGCTGAGGAGTGGGAGAGCCTATCACAGCCTGGCCAGACGGAGCTAGCTCCCGCCCTCGGTCTATTTATACCTTCATTTGCTGCTTCTCCTTTGCCTGCGATTCTGCTTGTTTCCTGGCTCTGCTGCTGTTGCTTGTACTATTTGTCCTCTGCTTCATATTGACCCTGGCTTTACTGACTACTCTCCTGCTCTGCGTTTGGTACCTCGTACACTCCTGGTTTGACTCGGCTCGTTCACTACTCTAGTAGCTCACGGTGTTGCCGTGGGCATCTGCCCCTTCTCCCTTAGCTTCCTTCTACCCTTGTCTGTCTGTCTGTCTGTCGTGCACATAGTGAAGGTAGGGACCATCGCCCAGTTGTACGCCGTCGCCTAGGACAGGCCGTTGCAAGTAGGCAGGGACTGAGTGGCGGGTAGATTAGGGCTCACCTGTCTGTCTCCCTACCCCGTCTTTACATATTATGTAAAGATGGGGTAGGGAGACAGACAGGTGAGCCCTAATCTACCCGCCACTCAGTCCCTGCCTACTTGCAATGGCCCGTCCTAGGCGACGGCGTACAACTGGGTGACAGTCCCTAGTCTCACTATGTGCACGACAGACAGACAGACAAGGGTAGAAGGAAGCTAAGGGAGAAGGGGCAGATGCCCACGGCAACAGCGTGAGCTACTAGAGTAGTGAACAAGCCGAGTCAAACAAGGAGTGTACGAGGTACCAAAAGCAGAGCAGGAGAGTAGTCAGTAAAGCCAGGGTCAATATGAAGCAGAGGACAAATAGTACAAGCAGCAGCAGCAGAGCCATTAAACAAGCAGAATCACAGGCAAAGGAGAAGCAGGAAATGAAGGTATAAATAGACAGAGGGCGGGAGCTAGCTCCGTCTGGCCAGGCTGTGATAGGCTCTCCCACTCCTCAGCCTCCCAGCCTGAGTGGTAGAAGAAGGAGTCAGTCTGTCAGACTTAGGAGCAGGTGCAGACTGACTAACCATGGGCATCGACACAGAAGCTGTGTCTGGCAGATCCTTTACAAGGGGTGTGTTACTGTTTGGAGGGTAGAGTTTAGGAAGATATGTAACTTTCTGTCTCATCTCTCTCTTCCTTTTCCTCTCACCAGAACAATTAGAGAAAACATTTCCTCCCACCCGCCCTATTTTAATTACCATTCTACAACTGTTTATTTAACTATTAAATGTATAAGGATGCATGTATTATTGTATCGGATTTGTTGGATATTCTCATTGTATCATGTACAATTTATTATGACTATGATAAATAAATGTTAGAACTTTCCTTCTAAGCTCAAGGAAAGGGCAATCCTTCAGTCATGGTTCCCTAGAGTTTTCCTCCACAGGGCTTTTTTCCTCTCCTAAGAACTGTAGGATGACTCTTCGTGAGTTTTGGGTTTGCCAGGTTTTATCCCTTTTTTATAGCTTTTACTTAAAAATGTCTAGAATTTAAGTTCATGGCATTCAATTAAGTATACAAATAGATTGGGAATTTTATAAAAGAAATTGTTACATAACAAAATTTGATATTTTACTATCTAGAAGAGTCATTAATAAACCGCTTAAAAAGAATTGGGGTTAAGATAGATCTTTGAGGTACCCGACTGCTGACTTTATCCCATTTTGAGTATGTACTATTTACGACGACTCCGTTTTCTGTCCCTTTACCCCTTAGTGACTGCCAATATGCCTTTTCATGGCGGTCATTAAGGGGCCTTTTTCCAATGCATATGTCTTTGCCGATAACAATCGAGCCCCTGCTCTAACGGCTGTGATCACAGCTTACTCTGATCGCAGCCGCGGCGGTCAATAGCATCTAAGTGGTTTACAGAGAAAGTGAGCTCCCTCTGTCACTCATCATTGCCCGCGAATGTGATCACGAGCCCTATGATGGTTTGCTATGGCTGGCGGAGGCCTAGTAAAGGCCCCCAGTCCTGCCCTGGTTATATGCCTATTAGGCTATGCCAGAGGCATGGCCTAATATATTGGCTGTCAGTTTTACACTGTAGTAAGGATACCAAAGCAATATATAAGAAATCATACGTTCGCATAGTGATGTCCCCTAGTGGGCCTAAAACATTTATTCATTAATGTTAAATAAAATTAGGTAAAAAAAACTGTATACAGTAAAAAAATAATACAACCATTGTTTTCCATAACAAGTGTTTTTTTTGTCAAAGTGTACAAAAACAAATAAAAAGTACACACGTATGGTATCACTGCGATCGTAACGGCCCGACCAATAAAGTTAACATATTTTTAAACCGCAAGGTGAACGCCGTAAAAAGCGCAACAAACAACCAACATCTCTGTTCCATAAAAAATTTAATTAAACTAAATCAAAAAGTTATATGTAGCCCAAAATGGTACCAACGAGAACTTCATCTCGTCCTGCAAAAAAAAGCCCTCATACAGCTACATCGACGGGAAAAATATAAAAGTTATGGCTCTTGGAATGCGCTGATGCAAAAGTCAAATATGTGTTTTTATTGTGCCAAAGTAGTAAAACATAAAAAGCCTACACATATTGGGTATCGCTGTAATCATATCAACCCAAAGAATAAAAGTAACATGTATTTTACACTGCATGGTAAACGGTGTAAATTTAAAATACAAAAAATATATGGCGGAACTGCTGTTTTTTTTCCATTCCCTCTATGAAAGTTAATACAACTTCATCAACAAACTACATGTATCGCAAAGTGGTAGCATTGAAAAATACAACTCATTCCGCAAAAAACAAGCCCTCATACTGCTATGGCGATGGAGAAATTAAAAATGTATGACTCCTCGAATCTGACAATGAAAAAACTGAAGAATTGCGTGATCATCAAAGGCCAAAATAGGCCGTCATTAAAGGGTTAACCAATTCTTGACTTATGTGCATACATTGTCCCCCACTCCCTGACTCGGTATGTTTAGTACAAGGATGTTTTGTGGTACGTTATAAATGCTTTAGAAAAATCCATAAATATCACATCAGCCGCATGACCAACATCCAGATTTGCACTTACCCCCTCATAGAAACCAAACATGTTGTTAAAGAGGCTCTGTCACCACATTATAAGTGCCCTGTCTCCTACATAAGGAGATGGGCGCTGTAATGTAGGTGACAGCAGTGTTTTTTAATTAGAAAAACAATCTATTTTTACCACGTTATTAGCGATTTTAGATTTATGCTAATTAGTTTCTTAATGCCCAACTGGGCGTGTTTTTACTTTAGACCAAGTGGGCGTTGTACAGAGGAGTGTATGACGCTGACCAATCAGTGACCAATCAGCGTCATACACTTCTCCCCATTCATTTAGTCAGCGCATAGTGACACTGCGTTGTTCACTATGTGCTGTCTTATACTGACACATTAACGTTACTGAAGTGTTTAGACAGTGAATAGATATTCCTTCCAGCCAGGACGGGATGTCTATTCTCAATCCCGACACTTCGGTAACGTTTGTGTGGGACTTAGAGCAGAGCAAGCGTAATCTCGCTGTAACCTGTCATTTACAGCGTGATCTGGCGAGATTACGCTTTCTCTGCTGTAAGTACTGCTGGCACTGTGGTACCCAATTGTCTGAATATTATTATCCAGGAAATGTAAATTTAAAGGCAAAACTTTTTTCTCCTCTTTTATGCTACAAATTTATGGGTGCGTCTTATGGCCCAGTGCATCCTATAGTCAGTATATAATTATATCTAATAAAGATAATAAATAAATACCTGCCTGATAGGATAAACATTTAAAAAAATCTGAAAAACCCTACTATGTCATTCATAAATATGGTATATCAATTTACTACTACATCATTTAGCAAAGACTAGTTATTAAGAAAGTGTGCACACAAGTAATTCGTTAAATAAATTGAAAGAAAAATCATACTACCTGTTCAATATTTTTGGAGGGCAAATCAGTTTTTACAGAATCCAGGGCTGTTGAGTCACCAGTGTCTATGAGATTCTCTGTAGGGACGTTCTGCACTGGTTTCAGATAAGCAAGTTCATTCTGCTTTGAGTCCATAGTCACACACACATCATATGAGAATGGGAAAGGTAAACTTGTATCACTGATCTCAGAAGGACATCCCAAGGTGAACTGAGGATACACATTTCTACTATATGTTCCAAATGTAGCTGTTGTATTGTTTTTCCTGCATTTAAAGATGACTGTAATGATAACAGTTATAATAAATAAGCAAGAAATCAGACCTATGGATATGACTAGATAGAAAGTTGCATAAGAAGTTGTGCCTAAATTAGTCGGTTGTCTTCTTATTTCCGGCTCAACTTGTTGAAAATTCTCAGCCACAACTAAAGTCAAAGTAACTGTAGATGACAGAGATGGAACTCCATTATCCTTCACCAGAACCACAAGTCTTTGCCTCACATTATCTGAGTCTTGAAGATCTCGCCCAATTTTTATTTCTCCAGTATATTGTCCAATGATAAATAATGATGGATCAGGGACTTGTAGTAAGTGATAAGAGAGCCAGGCATTGTGTCCAGAGTCAGCGTCCACTGCGATCACTTTGGTGACTAGATAACCTTTCTCAGCAGAGTGAGGAATAAATTCATATAATGCTGATCCCTCAGTGTCTGGAGATGGGTAGAGAATCTTAGGAGCATTATCATTCTTATCAATGATACATATCCTCACTGTGACATTACTGCTTAGAGGAGGAGATCCACTGTCTTTAGCCATCACCTGGAACTGAAATTCCCGCAACTGTTCATAGTCAAATGATCTCTGGGCATAGAGAACTCCAGTCATTGAGTTGATGGAAACATATGATGATATGGGAATATTTTCTATGTTGCTATTTAGGATGCTATATGTAATTTTTCCATTTTCATTAGAGTCAAGATCTGAAGCATGGACACTCTGAAATGAAATCCCGGGTTGACTATTTTCTGCAATGTAGATGATGTAGTTTGTTTTATCAAACACAGGAACGTTGTCATTCACATCTGTGACAGTCAAGGTAATTGCTTTACTATTGGATAGTGGGGGTAATCCATTGTCCACACACTTGATTGTAGTGTTATAAGTTGATTTCCTTTCTCGGTCCATGCTAGCTGCAGTTACTAATTTATAGTAGTTGCTAGATGATGGTATTAGTTGGAAATCCAATGTATCTGATATATGACAAAGAACCTCACCGTTCATACCAGAATCTCTGTCATGAATATTTATTATAGCTATAACAGTTCCTGGTGGGGAATCCTCCAGAATAGTTGTTGAAAGAGTAGTTATTGTAATTTCTGGGGCATTATCATTCTCATCAGTTACTTGAATGGCTACCTTACAATGCGTGACATGACTACCTCCATCTTTAGCCTCCACGGTCATTTCATAAGCATCTGATGCTTCGTAGTCTAAAGTCCCCATAATTTTTATTTCCCCACTTAAAGAATCAATAGCAAATATTTCATGTGCATGTTCAGGTATATGGCTAAAGGAATAAGCTATTAAGGCATTAGAGCCTTCATCCTCGTCAGTCGCATTTATACGGACTACTAGAAAACCTGTAGGCACATTCTCAGACAACCTTATATTATAGGTGTCTTGAGAAAATATAGGAAAGTTATCATTCACATCCTGTACAAAAATGTTAATTATGGCAGTGCCCGTTTTGGGAGGTTTTCCCCCGTCAGAAGCAGTTAAAATGAATTCATAAATACTTTGCTTTTCTCTGTCCAGGGTCTTTTCTAGTATAATTTCTGGATACTTAAGTCCATCTCTAGTATTTTTTTCTCCAAGAGCAAACTGTTGATCATTACCACTTAATGTATAACTTTGTATAGAGTTGGTGCCCAAGTCTGGGTCTTTTGCATTTCCTAAAGCAAATCGTGCGCCAGGTGAAGTGAGTTCACTAATTTCTACATCAAAATATTTCTTAGAAAATGTAGGTGCATTATCATTCACGTCCTGGATTTCTACAGAGATTGTGTAAAAGGTCAAAGGATTTTCAATCACAGCTTCTAGGTTTATGAAGCAGCTGAGTTTAGCTCCACATAATGTCTCTCTATCAATTTTATCTGATACAAGTAAATCTCCGTTTTCCAAATTAATACTGAAATATTGCTTTGTAGCATAAGAAACAATTTGGAATTTTCTTAAAGCTAATTCCATACTATTTATTCCAAGATCTTTTCCCACATTCCCAACTACAGATCCTTTTCTCATCTCTTCAGGTATTGAGTATTGTAATTGGCCTGAGATATCCTTGAAGTAAAATGAAGTAAGACAGAATAATACTTGCCATATCACTGTCCATTGTGTCCCTCTATGTTTCATTCTTTGCAGAAAATGCAATATTATTCTTATTATAGAATTTCTCAAGAAAATTTCAAAATCCAAAGGAGATCTTGACAAATGAGTAATCCAAAATGCAGGTTGCAGTGTGACCATAATACAGGATTTTTTGTAGATCTGCACAGTAAAACTGCTTTAGCTTTCCACATTGAGCTAGAATAAAAATACTACAGTCTTTTGGTGGCACTTAGAGTCCAAACTGAGGTACTACAAGTAGCCTGGTTATATTACTGTTGTAATAAATGTATAATACTTAATGTACATTTTAAATATTAAAAAAAATTTTTGGGGACAATTATCCTCAACTTTGGCTTCAACAATCATCATAATCAAATATAACTTTTTTTTTATTACTTAAAGAAATATAGTTTAATTTATTTTATGAAGATATAACAAAATTCAACCTGTATTGTATATATTTGGGATATTTTTACCACTACTGTAAATTATAAGAATATTAGAAGACACCAAAGAATTCTGTGACTATATAACAGCAAGAGATTGCAGGCTGAGTGTATTTATACAGGTCACAAAACTCTTAGGTGTCTTCTATTCTTATAATATACAGTAGGGTTTTTTTTTTCTATATAATACATATCTTAGCTCCTGCAGAACCTCTTTTTGAAGAGTAAGGTGGAGCATAATTCCTGTTTATAATTAATATGGGATTTCCTAACTCTATTCAAAAAGGTGTATATTACAGATGTATCCTTCCTTAACTTATCTTTAACCCGTTAGTGACCGCCAATACGCCTTTTCACGGCGGCCACTAATGGGCTTTATTCTGATGCATATGCCTTTTTACGGCACTGCATTAGAATAAATAAACAGAGCAGGGAGCTGTCAAATCTCCCTGCTCTCAGCTGCCAGAGCTGCCAGAGCTGAGGGCTGGGGGCGTCCCTGCTCTGCCATGTGAGATCGATATTAGTATCGATCTCACCCGTTTAACCCCTAGATGCGGTGCACAATAGCGTACACCGCATCTGAGTGGTTTTGGAGAGAGGGAGGGAGCTCCCTCTCTCTCCCACCGACACCAGGCGATATGATCCCCGAGTGTCTGTGTCTCCAATGGCAGCCGGGGGCCTAATAAAGGCCCCCAGGTCTGCCTGGAGCGAATGCCTGCTAGATCATGCAGGAAACATGACCTAGCAGATGCCTGTCCGTTTAAAAAAAAAAAGTTTAATAAAGTTAATTTGAAAAAAATGAAAAACCCACCTTTTCCCCTTACAAAATGCTTTACTATTAAAAAAACAAAATAAAGTAAAAAAGTTACACATATTTGGTGTTGCCGCGTCCATAACGACCCCGACTATAAATCTATTACATTATTTGACCACCAAGGTGAACACGGTAAAAAAAATTTATAAAAAACTATGGAAAAATTGCTGTTTTCTGTGAATCCTGACTTAAAAAAAATGTGATAAAAAGTGATCAAAAAGTCACATCTACTCCAAAATGGTACCAGTAAAAACTACAAGTCTTCCCACAAAAAAAAAAGCCCTCATACAACTGCATCGGCGGAACAATAAAAAAGTCATGGCACTTCAAATATGGAGACACAAAAACAAAGCATTTTTACTGTGTAAAAGTAGTAAAACATACAAAAACGATCCAAATTTGGTATCCTTGCAATCGTAACAACCCGCTGAATAAAGTTATTGTGTTATTTATATCACACGGTAAACAGCGTAGATTTAAGACGAGAAAAAGTGTGGCAAAATTTCAGGTTTTTTTTCTATCCCCCCCCCCCCCAAAAAAAGTTAATAAAAGTTAATCAATAA
The DNA here is from genome assembly GCF_050947455.1 of Rhinoderma darwinii. NCBI lineage: Eukaryota > Metazoa > Chordata > Amphibia > Anura > Rhinodermatidae > Rhinoderma > Rhinoderma darwinii. The sequence continues at coordinate 35,450,650 of NC_134689.1, forward strand.
ATAATATGTACCTCAAAATGGTGCTATTAAAAAATAAAACTTGTCCCGCAAAAAACAAGACCTTATACAGCAAAAATAAAAAGGTTATAGCTCTTGGAATGCGACGATGGAAAAACGTTAAAAATGGCTTAGTCATTAAGGTTTAAAATAGGCTGGTCATTAAGGGGTTAAATCATGTAATATATATTTAGTGCATACATTTTTTTAATGAGTTCTTATAATTGTTATGATACCAAATATATATATTTTTATGTACTTTGCTGAACAAAAAACATGTTTTATGCTGCCGCATTCGGAGAGCCACACCTTTTTATCTTTCTGCCGACGTAGGAGGACTATGAGTTGTTGTTTTTATTGGTACCATTTTGAGATACATGGAACTTATTTGTTGACTTCTCTAAAATAACTTCTCTTAAAAAAAAAAATTGGGGGAATGGATGGGAAAATAAACAGCAAATCGTCTTTTGCAACTTGAATTTTTTTTTTAAAGCCAAATGCTGTGCATTATACATTATAGGTTATCTTTATTATATGGGTTGTTGAGATTGTGGCAATACCTTATATGTTTTTTTTGTGGTTCATTATTTGTTACTAGATAAAATCATGTTTAATATAATTAAAGGTTTTATTTTATGGTTTTATTTTTATTACACTATATTTTAACTTTTTTTTATTAGTCCGAATTGGCCATTTGAGGCTGTGATTACTTCATAATGGTTTAGGATACTTAGTAGTCTTATTGTTACCTCTGGAAAGACCTAATAGATATCTACCAATGACTGACCTCGGGACCTTTGTTAGGCTGACAGAGGGAACCTCTCCCTTGTCAAACTCCTTAGGTGTCACAGTCGCTATTGACAGTGGTATTTAATTGGTAAATGGCTGTTAGAGTTAGAAGTTGGCCGTATAATAGAACCAATACCCACAAGCGAGGAGGCAGGAGAATCTCCTGTATGGCATGATGCTTTGCAGGGGTGGCACAAATTTAAGCAATAGGACCACGAGCCATATAACAGGCAGATTCTAAATGGTTATATCAAAATTAGGCACTAGTATCAACAAATTATTTGCTATTTCTAAATCAAATACATTCAGTTTTAAAAGTATGCCTAGAATATATGTTATAAGTATGGCAACATTTTGTAATGACTAGAGCGAGGCCTAAGGGCCAGTGCATTACACTGGGATCCAAAGAACACAAAAAAGAGAATTCACCAATTTACATTTTTTTATGAAAAAAATCATTAGCAGCTAAAAGATTGTCTTGGGCAAGTCTGGAGTGTTTTACATTTTACAATAATAATTCTGGGTCTAGGATCATTATAAGAGAACAGCAATGGTCAGCTGTTACCACTGATCTTATTAGGATATTCTAGAGTGAGATAAGGATTAACATTTCTGTTATTTATTCTTTACATATACTATTTATAAAATATATTCTATCTATCATATATCGCTATGTTTTAAAGTGGTTGGAGTTTTAGATGTTCTGTAAATACTAATAATTGGGATCTTAAGGCTATGTTCACGCAGAGTTTTTTGACGCTGAAACCGCGCCACAAAACTCGTCAAAAACGGCCCTAAAATGCCTCCCATTGATTTCAATGGGAGGCGGGGGCGGTTTTCTCCCGCGAGCGCTAAAACCGCCTCGTGGGAGAAAGAAGGGACATGCCCTATCTTCGGGCGTTTACGCCTCTGACCTCCCATTGTCTTCAATGGGAGGCAGAGTAAGCGTATTTCGCAGCGGTTTATGCAGGCGGCGCTAAATGGCCACGGGCGAAAAACCGCGAAAATCGGCGTGCATGGAGAGGAAAATCTGCTTCAAACTTCCAAACAGAATTTGAGGTGTTAACATAGCCTAACTGTTAAGGTTTGTCCACACGCAATGGAATTGCTGCAGAAAATTTCTGCAGCAATTCCGTTAAAACTCAAAGGCTTTCCGCTGCGGAAAATATGCACCATTTCCTGCGGTTTTTGCAGCAGAAAATCTCTTATGAAAAATGCAGCAATTCTGCACACTTTCCATAGCAGGAATTGACTTGCTGCGGTCCGAAAAATACGCACCGCAGGACAATTTTGGCTCGGAAATTTTAAAATCTCATCCACTATGCTGCTACTGTATTCTGCTGCGTTTTTTTCTGATGAAATTCCGGCCGGAAAAAAAATGCTGCATTTCCGTTACGTGTGGATGAGCCCTTACAATTGCCAATAGCTATGACTAGAGAGAAATTATTTGTTAAGAAGCTTTCCATCACAGCTAAATTAAAACTTAGGCCCCATGCACGCAAACGTATTTTTGCGGCCGCAATTCACCCGGAAATCTGCGGGTGAATTGCGGCCCCATTCATTTCAATGGGCCCATGCACACGAGCGTGGTTTCCACAGTCCGTGCATTGCCCAGGAGCCTAAAAGATAGGACATGTCTTATTACGACCGTGTTTTGCGGTTCAGGCTCATAGAAATGAATGCACGCGGCCAAGTGCACGGCCCGCGATTTGCGGGCAGCCCGCGGGTGACACTCCGCGGCCGTCCGAGCCAAAAATCACGCCCATGCATACCACTACGGTCGTGTGCATGAGGCCTTACTCAGGTTGGCAGATATAAGACTCCATGACAAAGAGTAAAAGTCTTATCCAATCCTGATTTCCAGTATATTGTCCAATGATAAATAAAGATGGATCAGGAACTTGTAGTAAGTGATAAGAGAGCCAGGCATTGTGTCCAGAGTCAGCGTCCACTGCGATCACTTTGGTGACTAGATAACCTTTCTCAGCAGAGTGAGGAATAAATTCATATAATGCTGATCCCTCAGTGTCTGGAGATGGGTAGAGGATCTTAGGAGCATTGTCATTCTTATCAATGATACATATCCTCACTGTGACATTACTGCTTAGAGGAGGAGATCCATTGTCTTTAGTCATCACTTGAAACTGGCGTTATCTGGGTGACCACCATTATTTGGAGTGAGAAACAAATGATGTTTGAACTATTTTTGTGGCTCAGGCTGTTATGCTGTAATATATTGTTTTCCACTATTGCACTAATTTCACTATATATTAGTATGTCATCTCTTTGCTACTATTCTTATGTAACAACTATATATCTGACTCTCTCTCCCTCTCTCTCTCCCTCTCTCTCTCTATCTCTCTCTCTCTCTCTCTATACATATATTGCATTTAGATAATTGTAAAGGGAAGTGTTTTACGTATTTATATCTAGACAGTCGAGTCACATTATTATGACCACCTCCTACTTTCGAACTCGGCAGCACCCAGCCCATGAAGAAAGTGATGTGTCGTGGGCTGGTTTGGTGGGTTTATAAGGTGTGTGATAGGCTGTCTGAACACATATCACTTGCTGTTGCCATGGGAATAAGGGGCGATATATCAGAGTTGCAAAAAGGGTTGATTATTGGCTTTCGGACCAAGGGTGGCAGTATTTCTCAAACAGCGCAGTTTGTGAACTGTTCCTGTGCTGCTGTGGTGAAAGTGTATCGTGATTGGACAAATGGCACCAATGGGAATAACTGATGTGGAAACTGCGAAGCAACATGTGCCAATGATGTGAAAGGTGAACGTCGGCTACGAATGTGCGCGGGGGCTGAACGACACGCTACAGTGGAGCAGCTCACCGTGAAAATCAACCAGGGGGCTACCAGGCATGTGTCTAAAACAATAGTTCAGAGAATCCTACTGCGTGTGGGGCTCCGAAGCAGACGGATGTTCACTGCTCCTATGCTAACAAAGGTGCATCGGAAAAAAAAGTTTTACATTTGCACAGCAGTATCACCGATGATTGGCAAAGGGTTGCCTTCTCAGATGAGTCATGTTATCTGCTTCATCAAATGGATAGATGTTGGCGTGTCAGGCGAGAAACATCAGAAAGCAAATACCCTGCAACCATTGCTGGAAAAACACAAGCTGGTGGCGGCAGCGTTATGGTCTGGTGAACTTTTTCCTTGCATTTTCTGGGCCCACTCATCCAGGCACTCTGAGCTGATTTGGGTATGAATCCATTATTGCAGATCACGTCCACCCATACATGCTGCTTGTCTTCCCTGGAAGAGCATGACTAAGACTTCCAAATACTTCCCTGGCCCTCTAATTCAACAGACTTGTGGGTCTGTGGGACCACCTCGATCATCTTGTTCACTCTATGGATCCTCCCCCACGCACCCTCCAGCGAATGTGGGTTGCTCTGCAGTCAGCACGGCTCCAGATACCTGAAACAACCTACCAGCACCTTATTGAGTCACTCCCAGCCCGTCTAGCTGCCGCCCGTGCTACACATGGTGGTTACTCTGGATAGTAGCTGGTGGTCATAATAATGTGACTCGACTGCTGTGTTATACGTGTATATATATATATATATATATATATATATATATATATATATTATTGTGTGTGTGTGTGTGTGTATATATGCATCTATTATCCCATCAAACACCGGTGGGTATTCACATATATGGCCATGGGAAAATGCCCCAAGTAATGAGATAAGAGTTGGCTCCAGCCAGGCTGCATTGTCATTCACTACATTCTGGGAGGAGCAGAAGATTGATCCTCTTGTCTTCTACCCTGCGGGGGGGGGGGAGTCAAAAACAGTGGACACAGCCTATGATGCATTCCGCGTCACAGGAGGCTCCCACGGCCTGCCCCCCCCCCTGCACGTGGGTGAGTTTGGCACAGTGATGTCATAGAGCAGTGAACGGAGAGAAGCTGGATTGCACCAAAGCAGGCCTACTGAACTGACTCTACAGGCCCTAGGCAAGAGCGGAAGTCTAAGTACCATTACTCACGCTGCGGCATCCCTCTCCAGCAATAGCTTACCACCTGCAGCCCCTTCATACTGCATTTAACCCTATCCTATCCTACCAAAACTCGGCAGTATTGCCATACTACAACCCTAGCTCTCAACACACATCCATATCCTACAAACCTTGTCCTATTCCTACCCCTTTGCCCTATCTCTTTCCCTACAGCCCTTATTGTATTGACCCCTTAGTTACAGGGACAGTTAGAGTCAGGTGGTGGAGGGTCACAGAAGTAAGTGTGAGTGATTGTATTGTAATTTATACTTGTATGTAGGTATATAGGTACTAGTATAGGAATGCACGGGTACTGTTAATGTGTTGTTGATATATTGTACCACGAATAGTGTTGGAATACTTAATTCTTATTAATAGTTATTATGTGTATTGAGGTATACAGATACTATACCGTGATTATGTGTATTTTGTGTATACTGTGTTTTATAGCTGAGTGTGATTTTGTGTTAAGTAATAAACCTTGCTTTATTATACACTTGTGTCGTGAATCACTGCGTAATACAAGGGAAAAGGCATAACCCTAGTGACCCTAATAAAAGGAGTTACTAATAGTGGGGGACACTAGCCCAGTGAACCCCATTAAATACTAGCGCTTTAACAATAATAGTCTGTAATGCATTATTTTTTTTAAATAATTTCTTTTAGGTAGGAAACAAGTAAATAAATAAAACTCATAGTTTTTCACACTTTTTCTATCATTCACCTAACATTAATAGTAAGTTGGTAAATGAATTCTATGGTTTATTTAAACAGTGCATTTTAATTGGATACTTTACTTTGTTACTTTATTTATATGAGTAATTAATTAGCTCATTTATTTATTAATGTATTCTTTTTTTCTTAACGCCCCCCAAAAAATATGGCTTAGCAACTATGCCATTTTGGCATTAGCCTAGATAACTGATGGCAAAAAATTTTACTTTGTTATTGATTGAATATGCAGACAAAATGTCAGTTTTAGGGTACGTTCAGACGTGGCGGAATTGCTGTGGAATTCCACTGCTGACAGTCTGCAGTGGAAATCCGCAGCAGACTTTTTTCCATTAGTTTCTATGGCTTTTTAAATAACAAAGTGCAGACGTTGCGGAAAAAGTAATTGCGGAAAATAAGCTGCTGTGCAGAACTTTCATTTTGAAGCATGCATGGCCGCCAGCGGAGAAGCAGCGGATTTTTACTACGGATTTAGCCTTTGCAATGCAATGGGAGACCGGAAAGTATAGTTGCACAGTCTTCCTACATGACGACACGAGTGAGTGTACTCACAAACTGCAGTGAGTACACTGCTAATACTTTTCAGTCCCCACATAACCCCTTTAATTAACATAACGTCTATATGTTTAATAACATATTTTGGTTTTTTTAACTACAGTATTTCCACTACTAATTTCTTAGATACATTTTATGGAATTATGTACCAAAGACAATATACTGGTCCTTGTTGCCTATAGCAACCAATCAGACAACAGCTCTCCTTACCTAAATTGCCCTACAAAAAATGAAACCCGAACTGTGATTTATTATACATGTAATATTTATCTCTTATTGATCAATTGAAGTTTTTTTAATTAATTAAATATTTCAAACATTATGTATTTATAAAGCAACATCAAAACAGGTAATATAAATATACTGAAAAAAAAACAAAAACACAGTACACTCTTGTAAAAAAAATTATGAAGTGTTTGAAATTCGATACATTGGATCACATTCAATATTGCTCAATGTTCACAATTTTTTATGTTTAAAGTGTAGCTAAACGTTTGACAAACTTCTGACATGTCATAGTGACATTTCAGAAGTTTGGATTGGTGGGAGTCCGAGCATTGAGACCCCCACCAATCGCTAGAACGAAGCAGCTGAAGCGCTCGTGTGAGCGCTCAGCCGCTTCGTGTCTGTTTGGCTTTTTCCGGAAATTAATGTATCGATGTTAGGACTCAATAGAAAGTCCATGAGCCCATAATCCGATACATCGGCTTTCCGTAAAAATCCGAACAGACATGAAGTGGCTGAGCACTCACATGAGCGCTTCAGCTGCTTTGTTCTAGCGATTGGTGGGGTCTCAGTGCTAGGACCCCCCACCAATCCAAACTTCTGACATGTCATTATGACATGTCAGAAGTTTGTCAAACGTTTAGCTACACTTTAATACATAGTAAAAGAGAATAAGTTATTATAAATGCATAAATAAAGTTATAACCTGCTCACGCTGTTATATTTAAAATAATGTATTGTAAAATAGACCTAATTTCCTACAATTTAATAAAAATGAAATCCAAATACACCAGATACCAGATATACTGATACAGTGCTGAATATTCACAATAAAATATTTACATGAATACAGAACCCTATAACCCAATGGTTGTATCGTTCAAAAAGGTCTACTGCAAGTTAGCTGCTCAAAGACTTTTTCTGTTATAATCACTCAATATATTGCTGTTACTCAATTGTATTGACATTTTAATCATTGTCATCATTATAAGAAATTATGACAATAAGTATTTTTAACAAATTCTTTAATAGTGAAGCAATATATAATTTATAATGAACTGTATCTGATATTGGCCTTAAAAGAAACCTGTTCAATTGAAAATGTGGTCTTATTTGCAGCATCTTATAGAGCAAGAGGAGCTGAGCAGATTTATATATAGTTTTGTGCAAAAAGAAACAGGATAACCTATAGTTTAGTCAATAAAATTCTTGCTTACTCTGGGCTAAAGAGTTAAATTGGTAATCTTAACCATTGATTGAAAGCTTTCCCTGTATAAGTGTGAATACAGAAATAAATGGCAATCACTGAGTAGGACCGCCCACTGGACTCTTAGGGCCAGAGTTAACAAGGATTTAAATCAATAAATTAAAGGGTTTCCCATCAGGAACAGGCAGCAAGCATGCAGGAAGAATGTTTTAGAGCAGGAGGAACTGAGCAGATTGATATATTTTTGTGTGTGAAAAGATTCCGTATATAATACTGAATACCTTAAGGCCTCATGCCCACTTCAGTTTTTTCCTTCAGGGTGCTATCCGTTTTTTTGACTGATAGCACCCTGACCCATTCATTTCAATGGGCCCATGCACACTTCCGTTATTTTCATGGAATCACTGGCAAAAGTAGGACATTCTCTACTTTTGACAGAATGGAACAACGGATCCGTGAAAATAACGGAAGTGTGCATGGGCCCATTGAAATGAATGGGTCAGGGTGCTATCAGTCAAAAAAACGGATAGCACCCTGAAGGAAAAAACTGAAGTGGGCATGAGGGGCCCATAGAAGTCAATGCGTCCGTGAAAAAACGAACGGCACACGGAAGGCTTCTGTGTGCCGTCAGATTTTGACAGATCCATTGCCCTAGCAACGGCAGGGCGTGCCAAAGTTCACAGACTGGGACATGTGACAAGTTCAAATGAAGTTCAATACTTTCCATTTTTTTTACGGAAACACGGAATCCAAACAGAAGCACAACGTCCGTTTGAAACGGAAACACTGAACGGACACTGAGTACATGCGGAAAAACCACGGACACCATAATGGACACACGGATCTGTGAGAAACGACCGTGAAAACGGTGATGGAAGTGTGCATGAGGCCTTAAATGGGTTTTACTATCAGGGACATTTATGAAATATCCACAGGATATGCCATAAATGGCAGATAGATGTGGGTCCCACCTCTAGGACCCGCACCTATCCCTAGAACGGGGCCCCCTAAACCCCATTTTACCTCTCTGTGTTCTGGCTGACACATGTGATTCCCAGCCATGAAGAAGAAAACAGCGTAGCTCGCTGAGCTACGCTGTTTCCGTAAGTCCCATAGTAGTGAATGGTAAAGAAGGGAGGAAACCTCCAGCACACCAGTTTGATGCGTCTCCAGACTCTCCGCTCGGATCCCCGCTACGGCTTGCGGTATGCAAATAGAAGAAAAGAAGAAATGATGCAGCGCAGAGTCGTACTTTGGATTTAAAAAGGAAGCAGTATTCCCACCTTTATTGGGGTATTGAAATAAAATTGAAGGGAGACGCAGTCCCAAGACGTGTGTGAATAGTACGCGGTTTGCCCTGGCCTACGCGTTTCAAGCACGAGCTGTGCTCTTACTCATGGCAAAAAGAATGTCTAGTGAATGGTAGTTATGGAAGCAGCATAGCATGCTTCCATATTATTGATTTATTGATTTAAATCCTTGTTTCTTCTTCATGGTCGGGAATCACACAAGTCAGCCAGAACGCAGAGCAGTAAAACAGAGTTTAGTGGGCCCCGTTCTAGAGATAGATGCGGGTCCTAGAGCTGGGACCCACATTTATCTGACATTTATGGCATATCCTGTGGATCTTTTATAAATGTCCCTGATAGTAAAAACCCCTTTAAAGGTATTCAGTATTATATACTGAATTTTTTCACACACAACAATATATCAATCTGCTCCGTTCCTTCTGCTCTAAAACATGCTGCCTGCAGGTCTGACTGCATGTTTGACATTAGAGGATTTCTTTAAGGACATAATTTTTTTTTAAGATTGTCTCCTTCAATTCAGGCAGTCATAACTATTACATTTCTTGGTTAACATAGCTGTATGAGTCCTTGTTTTTTTCAGGATGTGTTCTTCTTTATAATGTGACACCTTTAGGTACATATACATTAACTTTTCATTTTTATTTGTTTTTATTTTGTGAAAAAAATTTGAAAAAAAGCAATTCCATTACAGTTTTTATATTTTTTTATGCTGTACACCAAATCATAAATGATCTTATAAAAGTATTGTATAAATTGTTACAGTTGTGTGAATGCCATATTTTATGTTTTGGTACTTTTATTTAATGTGATTTGCTGATATTTTTTTGTTAACATTACTCTTTATTTAATTGATTTTACTTTTTACCAGTACATAAGCCTGCATACTAAAGATATCTACAGTACTATAAGTATGCCCTAACAACAGGTCAGGTATTCAGACAGCCTTATATAGTAACACAGCACTTGTGATGCAATCAAAGCGAGGTCCCCCCTTGTCTCTCCCTGTGCATGCCATGATCAGCGTTGATCATAGCATACATAGGGTTAAGTGGTAGAGTTCAGAGGTTTCTCTTATCTTTGCCATTAGAGCGGGGCTGTGACTGTGTATTTAAGCTGTTGCCTCACTAACGAGTATTCTGCCTGCCCATAAAAGTCTATGGGGAGCGGAGGGGGAGCAGGGGGAGCAGGAGGAGAAAGAAGGAGCAGAATGAGTCAGACACAGATATGCTTCCAATAAAGTTTTATGGAGACGAGTGAGGGGGAGCAGGAGGAAGAAGCAGCGTGAGAGAGACACAGATTCTGCCAATACAAATCAATAAAGTGAGGAGTAAGGAGCAGGAGATGAGTGAGAAAGATATATATAGTATATTACATAGTTACATAGTTACATAGTTAGTACGGCTGAAAAAAGACACATGTCCATCAAGTTCAACCAAGGGAAGGGAAAAGGGAAGGAAAAATTTCTACACATAGGAGCTAATATTTTTTTGTTCTAGGAAATTATCTAACCCTTTTTTAAAGCCATCTACTGTCCCTGCTGTGACCAGCTCCTGTGGTAGGCTATTCCATAGATTCACAGTTCTCACTGTAAAGAAGGCTTGTCGCCTCTGCAGCTTGAACCTTTTTTTCACCAGACGGACGGAGTGCCCCCTTGTTTTTTTAGGGGGTTTTACAAGGAACAGGATTTCACCATATTTTTTGTATGTACCATTAATATATTTATATAAGTTAATCATGTCCCCCCTTAGTCGTCTTTTTTCAAGGCTAAATAGGTTTAATTCTTTCAATCTTTCCTCATAACTTAAATTCTCCATGCCCCTAATTAGCTTCGTTGCTCTTCTTTGTATTTTTTCCAACTCCAGGGCATCCTTTCTATGAACTGGAGCCCAGAACTGAACTGCATATTCTAGATGAGGCCTCACTAATGCTTTGTAAAGTGGTAATATTACATCCCTGTCCCGCGAGTCCATGCCTCTTTTAAAACACGACAATATCCTGCTGGCCTTTGAAGCAGCTGATTGACACTGCATGCTGTTATTGAGTTTATGATTTACAAGTACACCCAGATCCTTCTCAACAAGTGAATCCGCCAGTGTAGCTCCCCCTAGGACATATGATTCATGCAGGTTGTTGGTACCCAGATGCATAACTTTACATTTATCTACATTAAACTTCATCTGCCAAGTGGACGCCCAAACACTTAGTTTGTTTAAATCTGCCTGCAATTCATGAACATCTTCCATAGACTGGACTATATTACATAGCTTGGTGTCATCTGCAAAAATAGAAATAGTGCTATTAATCCCATCCTCTATATCATTAATAAATAAGTTGAATAATAGTGGTCCCAGCACTGAACCCTGGGGTACACCACTTATAACTGGGGACCATTCAGAGTAGGAATCATTGACCACAACTCTCTGGATACGGTCCTTGAGCCAATTCTCAATCCAATTACAAACTATATTTTCTAAACCTATAGTCCTTAATTTACCCATTAGGCGTCTATGGGGGACAGTGTCAAATGCCTTTGCAAAGTCCAAAAACACTAAATCCACAGCGGCCCCTCTGTCTAGACTTCTGCTCACCTCTTCATAAAAACAGATCAGGTTAGTTTGACAACTTCTGTCCTTAGTAAAACCGTGCTGGCTGTCACTTAAAATGCTATTTATTGTCACATAATCCTGTATATAGTCCCTCAATAGCCCCTCAAACATTTTCCCCACGATGGATGTTAAGCTTACTGGTCTATAATTACCCGGGGAAGACCTAGAGCCCTTTTTGAAAATAGGCACCACATTTGCGCTGCGCCAGTCCCTTGGCACTATACCAGTCACTAGAGAGTCTCTGAATATTATGAAAAGGGGGACAGAAATAACTGAACTAAGCTCTTTAAGAATTCTAGGGTGTAACCCATCTGGTCCCGGGGCCTTGTGCACATTTATTTTATTTAATTTAGCTTGGACCATCTCTACATTCATCCAATTCAGTATATCAACTGATATATTAACAGCACTGGCACTGGCTACATCAGCTGCTCTTTCTTCTGTTGTATATACAGAGCTAAAGAACCCATTTAGTAACTCTGCCTTCTCTTGATCCCCTGTGATCAACTCCCCATTACCATTATCTAGGGGTCCTACATGTTCAGACCTTGGCTTTTTAGCATTTATATACTTGAAGAATTTTTTGGGATTTGTTTTACTATCCTTGGCCACCTGCCTTTCATTTTGTATTTTTGCTAATTTTATTACATTTTTACAGATTTTATTAAGCTCTTTATATTTTACAAAGGCTACAGCTGTACCCTCAGATTTGTATTTTTTAAATGCCCTTTTTTTGTCATGTATTGCCCCTTTCACAGAAGGTGTAAGCCATGTGGGGTTTAATTTGAGTCGTTTATACTTGTTACCTATAGGAATAAATTTTGCACTATAATAACTCAAAGTAGATTTGAAAATCTCCCATTTATCATTTGTTCCATTATTTGACATTAGTTCTTCCCAGTCCATATCCTGAATTGCAGCCCTCATCCGGTGGAAATTGGCTTTCTTAAAATTAAATGTTTTTGCCCTCCCAGCCTGCGTTTGTTTTTTACAGTATAGGTAAAATGTAACTATATTATGATCACTGTTACCGAGGTTTTCACGAACATTGACATTCCCAACAAGATCTGCATTATTAGAAATGACCAGATCCAACAGAGCTTCACCTCTAGTCGGGTCTTCCACAAACTGGCCCATAAAATTTTCCTGCAACAGGTTGAGGAAATGTCTCCCCTTTGCAGTTGAAGCTGAACCATGACACCAATTAATATCCCGGAAATTAAAATCTCCCATTATCACTACAGTACCCGCCTGTGCAGCCCGCTCCATCTGTTTATATAGCTGAACATCCATCTCATCAGTTATATTGGGGGGGTCTATAGATTACACCAAAAGTAATTTTTTCAGTGTTTACCTCCCTTTCTAGTTCCACCCACAAGGTTTCAACCTCCTCACAGTATTCACCCACTATTGTCTCTTTCACACTCACCTTCATATCATTTCTCACATACAGACATACACCACCACCTTTCCTATTTGTCCTGTCTTTCCGAAAAAGTGTAAAACCCTGTAGATTTACAGCCCAGTCATGTGAAGAGTCCAGCCATGTTTCAGCAACACCAACTATATCTATATTTTCTTCCAGTATCAAGGCCTCCAGCTCCCCCATTTTGCTTGCTAGACTTCTGGCATTTGTGAACATACACTTTAACTTGCCTGTCAGTTTTTCACTTTTATTATCAGAAATGTGATTTGACATTAATCGGGCCTTTTTATTTACACTGATGTTTTGTAACGAAAGGATCTCCTTATCTTGTTGTCTAGTCCTCTCCCCACATTCTGTTTCTCCCCCCACCAATATAGTCTGACCCCTCTCTAACCTGGCGACCCCTTTTTTTCTACATTGACCTCCCTCCTCAGCCCTTGTTTAAATACTCCGCCACCCCAGCTAGAATTCTCTCCCCCAGCACAGCGGACCCCCTTCCATTTAGGTGCAAATCATCTGCAGAATACAGTTTGTACCCCAATGAAAAGTCAGCCCAGTGCCCTAGGAACCCAAATCCTTCTCCTCTACACCAAGACTTAAGCCATGCATTTAACTCCCTGAGCTCCCGCTGTTTTTCCTGTGATGCGCATGGCACAGGCAGTATTCCTGAGAATACAACCTTGAAGGTCCTTCCCTTCAGCTTGTAGCCTAGTTCTTTAAAATTATTCTTAAGGCTCCTCCACCTACCATTTATTCTGTCGTTGGTACCGACATGGACCACGACAGCTGGATCATCACCAGCCCCTGCCAGCAATGTGTCCACCCGTTCCACCACATGCAGAACCCTGGCACCAGGGAGACAGCAAACCATTCGGTTGAGGTGGTCTTGGCGACAAATTATTCTATCCGTCTTCCTGATTATAGAATCCCCTACGACTATCAATTGTCTTGGCTTACCTCCATTACCATCCCGCCGACTACTAGCTGGGCTGTTCTCCCGGCTGTTAGGGAGATCAGTATCCACTAGGGCTGCCATTTCTGAGACTGACACCCTCGCATCATCACCCAACTTTGCAATTTTGCCTGGAATGTCAGAAACCGGATCGGCCTTCCTTTTCTTTGACCCCTTTCTACTGCCCCTAACTACATTAACCCAGCTACTTACCTGATCCTGCTCACCCATGTCTTCACCCTCCAGTTGTAACCCACTAACTGCATGCTCCGTGAACAGCAAGCTCAGCTCAAGATTGTCTATCCTCCTCAGTGTTGCATTCTGCTCCTCCAGATCTCTAATACGAGCTTCCAGGTGAACAACATGCTCACATCTGCTACAGAGATATTCACCCTGGAACTCCGGCTCCAGTCGTGCATACATATGGCAAACTGTGCACTGAAGAAAACCTCCAATCTTGCTATCCATTATCCAAGTTACAAAAAAAACAGCGAACAGGTGTTAATCAAAAAGAAAAAGAAGTAGAAGAGTACTTACTGGGACTTTAACTCCTCTTTTGAACTCCGGTTTTTGGAACTCCACTTGATCTACAAACCACTTGTTGTTTCAAGCCACAGAGCAGGCTCTACAGAGTACTGAGGCCTGATTTATAGCACCTGGTACCAGCTAACCCCTCCCCCTTACTCAGCTACTCAGGAAGGAAACTGCAAGGGAAAAATGGTTTTAAATAATGTCACTTTTGCAAACTTTGTAGCAAGCAAGCAATCAATACATATATCACATACAATGGCCCCCCACTTTATCACACACAACACAGTAAATCAATCCGGTTTTTGGAACTCCACTTGATCTACAAACCACTTGTTGTTTCAAGCCACATATATATGTGATAGATAGAGATAGGTGAGCAGGATTCTCCTCATCTATGTGTAGAGTGTATAGAAGACATGATAGCAGTTAGGCTCTGTCCACTAGCAGGGAGAAAACTGAGAGTTAGAGATAGAACCTTTAGAGGGGAAAACTGCTAAAAAAAAAAATGCCTTATACAAGTCATATATGGTCTAGAAATAGTGTTATTCCTTATGTACACACATATGACAGCTTATTCTGAAAAGTCATGTAAGCTTTAAAGGGGTTTTATAATAGGGTTGTATGGACCTAACATATAAAACTAAAATATGAAACTTTCTAACATAGTTATCATTCCAATTCTGCTCTGCCGTTTTTTGTCTGGGTCCTCCACTGCTCTATTCTTGACAATCTCTAAAACACTCAACAGCATTTGGCCACCTTATTAATTTGATATGACTTCAGAGTAGCAGGGGATCCAGGAGACTGGTGACAGGGGGACTAGAATGATAAGAATTGTATCCATTTATAGGAAAGGTGTTTTACTTTTATGGCCCCAAACTACAGAACTTCCTGCACTAATAGTCATTTTATAATTAATTTAAAAGGAAGTTTTAATACCCTTCTTCAAAAAGTGATTCCCTTTTATATGGTTGATCTATTTAGTGATATCAAAATGAAAATGACTATTCTGTCTCTTCTTAAATAAAAAAGCAATTAAAGATGTACATACCTGTTATGGGTACAGTATTTATAGATTAAGATAAATTGACAGATTAATACACTATTAAAGGATCTGTATAAACACTGAGAACAAAAGACTAGGGGCCCTCAAACCCTTATAGTAATAGAACTACCTTTATTTTATAGAAGCATGCACTGTTAAGACTAATGTAGTGCTTAAAACTTAACTTTTATTACTTTAGAATTAAAAAATAGATCTTTATAGTATCTCTTTATTTCTCCACTGTGCAGCGTGTACTGGATTTAATGTGAAGGTAAACTCGAGCACCTTGTCTTAATATGCAATGGTAAATTTATTCGAAATAAGGCAACAAATTGAGACTTATAATGTTTTGGCCAACACATATTGGCCACATATTTGGGCAACACATTTGGCCAACACATAACTTTGTCAAACCATTTTTGCCATTGGTCAATTGAAAAAGTGGTTTGTATGGCGCTGTAGTGCAGGGTATGTAATCCCAGTGATAGGCGCTATCACTGGTATTTCATACCCTGCACTATAGCGCCATATCAACCACTTTTTCCATTGACCAGCAGCAATAGAGTTTGACAAAGGCCAGATATGTTGGCCAAAACGTTACAAATCTTAATTTGTTGCCTTATTTCGATTAAATCTACCACTGCTTATTCAAACGGAGTGTTGGAGTTTATCTTCACAGAATTAACGGGGTGGGAACCCTACCTACAGCACCCAGATTTTTTGCATAGTGCCACAGATTATATTCACACGTAATAGATTTAAAACGTACCTAACTTTTCAGGGTACTTTTCAAAAATTTCAAAATAAGCTGTCATATGTGTATACATGAGAAATAATGCTTATGGGCAGAGCCTAACTGCTATCATGTGTTTATTACTCAGCACATATAAGGAAGAGAATATCCTGCTCTTTTATATCCATCTATCATGTATATAGAAGCAACAGCAGCATGGAGGACATAATATAGCATTAATGAGCAGTGTAGCTCCAAATCCAGCACTGGGGTGAGATATAACTCCTACTAGGAAGCTGCTGCAGCATCTTAATTTTCTTTAGAGTGGGGGGAGCCTGATAAGTAGAGAAAAATAAATTTTTCTGTAATAAAATATATTACAAAGTTTCTTATATTCACTTGTACTATTGATTTATGCAAAGTTTGTTAAAAAGTTAGTCACCATTTAACAAAATGACATGTCTTGTTGATGAATCTGGCTTAGGTTAAAAATGACAGGTCAGACCTTTTCCAACACTTTTCTAAGTAGTAAATTGGAGGAACTTTTTAATGAACAAGTTGCCCTCCAAAACAACTCTGAAACCTTGCCAACTTTACTCGACTTGAGTGTCGGAAAAAGTGGAATATAAATATGGCGGAATATAATCTTCCTCATACAGCTCTAAAACCTGGCTTCCCTTTATACTGTACACGTTAAAACACTGTCTGCCTGTAAATCACCACTAGGGGGAGATTAGTGCAAATGAATTTATAAAGATACAGTACTATTGAACAAAATAGAAGCTGTGCAAATCTGTTATGCACTAAGCTTCACTAGCGGTGGGTGCAAGAAAACGGTCTGACTTTATGTTTGGTGGCAGCAATACAGAGCTACGCCCCAATTTCACATCAGACTCCATAAACAGAGGTACAGTGCAGGACTAAAGTTACAGTAGCCTTACTAATATATTCCTATATATAGTTTATCCTATAAGGCACAAGCAGAGTTACCCATAAACCAAAATCCTTAGCTCTGCGAAAAGTCAGTAGCTACAGTGCATTTCACCACTTTCATCACGTTGTGTACACTCTAACATGCTGCAAACCAAACCGTTTTCCTGATAAGTTATTATTATGACACAATTTTTTGGTCATAGCATCTTGTGTAAATTTATATATATATATATATATATATATATATATATATATATATATATATATAGCTTTAAAATTATACTGTTCGTTTAAAAAAAAAAACCTACAGCCCTCTTTTATGGTTTTAAAAAAGTATTGGGTTAGACGTAATGGGCTAGTACCCTTAAGTATTGTAACATATTGGCTTCTAAAAAAAAAAGTCTCTATTACAGGGAAAGCACTATATACAAAATTACTAATGAAACACGAATTATTAAAAACCTAAGCATACCGCGTTTTACAATAAAACATATTTCATATGTCTTATTACACACCAAATAGGGTACATAGAGTTGGGTTAAAAAGTAATGACAAATGTTGGAGATGTAGGTCTTTTAAATCTCACATAGTTCATATTCTTTGGCATGGCCCAAAGCTATACAATTATTGGAAGAAATTAATTTCAGTCTTAAAGCTTACCTAACTTTTCAGGTGACTTTTCAGATAAAGCTGTTATGTGTGTGTACATGAGGAATAACACTATTTCTATTTATCTGACTTGTATTCTATTTTTGAACAGTTTTCCCCTGTGCAGACTTTATCTCTAATTCTTAGTTTTCGTCGGTGTGTGCCCCTGTTACTCACTCTGTTCCTGTACCCCCCTTTCCTCTCTATGGGCAGCAAGTCTGTGCATCTTTTTCACTCTGCTCCATCTCCCTCCTCCCTCCTACTGCTTCCTCCTCCTGTCCATAGACTGCTATGAGAGGCGTGTCTGGGTTTCTCACTCTGCTCTCTCCTTCTGCCACCCTCCCCTCTCCATAGACTTCTATGGACAGCATGTCTGTGTCTTTCTCTCACTCTGCTCCCTTCTTCGGAACCGTCTCTCCTCTTCACGGATTTGTATGGGCAGGCAGTGAGGAGACACCCCTGCAGTCTGTCTTCTCTGCATTGTAACTAGGGACAGATTTTGCTTGACAACAGGGAGTGGACAGCAGATTACAGAAAGGGAGACAACTAGCGGCGGTGACTATACACAAAATTTGAATGGATAGAACAACAAATTAAAAAACTACTTTATTGCCCTCAGTTCACCGTTTCAGCTCTGTCCTGCTTGAGAAAGGCTCTAGTGGACAGAACGCAAAAGTTGCACTGAGGGCAATACAGTACCCTTGATTTTTTTCACTTGATTCTATGGAGTGCTGCCTTATTTTTTGATTCCTGTACACACGGAAAGTTGGTCTGCTCCCCAAGGCCTGCACCCACAAATCGCATGTGCTGCTAGACTTTGGAATGTCTGTATATACTGTGTATATATATATATATATATATATATACACATATATATATATATATATATATATATATATATATATATATATATATATATATATATATTCATATATAAATACATATATATATATATATATTCACATATATTCATATATAAATATATATATATATATATATATATATATATATATATATATATATATACCAGGTAGACTATTAGATTAGCATAAATTGTTTGAAAGGTCAATGTCCACTTAAGTACGGTTTATAAATTGCTGGACCTGTGTCTTTTTTCAACCTATGGAACCATGTAATTAGACATACCAGCAGATTTGAGTATTTGTTTACAAGGATAAGATATTGTTAATACTGGCAATACAAATGAGAAAATATTTGTAATAAAAGGTTTATTTCTAGCCAGATGCATGATTATTTGTAATTTTAAGGCCTCCGCTCCACCATTTATCTCTTCTTGGTAACAGGCTATGAATATATTATCAAAGTCTTAAAAAATAATTCCACACACAAATTACAATATTAGCTGGGGAATATTACTATATATATTATTATTATACTTTAATCTAAATTGATCTGGGTGACCTCTTATTTTTTCTTTTCTTTCTCTTCTCTCTTCCTTTCTCACATCTTATGGGTACATTTGGGTGGTGGGACGGGCTCTCTAATTTCATGACCAATCAATACTGTATAACATATATGAGAGATGATTAAGATATGTTGATTTTCTCTTTCCTTGTTTTATGTATAATTACAGTTGAATAATTTCAGGATAATTAAAATAATAAATAGTTTTTTTATAATTTAAGTAAACTTGTTCTGTTTTTTTAGCATAATTAATATGATTAATATTTAACAAAGTAATAAATTAAAAGGCTCTGATTCATACCTGTGCATTGTTTTGAGATGCAACATCAGCGTTTGAAGTTTTATTTGCAGCTATTGAATCATCAGTGTCTATGAGATTCTCTGTTGGTACATTTTGCACTGGTTTCAGATAAGCAATTTCATTCTGCTTTGAGTCCATAGTCACACACACATCATATGAGAATGGAAAAGGTAAACTTGTATCACTGATCTCAGAAGGACATCCCAGGGTGAACTGAGGATACACATTTCTGCTATACGCTCCATAGGTTGTTGGAGGAGGAGACTTTCTGCATTTTAAAACTATGGTAATCAACACGGCTGCAATGAATAGAATTGAAATAAGAGTGATAGATACTACTAGATAAAATGTTACATTGGATGTAGTATCTGACTTATTGGGTTGTCTTTTTATTTCGGGCACAACTTGTTGAAAGTTTTCAGCAACAACTAAATTAACTGAAACTGTAGATGACAAAGACGGAACTCCATTATCCTTCACCAGAACCACAATTTTTTGTCTTAAGTTATCTGTGTCTTGCAGAACGCGTCCAATTCTAATTTCACCAGTTTGTTGGCCAATGGTGAAGAATGATGGATCTGGAACTTGTAGTAAGTGATAAGAGAGCCAGGCATTGTGTCCAGAGTCAGCGTCCACTGCGATCACTTTGGTGACTAGATAACCTTTCTCAGCAGAGTGAGGAATAAATTCATATAATGCTGATCCCTCAGTGTCTGGAGATGGGTAGAGGATCTTAGGAGCATTATCATTCTTATCAATGATACATATTCTCACTGTGACATTACTGCTTAGAGGAGGAGATCCACTGTCTTTAGCCATCACCTGGAACTGAAATTCACGCAACTGTTCATAGTCAAATGATCTCTGAGCATAAATCACTCCACTTATAGAATTTATGGAAATATATGATGACACGGGAATATCTTCTACATTGCTGTTTAGAATGTTATAACTAATTTTCCCATTTTGATCACAATCAGGATCTGAAGCACGGATATTATGTATTGATGTACCTGGTTGATTATTTTCCCCAATATACAGAATGTAGTTCATCTTCTCAAAAAATGGAGCGTTGTCATTCACATCTGAGATATTGAGCTGAATGGTCTTGTTTGTAGACAGTGGAGGAGATCCGTTATCTATACACTGTATTGTAACATTATATGAAGGTTTTCTTTCTCGATTCATGCTAGCTGCAGTTACTAGTTTATAGTAACTATTAGAAGATGGAACTAGTTGAAAAATCAAAGTGTCTGAGATATGACAAACAACTTCACTATTCATCCCAGAGTCCAAGTCATTGACATTCAGCAATGCAATAGCAGTTCCTGGTGGTGAATCCTCTGGTATTGATGATGAGAGAGAAGTGATAGTTATATCTGGCGCATTGTCATTGACATCAATTACTTGTATAGACACCTTGCAATGTGTCACATGACCGCCGCCATCTTTAGCCTCTACAGTCATTTCATAGGTATCTGATGCTTCATAGTCCAAATTTCCTAATACTTTAATGTCCCCATTTAATGAATCTATAGTAAATAATTGCCGTGCATTGTCAGAAATATGACTAAAAGAATAAACTATAAGAGCATTAGAACCTTCATCTTCATCGGTGGCATTTAACTGAATTACCAGAGAACCAATGGCTGAATTTTCATGTAATCTTATGTGATATGTATCCTGGTTAAACACAGGCAGGTTGTCATTAAAATCTTGGACGATAATCTTAATTGTAGCAGTGCTTGATTTCTGTGGGCTACCTCCATCCAAGGCTGTTAATATTAACTCATAGAAGCTTTGTTTCTCTCTATCCAATGATTTTTCTAATATAATTTCTGGGTATTTAATTCCATCTGTTGTAATTTTTTCTCCAAGGCCAAAGTTTTTGTCGCCACTTAATGTATAACCTTGTATAGAGTTGGTGCCTAAATCTGGATCTTGTGCATTTCCTAACGCAAATCTTGCCCCAGGTAAAGTAACTTCACTTATTTCTAAATCAAAATGTTTCTTTGGAAATATCGGTGCGTTATCATTCACGTCCTGGATTTCTATAGAGATTGTGTAAAAATTCAAAGGATTTTCAATCACAGCTTCTAGGTTTATAAAGCAGCTCGGTTTAACACCACATAATGTCTCTCTATCAATTCTGTCCGATATAAATAAGTCTCCTTTTTCTAAGTTAACATTAAAATACTGTGTTTTTGCTTTTGAAATAAGTTGGAATTTTCTATATGTTAATTCTTTTGCATTTAATCCAAGATCTTTTGCCACATTCCCAATTACAGATCCTCGCTTCATTTCTTCAAGAACTGAGTATTGTAACTGGCCATAAGTATCATTGATAAAGAAGAAAATAAAGCAAAATACCTGATATATCTGCTTCCATTGTTTACTTCTGTGTCTTGCTGTATTGTTCATTTTCAAAAAGCTGTGATAGGAATATAATTCTTTAGAATAAAAAATCCCTTATGAAGATGATCCTTGTAGTCCAGACTGCAGGATTGCCTCTTGAAATATTGCAGTGTATCCTATGTATGCACTATGAGATTATATTGAAATGTGCACAAAAATTCTTCCTAGGTTGAATAAAAATTGATTCACAGTCTAATAGTGCCACTTAGTGTTCAAAGATAAGAACTACAACTGGTTTTCAATAAGTACATATTTTAACTAGTCTGTAGTTTAAGTTTATTTTTACTATCCATTTCTAATTTTCTTATTATGCTTGAATGCTATTAAACTATATCTAGATTATAAACAGTATAAGAATGCATAAAAATCATTGAATAGTGGAAAATGAATAGTAGATACAATTGTTATCCTTTTCATTTAACATAATAATAATAGTAGTAATAATAATAATAATAATAATAATAATAATAATACCAATAATATGTGAAGCTAGTCTATAATAATCCTTTTTTTATGGCATAATTTTCGTTTAATTTATACATTTTGTTGACAATTTTACTTGTAATCTAAACATTTAATAATAGAAAAAGAAAAACAACATCTATTATCAACATCAGTGGTAATAGATAGTTTTTCTTTAACCATAAACTGTATATATTTTAAGAAAACGTCATAATTCCACCAGTAAAAATCTTGTTTGATATTTGCATACACATTTTTTAAATTGAACAAATAACTTTATATCATAAAAGAGTTGGTCAGTGTTTTACATATTTATATTATTGCAGACATAATTCAACATTAGAAAACTTGATAAATTAAGGGTGGGTTCACATCAGCGTCACCCTTCCATTCAATGAATCCTTTAATTTTGGTTGCTTCCTTTGAAAAGTATGGTCTTTGATGCAGATTTCTGAATGAACCATGAGCAAATGGGAATCTTTTTGAGCTAATCGAGAGAGGAAGTATCTATATTTAATTTTAATGTCAATCTTGATGTTAATAATTTCTCTCTCTGTCTATGAGACATGAAGGTCCTTTCGCTCCTCTATGTAAGTAGCAGTTCCTTGGTGCATGATGCATAAAACATTGGGAATGCAGACTTGCAATGATGATAATCTATGCAATCATTTATTATACTCCTTATAAGGAACACAATCAAAATAACAAAAATTAAATAAAAATAATATACATAAAATTCGACTGAACATAGACCATGATATCAACACTCTGACTTAAAATCTAAGGACAAAAAAAATCTCCTTATAGTCTAAATCATAAGGGCATATCAATAGTGATTGATAAAAGACAGAATAACAGACTTTACAATTTGTCTAAATGTCAAAACACAAGACATTACTTTGTTGCTATTATGTCTTGATACTATGAACAAGTAAACTCGCACTGCTATGTTTTGACGAAAATGTAGCGAAACATATTTTACCTGTAGTATGCTGACTGGCTAAAATTGCTGTCAGTCAACATTTGGCCTATAAAAAGGGCCATAAACAAAAGGTTCCCACCCCCGGAAGAAGCTGATTTTGATCAGCGAAACGTACGTCGGGAATATACCGACTCTGTTAATAGGGAAAGATAAATAGAGGGAGAGAAATAGTGTAGAATTATCCAGTCCTACCTGTAACATTTTCTTTAGCTGTAGCAAATGCGAATGAGGAACGGCGTGGACATCACTCGCTCACGCTGTTTGAACGGCGAGCTTTGATGATGTCACAGTCATCTACCTCCTAAACACTAGCCACTAGTTACTAGCAACTCAAGCACTTGTGGCTTTACTCTCGCAGCCGGGGAGATAGTCTCAGCGCAGCGACGTGGTGATATATCACTGCTGAGACTCAGCCACATTAGGGTTGTGTTGCAGATCTGGTCTCGCTGCCGGGGAAGAAATCTCTGTGCAGCGATACTGTGGGATATCGCTGCAGCTACTCAGCTGCATCTAGGTCTGGGTTACGATCTCGGTCCTATGATGTGAGATATAACTGCAGCGAAAGATTCTATCACTACATCTATATGACCCATGAATAAAGGTCAACTTAGGCAATCTCGATGTGGGCTTGGTGAATAAAAATAAAAACACAAATACACTATTCTAGCTCTAAGAGCACTGCCTTCTTAGTCCTGGTGATACGGACACAACCTTCTATACAGGAGTGTGTCTCAACTCATTGGGAATTGAAATATACAACATAGTAATACTGACAAAAATATATATATAAAATATACACAAAAAATAAAATAAGTAAAAATAAGTAAAAATAAAAAACTTTTAAAAAAATAAAAAAATATTAATAAAGATATTTTGCTAGTGGAATTGAAAGGGGACATTGCATTGGAATTTCTTTCTCTATCAAATTGTCGGTATCAATTTTTACACTAATTGAAGGCGACCCAATACACAACAGTCTTGCCCCTCTTCCTCTTTCCCCATACCTATAACTTTATGAGTTTTGTTAGACCATTCAGTCTGAGGAACTCATGAATGGAATGTGAAACGTTAACAATAGCTTTCGTTTGTATTACCATTGATTAAAATGGCAATGCTTCTGTTGCAATTGGTTTCCGTTCCGTAAATTGTCGTTTTTTTTCATGGAAACAGACTCAAAACACGGTGCAGGGAGGCACAAACACTTAACAAGGTCGAATACTGTAAACATAGATGGCATCAATCTAGCAGAGATACATAGGGCCCTAATAAAATAGAATAGTAATTCAATGCAATCAAATATGTGTAGAGCAGTTATAGCATGATAAATAACAAGAAGCAGGGTGTAATTATTCATGCCAACTAGTGAAAATGTAAAGTGTCACTCCAGGTAAATGCTAAAAAATTTAGCTCATGGGACTTGTTTGCAAAGTTTATTTGATCTGAATTAGTCAGAGATCAGCTGCTGTCCTCTACTGGGCAGCAGCTGAAGCCAGTAATGGCTATAAAAATGGAGCAGCAATATTATGAGCCAGTTGGAAGTCAACTGTTATGAAATTGCAAGTTGAGCAATTCCCCAAAGGCTTCAGGAGACTGCCAGGAGAAAGCGTGCAAATAAATCTGCAACCTCAAATTCGTCACAACTCTGATCGACAGAGTCTAAGGCTACTCTAAGTTCTTCGCCAGAGCCAACCGCAAGGCTGGATGGTTTTTGCTGCATAGAACCCAGGTTGTCCTAGCAGAGTTCAGTGTTGGATAAGAGGTTCAATGCAAGCAAACCTGAACAGGAACCTGACAGCCAGAGGGTAAACAGAATGTACAAAACAGTAAGCCAGCAGATATCAGGTAAAGCAGAGGACAAAACCAGCCGGCAGCAGATAATCAAAATCGGTAAACAAAGGGTTATCCAAATACACGCCGAGGTCAATTTCCAAGAAGTCCAGAAGTCAGAGGTAAAGAGTGTATGTAACTAGCTTGATCAAAACACATGCAGACAGGAAATTCACAAGCAAATAACAGATGGAGGGAGCCAGGTATAAATACAAACCCTACACCTGATAGGCAGAAGGGCAGGGAAAAGAGATATGCTCAAGGTAAAATCAGAATCGCCCAGAAGCTAGAACAGTAGTCATGGTGATCTTAAGGGAACAGGCATTTTCCTAACGTCAACATATATGGTAAATTAAAACTGTATCATTTCATTTTAATATAATTACATGATGACTACCCCATTGTCCAATAGAATACTAGTGATGATAGTGCTTAGAAAATGTTAACATGTATAAATACTTAATTTTCTGTGTTAGTCGAGCATAGGATGCATTGTTCTAACTGACAGTTTTAAATATTTTCTACAATGGGACGAGCATACACCTGCCTATGTCAAAGGTCACCAGGTAATCCCACTGTAGCTCAAAAGTAATTATTATAAATTTTCATTATGCTGCCCAGTTCTGTGCAGTACTGCTGTTCTGATTTTGCCAGGGCTTTCTGTGGGTGGGGGTTACAATTTAAAGGACTACAGTTGCTATAATTCCTCTCCCCTCTTATAGATATTGCCTATATTTAAAGCTACCTGTATGTCCTTCTATTACAAGGTGATAGGTAGCGCTGTTATTTCTCAATGTCTGCTACTGAGACACAGATCTGCTGTCAAGGATATTGAACAATCCCTTCAGAGACGGAGGGAGGGTGGAGGAATAGTGGAGATTAGAGGCATGTGATGTGTGATGTCGAATTCTACAGGGAAACCACCACATGTTTAGTGTACGGGACATCACAAAATCAGGAGATAAACACCAGGAGCAAGATCATGTGACTGCATATGAGACTTACCTACAGAGACAATTCATCTACAGACAGTACATGAGTAAATTACCACTCTTACTGCACTTACACCATGTTCACATACATTTTAAAGACCAAAGAACCCCTTAAAGTTTTAACCCTTTCACTGCCCGCACCTATCTCCCGAATGAGAGTCTGGTGATGCGGAGCAGAGGTGCACAACAGTACGAGAAACCGTAAACAGTGTAGCTCGCTATGCTATGCTGTTTCCTTAACTCCCATAAAGGTGAATATCAGTTACAGAAACAGCCTAGCACAGTGAACTATGCTGTTTCCGTAACTCCCATTCACTTCTACACAGCATCGGACTGGCCCACCGGAGGACTGGAGGATCCTCCGTTGGCGCTAGGCAGCGAACTGCTTCTATCCGGCTGCGGAGCAGAGGGACATTGTCTCCCTGCCACGCTGCTTTATTTTGTAGGTAGGGCCGGCGTTAGAGGGGGGAAAACTGGGCAATTGCCCAGGGCCCCCAGCCTCTCAGTGCCCACTGCCTAGTGGATGCACTACAGCAGCCATAGCATCTGCTATGGGGCCTGCGGCATGAGGGGGCCCATGAAGCCCGGTACATAACATTTATGAGCCTGGTGGCACAGGCCCCCTCAAGCCCGGTGGCGTTGCTAGCTTCGGGGGATGGGGCCCGGTGTCAGCAACTGCCACATTCTATTGTATCTGCGTCCTTGGGACACAGATCCAATTGAATACTATAGGCTAAAGGCTTGCAGCCTATAATACGCTGGATCAGAATCCCTCCACAGGCCAGCATTATTACATCACTGGATATCGCCGCCCTATGCAAAAGTCCCGTCTCAAGGCTGTGGAGCAGCTGTGTCATCGCAGGATCGGGGCTAGGTGAGTACAAAATTTTTGTGTTTGCGGGGCTGTGTGGCACCATCTACAAGGGGGCTGTGTGGCACTATGTACAAGGGGGGCTGTGTGGCACTATGTACAAGGGGGGCTGTGTGGCACTGCCTATAGTAGGGGCTGTGTGGCACTATATATAGGGGGCTTTGTGTGGCACTTTCTAAAGGATGCTGTGTTTGGCACTATCTACAGGGGGCTGTGTGTGGCACTATTACTCTGTGGGGCCTAAAGAGGGTACAATTATAGTGTGTAGCACCAAGAGGGGGCTTTATAAATGGTGAGGTTTTTGTAGAGGGTGGAGAATAGGTGGGAAGGTGCTGGAAAAGGGAGGAGATAAATAAATGTTTGTGTTGCAAATTCTGCATAGGAGATTTGTAGTCAGGAGAAGGCATCATGGCAATCTGGGCCGTATGAAAAAGAATAGGGAAAGTGAATGACTCCAATCTGAGAAGACATCACCGGTGAGTCACTGGATTTCACTGTATTGTATTAAAGGAGTTTTCCCATCATATCCACAGGAAATTACAAAAATGCCTGATAGATTCAGGTCCCAGGTCCGCAGAACTCAGGCGTAGACTTGTGAAGAGAGGGTCACACGTGCGTGCAGCTCTCTCTACTATGTTGTGTGGTTGTTATGGAGACAGTTGAGCAGCACTAGCTCGGCTGTTTCCATAACTCCCATTGAACAGAATGGAGAGAGATGCATGCACACGCAACCCTCTCTCCACTGGTCTCTGCCTGGATTCTGCGGCCAGTTCTCGATTTAGGTGCAGGTCCCACCCAAAGCTGGGACCCGCATCTATCAGACATTTTTGGCATTTCCAGTGGATACGCGATAAATGTCTAAGAGGGGTAAACTCAGTTAAGTTATATGGCCTGCAGAGCGTGTGTGCAGGACTGGTGTCTATCAATATATGGTCACTATGTGGTGGTAAAATTGGTCTTTGGTTTACTAGACATGTTTTACTACACAATTAAGAGTGGTTGCATTATTTCTATATAGCTGAAGGGTAGGCCCAAAGAATTATTTCCTCGTGTGGGCCCAAGGTACTCCATTCAGACACTGCTTCTACAAATTAAAATAAAAACAATTAAAAGTGAATGTTTCATAATGTTTTTTTCATCATCAACAAAAATCTATTTAGAGGTGAAAATCTAAGTAATAGAGCTAATCTAATAATTATTATTTTAATAAATGCTAAATATTTTCTCTAAGGATTTGATTTCATTTATAGAAGTAATAATTTGAAATAACAAAGCTTAGAGCATTGCACTATACAAATTATTACAATGACACTTGGAAATACAATTAGTTTTATAGCATTAAAGTTTTAACATGTTCAAATATTTTTAAGTATTAAATAAAAAGCTAAAGAACCAGCAAGATTTATAAAATTTCTCTTCTTTCCGTTAATAGTGTCACATTTTGCACGGCCGAAAAAAGACATATATTCATCTAGTTCAGCCCATAAATGCAGAACCCTCATGAGGCAAAAGCCAAACCTCCATATCCCATGAAAATCCGACTTCAATATGAGAATACATTTTTGGATAAACAACTCATCTACAGTAATCTAGTAAACATTACTTGTAATATTATTATACTTAAGAAAGGCATCTTGGTCTTTCATGATTTTGCTCACTGCAAAAACCAACAATAAACTGGAGAAAAAAAGAGTCCAAAGTATCCAAAAGTTTAAAGAAGTACAAAATCTTTATCAAACAACACATAAGAATCTAAAATACAGTATTAAACAGGGTCATCAAATAGAAGTACATTTTAATAAAAATTTAATACAGGTAATGCATGACATACAGGTAGTGTATGGTATACAGAAATCACTCTTGGAAGCATACTCATGTGAGTGAACATATGTCAGGACAGATAGACAAAAAAAGTGAAGATAAGGAGTGAATAGTCACAGTTCTTGTCTAATAAACATACAAATTGTCCTAATTATCACTACAGCCTGACAGTATCACAGTCAGATGCTTACCCATAATCAGTGGTGTAGTGGTATGACCCAGTGCATAATGTTCAGATGTAGCAGACAATAACTTTTGCTCTGCCTTTTCTTATTTTTAAATAAGTTCAAATATCTCAAGTTAGGGTCCCACGTAGTGGCCTTTGCATGCGGTCGAAACCCACACCCACATGCGGTGGCGAAATGCTGCATTATTTTGCCTGTGAAAGCTGGCAAACCCATGCCGCCATTAGCCACTGCAAGTGAAATGGTTTCGGCTGCATGCTGATGCCACTATGTGGAACTGTACCCTTAAAGTTTTATCAATTTTTTTTTTATGGTATTGCACTTGATCAGAAGTTGTTTTGCTAACCTTAAAAAATGTCTTTCTTTTTTTTTTGTTTAAAGTTTTGAGTGTTTATTTAACCTCTTACTGTCCTCATTGCAGCCTCACTATTGGGATCTTTATACAGTTAAAAAAGTTTTTGTTTTTTTTACATTTTTATAAAATAGTAGACTAGAGAATCTGACCATTGCTTTTGTATGTTAGATATATACTGACTAATTCAACTATATACTTCACAGTTTCCCCGGTAAGCTGACTAGTATAAGATATATAGGTAAGCAGAATTTCCAAGCCTTTTTATTAAATAATATGTGTAATTTAACTAAGACAATTATATAAACTGATTTGATTTTGAAAGCATTGGACTTTCGAAACTTATCACCCTTAAAAAAATAAAAAATATTTATAAATATTAATTTATAAAGAATTAATAAAGAGTGTGATAATTGTGCTTTAGTTTATATCTTTGACACATTCTAGATGTTTTTTTACTTTTTTTCTAAATTTGACACTAATATGTTTTCTAGAATTCTAAGTAAGCATTTTAACCCCTTAATGACCAGCCTATTTTAGAACTTAATGACCAAGCACTTTTTTTACGTTTTTCCATCTAGAGCACCTAGAGGATTTTGGGGCCTCCTTTTTATTAGAATATATTTTAGGCACCATGTCAGGTTTGAAGAGGTCTTGTGATGCTAAAACAGTGGAAACCACCCAATAAAGACACCATTTGGCAAACTACACCCCTCAAGGAATTTATCAAGGGGTATAGTGGGCATTTTGACCTCATGTTTTTTTGCTGAATTTAGTGGAATGAAGCCGTGAAAAGTAAAATCTACATTTTTTTCCAATAAAATGAAGACATTTTCTATTTTTACAAGGCATAAAGGAGAAAAAGCACCCCATGATTTGAAAAGCAATTTGTCCCGATTACGGCAATACCCCATATGTGGTAATAAACTCCTGCTTGGACACACAGCAGAGCTCAGAAAGGAAGGAGAACCATTTGGCTTTTTGAGCTCAAGTTTTGCGGCAATGATTTTCAGGTGCCATGTCACATTAGCAAAACCCCTGAAGCACCAAATCAGTGGAAACCACCCAAAAGTGACCCCATTTTTTAAACTACACCCCTCAAGGAATTTATCGAGGGGTATAGTGAGCATTTTGACCCCAGATGTTTTTTGCTGACTTTAGTGGAATTAGGCCGTGAAAATGAAAATCTAAATTTTTTCTAATACAATGTTGAAATTTGTAATTTTTACAAGGCATAAAGGATAAAAAGCACCCCAACATTTGAAAAACAATTTCTCCCGATTACGGCAATACCTCATATGTGGTAATAAACTGCTGTTTAGACACACGGCAGAGCTCAGAAAAGAAGGAGAACCATTTGGCATTTTGAGCTCAAGTTTTGCGGCAATGATTTTCGGGTGCTATGTCGCATTATCAAAGCCCCTGAAGGACCAAATCAGTGGAAACCCCCCAAAACTGAACTAATTTTGGAAACTACACCCCTCAAGGAATTTATCGAGGGGTATAGTGAGCATTTTAAACCCACAGGTTTTTTGCTGACTTTAGTGGAATTAGGCCGTGAAAATGAAAATCGACATATTTTCTAATAAAATGTTTACATTTTTTATTTTTACAAGGCATAAAGGAGAAAAAGTACCCCAACATTTGAAAAGCAATTTTTCCTGATTACGGCAATACCCCATAAGTGGTCATAAACTGCTGCTTGGACACACGGCAGGGCTCAAAATGGAAGGAGAACCATTTGGAGCTCAAATTTAGCTGAAATGGTTTTTGGGTGCCACGTCACATTTGCTAAGTGCCTGCGGGACCAAAACAGTAGGAACCAGCCAAAATTAACCCTATTTTGGAAACTACACAACTTAAGGAATCTATCTAGGCGTATTTATTCCATGTTTTGTGAGGAGTGGTGATTAAAAAAAGTGATTCTGGCGTTTTTTTTTTGTTTGTTTTTTACGGTGTTCACCGTGCGGGAAAAATAATATTATAGTTTTATAGTTTTGGTCGTTACAGACGCGGCGATACCAGGACTTGAGGTCCTGCACCTCTGATCTTTACTCTAATGCATTGCACTACCCACGTAGTGCAATGCATTAGAGCTGTCAGTCATTCACTGACAGCAAGCCTATTAGGTCCCGTCTGTGGGCGGGGCCTAATAGGCTATCGTACATGGCAGACCAGGAGGCCATTATTAGGCCTCTGGTTGCCATAGCAGCGATCAGATTCGTCACGAAAACATCGTGTCGATGTCAATCGCTACAAACCACTAAGATGCCGTGATCGCGGCATCTGAGGGGTTAATGGCAGGGATCGGAGCTAGCTCCGTTCACTGCAGTTACAGCACGGTGTCAGCTGTAACATACAGATGACACCAACGGCTGATGTCACAGGCTCAGCTTCTGCGTCATCTTGAAACTGCGGCCGGACGCCTTTTAGGCCCCGCCTCTGGGCTGGACCTAGCAGGCTTCCGTACTTGACAGACGGGAGGCCATTGTTAGTCTTTTGGTCTACCGGAGCAGTCATCAGAACCCCACGATTTCATTGCAGGGTTCCGATCTGCTTGTAAACACCATAGATGCAGGTCTCGGTTTTGAGGGCTGCATCTAAGGGGTTAATCGGCCAGATCGGAGGCTAGCTCCGGTCCTGGCCTTGAAGCAGTGATAGCGTTAAGCTATCACTGCTTTAAAACTGTGTCTGCAGACGCGTCTGCCAACACAGAGCCCTGTTAATGTTGTGACGTAATAGTCCGTCAGTTTGCGTTAACAGGACAACTCCTGTGACGGACTATTACTTCACATAGCGGGAAGGGGTTAAAAAAACAAGTCCTTATACGGATTTGTTGATAGAAAAATGTAAACGTAAAAACCCTCTGTTCTCAATGGAAAAAAAACAACATAATAGTTCCATCTTTTTAATTCTATATTTGTTTATCAAACACCAGACATTTTAGTTTTGTTCTATTTTAAAATGTAAACTTTTTTTTATCAAACAATAATGAAACTATATTTACCCCACCTATTATACCATAGGACAACTTTGAACATACAATTCTGCATAAGTGAGTCCATAAAACATTATCAGATAAATTATTTTTCTGTCAGATACACATTAACTGCCAGACAATGCTTCATGTTTATGTAGTCAAGATTGAATTGTCAAGTGCAATTTAGTTATATGTTACATAAATATTTTAAAAAAAGTCACTGCAGAGTGTAATGTTCATCTATTGCTTATAGTCAGCAACCAATCACATCAAAAGTATAATTTTTCCAGCACGGTTTAGAAAATAAACAAATTGAGCTAATAAGTTTCTGAAGTCTGCCACATATGTCTGCAACAGTTTACCCTGAGGCCCACTCAGAAGTTTTGCCTCAGGGTAGTTGGAGTTTCTGTCCAAATCTGTGCACCTGCTTCCTTTTTACTGGTATCACGCCTTCGTGGGCTGATCTACAAGCAATGCAGAATGCATTGTATGACGGCTTTTTTTTCTGCATGACTTGTAGTTTTTACTGGTACCATTTTGGAGTACATGCGACTTTTTGATCACTTTTTATCATATTTTTTTTAAGGCAGGATTCACAGAAAACAGCAATTTCTACATTGTTTTTTATTTTATTTTTTACATCGTCCACCCCAAAGGTTAAATAATGTAATAACTTTATAGTTGAGGTCGTTACGAACACGACGAGACCAAATAAGTGTAATTTTTTTATTTTTTTTATTTTTTTTTAATAATAAAGCATTTTGTAAGGAGAAAAAGTAGGTTTTTCATTTATTTTTAACTTTACTATGCGATCCTGCGATCACATTTATAATACACTGCAATATTTTTGTATTGCAGTTTATTAGTGCCTGTCCGTGTAAAACAGACAGGCATCTGCTAGGCCATGCCTCTGGCATAAGTAGTGGCAGACCTGGGGGCCTTTATCGCAGGATGCTAGTGGGGTGAAAGAGGGAGATCCCTCCCTCTCTCCAAAACCACTCAGAGGTGGCGCTCGCTATTCAGCGCCGCATCTGAGGGGTTAAACTGGCGAGATCGATACTGATATCGATCTCACCCATTCGAGCAGGGCTGCTCCCAGCCCTCAGTTACCGGAGGTAGCTGAGATCAGAGAGATTTAACGGCTCCCTGCTCTATTTATTTATTCTGATGCAGCGACATGAAAATGTGTATGCATCGGAATAAAGACCATTAGTGGCCGCCGTGAAAAGGAGTACTGGCAGTAACTAACGGGTTAATGAACTCTAAAAATTGGACAACACAGCTCCTATAATCTATGTGCCAACCTGTGTGACTGGCATTCTTGCCCTCACTGCCATTGTATGCCCCATAGTTTGAGCGCCTGGCAAATCTTAAAGGAAGAGGTACATCACAGCTGATTGGACTCAGCCTCTGATTTATTTATTTAAACCCGCTAAGAACTGCCACACCTTGCCTAAGCACCAAGCTACCTTGGTACCTATTTATTTGACCTGAACTATTTCCTGACTCACTGCCTGTCCTGACCTGTATCTGTCTTATCAGCCCTGACCTCAGATTTTTATGACCACAATTCTGTTTATTTGCTTTGTTACCCTGCTTCGGAAATTCCATATGAAAGCAGTCAGCGGTGGATATTAGTGACTACTAGTGACCCCTAGCAATCAGGGAATTTCCTTCACAAAGTCCATACCCCTCAAAATCCTTTACAATTAACCTCCACTGGTTTATCCCTAACACAAATCTAATAGTGACATAGTGGGTCCAAATTTCTGTCCAATGGACCGACTGTAAAAGCACCAACTAAATTTTTTTCCAATTAAATGTCAAGAAAATAAATAAATACAAATAGATTTAGTTATCTTAAGTGTAAACACTATATAAAATAAAAATCATAATCAATACTGTACATACACCATTCTGCCAAAACATTAAATTCACCTGCTTAATATTGTGTAGGTTCTGATACACATCTGCTTATTGCAAATGCTTTCAGCCGTGGAAAGAAGCCAGCATCGGTACTCTGATGGGTCAGTGGCTATGTAGCAGCAAAAGCAGCAAGCTGTGATGCAGTTTGTGTTGTGACACCTTTCTATCATAGCCAGAAATAACTTTTTCAGCAATTTGTGCTACAATAGCTCTTCTGTGGTATTGGACCAAAAGGTCTAGAGTTCAATCCCCACATGCAATATTAAGAATTAAGCGCCCATGACCCTGTTGCTGGTTTACCTGTTGTACTTCGTTGGACCACATTTGGTAGGTACTAGCCTCTACATATTGGGAACACCCCACAAGACCTAACGTTTTGGAAACGCACTGTCCTAGTCATCTAGCCAGAAAAAAATTGGCCCTTGTTAAAGTTTCTTAAACTTGCTCAATTGTCTTTGTTCAAAAATACATCAACTTCAACAACTGACTGCTCATTGGGTGCATATATTATGTATAATGTGTGAAGCCAAACATTATGTGTCTAGCATAACATTTAGGTCTTTTAAAATGTATATTTTCTTTATTCATGCCTGCAGGCATGGAAAGTGAAATGAGGACTATACTAGAAATAGCATTTATTATATATAATACACACATACTATAAAAAGTTTTAGGTATTCACATAGGTACTATGGATTTAAATAAAAATTTATATACTAACAATACATATAGACTTATAAAAAATATTTATATTCCTTACCTGTGCAATATTGCTAGCATTCAAATCATTATTAGAAGAATCATTCAAAGCTGTTGACTCATCAGTGTCTATGAGATTCTCTGTAGGGACGTTCTGCACTGGTTTCAGATAAGCAATTTCATTCTGCTTTGAGTCCATAGTCACACACACATCATATGAGAATGGAAAAGGTAAACTTGTATCACTGATCTCAGAAGGACATCCCAGGGTGAACTGAGGATACACATTTCTGCTATACGCTCCATAGGTTGTTGGAGGAGGAGACTTTCTGCATTTTAAAACTATGGTAATCAACACGGCTGCAATGAATAGAATTGAAATAAGAGCGATGGAAACTACCAAGTAGAATGTAATATTGGATGAAGTATCTGATTTATTGGGTTGTCTTTTTATTTCGGGCACAACCTGTTGAAAGTTTTCAGCAACAACTAAATTAACTGAAACTGTAGATGACAAAGACGGAACTCCATTATCCTTCACCAGGACCACAATTTTTTGTCTTAAGTTATTTGTGTCTTGAATGTCTCGTCCAATTTTAATTTCTCCAGTATATTGTCCAATGGTGAAGAAAGATGGATCTGGAACTTGTAGTAAGTGATAAGAGAGCCAGGCATTGTGTCCAGAGTCAGCGTCCACTGCGATCACTTTGGTGACTAGATAACCTTTCTCAGCAGAGTGAGGAATAAATTCATATAATGCTGATCCCTCAGTGTCTGGAGATGGGTAGAGGATCTTAGGAGCATTATCATTCTTATCAATGATACATATCCTCACTGTGACATTACTGCTTAGAGGAGGAGATCCACTGTCTTTAGCCATCACCTGAAACTGAAATTCACGCAACTGTTCATAGTCAAATGATCTCTGAGCATAAATAACTCCACTTATAGAATTTATGGAAATATATGATGACACGGGAATATCTTCTACATTGCTGTTTAGAATGTTATAACTAATTTTCCCATTTTGATCACAATCAGGATCTGAAGCACGGATATTATGTATCGATGTACCTGGTTGATTATTTTCCCCAATATACAGAATGTAGTTTATCTTCTCAAAAACTGGAGCGTTGTCATTCACATCTGAGATATTGAGCTGAATGGTCTTGTTTGTAGATAATGGAGGAGATCCGTTATCTATACACTGTATTGTAACATTATATGAAGGTTTTCTTTCTCGGTCCATGCTAGCTGCAGTTACTAGTTTATAGTAACTATTAGAAGATGGAACTAGTTGAAAAATCAAAGTGTCTGAGATGTGACAAACAACTTCACTATTCATCCCAGAGTCCAAGTCATTGACATTCAGCAATGCAATAGCAGTTCCTGGTGGTGAATCCTCTGGTATTGATGATGAGAGAGAAGTGATAGTTATATCTGGCGCATTGTCATTGACATCAATTACTTGTATAGACACCTTGCAATGTGTCACATGGCCGCCGCCGTCTTTAGCCTCTACAGTCATTTCATAGGTATCTGATGCTTCATAGTCCAAATTTCCTAATACTTTAATGTCCCCATTTAATGAGTCTATAGTAAATAATTGCCGTGCATTGTCAGAAATATGACTAAAAGAATAAACTATAAGGGCATTAGAACCTTCATCTTCATCGGTGGCATTTAACTGAATTACCAGAGAACCAATGGCTGAATTTTCATGTAATCTTATGTGATATGTATCCTGGTTAAACACAGGCAGGTTGTCATTAACATCTTGGACGATAATCTTAATTGTAGCAGTGCTTGATTTCTGTGGGCTACCTCCATCCAAGGCTGTTAAGATTAACTCATAGAAGCTTTGTTTCTCTCTATCCAATGATTTTTCTAGTATAATTTCTGGGTATTTAATTCCATCAGTTGTCATTTTTTCTCTAAGGCCAAAGTTTCCGTTGCCACTTAATGTATAACCTTGTATAGAGTTGGTGCCTAAATCTGGATCTTGTGCATTTCCTAAGGTAAATCTTGCGCCAGGTAAAGTAACTTCACTTATTTCTAAATCAAAATGTTTCTTTGAAAATATCGGAGAGTTATCATTCACGTCCTGGATTTCTATGGTGATGGTGTAAAAATTCAAAGGATTTTCAATCACAGCTTCTAGGTTTATAAAGCAGCTCGGTTTTATTTCACATAATGTCTCTCTATCAATTCTGTCTGATATAAATAAGTCCCCATTTTCGAGATTAACATTGAAATACTGCTTTTTTGTCTGTGAGATAAGTTGGAATTTTCTATATGTTAATTCCTTTACATTTAATCCAAGATCTTTTGCCACATTCCCAATTACAGATCCTCGCTTCATTTCTTCAAGAACTGAGTATTGTAACTGGCCATAAGTATCATTGATAAAGAAGAAAATAAAGCAAAATACCTGATACATCTGCTCCCATTGTTTTCCTCTGTTTCTTGCTGTATCATTCATTGTCAAAAAGCTGTGCTATAAGTTTCCTTTTCTATAATTCACAAGAGCAAAATATAATTGCAAAAACAAAAATCCTTTGCAAAGATGTTTCTTGGAGTCCACCCTGCGTGTTGTGTGGAAAGGTTGCAGTGTTTCCTTATATTCTTCACAGACTGGTTAAATAAAACTTTTTACACGGTCTAATAGTGCCACATAGTGTCCATAACTAGGAACTGCAACGCTCAGCAATAAATGGATTTTCAGCAAAGCTTGTAAGCTTTATTTCATTTTAGATTTCCATTTCTATGTTTGTTATCATGTTTAAATGATATTAAGGTGTATCTGGATTAGTAAGAGTATATAAATGCAATATATTATTATTGATAGATAAAATTTAAGCTGCTATGTCATGAGCAAAAACGAATATATTAATAGTGGACTAAATAATTGAAGTTTTAATTTTACAATATATGAGGCTACTATAAAGTCTGGGCTTTTTTTTTCTTCATTATATCCTATTCATTTTAAAGCTTTTATAATTGGAAGTGTAGAAAAATCTCATCAGTATATGTACAGATCACAAATAGCAGATCACTAATAACATAGTTATCGCTAAATGACGGTGGGTTTCTTAATCAAAGGTAATCTAACAGACACCAATTTTTTATTTAGTAGTTACCACTTTAATAAAGTGTATAAGTATAAAACTGACCGATCCTCTTAATGTGTAACGTTATATTACTAAATTAAAAAATATAGTGCCAAGGACATATGAAATTGTAAGTCATGACTTCAAACGCTTGCCATAAGTTTTTTGTTTTTTTTAGTTGATATAGCAGTATGAGGATTTGTTTTCTGTGGGATGAAATGTAGACTTTCGGCACCATTTATTGTACCACGTAATGCACTCGGAAACTGAGAAAAAAAAAATGTTTTTGGATAGAATGGAAAAAAAACAATGATTCCTCCATTGTTTTTTGGGATTCATTTTTATGGCATTCACCGTGTGTTTAAAACGACATCTTAAACCTATTCTGGGGGTCAATAAAATGACAATAATACCAAATTTATGTTTTTTTTAATGTTTTACTACTTTTAAAAGGAAAAAAATAATTGTTAAAAATAAAATACTTTTTGTTTTGACAAATTCTCAGAACCATAACTTTTTTATTTTTCTGTCAATTGAGAGGTGTAAGGGCTTATTTCTTGCAGGACGAGCTGTAGTATCAACTGTTAGATTTTGGGGCACATAGGACTTTTTGATCACTTTTATTACATTTTTTGTGGTAGATGAGATGACCAAAAAATAGCGATTCTGGCGTTTTGTTTTTTTGCTGCGTTCACATTGCTGGTTAAATAATGTTATTTTGTAATGGCTCGAACTTTTACCACTGTGGTGATACCAGTAATGTTTGGGGGGGGTATGGGAAAAGTTTTTTTAAAACTTTTAATATTTTAAATGTTTTATATATTAAGAAAATGTATCTAACTGTATTCATCTTTTTTTTATTGGTCCCCCTAGGAGACTTGAACCAGCGATCGTGAGCCCGCTCCATACTTCCTGCACAAAATCTTACCTTCCATATGATACCTCAAAAATCTATAAGCAATAATTGTATTGCAGCAATGTTTAAAGTCGCAGAGCAGAATAAATAGTATTACTTCCTGCTTTTGTGTGTCTGTAAGGGAGGGGAAAGCTGCATATGAGAGCAGGACAAAATATCACAGCCTATTACTGTCATCTCTCCCCTAGGTTAAAGTAGCGTATGTCAAAAGAGTGAAAATGATCCTGGCACAGAAATGGTTAAACAGTATCGATGGCCAAAAATGACCTATTGGTTTAACCCCTTAATGGCTTTTACATACATGTAAGCAATGGAGCGGGTCCCCTTCCTGCATTCCGACGTGCATGTACGTGATGGTGATGACGGACTCCCGCTGCAACAGCCGGGATCAAAAATAACTCAGTCCCTAATTGTTTAACCTCTTAGATGCTGAGATCAGTAGCGACCACAGTATTTGATGACCATATTTTTTGGACTAAAAAGACACATCGGACCATAAGATGCAAGCATAAAAGATAATTTTTTAGATGTTTTTTTACTGTATATGTCCTATGGGTAATATTAAGGCGATACAGTATCATAGTGCCCCAATACAATGCCATCCACATAACCCCAATATAATGCCAGCCACAGTGCCCCAATACAATGCCATCCATAATGCCCCAATACAATGCCAGCCACAATGCCCCAATACCAGACATAGTGCCAGAATACAATGACAGTCACAGTGCCCCAATACAATGGGCATCTTCAGTGCCCTCACACTTTCCTGAACTCACCAGACATTAGAGTTGTAGAGATGCTGTGTTTTTAAAAAAAACTAAAACATTTTTTATCTTTATTAATTTTCTTCAAGTACAAACAAATAAAAGTATGATCAAGTAGAATGATGTTCCTACAACAATACAGATATATCCACTTATACATTGGGTTCTTCAATGAGAGCCAGACTCATGTGTGGGACCTCTGAACATTTAAATCAAGGCATTTGGGTAATTCTTGCCATCATTATATCTAGGTCTTTGTATATCTTTATCCTGGGGTCCAGGTCACCACACATACCCTACATACAATACATATATTATAGAGCTCAATTCAGTCAGGATTGCAATTCTGGTAATCACCGATTCACTATTACGTTCTAAGGCCAGAGTTGAGTCTTATAATCGGGCAGACACCGAACAGCACGTTTACATACAAAGCCTCCTCATATTTTTATGGATCTTCCCCCAGATTACAGCAAGCATCACTCCATGAGCGACATTCACCATTCACCAAGGGTTGAGCCACTTCACCCACAACTTGTCAGGGATGGTGGCTTGGCCCACTTTGCAGTTGTTCACTTATAGTCAGGAGCTTACTGCACGAATGGGAGCCCTTTTAAGGGGTCTTTAATCGCCCCTCGCTGTTTAGGGTGTGTACCTTCTTGCAAAAACACCCCAGTGTATATATTTCTTTACCATAAGAGGACTTAAAAAAATATTACATCTTCATACATACTTCCATCCTTAATTTATAATCCACCCTCACGAGGCACTGAGCCCCATTTTAGTTATATTGCACCCCCCTTACAAATATTCAGTATAATAAGTCAGGCTTATAACTGCTTATGATCACATGTTTCGGTTTGGCAGAGGTTAATGGTAATGAATCTGCTCTTGGTGCTGCTCCATTAATAGCAGGGAGCGTGACTAGAAGGTCCTTGCAGATCAGTACCTGCACAGATTTACTGTGCTGTGTGTACAAATGTCTGTGTTATTTGCTCACTGAACAGTCAGATTTGAGAGAAGTATTTGTGTATGTTGTGACACATAGATTCTTTACACACAGCACAGGACATGCTGGTTAGATAACAGTGCACTGCAAAGAACTTTTGACTCACGGAACTCAGTCTCCTGCTTCTTCATTTGAACTATTAGACACACCAGAAGATTACGGCACAGGTTTAGTGCAAAAAGTGCATCTAATAGTCTGAAAAATATGGTAGTGGGAGGAAGGTCCCTCTGTCACCCATTAGCAACCCACAAACACAATCCCCGGATGCAAATGGGTGGTAATGGCAGCCAGGGGCCAAATAAAGACCCCTAGGTCTGCCATGACAGTATGCCTATTAGGCTGTGTCATAGGCATGTGATAAGGAGAGGGCCTGTTTGTTTTACACTGACAGGCATAATGCTTTGGTATACTGAGTATACTAAAGCATTTTATCAGAGATCACAAATTTGCAATGTGATGTGAAGTCCCTGAGTGGAACAAAATTTAAGTGCATAGTTAAGGAAAGTTTATTAAAAAAAATTAAAAAGTGCACAGTAAAAAGAAAATAAAACAATTTTTTTATGAAAAAATACACATATATGATATTGTGGCGATCTTAATCACCCGAACAATAAAATTAGAACGTTATTTAAACCACCTGGTGAAAAAATTCAAAAAACAATGTCGGAATTGTTTTATTTATTTTTTTATTTCCCTGCTCCCCGAAAAAAATAATAAAAGTTGATACCTCAAAATGATACCTATGTAAACCACATATCGCCTTACAAAAAAACAAGCCCACGTGCTATTTTTTTCAGTTCCCTTCCAAAACATTAATAAAAGTTAATCAATATAATATATGTACCCAAAATTGGTGCCATTAAAAATGTAAACTCGTTCTGCAAAAAAACAAGCCCTCAAAACGCTATGCTGTTAAAGAAAATTAAAAAGTTCTGACTTTTTAAATGCGACAATGAAAATACCAAAAATAATGACAAATAGCCCTGGTCATTAAAAGATTTTTGTTCAAATCTATGAGTCCTCAAAATACCGTATTTTACGGACTATAGGACGCACTGGACCATAAGACGCAGCCATAAATTGTAGTATAATAGAGGAGAAAAAAAAGGTTTTGCCTTTAACTGTACATTTTCTGGGTAATATTGAGGCAATAGGGTACCACAGAGCCCCAATACAATGTCAGACACAGAAATACAAAATATTGTCAGCTATAATGCTCTCACCCTCCCCTGAACTCACCAAACATCAGAGGTGTGGCGAAGCAGGGGTTAATGGTGATGAATCTGCTCTTCTTGCTGCTCTGTACATAGGAGGGGCATGGCTAGAAGGTCCTTGCAGATCAACGCCTGCATAGATTTACTGTGCTGTGTGTATTAATGTTTGTGTTATTTGCTCACTGAAGAATCCGATTTGACAGAACTCTGTGTGTAAGATGTGACTGTTCAGTGAGCAGATAACACAGATCTTTTACAAACAGCACAGGACATGCTGCTGCCATTACGCTGCACTGCAAGGACCTTTGAAGCTCGGAGCTCGGTCTCCTGCTCCTGGCATCTGTTTGCCTTCAGGAGATAAGACGCAGTAGAAGATTACAGCACAGGTTCTAAGAGAAAAACTGCGTCTAGTAGTCAAAAAAATACAGTATACCCATTGGGCCGTACCACCTTGGCGGTAAGGCAGCTGGCCAACAGGGCGCAGGTCAATGTCTATAGTTCGTATAGGTACCTGTGGCAGCTCGGACAGCAGCAAGGCACGCTCGGCTGGGACTAGGCAGCAGGTAGATGTCAGGCGAGGTGAAGCAGGTCAGACGTGGAATACAGAACGACACGACTTTGGCACAGCATAGTGCTCAACCAGGATAGTATGGAATGCAGGGAACAGGAACACACGAGGAGACTATTGCATAGACAAACTAGGAAAACAACAACAATGCTCAGGCATAGAAGCAGGGGACTGGAGCCCTCTTATAGTTCAGGGTACTCATGGGTTCAAGTTCAACAGAAGTCCGGTGTGCACGCTGCCCCTTTAAGAGCGGGCATGAGCGTGCGCGCGCACGCTACGGGATCCGGCTGAGGTGAGTGGACGCAAGCACTGGCGTCTCCTGAGGAGGAGGCTGGGGCCAGTGCTTGCCGACTCATGGCTGCAGCTGTCAGGAGGAGATTGGAGCTGACGGCCCGCAGCCACGGACATTACAGTATCCCCCTCTTCTTGGGACCAGAGCGAGAGAAAAACTTTTTCAGAAGAGTATGGGCATTGAGGTTCTCCTCTGGCTCCCAGGACTTCTCATGAGGACCAAACCCCCTCCAATCCACCAAATAAAAAGTATTTCCTCTCACTTTCTTGGTGTCCAAGATCTCCTAACCTCAAAGGTGTCCGAAGGGCCGCTGGAGGCAACCGCAGGGCTAGGAGTCTTGGTATAGCGGTTCAGAACCACCGGTTTCAGGAGGGATACATGGAAGGAGTTGGGGATCCTGAGGGTAGGAGGCAGCCGAAGCTTGTAGGCGACAGGGTTGATCTGCTGCAGGATCTCGAAGGGTCCGAGGAACCTGAGAGCAAATTTGCACGACGGCACCCTTAGTCGGATATTCCTAGAAGACAGCCAGACCTTTGTGCCAGGAAGAAACTGAGGAGGTTCTCTTCTCCTTGTCTCAGCCTTCCGTTTCATGCGGTCGACTGCGATTAGGATGGAGGATCGCGTATGCTGCCAGATCTGCAGGAAGTCTCTAAAAGCGGAGTCAGCCACTGGTACCTCGAAGTATTGGGCACTGGGAGAGGAATTTGTGGGTGCTGGCTGTAGACAATGAAGAACAGTGTATTCCTTGTAGACTCGCTGGTGTGATTATTGTAGGAGAATTCAGCCTATGGGAGCAACTGCACCCAGTCATCATGCTGCTTGGAGATGAAGTGGCGTAGGTAGTTCTCCAAGATCTGATTGATCCTCTCGACCTGACCATTAGACTGAGGATGGTAGGCTGAGGAAAAGTCCAACTTCACACCGAGGAGTCTGCAGAGGGCTCTCCAGAACTTCGAGGTAAACTGAACCCCCTGATCAGACACAATATGCTGCGGCAAGCCGTGCAGGCGGAAGATGTGTTGGATGAACAGCTTGGCCAGCTGAGGAGCAGAAGGAAGACCGGTCAGAGGAACGAAGCGGACCATCTTAAAAAATCTCCACCACCCAGACAGCACTGCATCCAGCAGAGAGAGGCAGGTCCGTAATAAAATCCATACCTATATGCTAACAGGGAGTATTGGGCACAGGCAATGGATGGAGCAGACCAGCAGGTCTGGAGTGAGCGGCCATGTTGGCTGCACATACAGAACAGGAAGAAACTAAGTCCATAATGTCCTTGGGCAGCGTGGGCCAACAAAAATGGCGAGCAATCAGATTTCTGGTCTTACGGACCCCCGTATGACCTGCCAGTCTAGGTGGAGTGTCCCCAGCAGAGGATTCTTCCACGATCAGCCAGTCGCACAAAAGTCCTCCCTGGAGGAATGTCCCCAACTTGCAATGCAAGACAGATCAATAATGTTCTGAGGAATCTCCATCATGTCCTTCGTCTCGAAAGACCTGGACAAAGCATCGGCCCTCACATTCTTGTCGGCCGGGCGATAATGGAGCTCAAACTGGAACCTGGTAAAGAACAGTGACCACCTGGCCTGATAAGGATTCAGCCACTGGGCCATCTGGAGGTAGGTCAGATTATTGTGGTCTGTAAAAATTAGGATCGAATGAGCTGCGCCATCTAGTAGATGTCTCCACTCTTGCAGAGCCAATTTGATGGCCAGTAACTCTCGATCTCCAATCGAGTAGTTGCGTTCTGCGGAAGAGAAGAGCTTAAAGAAATATCCACATACCCTTGACTTGCCCTTGGGACCTCTCTGGAACAGGAGTGCACCAGCACCGACAGAGGATGCGTCCACCTCCAACGAGAATTGCAGAGAGACATCCAGATGATGGAGATAGAGACTGACGTGAAGGCACTCTTCAGGCTATTGAATGCGGACTCTGCCTCGGGAGTCCACACCTTAGCGTTCATACCCTTCTTAGTGAGGTTAGAGCTGGGAGAAGTCAGTGAGGAGAAGTTTGGAATAAACTGCCTGTAAAAATTGACGAATCCCAAAAAGCGCTGCATGGCTCTCAAGCCTTGAGGGTGTGGCCATTCCAAGACAGACTTTACCTTCTCAGGATCCATCTCGAGACCTCGATTTGAGAAAT
Source organism: Rhinoderma darwinii (assembly GCF_050947455.1). Classification (NCBI taxonomy): domain Eukaryota; kingdom Metazoa; phylum Chordata; class Amphibia; order Anura; family Rhinodermatidae; genus Rhinoderma; species Rhinoderma darwinii. The sequence continues at coordinate 35,495,619 of NC_134689.1, forward strand.
TGTAGCCCAGGAATGGTAGAGCATCTCTGTCAAACACGCACTTCTCCAACTTGGCGTACGGACGATCCTCCCTTAACCGTAGCAGAACTTGACGGACATATCTCTGATACGTCATAGGATCTGGAGAAAAAATCAAGATGTCATCAACGTAGACTACTACACAAACTTAGAGGAAGTTACGGAAAATGTCATTAACAAACTCCTGGAAGACCGCAGGAGCATTACACAGGCCGAAGGGCATTACTAGATACTCATAGTTTCCATCACGGGTGTTAAATGCAGTCTTCCATTCATCACATTGGCGAATCCGGACTAAGTTGTAAGAACCCACGCAGGTCTAGTTTACAAAAAATCTTGGCACCACGTATATGATCAAACAGTTCAGAGACGGATATTTATTCTTCACCGTGATCTGGTTGAGACCTCGGTAGTCGATACAAGGATGAAGAGAACCATCTTTCTTTTTGACAAAGAAGAACACGGCTCCTGCCGGGGAGGAAGATCTTCGCATGAAGCCCCTTTTCAAGTTCTCTTTCACATAGGTGGACATGGACAGAGTCTCTGGCAAGGAGAGAGGATATAACCTATCACAGTGAAGGGATGCACCAGGAATCATTACGATAGGGCAGTTATACGCCCGATGTGGAGGCAATGTCTCCTCCTCCCTCTTGCTGAAGACGTCCGAAAATGCAGTATAATGACTCGGCAATACTGCCAATGACCGAGGCAGAGAACGCTGAACCGAACGAATCTGCACCAGACAACGGCTTTGACACTCAGGGCCCCACTGGAGAACCTCTCCAGAATTCCAGTCCAGGACTGAAACATGCAGTCAGAGCCAAGGCAGGCCCAGCAACACAGGGTTAACAGCTTTGGATAGGACATAGAACGACAGAAGTTCGGAGTGAAGAGCCCCTACTTGGAGCCACAGTGGCTTGGTCACAGCTATAACTGGGTCTGGTAGAGGTAGTCCATTTACTGAAGCAACTGTTAACAGGCTCTCCAGAGGGGTGGTGGGTAATTGAAGAAGGTCCACCAGGTCTCTACGGATGAAATTAGCAGCGGATCCAGAGTCCAGATACGCAGAGACCTGATGCGTTCTCTCACCAGACACTATGGTCACAGATATGGACAAGTTAGACGGAAGTCCATTCTTACCCAAGGTTGTTACTCCTAGCAACCCTAGGTTTTGAGATCTTTGGGGACACAGGCGCACAAGATGACCACGGAGGCCGCAATAAAGACAGAGTCCAGAAGTGCGTCTGCGTTGTCTCTCCTGGGTGGATAACTTACACTGGTCCATTATCACAGACTCCTTAGGAGGATCGACATCTGAGGACAGCAGGGTTTGCTGCAAAGTGGGAGCCAGACTGGGAAGGACTCCCTCCCGTCGAACCTCTTGGAGGCGTTCTCGGATCCATATATCAATCCGGGCGGACAGAAGGATGAGGTCATCCAGGGTAGACGGCAGATCCCGAGCGGCAAGTTTGTCATTAATTTTAGGAGCCAGTCCATGCCAGAATGCAGCCACCAGGGCCTCATTGTTCCATAACAGCTCTCCCGCCAGGGTGCGGAAGTGGATGGCGTACTCACTCACGGAGGTGTCTCCTTGGCGTAGGTTAATCAAAGAAGCCGCTGCAGAGGAGACCCAACCGGGCTCCTCAAACACCATACGAAAAGTCCGGAGGAAGGGTTGGAAGTCACGGGTCTCTGGTCCTTGTTTCTCCCAGATAGGGTTCGCCCATGCAAGAGCCTTGCCAGTGAGGAGAGAGATGATGAAAGCGACTCTTGCGCCATCAGACGAAAATGTCCTATTATACAGGCTGAAGTGGATCTGGCACTGATTCAGAAATCCACAACAAGTACTTGCTTCTCCATCATAGCGGTCAGAAAGTGGCAAAGAAACACGTGGGTCAATACTGCCAAGAGGTGTAGTCTGAGGATCAAAACTGCCAGGCGGTGTAGTAGGAGGAACGGCAGCTTGTGCCTCCTGCCGATGTGCAAGAATGTTCAACGCCTGGAGGAGTTGGTCCTGTCGAGACCTGTCGAGGTCTAGCATATCCGCCCTCATCTCTGGAGACGTCGTCATAGTCTTGATTCGACCAGCGGGGTCCATGACCTGAGCGTACTGTCACAAAGGGTCTGTGGACCCACTGGGCAATACTGCCTTGGCGGTAAGGCAGCTGGCCAACAGGGTGCAGGTCAATGTCTACAGTTCGTATAGGTACCTGTGGCAGCTCGGACAGCAGCAAGGCAGGCTCGGCTGGGACTAGACGGCAGGTAGACGTCAGGCGAGGTGAAGCAGGTCAGACGTGGAATACAGCACGACATGACTTTGGCACAGCACAGTGCTCGACCAGGATAGTATTGAATGCAGGGAACAGGAACAGGAACACACTAGGAGACCAATGCATAGACAAACTAGGGAAACAACAACAACGCTCAGGCATAGTAGCAGGGGACTGGAGCCCTCTTATAGTCCAGGGTACTCACGGGTACAAGTTCAACAGAAGTCCGGTGCGCGCGCTGCCCCATTAAGAGCGGGCACGAGCTTGCGCGTGCACTCTACGGGATACGGCTGAGGTGAGTGGACGCGAGCGCTGGTGTCTCCTGAGGAGGAAGCTGGGGCCAGCGCTTGCCGACTCGATGCTGCGGCTGTCAGGAGAAGATTGGAGCTGACGGCCCGCAGCCACGGACATTACAATTATTATGAAAGATAACACCTCTATTATAAAGCTGGAATCAGATAAGTAGCTCAGGATTATATAATTAATAATAGACGCAGAACATGCTCACCACACTCTCCTAATTAATAATTTCCTGACTTCGTTTTTCTATAACCAGGTACTTGCTATGAAGCAAATCTTAGCAGCTGCCCCCACAACTATGTAAATAATTTTTTTTTATCAGAAAATAAACACTGATTAGAATAAAGAGTTTTTGAGAAGGCTGAGCTCCTCCTCTTCGTCCGCACAGTGACATCTGCATAGAATACAGAGCAAGCACTGCTGCATCAGTTCAGGCAAAATGGCTGTCCCCATAAAAGTGTAAAAAAATTAAAATAAATGAAATATACGATAAGAAAATAATAAGAGTTAGAATAAAGAGTATGCTTAACATGGTTTAAAGATGATAAAAAAATGTCTGCCACGGAAATGAACACGGATACAACCCCTGTCAATGTGTACTATTAGGTTAGGCCCCCCATCTATGAGCCAGAACAGAGAGCTGCTCTGTAAGAGCGGCTATCCCTCTGGAAGACACAGAGTGCCCACATATAAGATTATTTTTTTATTTTTTTAAACTATAAGATGAAGTAGAAGTTTCCTATATCTTAATATGATAATTATTCTCAACAAAAAGCAATAACAAGTTGTTACGCTGCTTAAAGAAATTTACAAAGTAGGCAAATCTATGCTAAAAGCATGTATACAATTTCTAAAGTCTCCCTATGTTTACCATGAAGCCCTATATATTTATTTTTTTTAAGAATTTTTATGTAAATAATAAACATATGTTTTTTGTTTTTTTTTATATATATATATATCCATTCACATTAATAAATCCTTGTTATACTACCATTATCTGTACAGTGTTAAATTACAATCTATGCTTCTCACAATAATATAGCATCAAAAATAACTCATGCCAAGAACATATATCTATTAACACCTTTCAATTTTTTGTAAAGTAAATCTTTTTTAAATTGTAATTATTTACAATAATAACCTGCCCAATTAAAATCATATTTGATATTTACATTTTTAATTTCTATAAATTAGTTAATATGTAATTCATATATTATTAATTCTGTCAACCAAATTGCAAATTTAACCGATTGAGCAAATCTAATTCTTAGTATTTTAGTGTATATGACATTTTTCAAATACATAATTGTTGATATTGTGATTGTGCTTTGTTGTTTTTTGTAATTAAACAACAGCTAAAAGAAATGTACTATTTAAGTTAAAACTTCTGATCAAAAGTTAAGAATTATAGTCAATTTTTAGCATTGTAATACTTAGACTTTGTATTGCATTAGAGTCCATGAGGCAATCTTATATCTTCAGATGTACATGGACTGTATGAAAATATGTTATGGTTATGTAACTAAGATCAAACTGTTAATCTTATTTAGTCACCATATAATGTATACATTAACCAAAATATATATTGAGATTCATATATGAAAATTACTGCAAAGAAAATAGGAAAGCATTGCCAATATTTACTAAACAACCAATCAGATTCAAGCTGTAATTTTTCTAAAACTGATTAGAAAATAATTAAGCTGTGTGCAGTTCCTCTTACATTTTTTTTTCATTTTTTTTTTTACTATGGTCCACTGTTAGGTGTTATTAAATTATTAAATAGGTGCTTATAGTTTTTTTTTCTTTTGCATCTGTAAGAATACATAAGGATTGATGTAGTTATCGGCCAATTGTAGAAGTTTTTTAACTTCAGAAACTTTTCAGTAACATTGAAATAACTTCATCAATAGTTGACCAATCAAGCAGCACTGAAGAATAGGGTTAACCTCGGAGTACATAGTATAATATACTGCAGCTAATAGAAGAGTTTTCAAGCACTCACCATAGATATTAATTTTACTACATCCTATAAAAATAGAAACCATGTTCTGCATATCTGATAGATATTTATTTTCCTTCTTCTGTCTTAACACAATAATAAATAATCACTATTTATCAACCTAAATTACTTTATAAAGTAGTTTATAGCTCTTCTTACGGAATGTACTAGAAGAAAATATGCAGGTTTCCAAGTTGTATAAACTACTTTATGCCATGCATTTAGTACATACCTCAAATACATATATAATCTAAATATCAACACATTATGATGTCCAACACAACCAAGAAAGTTCAGTTTTTTTATTGGTTGTACAGTATATTAGCAATATCTAAAAGATGAGGGAATGAAAAAAGAGAGAGAACGCCTGACGCACATAGTGCATCATCAAATGGAAAGACAATAGGTGATAGGGGGTTAGAATTATGCTTGTCAGGATGGGAGACTGCAGCTAGGATTCCATCTGGGAGCCACACGGGCACCGTGTTGTGACAAGTGTAGAAGGCGGTAGAAAAATAGGAATACTTCCCCAGCGCTGTCTCTTTGCATAGAATATAAATGCAGAGTGTATATAGCAATCAGTCCATAGGAAGCAGGAGATAAAATGCTATATGTTTTAATCAGAATAAGCTACGTGTTACGAGGCCGAACCGACCTCTTCATAAGGCAGGGGTGTAGCTAGGGGGGGCAGGCGGGGCATGTGCCCCGGGCGCAGCTAAGTGGGGGGCGCCAGCGCCACCTCCTCCTGCACTATAATTGTACCTGTGTCGCAAGGACACAGGTATAATTAGAAGCAATGAATGACCGGGCACGTTCCGTGCCCGGCCATTCAGCACCTTTCCACGAATGAAGCGACTGGTACCTTTTGTACCAGTGACGCTTCCGTCGATGAAAGGCGCTGACTGACTGACAGGGAAAGTCATCCTGCCCAGCCAATCAGCGCCTTTCATAGACGCTGCGTTCAACTCCCAGGAGACCTGCACAGAAGAGAGCAGGTCTCCATGGCTGCCGGACGGTGTGGGAGCGGGAATAAGGTGAGTTTGAATTGTTTTTTTTGTTTTTTTTTAATTGTAATAAAAGTGTGCGGCTGTATCTACAGGGGGGACGACTTTGTCTACGGGGGGACTTTATCTACGGGGGAATTACTTTTTCTTCACGGGGGGGGCCTTCATCTACAAGGGGGACTTTATCCACATGCGGGGGGCTTTATCTACAGGGGGGTGTCTATCTACAGGGGGGGCTATATACTGGGGTGGGCTATCTATGGAGCACCATATACAGGGGTGGGCTATAGCTACAGGGGGGGCTATATAGTATATAGCCCCCACTGTAGATATAGCCCACCTCTGTAGATATAGCCCACCCCTGTAGATATAGCCCACCCCTGTAGATATAGTTCCCCCCTGTAGATATAGCCTCCCCTGTAGATATAGCCCCCCCCCTGTATATAGCCCACCCCTGTAGATATAGCCCACCCCTGTAGATATAGCCCACCCCTGTAGATATAGTCCCCCAGTAGATATAGCCCCCCTTTAGATATAGCCCCCCTGTAGATATAGTCCCCCTGTAGATATAGTCCCCCTGTAGATATAGTCCCCCTGTAGATATAGCCCACCCCTGTATATAGTATCCCACAAATATCTCCCCCTATAGTGCTCCACAGAAAGCCCACCCCTGTATATAGCCCCCTTGTACATATAGTCAACCCCTGTATATAGCCCCCTTGTACATATAGTCAACCCCTGTATATAGAGCTCCACAGATAGCCCACCCCTGTATATAGTATATACAGGGGTGGGCGATCTGTGGAGAGCTATATACAGGGGTAGACTATCTAGTGGAGCACTATATACAGGGGTGGACTATATGTACAGGGGGCTATATACAGGGGTGGGCTATATGTGGGGCACTATATACAGGGGTGGGCTATATGTGGAGCACTATATAAAGGGGTGGGCTATCTGTGAAACACGATATACAGGGGTGGACTATATGTGGAGCATTATATACAGGGGTGGGCTATATCTACAGGGGGGCTACATACATGGTTGGGCTATCTATGGAGCACTATATACATGGGTGGGCTATATCTACAGGGGGGTTATATACAGGGGTGGGCTTTCTGTAGAGCACTATATACAGGGGTGGGCTATATCTACAGGGGGCTATATACAGGGTTGGGCTATACGTGGAGCACTATATACAGGGTGGGCTATATCTACAGGGGGCTATATACAGGGGTGGGCTATCTGTAGAGCACTATAGGGGGAGTTATTTGTGGGACACTATATACAGGGGTGGGCTATATGGGGGCAATATCTACAGGGGGCTCTATGGCAGGCACTATATACAGTGGGCACAGTGTGTGTGTGTGGGACACGGTGTATGGTGCTATTATAATTAGAGGTGCAGTGTATGGTGCTATTATATTTAGGGGCGTAGTGTGTGGTATAATGATAACTTTATATTTATTTATAATAATAATAATAATAATCTTTATTTATATAGCACCAACATATTACGCAGCACTTTACAATTTAGAGGGGACATGAAACAAACAATATCAGACATTACATAGTGACAAAGTTCATTTACAATTTATAGGTGCAGAAATGTTGTTAAAGTGAGAAGCTGCAGACATGTGAGCGGCAAACTGCAGAGATGGTCTGTGACCGGGAGAATTCATCATAGAGGTCTGGACCGGATGGAGAAAAAGAACTAGGATCTGAGACGTCACCGGTGAGTCACTTAATGAAAATGTTTATTCTGCCTCTAATCAGTAATGTAGTCACTGTATGATCTGCAGTGAGATGATTATGATAGGATTTATTTTTGTGAAACAGCAACTCCCAGCATATCCTCACCATTGTTCGGGCCATGCTGGGAGCTGTAGTTTTACGCCGTACATACCTATACATCAGGGGTTGCACTAAATTGAGCTGTGTTTGTGCTGGTGCTGTATATATGTACTGAGCTTGGTTCTGGTGTTGTGTATAGAACCATATTGCTTGTAAGATGTACAAATGTGTTACATAAAAAGCAATGACACGTCGATTGGTAGAGAAAACAAACACGGCGAGGGGGAAGGAGATATCGGGAAAGAGGTTGGGGTGGCGCCAAACTGAATCTTTGCCCCGGGTGCTGGAGAACCTAGCTGCGCCTCTGCATAAGGCTAGAAAAAATATACTTATAAAGGGTATGTTTTTTTAGCCTGGTGAAGAGGTCGGTCTGACCTCGTAACGCGTAGTTTATTCTGATTAAAACATATAGCATTTTATCTCCTGCCTCCTATGGACTGATTGCTATATACACTCTGCATGTACATTCTATGCAAATAGACAGCACTGGGGAAATATTCCTATTTTTCTACCTTCTTCTACACAGTTTATTATTAATGGTACAATAACATTGGCCATGCCCTTTAGTTTTCCTAACTATGGTTCTTCAGCTGTTGTAAAACTATGACCCCCAGAATTCCCTTACAGTCGCAGGCCACAAGTTGGTGACCACTGCTCTAACCCTTAGTAATAGTTGATTTAATATTTTTTTGCTAAACTAGCTAAAACTTACCCCACTTTCACATTGGTATATATAGGTCAGTAATTTGCATGAATATGTGTAAGTCAAATCCAGAAGTTTATGTGGGTTTGGCTTATAAATAGTGATGCAAAATACTGATGAAATTGTGGCGTATGGAAGGTCTCACATGGCCACAATATGGCTACATTTTAGCAATCACATTATGGCCGCTACTTTCTATATCATAACAGGCAGTGTTCTGAAGAGTGAGAAGGTTTTACAGACAGTGTGCAGACAGAGAAAGGTATGGAGAATGCGCCTAATGACATGTTTTGTAAAGTTTTATCTGTTCACATAAGTACTACTTTATGTAAAATTTAAAACGTTATCAATATATATGGTTTAATTAAATATTTCAACTTACCTGTGCAATATTGGTAGGATTCAGATCAATGTTAGAAGAATCATTCAAAGTTGTAGACTCATCAGTGTCTATGAGATTCTCTGTAGGGACGTTCTCCACTGGTTTCAGATAAGCAATTTCATTCTGCTTTGAGTCCATAGTCACACACACATCATATGAGAATGGAAAAGGTAAACTTGTATCACTGATCTCAGAAGGACATCCCAGGGTGAACTGAGGATACACATTTCTGCTATACGCTCCATAGGTTGTTGGAGGAGGAGACTTTCTGCATTTTAAAACTATGGTAATCAACACGGCTGCAATGAATAGAATTGAAATAAGAGCGATGGAAACTACTAAGTAGAATGTAATATTGGATGAAGTATCTGATTTATTGGGTTGTCTTTTTATTTCGGGCACAACTTGCTGAAAGTTTTCAGCCACAACTAAATTAACTGAAACTGTAGATGACAGAGACGGAACTCCATTATCCTTCACCAGAACCACAATTTTTTGTCTCAAAGAATCCATGTCTGGAAGATCTCGTCCAATCCTGATTTCTCCAGTATATTGACCAATGATAAATAATGATGGATCTGGAACTTGTAGTAAGTGATAAGAGAGCCAGGCATTGTGTCCAGAGTCAGCGTCCACTGCGATCACTTTGGTGACTAGATAACCTTTCTCAGCAGAGTGAGGAATAAATTCATATAATGCTGATCCCTCAGTGTCTGGAGATGGGTAGAGGATCTTAGGAGCATTATCATTCTTATCAATGATACATATCCTCACTGTGACATTACTGCTTAGAGGAGGAGATCCACTGTCTTTAGCCATCACCTGGAACTGAAATTCCCGCAACTGTTCATAGTCAAATGATCTCTGGGCATAAATCACTCCACTTATAGAATTTATGGAAATATATGAAGACACGGGAATATCTTCTACATTGCTGTTTAGAATGTTATAACTAATTTTCCCATTTTGATCACAATCAGGATCTGAAGCACGGATATTATGTATTGATGTACCTGGTTGATTATTTTCCCCAATATACAGAATGTAGTTCATTTTCTCAAAAACTGGAGCGTTGTCATTCACATCTGAGATATTGAGCTGAATGGTCTTGTTTGTAGACAGTGGAGGAGATCCGTTATCCATACACTGTATTGTAACATTATATGAAGGTTTTCTTTCTCGGTCCATGCTAGCTGCAGTTACTAGTTTATAGTAACTACTAGGTGAAGGAATTAGTTGAAAATCCAAAGTGTCTGAGATATGACAAACAACTTCACTATTCATCCCAGAGTCCAAGTCATTGACATTCAGCAATGCAATAGCAGTTCCTGGCGGTGAATCCTCTGGTATTGATGATGAGAGAGAAGTGATAGTTATATCTGGCGCATTGTCATTGACATCAATTACTTGTATAGACACCTTGCAATGTGTCACATGACCTCCGCCGTCTTTAGCCACTACAGTCATTTCATAGGTATCTGATGCTTCATAGTCCAAATTTCCTAATACTTTAATGTCCCCATTTAATGAGTCTATAGTAAATAATTGCCGTGCATTGTCAGAAATATGACTAAAAGAATAAACTATAAGAGCATTGGAACCTTCATCTTCATCGGTGGCATTTAACTGAATTACCAGAGAACCAATGGCTGAATTTTCATGTAATCTTATGTGATATGTATCCTGGTTAAACACAGGCAGGTTGTCATTAACATCTTGGACGATAATCTTAATTGTAGCAGTGCTTGATTTCTGTGGGCTACCTCCATCCAAGGCTGTTAATATTAACTCATAGAAGCTTTGTTTCTCTCTATCCAATGATTTTTCTAGTATAATTTCTGGGTATTTAATTCCATCTGTTGTAATTTTTTCTCCAAGGCCAAATTTTCCATCACCAGTTAATGTATAACTTTGTATAGAGTTGGTGCCTAAATCTGGATCTTGTGCATTTCCTAAAGCAAAATGTGCACCAGGTGAGGTGAGTTCACTTATTTCTACTTCAAAATAGTCGACTGAAAATATCGGAGAGTTATCATTCACATCCTGGATTTCTATGGTGATGGTGTAAAAATTCAAAGGATTTTCAATCACAGCTTCTAGGTTTATAAAGCAGCTCGGTTTAACTCCACATAATGTCTCTCTGTCAATTCTGTCTGATATAAATAAGTCCCCATTTTCCAGATTAACATTGAAATAATGTATTTTTGCTTTTGAGATAAGTTGGAATTTTCTATATGTTAATTCCTTTACATTTAACCCAAGATCTTTTGCCACATTCCCTATTACAGATCCTCGCTTCATTTCTTCAAGAACTGAGTATTGTAACTGGCCATAAGTATCATTGATAAAGAATAATATAAAGCAAAATACCTGATACATCTGCTCCCATTGCTTTCTTCTGCCTCTTGTATCATTCATTGTTAGATATGTTTGTTGTAATCCACAAGAAGGGAAATATAATTATTTTAAATGGAAAATCCTTAGCAAAGATGATTCTTATGATGCAGACTGCAGTGTGTTCTCTAGATATATTGCAGGGTTCCCCTGCATCCTGCACAGTGAGACTACAGCGAAACTAGAAGATTTTATTTTTTTGTTGAATAAAAATGTATACACAGTCTTATAGTGCCACTTAGTGTTTAAAACTAAGAACTGCAACCTCTCTAAGATTTTTCAGACAGTATGAATTAGTTGTCTTTCTTTTTTAAATTCTCCCTGCTTTCTTTTCTTATCATGCTTCAATAATTTTAAAATATTAAAAATAGAACTAAAAACAGCAGCCTCCTTAAGATGACTAGATTACTCAGACAGTATGAATTATGATTTTTTTTAGATTTCTCTGCTTTCTATTCTTATTAGGCTTAAATAATTTAAAAAGGTAAAAAATGCAGCCTATAGCATATTGCAACAGTTTATGATGCAAGTAACAATAATTATAGACAAAAAAAAAGCTTCTTTCTGCATGCAATAACGAAAATGTTAAAAGTGGAAATATATTTTTTGTAAACTTATAGTTTAATGGTTTAAAATATTGTGTACATAGTTAGTATGACTTTTTTTAATAAATAGAAATACAGTCTTTTAAATAAAAAAGATTCTTAGTAGACTGCTTACAATAATTATTGACTTATTACAATATTTCTAATATATAGAACAGTGAAAGCAGATCGGTCATTAGACTAGGCGGTAGGAACATTTCCCTCTGGAATTAACCAGATTCATGACTGTTAGTCCAGTGTATCCTTTGAACACTTTATAAATGTAAATGTTATACCTATGTGTGAGTGAGATTTTCAGAGAGCACCATATATAACCTGAAATACTTCCCCTAACCAATCACACCCATAAATTATAGAGGTTAACCAAAATGACCAGTGCTTAAAAAATCAGACAACATCCTATGCCCAGCACTGGTTACTTGGCGGCATTTCGTATCAGGCCAATAATTCCACTGCCGCTGCTTGCCTGTCCATCATGTTCCATTTTTTGTACTGCTGCTGTGCTGCTGTTACTGCTACCCCTACACAGCCGGGCATCCTCTCCTGCGACCCTACCTGTCATGTTTCAAACTGTACTACCAGTGCCCCTCATCTCCCCAATCCTACCACTACCACACCTGCAAAGCCAGGCATCATCTCCTGTGGCCTTGCCCGCCATGTTACATATTGTACTGCCACTGATGTTGCCACTGCTATCACCACAACCCCTACATAGCTGGACATTATCTCCTGCGGCCTGGCCCGTCATGTTCCATACTTTATTGCCACTGATGTTGCCACTGCTACCACTACCACCCCTACACAGATCATTTTCCATACTGTACTGCCACTGATGTTGCCACTGCTACCACCACCCCCACACAGCTGGACATCAGCTCCTGCCGCCTTGCCCATCATATTCCATACTGTACTGCCACTGTTGGCTTAAAAAAAAAAAAAAAAACACATTGCTTCTTCCAAAACTAGTGCCTTGTGTGTATTCACCAGTCCAGTATGTGCCCCCCTAAAGGGGTCATTTTTGGATGGCTTTTGTAATAAAAACTAAAGCCACTCATTCTTCACTTTTCAACCACATTTAGGCATACTGGCAAAATAACACCAAACCTGTTACATTTGTATCTCCCCCAAAAAAGGATAATTTTTGGAGCAGTTTTTCATGTTAAAAAAAACTACGGGCCCGCAGCATGAGGGGGCCCATGCCACCCGCCGGCACGGGCCCCCCATGGCCGGAGGCTCCGCTAGCAGCCGCTATGGCTGCTACAGCGCGACGCCACTGAAGGGATTGTTCCTACAAAAGACATGTATCCCCTATCCACAGGATAGGGGATACATGTGTGATCGATGGGACACCCAGCGATAAGGAGAACGGGGGACCGAAAGTCCCCTGAAGTTCTCCATGACAAACCTCGGACTTCCGGGGTCTGTCTGCAGCTCCACAGAAATGAATTGTGCACTGGTCGTGCTTGTGCGCATGCGTGACCAGAGCACATTTCATTTTTATTGAACTGCGCAGACTCCGGAAGTCCGAGGTTAGTCATGGAGAACTTGGAGGGACTTTCGGTCCCCTGTTCACCCTATCGCTGCCAGCAAACACACATGTATCCCCTATTCTGTGGATAGGGGATACATCTCTTTTGTAGGACATTTTTTTTGGGGGGGCCTGTATATGGCATTATCTACAGGGGGGATTTGTATGGCGTTATCTACAGGGGGTCTGTATGGCGTTATCTACAGGGGGCTGTATGGCGTTATCTACAGAGGGGTCTGTATGGTTTTATCTACAGGGGGGTCTGCATGGCGTTATCTACAGGGGGAACTCTGTATGGCGTTATCTACAGGGGGGACTCTGTATGGCGTTATCTACAGGGGGGACTCTGTATGGCGTTATCTACAGGGGGGACTCTGTATGGCATTATCTACAGGGGGGACTCTGTATGGCGTTATCTACAGGGGGGTCTGTATGGCATTATCTACAGGGGGGTCTGTATGGCATTATCTACAGGGGGTTTCTGTATGGCGTTATCTACAGGGGGTCTGTATGCCGTTATCTACAGGGGGGCTGTATGGTGTTATCTACAAGGGGCTTTATGGCGTTATCTACAGGGAGACTGTATGGCGTTATCTACAGGGGGGATTGGGGCTGTACGACGTTATCTACATTGGGCTGTGTATGGTGCTATCTATAGGGGGGCGCTGTGTGGTGGAATCTATAGGGAGGCACTATCTACAAGGGGGGGGTTGTGTGATACCCAGTGGAGGGGGGGCCCCAGTCAAAAGTTTGCTATGGGGCCCAGTCTTTCCTAGTTACGCCCCTGCTCCTCCTCCTGCATTCCGACATTTATAAGTGACAGCCGGGCTCCCACTGCAATAGTTGGGTAAGCTTACCCCGGTAGTAACATCTGATCACCATCCTCATCCACGTTAATCACTTGATTGCCACACCAGCTTATTTTAAAAAAATTGGTTGTTTTTTTAAGATATCACCTTTAGGGCTGAGGCTACATTAATAACATTCAGGCAACAGTCATTGTCAGGCGGGTAAATGTTTTTTTTAAATAAAAAATATGAGATTAAGTAGCAGTATAAAATATCTAATGATGATATTTATACTTAACCCAAAACAACACCCTGTTTTGGCCATGTGGACACAGACGATTTTTTAAAATCTGACGTGTTACTTTATGTGGTTATAACTTGGGAATGCTTTTACTTATCCAAGCGATTCTGAGACTGGTTTCACGTGACATATTGCACTTTATGTTAGTGAAAAGAATAGCACAATTTGAGAAAATGTGAAAAAAAACTTGCATTTTTCACAATTTTAATGTATCTGCTTGTAAAACAGATAGTAATACCACGCAAAATAGTTACTAGTTAACATTACCCATATTTCTACTTTATGTTGCCATCGTTTTTTGAACGTCCTTTTATTTTTCTAGGACGTTACAAGGCTTAGAACTTTAGCAGCAATTTCTCACATTTTCAAGAAAATTTCCAAAGGCTATTTTTTCAGGGGCCAGTTCAGGTCTGAAGTGGCTTTAAGGGGCCTATATATTATAAAAAAAACTCCATATCTCACCCCATTTTAAAGACTGCACCCCTGAAAATATTCAAAACAGCATTCACAAAGTTTCTTAACCCTTTAGGCGTTTCACAGAAATTAAAGCAAAGTAGAGGTGAAATGTAAAAATTTCATTTTCTTTTTGCCAAAATTAATTTGTATTACAATTTGTTGTGTAACACAGAAGGTTTTACCAGAGAAACACAACTCAATATTTATTTCCAAGATCCTGCAGTTTTTAGAAACATCCCACATGTGGTCCTAGTGTGCAAATGGACTGAAACATCGTTATCAGAAGCAAAGGAGCACCTGATGGATTTTGGGGCCTCCTTTTTTCTACAATATATTTTAGGCACCATGTCCGGTTTGAAGAGGTCTAGTGCTGCCAAACAGTGGAAACCCCCCAAAAGTGACCCCATTTTGGAAACTACACCCCTCAAGGAATTTTTCTAGATCTATAGTGAGCATTTTTATCCCACAGGTTTTTAGCAGAATTTAGTGGAATTAGGCTGGGAAAATGAATATCAACATTTTTTCCACTAAAATGTTGAAATTTTAAGTTTTACAAAGGATAAAGGAGAAAAAGCACCCCAACATTTGTAAATAAATTTTTCCAGAGTACGGCAATACCCCACATGTGGTCATAAATGGTTCAGGACTGATCCTTTTTTTGCTTTTTCAGTTTAGTTTTTCACTCCCCACCTTCCAAGAGCCATTACTTTTTTTTATTTATCTGTCAATAGAGTGGAGTGAGGGCTTATTTTTGTGGGAGGAGTTGTAGTTTCTATTGACACCATTTAAAGTACCATATAATGCACTTGGATACTGAAAATAAAATTCTTATGGGCTGAAAATGGAAAAAATTGTGATTCCTACATTGTTTTTTGGGTTTTGTTTTTTTGGCTTTCACTGTGCGGTAAAAACTACAACTTAACTTTATTCTAAATACGATTACGGTGATACCAAATTTATATAGGTTTTTTTTTTAATATCCTACTACATTTACAAAGAAAAATCAATTTGTTAAAAAAATGTCACCACATTCTGAGAGCCATAACTTTTACATTTTTTGGTCGATTGAGCAGTATGGGAGCTTATTCTTGGTGGGACAAGCTGTAGTTTTTATTGGTACCAATTTTTAGTACATACAACTTTTTGATCACTTTTATTACATTTTTTGAGAGCTAAGGTGACCAAAACGTTTTAAATGATTTATTTCTTACTGCGTTTACCGTGTGCTATAAATGACAATTTAACTTTATTCTGCGGGTTGATACAATTATGGCAATACCATATGTATATAGTTTTTTTTATGTTTTGCAGCGTTTGCTCAATAAAATCACTATTTTATAAAATATTTTTTTTGTTTGACCATATTCTGAAAGCCGTAACTTTTTTATTTTTCAGTCAACAAAGCTGTGTAAGGCCTCTTTTTTTGCGGGATGGGTTGTAGTTTTTATTGGTACTATTTCGGGGTAAATGTGACTTTTTGATCACTTTTTATTATATATTTATCTAAATATAGATTCTGGCATTTTTTATGTCTTTTTTTGCAGTGTTTACTGTGCGGGAAAAATAACATTATAGTTTTATAGTTTGAGTTATTATGAACCCGGCGATGCCAAACATGTGTACTTTAACATTTTATTTTTTTTCATTGTTTTTTTAACTGATAAACTTTTATTTTTACACCTTTATAAAACATTTTGATTAACTTTTTTTTCCTTTTTTTTTTTGTCCCATTAGGGGACTATCAGGATAATGGCTCAGGATATAGACTTTCGTGCATGGCAGACACGCAGGCTGTTGTATGGCCTCCGGTTGCCATGACAACCAACGGCAACACCCGCGATCGATCCACGGAAATGTTTGTTGCTACAACAAACTTTCCAGTTTGTTGCTACAACAAACTTTCCCTTTGATGCCATAATCACAAGAACACATGATCGGGACTGAAGTTATCTTCGATCAATGCCATTAACCCCTTAAATGCAGCAGTCAAAAGCGATCGCTGCATTTAGGGGGTTTGCAGCTCATTGGCACACCAGCAATAAAATTGCCGGGGTGCCGGTGGCTGCAATGGCAACCAGAGGCCTAATACTGGCCTCCTGGTCTGCCTAGTACGGAAGCCATTCAGGCCGTTCAGGCCCCGCTCACTAACTTAAAGTCCAAGGTTAAAACAATCTCAGAATCGGTTGGATAGGTAAAAGCATTCCAAAGTTATTACCACATAAAGTGACATGTCAGATTAAAAAAATTAGGCTCTGTCAGGAAGTTCAAAAGTGGCTCCAGCGGGAAGGGGTTAAAATACAATCTAAGCCTTTCACATTAATAAAGAAACAAAACTAACAGTTCATGCCGAGAACATACTGTATTTGTAAAGTAAATTTGTTTTAAATGTTAATTATTTACAGTAATAACCACTCCAATTAAAATCATACTTTATATTTACATTTTCAATTTGTATAAATTAGTTAATATTTAATTCAAATATTACTTATTTAGTCAACAAAATTGACAATTTAACCAATTGAGCAAATCTAATTAGTATTTCACTATATATGAAAACTCTCAAACATAAAATTGTTGATATTTTGGTTTTGCTTTGTTTTTTATTTCTACTCAAACAACAGCTAGCTGTTTTATTTTTTTTCTATTTAAATTAAAACATTTGATCAAAAGTTAAGAAGTAAATTTTTACGATTGAGACACTTTATGTATTGCATTAGAGTCCGTAAGCCTAGCTTGTATCTTCAGAGGCCTATGGACTGCCTGAAAATATGTTATCATTATATAACTAAGTCTTAGTTACCATATAATGTATAAATTAACTTATAAATATATTGGGCTTCATATATGAAAATTACTGCAAAGAAAATAGGAAAGTACTGCCCATAGTTAAGAACCAATCAGATTCAAGCTGTCATTTTTCTAAAACTGATTAGAAAATAATTACGCTGCGTGCAGTCCCTACACTTTTTTTTTCATTATTTTTTATTAAGGTCCACTGTTAAGTGCTATTCAATTATTGAATAGGCGCTTATAGTTTATTCTAAATTTAAAAAAAATATTTTGTGGCTGTAAGAATACATAAGGATTGATGTAGTTATCGGCCAATAGAAGAAGTGTGGTAACTACAGAAACTTTTCAGGAACATTTAAGTAACTTCATCAATGGTTGACCAATCAAGCAGCTCTGAAGAATGGGTATATAGTATAATATACTGCAGCTGGTAGAAGAGTTTTCAAGCACTCACCATAGATATTAATCTTACTACAGTCTAAAAAAAAATAGAAGCCATGTTCTGCATATCTAATAGATATTTATCTTCCTTCTTCTATATTAACAACATAATAAATAATCACTATTTATCAACCTAAAATACTTTACAAAGTAGTTTATAGCTCTTCTTACAGAATGTACTAGAAGAAAATATGCAGGTTTCCTTTTATAGTAAGTTGTATAAACTACTTTATGCCATGCATTTAGTACATACCTCAAATATCAAAATGAACACATAAACAATCTAAATTTCAACACATTATGAAGTCTAACACAACCAAGAACGTTCAGCTTTTTTATTGGTTGTACAGTATATTATCAATGGTACAATAACATTGACCATGTGCTATGGTTTTCTTATGGCTCTTCAGCTGTTGTAAAGCTACGACGCACAGCATTCCCTTACAGTCACAGGCCACATGTTGGTGACCACTGCTCTAACCCTTAGTAATAGTTAATATAAAAAAAATTTCCTAAACTAGCTAAGACTTACACCACTTTCATATTGGTATATTTTGGTCAATATTTTGCATCAATATTTGTAAGCCAAATCCAGAAGTATATGTGGTTTTGGCTTACGAAGAGTGATGCAAAATACAGACAAAAATAGTGGCATATGGCAGGACTCACATGGCCACAGTATGGCTACATTTTAGCATTCACATTATGGCCGCTACTTACCATATTACAACAGGCAGTGTTCTGAGGACTGAGGAGGTTTTAAGGCCCTTTTACAGAGGCCACTTATTGAGCAAACGATCGTTCATAGAAAGCTCTTTGCCGATGATCGCCCTGCGTAAACAGGGCAGCGATCAACAGATGAACGAGCAAACACTCGATAATCTGCTAATCGTACAGTTTCAAAAAACTAAAATATTATCATTTTCGCCAGCACATCTCCCTGAGGACGAGCAATCGGAGTAACGAACGCTCGTCTCCATACATACATCCTTGTGACTGGAGCAAACGCGGGCCGATCAACAAGAACCTTTACTGACAGTGTGGAGACAGAGAAAAGTTTGGAGAATGCCCCTAATGGCATATTTTGTAAAGTTTTATCTATTCACATAAGTACTACTCATTTATGTAAAAATTAAATATTTAAACTTACCTGTGAAATATTAATAAAATTCAGATCAATGTTAGAAGAATCATTCAAAGCTGTTGACTCATCAGTGTCTATGAGATTCTCTGTAGGGACGTTCTGCACTGGTTTCAGATAAGCAATTTCATTCTGCTTTGAGTCCATAGTCACACACACATCATATGAGAATGGAAAAGGTAAACTTGTATCACTGATCTCAGAAGGACATCCCAGGGTGAACTGAGGATACACATTTCTGCTATACGCTCCATAGGTTGTTGGAGGAGGAGACTTTCTGCATTTTAAACCTATGGTAATCAACACGGCTGCAATGAATAGAATTGAAATAAGAGCGATGGAAACTACTAAGTAGAATGTAATATTGGATGAAGTATCTGATTTATTGGGTTGTCTTTTTATTTCGGGCACAACTTGTTGAAAGTTTTCAGCAACAACTAAATTAACTGAAACTGTAGATGACAGAGACGGAACTCCATTATCCTTCACCAGGACCACAATTTTTTGCCTTAAAGAATCCATGTCTGGAAGATCTCGCCCAATCCTGATTTCTCCAGTATATTGTCCAATGATAAATAATGATGGATCAGGAACTTGTAGTAAGTGATAAGAGAGCCAGGCATTGTGTCCAGAGTCAGCGTCCACTGCGATCACTTTGGTGACTAGATAACCTTTCTCAGCAGAGTGAGGAATAAATTCATATAATGCTGATCCCTCAGTGTCTGGAGATGGGTAGAGGATCTTAGGAGCATTATCATTCTTATCAATGATACATATCCTCACTGTGACATTACTGCTTAGAGGAGGAGATCCACTGTCTTTAGCCATCACCTGGAACTGAAATTCCCGCAACTGTTCATAGTCAAATGATCTCTGGGCATAAATCCCTCCACTTATAGAATTTATGGAAATATATGATGACACAGAAATATCTTCTACATTGCTGTTTAGAATGTTATAACTAATTTTCCCATTTTGATCACAATCAGGATCTGAAGCACGGATATTATGTATCGATGTACCTGGTTGATTATTTTCCCCAATATACAGAATGTAGTTTATCTTCTCAAAAACTGGAGCATTGTCATTCACATCTGAGATATTGAGCTGAATGGTCTTGTTTGTAGACAGTGGAGGAGATCCGTTATCCATACACTGTATTGTAACATTATATGAAGGTTTTCTTTCTCGGTCCATGCTAGCTGCAGTTACTAGTTTATAGTAACTATTAGAAGATGGAACTAGTTGAAAATCTAAAGTGTCTGAGATATGACAAACAACTTCACTATTCATCCCAGAGTCCAAGTCTCGGACATTCAGCAATGCTATGACAGTTCCTGGCGGTGAATCCTCTGGTATTGATGATGAGAGAGAAGTGATAGTTATATCTGGCGCATTGTCATTGACATCAATTACTTGTATAGACACCTTGCAATGTGTCACATGACCTCCGCCGTCTTTAGCCACTACAGTCATTTCATAGGTATCTGATGTTTCATAGTCTAACTTTCCTAATACTTTAATGTCCCCATTTATTGAGTCTATAGTAAATAATTGCCGTGCATTGTCAGAAATATGACTAAAAGAATAAACTATAAGAGCATTAGAACCTTCATCTTCATCGGTGGCATTTAACTGAATTACCAGAGAACCAATGGCTGAATTTTCATGTAATCTTATGTGATATGTATCCTGGTTAAACACAGGCAGGTTGTCATTAAAATCTTGGACAATAAT
Organism: Rhinoderma darwinii; assembly: GCF_050947455.1. NCBI lineage: Eukaryota > Metazoa > Chordata > Amphibia > Anura > Rhinodermatidae > Rhinoderma > Rhinoderma darwinii. The sequence continues at coordinate 35,516,333 of NC_134689.1, forward strand.
CTTAATTGTAGCAGTGCTTGATTTCTGTGGGCTACCTCCATCCAAGGCTGTTAATATTAACTCATAGAAGCTTTGTTTCTCCCTATCCAATGATTTTTCTAGTATAATTTCTGGGTATTTAATTCCATCTGTTGTAATTTTTTCTCCAAGGCCAAATTTTCCATCGCCAGTTAATGTATAACCTTGTATAGAGTTGGTGCCTAAGTCTGGATCTTGTGCATTTCCTAAAGCAAAACGCGTGCCAGGTGATGTAACTTCACTTATTTCTACTTCAAAATAGTCTACTGAAAATATCGGTGCGTTATCATTCACATCCTGGATTTCTATGGTGATGGTGTAAAAATTCAAAGGATTTTCAATCACAGCTTCTAGGTTTATAAAGCAGCTCGGTTTTATTTCACATAATGTCTCTCTATCAATTCTGTCTGATATAAAGAAGTCCCCATTTTCCAGATTAACATTGAAATACTGCTTTTTTGTCTGTGAGATAAGTTGGAATTTTCTATATGTTAATTCCTCTACATTTAATCCAAGATCTTTTGCCACATTCCCAATTACAGATCCTCGCTTCATTTCTTCAAGTACTGAGTATTGTAACTGGCCATAAGTATCATTGATAAAGAATAATATAAAGCAAAATACCTGATACATCTGCTCCCATTGCTTTCTTCTGCATCTTGTCCTGTTATTCATCATTATAAAACTGTTATATAAAACTTTTCTTTGCTATAATCCACAAAAAGGGGAATATATAATTCTTAAAATGGAAAATCCTTAGCAAAGATGATTCTTATAAAGCAGACTGCTGTGCTTTCTCTGGAGATATTGCAGCGTTCCCCTGTATCCTGCACAGTGAGACTATAGCGAAATTAGATTTTCTTTTTTAGTTGAATAAGAATTGATACACAGTCTTATAGTGCCACTTAGTGTTCAAAACTAAGAACTGCAACCTCTCTAAAATGAGCAGATTTTTCAGACAGTATGAATTACGGTTTTATCTTAGATTTCTCTGCTTTTCTTCTTATCAGGCTTGCATAATTTAAAAAGGTAAAAAAAAAATAAGCGTATAGCATATTGTAACAGCCTATTATGCAAAGTAACAGTAATTTTAGGTCAATATTGCTACATGTACATAATAACGTGGATGGAGCATTTTTTGTGAAATTATAATTCAATAGTATTAAATCTTGAAAAGTGTACATAATGAATCAAACTGTTTTAATAAATAAAAAATACATTGTTTTGAAAAAAGCTTTCTTAGTAGACCGCTTATAATCATTAATGACTTATTACAATATTTCTAATATACAGAACAGTGAAAGCAGATCTGTCATTAGACTATGCTTCCGTATGTAGGCTCAGTTTAGTATGGGCACATGTCCACTTTCCTATTTGCCAAAATGGCCCCCCAAAATTTTTAACCAGATTCATGACTGTCAGTCCAGTGTATTCTTTGAACACTTTATAAATGTAAATCTTATACCTATGTGTGAGTGAGTTTGCAGAGAGCAGCATATCTTCCCCTAACTAGCCACACTCATAAATTATAGGGGTTAACCAAAATGACCAGCACTTAAAAAATCAGACAACATCCTATGCCCAGCACTGGTTTCATGTTCATGCCTAATAACCCCCAAAAATCACTATCAGCAGTTATGTTACTACCAGCTTTAACTTGTAAACAAAAGATAAAACTTTTTGACATCTTATATCCAAACGTTTACTTTGTGTTTTTTCATATATACAAATTGCATAAATGTTAGTGATTTATTCTTTTTTTTTTGCATTCAAGGCCCACCCTACCATGTGTAATTTATAATATATATAAGTCTTCTTATACCGTATGGCAGAAAGGCCTTTGGCCCCCTCAGGCATCAGAAACTGGGAGTGACTTCTACCTTAGCACCCTCTTTAGCTATCCTCCTGTGTTCCTCCTAATACAAATCTCATGTTTTACTCACTCTTGGGACCTTCATACATTTAAAAACATTTTTGAAATTTTACAAATTAGAGGGCGACAGCACTTTGCTTTTCTGACATATTTCTTACTTCAGAGTGATCAGTCACAAAGTCTATATTGCTTAAAAATCTAGCTCCAGATACCAGCTAAATAAATATATTTACATCATGTGCTTTGTTGTGAAAGTACATAATGGTATATTCTCAATGATTTTATATTCTGATTGTTATACAGTAATGTCTTCATTACACCTTTTTTTTATAGCTCTTTATCTTTGTTAGAGTTGCAACAAGGCAAAAACTAGTCTATTTGTTTTTTTATACTTCATAATGAAAGTAATTTTTTTACCAATGTTTTAAATGTTATCAATATAATGTATTTGTTGTCAATATTTTATTACTAGTCATATTACTATGTATGTGCTAAAGATATGTATATGATTTATATATGGCAACAAATTTTTACAAATATATTATGTTACAATTACCGTATTTAGCAAATTGTATCTTTTAGTAAAAAACTATTAGAGCGCTAAATCACTCTTATTACCGATTTTGCTTTGAGCAAAAAAATTATCCGAAAAGTGAAGAAAGTTTTAAAAAAATTGGCAATCTCCTAAGTTTGAAATCTTTTGCTTCTAAAATGGATAATGATACGACATAAATGAGTAAATAAATAAGGTTTACTATATGTGTTCTTTATGTAGACATCATGTTTAAAATGTAAGGTTTTGTTTTTTAGGGTGTTACAACTTATAAGTTTAATAGCAGTTTTCCACATTTTCAACAAAATTTTAGCAAATATTGAATCCATTTATTTCACACAGCAGGTGTTAACAGAGAAACACAATGCAATGTTTTTATTATCCTGACTCTGCTGATTTCAGAAATATATATATATATATATATATATATATATATATATGAATTTCGGTTGTGTCTTTTCTGTTGTATGTTCTTTATGCTTGGCCAAACGACTGGGCCAATCTGCACCAAATTGGGCACATAAGTAAATCACGCGCTTCCAAAAGTTTTAGACGGGGTTTCAGCTCTCACTAACGTTCAACATTTTCACTAAAGAAAATATGGCACCATTGGCTTCCACATAAAGGACCTTCAACCATATCACATCAGATGACTCGTATTAGCCAATGGAAGCTCGCAGGTCTTTCATATTTAGACTGAATCACATACACACAGTTTTAGACCAGGTTTCCATAACAACCCAGCCATTTTTGTTCTACACCAGGTTTTCATAACAACCCAGCCATTTTTCTTTACATGACGTGTTACTCGTCGTGAACGGACTGTGCCTATAATGGCACCACGGTTTCCACATCAAGGGTCTTCCACCATATAACATCAGATGATCCTTATTAGCCAATAGAAGTTTGCAGGTCCTTCATTCATAGCCTCACTCACATACACACAGTTTTAGACCAGGTTTCCATAACAACCCAGCCATTTTTTTAACTCGACATGTTACTCGCCATGAAAGGACCTATACTACACTGTACCTATACTGGATTTGAGCATTCTCATAAATTGGAACCCTTTCATACCAGTCATGCCTCCAAAAAGGAACCCTGCATGACTGCTGCCCAAGCTGCTGAAACCTCTCAGCAGACCCAAGCCCGTCTCGAGGCTGAAAAGATGCATCACAGTCAACACCAAGCTGCTGAAACTCCCCAGCAGACTAAGGCATGACTGCAGTCTCAGCGAGACAGACGAAAAGCAGGGACTCCCCAGCAGACCCAAGCCCATCTCCAGGCTGACAAGATGCCTCACAGCCGACAGCGAGCTACTGATACTCCCTAGCAGACTGAGGCACGACTGCGGTCTCAGCGAGACAGAAGAGCAGCAGAGACTCCCCAGCAGACCTAAGCCTGTCTCTACGCTGTTATGCTAATCAAAAAGGCTACTTAAACATCCCAGCGGTAGACTCATTTTGGTAACTACAACCCTCAAGGAATTCATCTAGGGGTAGTAAGCATTTTGAACTAAACTACAATTTCTTTCACAGAGAAATTTCAACATTATCCTCCCCACAAGTTCATAAATGTGTAGAGCTAGGACACACGGCACAGACAATGGGAGTAACACCATACCAGCAGAGAACACAGTACTACATTTATTTTCCACACAGGAATATAAAAATTAGAGACTAACTCCCCACTCCACAAGTATGCAACACACACTGCACAGAAACAGTAGGATTTGGAGTGCACATCACCAGAAAACAGAGATTATAATATATCTTACATAAGAACTCCAGCACTCCAATCCCCAATGAGAAGAGTAAAATGTCACAGCAATGGGTAAATAAATACCCTTTGCACTTTTTTTTACTAATATTTGAGTTGTGCAGTTCCTCCTTTTTTGCATTACTACCATGGAACTTTGGATCAAGGATTCTACTGATTGCAACCACAAATTCAGAAAGTCCCTTCTTTACTTAGATATATACTCAATCACGGGCATAAAAATTCCTTGGTTATTTAAAAGGGTATTCCCATATCGGACATTTATAGCATATCCACAGAGGTGGCCGGTAGTACGAGCTTACTGAGCTATGCTGTTTACGTAATTCTCATAGAAGTGAATGGGAGTTATGGAAATAGCGTAGCACAGCTGTGCTTCACTATTTCCACAACTCCCATTCACTTATATTGGATTTCTTTAAAACAGCATATAAAAACATGCCCAGCCGTTACTTAGTGGCCAAAGCCCAGTGACAGTGGCAGAAGGCAGGAGGGGGGTCATGGGGCCCCATTCTAGGGATAGGTAGGATCCATATCTATCGGACCTTTATGGCCTATCCTATAGGCAATAAATATCAGAGATTGGAAAAACACTTTAAAGAAATAGTTTTTTCATACCTGTGCAATATTAGTAGAATTCAGGTCATTGGAGGTATCATTCAACACTGAATCTTCTGTGTCGATGAGATTGTCTGTAGGAACGTTCTGCACTGGTTTCAGATAAGCAATTTCATTCTGCTTTGAGTCCATAGTCACACACACATCATATGAGAATGGAAAAGGTAAACTTGTATCACTGATCTCAGAAGGACATCCCAGGGTAAATTGAGGATATACGTTTCTACGATAAGTTCCAAGAGACGTTGGTATATGACTCTGCTTACATTTAAAAATTATTGTTATCACCACTGTCATAATAAAAAAATTTGATATAAGAGTTATTGCTATTACTAGGTAAAACGTTATCTTAGGCGAAGATTCTGAAATATTAGGTTGTCGTTTTATCTCTGGGACAACTTGTTGAAAGTCTTCAGCAATAACTAAGTTCATACTGACTGTAGATGACAGAGATGGGACTCCATTATCCTTCACCAAAATTATAATTTTTTGTCTCCAAGCATCCTTATCCGGAAGGTGTCGTACGATCCTGATTTCTCCAGATTGTTGTCCAATATTAATTAATGATGGATCAGGGACTTGTAGTAAGTGATAAGAGAGCCAGGCATTGTGTCCAGAGTCAGCGTCCACTGCGATCACTTTGGTGACTAGATAACCTTTCTCAGCAGAGTGAGGAATAAATTCATATAATGCTGATCCCTCAGTGTCTGGAGATGGGTAGAGGATCTTAGGAGCATTATCATTCTTATCAATGATACATATCCTCACTGTGACATTACTGCTTAGAGGAGGAGATCCACTGTCTTTAGCCATCACCTGGAACTGAAATTCCCGCAACTGTTCATAGTCAAATGATCTCTGGGCATAAATAACTCCAGTCATTGAGTTGATGGAGATATAGGATGATACAGGAATATCTTCTATATTGCTATTCAGGATGCTATATGTGACTTTACCATTCACATTAGAATCAAGATCTGAAGCATGGACACGCTGAATTGAAGTCCCTGGTTGATTATTCTCCACAATGTAGACAATATAGTTTGTTTTCTCAAAATTTGGAGCGTTGTCATTCACATCTGAGATGATCAACTGAATGGTTTTATTAGTAGACAGTGGAGGAGATCCTTTATCCATACATTGAATAGTAACATTGTATGAAGGTTTTCTTTCTCGGTCCATGCTAGCTGCAGTTACAAGTTTATAGTAACTACTTGATGACGGAATTAGTTGAAATGCAATTGTGTCTGAAATGTAACAAGCAATATCGCCATTTAAACCAGAATCTAGATCCCGGATATTAATAATCACTATGACAGTTCCTGTAGGGGAGTCTTCTGGAACTGAAGCTGATAAAGAGGTTACTGTTATTTCAGGCAAATTATCATTCACATCAATCACCTGTATTGACGCCTTGCAATGTGTCACATGACCTCCACCGTCTTTAGCTTCTATAGTCATTTCATAGGTATCTGATGTTTCATAGTCCAAATTTCCAGTTATCTTAATATTTCCAGTTAATGTATCAATACTAAATAATTTCTGAGCAGTTTCAGGAATGTGGCTAAAAGAATATGAAACTAGTCCATTAGAACCCTCATCTTCATCAGTTGCATTCAATTGGATCACTAGAAAACCAATAGGCACATTCTCAGGTAATCTTATGTCATACGTATCTTGGGAAAATGTTGGAAAATTGTCATTAACATCCTGAACGGTGATCTTAATGATGGCAGTGCCAGTTTTAGGAGGTTTACCCCCATCAGAAGCAGTTAGAATTAATTCATAGAAACTCTGCTTTTCTCTGTCTAATGATTTTTCTAGTATAATTTCTGGATATTTAATTCCATCCTTAGTGGTTCTTTCTCCAAGCTTAAAATATTCATTCTCAGTAAAGGTATAACTTTGTATAGAATTGGTTCCTAGATCAGGATCTTGTGCATTTCCTAATGGAAAATGTACTCCAGGTAGAGCAGATTCGCTGATTCCTAGATCAAAATATTTCTTAGAAAATGTAGGTGCGTTATCATTCACATCCTGGATTTCTATAGAGATTGTATAAAAATTCAAAGGATTTTCGATCACAGCTTCTAGGTTTATGAAACAGATTTGTTTAGCTCCACATAACGACTCTCTATCAATTCTATCTGAAACAATAAAATCTCCATTTTCTAAATTAACAGCAAAATAGTGTTTCTTTGCTTGAGAAACAGTCTGAAGTTTTCTCAATTGCAGTTCCTTAACATTAATTCCTAGATCTTTAGCCACATTCCCAACTACAGATCCCCTTTTTATTTCTTCATATATTGAGTATTGTAACTGTCCAGAAATCTGCTGTAAGGGAAATAGCACAGAGAAAAATACTTGCCAAGCAATAGACTCCAAGGTGCTTCTTCTTCTTCTTCTTGTGGAATTATTCATTGTAAGCCAACTTGTCTATGCTGCTTTTCTTCTTAAAGAATTCCTCAGAACAGGAAACTAATGTAATATATCCAAGGTGTTTATTTATTTAAAGATGATCAGGGAAACCCAGACTGGAGTCTGAAGAATATTGCAGTATTTCCTTTTATTCTACACTTTGAGACTATAACTGGTTTCCTCATTCAGATATAATAAAAACATCTTACGGTCTTATAGTGACACTCGGAGTTCAAAATAAGGTATTGCAGTCATCTTATTTTCAATGCTATGTACTTAAATAAAGCCATTATAATAGTAACGTAAAAATTATAATACATCTTTGTATTACACAAATTAAATGATATGTAATAAATGACTTTCATCAGTCAAATAATGTCTATGTTCACATGATGATTATATGTACAACTATTGATTATTGTGACATTTATCATATTCCCAATTTTTTTTAATTTAAATTCAGTTTTATGCAGAAAACCAAATATTAAACAAAGACATTATAGCATTAGCGCACACTGGCTTGCACTAGTGGATGAGTATCACAAGTTGGGACCAGAAATGGAGAATTGTTTTCCTAAATAATATAAATTAAGCAGGTTTGGACAAGGTATGGGACACTGCAGACGCTTATATGATAAGGTTTTTCTTTAGGAAGATCATTCAGTTAAAAAGGGTTTTAAGGCCCATTCACACTAACATGAACAACGTCCATGTGCTGCGCATGGAAATCCGTGTGCCTTCAGTTTTTTTGACGCCCCCATTGACTTGCCTCACAGTCACGGAATCTCGGACCAAAGTAGGACATGCTCTACTTTGGATCGGAACGGAGCAACGGGACCGTCAAAAAAACTGAAGTGTGCATGGCCCCATTGAAATGAATGGGTCAGGGTGCTAGCCGTCAGAAGAATGGCTAGCACCATGAAGAATAACACTGAAGTGGACATATGGCCTTAGAATAGATCACAGAAGGCTGACCTGGAGGCCATCAAAAGCCATGGCAACTGATCTGCATTCCACAATTTCATTGCAGGGGGGCTATCGGTGAAAATAAGGAGCCACCTCCCTCGGTCTTACCGCTCAGATACCGTGGTCGCTTTTAATCACGGCATCTGAGGGGTTAAACTGCCAGGATCTAAGTAATCTCTGTTCCCGACCGCTGCAGGCGGGTGTTGACTTCTGAAACCGCACCATATTGTGATGGTGTACACGATATTGGGAGAAATCCTTGTAAATACTTGGCCAGTATAATTAAAAATCAGAAATCAAATTCATCCATTTTGAGTTGGAGGGGAGAGGATACACAGTGAGCCAGATGCAATTTTAAGGGTATTTACTGAGTTCCACAATAAACTATACTCTTCTGAGGCCGAATATAAAGAAGAAGAATTAATTGAATACTTTGGAAAATGTCCATGCCTAAATTGAGTGCAGAGCAGAGAGCAATGCTGGATCTATCAATTTTAATAGATGAGATTGTAACTTCTCTAGCGAAGACGCCTCACAATCGAACTATACAAAAAATATAAAGAAACACTGTCGGGGAGACTTTTAGAACTATATAATTACTCCCATATTCAGGATAAGCTACCAGCTCATACTGCCCCATTTCAAGGTTGAACAATGATAATAAAATATTGGCAACAATTCTGGCAATATGATTAAAAAGGTAATAACGTCTTAGGCCTCATGCACACGACCGTAGTCGTGTGTACGGCCGTGATTTTCGGGTCGGCCGGCTGCGGACTGTCAGCGGACTGTCAGCCGCAGGCCGCCCTCAAATCGCGGGACATGCACATGGCCGCCGCCATTGTTTTCAATGAGCCCGGACCGCAGAACCGGGCCGTAATAAGACATGCCCGTTCTTTCTGCGGTCCGGGCTCCCGGGCCATGCAAGGACCGCAAAAACTACGGTCGTGTGCATGGCCCCATAGAATGAATGGGGCCGCAATTCTCCCGTGGATTTTCGGGGGAATTGCGGCCGCAAAAACACGGTCGTGTGCATGGGGCCTTAATATTCACAGATTATTTGGCAATATAGAGTGGGCAGGGACGGGACGCCTCTGCTCCATATTGTCTTTAGATGCTGTAAAAGCTTCACAGTATTGAGTGAAGGTATCTCCCTTAAAGTATTGGTCAGTATGGATTTTGGCAATCGTTTATTAAATAGATTAACATTTTGTAAAGAAAGTCCAAAACTAAGATTGTTCTAAACTGATTTATTTTTTTTAGATTATTTTTAATTAAAGAGGGAAATAAGGCAGGGTTGACCCCCTATCCCCCTTACTTTTTACATCGGCAAAAAGAACATTGGCTATTAAAATTAAAGGGACTCAAAGATTACTGACTTTGGAGTCAGGGGGAGGGGGGACAAAATTTAATTGTATGCTGATGAGTTGCCGATTTTCCTGGATGACACTAAATAAAAATGTTACACTACTCTATGCTGGACATCGAGGAGTTGGTCAGTTTCTTAGGGTGTAAACTGGAGAAAATCAGTTCTGCTACCCTTGGGTCCCAGTATTGTGCTTAAGGGTCGCACAGGTTGCAGCGGTCAATCTCAGGCTGCAGCAGTCACATGGGACTAAACTACATCATCTCAGGAGGACGCCAGAGATGCATCGTAGCAGCGGCCACATGCGATAAAACAACATCATATCAGGAGGCCGGCAGGGATACGCTGCTATTGGAGACCAGGCGAGTATGGTAGTTTTTTTTTTATCTTCTCTTTCCCCCTCTTCCTTTTCTGTAATCTCTAAAGCTGTCATTTTGCCGGTTCGCGTGCTGCAAACCCAAAAAGTTTTTCATTTAGCTGAATGCAAAATGTTTGAGAACTTCAGACCGAATTCAATTAGTTTAGAATCGATTCGTTCATCTCTAGATGAAATGTGCAATATTAAAATAAAAACAAATTAAATTCACCATGTCATGCTAACCAAATAACCGGATAATCAAATTATTTACTACATTTAAGATTTGTACCCAATACAGGAGGGGTTTCTTACAACATAGAGTTTTCTTGAATACTAAATCTTAAAACATTACATTAAACCCTGTTGTGTGAATAGGGCCTAACTGTATTGCTGCAACTTGTTTGATCATGTATGCTGCCTTATCTCAGAAAATCTCACTTAAACATTTAGAAAAACTATCTAATATAGTAAATCTATGATCAAATTATATATAATGCATTAATACTATAAATATAAACCTCAGGTTCACTTATTTATGATATCTAAGTCACACAGGGTATACGTTTCACTAATGTCTATTTATTAAAATCTAAAATGTACATAGAATACAACATTGACAATTATTGTGTGATTACTTCAATACTACAATGTGGTTTTCTGTTCAAACAATATATTAATCCACTATTATTTGTTAGACGGTGGTTTAAAGTTCACATCCTGTTAAAAGGCGTCTCAGTCTGCTGCTCAGTTCCTCTACCGTTCTTTATACCGCAAAGTTGCCTATTCTGTATGGCTGCTATATACAACCACAAGCTGACCGGAAGCTCACCAGCAAATCAGTGCATGGAGCTGTAATTTACATTATTGTAAGGATAGAATAACTATTACTACAAGTAACTAAGTCACAATGAGAAAAAAGAACATTGTCTAAGTAACTGCCACATATATACTAAATTAAGCAACAGATAGCTTAGACATCAATTCTAAACTTTAACTCTTAGCATCTCATCTCAAAAATAGAGCTAGAATTTTAATTAAATTGGACAGTTCTCCTAAATGTAATCATTAATTTTACTGAGATTTAAAATGTTATCTGATGACTTTCCCAATCTCCTTAGCACCAGACTACAAACTGTCACTTTTTTAAATCATAGTGTGTGGTATATTGGAAGACCTGAAAAAAACATCAGAAAAAAAATGAAATGTTTTAATGGTATGGCTGCTCTTATCAAAAATAAACCCATAGTTTATAGATATCTTAGTTCAAAAAGGTGCACACTCTTTCAAATAAAACTGAAAAAGTTACCTATTACACCATAACATAAGCATAACATATTTTGAATGCTATTTACACGTTCTAAAGTGATTTTTTAAAATGTAAACAACAGTCAGTGTGTTCGGTACAACGTTCAATTTGGTTTTTATTAAAAACTATTTTTATTTTTTGAGATACAGCTGCTCTGTAACCTGTATGCAGAGCAGCTGTATCGTTTGCTAAGACCAGAATCCGTCAGGTCCGCGGGGCTGACCTGTAAGCTATCGGATCTAAGTTGTGAACTTAGATGAGATGGATAACAGGTGGATCCTGCGTGTCAGAGATACGCAATAGGATACAGAGCAGCTGTATCTCAAAAAGTAAAAATAATTTTTAATAAAAACTAATTTGAAAGTTAAACCAAAAACACTGACTGATATTTTTATTGCAAAAAAAAATCATTTTCAAAGGTTTACATAGGCTTTAAGCTATTAAAATGAATACTATAGTACTATCCTAATTTGAAGAATTTGTATATTATATCACGGATGTCATTATTTTTGTTTAAAGTATACCTATTGTTTCATTTTATGAATCGAAATATCTCCTCCTTAAAGGGATTTTCCGCTTTGGACATTCCATACTTGTTTGAAGGGACCCTTGACAATAAGCTGATCACAAGCTGTACTACTTTCGGGACCTGAGTTATTAGATGTGATTTATGGGGAAACCTGGCAGTGAGTGTTACATTTCCATGCAGCGCCACCACAGGGAATATTAAAGTGTAGCTAAACGTTTAACAAACGTCTGACATGTCATATTGACATGTCAGAAGTTTTGATTGGTGGGGATCTGAGCACTGAGACCTCCACCAATCGTTAAAAGCTGAAGTGCTCGTGTGAGCGCTCAGCCGCTTCGTTTCTGTTCGGCTTTTTCCGGAAATCAATGTATCGGAGGACGGACTCAATAGAAACTCTATGAGTCCATACACTGATACATCGGATTTCCGGAAATTTCCGGAAACTAAGCGGCTGAGTGCTCACACGAGTTCTTCAGCTGCTTCGTTTTAGCGATTGGTGGGGTCTCCGTGCTCGGACCCCTACCAATCAAAACTTCTGACATGCCACTATGACATGTCAGAAGTTTGTTAAAAGTTTAGCTACACTTTAAGCATTACACAGTGCCCATTCCTAACAATGGGCTGTCTATGAAGTGAAGGACAGGACAGGTCCTTCAGTGAGACAAAGGTTTTATGTAAATGCTTCCATTATGGCCAAGAGATGAAGATTCTGAACAGTGGACCCCCTTCATTAACTCAGAGTTCACTAAAAAAGTATATGAATTATGTTCTCCTTAAAGGGGGTTCTCCGCTTTGGACATTCCCTACTTGTTTGAAAGGACTCTTGACAATAAGCTGATCATAAGCTGTCTTCCTTTCGGGATCCCAGATGTGATTTATGGGGAAACCTGGCAGTTAGTGTTCAATTTCCCTGCATCGCCACCACAGGGGAAATTAAGCATTACACAGTGCCCATTCCTAACAATGGGAAGTGAAGTGCAGGACAGGTCAGGTCCTCCAGCGAGAAAATGCTTTTTTGTAACTGCCGTTCTGGCCAAGTGATGAAGATTCTGAACAGAGGTTCCCCCTCTATTAACTTCGACTTCACTAATAGGGTATATGAAAATTGGTTTTCTTATCTAATCAACCCCTTAAATTTTAAAATATATCTTTATAGGAGTCTGAGCTCGGTTCTTCTGATGGCGAACTCTAAATTCTCTGCTTCTCCTGATATAGCCATGAGGAAAAGTTATCATATTTGTGCTGCTTGCAGCCAACACTAGAGGGAGCTTATTTAAATGGGTTTGCAGTCTAAGCACATTCATCACCTATTCACGGCATAGATGATAAATGTACGATCGCTGGGGCCCCCCACTCATTACTAGAATGGGGTCCAGAACCCTGTTGCTCCAGACTGAACAATCACAGTGAGGAGGATTTTGAATTGAGCAACGATCATGCATGTGTGCTGCTGCTCCAATTAATCTTTAACGGGCCGACAAAAACAGCCCAGCGCTGTTACAAAATATACGTGGCTAATGCCATATATTGAAGATAGGGGTCCCATACCAAAGATTAAATTGGGCCTCCCATTATGGTTTTGGGTTTTGCCACCAAGTACAAAAGGGCTTAGTGTGTTTTTCCTCCTCCAAACCCTTTCCATGACCCTAGGCCCATGAGCTTTTACATAGGAAGCATAAACAGAAGTACATAAATATTTAATATTCTAAATAGTAATAGATTTATATCTCAGGAGTCTATAGGTACAGAATGTCTGGCACCTTGCGATTTGCCCACTAAACATGCCACAACTTAAAGGGGTTGTATTTTTTGACAAACCCTTATCGAAATGCCCAATTTGGCTATATGGATATAATAGAGGGGCGTCTTCTGTTCAGGGCAATACTATTAGCAAGATCAGAGAGAACCAGCCCACCTATAGATGGCTAATTGATTTTAAAGTACAATGCTTCATTTCTTGAATATATAGGGTCCGTGCTCGGACCCCTACCAATCAAAACTTCTGACATGCCACTATGACATGTCAGAAGTTTGTTAAAAGTTTAGCTACACTTTAAGCATTACACAGTGCCCATTCCTAACAATGGGCTGTCTATGAAGTGCAGGACAGGACAGGTCCTTCAGTGAGACAAAGGTTTTTTGTAAATGCTTCCATTCTGGCCAAGAGATGAAGATTCTGAACAGAGGACCCCCTTCATTAACTCAGAGTTCACTAATAAAGTATATGAATTATGTTCTCCTTAAAGGGGGTTCTCCGCTTTGGACATTCCCTACTTGTTTGAAAGGACTCTTGACAATAAGCTGATCATAAGCTGTCCTCCTTTCGCGATCCCAGCTGTGATTTATGGGGAAACCTGGCAGTTAGTGTTCAATTTCCGTGCATCGCCACCAAAGGGGAAATTAAGCATTACACAGTGCCCATTCCTAACAATGGGAAGTGAAGTGCAGGACAGGACAGGTCCTCCAGCGAGAAAATGCTTTTTTGTAACTGCCGTTCTGGCCAAGTGATGGAGATTCTGAACAGAGGTTCCCCCTCTATTAACTTCGAGTTCACTAATAGGGTATATGAAAATTGGTTTTCTTATCTAGACAACCCCTCAAATTTTAAAATATATCTTTATAGGAGTCTGAGCTCGGTTCTTCTGATGCCGAACTCTAAATTCTCTGCTTCTCCTGATATAGCCATGAGGAAAAGTTATCATATTTGTGCTGCTTGCAGCCAATACTAGAGGGAGCTTATTTAAATGGGTTTGCACTCTAAGCACATTCATCACCTATTCACAGGATAGATGATAAATGTACGATCGCTGGGCCCCCCCACTCATTACTAGAATGGGGTCCAGAACCCTGTTGCTCCAGACTGAACAATCACAGTGAGGGGGATTTTGAATGGAGCAACGATCATACATGTGTGCTGCTGCTCCAATTAATCCTTAATGGGCCGACAGAAACAGCCCAGCGCTGTTACAAAATATACGTGGCTAATGCCATATATTGAAGATAGGGGTCCCATACCAAAGATTAAATTGGGCCTCCCATTATGGTTTTGGGTTTTGCCACCAAGTACAAAAGGGCTTAGTGTGTTTTTCCTCCTCCAAACCCTTTCCATGACCCTAGGGCCATGAGCTTTTACATAGGAAGCATAAACGAAGTACATAAATATTTAATATTCTAAATAGTAATAGATTTATATCTCAGGAGTCTATAGGTACAGAATGTCTGGCACCTTGCGATTCGCCCATTAAACATGCCACAACTTAAAGGGGTTGTATTTTTTGACAAACCCTTATCGAAATGCCCAATTTGGCTATATGGATATAATAGAGGGGCGTCTTCTGTTCAGTACAATACTATTAGCAAGATCAGAGAGAACCAGCCCACCTATAGATGGCTAATTGATTTTAAAGTACAATGGTTTATTTCTTGAATATAAAGACTGTCTAGACGCTTCCTTCCCCCATGAACAGCTCATCAGATGACTTTTCACGTGAGAAAGGAATGTCAAAAGTGGACAATCCCATTTAAAGAAACTCTGTCACCACATTATAAGTGCTCTATCTCCTACATAAAGAGATGGGTGCTATAATGACAGCAGTGCTTTTTATTTAGAAAAACAATCTATTTTTACCACTTTATGAGCGATTTTAGCTTTATGCTAATTACTTTCTTAATGCCCAAGTGGGCGTGTTTTTACTTTAGACCAAGTGGGCGTTGTACAGAGGAGTGTATGACGCTGACCAATCAGCGTCATACTCTTCTCTCCATTCATTTACACTGCACTGGCGATATAGCTATATCGCTATGTGCAGCCACATAAACACACTATAACGTTACTGCAGTGTCATGACAATGAATATACATTACCTCCAGCCGGGACGTGATGTGTATTCAGAATCCTGTCACTTCTGTAGCGTCTCTCTGATAGTTACAGCAAGGCAAGCGTAATCTCGTGAGATTACGATGTGAACTGTCATTTAAAACAAGATTATGTTTGCCTTGCTGGAAATCTCACAGAAAAGATTCCTGGCTCGAGGTAATGTATATTGATTGTCAGGATACTGCAGTAATGTTATAGTGTGTTTATGTGGCTGCACATAGCGAAATAGCTATATCGCTAGTGCAGTGTAAATGAATGGAGAGAAGTGTATGACGCTGATTGGTCAGCGTCACACACTCCTCTGTACAAAGCCCACTTGGTCTAAAGTAAAAACATGCCCACTTGGGCATTAAGAAACTAGTTAGCATAAAGCTAAAAATCGCTCATAAAGTGGTAAAAATAGATAGTTTTTCTAAATAAAAAGCACTGCTGTCACCTACATTACAGCGCCCATCTCCTTATGTAGGAGACAGGGCACTTATAATGTGGTGACACCATCTCTTTAAGTCATATATGGCTTTAAAATATGTTTATGTTCTCTTTGGGGAAAAAAAGCAGAGATTCCAGAGTCTACAATATACTTGCCTAAGCTATGATTCTCATTTTTTTCTATTCTCATTTATTAATATTGATGATGTATTTCCAACTTTAATTTCAATCTTCTTCTTTGCCTGCACACTTCACCATATGCTCCAATGCAGTTGGGATGTAAATTGCTATACACACCGACTCACTAGAATAGACTACTGTAACAACTGGACACATGTACTAATACTGGCATAGTGCAAGTAAAGATGTAAAAAAAAAAAGATTACAAGTAAGTATTTGATAAATATATTATTTATGCTGCACCCCCATTCTGTTGTAGGCAATAATAACAGAAAACTAAATTTCACTCAATTATAAACTCATGTTTTAGGAATTCCTATTTTAAACTCTCTTCCCATGTCAAATTAAGGCTTCCATATGTCAAATTTCACCTACATACATACACTGTTATTTATTTATTTAAATGAAAAACATTATCTATTGAGATTCATAATATTAATATAACCATTACCAAAATATTGCTAACAAATCCATCATACCTGTACATTGCTGCTTGCTGTAATGTGGATATTTGCTGAATCTGTTCCAACAGCAGAATCATCAGTGTCTATGAGATTCTCTGTAGGGACGTTCTCCACTGGTTTCAGATAAGCAATTTCATTCTGCTTTGAGTCCATAGTCACACACACATCATATGAGAATGGAAAAGGTAAACTTGTATCACTGATCTCAGAAGGACATCCCAGGGTGAACTGAGGATACACATTTCTATTGAACGCTGCAAAAGATGTTGGACTATGAGTTTTCCTGCATTTAAAAATGACTGTGATCAACACTGTCACGATGAATAACAGAGAGATCATGGCTATGGCTATTACAAGGTAAAAAGTTGTATTAGAAGCCGTTGCTGAGTTATTGGGTTGGCGTCTTATCTCTGGTACAACTTGTTGAAAATTTTCAGCCACAACCAGGTTCAAAGTAACTGTAGATGACAGAGATGGGACTCCATTATCCTTCACTAGAACCACAACTTTTTGCCTCAAAGTTTCTATGTCTGGGAGATCACGTCCAATCCTGATTTCACCATTATATTGGCCAATTGTTAATAAAGATGGATCAGGAACTTGTAGTAAGTGATAAGAGAGCCAGGCATTGTGTCCAGAGTCAGCGTCCACTGCGATCACTTTGGTGACTAGATAACCTTTCTCAGCAGAGTGAGGAATAAATTCATATAATGCTGATCCCTCAGTGTCTGGAGATGGGTAGAGGATCTTAGGAGCATTATCATTCTTATCAATGATACATATCCTCACTGTGACATTACTGCTTAGAGGAGGAGATCCACTGTCTTTAGCCATCACCTGGAACTGAAATTCACGCAACTGTTCATAGTCAAATGATCTCTGAGCGTAGAGAACTCCAGTCATTGAGTTGATAGAAACATATGATGTCACTGGAATGTCATCAATATTTCTGTTAATGATATAATATGTGACCCTAGCATTCTCATTTTCATCCAGGTCAGATGCATGGACACTATGTATTGATGTCCCTGCTGGGGTGTTCTCTGGAATATAGGAAATATAAAGGGGTTTATCAAAGATTGGTGCATTGTCATTAATATCTGAGATAGTAATGTGAACTGTCTTCTCAGTTACCATTGGAGGAGAGCCTTCATCTTCTGCTATAATTGTGATGTTATATGCTGAGGTTCTTTCTCTGTCAAGTGGTCCGGAGGTTATAAGTTTATAATAACTATTGGATGATGGAACTAATTTCAGTGCCCGTGTATCGGTTATGTGGCAGTTCACTTCTCCATATTTACCAGAATCCAAATCCTTCACATTAATTAATGCCACAAGGGTCCCAGGAGCAGAATCCTCTGGAATTGGTGTAGACAGTGATGCAATAGTTATCTCAGGAGCATTGTCATTAATATCCGTAATCTGTATTAAGACAGAACATTTGGCAACTAGGCCTCCACCGTCAGCAGCTTCCACTGTCATTTCATAAGTCTGAGTTGTTTCAAAGTCCAGTTTTCCTATTGTCTTAATGATTCCAGTCAGAGAATCAATAGTGAATATTTGTCGTGCATATTCCGGAATATGACTAAATGAATATGAGATTTCTGCATTGGATCCTTCATCTTTATCACTGGCATTTAATTGTAGAACTACTAAACCAATGGGCAAATCTTCATTTAAACTAATTTTGTAGCTTTTTTGACTAAACACTGGATAATTGTCATTTACATCCTGAACATCAATCTTGATAATGGCAGTTCCGGTTTTCTTAGGTCTTCCTCCATCAGAAGCAGTTAAGATTAATTCATATTTTTGTTGCTTTTCTCGATCTAAAGATTGTACTAAAGTGAGTTCAGGATATTCCATTCCAATCTCAGGTTTTTGCACCAATGAGAAGTATGAGTTGGGACTTAGACTATAACTCTGTAAAGAATTGGTGCCTACATCCGGATCTCTTGCATGTTCAAGAACAAATCGTGCTCCAGGCAAAGCAGATTCACTTATTCTAATATGAAATATTTCATTAGAAAAACTTGGTGGATTATCATTTATATCTTGTATTTCAATTTTTACTGAATAAATGCTTACTGGATTTTCTGACAAAATTTCAAGATCCAGAAAGCAGCTCTGCTCTGATCCACAGATCTCCTCCCTGTCTATTCTGTCACTGACATATAAATTGCCATATTCTGTGCTGATATTAAAATAATTTCTGTTGTGATGAGAAATGATTCTTAATTTTCTTGCTTTAAGGTTGCTGCTGCTGTTCAATCCTAAATCTTCTGCAATATTCCCAATAATAGAATTCAGCTTCATTTCCTCTACAATTGAGTAGTAGAACTGATTAGAAGCAGCCATAGAAAAGAAACAAAAGTAGAAAAATAGTACTTGCCATGCCATGTCCTGTGTATAGTAAAATGCTTAATCCTCGAAGCTGTTTCCTTAGCATCCAAATAAAGGTGAAACCAAAGGGTGGAATCCAAACACAATGTAAAGGAAAATACAGGAATGCAGCCTGGCTTCTTGGTCAGATCTCTAGTGTTTTTTAAAAAAAAAGAATCACCAGCTCCACACGCTGTTCAGATTGATTCTCTGTATCGTTAGGCAACAGCACCATCATGAGGATTAATTTAGGTATTACAAATAAACGTTCACAAAGAAACATTACTGATTATACTACAAATTTGAAACAAATTGTTGTGTTTATTTATAATAAAAATTAGTGATTCATCTGAAAAGATTTTTTTAAATATGTATTCTTCAAAATTATTTTTAAATGTTAAATGCAATCTATTAGTGTTAATGATATGTGGCTGTTGAGATGTAGTGGTGTAAACCATTACATGTGTGGATCTTTAACTTGATCAATGATAATTCTAAAAAATTCTTTAGCTGAATAGAAAAAATGTAACGTTTTACTTTGTTACATAAATATAGAAATTATTTATATAACACCAAAGAATGTTATCTTAGAATATAAAGGAATGATCTTGATATACTCCAAATGTTATATTTCCTTGCTTATAATTATACACCAGTACAAATATAATATGACATTATATTTAAATATCCATAGACATAAAAAAAATATGATAAACCATACAGTCAAATACATCATAATTGCTTCACATTAATAAAGCACTGACATTAACCATTTTTTAATTTCATTAAAGTTGTTCTATAAAATTAATGTCTCTTTTTTTTTTTTTATTTGATGATTAAAACCATTCCTTAAACATTGAAACCTTAGTACAGCTCAAAATAGTAAAAAAAAAAAAAGTTTATGATGTTACAGATATAATTACTACAATCTTTTAAAACAAATTATCTTTTTTAAATGTATTAAGTTTTTCAGTAAATCATTTCATGGAAGTAAATCATTATTTGCTTTGTATGACTCAATATTTTTTTTTAGATTATAACACTTTTACTTTAGTTCAATATGAGTTGTTCCTTATGATTCCCAATAACAGTTTTCATGGGTTTACCTGATTTACATTTTCTTGAACAAGCCAAAATTTTTAAAGAGCAAAACTTATAGTGACAACTAATATATATTGACACAATGTGTAATAAAAACTCTGTGGTCAGTAATTTTAAAGCCTAATGTACATGTTGTGTTTAAAACAATGCAATAAATCACGATGCAAACAAACTGATATAACTATAGCACTAGTATAAACAACACAATGTGCAAAAACTTGATTTTGATGCATGTGCCCCTGTCGCTTAATATCTGGGTTTAACAATCTATTATTTTTTCACAATGTATGACAAATTAAGGTTATCACATATCATCCCCAAAATAAAAGTGAGGCACCAAATGCTCAATTATTGTATCAACAATGCAATAAATTCAGAAGATGGTGTGTAGAAATCTGCAGAACTGATTTTTAGTGTGTCTAGTGGTGTTGCAAGCCCTAAAGCATATGTGCCCCCCACTCACAAACACTAAAAAACTAAATATCTATATACATATACAGTTATCAAATCATACCACAATACCAGGACCAAATATTTTCACCATAAAGAGATTAAATCTTACCTGCATATTGGTACTCAACACAACTCACTATACAAGGAGCAATATTACCAATAGTAACACTATACAAGATCCAAATAATACAGCCACACCATAACCACATATTACAACCACATGCTGACTGAATAATATTACCATATTGTTACTGAATAAAAAAAAACACTGTACAAAAAACAATATTATTAGTATACAGTGACCATATAGTGGTAGATACTAGTCCTACCCAGGCGCTTGGCAGACCATAAAAGTGATTACAGTACAGGTATATACAGTGACTCACAGGTTACATCTTTTCAGATTGGAGTTGTCCACTTTCCCTTTTCTTCTTTACCCAGCCCAGACTGCTATGACAACTGCTTCCAGCCATGACTTATGTTATCTTCCCCCCCTATACCCCACCCTCTAAACAAACTCCCCATCTACAGTGCCCCAGACTTTAATAATGATCCTTTGGTGCTCAACACAATAAAAGTGCCCTCTCAGTAACCGTAAACGCTTTGTGCCCCTACACAGTAATAATGCCCCCTTTGTGCCTCCATGCAGTAAAAGAGCCCCCTCAGTAATAGCACCCTCTTTGTGCCCTTACACAGTAATAAAGCCCCCTTTGTGCCCCCATACAGTAACAATGCCTCCGTTGGGACCGTCTTGGTACCCCTATACAGTAATAATGCAACCTTTTGTGTCCCCTTACAGTAATAATGCCTCCTTTAGTGGCACCATACAATAATAATGCCTCTTTAGTGGCCCTATAGAGTAATAATGCCCCATTTGCTCCAAATAAATGAAAATTTTAAAAAAAAACTCTGAAACTCACCTAAACATTGTTACCATGATGAGCAGCAGGGTTCCCTTCTTCCTCTCCTCTAACAGGCGCAGCAGGCGTACTGCAGTGATTGTGTCACCTGTGCCATGATGCTGATGCCCTCTGCGTCCCCGCTCCTTGATTAAGGATCAGCTAGCTGCCATTAGTGGATCCTTTCCATGAGCAAACGCAGGATTTTTAAAGGGGGGTTTTCAAATGTATATTTTTCAAACCAATTTATTTTCACCACACTCCCACTGCCATCTGGTTTTTATGCCACGGGTATTGGTGTGCACATATTCCCCAGGCTAGCCCCTTATATTACAAGCTCTAATATAAAGGAACAGGCTAGTGGATAGGTGCTGAGCACTACTTTTAGCATCAAAACCAGTGTAGATAGTGCCGCACTTAGTGCCTCCTGTAGATAGTGCACTCTGTAGATAGTGCCACAGTCCCTCCTGTAGATAGTACTTCAGTGCCCCCTGTAGATAGTGCCACACACAGTGCCCCATGCAGTGAGGGACAAACACTGTCCCCTGTAGATAGCACCACAGTTCCCATATAGATAGTGCCACAGTGTCCATATAGATAGTGTCATAGTGTCCATGTAGTATCATAAACTCCCCTCTGTAGATAGTGCCACAATGCACCATGTAGATAGTGCCACAGTGATCCATGTAGATAATGCCACATACAGTGCGCATACAGTGTCACACACAGTGCCCATGTAAATATTTTACATTGTACATGTATTTTACATTGCACATGTAGGGAGTGCCACACTGCCCCCTGTAGATAGCATCACAGTGCTTCCTGTAGGATAGCCACACTGACCCCTGTAGATAGTGCCACTCATAGTGCCCCTTTATATAGTTCCACACACTGCACCCTGTATATAATGTGCCTCAGAGTGTCCCCTGTAGATAATGCGCCTCCGAGTGCCAATGTAGATAATGTCACATACTGCCCCCTGTAGATAGTACCATACTGCCCATGTAGATAGTACCACATATGCCACTGTGCATATGTAGATATTCCCCCTGTACATAGTGCCACATTCACCTGTCTTCCTGCACCATCCTTTCCTCCAGCAATGCAGGTCTGGTCTCCTCTGACCAGGCCTGCTTCAGCAGAATGACGCAGGTGTCATCACGCCGACGGTATCAGAAGAAAAGCGGCGCATGGCGGAGAAAGAAAGTAATGATTCCCTTGCCTTGCCAGCGCTTTCAATTGAGTCCCGTTGTATGTGGGGGTGCTGCCGGGAACGAATGGAAAGGGGGCAAGTTGGTGGCAGAGGGCTACATTTTTTCCACAGTTGGCAGGGAGCCCCTGTGGGGATGGGGTCCCTAGGCAATTTCCCAGTTTCCCTCCCCCAACGCCGGCCCTGAGCATCCCTTATCATATCATTGTTGATCTCAGTCTATTAAAAAAATGAAAATGTTTCACACTCTACAGACATGTCTTCAATTAAGTTTGACTCAAAAGACTGGGAGCAATAAGAAGATTGTTCTCACTCTGTGAATAAATTCCAAAGAAACCTTAAGGAGGGATGGGTTGAACCCTCTGGGTGACCAGATATCAGAAGAAGCAGTCCTATGAGTATGAATGTCTGACAATGGTAACTGTCACATTGCTACCAGGGGCATATAGGGAGGTGTGGGGGCCCCATAACAAAAATTAAAACGTTTCCCCCTTCTGGTAATGG
This sequence comes from Rhinoderma darwinii, assembly GCF_050947455.1. NCBI lineage: Eukaryota > Metazoa > Chordata > Amphibia > Anura > Rhinodermatidae > Rhinoderma > Rhinoderma darwinii. The sequence continues at coordinate 35,539,613 of NC_134689.1, forward strand.
TTACACTACCATCTCTTGGGACAGGTATGCTTGGTGCTTGTCTGCCCCCATTTAATTTCTATGATCCTTTGGTTAATCCCCTACATACTTGTCTAAAGGACTTGTGGTAAAGGTAGCCCTCACATGTTCTCACCATCCATTAAAATACCAGCTACAAACCTGGCCAAGCCTCCTGTCTCCATGAGCCCCATAGAAGGTACACATGGCCTAAATATGCCTCAATAATACATATGCCATTGAAAGCTACTGTCACAGATACTCATGGTAGAGGAAGTTGATTACACAAACAGCTAAAAAGATTAAAAAAGAAAGTCTGAACATAGTTAGAATATACAAGTATTCAAGATTCTGTTATATTTGGCTAAAAGTATACTTTAAAAATGTTAAAGGCGTTGTCTGCTTTAGATTATTTATTTTTTTTGTTGGAAGGTTCCCCAGAAAATAAACTGATCAAAGACTATTCTCCTGCTGGGACCCCTACCAATCAGTTATAATCTGCAGGCAATAGGTGTTTAGTCCTCCTGGATCGCCACCACAGGAAAAATGATGAGTTACACAGATCCCTTTGAAATCAATGGGCTGCCTGTGTACTGCATAGATGTATGTGGTGCTTCAGAAATAGAAATGCTCTTTGTTGTGGTTATCTACTCCAGCTAATTGACAACGTTTCCCAATGAGGGTCAATGCTAATTTATATCAGAATTCCCAAATTGTATATTAGGAAATGTTTTTTCTTAACCACCCAAGCCCTTTAAGTTTTCAGTGACAATTATTATAATTTATATCAAAACAATGTGCCCACATTTTTTTTTTACCATTTATCTATCAGCACTATTGTTTTACTCTAAAATGTTATGTTTTTAACATCCCTGAGTTAGTAAATTTTAAAGCTAGGTAAGAAAGGGATAAGCCATGTAGCTCTTTGTCCCATTTTGAAATCATAAACTTACTATCAAAATAAAGCATCAAGACAAATGGATATGCAGCTTTGATTTTTCGATATTAAACTATGCTATAAGAGGTCTTACAATGACTTCTTGTTACCATGAATGCATAGATGCATAGATTATATTATTAATACTGTACAACTTAACTTTAACAGGTAAACTTCACTGATTATAGTACCATGTATGCTAATTACTACTTGGGGGCTGACATTTCATTTAGCGGTGAGATCACTCTGTGAATAGGAGATCATTGCTATTTATATAACTGCCGATAGATATAAAGATAGATAGATGGATAGATAGATAGATAGATAGATAGATAGATAGATAGATAGATAGATAGATAGATAGATAGATAGATAGATAGATAGATAGATAGATAGATAGATAGATAGATAGATAGACGGACGGACGGACAGAAAGGCACTTCAAATAAATAACCATCTTATATTTTACACAGAATAAGCAAACATATTGAAAATTTAACTTGGCACAAAAAAAATATGAAATATAATTTTGACGTTTTAAACACATCCTCCAAGAAAGTAAGTAATTACTAAATATAATTCAGTAGTTTCAAGAATGTAGAAAACAAAGTATACCTTACCTGGGTACATTGTTCAGTTGACATATTGTTATCAACATCTGCAGAACCTCCAGTGTCTATGAGATTCTCTGTAGGGACGTTCTCCACTGGTTTCAGATAAGCAATTTCATTCTGCTTTGAGTCCATAGTCACACACACATCATAGAATGGAAAAGGTAAACTTGTATCACTGATCTCAGAAGGACATCCCAGGGTGAACTGAGGATACACATTTCTATTGAACGCTGCAAAAGATGTTGGACTATGAGTTTTCCTGCATTTAAAAATGACTGTGATCAACACTGTCACGATGAATAACATAGAGATCATGGCTATGGCTATTACAAGGTAAAAAGTTGTATTAGAAGCCGTTGCTGAGTAATTGGGTTGGCGTCTTATCTCTGGTACAACTTGTTGAAAATTTTCAGCCACAACCAGGTTCAAAGTAACTGTAGATGACAGAGATGGGACTCCATTATCCTTCACTAGAACCACTACTTTTTGCCTCAAAGTTTCTATATCTGGAAGATCTCGTCCAATCCTGATTTCACCATTATATTGGCCAATTGTTAATAAAGATGGATCAGGAACTTGTAGTAAGTGATAAGAGAGCCAGGCATTGTGTCCAGAGTCAGCGTCCACTGCGATCACTTTGGTGACTAGATAACCTTTCTCAGCAGAGTGAGGAATAAATTCATATAATGCTGATCCCTCAGTGTCTGGAGATGGGTAGAGGATCTTAGGAGCATTATCATTCTTATCAATGATACATATCCTCACTGTGACATTACTGCTTAGAGGAGGAGATCCACTGTCTTTAGCCATCACCTGGAACTGAAATTCCCGCAACTCTTCATAGTCAAATGATCTCTGAGCGTAGAGAACTCCAGTCATTGAGTTGATGGAAACATATGATGTCACTGGAATGTCATCAATATTTCTGTTAATGATATAATATGTGACCCTAGCATTCTCATTTTCATCCAGGTCAGATGCATGGACACTATGTATTGATGTCCCTGCCTGGGTGTTCTCTGGAATATAGGAAATATAAAGGGGTTTATCAAAGATTGGTGCATTGTCATTAATATCTGAGATAGTAATGTGAACTGTCTTCTCGGTTACCATTGGAGGAGAGCCTTCATCTTCTGCTATAATTGTGATGTTATATGCTGAGGTTGTTTCTCTGTCAAGTGGTCCTGCAGTTTCAAGATTGTAATAATTATTGGATGATGGAACTAATTTCAGTGCCCGTGTATCGGTTATGTGGCAGTTCACTTCTCCATATTTCCCAGAATCCAAATCCTTCACATTAATTAATGCCACAAGGGTCCCAGGAGCAGAATCCTCTGGAATTGGTGTAGACAGTGATGCAATAGTTATCTCAGGAGCATTGTCATTAATATCCGTAATCTCTATTAAGACAGAACATTTGGCAACTAGGCCTCCACCGTCAGCAGCTTTTACAGTCATCTCATAAGTCTGTGTTGTTTCAAAGTCCAGTTTTCCTATTGTCTTAATGACTCCAGTCTGAGAATCAATAGTGAATATTTGTAGTGCATATTCCGGAATATGACTAAATGAATATGAGATTTCTGCATTGGATCCTTCGTCTTTATCACTGGCATTCAAATGTAGAACTACAAATCCAATTGGTAGATTTTCATTTAAACTAATTTTATAATCTTCTTGACTAAATACCGGATAATTGTCATTCGCATCCTGAACATCAATCTTGATAATGGCAGTTCCGGTTTTCTTAGGTCTTCCTCCATCAGAAGCAGTTAAGATTAATTCATATTTTTGTTGTTTTTCCCGATCTAAAGATTGCACTAAGGTGAGTTCAGGATATTCCATTCCAATCTCAGGTTTTTGCACCAATGAGAAGTATGGGTTGGGACTTAGACTATAACTCTGTAAAGAATTGGTGCCTACATCCGGATCTCTTGCATGTTCAAGAACAAATCGTGCTCCAGGCAAAGCAGATTCACTTATTCTAATATTAAATATTTCATTAGAAAAACCTGGTGGATTATCATTTATATCTTGTATTTCAATTTTTACTGAATAAACTTTTACTGGATTTTCTGCCAAAATTTCAAGGTCCATAAAGCAGCTCTGCTCTGATCCACAGATCTCCTCCCTGTCTATTCTGTCACTGACATATAAATTGCCATATTCTGTGCTGATGTTGAAACAATTTCTGTTATGATGAGAAACAATTCTTAATTTTCTTGCTTTAAGGTTGCTGCTGCTGTTCAATCCTAAATCTTCTGCAATATTCCCAATAATAGAATTCAGCTTCATCTCCTCTACAATTGAGTAGTAGAACTGATTAGAAGCAGCCATAGAAAAGAAACAAAAGTAGAAAAATAGTACTTGCCATGCCATGTCCTGTATATGGGAAAATGCTTAATCCGTGCAGCTGTTCTCTTAGTGTCCAAATAAAGGAGAAAACGAAAGGGTGGAATCCAAACACAATGTAAAGGAAAATACAGGAATACAACCTGGCTTCTTGTTCAGATCTGCAGAGTGTGTGTATTAAAAAAGAATCACCAGCTCCACATGCTGTTCAGATTGCTTCTCTGTATCGTTAGGCAACAGCACCATCATGAGGATTAATTTAGGTATTACAAATAAACTTTGTGTGCTAAGAAACAGTAATGTTTATACAAAATATTTTAAACAAATACTTAAGTGTTTGGTTACAATTAAAATTAAACTACAATTAAAATTAGAAATTAAACTTAAAATATTTTTTGAAATATGTATTTTTCAAAAATGTTTTCTTTCTTTGATTTTATGGATTAAGCACAAGTATCCACATATGGGCCACCACTAGTAAAAGTAAAGCCTGTGGACACAGTATGACATTTTATTTAAATGAGACATAAATCAATATGACAAACAATTCACTCAAAAACACAACATTATCGTCCTTACTAATCTTATAGAAAAAGTGTCATTTACAGTGATTTTTCTTTTTCTTTTATCTTGATCAATAGGCAATTAAAAATGACTGTCTTGGACACTATTTTCCTTTTTATTTTTTTATTTTTTTTATTTAATGGTAATATTTTAACTTTAGCATTGAATTTACAGTATAACTCGATATATGGCTTATATTGCTCCAATCTTTAAATTAAACTTTTTTTTCTTTTAAGTTTCTCAGTAAATTATACAGTGTAGAGAAAACTACATTTGCTTTACGTAGCTCTATAACATGCTTTAGATATCTAACACTCTTACTTTACTTATTCTCAGGTGTTTCTTATTGTAACTAATTTTACACAAAGATAACAGTTTCTATTGCTTAACTTACTTTATATTTTCTGGAAAAGGCACAGAATTTTAAAGTGCAGAATAATAAAATGCAAAAGCAATAATGAAATCTAAATTATCAGTTAATTTCTGACTTCGCAAACTTTTTCTTAGTTGTTCTAATGCATCTAAAATTAGGAAAAAGAAAGAAGTAACTTTTCAAATTGTCTTAATTAAAGATATCCTATTGTTTTGTGTCTGAAGCTTCTGTATGGGCTTATTGTTTTAATGGCAACAGATTAATCACTGGAATAGGGTATCCACTAATATTAATAAATAAATGTTATTGAGTATACTTTAAAGGGAACCTGTCACCAGCATTTCACCTATTGAACTTTACTTATCCCTCACTGGCCGGTGCATTTAAAAGTTCATTGCCGTTATCTCCTCCCCTAAACTCCTCCTCCGACTGTAAATAATGGTCTGCAAACATTTTGCGCCTTTTATCGTAATAATCCGGTGTCCGTTTGTGCGCACACACCAGAAGAGGACATCAATGCACAAGCGCGGGATTTTGTGTGCTGGAGGAAGGCGATGAGCTGTCAAACAAAAGTAAGGAGGCGGGGTAAACTCGGAAAGACTTGAATGAAGATTTGACTCTTTTCAAACGAAGATTTGACTCTTTTCAAACGAAAATATGACTATTTTATGCTCATTAGCATACGGTGTGGGAACACTAAAAAACTGAGTAATAAAGGTACAGAGCCGACTAAGAAGACAATTCTAGGTTATATAGAAATTATTTTTCACCCACTACCCCCTGGTATTGCTGGTTTAACAGGTGAAATGCTGGTGACAGGTTCCCTTTAAAATCAACCAAAATGGTGACTTAAAAAAGTTCACATAAAAAAATGAATGAGGTCCCTAGGCCATGGGATATGCTCGTATTCACGATTACCCCAATGGTGGATGTGTTTAGAAGTAGAGAGCTTAAATAAAATGATTATTAATCACCATTCAAGTCATTCAGTGCTTGCTCATTTTACACTAATAGTCTATATCAGATATTTATTTTCGTAGTTTATTAACATACAGATGCAATGACATGAGAGACTGTTGTGTTAGAGCATTAACAGTTAGTCATTTGGTTCAGCTCCTATATTTATCAGTCCCACACCCACATTAACCCAGCATTCAGGGGAATCACAGCATGGAAGATATATATGTGGCATGGAAGGCTGTTGTATTAAAGTGCTAACAGTCGTATGGTATAACTCCTATTTTCGTCAGTCCTACAGCCACATTTACCCTGTGAAAGTGACTCCATCTTGTATGGTAGGCGTCCATTTTGGATCGTTGGAATCCATCTTGTGGCCTCAAGGAGCCATCTTTAGATTAATAAGTAAAAACTAATATATTAATCTAAGTCAGCAGTTGTCTTGAAACAATTCCATGTTATGTGTTCTTGAGTTGAATGTTTTTATTATTCTTGTAAGGAGCAGATCAATCATCCTTGGTAGAATGGAGAATGACATTGTTTACCATAAGGGAGGGGGTGAGCCTTGAATAAGGGCTTTGTTTAAATGGTTTAATGTTGTGTCTCAGCCATCTTATCTGCAGTCTCCACTCTATAGTGAGATAAGAAGTAGAGACACATTAACTTGTGTATCTGAAGTGTGTCTCCCCCATGTAGCAAGGAATTGGCCACCTGGGAGACCTTTAAGGGTGAAGAATCATTATAATGCATTGAAATAAATCAGAGTCATTATCATATTGTAGATGATTGGCTGAAATCAAAGCCTACACCTTTTCTGCCCTCATACTTATATACTTGTTTGGATCAATAAAGATCAGAGGAGTATTTTGAGCATACCAGCAGTGTCTGTGTGTTATTTCTCCTCCGCGATATATCGATAACCAATAACCACTGAGATTATTTGAACCTGAACAGTTGTACTGATACAGGTGTTGGTTGACACACCTACCTAAATCTTCAGTCTAATATACTTTTGGACGAATCTGCGTCGACATACCCTGTTTTCAGGGATTCACAGCATGAAAAATATTGGCAAAGAAGACTGATGTATTGGAGCATTATTAGTTAGTAATTTGACACAGCTCCTGTTTGCATCAGTCCATGCATTGCACCTGTATACATGACTGTATGTTTAGCCTTACTCTCCCTGAAGATCCCTGAATGCAGGGTGAAACATGTTGGGGAGGCTAAAGATAACTTGACTATATTGACAGGATAAACTTAGAAGCAGATAGCTTAGGTAGTACACTCTGTTCGGAGTATGCTTCCAAGATAGTTCAGACTAGACTGTTTGGAAGAGATAGAAGGAATTTGTATATCTTTTATGCTGAGTCTCCCTGAATGCAGGTTTAATGAGGCTGTAAGACTGCTTGAAATAGGAGGTAAACTGAATGACTAACTTGTAGTACTCCAATACAGGAGCTTTTCATGCCAGCTGTATGTCCTCCATGTTGTGATTCCCTGAATGCAGGGTTTATGTGGCTGAAGGACTGATGCAGGATTGTCAAACTACTAACTTAAAATGCTCCAATACATCAGTCTTCTTTGCCAAGTACATATTTTTCATGCTGTGAATCCCTGAAAACAGGGTAAATGTGGCTGTAGGACTAACGAAAATAGGTGTTATACTAAATGACTAACTATTAGTATTTTAATACAACAGCCTTCCATGCCACATATATATTTTCCATGCTGTGATTCCCCTGAATGCAGGGTTAATGTGGGCGTGGGACTGATGAATATAGGAGCTGAACCAAATGGCTAACTGGTAATGCTCTAATACAACAGTCTCTCATGTCACTAGCATCTGTATGTTAATAAACTACGAAAATAAATATCTGATATAGACTATTAGTGTAAAATGAGCAAGCACTGAATGACTTGAATGGTGCTTAATAATCATTTTCTTTAAGCTCTCTACTTCTAAACACAACCACCATTGGGTAATCGTGAATACGAGCATATCCCATGGCCTAGGGACCTCATTCATTTTTTTATGTGAACTTTTTTAAGTCACCATTTTTGTTTATTTTAAAGTATACTCAATAAGTTATTTATTCATATTAGTGGATACCCTATTCCAGTGATTAATTTTTTGCCACGTGGTCTATAGAACCAATTTTTGGTTGATAACCAGCGATTATTTCCATGGCAACAGACAGCAGACATCAAACAAACCCTGTGTAGTCTGACTCTGCAGTCATATTGTCTTCCTTCAGCCCCCTATTTCTTAAAGACGTACATTTATTAGGCAAGCAAGATGTAGGGGAAAGATTGAAATCAATATGACTGCTGGATCAGACTACATAGGGTATAGCTATTTGTTGTCTGTTACCATGGAAATGTATAATCCATATATAGAAGCTGTACACACACTCATATATTTATATATATATATATATATATATATATATATATATATCTCAATCAGAGAATCGACAGGAGTATTTCTAGAAAATGTCAAATGTCTTCCAAATGTGGGAGTCTATGGGCGACAGATAGCATCTCTCAGAGTATCCGTCGGCCATCCATTGCCCAAAGACTCCCATGTTAAAAAAAAAGCATGTTTGTTTACCGTTTTTCTAATAGGTGGTGCAAGATTATATAGAATTGGTATCATGACAAATTGTATAACTTAATGCAATTTAAAAAAAAAGTAAGGGTGGACACATTTGTGAGTTAATTTTTAATTTAGATTGTGACCCCCAATTGTAACAGGGACTGATGTGAGTGATGACAATCTCTGTGCAGCGCTGCAGAATATGTTGGCACTATTTATATATATAAATAAACAAATAAAACTAAAATGTACAGGCAGAGAAAGGGAAAAAGGTGTCAACATGTTATCACTAGAGGGTAGGGTATCGGATGACAGATGACAGTTTAATTGTAGGCTGGATGTTATCGTATACACACAGATAATGCTCTATATGCATCTCCCATGCCACTTTTTGTTTCTGGAGGAAGCTATACTCTATTTCTTTCTATAGACTATATTAGTTTATGGACACTTTTCTGTCCATTAACTCCCATTCATTGCAGCAACCCGAGCCAGGCTTTATTGAATATACAATCATGCAGGAAAGATGTGTATTTTTCCAATGTGTTAGTCTCAGGGAAATGTAAAAAAAAAAAATAGCTACAACATTTAAAGAAAATAAAAAACACATTGGTGAAGATTTACTAAGCAAGATGCACTACAATTATGGCACAATTTGGACCAAAAAAAGTGCCATACATGGCATATGCTAAGTTTATTTTGTAATTTAGACACTTTTGCAGCTGACTTGACAGTGTCTAGGAAAAGGTGCATGGCTAAGAGTCTTTAACCCCTTAATGAACGCCGATAAGCCTTTTCACGGCAGTCATTAGTGGGCTTTATTCTGATGCAATAGCCTTTTCACAGCTCTGCATCAGAATAAATAAACAGAGCAGGGAGCCGTTAAATGTCCCTGCTCTCAGCTGCCAGAGGTAGCTGAGGGCTGGGGGCATCCCTGCTCGAACGTGTGAGATTGATATTAGTATCAATCTCACCCGTTTAACCCCTCAGATGCGGCGCTCAATAGCGAGTGCCCCATCAGAGTTGTTATGGAGAGAGGGAGGAAGCTCCGTCTCATCCCAACGGCACCCGGCGGTAAAATCGCAGAGTGTTTGTGTCTCCGATGGCAGCCGGGGGCCTGATAAAGGCCCCCAGGTCTGCCTGTAGTGAATGCCTGCTAGGCTATGCCAGAGGCATGTCCTAGCAGATGCCTGTCCGTTTTACACGGACAGGCAGTAATACACTGCAATACAGAAGTATTGCAATGTATTATAAAAGCGATTGGATAATCGCATAGTAAAGTCCCCTAGTGGAACTAGTAAAAAAGAAAGTTTAATACAGTTAATAAAAAAAATGTGAAAAAAAATGAAAAACCCACCTTTTTCCCCTTACAAAATGCTTTACTATTAAAAAAAAAAACAACTAAATAAAGCAAAAAAGTTACACATATTTGGTAAACGGCGTAGAGATTTAGGACGCAAAAAAGAGTGGCGAAATTTCAGGTTTTCTTCTATCCCCGCCAAAAAAAGTTAATAAATGTTAATCAATAAATAATATGTACCCCAAAATGGTGCTATTAAAAAATACAACTTGTCCGGCAAAAAACAAGACCTTATACAGCTATGTCGACGCAAAAATAAAAAAGTTATAGCTTTTCGAATGTGATGATGGAAAAACGTAAAAAATGGCTTGGTCATTAGGGTCCAGAAAGCAAGCAGGAGGAAGGAGTTAAATGTGCCAAAAATATTAACAGCGTGCGCTATTTTTGGGCACAGAATATTGATGTAAGGTAAACCAGCCATGAGGTGGCATAAGAAATAGAAAAGTGTTTAATATGTCTAGGGACAAAATTTGTTATATAGCGTGCGCCATTGTAATTAATTTGGCACAGTTTCTCCCTGTTCGGTCTAGTTTTATCCTGTCTATATTACGGAGAGAATTAATAAATCTGCCACATTATTTTTCTACAACATACTTACATTTAATTAAATACAGTAGATATTTTTTTTAATCCATTATTAAGGAATAACAGGGCAGGATTAAATTTGGTAAAGGCCCCTGGGATACCACAACATCAATGCAGCAGACTGCAATTAAATAGTTGCAAATGTGACCACAAATTATGAATCACCATTTGTTAAGGTTACTACTAAGGATATGCTGTTCTCCTACTCTAGTCCATCTTTACATAAACTTAACATATAGATGTGTCCACCTCTACCTTTGCTTGAATTTGGTTAAGGACTTAAATTTCTTTTAAAACAAATATTATACAATATTGTGACATACTGGCAAAACCCTTGACAGTCTCCAGCCCACATCATAACCACTGGGTTGCCACAAATAGACATATACAACATAGACACCTCGTGACAGCATATATCAAAATATTTTTTTTTCAAAGCTGGTCATCTTGCCCCACACATCTCAGTCAGGATATGTTGAAATAAGAGAAAAGGCAAGGAAGGACACATCTGTACACATATATACCTACTTAACCTAAACAAGTTAACATAAGGCTATATAAACTCTAATAAATAACCTACAAGAGCTAGAAACAAGAAAGGATTTTTATAAAATTATGAGTAATCTTTATAATGCTAAATATATATATTAAAAAGCAAATAAAATCATGGACAAAACTGAGTTACAGTACAGGATATACACCTGTCAGACTCCTATGGTCTTACTGCAATAAATATCAATATAACTACATATGAATCACTTGACATGATCAAAGGCAAACAATGAATTCAATCAGCCTACAAAAATTTGCATGATCAAAAAATGGTTAAAAAAAAGAACATGACAAGAAACCTAAACTACATATTAACATGTGGCCTGGAGACTCGGCAAGCCCTCAACATATGAGGTTTTTTTCATATACACTTATATGTGTGTACATGTATACAAGTGTTCATTTATACATAGTTCATACACACAGTTCACACACACATAATTCACAGCATTTCCCATTTCATACAAACACAGTTCATATACACATAGTTCATAAACACACGGCTCATAAAGGGTGTCGGGTCTATGCAAATTTACATGAAAAGTGCATATTTCCAGTCATTAATGGGGCATTCCTGGGCCAAGTAGGGGCAGGGCTTAAAATGCTTTGATTTGGTGAATTTAAATGTTGGTAAGTATGCTACACAAAGTCTTACTTGTATTAATCTACCTTCTTTTTTATTAAATATCAATTACATTAACGCCAACCAATCGGTTCATGACCTCTGCAGTGGATTCAATCCCCTCATGGTTATGTGACCGTAATGTCATTAAAGGTCCTCCAATCCTACTAGAGGTTAGTACATATAACCATCATTTATTTAGCGATAAACAACAACTTTTGTAATTGACTTTCATTGAAAAAAATACACTGTCTCATTTCTGCAGCTTCTCTGTTTCAGAGTACATTGAAGTTGCAGAAAGCCGTTTCAAATCAAATCCATCTTTGATCAGCACTGCACTGACAGCTCAGCTGACAGCGACTCCTGTGTGCTCCTGAGCAATTTTCTAAGCTGAGTTCTGATTAATGTTGAATTGATCAAAACTGAGCTTAGAAAATCGCTACACAGAAGCCACTGTCAGCCGAGCGATCAGTGCAGCTCAATGATGGATTCGATTTAGAACTGCTTTTTGCAAATTCTGTACTGTGAGATAGAGAAGCTACAGAATTGAAACTTTTTTTTAAGAAGTCAATTACAACCGTTGTTTTAATCACTAAATAAATGCATTTAATAAAAATAAAAAAAGACAGCTAAGGTGTCCGTAGTCTTTAAGTAAAGTGCACTAAGACCATTTCCATAGTTATGGGAACATAGTAAAAAAAATATACCTTACCTGTGCCACTTGTTCAGTGGGGGCATTTTCTCCAAAAATAATAGAATCATCAGAGTCTATGACATTCTCTGTCTATGTGATATAATAATTTTCCATAATTTCATAAAAGAAACTTCTACATACCTGGATATTTTTGCTTGTAGACAAGATGGCATTTATAGAATCAGTTCCAGGAGCTGCAACTTCAGTGTCTATGAGATTCTCTGTAGGGACATTCTGCACTGGTTTCAGATAAGCAATTTCATTCTGCTTTGAGTCCATAGTCACACACACATCATATGAGAATGGAAAAGGTAAACTTGTATCACTGATCTCAGAAGGACATCCCAGGGTGAACTGAGGATACACATTTCTACTATATGTTCCAAAAGATGGCGGTGTACTTGACTTCCGGCACTTAAAAATAACAGTAATTAATACTGTTATAATGAACAATAAGGAAATCAGAGCTATGGCGATGACAAGGTAAAATGTGGCATTAGAGGGAATATATGATTTATTGGGTTGCTGCTTGATTTCTGGTAAAACCTGCTGAAAGTTTTCTGCCACAACCATAGTTATTGTGACTGTTGAAGACAGAGACGGAACTCCATTATCCTTCACCAGGACCACAATCTTTTGCCTTAAAGAATCCATGTCTGGAAGATTTCGTCCAATCCTGATTTCTCCAGTATATTGACCAATGATAAATAATGATGGATCTGGAACTTGTAGTAAGTGATAAGAGAGCCAGGCATTGTGTCCAGAGTCAGCGTCCACTGCGATCACTTTGGTGACTAGATAACCTTTCTCAGCAGAGTGAGGAATAAATTCATATAATGCTGATCCCTCAGTGTCTGGAGATGGGTAGAGGATCTTAGGAGCATTATCATTCTTATCAATGATACATATCCTCACTGTGACATTACTGCTTAGAGGAGGAGATCCACTGTCTTTAGCCATCACCTGGAACCGAAATTCACGCAACTGTTCATAGTCAAATGATCTCTGAGCATAGAGAACTCCAGTCATTGAGTTTATGGAAACATATGATGTTATTGGAATATTCTCAATTTTTAGATTTCTAATAGAGTATATTATCTTGGCATTCTCATTATCATCTGGGTCAGATGCATGGACATGAAGCAGGGAAGCTCCTGCTGGGGTATGCTCCAAAATATAAGCATTATAAAAAGATTTTTCAAACCGTGGTGGATTGTCGTTTGTATCTGAAATAACTATATTCACTGTTTTCTTAGTTACCATTGGAGGAGATCCTTCATCCTCAGCAATAACCGTGATGTTATAAGTAGAATTTTTCTCTCTATCCAAGTGAGTTGCAGTCACAAGTTTGTAGTAATTATTAGATGATGGAATTAATATAAATGTAATGGTTTCTGATATTTGACATGTAACATCACCATTTTTCCCAGAGTCTAAATCCTTAACATGAATTAAAGCCACAAGTGTCCCAGGTGCAGAATCCTCTAGAATAGATGTTGATAGTGAAGCGAGCATTATTTCCGGTGCATTATCATTGACATCCACTATTTGTATTATTATAGTACATTTGGCAACAAGGCCCCCACCATCTGTAGCTTTCACAGTCATCTGGTAATTTTTTGTTAACTCATAATCCAGTTCTCCTTTTGATCGAATGATTCCAGATTGCCAGTCCATAGTAAAAACATCATTTGCTTTTTCAGGGATATGACTAAATGAATATGTCACTTCTGCATTGGATCCTTCATCTTTGTCAGTAGCATTAAGTTGAAGAACAAGTGAACCAACTGGTGAATTTTCATTTAAATTGATTCTATAGGTGTCTTGACTAAATACAGGATAATTGTCATTTGCATCTTGTACTTCAATTGTAATAAATGCAGTTCCAGTTTTCAGAGGTTTTCCTCCATCAGACGCAGTCAGAATTAATGTATACTTTTGTTGCTTTTCACGATCTAGACTTTCCTCCAGGATCAGCTCTGGATGTTTTGTTCCTTCACTGTCAGTTTTTTCCCCTAAGGTGAAATGTGGATTTGGGCTTAAAGTATAACTCTGTACAGAATTGGTCCCAATATCTTGATCAAGTGCATTTCCCAGAATAAAACGTGCACCCGGAGAAGCAGACTCACTTATTCCTAGCTCAAACATACTCTGAGAAAATGTTGGTGAATTGTCATTGATATCTTGGATTTCAACCTTGACAGGATAAACATTTACAGGATTTTCAGCCAGAATCTCAAGGTCCATAAAGCAGCTCTGCTCTGATCCACACAACTCTTCCCTGTCTACCCTGTCACTGACATATAAGTTGCCATTTTCTAAACTGACATTGAAATAATTCTTGTTGTTATGAGAAACAATCCTTAATTTTCTTATTTCTAATTCATTAGTATTTAATCCCAAATCCTTCACTAAATTCCCTACTACAGCATTTATCTTCATCTCTTCTAGAATTGAATAGTGAAGCTGATTAGAAGTTGCCACAGAATATAAGATAAAACACAGAAATATTACTTGCCATGCCATGTTGTATAGAGAAGAAAAGTCTCGTGCTATTCTTCAAAATCCAAGAAAAACTGTAATGCAGAATCCTGAATCATAGGAAGAAAATAATCCAAATTCTAAGAGGAGTAGTAGAAATGTCACTATCCTTCATTGAGATCTGCAGTGTGTGAGTATTGTAACATTACCAGCTCCCCATACAGAATATTCAGCTTGTCTACCATCTTATCCAATACTGACATCATGAGGATAAATGTAAGAACTGCAGCACTATTCTTCGAAAACTAAGCATACTCTTTACATTTATCTTATCATCAATGAACTTGCAACAAATAATAAAGAAAACCAAAACATTGATTAATTAAATGTTTTTTTTAAATATAAACAACAGACAAAAGGGAAGATCTGCCCCTCATTTACCATCCGTCCCCAACTTAAACAATCATGATTGCTCTCTTTTCCAGACTCATGTATGCAATCCAATATTGCCATTGACAATAGGACTTTTCAAGTCTTGAATTGACCCTAAAATATGATTTTTCATATATGATTACTCTGTTCAGATGTCTTCATCATTCCAAAAACCCCGGAGAGAGCCTTACACAACAAAGACTTACATCCAGTTCCTATGTCATTTTGGGTCATTTCAAAGTAGGTATGCAGGGTCCTCATCAGGTGCTAAACATTTTAAACATTTAAGGGCATTAATAATATTACATTTTTTCAAAATGTTGATGTCTAATGAAGTCTGTGGTTTATCATAAACTGTGAAATACGGTGTGCAAAATGTAATGACAACTGTTTAGTGCCTTTGTATATATTTTTATATTTTACCTCTGGCATTGGACCCATATCCCTTTCCCATTTAACCTTACTCTTATTAAATTATGAATACTATAGACATAGTGACATTATCTTGTTCAAAGCCAAAATTAAACCCTTCTTTTTACTTTGTCTGTTTAATATAGTGTATATTAAAGATTCTCATTAATTAAATCTTGACTTCTATTCCATTTTATTAAATATGTAAAAGATTTGTGCAAACTATATAAATCCATACCTTGGAAAGGAACCTTCCTTTTGCAGCCCAAATGTATTATCCACGTTATGTTTCCCCACTTTCCCAGGAACTCTGTGTTTATTGCAGTTTCATTCTAGCCCACACAGCTTTGGAATTGACTTGCAATAATATAATCACAAATTTGGGAAATAGAGACCTCCATGCTCAATTTTTTTTTTTTTATTGTTCATTTGCTTACTAACTGAAAAATGAAGCAACTTTCTAAATAGACTACATTAAAAATTTCCTACAATTTTGCTTATGTAGAGTCTGTGTAACTCCTGTAGACAGCCAATCTCGTGCAAATTTTAACTTAAATCCATCAGTCCACTACTCCTGATGCCTGACTCAACAGCTCTCCCCTTTCTCTTCTATCGGTATTGGAGACATCAACAGGGAGGGACAGTGGAGTTGCACAAAGCAGACTAATGTATAGAGTGAATGAAAGCTTTTAAGCGTTCAGGGAGGGCAGATCACACAAGTTGTTAGTATCATAGTGTAGATAGGGAAGAGATCACATAGGTTATCAAGATGCTTTCTCTATACTCTGACCTGCTGCGTACAACCCCACCCTTCCTTCTGCTATCTCGAACACAGAGAAGAAAGGGGGGAGAACAGTTGAGTCAGCCATCATAAGCAGGGTGGATTAAGGGTACCATGGGCCTCGGGCACTTTTTCAAGTCTGGGCCCCCCAAACTCTGAAGACAGAACTCTGAAGACGCTGTACTGTATACATTTGCAGATTTCTGTTTAGGCAGTCACAGATCTGGCACGGTTTTTAATTAGCTGTAAAAGCAGAATGAGCCATACAGAATAGAATACACTAAAGGGGTCAGGAGCTTTATAACTTTTTTTATTTTTACGTCAATGGAGTGGTGTGTGAAGGATTATTTTTTGAGGGAGGAGTTGTAGTTTTTATTGTCACCATTTCATGTACCAAAAAATGGGGGAATTGGAAAAAACTGAGATTCCTCCATGGTTTTTTTGGGTTTAGTTTTTACAGTATATATTTACATTCTTTTAAGGTAAAAGTACATTTAACATCTACTTTTACCTTAAGAGAAAGTAAATATATACAGCCCCAGAACCAAGCTCAGTACATATATAGAGGACCAGAACTAAGCTCAGTACATTAATACAGCACCAGAACAAAGCTCAGTACATAAATATAGTGCCAGAACTAAGCTTAGTACATATATATTTAACTCCTGAACCAAGCACAGAACATATATATAACTCCGGAACCAAGCTCAGTACATAAATACAGCCCAAGAACCAAGCTCATTAAATACATACAGCAGCTGAACCAAGCTCAATACATAAACAAAGCAACAGAAACAAGCTTAGTACATATATACAGCACCAGAACAAAGCTCAGTACATATATACAGCATCAGAACTGAGCTCAGTACATAAATACAGCATCAGAACCAAGCTCATTACATAAATACAGCACCAGAACAAAACTCAGTACATATATACAGCCCCAGAACCAAACTCAGTACATAAATACAGCACCAGAACCAGCCTCAGGACAAATATACAGCACTAGCACCAAGCTCAGTACATATATACAGCACCAGAACAAATACAGTTCAGTACAGAGATAATTTGCAAATTCAGTTTAACCCCTGCCGTATAAATTTGTACAATATAAAACGACAGCTCCCAGTACAGCCTGAACAATGGTTAGGATATACTGGGAGTTGCTGTTTAATAAAAAAAAGACTGCTACCATCCGTCATCTCGCTGCAGATCATACAGTGACTACAGTACTGATCAGTCACATTGAGAATAAACATTTGCATTGAGTGACTCACAGGTGACGTCTCAAATTCTTTTTCTTTCTTTTTCTCATTTCTTCTCCATCCAGTCCAGACCTCTATAATGACTTCTCCCGTGCACGGACCATTTCTGCAGTTTGCAGCTCAGATGTCTTCGGCTCCTCACTTTTCCAACATTTCCACACCTATAGACGAAGATAAAATTCCACACTCTATATTTCCGCACCTATAAACGAAGATAAAATTCCACACTCTATGCCTCTAAAAAGAATATTATCATACACTGTGCCCCTGAATATAATAGTACTATACACTGTGCCCCTGAATATAACAGTTTTATACATTGTGCCCCTGAATATATTAGTACTATACACTGTGCCCCTGAATATAATAGTACTATACACTGTGCCCCTGAATATAATAGTACTATACACTGTGCCCCTGAATATAATAGTACTATACACTGTGCCCCTGAATATAATAGTACTATACACCGTGTCACTGAATATATTAGTACTATAAATTGTGCCCCTGAATATAATAGTACTATACACTGTGCCCCTGAATATAATAGTACTATACACTGTGCCCCTGAATATAATAGTACTAGACACTGTGCCCCTGAATACAAGAGTACCATACACTGTGCCCCTGAATATAATAGTACTATACACTGTGCCCCTGAATATATAATAATACCATAAACTGTGCCCCTGAATATAATAGTACTATACACTGTGCCCCTGAATATAATAATACTATACACTGTGCCCCTAAATATAATAGTACGATACATTGTGCCCCTGAAAATAATAGTACTATACACTGTGCCCCTGAATATAATAGTACTATGTACTCTTCTCCTGAATATAATAGTACTATACACTGTGCCCCTGAATATATTAGTACTATACACTGTGCCCCTGAATACAATAGTACCATACACTGTGCCCCTGAATATAATAGTACTATACACTGTGCCCCTGAATATAATAGTATTATACACTGTGCCGCTGAGTATAATACTGCCATATACTGCGCCCCTGAATATAATAGTATTATACACTGTGCCCATGAATTAAATTGTGTCAAACACTGTAAAGTAAAGCACCACGCACTAACAATGCCTCCTGTAGATAGCGCCAGTCACAATGCTCCCTGTAGATTGTGCCAGGTACAATGCCCTCTGTAGATAATGCCCCTTGTATATGGCGCCAGTCACAATGCCCCCTGTAGATAGTGCCAGTCACAATGCCCCCTGTAGACAGTGCCAGTTACAATGCCCTCTGTAGATAATGACCCCTGTCGATAGCGTCAGTTACAATGCACTCTGTAGATAATGCCCCTTATAGATGGGGCCAGTCACAATGCCCCCTGTAAATAGTGCCAGTTACAATGCCCTCTGTAGATAACGCCCCTTGTAGATAGCGGCAGTCACAATGCCCCCTGTAGACAGTGCCAATTACAATGCTCTCTGTAGATAATGTCCCCTGTAGATAGCGCCAGTTACAATGCCCTCTGTAGATAATGCCCCCTTGTAGATATTGCCCCCAACACTGCCCAGAAAAAATAAATATTCTCACTTGTCCCAATTCCTGCGCCGTAATCCAGCGACGCAGGACTGGTCAAAGACCAGACGGCATCATCCAGCGTAACGACGCAGTTGGCGTGATGACGTCATAGCGCCGACTGCGTCAATAGTAAAGCGCTGAATGGGAGGAAGGGAATGGAACGTTTCCTGTCTCGTCAGCCCTAAAGTAAGCAATTGTATCCTCATCCTAAAGACGCGGATACAATTGTGTGAGAGGTCCTGCTTCACCCCGATTCTCTGAACCGGCTGTAATTTTAGCAGCCGGTACGGGAAAACCGGGGCGAACTGGGTCCCCTTCCAGCCTCGGGCCCCGGGAACTTGCCCAGATTGCCCTCATTATAATCTGCCCCTGATCATAAGCAGTGGACTGATGGATTTGATTAGAATTTGCAGGAGACCATCAGTATTAGAGGAGTTACACAGACTCTACAGTAGGCAAATGTTAGGAAATATTTCATGAAGACTATTTAGAATGTTGCTTTACTTTGCATTTAAGAAGCAAATTAACAAAGAGAATGTATTTCAGTTCAAAGGTTTACATAGCTTTTTAGGTCAACATATTCAAGTAAATCCTTAGATATTCTAGCCCCAAGGAAAGGAGCTTACCCGCTCTAACCCTAGACATTGGAAGACTGATAAACCTACAGTGGGGTTCAGTAGTAGTAAACTAGATTCTTCCCAGTTGATCCCCAGCCTGGAGTAAGCACTAAATTGTTCATAATTTCAGATGACATTCTCCACTAAAAATAATATTTCCCAGAAAAAGGAGCATATTGTCCGCATACAACATAATTTTTTTCCTCGTCATTACCAAAAGGAAATCCCCTTAAATTGCCCTTGCTTCTCTATATAACAATTTTATCCATCCTATACATTTCTTGACATTTACAAAATGGGCCAAGACCTTCCATAGAAAACAACAATCCACAGTGTTGAAGGCCTTCATCAAATCCAACGACAACAGCCCTCCCCACCGCCAAAGCTCAGACACTTCCTGAAGGTTAGAGAAAACCCTTCATAGATTATGTACGATGGATTTACCAAATAAAACGTAACTGGTCCGGGTAAATTACAGAAAAAAATATTGAACTAAGCTAATTTATCATTTGCCAAAATTTTGACTAGAAGTTTGCACCACCAAAACAGCTCTGACTCGTCGAGGCATGACCTCCACAAGACCTGGCATCTTTTAGCTTTGGACAAGCTTGTACAAGGACTTGTTATTCCAGCAAATGCCACAGATGCTTGATTGGATTGAGATCTGGGGAATTGAATGGCCAAGTCAACACCTTGAACTCTTTGTCATATTCCTTAAACCATTCCAGAAGAATTTTTACTGTGTGGCAGGGCGCATTATTCTGCTGAAAGTGTCCACTGTCATTAGAAAATACTGTTGGGGTATACTTGATCTGCAACAATATTTAAATAGGTAGTATGTGTCAAAACAACATCCACATGAATGCCAGGACCCAAGGTATCCTAACAGAATATTGTCCAAAACACCACACTGCCAACTTGCCGTTTTCCCATAGTGCATCCTGGTGCCATCTCTTCCCCCCGGTAAATGATGCACAAACACCAGACTGTCAACATGATATATATAAAAGAAAACGTGATTAATCAGAACAGGCCACCTTCTCCTGGATGCTAACTTGCCCATTGTAGATGCAGCCCCAAATGCAGCAATCTGCAAAGGGTGGAAGAATGTAACCCTATGCAAGTCAGCCCCTCAAAAACTCCATATATAAAGACAAATCTACCATCAGAAACAATGTTTACATCTATGAATTAATATGCTAACACCACAGGAAAATGATGAAATTACTGAGAGAAAATCGTAGGACAGCCACCTTTTACTGAAAAAATTAACTTATTTAGTGTCTCTTGTACAGGGTGGGCCATTTATATGGATACACCTAAATAAAATGGGAATGGTTGGTGATATTAACTTCCTGTTTGTGGCACATTAGTATATGGGAGGGGCGAAATTTTTCAAGCTGGGTGTTGACCATGGCGGCCATTTTGAAGTCGGCCATTTTGTATCCAACTTTAGTTTTTTCAATGGGAAGAGGGTCATGTGACACATCAAACTTATCGAGAATTTCACAAGAAAAACAATGGTGTGCTTGGTTTTAACATTACTTTATTATTTCATGAGTTATTTACAAGTTTCTGACCACTTATAAAATGTGTTCAAAGTGCTGCCCATTGTGTTGGATTGTCAATGCAACCCTCTTCTCCCACTCTTCACACACTGATAGCAACACCGCAGAATAAATGCTAGCACAGGCTTCCAGTATCCGTAGTTTCAGTTGCTGCACATCTCGTATCTTCACAGCATAGACAATTGCATTCAGATGACCCCAAAGATAAAAGTCTAAGGGGGTCAGATCGGGAGGCATTTCTTCTGCCTAGACTAGCTCTGAAAAAACATGCTGCAGATGAAAGATGAGAATGGTACAACTTCAACATATTAAAACATTACAATTCGTCCTTACACTTTTCATGAGAGTCGCATATAACACGAGGTGGTAGGCCAACGTGCCTTTTATTATTTACAGGTTTGTAGCTATGCTTACAAGGTGCTTAGACAACTACAGAATAAAGACTGGTATAATTTATTTTACCTTTCAACCCCTACATATCGAAACAGACATCAACAGATCACCATATATTACAATATTTTGCGGAAATCCTTTGACTATTCTACCTTAAAGTCGGGTATATCTTACTGGACGGAACGCCTAGACAATGTGACGCATGAAGACATTTTCACATCTATGGTAACTGCAGCTAAGCATTTCCCTTCAGCCATGTACTGGGAGTTTACTTTAAAGATAGTCCACAGAGTCTACGTTTCCCCCCACATTGGCATTTCTTATGGGGAACTCCTCTGATCACTCCTTCCCGAAATGTAACATGTCAAATGCGGATTTACTTGACTGTTTTTGTACATGTCCCTCTATTACCCTATTTTGGACACAAATTCGACAGTTTACTTCAGATTCTTTGGCATTACAATGTCCGTTTACTCTTCAGTGGGGACTTTTGGGGATTTTGCCATCAACTATGCTTAACATCCCAAAACATCATAAAAATTCCATACTTTGTGTCAGCTGCCACATGAAAATAAATTCTACAAGTCTGGATTGAGATCACTTCTCCTATCAGTCGAGTTTTTCTGGATAAACTGTCCTATTTGTTTCAGATGGATTGGGTGGAGACTTCTCTTTGTAAAGAAAATCTAATTGAAAAATGTATTTCTCTCTTACCATCACATATAAAACAAAAGCTTACTGAGGGTGTTGGTCCTACCACATGGTATTTGGAACGTCAAATGATAGGAGACGTACCATTTGCTATATAATCTCCTTTCCCTTAATAAGTTTGTAATCCCACGTCGGATGAAACAAGCGTTCACCTCTCCTTCCCTTCCGTACGACTTCTTCCCCATTCCCCAGTTTTCTTTTAGAATATATGCTCCCTGATACTGAGATAATCTTATATTTTTTGGGGAAAAATCCCACCCCTAGAATAGCTCGAGGTTAATGAACTATATTCACGGGAATTGGTTTTTTTATTTCCTGCGATTATTACAGGGCCATTTCCTTGTGCTCTTTACTTACTGTTATTAAAACTTATTTGACCTCTTTTGAAGGGATTTCCAAGGAATATGGAATTGATGTATTTACTGTTGTGCTTTTGTTTTCAATTTGTATTGAAAAATGGTTAATAAAAATATCTATTACAATTGGTACCAAAATCACAGAATAGTCTTTCAAAAACTACCAAAAAAGCACAAATAAAAGTATCATGCAATGCCCAAAAAATGCCACCACAAGGTCCAAATAACATGTCTATACAGTGCCTTAATAATAATACCATACAGTACACTAATATATTGCCCAAATAATCATATTATTTAATTAAAGTTTATAATGCCCCGCTAACACTGCTCAAGTCCCAGGTTTCCAAACCTTTGCTTCGTTCAACATGAATTCTTAATAATCATTATCAAAATAAACCATCAACAAACATTGACCAGCAGCTTGAGTAATTCTTTTTTAAGCTGTATGCCTAAAAAGACATTACATTGAATAAATATTGTATATATATATAGTTTTTTCCATACTATATAACTCTTGTTCTCTAACTATAACAGACAAGGTTCCCTGGTCAAAAGGACCATATATGCCCATTTTTATTTGGGGGCTGGGCTTGCTTTTAGTAGAGATCACTCTGTGTATAGGAGATCCTATAGAACAGTTTTTTATATGTACTTTTTATTATTGCCATTAAGTCGGAAGTATTCTCTGGGGCAGATTTACTAATACTGTCTGGATTAGCGTAAACTTAGTCAAAGCCGTCAAAAAATGCTACAAATGTAAAGGATCTGCCAGGCACAGCTTCGGGGTTAACGCCCATAGATAATCAGTCTTCACCTGAGTCTATGTCTCTGAGACTGAATCCAGCTTCCACCACTCAGGCTGGCAGGCTTAGGAGTGGGAGAGCCTATCGCAGCCTGGCCAGACTCAGCTAGCTCCCGCCCTCTGTCTATTTATACCTGCCTTTCCTGTTCCTCCTTGCTTGTGATTCTTTCCGTGTGGTTTCCTGGCCCAGCTACAGCTCCTACTATTTGATCCTGCTCCATACTGACCCTGGCTTACTGACTACTCTCCTGCTCTGCGTTTGGTACCTCGTACACTCCTGGTTTGACTCGGCTTGTTCACTACTCTCCTGCTCTGCGTTTGGTACCTCGTGCTCTCCTGGTTTGACTTGGCTCGTTCACCACTCTGGTTGCTCACGGTGTTGACGTGGGCAACTGCCCCTTTCCCTTTGCTTTGTATTCCCTTGTATGTTTGTCTCGTGCACTTATTGAGCATAGGGACCGCCGCCCAGTTGTACCCCGTCGCCTAGGGCGGGTCGTTGCAAGTAGGCAGGGACAGAGTGGCGGGTAGATTAGGGCTCACTTGTTCGTTTCCCTACCCCCGTCGTTACACCAAATTTGTGAAAGTATAATAAAATTGTTGCATCTTGCTAGACATTCTAGACACTTTTCTCTTCCTTATACCTCCTATTGGTTGGCTTAGATTATGCCAGTTTTTGGCTCAATTTTAATAATAAATGTGGCACACACCATGTATGCCAGAATTCTGGTGAATTTTGAAAAGTATATCTGTCCCTCTATGAGTTAGAGATAGATTATTTTTTTTATCTAATTTTGCATGATAGAGAGTTCAGAGCATCATGCTTTTGTGCTTTATATTAATATGCTAACTGACATAAACGTTTCACAGTTTCTAACTAAAGATATTTTACCTAACTTCTAAACAAAATAATGTAACTACACATGATTGAAGAAAAATAAATAGAAACCGATTATTTTCCACTCTGAGAATTATTTAATTATTTAAGATGATTATAAATAGCAGCCAAAACTATGCCACACTTTGCTCGTGCCATGGGTAACACGCTGTAATTAAGTCCCTCCAGTTTATATGGCAAGATATTGGTAATTTTATACCCCTACTTAAAACATGCATGCAATATCAATATAAAGTATTGCCTGCAAAAAAAGCAGAAAGAGCATCATCTAACTACCGTATAATCACAGTTGAAATATTAAAATTAACATAAATGTAATATCTAAAGTTTTTTTCATTTAAAATAAAGAGACACCTAAGTTCTTTAGGAACTTTAATATCGGCACTAAGTATTCAGAGACGATAACAGAAGCAGATAATAAAAATGAATATAAAAAAATTACAAATTTGTATAAATCCACAGATAAAATGTTCAAAATAATCAAGGTTTCAAAATTAATAGCTTTTATTGATTATATAAGTATTAGGCTTCTTGAAAATAAATTTTAGCTCAGCTTTTGACCCAACAGTTACAGGGACAAGAAGTAAACTCATCTAGAAGCTTTTATTGCAAGGCTTCACTGTATAAACAGAAATGGACTTATGTATATGCCCCATCCCATGCATTCATGTTTCCATAATTTAAAAATAATTTACGTAATTTTAGAAGAAAATGTTGGCTTATGTCTTAACTATAGGAATTGTAGGCCAAGATTGCTGTTATGTATTCATACTCCTTTCTGAATTATATTTATAATTAATGCAAAGGAAATCCCATTATTAAATGACACATGGAACCATAGCATAGATGGATCATAGCATAGATGGAGAATACTGTTAGTGAATTAAAAAAAAGCTCAAACGATTTAATATTGCACATTTTTATATTTTCTATAATAATCTGCTTCATACCTGGATATTGTTGCTTGTAGACAAGATGGCATTTATAGGATCAATTCTAGGAACTGCCTCTTCAGTGTCTATGAGATTCTCTGTAGGGACGTTCTGCACTGGTTTCAGATAAGCAATTTCATTCTGCTTTGAGTCCATAGTCACACACACATCATATGAGAATGGAAAAGGTAAACTTGTATCACTGATCTCAGAAGGACATCCCAAGGTGAACTGAGGATACACATTTCTATTAAAAGCTGCAAAAGATGTTGGACTATGAGTTTTCCTGCATTTAAAAATGACTGTGATCAACACTGTCCCAATAAATAACATAGAGATCATGGCTATGGCTATTACAAGGTAAAAAGTTGTATTAGAAGCCGTTGCTGAGTTATTGGGTTGGCGTCTTATCTCTGGTACAACTTGTTGAAAATTCTCAGCCACAACCAAGTTCAAAGTAACTGTAGATGACAGAGATGGGACTCCATTATCCTTCACCAGAACCACAAGTTTTTGCCTCAAAGTTTCTATGTCTGGGAGATCTCGTCCAATCCTGATTTCACCATTATATTGGCCAATTGTTAATAAAGATGGATCAGGGACTTGTAGTAAGTGATAAGAGAGCCAGGCATTGTGTCCAGAGTCAGCGTCCACTGCGATCACTTTGGTGACTAGATAACCTTTCTCAGCAGAGTGAGGAATAAATTCATATAATGCTGATCCCTCAGTGTCTGGAGATGGGTAGAGAATCTTAGGAGCATTATCATTCTTATCAATGACACATATCCTCACTGTGACATTACTGCTTAGAGGAGGAGATCCACTGTCTTTAGCCATCACCTGGAACTGAAATTCCCGCAACTCTTCATAGTCAAATGATCTTTGAGCGTAGAGAACTCCAGTCATTGAGTTTATGGAAACGTATGATGTGATGGGAATGTCGTCAATATTTCTGTTAATGATATAATATGTGACCCTAGCATTCTCATTTTCATCCAGGTCAGATGCATGGACACTATGTATTGATGTCCCCGCTGGGGTGTTCTCTGGAATATAGGAAATATAAAGGGATTTATCAAAGATTGGTGCATTGTCATTAATATCTGAGATAGTAATGTGAACTGTCTTCTCAGTTACCATTGGAGGAGATCCTTCATCTTCTGCTATAATTGTGATGTTATATGCTGAGGTTCTTTCTCTGTCAAGTGGTCCGGAGGTTATAAGTTTATAATAACTATTGGATGATGGAACTAATTTCAGTGCCCGTGTATCGGTTATGTGGCAGTTCACTTCTCCATATTTCCCAGAATCCAAATCCTTCACATTAATTAATGCCACAAGGGTCCCAGGAGCAGAATCCTCTGGAATTGGTGTAGACAGTGATGCAATAGTTATCTCAGGAGCATTGTCATTAATATCCGTAATCTGTATTAAGACAGAACTTTGTGCAACTAGGCCTCCACCGTCAGCAGCTTCCACTGTCATCTCATAAGTCTGTGTTGTTTCAAAGTCCAGTTCACCTTTAGTCTGGATGACCCCAGTCTGAGAGTCCATTGTGAATACTTGCTGAGCATTTTCAGGAATATGACTGAATGTATATGAGATTTCTGCATTGGATCCTTCATCTTTATCACTAGCATTTATATGAACAACTATATATCCAATTGGTAAGTTTTCATCTAAATTCACTTTATAATGATTTTGACTGAACACTGGATAATTGTCATTGGCGTCCTGAACTATAATCCTGACTGCTGCAGTTCCAGATCTTAAAGGTTTTCCTCCATCAAAAGCAGTCAACGTCAATTCATATTTTTGCTGTTTTTCACGATCCACTGACTGGACTAAGGTGAGTTCTGGATAGTCCCTTTCTGACTTTTCTACCAATGAAAAATATGGATTGGGAGTAAGATTATAACCTTGTAAAGAATTTGATCCTAAATCTGGATCTCGCGCATTCCCAAGAACAAATCGTGCTCCAGGCGAAGTGGACTCACTTATTCTCACAGTAAAGCTGTCTTTAGAAAAACTTGGTGGATTATCATTTATATCTTGTATTTCAATATTTAGAGGAAAAACAATTACTGGATTTTCGGCTAAAATTTCAAGATCCAGAAAGCAGCTCTGCTCTGCACTACAGATCTCCTCCCTGTCTATTCTGTTACTGACATATAAATTGCCATTTTCTGCACTGATGTTGAAATAATTTCTGTTATGATGAGAAACAATTCTTAATTTTCTTATTTTAAGGTTGCTGCTGCTGTTTAATCTTAAATCTTCTGCAATATTCCCAATAATAGAGTTTAGCTTCATCTCCTCTACAATTGAGTAGTAGAACTGATTAGAAGCAGCCATAGAAAAAAAATAAAAGTAGAAAAATAGTACTTGCCATGCCATGTCCTGTGTATAGTAAAATGATGATTCCTTGGAGCTGTTCTCTCAGTGTCCAAATAAAGCTGAAAAACTGAAGATTATTATCCAAAACACAATCTGAAGGAGACATACAGGAGTATTGCCTGGTTTCTTGTTCAGATCTGCAGTGAATGTGTATTAAAAAGCAGTCACTAGCTCCACACAGTGTTCAGATTGCTTCTATGTAGAGTTAGGCAACAGCACCATCATGAGGATTTAATTAGGTACTACAAATAAACTTTATTCAATAAGAAACATTAAAATATGTTTTTAAACAATGTATTTATATCTTTGCATCTAAAAATTTATTTTCCAAAACTATTGTTTTTTTAATTCACTGTATTAGTATTAATGATATGTTGTTGTTGATAATTTTTAACTTTGTTTGTATTATCATGAGTTAGAAAACGAATCTCAAAATGTGATGCAAGTTGAAATACAGGATAATTTACTTTAATATACATACTAGATGAATACATAAAGTTAGTCACAGCACAGAATAAAAAGTCACCTGCAATATAAAGGCATGATGTTGCTATACTTTCAATTTTATATTCTGTATGTCAAATTTTAGGCCAGTTAAAAGTCGATATCAGATGACAAATTATATTTCAATATACTGCAACACAAATTCATTTTGACCATAGAGACAAATATGTCATAATTCCCCTTAATAACATTATACAAATCGTCCCAGATTTTTTTTTTATTTTTTTGCCCAATAAAATGTTTTTTACTTTTTTGTTAAATAATTTTCTATTAGCTATAATATCTCATATAAATGTACATACACAAAAATTGCTTCTTGGTTCAGTAATTTTTTCTTTTTATTTTATTAGTAAAAATCTATTCATTTTATTTTACCTTTGGCTTTTAATTTGATATTTATACCTTTTTTTCAGTATTGAAACTACAGTATAACTCAAAATATTAAAACTTTTGGGGACATAATTTCTCCACTCTTTATTATCTTTGCTTATCTTTTTTTATTTTAAAGTTAGCCATTGAGTCATACAATGGAGAGAAAACTGTATTTTCTTTATTTACCGTATGTCTATGGAATGTTTTACAGAGAGATAAGAGTTTCCATGGCTTAACTTACTTTATATTTTCTTGAAAAAGCACAGAGCAAACTTATAAAATAGAAAATTCTAAAACTGAAATAATCAGAGGGGAAGTTTCACTATAACTTGCTAATTCTTAATGTACAAGACAAAAATGCAACTTTAGTACAATTTAGTAATTTGAATGATCTGAATGCAATCTTAAAGAACCATAGAAAATGAATGATCTATATAGTTAAAACACATATCAAAAAATATTTTGTCTTTGGTGGATTTCTGGCATATTTAGCATTTTCCTGTTAATTCTCAAATACACTAGTGATTGTCTTCCCTGAGGTCAATAGGACATTTTCTGACTTCGTTTTGTTATGCCCAGTTGCTTGATATAAATCAAATTTCCTCATAATATACTTTTATTTTCATGCAAAGAAAAAATATACTATCGGGAAAACAAAAACACATAAGAAAAAGAGAATGTTTCAGTCCATATTTTTAATTAGTTTAAAAAAAATTCCCTTTAAATAAAGTCGACCAATTTATTGTTTGCCTCTCCATATTTAGCATCACTTTCAACCCACTACATGTAAACAATAAAAAGCATGCAATATTTTTATTTTATTATAAATCCCTTCCCTGTCTTTATGCTTTCTTTACATGTTCAGAAATGTCCTTAAAAATGTATTAGAAAATAGTAAATAGTATACAGGGAGGAGGGAAGAAAAGGTATACGTCATGCGCAGCGTGCCCTTTACGCGAAACGGCCATTGCCTTGTGTGTAATCCAGAATTTTTCCCTTCTGTGATACCTGTGAGTGTCACAATAAGGGTATGTTCACATGGCAGCCTCCGTTATGGCTGAAATTACGGAGCTGTTATCAGGAGAAAACAGCTCCAGAATTTCAGACATAATGGCAAGTGCAGGCGATTTTCGCTGCGTCCATTCCGGACGTAATTGGAGCTGTTTTTCCATGGAGTCAAGGGAAAACGGCTCCATTTACGTCTCAAGAAGTGACAGGTACTTCTTTGACGCGGGCGTCTTTTTTACGCGCCATCATTTGACAGCGGCGCGTAAAAAACATGACCGTCGGCACAGAACATCGTAAAGCCCATTCAAATGAATGGGCAGATGTTTGCTGCCGCTTTGGAGCCTTATTTTCGGATGTAATTCGGGGCTAAAACGCCCGAATTACGTCCGTAAATAGGGTGTGTGAACCCAGCCCAAAGGATTTTTTCATATGACTTTTGGTCGGTGCCACGTCTTCTATGAACTCTCATAATATAATAACAAATAATTATTTTTCTGCTTAAAATGTACTTCTATTTTTGTTTTATTTTTAAAAATGTTGAATACACAAATTTCGCTAAATATGTAAATAGGGGTTGGTGCTCCAATTAATTCATAAGAACTAAAGCAAGACTGCAACTAAAATGGTTTAAAATATGACCAAAAATTGTGATCAGAATTTTAGCACTGACCACCATCTGCGACCGCTGTGACTCCTTTTGTTCCTTTAAGCCCCATCTCTTAGTTTGGTTTATTCATCAAATTATGATTTATAAAAAAAATGTCATAGCAACCGATCACAGCATAGCTTTAATTTTTCAAGCACACCATAAGAAATGAAAGCTATGCCGTAATTGCTTGCTATGGGCAACAAAGACAGTTTTTCAAGACAGTCTTATATACAACAGAGGTCAGCCATTCTATAGTGTAGTATGACTGGTGCTTGTTAGCTCTGGCAGTATGCTCAATCTTATTCTCCAGTCTTCTCCTCACAAGACACATGGATCAATCAAATAGAGAAGTGTCTTGATAGGAGGAGAGCATATCCTTAGTAGAAGTGGTCACAAATAATCATCAAAACTAAAATTCTGATCACCATTCCTAATTTTTGATCAAATGTGTTACCATTTCCATCCCAGTCTGCAGCGTTGACATACACAGACTTCACATACAGACTCTTTATACACACACACTTCACACATACATAGACTTCATCATAGACGTCACACAAACACAGAGTTCACAAACACACATAGTTCACACATATTTTACAGAAATATCACATGCACCTCAAACACACACAGTTCACACATACTTTAAACATAACCTCACACATACCTCAAAACACACACAGTTCACACGCACGCACGCACGCACGCACGCACGCACGCACACATACCACACAAATAGTTCATAAACAAAGGTCATTCACCAACTCCTTTTTTGCAGCTTATCCCCAGGATATGTCATAAATGTCTGATAGATGCAGGTCCCAGCTCTGGGAAATTAATCTGCATCAAGAACGGAGGTCACCCAGCCCCCTTATTTCTGGTGAGCGGGGCCAACTGATTCTGTAACTCCCATAAAATAGAATAAGCATAAGTTATCTATAATATATATTCAAAATGACTTTGGGTTTCTAGAATAAGATTAATAGGAGGTGCAGTCATAGGAAACTTTATAAACTCTTTTCTATGAACATTAAATAAAGTATTCTAAGACTATTTCTTTAGTTCTGAGAAAATATACCTTACCTGTGCAACTTGTTCCGTGGACGCATTTTCGCCAACAATAACAGAATCATCAGTGTCTATGAGATTCTCTGTAGGGACGTTCTGCACTGGTTTCAGATAAGCAATTTCATTCTGCTTTGAGTCCATAGTCACACACACATCATATGAGAATGGAAAAGGTAAACTTGTATCACTGATCTCAGAAGGACATCCCAGGGTGAACTGAGGATACACATTTCTATTATATGTTCCAAAAGACGGCGGTGTACTTGACTTCCGGCACTTAAAAATAACAGTAATTAATACTGTTATAATGAACAATAAAGAAATCAGAGCTATGGCGATTACAAGGTAGAACGTGGCATTAGAGGGAATATATGATTTATTGGGCTGGTGCTTGATTTCTGGTAAAACCTTCTGAAAGTTTTCTGCCACAACCATAGTTATTGTGACAGAAGATGACAAAGACGGTACTCCATTATCTTTCACCAGAACCACAATCTTTTGCCTTAAAGAATCCATGTCTGGAAGATCTCGTCCAATCCTGATTTCTCCAGTATATTGTCCAATGATAAATAATGATGGATCAGGAACTTGTAGTAAGTGATAAGAGAGCCAGGCATTGTGTCCAGAGTCAGCGTCCACTGCGATCACTTTGGTGACTAGATAACCTTTCTCAGCAGAGTGAGGAATAAATTCATATAATGCTGATCCCTCAGTGTCTGGAGATGGGTAGAGGATCTTAGGAGCATTGTCATTCTTATCAATGATACATATCCTCACTGTGACATTACTGCTTAGAGGAGGAGATCCACTGTCTTTAGCCATCACCTGGAACCGAAATTCACGCAACTGTTCATAGTCAAATGATCTCTGGGCATAGAGAACTCCAGTCATTGAGTTTATGGAGACGTATGATGTCACTGGAATATTTTCAATGTTTACATTTATAATGGAGTAAATTATCTGAGAATTTTCATTATCATCCGGGTCTAATGCATGAACAATCTGCAATGA
This sequence comes from Rhinoderma darwinii, assembly GCF_050947455.1. NCBI lineage: Eukaryota > Metazoa > Chordata > Amphibia > Anura > Rhinodermatidae > Rhinoderma > Rhinoderma darwinii. The sequence continues at coordinate 35,572,019 of NC_134689.1, forward strand.
AGTACCTGCTGGGGTATGCTCTGGAGTATAAGCCATATACATTGGTTTATCAAAAAGTGGTGAATTGTCATTTATATCTAAAATGGTTATATAAATTGTTTTCTTAGCAACCATTTGAGGAAAGCCTCCATCCTCAGCGATAACTGTGATGTTATAAGTAGAATTTTTCTCTCTATCCAATAAAGTTGCAGTCACAAGTTTGTAGTAATTATTAGATGTTGGAATTAATATAAATGTAATGGTTTCTGATATTTGACATGTAACATCACCATTTTTCCCAGAGTCTAAATCCTTAACATGAATTAAAGCCACAAGTGTCCCAGGTGCAGAATCCTCTAGAATAGGTGTTGATAGTGAAGCGAGCATTATTTCCGGTGCATTATCATTGACATCCACTATTTGTATTATTATTGTACATTTAGCTGCCAGGCCTCCGCCATCTGCTGCTTCCACCGTCATCTCATAACTTCTTGTTGTTTCATAATCCAGTTCCCCTTTTGTTTTAATGATTCCAGTTTCAGAATCCATACTAAACACATTATTGGCTTTTTCAGACATATGACTAAATGAATATGTCACTTCTGCATTGGATCCTTCATCTTTGTCAGTAGCATTAAGTTGAAGAACAAGTGAACCAACTGGTGAATTTTCATTAAAATTGATTCTATAGGTGTCTTGACTAAATACAGGATAATTGTCATTTGCATCTTGTACTTCAATTGTAATAAATGCAGTTCCAGTTTTCAGAGGTTTTCCTCCATCAGACGCAGTCAGAATTAATGTATACTTTTGCTGCTTTTCACGATCTAGACTTTGCTCCAGGATCAGCTCTGGATGTTTTTTTCCTTCACTGTCAGTTTTTTCTCTCAAATTAAAATGTGGATTTGGGCTTAAAGTATAACTCTGTAAAGAATTAGACCCAATATCTTGATCAAGTGCATTTCCCAGAATAAAACGTGCACCCGGAGAAGCAGACTCACTTATTCCTAGCTCAAATGTACTCTTGAAAAATGTTGGTGAGTTGTCATTGATATCTTGGATTTCAACCTTGACAGGATAAACATTCACAGGATTTTCAGCCAGAATCTCAAGGTCCATAAAGCAGCTCTGTTCTGATCCACACAACTCTTCCCTGTCTACCCTGTCACTGACATATAAGTTGCCATTTTCTAAACTGACATTGAAATAATTCTTGTTGTTATGAGAAACAATTCTTAATTTTCTTATTTCTAATTCATTAGTATTTAATCCCAAATCCTTCACTAAATTCCCTACTACAGCATTTATCTTCATCTCTTCTAGAATTGAATAGTCAAGCTGATTAGAAGTTGCCACAGAATATAAAATAAAACACAGAAATATTACTTGCCATGCCATGTTGTATAGAGAAGAAAAGTCTTGTGCTTTTTTTGATGCAATGAAGAATCCTGAATCATAGGAGGGAAAATTATCCAAATTCTAAGAGGAGTAGTAGAAATGTCACTATCCTTCATAGAGATCTGCAGTGTGTGAGTATTGTAACATTACCAGCTCCCCACACAGAATATTCAGCTTGTCTACCATCTTATCCAATACTGACATCATGAGGATAAATGTAAGTACTACAATATTATACGAAATATACTTTATATATCTTTTATATACAGTGTTTTTAAATAGAAACGAAGTCTAACATATTTTATTAAATAACTACTTTAGATTTTATTACAGTGTAATATTATTTCAATATGTATTTTCCTATATTATACATTTATCTACATTATAAATATAAATCATTTTCATTTTGGCTTTGCAATAAATACAGCAGGAAACCAAAACTAATAAAAACTGATAGTGTTTTTTTTAAATAATTTTTTTCCTCATCTGCTATTTTATCATGCAGTGATTTCAATTATGAAAATTACAAGAGTAAGTAAATTAATAAAGACAGGAGGGGTCTCAGATAACCTTTCCCCCCAACAAGTGATCATTATGTTACGGTCGCATTGTAGCGATATAACACATTAGCACAGATTTATTACTGTATATGGGTCTAAAAAGTGTTAAAAAATGTGCCAAATTTTGTTTGAAAAGGAGGAAAGACTTAACAGAGAGGAGACGTGGCTTGTCAGAAAGGGCGTGGCTTAAAATTCATCAATGTTCACCAAAAACGGGCACAAAATTCTTGCACAAATAAGCCAAATCAAAAGTGTTATAAGGAAGAGAAAGTGTCAGGCAAGGTGCACCAAAATTACAATGCAGCTTGCTCCACTGTGATAAATTTGGTGCATTCTGTAACTGTCTGGTCTAAGTTTACGCACTCTAACTATTAAACAGCATTAGTAAATAAGACCCATTGACCAGCAACTTGGATCTTTCATAGAGTATAAATTGTAGCCCTGGAACCAACATAGTCAGGGAAAATTACAGTGTAGCCACTATCTATACCAAGACTGTATAAATCAATAAAAAATCTTCACTTGGTAAAAGATCCATGTCTGATCATTGGTACTTCATGATTGACATTTCATTTGGCAGAGAGATCAATCGTCAATAGAGAACGATCAGAGTGATTAGTTACTATGTATATTTCCTACTATACATCCGATACAAGTTTTGTCACATAATGCTGTGTAAGAAAGGGCTACAGAGGATATTGCTCTGGTAACATGCAGTCATTTGCCACATAACACTGACGTAACACAGTTCTTTAACTCATTCATGGAAGGGGGTGTTTTGGGCTTTGATGCCCAGGACAAATTTCCACCTTTTGGAATGCTACAATAATCTTCTTGTTAATCTATCTTCATTTTTTTGGCTTGCTTATAATTTAAAATAAGAGCAGCAGGCATTTTATGTTTAAGTAAAATACCAGCAGCACTCCAGGATATCAGGGTGAAAATCAAGTTTATAACTTTTATCCCATAGCAGGCGACGTTTCAGCTTGAAAAAGGTTCACCTGTCTTGAACCAAAGCATTGCCTTCTATGTAATTAAAATTCTAAATTTGATTTTCACCCTGACATCCTGGAGTGCTGATGTTTTTAACTTTATACATTGAGGATCTATAGCCTGGATCCTGAGGCTTGCGCCCAACCTTTTACTCTATACACACTGGACTTTTCATGTTATATAATATATATTGAATTGAATCTCTGAAATAAATTAACTTTTTGATGATATTTTAATTCATTGAGAAGGAATAGTATATGTATTGATTTTTTTTTACTTTTTGTAATGTTTCATTACTTTTTCCATCCAAATGCAAAAGCAGCTACATCTGCATTTGGGTGCACAATACTCAATATTAGCCCTATGTTTAGGAGTTTCGGTGACGGAACTGATTTTAGTTCCCTGTCAAGGCACAGGATCGGCTATTAGTGTGACAGCCCAATGCAGCCGATGGCACTGATTCCATCCGAGCGCAGAGCCATTTAAGCAAGCCCATAAATAAACATGCTAATTACACGAGGTCCGTGCTATTAGCACATATGTAGCAGAACCTGTAATCAGAGGGCTCAGCTCTTTGATTGGCTGCAGAGGTTACATGCTATGTGCATGTAAACAACCACTAAGAGCGCCACAGCGCTGGATTGCCAAGGGCAAGGATAGGTAAGTATTGCATTTTTGGTTTATTTATTTCATTTCCAGACCCTAATAAAAAAAATTCACATCCCGGATAACTCCTTTAAGATTATACTCTACCTATGTTCTTAATTTTATAATAAAAGAACCAACAATATAGAGTTTTGATTTTGTTTGTACCATAGCTACAAAACTTAATTACGGGATTAATATGTATTGTATTGTATTGTATTGTATTGTATGTATTGTATTTGGTAACAGAAGACAGAAGACATAACCTAAAATTAAAAACAGAGAATTAAAAATAATTGGGTTTATTTATCCAATATCCACTACAACGTTTCACCTTCTCTATGAAGGCATTTTCCTAAATTATCCTAAAATTATAAATTAGGATATGGCTAACAGATAATCATTTATAAGAAACGACTTTGTGTAACATCTTTTATATCAATATATTCAAAGCTATGAATTAACAAATGAAAGCAAATCAGTGATATAATAATTTTCCATAATTTCATGAAAAAAAACTGCTACATACCTGGATATTTTTGCTTGTAGACAAGATGGCATTTATAGAATCAGTTCCAGGAGCTGCAACTTCAGTGTCTATGAGATTCTCTGTAGGGACAGTCTCCACTGGTTTCAGATAAGCAATTTCATTCTGCTTTGAGTCCATAGTCACACACACATCATATGAGAATGGGAAAGGTAAACTTGTATCACTGATGTCAGAAGGACACCCCAGGGTGAACTGAGGATACACATTTCTATTAAAAGGTCCAAAGGATGTTGGATTATAAGATTTTCTGCATTTAAAAATGACTGTAATCAACACTGTCCCAATAAATAACAGAGAGATCATGGCTATGGCTATTACAAGGTAGAAAGTTGTATTAGAAGCCGTTGCTGAGTTATTGGGTTGGCGTCTTATCTCTGGTACAACTTGTTGAAAATTCTCAGCCACAACCAAGTTCAAAGTAACTGTAGATGACAGAGATGGAACTCCATTATCCTTCACCAGAACCACAAGTTTTTGTCTTAAAGAATCAATGTCTGGAAGATCTCGTCCAATCCTGATTTCTCCAGTATATTGTCCAATGATAAATAAAGATGGATCAGGGACTTGTAGTAAGTGATAAGAGAGCCAGGCATTGTGTCCAGAGTCAGCGTCCACTGCGATCACTTTGGTGACTAGATAACCTTTCTCAGCAGAGTGAGGAATAAATTCATATAATGCTGATCCCTCAGTGTCTGGAGATGGGTAGAGGATGTTAGGAGCATTATCATTCTTATCAATGATACATATCCTCACTGTGACATTACTGCTTAGAGGAGGAGATCCACTGTCTTTAGCCATCACCTGGAACTGAAATTCCCGCAACTCTTCATAGTCAAATGATCTCTGGGCATAAATAACTCCAGTCATTGAGTTGATGGAAATATATGATGTGATGGGAATGTCATCAATATTTCTGTTAATGATATAATATGTGACCCTAGCATTCTCATTTTCATCCAGGTCAGATGCATGGACACTATGTATTGATGTCCCTGCTGGGGTGTGCTCTGGAATATAGGAAATATAAAGGGGTTTTCCAAAAACTGGAGAATTGTCATTAATATCTGAGATAGTAATGTGAACTGTCTTCTCAGTTACCATTGGAGGAGAGCCTTCATCTTCTGCTATAATTGTGATGTTATATGCTGAGGTTCTTTCTCTGTCAAGTGGTCCGGAGGTTATACGTTTATAATAACTATTGGATGATGGAACTAATTTCAGTGCCCCTGTATCGGTTATGTGGCAGTTCACTTCTCCATATTTCCCAGAATCCAAATCCTTCACATTAATTAATGCCACAAGGGTCCCAGGAGCAGAATCCTCTGGAATTGGTGTAGACAGTGATGCAATAGTTATCTCAGGAGCATTGTCATTAATATCCGTAATCTGTATTAAGACAGAACTTTGTGCAACTAGGCCTCCACCGTCAGCAGCTTCCACTGTCATCTCATAAGTCTGTGTTGTTTCAAAGTCCAGTTTTCCTATTGTAGTAATGACTCCAGTCTGAGAATCCATTGTGAATACTTGCTGAGCATTTTCAGAAATATGACTAAATGAATATGAGATTTCTGCGTTGGATCCTTCATCTTTATCACTAGCATACAATTGTAGAGCTACAAATCCAATTGGTAAGTTTTCCTCTAAATTGACTTTATAAATTTTTTGACTGAACACTGGATTATTATCATTAACATCCTGAACGGAAATCTTAATCATTGCAGTTCCAGTTTTTATAGGTTTTCCTCCATCATATGCCGTTAAAGTTAATTCGTATTTTTGTTGCTTTTCATGATCTAGAGGTTGCACTAATATAAGTTCTGGGTATTCCCTTTCTGACTCAGATGTTTCCACCAATGAGAAGTATGAGTTGGGACTTAGACTATAACTCTGTAAAGAATTGGTACCTAAATCTGGATCTCTCGCATTCCCAAGAGCAAATTGTGCTCCAGGGGAAGCAGATTCACTAATTCCAATGTTAAAAATATCTTTATAAAAACTTGGTGGATTATCATTTATATCATGAATTTCAACTTTAACAGAATAAACATTTATTGGATTTTCTGCCAAAATTTCAAGATCCAGAAAGCAGCTCTTCTCTGATCCACAAATCTCCTCCCTGTCTATTCTGTCACTGACATATAAATTGCCATTTTCTGTGCTGATGTTAAAATAATTTCTGTGGTGATGAGAAACAATTCGTAATTTTCTAATTTTTAGGATGTCATTTCTCAGACCCAAATCTTCTGCAACATTCCCAATAATAGAGTTTAGCTTCAGCTCCTCTAGAATTGAGTAGTGGAACTGATTAGAAGCAGCCATAGAAAATAAATAAAAGTAGAAAAATAGTACTTGCCATGCCATGTCCGGTGTATACTAAAATTCTGAATCCTCGTATCTGTTCTTTTAGTATCCAAATAAAGCTGAAAATGGAAGATTATTGTCCAAAACACAATATAAGGGAGACATACAAGAGTATTGCCTGGCTTCTTGTTCAGATCTGCAGAGTCTGTGTATTAAAAAGAATCACTAGCTCCACACACTGCTCAGATTGCTTCTCCGAATAGTTAGGCAACACCACCATCATGTGGATAAAATCAAGAATTACAATTTAACTTTTTAGTTCACTAAAATGTTTTATTATTTTTAATTTTTTTAAGAAATCCATATATAAAATATAAAAAAGGTAATGTAGTGATGATAAATATATATAATGTTGAATTAAGTAAAATAAAATTCATAAAAAAAACTCAAATGGCTTTTGGATCTAGCCAACATACTTTACTTTTGAAACAGATAGACCAATCTAATAATTGCCAAGTTAACTCAATGACCACTAAAGATATAGAAATAAATAGATAAAACATAATATACAGCTTTTTGTTCCTCTGGGAGACTATTTAGATCTACCTAAAAGTTTATTACAAGATAGAGTTTGACTTTTCATAGGTTTGTTGAAAGTATAAATATTTAGTGTATGTTTTAATTTATATAACACAGTATGTTTTTATAAATTATATAAAGTATATTGTCAAAATTCAAAAAATGCTGTTTTAGACAATAGGGTTGTAATAAAATGATATAGTAAGTTTATAAGCTATATATTTTAATTTAAGTTATACATCTTATGATATCTACATTTTGTTACAAAGTTTTGAATGTAAAAAAGAACAAAAATTTTACATTACACCATATCATAACTGTTTTAATGAATCTGAGAAAAAACTGTTTCTATAAAAATATAAATGAAAAATATTTTTAAAAAAAATGTTATATAGCTTTAGGATTTTATAAAGCATTACACATTAAAATGTTTATTTCCTTTTTTTATTTCATTTTGACTTTAAATTATCATTTCTATTGTCTCTGCATAATATGGTTTATCTAGAAATATAATTTAAACAGCAAACAGAAAAACATTTAAAACAAATTAGATAAAGATAAATTTACTTTTGCAACTCTGTCTTTTTACAAAAAATTACTTTACTCATCAAATTCTTTATAGGGTGGGATATCTGTAAAATATAGAAAAGCACTAACTTTTATACAAATCTAAAAACCAAAGAATTACAATAATTTCCAATTTTCAAATTGATGGGGATGTAGAACTGCTTACCCCTTTGGCACTATTTTCCATCTCATGTGAATCTCAGGTGCCACACATAATAAAGCATCTTTAACTTCAGCTATTTTAGAATATGATTTTAAAGCTTTGTGATTTAGAAAATGACAATGATAAAATTGTTCACACATTTAAATAAATCATTAATATTGATGTTAGTGAAATATTGGAACATCACTTTAAATACATTTAGGAGATATTTGAATATAACATACTTCAGGCAACTAGTACTAGGTCTACAGTGACATTATAATTTCTAAGTGAATGTCCTATTAGCATCAGTATGATAGTTGCTATTGATGATATTTAGAAACATTATATTGCATATAAGACTGTTTTCTATTGCTAAAATCGTTTAAAACCGAATCTATATTTTTTTTTTTTAGAAAGAAGCAACTACAAACTACTTCTTTTAAAGAGTACTTGTCACCAACATCTGAAGCTGTGATTCTCTTTAGCGACTAAAACGTATGGTCTTATTATTAAAAGGATTTTCCCATCAGAGACCTATCTCTAGAATGTGGACCCCCTAAACCCCATTCTACTGCTCTGTGTTGTGGCTGAATCATGTAATTTCCGACCATGAATTACAAAAACGCTGAGCTACGCTGTTTCCGTAACTCTGAGAGAACAGAATCATAGTTATGAAAACAGATTAGCTCACATGCTTCGCTGCTTCCATAACTGAGATTCACTACTATTGGAGTTACTGAAACAGCGTAGCTCAGCGAGCTAAGCTGTTTCTGTAATTCATGGTCAGAAATTACATGATTCAGCCACAATACAGAGCAGTAAAATGGGGTTTAGGGGGCCCCATTCCAGAGATAGGTGCGGGTCCCAGAGGTGGGACCCACATCTATCTGACATTTATGACGTATCCTGTGGATATGCCATAAATGTCTCTGATGGGAAAACCCCTTTAATGTTCTTGTAGACATCAGAATTAGGGTTGCATGCTTACTGATATAATGTCTTCTCTCTCTCCCTCTCTATCACTACAGCCTCACAAACATTGACCTCAGTCAGTTATATGACACATATCATTAAACAGGATCTAACTTAGACTTTGAAGTCTAAACTCAGATGCTTATATTCAGTATACAGGGAAAATTGATGTGTTTTTACATAAAATAGCTACCACAATATCAATACTATAATGATCTGTCCATAGAAAAATAAAAATGACCACAAAACAACCGACTTCAGTTGAGAACATTTACAATATTCCTATCAAGGCAATATTAGTTAGAAGTCCATTTTGAACTTGTCTAACCATAGGTGGACTTGCTTTATTTCCTGTGCTTATTAAGCTATTGGATATTGCAAACTCTATATTTTAAACCATTGTCAAAATGTGTTGCCTTTTCATTATGATATTATAGAGTGCCATGGAAGTTTTACTGTCTCTAGATATTTTCATAAAGATTAACTGTAGATTCAAAATGTACATCAACCAAATATGTTTGCATAGAAACTTCTGCATTCTGTGCTCTTACAAAGACATTTTTTTTTTTTTTTAATTTCTCTCACAAAACCTCCTATATCTCAAAGAGATGCCATTTTATGTTCTATGCCTAGATCCTAAATAATTTGAAATAATTAAAAAGTGCAATATTCATTGTTAAAATAATAGGTTCCTTTGTCTCTCCATTCCAGTATTTTCCTATAAAGGAACAAGATCAGTGGACCTACAGAATACAGCATCGGACAGTAATGTGAATTCAGCCTGACCAAAGATGCCAATACTAATATTATTTGTCCCCCCTCCATTAAGGATCTTTAAAGTAGGGATAGAAGTAGAATTTAGTATAAAAAAAAACAAAAAAAAATATTTTTAGGGTAAGCAAAATGTAATTACTGAAGCTTATATAAAGAACTGCTACGCATAATGATATAGATATATACACGTGTGTGTGTGTGTGTGTGTGTGTGTGTGTGTGTGTGTGCGTGTGTGTGTGTGTGTGTGTGTGTGTGTGTGTGTGTTTCTGTGAGTGTTTCTGGAAATTCTAATTTTAGGAGATATGTGAGGCAATAATCATGAGGGTAGACATTATTGTCACTAATCCCATTGAAAAAAATGTTAACCTTTTTAAGATCAATATGGCTCATACTAGACACAAACAAATGACATTTAACTACATTGTAAATAAGATAATATGGTTTAGTATATTTTTATTAGTGCCTACTCTGAAGAAAACACCAGTGGTCTTTTATACTTCATATTAAAATAATAAATGGTATTTATACACAATAAATGCAAACGAAATTAGCTATATTAGAGGCATCACAAATATTATGAATAGCCACACCTCTGTAAGGCACCCCTGATGGGACTTTAAGAATAGAGTAAAAACAATATCTAATTTAAAAGCTATAAATCATAAAACTAAATGCCTATTCCATGACAGGGTATTACTCCGACAGACATGCCCTAAACACGTATAAGATAATTCTATCTTACCTGTGTAATTTGTGATCCCGCTAATTTTTCACTAACAATAGCAGAATCACCAGTGTCTATGAGATTCTCTGTGGGGACGTTCTGCACTGGTTTCAGATAAGCAATTTCATTCTGCTTTGAGTCCATAGTCACACACACATCATATGAGAATGGGAAAGGTAAACTTGTATCACTGATCTCAGAAGGACATCCCAAGGTGAACTGAGGATACACATTTCTACTATATGTTCCAAAAGATGGCGGTGTACTTGACTTCCGGCACTTAAAAATAACAGTAATTAATACTGTTATAATGAACAATAAGGAAATCAGAGCTATGGCGATGACAAGGTAGAATGTGGCATTAGAGGGAATATATGAGTTATTGGGCTGGTGCTTGATTTCTGGTAAAACCTGCTGAAAGTTTTCTGCCACAACCATAGTTATTGTGACAGAAGATGACAAAGACGGTACTCCATTATCTTTTACCAGAACCACAATCTTTTGCCTCAAAGAATCCATGTCTGGAAGATTTCGTCCAATCCTGATTTCTCCAGTATATTGACCAATGATAAATAATGATGGATCAGGGACTTGTAGTAAGTGATAAGAGAGCCAGGCATTGTGTCCAGAGTCAGCGTCCACTGCGATCACTTTGGTGACTAGATAACCTTTCTCAGCAGAGTGAGGAATAAATTCATATAATGCTGATCCCTCAGTGTCTGGAGATGGGTAGAGGATCTTAGGAGCATTGTCATTCTTATCAATGATACATATCCTCACTGTGACATTACTGCTTAGAGGAGGAGATCCACTGTCTTTAGCCATCACCTGGAACTGAAATTCCCGCAACTGTTCATAGTCAAATGATCTCTGAGCGTAGAGAACTCCAGTCATTGAGTTTATGGAGACATAGGATGTAATTGGAATATCATCAATATATGTGTTCATTATAGAATATATAACTTTGGCATTCTCATTATCATCTGGGTCTGATGCATGAACATAAAGCATTGATGTTCCAGCTGGAGTATGCTCAGAAACATAAGTAATATAAGAAAGTTTATCAAAAAGTGGTGGATTGTCATTTATATCCGAAATTATTATATAAATAGTTTTCTTAGTTAAAATAGAAGGATGTCCTTCATCCTCAGCAGTAACTGTGATATTATAGGTCGAATTGATTTCTCTGTCCAGGTGACTTGCAGTTATAATTTTATAATAATTATTAGATGATGGCATCAATGTAAATGTCCCTGTTTCTGATATTTGACATGTAACATCACCATTAGCCCCGGAGTCTAAATCCTTAATATTAATCAATGCCACAAGAGTCCCGGCTGCAGAATCCTCCGGAATAGGTGTCAACAGCGATAAAATAATTATTTCAGGTGCATTATCATTGACATCCACTATTTGTATTATTACAGTACATTTGGCAACAAGGCCTCCACCATCTGCTGCTTCCACCGTCATGTCGTAACTTTTCATTAACTCAAAATCAAGTTCTCCTTTTGTTTTAATAACTCCAGTTTCCGAATCCAGAGAAAAGACACTGTGGGCTTTTTCAGGAATGTGACTAAATGAATATGTAATTTCTGCGTAGGATCCTTCATCTTTATCAGTGGCACTGAGATGAAGAACTAGAGAACCAACTGGTGAATTTTCTTGTAAGCTTGTTCTATAAATGTCTTGGTTAAAGACGGGAAAATTGTCATTGACATCTTGTACTGAAATTTTGATTACAGCCGTTCCAGTTTTCAGAGGTTTTCCTCCATCAGACGCAGTCAGAATTAATGTATACTTTTGTTGCTTTTCACGGTCTAGACTTTGCTCCAGGATCAGCTCTGGATGTTTTGTTCCTTCACTGTCAGTTTTTTCCCCTAAGGAGAAATGTGGATTTGGGCTCAAATTATAACTCTGTAAAGAATTAATCCCAATATCTGAGTCTCTTGCATTTCCCAAAACAAAGCGTTCTCCGCGGAAAGCAGACTCGCTTATTCCTATTTCATAAATATCCTTGGAAAAGATTGGTGAATTGTCATTGATATCTTGGATTTCAACCTTGACAGGATAAACATTTACAGGATTTTCAGCCAGAATCTCAAGGTCCATAAAGCAGCTCTGTTCTGATCCACACAACTCTTCCCTGTCTACCCTGTCACTGACATATAAGTTGCCATTTTCTAAACTGACATTGAAATAATTATTTTTGTTATGAGAAACAATTCTTAATTTTCTTATTTCTAATTCATTAGTATTTAATCCCAAATCCTTCACTAAATTCCCTACTACAGCATTTATCTTCATCTCTTCTAGAATTGAATAGTGAAGCTGATTAGAAGTTGTCACAGAATATAAGATAAAACACAGACATATTACTTGCCATGCCATGTTGTCTATTAGAAGAAAAGTCTTGTGCTGTTCTTTAAATCCAAGGAAAACTGTAATGAAGAATCCTGAATCATAGGAAGAAAATAATCCAAATTCTAAGAGGAGTAGTAGAAATGTCACTATCCTTCATAGAGATCTGCAGTGTGTGAGTATTGTAACATTACCAGCTCCCCACACAGAATATTCAGCTTGTCTACCATCTTATCCAATACTGACATCATGAGGATAACTGTAAGTACTACAATATTATACTAAATGTACCTAAAATATATTTTATATGCATTAATTTTAAATTTAAAAATGGTCTTATATAGCCTATAAAATAAGTATTCCATATAGTTTATGACAATATAATATTTTTAGATTATATATTTTGCTATATTAGAAATAAAATTAATTTTCATGTGATTGCAACACATACTGAAAATCAAAACTACAATGAGAACCGGCTATGTTATTTTTAATTATTTTACTCAAGTATATTTAATGTTTCTCAATTAAATTGTGTAACTTACTGTTTAATGCATATACTAATTTATTAAAATGTAATAACTGCAGCATTTATATTATCCTCACACATTACCTGCTGTCTTACATTCCCTGATATCAAAATTCTGTTTTGAAATTGTTACTGATTATCCTAAATTAAAGATTTTTAATAAATTATACTGAACAGGAGAACCTTATATGTACCTTATATATTTATATGTACTAACCTAAAAAATACTGAAAGAGCAAAAAAATACTTATATTTGCTTTTGTCATATGAACAGAGCCTTGCCTATCCTTTAAAATCCTCAAACAATATCTATCTTAGGTACTGAATTACATTTTTAGATTAATCTAATCTATTTACTTAATTATTTCTTATATTCTTAACAGTATGTACAGAATGAAATTGTGTCTATAAATCAGTTTTTAAGGAATATATTTCTACGGTAGTTTTCAACATTAGTTTAATATTTTTGAAGAATTAACAATTAAAGAAATACACTGTAAAAACAATTCTGCAAATAGCAGCTCTAGAGACCCTAGCACAACCATGTATTAAATAGTCACCCATTTCACTAAATAAACACCATATAAAACCACATTTTCCTATAGAAGTCTCTGCAGGAGAAATTTGTAGAAGTCTATAGCTTTAGCTACCAGGTCCATGGCGACAAGCTGGAACAATCCATTCGATAAATGAAGGTAACTAAACACAAAAACTGGTACATTTATATCTATAAATCACATTAGGTACTGAAAATACATTAAAACTTACAGAAACAGATTAATGTATAACATATATTTCTAACAAAAGATGAAAGCTAAAAAAATAAATTAGGGAAAAATTGTTAATGTTTTCACAGATCTTTCAAACTTATTTAACCTTTTATTTTATATATATTTTTGTTCATTTTTTCACTGGTAAGATAAAAAAATAGAAATGCAAAAATGCATGAATTTTAAATATTTCCCCACCACTGACCTTCTCCAATATGGGAATTCATTTTTCCATAAAAGTAATTATAGTTGGCAACGATTTTGTTAACACTGAAAATATTAACCCCTTCCTGACATTTGACGTATCCATACGCCAAAGTCGGGTAGGGGAAGAATGGAGCGGGCTCCAGGAGTGAACCCACTCCATATGATGCGGGTGTCGGCTGTTTGTTACAGCCGACACTTCAAAGTAACGAGCGGCATCATGTTCGAGCGCGATCCCGCTTGTTTAACTCGTTAAATGCTGCGGTCAATAGCGACCGCAGCATTTAAAACGTTAGAAAGAGGAGGGCGACCCCCTCTAACAGCTCATCGCGCCCCCCGCAACGCAATCGCGGGGTGGCGATGGTTGCTATGGCTGCCTGGGGGCTTAATGAAGGCCTCCAGGTCCGCCATCATTGTGCACCTATTAAGCCCTGCCTCCGGTGGGGCTTAATAGATGCCTGTTAGAATCACAATATACTGCAATACATTAGTATTGCAGTATATCGTGCAAGCGATCTAACGTTTTGTGTAAAAAAATATATATATATTAAAAGTTCAAAAAACTTTTCCCCCTAGAGCATAGTAAAAAAAGAAATAAACATAATTGGTATTGCCGCATCCGTAAAAGTCTGAACTATTACAATATATCATTATTTAACCCGCACGGTGAACGCCATAAAAAAAAATTGTAAACGCCAGAATCTCTATTTTTTGTTCACCTAATCTCCCACAAATAATAAAATAAAAAGTGAACAAACCGTCGCATGTACACCAAAGTGGTGTTATTAAAAACTACAGCTTATCCCGCAAAAAATAAGCCCTCTTACCACTTAATCGACGGAAAAATAAAAAAGTTATGGTTCTCGGAATTTGGCGACACAAAATAAATTTTCTTTTTTACACTTAGATGTTTACTTGTAAAAGTAGTAAAATATAGAAAAAACTATATATATTTGGCATCACCGTAATCGTATTGACCCACAGAATAAAGTTAACATGTTGTTTTAATTGTACAGTGAATTCCGTAAAAATGGCGCGCAAAAAACCATGGAGGATTCGCTGTTTTTTTTTCATTTTCTACCCCACAAATAATTTTTTACCCGTTTCCTAGTACATTATATGGCAAAATAAATGGTGCTACGAAAAACTACAACTCGTCCCACAAAAATCAAGCCCTCATAGTACTATATCTACGGAAAAATAAAGACGTTATGGCTTTTGGAAGGTGGGGAGGAAAAAACAAAAATTAAAATCTGAAAAAGGGCTGCGGCGGGAAGGGCTTAACATTAATTTTTTGCATTGATTCTTTTAGGCTCTGTTCATATATGTGTTATGATCTTTCTGTCAGGTGTCCTGATATTTTTCATAACTAGAAAAGTGCAGTCTGTAGCACTATTCTAAGGCCCCGTTCCCATCCCATCAGAGGAACAGATAAACAGAAAGACAAATGGAAACGAGCGTTTCAATTTGCAATACCATTGATTGCAATAGTATTTTTTTTCGTTCAGTTGGTTTCAGTTGGCGTGCGTTCCACTAGGTTTCTGTTGTTCCGACAGGAACAATAACGCAGCACATGATTTAAGGGCAATATAATGCCCTTAAATCATGAGTAATGCACATGAAGCCTTCATCAGACTAAAAAAATAATTCAGACCCCAGAAACGAATTCCCAAATTAAGACTTTCCTATGATTTCTAGGTGAGACAGTTCCCCCGCCCCCTCCCCACCCCTCTGATTTTCCTCAAACAGTAGCTCTGAAGCTGATCTTTACTTAAATCACTGGCTGTTCCTGCTGTGGTTTGAAGGGATGTACCCTGGAATATAGGAAATATTAATTAGTTTATCAAGACTGGTTTATTGTCATTCATATCTGAAACAGTTATTTGTATTGTTTTCATACTTATTATTGGCGACGAGCCTTCAGCTTTAGAAAATAATTTATACGATTTTATTTCCATGTCCAGCCCTTTGAAGTTACTAGATTGTAATAATTATTAGATGACAATAACGTAAAATCAAAAGTCTCTGATAATTTATAAGTGACTACATCATTTTCTCCAAATGTTTGACATGAATTAGGGCCACATTATTCCCAAGAGCTGCAATTCCTTTGGAATTGGTGTAAATAGTGATAAGAAATATATTAGGGTCATTGTCATTCATATCCACTGCTATTTTTGGCTTCGACAATCGTTTCATATGTTCTTGTTTTCTCATAAACTGAATACCCAATAATTTGATTAACTCCAGACTAAGAATTGAAAGAAAAACATAGTATTTTCTGCAATATGAATAAATAAATTGGTGATTTTTGTATTGGATCCTTCGTCTTGATCTGTGGCATTTAGATGAAGAACTAAAGATCCGCTTGGAGAATGCTCATTCAAAATTATCTCATACAGCTGTATTTTAAGAACAGGATAATAATCCTTAAAGGGAACCTGTCACCAGCATTTTAGCTATAAAGCCAGCAATACCTAGTGAAAGTGGGTGAAAAATCATTGTCATCTAAGCTATAAATATGTTCTAAGTAAGCTCTGTACCTTTAGTATTCCGTTTTTCAGTGGTCCCACACCGTATGCAAATGAGCAGAAAAGAGTCAAATCTTCATCTGAAAAGAGTCAGGTTTTCATTCCTCCAGGATCTCAGAGTGGACTCCACCACCTTCTTTTTGATTGACAGCTCCTTAGCCAGTCAGGGCCGGACAGGTGGTGGCAGTGGGCGTGGTTAAGAAGCTGCATCCCAGAGGGAAAAATAATTACCATAAAAGGCGGGAAAAGTTTAAACGACTATATTTACAGACAGAGGAGGACTTCAGGAAAGAAGAGAACAGGAACGAACTCTGGACAGCTGCGGCCATTGAGGGGTCAGGCTAGTTTAACAGGTAAGACGTTGATGACAGGATCCCTTTAAAGCGAACCTAACTTTTCAGGTGACTTTTCAAAAAAAGCTACCAGATGTGTGTACATGAGGAAAAATACTTTTTCTAGCCATTATATGATTTGTATCCTGCAATTTTTTTTTGATCAATTTTCCCCTCCACGGGTTCTATTTTTAATTATTAGTTTTTCCTGAGCCTAATTCCTATCATGTTTCTCATACACAGTATAAACCCTCTCCATAAATTTTGTTGATAACCTAGTTCCTGATCACAAAAGATTCCAAGCACAAAATATGCTCCTGTGTCAAAAAAGTTCTTAGAAAGATGTGGAGAATTGCCATTCATATCTTGGCTTTTTTTAACTTATCTTAAGATCTAGATTTCACATTGAAATATTTTCTATTGCTATAAGTAACAATACCTACATTTCTTATTGCAAAATTGCTAATTATTCTCAAATCCTTTGCAACAATTCCAATTACAGACCATATTTTCATCTTCTCTAAAAATGATGTTCTGAAGCAGATATAAAGCACCTATATTATGGAAAGTAAAGCAGAGAAACTCTACTTGCCACTTCATTATCATTGGTGTTTAGATCTTAATTTCATGCACATACAAAAATAGTAGCTATAGTCCTAAAAATTCTGTATTAATGGCAGCCAATCTGACATGGATCTGATACTGTAATTACGACTTGTTTCTTGTTATTTTCTGCAGGTATTAGGATAGTTACGAATTTTTTTGCACTACAGCTGAAAACTGTATATTTTATATTTAAAGTAACATATATAACAACATTTTTACATTTATTGCTCAAGAATAAACAATACAATTTACAGCACATGTCTTATATATTGCATAAAAATCTCTTATTATGTACTTTATTTCTAAACTAGTATTTTTTTTAAAGAACTTTTTAAAAACTATACTCCTATAAGAATGATAGCAAACATAAAACATTATTATTATTATTATTATTATTATATAAAAATGCATTAAAAGATTAAATAATGAAACAATGACAATTAAAAATGTATTGTTATATTTAGAATGGAAATCAATTATCAGTTATTTTGTAAGATCAAATTAGCAAATCATCATTATTAATAAATTACTAATGATTACTAATAGTACACCTTTACTCTGCTTTTTTTTTTTTTAAAACGTTTTTTTCTAAATCATTTAAATATGATAACCAAATTTGTCAATATATGTTCTTTAATTACTGAAGGGCTTTGTACATTTCTTATAACTGCAATAAAAAAGTAAACTAAATAAAGGTTTTAAATTATAGTTCAATTCTAGTTAACAGGCACTCTGACCAGTTTGCAGCTATGCAGCCTTTCTATCATAGCCATTTACTATTCCAGCCAGGTACCGTTTAAAATGGTTCCGCTGGCAAAGGGGCACGTCAGCCAGGTGCTTGCCTTTTGGTTAAAGTTGCCCTGACACTGATGTTAGTATGTGAGAACTATAAAAACATTGGCCTCAGAACAGTAGTAGTTAAAAATCAACAAATCATAACTGAAGCATATCTTAAGTTTACATGGTGCACAATTAAGAAGAGCATGGACAGAATAATGAGTGTGGTCCCTACATTACCTGCCATTATCTGCATTTTAAAAATCAATATATCAACCAACCAACCAACCATATTATTAACAAAATAAGAAGAATTGTTGTATCATTTCTTACCCATCTCTTATTTTCATAAAACTATGTCTACATCTATTCCTTCCTATACAACTTCACAAATACTATCCATGAAATAATTTTAAATCGTCACTATAATATTGTCCTGTTAAAAATAGTCATGAGCAATGTAGAAGGCTACATGAGCCCTAGTCATCAACTGTGAGATATTTCTGTCTAAACTAAATAATCCATGTATACAAAACATTAAAACAACATATGAAAATATTAAAAAAATTATCAATTGGATTACAATCCTAGAATTAACCATACCTCAATGTTGCTCTCCAAAACCATATTTCCAGTGTCTATGAGATTCTCTGTAGGGACGTTCTGCACTGGTTTCTGATAAGCAATTTTATTCTGCTTTAAGTCCATAGTCACACACACATCATATGAGAATGGAAAAGGTAAACTTGTATCACTGATCTCAGAAGGACATCCCAGGGTGAACTGAGGATACACATTTCTATTATATGCTCGAAAACATGTTGGACTATGAGTCTCTCTGCATTTAAAAATTACTGTGATCAACACTATCCCAATAAATAACAGAGAGATCAGGGCTATGGCTATTACAAGGTAGAAAGTTGTATTAGAAGCCACTGCTGGGTTATTGGGTTGGCGTCTTATCTCTGGTACAACTTGTAGAAAATTTTCAGCCGCAACAAGGTTCAAAGTAACTGTAGATGACGGAGATGGTACTCCATTATCCTTCATCAGAGCCACAATCTTTTGTCTTAAAGAATCCATGTCTGGAAGATCTTGTCCAATACTGATTTATCCAGTATATTTTCCAATGATAAATAAAGATGGAGCAGGAATTTGTAGTAAGTGATAAGAGAGCCAGGCATTGTGTCCAAAGTCAGCGTCCACTGCGATCACTTTGGTGACTAGATAACCTTTCTCTGCAGAGTGAGGAATAAATTCATATAATGCTGATCCCTCAGTGTCTGGAGATGGGTAGAGGATCTTAGGAGCATTATCATTCTTATCAATGATACATATTCTCACTGTGACATTACTGCTTAGAGGAGGAGATCCACTGTCTTTAGCCATCACCTGGAATCGAAATTCCCACAACTGTTCATAGTCAAATGATCTCTGAGCATAAATAACCCTGGTCATTAAATTGATGGAGACATATGAGACTGGGATATTTTCAATATTTACAGAACAAAAAAAGAAAAAAGAATCCAAAAACAAAGCAGGCACTCTTTGGGATAATAAGTAATATATATAAATTTTATTAAATTCTATAGAAATTCTTGAGGATAAATTTATAAAAGAAGGGTTTGGGTAGAAATACTTTTTCCAAACGAAATGTACACATTTATTTAATTAAAATATCTACTGGCCAGGATAGAAGCACATATACATATAACAATGCTTCCAATAACATATCCCCCTCAATGCAAGATAAATTACATCTATCATGAATAATAATTGAAAAAATAATTGAAAAAAAGGAGAAAAAAGGGGGTAGGGCCCCATTCATTGGCTTTATGCAAACAGCATAGAAGAGACCAGATGAGTATTTTAGCAAAACTTTTCTCTTCGTTCCAGAAACCAGTTACTGAAATGTAAGCTACTCTGTTTCCGTAAGTCCCATAGAACTTAATAGTAGTTACGGAAACAGTGTAGCTCACATGCTACGCTGCTTTCATAACTACAATTCCATCACTATGGAACTTAAGGATACAACGTAGCTCGGCTTGCTACGCTGTTTTCTTCCTCATGGTCAGGAATCACATGACTCAGCCGGAGCTCAGAGAGGTAGAACGGGGTTTAGGGGGCCCCATTCTAGAGATAGGTGCGGGTCATAGAGGTGGGACCTGCATCTATCTGACATTTATGGCATATTCTGTGGATATGCCATAAATGTCCCTGATGGGAAAACCCCTTTAATGCTACAAGCGTCCCAGGCAATGTATTTTCAATAATTGATATAGACAATGATGAAAGCATGATCTATGAAATGTTGTCATTGACATGTTGACTCTGTATCATGAGAGTACATTTTGCCACTAATTCACTTCCGCCTTTAGCTCACACAATATTTTGTAACTGTGTGTTGTCTCATAATCCAGTTCGCCTATTGTTTTAGTGACTCCAGTTTGAAGGTCAATCAAAAAAACACTGTGTGCACTTTCAGTAATGTGACTAAAGGCGTAGCTTGGTACTCCAGCACCCGGGGCAAAGATTCAGTTCCCCCCTCCCCACCCCCTACCTCTTTTCCGACATCTCCTTCCCACTTGCCAGATTTGCTTTCTCTACCAACCACTGAGAGGTAATTTTTTTCTCATCTTTTTTTTTTTATGTAGCTCGAGCATAAAACCATTTGTACATTTTACAAGCAATAGTTATATAACAATACATTAAAAGAAAAGAAATAAAGAGGTCAGGGCCGGACTAAAACAAATTGTATAGCTGAAGCTAATGAGACCATATGGTGACCTAATGAACAGCCTCCTCTTATAGATAGTGCCACACACCCCCCTTGTAGATAGTGCAACACACAGCCCCCTGTAAATAGTAGCACACACCACTGTAAATAGTGCCACACACACCCTCCTGTAGATAGCACTACACCCCCTCCTCCGTTTACATAGCGCCATTGGGTCTCCCTAGAAGAGCCTCTGATGTCACTGTCCATATACGGACAGTGACCTCAGGGGCTTCTCCAGCAGCAGAATCCCCAGGAAGAGCATCGGCAATGCTTTGGCCGGGGATTCCTCCATACCTCCAAACTTTCAATTATCACAAAGAGGGGCAACTGATGCGGCACGCATAGCAACACAGTATATTGCCATCTAGCTGCCACCATAAATATAGTAACCCCATGGCTGACACCATACAGTATAATGCCCCCATAGATGCACCCATACAGTATAATGCCCACAAAAATGTCCCCATATAGTATAATGGCCACGCAGATGCCCCCATACAATATAATGCCCACACAGATGCCCCATGCAGTATAATGCCCAATCAAATTAGATAGTGCCACAATGCCCATGTAGATAGTACCCACATTACCCATGTAGATAGCACCAGTGTGCCCTATAGATAGTTCTCCTATATATAGACATAGTGCACATGTAGATAGTGCCCACAGTACCAATGTAGATAGAGCCAGTGTCCTCTGTAGATAGTGGTACCCCCACCCCCTGTAGATGGTGCCTTTGGGACTCCCTCTAAGAGCAGAAATCCCCAGACAGAGCATAGGCTGGGGATTCCCCTCCTAGAGGCTACTGGTCATATATGGACAGTGGTGTCACTGTCCATATATGGACAGTAACGTCAGGGGCTACTCCTGGAGCGGAATCCCCTGCCATAGCATCAGCAACGGGGATTCCACATCAGAGGACCAACTGAGTAGCGCTGTGCCCGGGGAGACCTCAGCGAACAGAGGAGCTCCCTCTGCTCCTCTGCTCTAAGCTAATGCTGAAGCAGGGAGAGTACTGTTCCTTGCTTCAGCATTAAGTTCAACTGTATCTGTGTCCTGAGGGCGCAGATAAAGTTGACTTCAGGACAGGCCACCCAGGACAGATGGGAGGTATGATTACTCTCCTGGAGAAGGAGCCCCTGACGTCCCTGTCCATATATAGATAGTGACGTCAGGGGGGATTACGCTCCAGGAGGAGTAGTCAATTGTACCTGTGCCCGCCAGGCACCCCCCGCTACTGTCTCTCCCCGCCTGCCCCCTACCTACGCCCCTGCTATAGGAATAAGTGATTTGTCCATAAGATCCTGCATCTTTGTTACTGGCATTAAGGTTAAGAAACTCTAGGTGTCTTGGCTGAATGCTGGGTAATTCTCATTATGTCAATTTTAATGACTGCTGTTCCAGTTCTCCTCAATAATAAGCTGTTAAATTGAATGTACATCTCTGTTGTTTCGCTTGATCCAGAGGTTGTTCCAAGATTGTTCCTCCATTGTCAGTTTTCTCAACAAGTATAAAATATGGATTTGATGTAAGCTGTAACTCTGTATTGAATTGCTACACAGGTCAAAATCAAATGCATTGCCCAGAACAAAGTGATCCCCTGGAAAAGCAGGCTCACATTCGAATTTCAAAAGTATCCTTATAAAAACTTGGAGAATTATAATTTATATCCAGGACTTGGACTGTAAGGGCACGTTCAGATGTGGCGGAATTGCTGCGGAATTCCGCTGCGGACAGTCCGCAGTGGAATTCTTCAGCGGCTGTTTTTTTCATTTCTTTCTATAAATTTTTAGGAACGTTAGTTCAGACGTTGCAGAAAATTACTTTGCGGAAATTAGGCCACGGTGCAGATTTTTCCCTCCGCAGCATGCACTTTCCATTGCGGAGAAGAAGCGGAATTTTCACGGCGGATTTCAGCCTTTACAATGCAAAAACTGAAATCTGTGGCAAGTCCGCTGTGATATCTGCAACGTCTGAATTACCTGTCAAATATGCAAATGTTGGTGCAGATTCTTTGCATAATTACCCCAAATCTGCACCAACATTTGCAGCGGAAAAATTCCGCCACGTCTGAACGTGCCCTTATAGGAAAAACATTTACAGGATTTGCTGCTTGAATGTCAAGCTCTAGATGATAGATCTGTTTTGAGCCAAATAGTCCTTCCCTATTTATCTTATCAGTGACATATAAGTTGCCATCTAAACTGACATTAAAATGACTGTTTTTCCTATAATGTGACACACCATTTAGTTTTCGTGTGCCCAGTTCTTTGTTACTTATGCCCATATCCATTACAATATTTACTATTATAGAGTTTTGCTTAATCTCTTCCAATACAGAATAGTGAACCTGATTTGCTTCTATCAGTAAATAAATATAAAAACATAACAATATTACTTGCCAAATTGATGTCCCAGTCATTGTCCAATATGATTTTTTTTTTAGTATCCAAATATAAGATTAGCAATATGCAAAATCCCCAAATGTAAAATAAGAAAAAAATTTGAAGAAAGGAAGCATTCCTCTTCTTTCTGGCTAAGAATTGCAGTATCTTACAATAGTGAAGTTCTAGTATATATGCTTTTTATAGATTCTCCACTCTATAAGTCATCAGAGGCACCTAGTGGACAATATCATAAATTGCAGCAAAAGTGGTTTATATTTTTTTTAAAAAACATGTTCCAGTTAAAGAAATATATTATTATAGGTAAAAAGCTAAATTTGAATGCAATTTAATTTTTAAATAGACATTGTAAGAAGTGATATGGAAGCCTGGACTTTCTATCCTCCATTTTGTATATTATTCTCAAGTTTTAAAACTACTGATACAGTAATGTAATACTTTAACCTTTGTTCTTCCTTTTAGATGTCTCACCGCGAGCTAAAATGAGCCTTCCTCTTTCTTAGACAGACTATGAATCTGCTGGCATAGCTAAAATATATAATGTCTGAGCACGTAGCTAAAAAATATGCTGATTACCAATATTACAAAACATGTGATATAAATTGATACAATGTAATATAATGTATACGTGTTCTTTTATGATAAACTCCCTCGTGATTTAGAGGAGGAGGAGACATGGTCAATATTGATTGGATAGACTGAATGCCACGGCCCCTCCTATGTGATTGGAGAGGGAGACCTGGCCAACACCCATTTTAATGATATATAATCTATGTATTATTTGCTAATAAACTAGAGAATCTGATTGCACTTACAATATGTGTGAAGTGTGTAGTTTCTCTCCGATGCATCGTTAAGCTCTCCCACACATTTGCAACCAGATAAGAGACATCGAGGTCCAGTTGATGACCTGCCTAAATTGATGACCCTTAACAATTGGTGCCGAAAGCCCGGGATGGAAGACAACAAGTAACGGACTGAACACAGTGGACGGATTCGGGAGGAGTCGCTGACATAAAACTGCGGTGAGTAACACTGTTAGTTACTTAAAAATTGCCTCAGCCACTCCACTCCCGATCCTGTCTCAAGTCAGTCAGTGTCTCTTACATTTCCATCCCGAACAAATGTCTCTATCTGTGTTTGTATCAATGTTTGAATGTAAGGTCTACAATGGAGCTCAGACTCTATAGACAGATGTAACTTGAAATGTCAGTAACAGATATTGATTGAAATACCAACTACTATTGTTTTTTTTGTGTTTTACTGTATGTAATCTTCATTATGTAGTTATGGTTAAGATAGTTAATAATTATCAACTTAACGGATACCCCACTGCACACCTAGTATAGTGTATTAAGATAGTAAAAGATATATACCTTTCGAGTGCTATAGGCCTGGGGAAAATATATAATTGTGTACTAATTGTAAGGATATAATTGAATCTGATCTAGTCAGATTTCAACAGGGGGTGATGATATACCAATTCCTTTCGAGTGCCGTAGGCCTGGGGACGGTATATCACTATATCCTGATTGTTTGGATATAGAAAGGTTTGACACAGTCAGACAAAGGAGAGTAGTCCTTCGAGGTCTGGTACAGCTGACCTGGGAACCTCCTTATAAACTCCCGACATGGGGTTCAGAGATCTTGAACCTGACAGTGGGTGTCTGGAATCATGGGTTTCAGCAGTTGATTAATTAAACGGTTGAAAGGTGAAAAAGCCATCAAAAACTGTAAAAGAATGTTTCAACAAATGAAGATAGAAAGTAATGGTACGTTAGATAAAGTAGATTGTTTACATAGTTTAATATGTAAGACTAACTGATCAGAAAATCATAACTATAGAAGAATGTGTCAATGATGTTGATATGAGTATGTGTATACCAGCATAGATTTTGGTAAGAGTGACTGTACTAGTGATGTAACGATTAATACAGCTAGGTACAATGCAGTGAGTAATGTGGATTATGATGAGACATGATACAGTGTGTGTGTCCATGTATACAGTGTGTGTGTGTTGCGGACTAGTCTTAGGAGCAACTGGAGTAAATGAAAATGTGTACGGTTTGATGTGAGATGTTTTTCTCAATCCAGATTGAGAACTGAATTTATTGAACTTTAAATTATTGCTATTCTATTTAAAAATATTGTGTAACAAAAAGTCCTAGAACATTGAACTGAAGTACAAGGTTTTGTAAATAGACTGATGTTTTAATTTACCTTATATATAAGGTTTAAATAATTAAAGTTAGAGTTACAAATATAGCAGAGACTTAGTTGCCTTTCAGCATTTTGGCTTGCTGGGGCTTGTAGTTCTAAAAAAAAAAAAAAAAAGGAAGTTGTAAATGGTGGGGTGTGGGGCGGCAGCAGCTGGCTTCAGTGTGTGAGAATGTTAGAAAAGGGAAGTATTTTGCTGTTCTTTCTCTGTCCTTTAAGTGAAATATTACAAGCACGGTCTGCATGAATGACTGCTGATTTATCAGAAAGAAAACTGATAATTGTTACCAATATTTTGCCTTCACACACAGAATGCCTTGGATAGTGCTTCCCCAGGGTCCAGCAAATTCCCCTGATATTGCCACCCGTACAATGAAAGAGCTGCTGGATAAGTGGTCCCCCGAACTCTCCACCACTTGTCTATTGCAATATATTGATGATTTGCTTTTGTGTTGTGTCTCTGTTGACATATGTGCTCAGGAAACAGTCTCATTATTGTTGTATCTGTCCCATATAGGTTGCAAAGTGTCCAGGAACAAATTACAACTTTGTAAGCCCACTGTTATTTTCCTTGGACATTGCCTGTCTGCTGGTGTATTGCACCTGACCCCCTCCAGGCTTACTGCTATCCAAGACCACCCAGTCCCACACAACCATCGCTCTGTCAGAGCCTTCCTGGGATTAGTGGGTTATTGTAGACCATGGATTGGAAGTGCGTTCATATCAATGCAGCCCCTGTATGATTGCCTGCAAACTGACGCTCTAGATGCACTGTACACCCTCCAGCGGTCTTCAGTCTCAGCCCCAGCTCTGGGCATTCCCAGCTACCGTAAGCCTTTCCACCTGTATTGTCACAAACAAGGTGGTCACGCTTCAGGTGTGGTCACACAAGACCATGGTGGTCGTATGCGGCCCATCAGATATTACTCCGCTAGCCTCGATCCCATTGCATAAGGTGTGCCCTCTTGCCTCAGGGCTATTGCTGCCCTCCTCCTTGACAAAACTGCAGACATTATTTTACAACATGATTTAGTGCTTCATGTCCCACACACAGTTTCACTCTGAAAACATGTACTACGCTCAACCCTGCCACTCTGATGCCTATGGTTGTAGCGAAAGGAGGGGAAGGGGGGGGATGTCAGATCCTTAATGTACGAACTTGAAATGACAATGACTTATTTGATATGGAAAATGAACGTGATTGTCCCAGTTTAATGCAACTTGAATCCCAAGGGTTACCAGGTGTCACTGATGAACCTTTTACTAACTATGATGTTCAGTATTTTGTAGATGGATCCAGATACTGGAATGAGCAGACAGGACATTTCACCACCGGGTATGCAGTAGTCCAGGAAGGTAAGACAGTGCTGCAAAAGTTACAGTTATAGTGAGTAATATGTATCATATTAGGATCTGAAGATAATCCTACAGAAAACTATACTAAATTTAAACATAAAAATGTCTTGAAAATAAAAGACACTTTTCTTAACAAGGAATCAAAATTGGAAACATAACAAAACAAACAAAAACATAAGTTACAGTAAATAGCACTAAAAAGTAAATGTAATTAATATCAGTTTAAAATAATATACGCAATCCTATATATTGCAACAAAAATGAAGAAAACAATGTAGAAAAAAAGTCACCAGGACTATATAAAACATCTCAAATAATGAGGGTTCAAGCATTGGATAACTTTTAAAATTTGCTAAACATGCTGCAAATCTAAAAAACAGAAAATGTGGCACTTTTTCTTGCTATTGACAGTATGATGTTAATAAAAGCATGGGGCTGACCTTTTAGTCAATAATTTCACTTTTGCCCATCTTATCACATTTTACGCTATCCTTATCCTAATATATACCCAATTTTTAGAATGAACCCCTATGACAGCTTCTCTAGTGACACATATTACAAGAATGGTGCAATACATTTCTGAATGATGGAACAAATGTAAATTAGACAAAAAGGACATTTCTGTGCACTGAATGTTGTCATGAACAAATGTCTCCAACTAATGTAGGTTGCGGCTGTACACTGCATTCATTCCAAAGAAAAAAAAATATCATTTTGTTTTCTGGCAATTTAGACAGATTTGTGGAGACATACAGTATGTATGCAGACCTTGACTTACAGTAGGTGGTATGTACGAATTCTTTACACTTTCACTCATTTTATTTTATAAGTAGCTGTTTTATATGTTAGGGATCTTCTAAGGTTAGAGTTATAGGGGAAAATGTTAATTTGCATGCCAGGTCTGCAACATCAGAGTTTTAGTTGTATGATTAATGATAAAAATGTAGATTTTGGTAGTTTATTAGCTTTATGGGTGTGCACTATATAATTTTATCAAATTTGCACATGAAGGACAAATGTTGCATGGGCCCTGTTTGATTATCTTTGAGAGAGAGCACACGATATGATAAATATAAACATGTGTAAACTTTACTCACCTTGATAGATTTATTTTATTATGTAAATTTTATTTTTTTGTGTTTATGCTTGGACGTTTCGGAACAAATACAAGATTTCATGAACCCAGGCTGGGTTAACATATATAAGCTTCTTCTAGGCAGTGGCTCAGCATTTGCAACGGATACAACTGGTGCCATAAGTGCTCCCATAAGAAAGCATGGGATCAATTCTGACATCAGTTTCCCTCTGGCTTATCTGTACA
Source organism: Rhinoderma darwinii (assembly GCF_050947455.1). Lineage (NCBI taxonomy): Eukaryota > Metazoa > Chordata > Amphibia > Anura > Rhinodermatidae > Rhinoderma > Rhinoderma darwinii. The sequence goes on from NC_134689.1 coordinate 35,600,394, forward strand.
ATGCGGCAGGGAAACTATGCTGGATTGCTGAATATATGGGAACCCGACCTAAGACAACTGCAATAATTTAGGAAATATACTATAGTGTGGGGATATGTCCCCTTTTTAACGTGGGAATTTCACATTTAATAATTGTTATTCTACCTATATTTATCTTACAAATAAACATTGCCTTCCTACTATTTTAGTTTTTTTAAGGCATGCACATGTGGATGTAGACATGTGAGGTAAGTTTAAACTTTACATCTATTGGGGGAGATTTATGAAAACTGGATAGTATAAAAACTGGCCTTCTGTTTGTTTCTGCTAGACAGTTTTAATAAATAAGGCCCATTGAATTTACATTTTTGGAAATGTCTTTTGTGGATAAAGGTTTACTGGGGTCCACTTTTTAGTACATTTTCTGTTTCACAAAGTTGCATGAAGGTGAGAATGACTCTAAACTACTAGTTAGGACTTTTATATTCATCTGGTTGCCTGCTTTCAGGAAATATATTGTTTTTAAGTGTATACTCACTTTTCAAGACATGTTATCCGTTTTCATGAGGTGTTTACTTTTTAAAATTTCCTTTGTAAAATCCAATTTTGTAATTATATAGACATATAGACATAAGCATAAGTGGCATGTATGTACAGTACACATCTTGAAAGTTTTTTAGGAGCATTGTGTGTCTAAGGCTCTGCTTGGGACAGATCTTTCATTATAAACATGAACTTGTATACATTTTTTTTATGGACTCTTGGATTCAAAGCTGCATGAAGGCGCTTGTGAGTATAAAGTGCTAGCATTTTAACAAGTTGTTTTGATTTAGAAAATATATGGTCATAGTGATGTAGATTAAGTTTATGGTTTCACGATTATTTATCATGGGTTAGGCTGAGTTCACTCATTGCGGTCAATTTGATTTTGACCATGAAGTCACCTTCCTGCATTCGGACGTGCATGTATGTGATGGTGATCATGTGGGCAAATAAACTGTGCACGCACGATCATCACGGGGAGCCCGGCTGTGACTGATGTTTTGACAGAAGGAAGGGGTTCCCTCTGTTACCCATCGGTGGCCCGTGAATGCGATCGCCCACTAAAGACGTGTTGACATGGCAGCCGGGGGCCTAACAAAGGCCCCCAGGCCTGCCCTGGCTATATGCCTAATAGGCCGTGCCAGAGGCATGGCCTAATAGATTGCCTGTCAGTTTTATACTGACAGGCAATAATGCTTTAGTATACTAAGTATACCAAAGCATTATATATGCAATCAGAAGATTGCATGGTGAAGTCCCCTATAGTGGGACTAAAAAATGTAAAATTGAATAAAGTTTATGAAAAAAAATACAAAAAATATATTTTTTCCATAAAAAGTGTTTTTATTTCATAAAAGTGGAAAAACTTGAAAAATACACATATATGGTATGGCTGTGATCATAACTACACAAAAAATAAAGTTAACATATTAATTTAACTGCATGGTGAATGCCATACAAAAAACGCAAAAAACAACGGCAAAATAGCTTTTTTTCTCCAATCCCCCCAAAAAATAGAATAAAAAGTTAATCAATAAATCCCATGTATCCAAAAATAGTAACGATGAAAACTACACCTCATCCTGCAAAAACCAAGCCCTCATATGGCGACATCAACAGAAAACTAATAAAATTACTTCTCTTGGAATGTGGTGATGCAAAAATGTATTATTTTTGTTTAAAAGGTTTTTTATTGTGCAAACATAGTAAAACTTAAAAACCTATGCATATGTGATATCACCGTAATCGTACCAACCCATAGAAAAAAGGTAACATGTTATGTATGTCGCATAGTGAATGGCGTAAATTTAAAATGTGAAAAACCATACTGGAATAGCTGTTATTTTCAATTCCCTCCCCAAATAAAGTTAATATAAGTTAATCAATATAATATATGCACCCAAAAATGGTCTATTGAAAAATACAACCCATTCCGCAAAAAACAAGCCCTCAAACGGCTATATCGATGAAAAATAAAAAAGTTCTAACTCTTGGAATATGAAGATGTGAAAAAGTAAAAACAATGCTTTGTCATAGAGTCCAAAATAGGCCTGGTCTTTAAGGGGTTAATCACTCTTTGGTGCAAAGGTGCCTGAACGTGGTTGTGTGTATCATTTATTGAATTGTATTTTTATGCACCAGAGGTTTCCGTTTCCATCATCATTGATTTCAATGGTGACGGATCCAGTGCCCGCGGTTTCCGTTTGTCTCTTTCGTGCACCGAATCCGTCGTTTTGCCAGAAGCAATAGCGTGACATTTAATAACATGTTAAACATTTGGAAATTATTTATTCCATTTTGATCTTTGATTTTGTAGCTGTCCACCTGTATTTGAGAAATGTAAAACTAAATCATATAGACTTTATTTTTATTGACCAATAGTTGCTGAAAAATTTCTATATTAATTTTTTTGTGCATTAAATATTGTATTAAATACACAAATATCATTTATAGCTTTAAATTTAACCTGTGTTCAAGGAAATCAAATTATTCTTCTTTGCAGCAAAAGAAAGGTATTTAGTTACCAGCCTTGAATCTATTTTTTATAAAACAAATCTCCAATTTATAAATTGATTTAAATTGTTTTTCTTTTCCAAAACACAAGCTGTTTTGTAAAATTAAACATACTATAAACTTGTCTTTACATCAGTTTTTTTTAGCACGTAATGCTATATTATTAAACTAATTTAAAATTATGTTCCTTGTTTTTTTGTAATATACCATCTTAGAGCAATTGAAATTATTTGAGGCAAAGTAAATTGTAACTTGTGCTGTAGTTATCTTTTGCTAGACATGAAACAAGAATATACAACTTTTGATAAGATCTTGGTAAGGGATAACAATTCAAATATAAACAATTTAAAATAGCTACAATTTTAAAATTAAATTAAAATGTTAAATAATACATACATAAACAAAATATTTTAAATATATTTAAATTAATTAAAACTTAAGTCTTAGAAACTATGAATAGCATACATTATTTATTTAGACTATATATTGTTTAAACATAACCAAGTAATTATAAATTGCTTTAACTATTTTAAAACTATTTATTCCAAATGTGTTAAAATGATATATGTTTATAAACGAAACTTCTTTTTTATGTAATAAAATATATTTAATATAGAAAATATATTTAAAATGTACATTGATAATTGTATTAAACATGTATACAATTATACAGTAAGATACTATCATTATATAAATCTACATTTTAAAAATTTATAATATTTTTTTATATAAAAACTTTTTTAAATTAAATAATCATATGAATTGTGCTAGTTTACAAAAATATAGCTTATTTGGCTTAGTAAAGATAAAAAAATTATTGTAAAAGTTTGTGCTGGCGTAAATATTATAATGATCTATTTATATAAAAATATACAGGAATAAAATGTAATAAAACTTTTACAGACCTTAAAATTGTAATTAAAATTAATAAATAAAAATATAATTATAAAAACACTGTTTTTGAAAAATATTATTCTAAACAATATGATACATTAATAGTGTTTAAATATTGTTCATTTTTAGTTAATAATTTTTTTACTTTTGTAATATAACTTTAGATTTGAAGTGAGAAAGTAACTATGTGGGAACCAAAAATATGAATTAATTGGTATAATGATATAAATTCATATTAATTTGCAAAAGCTAAGATTAACATTTTGAACCATACTTAGGCGCTGTTCCCATATATCCGGCAATCAGGCATAGTCTAATCTCTAGCGTGGTATAGAAACGTGTTAGAAAAGTTTTATTTTAAATTTATTCTTACTTCATGTAATAGATATTAAATGTGCATTCAGTGTTCCCAGAAAATGCTTTAGTTAACAAAGGGTTAAATATGTTATATTCTTAAGTGTGTGAGACGGTTGGATTTTTTAATAAAGATTGCAATCTCCAGAGGAAGTCCAACCGTGGCCTAATTTCATTTTGAAGTGTAACATTTCATGTGACAGGAAGGCCACAAACAGTTTTCAGTTAGTTTGTACTGCAATATGCATTGACATGTGTATATAAACCTGTGCTTATGGAATGAAGTCAGACATAGTCTCCACACCAGTGTGAATAAAACTCTTATTGGGATGAAAACTTGAATCATTATTGATAAAGTATGGAAAATTCTTCTAACATCTTGGTTCTTCGAGCCGGAAACCAATATCTCCAGACCCTCGTCCACCCGAGGACTGTACACCGTGCACGGGGTGAGTCGTCAAAATACTCACTTAATTCAAAGACCTCCTGTTAAATTACCGTTAAAAAGAGGCCAGTCAGACGGAGGGACGAAGTGGCGTGACGGTTTTTATAAGAACATAGTAAGGGAGTGGCAAATTTGGATTTAAAAGGAATTTGAGGGTAATTGAATGTTATAATTTAGTGAAGAAGAAAAGAGAAGTGTGGTTTTGATTGTGTAAGACGACGGTTGGAAGAATCTCACAAGGTAGAAGGTTGGCAGAATGTTAAAATGATCAGGAAGATTAAAAGAAGGTTGTTCATATAGTTCAAGATGAAAAACTTTCATAGAACAAAATGCTGGCTGGTTGAAAGACCATGAAATGATCGGAAAAGCAGCAGAACTAACTTTAGAAGAGTGTGTCAATATATATTGATATGTATAGTATGTGCATAAAATAATAGTATTCGATAACAGTGACTGTACTAGTGATAAAGAGTAATACAGATAGGTACATAGCAATGAGTAAGGTGGATGATGATGATAAGTATGATGTAGACATGTATACAGTGTGTGTCCCCGTGTATACAGTGTGTGCGTCCATGTATACAGAGTGTGTATCCATGTATCCATGGAACATTAGTCTGATTGTCACAGTTTAATGTAACTTGACGCCCAAGGGTTACCAGGTGTCACTGATGTACCTTTGACTGAATATGATGTTCAGTATTTTATAGACGGATCCAGATACTGGAATAAGCAGACAGGACATTTCTCCACCAGGTATGCAGTAGTCCAGGAAGGTAAGACAGTGCTGCAAAAGTCACTGCCCTCCAGCAGCTCTGCCCAGGAGGCAGAACTCATGGCACTCGCAGAAGCATGTAAGCTGGGCACAGATAAAAGTGTGAATGTCTATATGGACTCAAGGTATATCTATGGAGTCGCATATTATGACACAATATGGCGCGCAAAAGGATTTCTGACTGCAGCAGGCAGACCAATACAACACTGGTTTGCACCTGAATTTCAGAACGCAATCGCTCGACATGTAGAGGGTTGCCTGACATGCGTCAGACACAATCCCGGTAAAATGATAAAACACCCAGTAAGCACATGCCTCGCCCTGATTACTCCTTCCAGCGACTGCAGGTGGACTACACACAGCTACCCATGGTTGGTGTATTTGAATATGTCCTTGTATGTACTGACATGTTTTCAAATTGGTCTGAGGCATGGTCAGTAACCAAAAACATAGCTACAAACACTGCAAGGAAATACTCAGTGGAGTAATATGTCGATATGGAGTTCCTGAAGTAATTGAGAGTGACAGAGGAACCCACTTCATAGGAGAAGTATTAGGGCATATACAGTGAAGGAAATAAGTATTTGATCCCTTGCTGATTTTGTAAGTTTGCCCACTGTCAAAGACATGAACAGTCTAGAATTTTTAGGCTAGGTTAATTTTACCAGTGAGAGATAGATTAAATTGAAAAAAAAAACTGAAAATCACATAGTCAAAATTATATATATATATTTGCATTGTGCACAGAGAAATAAGTATTTGATCCCTTTGGCAAACAAGACTTAATACTTGGTGGCAAAACCCTTGTTGGCAAGCACAGCAGTCAGACGTCTTTTGTAGTTGATGATGAGGTTTGCACACATGTTAGATGGAATTTTGGCCCACTCCTCTTTGCAGATCATCTGTAAATCATTAAGATTTCGAGGCTGTCACTTGGCAACTCGGATCTTCAGCTCCCTCCATAAGTTTTCGATGGGATTAAGGTCTGGAGACTGGCTAGGCCACTCCATGACCTTAATGTGCTTCTTTTTGAGCCACTCCTTTGTTGCCTTGGCTGTATGTTTCGGGTCATTGTCGTGCTGGAAGACCCAGCCACGAGCCATTTTTAATGTCCTGGTGGAGGGAAGGAGGTTGTCACTCAGGATTTGACGGTACATGGCTCCATTCATTCTCCCATTAATGCGGTGAAGAAGTCCTGTGCCCTTAGCAGAGAAACACCTCCAAAACATAATGTTTCCACCTCCATGCTTGACAGTGGGGACGGTGTTCTTTGGGTCATAGGCAGCATTTCTCTTCCTCCAAACACAGCGAGTTGAGTTAATGCCAAAGAGCTCAATTTTAGTCTCATCTACCCACGCCACCTTCTCCCAATCACTCTGAGAATAATCCAGATGTTCATTTGCAAACTTCAGACGGGCCTGTACATGTGCCTTCTTGAGCAGGGGGACCTTGCGAGCACTGCAGGATTTTAATCCATTACGGCGTAATGTGTTACCAATGGTTTTCTTGGTAACTGTGGTCCCAGCTGCCTTGAGATCATTAACAAGTTCCCCCCGTGTAGTTTTTGGCTGAGCTCTCACCTTCCTCCGGATCAAGGATACCCCACGAGGTGAGATTTTGCATGGAGCCCCAGATCGATGTCGATTGACAGTCATTTTGTAAGTCTTCCATTTTCTTACTATTGCACCAACAGTTGTCTCCTTCTCACCCAGCATCTTACTTATGGTTTTGTAGCCCATTCCAGCCTTGTTCAGGTCTATTATCTTGTCCCTGACATCCTTAGAAAGCTCTTTGGTCTTGCCCATGTTGTAGAGGTTAGAGTCAGACTGATTAATTGAGTCTGTGGACAGGAGTCTTTTATACAGGTGACCATTTAAGACAGCTGTCTTTAATGCAGGCACCAAGTTGATTTTGGAGCGTGTAACTGGTCTGGCGGAGGCTGAACTCTTAATGGTTGGTAGGGGATCAAATACTTATTTCTCTGTGCACAATGCAAATAAATATATATAATTTTGACTATGTGATTTTATGTTTTCTCTATCTCTCACTGGTAAAATTAACCTAGCCTAAAAATTCTAGACTGTTCATGACTTTGACAGTGGGCAAACTTACAAAATCAGCAAGGGATGAAATACTTATTTCCTTCACTATACTTACTAGGCTCGGCATCACACAGGCATTCTATACACCATTTTGCCCAAGAAGGTAAATATCTAGATGAAGGAAGACAGTCAGCAATACTCCAAGCACCGAAACCTCTGACAAAAAGACAAATTATGTCCTTTTTGGGTATGACTAACTTCTACAGAAATTGGATAGCCAATTAGGCTGCTATTACAGGATCATTGTTGTCTTTGATTTATGAAGAGGCATTTTTTTCAGATAAAACAGGCTCTTGTAGTGCTTGGACTAACTGATTATTAAAAAAAAAAAAAAAAAAACAAAGAAAAAAACTTTATTCAAACTGTAGATTGTAAAAATTTATATATGACTTCAGGGCTAACACAGGAGTATGGAGGAAAGTATAGACCTCTAGCTTACTACTCATCAAAACTTGACCCAGTAGCTTACCTCCCTGTGTTCAATCTGTTGTAGCCACCGCAGAAGCTATAAGAGCTTCCACCACATTAGTGTTATTTATGATAGAAAGATGTACCACTTTACATTTTTCGACATTGATGTCTACTGCAGAGGATGGTGAACCACTTGATAGCCTATCCTCCATAGCAGAAAGAGTGTTACCAAGATCAGATCTTAAAGATATTCCACTACTAGATAGTGATCTCATACTGTTTGTAGATAGATCTTGTAAAGACAAATACATCCTACCCAGCAACTTATTCAGATAGGAATTTATATTGAGCCATCGGACAAGCCATGTCGCAACAGGGGGATGGTAGAAATAATATCTAAAGTGTTCACGGCATATGGCTTTACTAACTACTCTAAAAAAAAAATTGTTTAACTTGTTTAACATGCGCCAAACATAATCTACAGGGGAATGTAAGACCAAAGAGAGGACAGTTCCCAAATCCACACTATACATTCTAACACATTTGTATGGATTTAATTGAAGTTGTTTTTGCTTCCTAAGATATTAGGTATATGTATAAGGGTGTTAATTTGAATCTCAGAGTAGGTAAGTCAAAATTTGGTTTGAGACACTTGTCAGATAAAACATATGGTATTTGTGAATATTTCTGTGAGTAGAAGATGTTACAGGTAATCAGCTCAGATCAAGGTATAAATCCTGCTGAAAAGGGTAACAATAAGTGTGACATAAAATGTACCCAGTAACTACATATTATCTAGGTGCCCTGTCCAGAGGGACAGAGAAGTTCTTCTTATATAAAAGATGTTTGTTTGTTTGTTTGTTTGTCTCTTTGTTTGTTTGTTTGTTTGTTTGTTTGTTTGTTTGTTTGTTTGTTTGTTTGTTTGTTTGTTTGTTTTGATGTACAGGACTTGTCAATGAACTGATGGGAACCAAACATGAGGGGTGATAGCATGAGATTGGTGATAGTATTATTTTCTTAGTTGAGACCCTATTGTTTATATTGTCTGAGGTTTATAATCATAATGTATGTAATATGCCACGGTATTGTGAATAACAACTTGAGGTGTTTTATGTGGAGTTATGAGGTGAAGGTCACTGGTTGTTGTAACTCATAAGTAAAAAGAACATGGCAGCAATGAGAGCCCTGAGCTTATGTGACCTGGGTGTCTTTAGGTTTGAGAAAGATGCTGCCCATGACCTGTTATATCTGCAGGGGTAAAAGTCGAATTAGGACAGTAAGTGACAATGCAACAATTTTGACCAATATGTACCGTGGAGGAGAAGTTTGGATTATTGCCAATATTAGTAGGTTTAGCAGTAAAGAATGCTCATAATATAGAGAAAGTGGCCGACAGATTTGACACTGTTACAGATTATGTGTTTGATGTTTTGAATGCTGCCCAAGGGGGCATTTCCCAAGTAGTGACCCAACCTGTTGCCATTGTATAGACTTTTTTGGCATTATGCAGGATAGAGCAAGCTAAGAAAATAAAGTCCGTAAGGGGGATAAGCCCTATTTTAAGTACCTGGCTTGGGTACAAAATGTCCTCAAATAAACAAAAGGTGGGAAAAATGAATTAATTTTGTGCAGCAGCCATCTTGTCTGGAGACCCCGTCTTGTTCTTATGTAGTGAACAAGAAAGACATTGTTTCTTTAATTATATATTAATGCTGATTTCGTATGTTATTAAAATTAGTTATTTTTGACATTAGTTCTTATGCGGAACTCAAAGGGAAGAAATATTGTTTAGTGATTATTGATGTATTCTCCAAATGGGTAGACTATTTGTCATACGACAGTACATCTATTCTCTAGGATGGATGAAGAGTTTGATTTTACACTTGCTGAATATATGGAAAAAATGCTAACCAACAGGGAAGTTTCTATCTCTAATTGTATTCCAGGTGTACCTGTACCTGAACCTGAACCTGAACCTGTGAAGCCAGGAAATTTGATATTATTTTTGTTGAAAAAGACCTTATCAGGTTCTGCTTACCACACCTACAGCCTTAAAGATAGCCAAACATACCTCTTGGATACACTTATCACAATGTAATGTAGTTAGGGAATTGCCACTATCCTCCTAGGCTATAAAAGACTGATTACAAAGGGTGGTCATTTGTTAGAAGTGACTGGTCTCAAACTTCAGCGAAGAAAACATCCAGAGCCTGGGAGGAGACAGGGCAAAATGTTATTAGTTATTCTAGGTATCCTATGGGGGTCCAAGGTGTGTCAACCAAAGGTATGGGATCCCTGGGAAACAGGTTCAGAGTATGATTTCCTAAAGACTTAGCTTGAATAGTTACATATTTTAATTTCACTGAAGGTAAGACTGCAACATATAGCTGTGTTATAGATCAATGCAAGGATAGAAACATAGCTTACAAACTAGCATATTCAGATAAATACATTTGTACTATCTATGTAAATACCCTCATTTAAAGGATAAGGGACTATATGCTATAGGAACTGATGATTCAGGTACTGACACTATAGGGAATATTTTTTATTTAAGTTAAGAAAAAGGATGCAACTGAAAGTTTTTTTGTTCCAAAGATAGACCTACCCTCTATAGTCTATCTGGTCAACTTTACTGATGAAGATAAAATGACATTAGAAACAGGTTACAGTGATAAACATGAATGGTTAGCCTGAATGTGATACACTGCAATCCAAAATAATAGAACTAACTGCGCAAAAGCCAGACCACATCTGGCTACTATACATTTCAGGCTATCAGATAAGGAGAACCCACAAGGTCTGCAATGCGTGTTATCTTTATATAATGCATCATATAATCCAGGTGATAAATTATGTAAGACATTCTTTTTATTGTACCCACCTGTGGGGAGAGATGAAATCCCTCCCTTAGTAGTGGCTTACCCAGGCAACTACACCTGCTTTCTGAGGAATGGGCAAGGTAAGAAAGTAGGGAACCTCACTGAAAAGTTTTGTGACCAATAATGGTAATTACTCCTCTAATTGGTTTACCAACCAGACAAGGGCAAGGACTGATCTCTGATGGCTATGTGGAGAAAGGAAGGCCAAGTGGCAGGGAGGCTGTACTCTGGTTCAACTTCTGATACCATTCCACTTGTTTTTAGCATCTGAGTTTCAGAGAATGAGAAAACGCCCTGGAGACTATCTGAATTGCTATAAGCGGTCTATCCCTGGAAGTTCCTTTGACCATAGAATATACATAGATGAAATAGGAGTACCCCGAGGGGGGCCAAATAAGTTTAAGGCCCAAAATCAGATTGCATCAGGCTTCGAGTCTGTATTTTTCTGGTGGTCTACGATAAATAAGAATGTCGACTGGATTAATTATATTTATCACAATCAACAGAGAGTTGTTAATTTTACCAGAAATGCGATAAAGGGCATTGCAGATTGGTTTGGACCTATATCTTTAATGACATGGCAAAATAGAATGACCCTGGATATGTTACTAGCAGAAAAAGGGGGTGTCTGCATAATGTTTGTATCTTCTGTTATACTTTTATTCCCAATAATACAGCTCCTGATGGCAGTATTACCAAGGCATTGGAAGGACTCAATTCCTTGTCCGAAGAGCTTGCGGAAAACTCCAGAATAAATGACATCTTCACCTCATGGATTGAGGGGTAGTTTGGAAAATGGACTGGCCTGGTAACATCTGTACTCATGACCATTGCGGTTGTTGCCAGTATATTGACTGTTTGTGGATGCGACACTCTGCATAAGAGGATTGATCCAAAGGTTAATTGAGATCTCAGTGACAAAGACAATGTGCCAAGAGATTCAAAAGAAGAGAACCTATCCTGGATAATCTTACAGAACATTTCTTGATAAATTTATAACAGGAGGGATTGTTAGAAAAGTTTTATTTTAAATGTATTTTTACTTCACGTAATAGATATTAAATGTGCATGCAGGGTTCTCAGAAAATGCTTTATTTAACAAAGGGTTAAATATGTTATATTCTTAAGTGTGTGAGACGGTTGAATTTCTTAATAAAGATTGCAATCTCCAGAGGAAGTCCAACCGTGGCCTAATCTAATTTTGAAGTGTAACATTTCATGTGACAGGAAAGCCACAAACGGTTTTCAGTTGGTCTGTATTGCAATATGCTTTGATATGTGTATATAAACCTGTGCTTATCAAATGAATGCAGACATTGTCTCCTCACCGGTGTGAATAAAACTCTTATTGGGATGAAAACTTGAATCATTATTGATAAAGTATGGAAAATTCTTCTAACAAAACGCCAGAGGGAAACTGATGCCAGAACTGATCCTATTCTTTCCTCTGTGAGCAGTTCTGGCACCAGATTTATTAACATCTGATTTCTACCTTCGCAATACAGAAAAACATTGCATTCAGTGTTTTTCTGTCCGGACATAGTCCGACCATTGCTCGCCTGATACAAATATAAACTATGTCTATAATAAATCATTCTTTGATAGACTTGTACATGGAAAAAAAAAATATTATCTGACAGAACATACACTATATAAACAAAAGTATAGGAACACTCCTCTCAATCATTAAATTCAGGTATTTCATTCAGTCCCTTTGCCACAGGTCTATAAAATCAAGCACCTAGCTATACAATCTGCCTTTACATTTGTGAAAGAATGGGTCATTCTAAAGAGCTTTCTGAATTTCAGCGGGGTACTGTCACAGGATGCCACCATTCTTCCCTCCTAGATATACCACAATCAACTGTGAGTGGTACTATTGCAAAGCTGAAGCTTTTTAAAAACACAGCAACTCAGCCACAAAGTGTCAGACAATATAAAGTTACCGAGCGGGGTTGCCGAGTGACAAAAGTCACCAACGCTTTGCTGACTCAATAACTGCAGATTTCCAAACCTCCTCTGGCATTAACATCTGCACAAAAACTGTGCAATGGAAGTTTCATGGCATGGGTTTCCATGGCCTAGCAACTGCATGCAAGCCTTAGAGCACAGTCAAAAGACGGCGCGTAAATAGACGCCCGTGTCAAAGAAGTGCCTTATCACTTCTTGGGACATAATCGACGCTCCGTAATCCCATTGAAGTCAATGGTATTCTTCAGAAACACTTTTCAGGCATTTGGACGCACCTTGAGCGCGTATTTTGACGCGTTTACGGATGAAAATACGCCTGAAAATATGCTCCAAATTACGCCAGAAACTTCTGAAACACTCACCCAAGGGGTGTTGTCAATGCAGCCTTTTTAAAAGGCCATTTTAGGTATTTTGAAGCAAGGTGCTTAGGATGAACCCACATTTGCCAGCTTCACAATGGCACCCCCAAACTACAGGAGGATGCACATTGACGTGGATGCCCTCATCTCTGAAGTAAGTAGCAAATGAAAGCCATAATGTTGTTTGTATTTGTTTTGGAGGGGGGGATTCATTATTGTACACAGAAGACACTATGCAGGTGCAACCATGTGTCTAGGCCCTGTTTTTACATTTCTGTAATGTGTTTATTGAATCTGCGTGTCTTCATATGCATGTACCAAATTTACCCGTACCCAATGCAATGTATGTAATGTTTAACTTGGCTTCAGGAACATTCCATTTGTTTAGCAACAACACCACATGCGATTGCGCACAGACCTCACGGCGCATGTGTAGCTGTTGTTAACTAACTGTAAACTCTCTGTTGGAAAGTCCTCAATGTTAAAGCTGGCCACATTGTTTTATTGTCCTTTTCTCTGTGTAGGAAACATTTTTGGCCAATGTGCGCAGCATATTTGTATGTCATTTATGGTGTGTTGAAGGTCTGCCCCACATGTGCACTTTATGTGTGCATTTGCCTATTTTCTTTGCGGCCGGTTGATGTGTGTTTGGGGAACAGCAATGTGTCCACACCACACAATCCCTCCTGGTATGCATTTCCTTGCATGTACATCCCCGCGGCCCACATTACGCCCTTTACCTCATGAAGTAACCTGAGTAGGTAGACTATGTGTTACCTTTTTTAGGGGATTGTGAGTTGCAAAGAAAAGATTACCGTGTGTTTGTGTTTTGTCGCACTGCAGAAACGAACCCATCTTGACAATATAATGCTCTTTCCTTACACTTGGATTTGAAAATTGATTTTTTTGTCTATTTTTCCTTGGTGTGTTGTAAAGGTGGAGGCCCGCCCAAATCTGTGGGACAAGCAGGTAGCTGGGTATTCTAATCGTGCCCAGAGACAGGACTCGTGGGAGGAGATCTGCGTGGCGCTGTACCCCGATTGGGTGAGGCGGTCAAATAAGGAGCAGGGCGAAATTGGTGAGTGTTTGTCATCTGTCCATGTAGGTTATTTGAATGATGATGTTTAGTTGTTATACAGGGAAATGGTGTGTCTCGCCACAGCAATGGTTTTCTCATGACAGCCGTAAATGCCTCAGAGGAGCAAGTACTTTTACCATGCAAAAGACTCACATCTTAGCTGGGTTGGTTTGATGCAACAGTTAACTTTCTTTCTAAACTCCAAACTGAGGTTACATTTCCTTTAAAGGAATAGTCTGATGTTTTGGCCCACAGTTCATGTTGCCTCTTTTTTCCAGAAAAAGACCTACAAACACGCAGGAAGAGTGTCCGCGACCGCTTCATGAGGGACCTGAAGAAGGCAGAGAGGAGTGGGTCCTCTCCGTCACAAGGGTCACAATGCCCGTTGCACCAGCAGCTGCTGTTCCTCCTGCCCAACAGGGCACTCCGCCAGTAAGTTGTTTCCCATCCATTTGTAAAGCACTACATGTTGTTATGGTGTCTTGCAGCTCATTGGTAGGCATACGGGTCGACGCATATGTATTGTTCTCATATATTTCAGGGCTCAGAGAGGCCACCCATTTATGACCGTAAATTTGTAGCACCTTAGCACAGCTGGTTTGCATTTTTGGTTTCCTTCATGATGACGCCCTTGGAAGTGTGTCTACCCAACATACACTATGTGTGTGTGTGAATATGTGGGCTTAGTGGTAGCAAACATACTCATGTCACCCCCTAAACGCCATTCTCATGGGTACCTTGCCTTTGACATGCCGCTAAACACAAGTTGTTACCCGTGTTCACGTTGTACTACAACCATGGCAGTGTCATGAAGGCGCTTTGGATTTGCGCGATAGAATAATTTAGAGAACTAGGAAGTTTGGCCCAACATGCGTCATGCCACTTGTCATGCTAGCAAACTAGGACTTGCTGGGCCCTCTACGCTAGGTGTGTGCTTTTGGCTAGTATCTAAGTCTTGATGAAGTTGCATGTTTTCGGTTGTAATTTTTGCTCTGGTGGGTGGTCCAAAAAGTTAGCGCACCAAGAAACATGAGTGTTGCAATAAAAGATGAGAGTGATCTCTGCTCCCAAAATACATCATATTCTCCTTGACCATTCTCAGATCCAACCGATGGAAGAGTGTCCCGCTGCAGTACAGGAACAGCAGCTGAGGGAGAGGGACCCGACTCCATCCACTTCTCGCCAGGACCCTGTGGAAGCGGAGCCTGAATCTCCATCAGACGCAGAACCTTCTGGCATGTCACCCTCCTCAGAAGTGGGCGAGCAAACCACTGCGCCACCTGCTGTAAAGGATCTGCCAGGCACAGCTTCGGGGTTAACGCCCATAGATAATCAGTCTGCACCTGCTTCTATGTCTGTGAGACTGACTCCGTCTTCCACCACTCAGGGTGGCAGGCTTAGGAGTGGGAGAACCTATCACAGCCTGGCCAGACGGAGCTAGCTCCCGCCCTCTGTCTATTTATACCTGCCTTTCCTGTTCCTCCTTTGCTTGTGATTTTTCTCGTTTGGTTTCCTGGCCCTGCTGCAGCTTCTTGTACCATTGTCCTTGCTTAATATTGACCCTGGCTTGCTGACTACTCTCCTGCTCTGCGTTTGGTACCTCGTACACTCCTGGTTTGACTCGGCTTGTTTACTACTCTTCTGCTCTGCGTTTGGCACCTTGTACTCTCCTGGTTTGACTCGGCTTGTTCACTTCTCTTGTTGCTCACGGTTTTCCCGTGGGCAACTGCCCCTTTCTCCCCCTAGCCCAAACTGTTTGCTAAGACCAAAAAATGTGTGTTTGGGGTGCAGGAGATACCATTTTTGGGCCAAATCCTCACTCCTCATGAATTCCGCATGGGCCCCGCCAAGGTCCAGGCTGTGGCGGAATGGGTCCAACCTGCCTCCCTGAAGGCGTTACAGTGCTTCCTGGGGTTCGCTAATTATTACAGGAGGTTTATTGCTAACTTCTCGGTCATCGCTAAGCCTCTTACGGATCTCACTCGCAAAGGTGCTCATCTCCTCCACTGGCCTCCTGAGGCTGTCCAGGCTTTTGAGGTCCTTAAGAAGTGCTTTATCTCGGCCCCGGTGCTGGTTCAGCCCAACCAAATGAAGCCATTCATCGTGGAGGTTGACGCGTCCGAGGTGGGAGTGGGGGCTGTCTTGTCCCAGGGTACCAGGTCCCTCACCCATCTCCGTCCCTGTGCCTACTTCTCCAGGAAGTTTTCACCCACTGAGAGTAACTATGATATTGGCAACCGCGAACTCTTAGCCATTAAATGGGCATTTGAATAGTGGCGCCACTTCCTGGAGGGGGCTAGGCACCAGGTAACGGTCCTTACCGACCACAAGAATCTGGTTTTCCTAGAATCTGCCCGGAGGCTAAACCCGAGACAAGCTCGATGGGTGTTATTTTTTACCAGATTCAACTTTGTGGTTACCTATAGGGCTGGGTCTAAAAATGTTAAGGCTGATGCACTGTCACGTAGCTTCATGGCCATACCTCCTTCGGAGGAAGATCCTGCTTGTATTTTGCCTCCAGTTATAATCATTTCCGCTATTGATTCTGATTTAGTCTCTGAAATTGCGGCTGATCAAGGTTCAGCTTCAGGGAGCCTTCCTGAGAACAAGCTGTTTGTTCCCCTGCAATTCCGGCTAAAGGTACTTAGGGAAAATCATGACTCTGCACTATCTGGCCATCCAGGCATCCTGGGTACCAAGCACCTCATTGCCAGAAATTATTGGTGGCCTGGTTTGCCTAAAGACGTTAAGGCCTACGTCGCCACTTGTGAAGTTTGTGCTAGGTCCAAGACTCCCAGGTCCCGACCAGCGGGCTTACTATGTTCTTTGCCCATTCCCCAGAGACCTTGGACCCATATCTCCATGGATTTTATCACCGATTTGCCTCCATCTCAAAGTCAAGTCGGTGGTGTGGGTTGTAGTAGACCGCTTCAGTAAGATGTGCCACTTTGTGCCCCTCAAAAAACTACCCAATGCTAAGACGTTATCTACCTAGTTTGTCAAACACATCCTGCGTCTCCATGGGGTCCCTGTCAATATTGTTTCTGATAGAGGGGTACAATTTGTTTCATTGTTTTGGAGAGCCTTCTGTAAAAAGTTGGCGATTGATCTGTCCTTCTCCTCTGCCTTCCATCCTGAAACTAATGGCCAAACTGAGAGGACTAATCAGTCTCTAGAACAATATTTAAGGTGTTTTATCTCTGACTGTCAATATGATTGGGTCTCATTCATTCCCCTCACCGAATTTTCCCTTGATAACCGGGTCAGTAACTCGTCAGGGGTCTCCCCCTTTTTCTGTAATTTTGGGTTTAATCCACGGTTCTCTTCCGTTTCACCTGGTAGTTCCAACAATCCCGAGGTAGAGGTCGTTCATCGAGAACTGTGCCCAGTCTGGGCTCAGATTCAGAAGAACCTAGAGGCGTCCCAGAGCATACAAAAAACTCAGGCAGATAGAAAACGTTCTGCTAACCCCTTGTTTATGGTCGGGGATCTGGTGTGGCTATCGTCTAAAAATTTGCGCCTTAAGGTCCCGTCCAAGAAGTTTGCTCCCCGGTTTATAGGGCCGTACAAGGTCATTGAAGTCCTCAATCCTGTCTCCTTCCGACTGGAGTTGCCCCCATCTTTTTGAGTACACGACGTGTTCCATGCCTCCCTCCTTAAACGCTGCTCCCCGTCCTTGGCTCCCTCGAGGAAACCTCCGGTCCCTGTTCTCACCCCTGAGGGGGCAGAATTCGAGGTGGCCAAGATTGTGGACAACAGGATGGTCCAAGGCTCCCTCCAGTACCTGGTCCATTGGAGAGGATACGGGCCTGAGGAGAGGACTTGGGTACCCGCTCGGGATGTTCACGCTGGGATATTGGTCAGGAGGTTTCACCTTCGTTTCCCCAGTAAACCAGGTCCACTTAGAAAGGGTCCGGTGGCCCCTCATAAAAGGGGGGGTACTGTAAAGGATCTGCCAGGCACAGCTTCGGGGTTAACGCCCATAGATAATCTGTCTGCACCTGCTTCTATGTCTGTGAGACTGACTCCATCTTCCACCACTCAGGGTGGCAGGCTTAGGTGTGGGAGAATCTATCACAGCCTGGCCAGACGGAGCTAGCTCCCGCCCTCTGTCTATTTATACCTGCCTTTCCTGTTCCTCCTTTGCTTGTGATTCTTCTCGTTTGGTTTCCTGGCCCTGCTGCAGCTTCTTGTACCATTGTCCTTGCTTCATATTGACCCCGGCTTGCTGACTACTCTCCTGCTCTGCGTTTGGTACCTCATACACTCCTGGTTTGACTTGGCTTGTTTACTACTCTTCTGCTCTGCGTTTGGCACCTCGTACTCTCCTGGTTTGACTCGGCTTGTTCACTTCTCTTGTTGCTCACGGTTTTGCCGTGGGCAACTGCCCCTTTCTCCCCCTAGCTCTGTGTACCCTTGTCTGTTTGTCTGTCGTGCACTTATTGAGCGTAGGGACCGTCGCCCAGTTGTACCCCGTCGCCTAGGGCGGGTCGTTGCTAGTAGGCAGGGACTGAGTGGTGGGTAGATTAGGGCTCACTTGTCTGTCTCCCCACCCCCGTCATTACACCTGCTGCCACCCAGATGCCACTTGGCAGCCCAACACGTCCGCCACACCCCACCCGCTCTCCTCCCACGTGACACCGATCTCGGAGGACCCTCCGGACAATGGAGCGACAACTAGAAGTTGAGACCAACGCCATGTCCTTTATCCGGAGGGTCGACGGCGATGACAAGTATGATTTTTTAGGCTACACCATTGCATCTCGCTGCCTCCAGATGCAACGCCATGTTGGCCACACTTACATGGCTTACACTCTAGCCGCGGGGGCAGCCTTCGAGATCGCAGTCCCACTCCCACCCCTGGAGGAGCTGATCTTCAACCTCCATAGGGCCACTGGCGTTAGGGAGCCATCCTCCACAATGCCCCAGATCCCACGACCTGTAAATGCGTACACCCAGACGGAGACACCACACCCCCCGCCCTCCACAGCCATTCCCTCAGCTGCATCCCAGTTCATGGAAACAATGTACCCTTACCCACCCTCCCAATACACAACCTCTGCCTTCAGACAAAATTATCCCCAACATTTCCCACCCAATTATCCGCCACCTTCAAATTATGACTTTCCTCCCCGTTTCACCCAAATGTAGCCCCTTTATTTGTGTTGTGTTGGGACAAATGTCATGCATTGATGTTTGCCCGGTTTGTAACCTTGGTTTCTTAGTGTTGCTTGACATAGCAGTTTATGCAATGCTGTAATTGCTGAAATGGAAATTAATGTGCCAAGTAAAGTGTTTCAAAAGTTTTAATGCCTGGAAAATTTCTTTTTCATGACCAACAACATTAGCACAAACACAAAGGGACACACGGACAAACCAAAGCAAGTAACATTCTCTGACGTGTTGACACCACACATATTTGTATGTGCTCACATATTTCCACCATTACTACAGATTTTCATAACCAACAGTTGTAATATTTCATCAGTTTGTACTCAGCTTCCGGCATGCCACATTGTTCCAACACATATAGTGTGTACTAAGGGGGGTATGTATGATCCGTACACACAATGTTCATCCCAAAAACAGAAACGTTGTCTTTCGCCTAATCCTGGATGGGCTGCTGAGCACTGCGGCTGGAATCCTGCCAGGACACTGCACCTTCGGGACTCATGAAGTAGTCAGTGAAGGCATCTCTCACCTGTACTCCACGGTTGGATGGTCTCCCTAAATTCCAGTTGATGTGGGGGTCACGGAAAGCTGTCTGTGTCTCCACCTCCACGTCACCTCGCTCGTGATCCCGAACATAGTTGTGAAGAACACGGGCAGCTTTAATGACCCCATCAACTGTGGACGCATCCAACTGAAGTGGACAGGTAAAGACCCTCCACTTACTAACCATGATCCCAAAGGTGCACTCCACGAAGCGTCGTGCCCGGCTCAGCCTCACATTGAAGAAACTCTTCCGGGCATCTAGTCTCCTCCGTGGGTATGGGTGCAGCAGGTTCTGCATCAGTGGAAAAGCCTCATCCGATACCAGAACGAAGGGGACTGAATGCGTGGTACCCGGAAGAGGTTGGGGAGGAGGTATAGTTACCTGATCTGCCAGAATGTGTCTCCCTAAATGTGATGTCAGTAGCGCCCGGGAGTCACCAGTGCTTCCATATACGCCGACGTCAATAGCAACAAACTTGTACGATGCATCAGCCACCGCCATCAGGACCACAGAAAAATACTTCTTGTAGTTGAAGTAATGTGATCCTGACCGCGGTGGCTGCTGCACACGTACGTGCTTACCGTCGACGGCGCCTATGCAATTGGGGAAATTGGCCACAGATTGAAAGCCTGCTGCTACCTGCAACCAAATCTCCCGAGTCGGACTGGGCATCGCAATGGGCTGCAAATACTGCCAGATCACCCGGCATGTGCACCTGACGATTCCACTGATGGTGGATTTGCCAGCACGGAATTGCAGGTGCAGGGATGAATAACTCCCCTCTGTTGCAAGAAATACAACATACGTACAAAGGAATAGAATTTGTCTGGGAACCTGTAGAGACAGACACAATATAAAGACATCCAGAGACGCAAAAGGGAACAACATAGAGAACTAAGGTTGCCTAAAAAAGTGAGATGAAAAAGGCAAATACAATAACATTGCATGTGCAACATAAATGCATGATTGTTGAGAAAATGACCCACATGTAGGCACCAGCTGGAATAAAATGAAAAGTACATATAGGTATAAGCAGGTATCAATGATAAAAGATAGCTAAACTACAGCACCTATATATAGGCTAAGAGCCACTGCTGGCAGTTAACAAATTAGGCCGAACTGGGTACACATGTGACTTTCTAATGAGAAACGCTGTCTGCTGCAGCAATTGTAGGCTGATGCAACACACCTGCCCACACAATTGTACCTAAAATGACCATTAGCAAACGAGGTTTGGCTAACAGATATCATCTATGTACTTGCGTTTAAAACACCACAGAACAAACTCACCATCTTAGCTCGTCATAAAGCTGCCCAATGTGTCCCCTTTCAGTGCGCAGCACATATATGGGGTGCACTCAATATCTTCGCCGGCTTTCATGCTCCTGTGAAACATAAAGTGTGACCATATGGTCCATTATAATGTGCAAGAACCTCCATTGTCAAAACATTTTGAACACAATCCATTCTTGTCCAAACCTACTTGACGAATCCTTCTTCGGCGCATGACATTAAGTAAAATATGCATCAACAGCGCCATATGGTGGCGGCGCACTTTTATGCGCCTTTCTCCATCTTGGTCTCCCTGCTTGTCCTGCTGGGATGGCCCTTCTAAGATCCTGGAATTCATGTTGAAACACACCAAAAACCAACAACCACTGATTAGGAGAAAAAGGGAAGTTGGTGATCTTGGGTGCGCATTTTTATAGGCCTAGAATAGAAGTACAGCCCCTAGTGGGTTGGTTTTTTGCTACGCATGGAAGACGCCTAAACAACGCTTCAAAATCCGTGTGCAAAAGACGCCTCTAACGGGGCGTAAACGCGTGCAATAATGCGTCAAATTACATCTTGGAAAAAAAACGCCCTGAATTACGCCTCAAAAACGCCAGAAATTCACAGGCTGATTCTCTCAAATCCGCTCCGTAAATTACGGACGTTTTTGACGCTGCCGTGTGAACATACCCTAACTGTTCAAATTTTTTTTATATTTTCAATCACTATATTTGACTGTTTTTAATTAGTTATTTAAGTCTCACTAGTGGACAGAACCATGCGATCTTCTGATCGCAGATATAATGCTTTGGTATACTTAGCACACAAAAGCATTATTGCCTGTCAGTGTAAAACTGACAGGCAATCTATTAGGCCATACCTCTGGCATGGCATAATAGGCATACAGCCAGGGCAGGCCTGGGGGTCTTTGGTAGACACCCGGCTGCCATGGCAACCCATTGGCGGCCTGAGATCGCATTCGCGGGCCACCGATTGGTGACATAGGGAGCTCCCTCCCTCTGTCAATATATTTAAATGCTATTAACTGCGGCATTTAATGGGTTAAACGGCTTCTGAGCCTGCACGATCTCCATCACGTACATGCACGTGGGAATGCGCGAACAGGCTGCATTCCCCGACGTGCATGTATGTGAAAATGCGGGATGGGGTTAATTATACATGATTAATGATTCATGATACATGATTTATAATTCAAGATTCAAGATTCATGATTCTTAATTCAAGATTCATGATACATGACTCATGATACATGATTCATAATTAATGATTAATGATACTTGATTAATGATTCATGATACATGATTCATGATTCAAGATTCAAGATTCAAGATTTAAGATTCAAAATTCATGATTAATGATTCATGCTACATGATTATTGATTCATTATACATG
Source organism: Rhinoderma darwinii (assembly GCF_050947455.1). NCBI lineage: Eukaryota > Metazoa > Chordata > Amphibia > Anura > Rhinodermatidae > Rhinoderma > Rhinoderma darwinii. Next base: position 35,622,601 of record NC_134689.1, read on the forward strand.
ATTCATGATTCAAGATTCAAGATTCATGATGCATGATTCATGATACATAATTAAAGATTCATAATTCAAGATTCATGATTCAAGATTCAAGATTCATGATTCAAAATTCAAAATTCAAAATTCAAGATTCAAGATTCAAGATTCATGATTAATTATTTATGATTAAAGATTCATGATTCATGACTCATAATACATGATACATTATTCACGATTCATGATTCAAGATTCATGATACATGATTCATGATTTATGATTAAAGATTCAAGATTAATGATTCAAGATTCATGATCCAAGATCCAAGATTCAGGATCATGATACATGATTCAAAATTCCAGATTCATGATTCATGATCCAAGATTCAAGATTCAGGATTCAAGATTCATGATTCAACATTCATGATTCATGATTCGTGATACATGATTCATGATTGAAGATTCATGATTCATGGCTCATGATACAAGATTAATGATACATGATTCATGATTCATGATTAATGATTCATGATTAACCCCTTAACCCATTCAAGACCGAGCTCATTTTGGCCTTCAGGACCAGCCCCATTTTTTTAAATCTGACATGTGTTACTTTATGTGGTAATAACTCCGGAATGCTTTTGCCTATCCAAGCAATTCTGTGTTAGTTTTCTCGTGACATATTCTACTTTATATTAGTGGAAAAATTTGGTCAATAAATTCATTGCTTATTTGTGAAAAACACCAAAATTTAGACAAAATTTGCAAAAATTATGATTTTTCTAATTTTAAATGTATCTGCTTGTAAAACAGATAGTAATACCACACAAAATAGTGACTATTTCACATATTCCATATGTCTACTTTATATTTGCATCATTTTTTGAACATTATTTTATTTTTCTAGGACGTTACAAGGCTTAGAACTTTACCAGCAATTTCTCACATTTTCAAGAAAATTTCAAAAGGCGATTTTTACAGGGACCAGTTCAGTTCTAAAGCGGCTTTGAGGGCCTTATGTACTAGATAGACCCCATAAATCACATGATATTAAAAACTGCACCCCTCAAAGTATTCAAAACAGCATTCAGAAAGTTTCTTAACCCTTTAGGCGTTTCACAGGAATTAAAGCAATGTAGAGGGGAAATTAACAATTTTTTTTATTTTTTTTGCTGCAATTCATTTGTAATAAAAAAAAATCTGTAACACAGAAGGTTTTACCAGAGAAACGCAATATTTATTGCCCAGATTCTGCCGTTTTTAGAAATATCCCACCTGTGGCCCTAGTGTGATAATGGACTGAAATACCGGCCTCAGAAGCAAAGGAGCACCCAGTGGATTTTGTGGCCTCCTTTTTTTAGAATATATTTTAGGCACCATGACGGGTTTGAAGAGGTCTTGTAGTGCCAAAACAGTGGAAATCACACAAAAGTGACACGGTTTTGGAAACTGCACCCCTCAAGGAATTTATCTAGGGGTATAGTTAGCATCTTGACCCCACAGGTCTTCTGCTATATTTATTGGAGTTTGCCTGTGAAAAAATATAAAAAAAAAAAATATTTGCAAGGAATAAAGAATAAAAAGCACCCCAAAACTTGTAAAGCTACTTCTCCCGATTACAGCAATACCCCATATGTGGTACTAAACTGCTGTTTGGACCCACGGCAGAGCTCAGAAGGGAAGGAGCGCCATTTGGATTTTGAAGCGCAGATTTTGCTGGATTGGTTTTCAGTGCCATGTCGCGTTTGTAACGCCCTGGAGGGAGCAAAACGGTGGAAACCCCCCAAAAGTGACCCCATTTTGTAGACTTCACCCCTCAAATTTTTCTAGGGGTATAGTTAGCATTTTGACCCCACAGTTTTTTTGCTGAATTTAGTGGAATTAGGCCGTGAAAATGAAAATCTACTTTTTTCTGAAAAAACATAGAAATGTTTGATTTTTACAATGAATAAAAGAGAAAAATCACCCCAAAATTTGTAAAGCAATTTGTCCTGATTACAGCAATACGCCATATGTGGTAATAAAGTGCTGTTTGGACCCACGGCAAGACTCAGAAGGGAAGGAACAATATTTGGCTTTTGGAGCTCAAATTTAGCTGGAATTGTTTTTGGGTGTCATGTCGCATTTGCAAAGCCCCTGAGGTACCAAAACAGTGGAAACCTCCCAAAAGTCCCTTTAGGGGACTGGAACGAGCGATCATTAGGTCGCTGGTACAATACACTGCAGTACTAATGTATTGCAGTATAATATCATTTTTAAAGGCTCCTGTAACAGCGCGATCGCTGTTCCTGTCCATTAGTCAAGGGTGTCAGCTGTAATACACAGCAGACACCTGCAGAATATGGCGCGGGCGCAGCATATGTGCCCGCTCCATATATAATCCCCCGCACCACGACATGCTATTAAGTCGTGGTGCGCGAAGGCGTTAATGCGCAGCGGATGGTGCAAAGTGAAAATTTAAATTTTCCACTGATATGCCATTTTAACGCACAATATGTTGTGCCCAGTTTGTGACACTGAAGACAAATACCTCATACAATGTTGAGCGGGTTCTCCCGGAAATAAAATATCATATATGTGGACGTAAGCTGGTGCTTGGGCACACTGTGGGGCTCAGAAGGGAGGGAGCGCCATTTGGCTTTTGGAGCGCAGAGTTTGCTTGGTAACTGTTCTGTATGGGGTTTTGCTGGTATTTCAGTTTATAATGTGGGGGTATGTGTAAATTGGGCAGAGTACATCAGGACATAATAAGAGGGTATAATAATTCATTAAATAAATAATAATCCGCAGATATGTTGCCAATGTCGCACTGATAAATGGCGCCCGATCTTATCAGCTTTTGGACACTGCACAATTTCTGTCGCTATATTCTGAGAGCCAGAACTTTTTTAATTTTTCTTCACCGGAGCCGTGCGAGGACTTATTTGTTGCGGGACAATCTGTAGTTTTCATTGGTACCATTTTAGGGTACATGTGATTCTTTTATCACTATTTATTAGATTTTTTTTGGCAAGCAAAGTGACAAAAAAACAAATTCTGACAATGTTTTTTGTCTTTTTTTTTTTTACACTTTTCACCGTGCGCTATAAATGACATTTTACTTTATTCTGCGGGTCGATATGATTACGGCGATACCAGATGTATATAGTTTTTTTTATGTTTTGTGCCATTTGAGCAATAAAATCACTTTTCGATAAAATTATTTATTTTTTGTGTCACCATATTCTGAGAGCAATAACTTTTTTATTTTTCAGTCAAAAAGCTGTGTAAGGGCTTGTTTTTTGCGGGACGGGTTGTAGTTTTTATTGGCACTATTTTAGGGTACATGCGACTTTTTGATCACTTTTTATTCTATATTTTTGGAGGGTTGATGACCAAAAAAATAGTGATTCTGACATTGTTTTTTAATTATTTTTTTTGCGCTGTTCACCGTGCAGGAAAAATAATATTATAGTTTTATAGTTTGGGTCGTTACGAACGCGGTGATACCAAATATGTATACTTTTTTTTTACATTTTCATTTTTCTCCTATAATAAAAGACTTATTATAGGAAAAAAACATTTTTTTGTTTTTGTAACTTTTATAACTTGTTTTTACACTTTTATAAAACATTTTTATTACTTTATTTTTTACTTTTTACTTGTTTTACTTGAAGACTGGCAGCACTGATCGCTGCTATAATACATTACACTACCTAGGTAGTGTAACGTATTATAAACTGTCAGTGTGACGCTGAGAGTCACACTGACAGAAAGCTTGTGAGGACCGGCCTCCGGCTGGTTTTCATAGGCTGCTGTGCATGTTAGACCCGGGGGCCGTTGTACGGCCTCCGGTTCTGACTTATAACCGACTGCAGCACCCGCAATCGTTCCCGGGAAAGTTTGTTGTAGCAACAAACTTTCCAGTTTGCTGTAGTAACAAACTTTCCAGTTCGTTGCTACAACAAGCTTTCCCTGCGATCACATGACCGGGACCTGAACCAATTAGGTCCGAGTCATGTCTCCGGGACCAGAGGCAGGGGTTAACAGCGCGATCCGGGTGTCAGCGCTACTCTGAGACACCCAGATCGTGCTTTTAACACCCACCGTGAATTCACGTCAGCGCTGCACAGAGCCCAGCAAGCGCCGACGTGAATATACAGTGGGCGGTCGGGAAGCAGTTAATGACCAGGCCTATTTTGGCCTTTATGACCAAGCATTCTTTTTTATTTTTCTCATCTTCACATTCCAAGAGTTATAACGCTTATATTTTTCCGTCATCATAGGCTTATGAGGGCTTGTTTTTTCGGGACGAGTTGTGCTTTTCAATGGCACCATTTTTTGGTGCATATATTATATGAATTAACTTTTATTAACTTTTTTGGGGGAAGGGAATTGAAAAAACCCGCTATTCCTGCATAGTTTTTCGCTGTTTAAATTTACGGCATTCAATATGCAGCATAAATACCATGTTACCTTTATCTATGGGTCGGTATGATTACAACGATTTCACATATGTTTAGGTTTTTTATGTTTTACTACGTTTACACAATAAAAAACCTTTAAAACAAAAATAATACATTTTGGCATAACCGCATTCAAAGAGCCATAACTGTATTATTTTTCTGTTGATATTGCCATATGAAGGCTTGTTTTTTGTGGGACAAGGTGTAGTTTTCATCGTTACTAATTTGGGGTGCATGGGACTTATTGATTAACTTTTATTATATTTTTTGGTGGGGGAATGCAGAAAAAAGCGATTTCAACATTGTTTTTAGCAGGTTTTTTGCATGACGAAAGCATTATTGCCTGTCTGTAATGATGGGTGTAGGGAAACAGACAAGTGAGCCCTAATCTACCCGCCACTCAGTACCTGCCTACTTGCAACGACCCACCCTAGGCGACGGGGTACAACTGGGCGACGGTCCCTACGCTCAATAAGTGCACGACAGACAAACAGACAAGGGTACACAGAAGCAAGGGAAATGGGGCAGTTGCCCACGGCAACACCGGGAGCAACAAGAGTAGTGAACGAGCCGAGTCAAACCAGGAGTGTACGAGGTGCATAACGCAGAGCAGGAGAGTAGTGAACAAGCCGAGTCAAACCAGGAGTGTACGAGGTACCAAACGCAGAGCAGGAGAGTAGTCAGTAAGCCAGGGTCAATATGAAGCAGGGTCAAATAGGTCAGAAGCTGCAGCAGGGCCAGGAAACCAAACGAGAAGAATCACAAGCAAGGAGGAACAGGAAAGGCAGGTATAAATAGACAGAGGGCGGGAGCTAACTCTGTCTGGCAAGGCTGTGATAGGCTCTCCCACTCCTAAGCCTGCCACCCTGAGTGGTGGAAGATGGAGTCAGTCTCACAGACATAGAAGCAGGTGCAGACTGATTACCTATGGGCGTTGACACAGAAGCTGTGCCTGGCAGATCCTTTACAGTACCCCCCCCTTTTATGAGGGGCCACCGGACCCTTTCTAGGGGGACCTGGTTTATTGGGGAAACCAAGGTGGAACCTCCTGACCAATACCCCAGCGTGAACATCCCGGGCGGGTACCCAAGTCCTCTCCTCAGGCCCGTATCCTCTCCAATAGACCAGGTACTGGAGGGAGCCTTGGACCATCTTGCTGTCCACAATCTTGGCCACCTCGAATTATACCCTCTCAGGGGTGAGAGCGGGGACAGGAGGTTTCCTCGAGGGAGCCAAGGACAGGGAGCAGCGTTTAAGGAGGGAGGCATGAAACACGTCGTGTACTCGAAAAGATGGGGGCAGCTCCAGTCGGAAGGAGACAGGATTGAGGACTTCAATGACCTTGTACGGCCCTATAAACCGGGGAGCAAACTTCTTGGACGGGACTTTAAGGCGCAAGTTCTTTGACGATAGCCACACCAGATCCCCGACCATAAACAAGGGGTTAGCAGAACGTCTTCTATCTGCCTGAGTTTTTTGCATGCTCTGGGACGCCTCTAGGTTCTTCTGAACCTGGGCCCAGACTGTGCACAGTTCCCGATGAACGACCTCTACCTCGGGATTGTTGGAACTACCAGGTGAAACGGAGGAAAACCGTGGATTAAACCCAAAATTACAGAAAAAGGGGGAGACCCCTGACGAGTTACTGACCCGGTTATTAAGGGAAAATTCGGTGAGGGGAATTAATGAGACCCAATCATATTGACAGTCAGAGATAAAACACCTTAAATATTGTTCTAGAGACTGATCAGTCCTCTCAGTTTGGCCATTAGTTTCAGGATGGTAGGCAGAGGAGAAGGACAGATCAATCTCCAACTTTTTACAGAAGGCTCTCCAAAACGATGAAACAAATTGTACCCCTCTATCAGAAACAATATTGACAGGGACCCCATGGAGACGCAGGATGTGTTTGACAAACAAGGTAGCTAACGTCTTAGCATTGGGTAGTTTATTGAGGGGCACAAAGTGGCACATCTTACTGAAGCGGTCTACTACAACCCACACCACCAACTTGCCTTGAGATGGAGGCAAATCGGTGATAAAATCCATGGAGATATGGGTCCAAGGTCTCTGGGGAATGGGCAAAGAATGTAGTAAGCCCGCTGGTCGGGACTTGGGAGTCTTGGACCTAGAACAAACCTCACAAGCGGCGACGTAGGCCTTAACGTCTTTAGGCAACCCAGGCCACCAATAGTTTCTGGCAATGAGGTGCTTGGTACCCAGGATGCCTGGATGACCAGATAGTGCGGAGTCATGATTTTCCCTAAGTACCCTTAGCCGGAATTGCAGGGGAACAAACAGCTGGTTCTCAGGAAGGTTCCCGGGAGCTGAACGTTGATCAGCCGCAATTTCCAAGACTAAATCAGAATCAATAGAGGAAATGATTATACCTGGAGGCAAAATACAAGCAAGATCTTCCTCCGAAGGAGGGCTGGCAATGAAGCTACGCGACAGTGCATCAGCCTTAATATTTTTAGACCCAGCCCTATAGGTAACCAAAAAGTTGAATCTGGTAAAAAATAACACCCATCGAGCTTGTCTCAGGTTTAGCCTCCGGGCAGATTCTAGGAAAACCAGATTCTTGTGGTCGGTAAGGACCGTTACCTGGTGCCTAGCCCCATCCAGGAAGTGGCGCCACTCTTCAAATGCCCATTTAATGGCTAAGAGTTCGCGGTTGCCAATATCATAGTTACTCTCAGTGGGTGAAAACTTCTTGGAGAAGTAGGCACAGGGACGGAGATGGGTGAGGGACCTGGTACCCTGGGACAAGACAGCCCCCACTCCCACCTCGGACGCATCAACCTCCACGATAAATGGCTCCATTTGGTTGGGCTGAACCAGCACCGGGGCCGAGATAAAGCACTTCTTAAGGACCTCAAAAGCCTGGACAGCCTCAAGAGGCCAGTGGAGGAGATAAGCACCTTTGCGAGTGAGATCCGTAAGAGGCTTAGCGATGACCGAGAAGTTAGCAATAAATCTCCTGTAATAATTAGCGAACCCCAAGAAGCACTGTAACGCATTCAGGGAGGCAGGTTGGATCCATTCCGCCACAGCCTGGACCTTGGCGGGGTCCATGCGGAATTCATGAGGAGTGAGGATTTGACCCAAAAATGGTATCTCCTGCACCCCAAACACACATTTTTCGGTCTTCGCAAACAGTTTGTTTTCCCGAAGAACCTGGAGCACCTTCCTGACATGCTCAATGTGGGAGGACCAGTCCTTGGAAAACACAAGTATGTCATCAAGGTACACTACAAGAAATACCCCCAGGTAATCTCTTAAAATCTCATTTATGAAATTCTGGAAGACCGCGGGAGCATTACACAACCCAAAGGGCATGACGAGGTATTCTAAATGACCTTCGGGCGTGTTAAACGCAGTCTTCCACTCATCCCCCTCTTTGAAGCGAATAAGGTTATACGCCCCCCCCCCCCCGTAGATCAAACTTAGAGAACTATTGGGCCCCCTGAACCTGATTAAAGAGATCAGGAATCAAAGGAAGGGGATACTGGTTCCTTATAGTGACCTTATTCAAGTTACGGTAGTCAATGCATGGCCTAAGACCACCATCCTTCTTCCCTACGAAGAAGAAGCCAGCACCTTCCGGAGAAGTAGAGGGGTGAATGTAACCCTTGGCCAGGCATTCCTGGATATACTCTCTCATGGCTTCACGTTCGGGACAAGAGAGATTAAATATCCTACCCTTAGGGAGCTTAGCTCCTGGTACCAAATCGATTGTGCAATTGTATTCTCTATGAGGAGGTAACACTTCAGAGGCCTCTTTAGAGAAAACATCAGCGAAGTCCTGAACAAACTCAGGTAGCGTGTTCACCTCCTCAGGGGGAGAAATAGAATTAACAGAAAAACATGACGTCAAGCATTCATTACCCCATTTGGTAAGATCCCCTGTATTCCAGTCAAACATGGGATTATGCAACTGCAACCAGGGAAGGCCTAAAACCAAATCGGACGATAATCCCTGCATCAACAGTACAGAGCACTGCTCCAAATGCATGGAGCCAACAAGGAGTTCAAAAACAGGGGTATGCTGTGTAAAATGACCATTAGCAAGAGGAGTGGAGTCGATACCCACTACCGGGACAGGTTTAGGCAAATCAATCAAAGGCATAGCTAGAGACATAGTAAATTCCACAGACATGATATTAGCAGAAGACCCTGAATCTATGAAGGCACTGTCGGTAGCAGACCTACCACCAAAAGAGACCTGAAAGGGAAGCAAGATTTTATTACGTTTCATATTTACGGGAAATACCTGTGCGCCCAAGTGACCTCCCCGATGATCACTTAGGCGCGGAAGTTTTCCGGCTGCTTATTCTTATGTCTAGGACAGGTGTTCACTTGATGCTTGTCATCCCCACAATAGAAGCAGAGACCATTCTTCCTGCGGAACTCTCTACGTTGTCGGGGGGACACGGAGGCCCCGAGTTGCATAGGTACCTCCGAGTCTTCCGTGGAAGAACGAAGCAACGGAACCTCGGGAGGCATCATGGGGGAGTCAGAGGGGAAAACACAAAAACGTTCAAGTTGTCGTACCCTGAGACGTCGGTCAAGTCGTACCGCTAAAGCCATAACCTGGTCTAGGGAGTCAGAAGAGGGATAGCTAACTAGCAGGTCTTTCAGGGCGTTCGACAGACCCAACCTAAACTGGCACCTTAAGGCAGGGTCATTCCACCGAGAAGCTACGCACCACTTCCTAAAGTCAGAACAATACTCCTCAACAGGTCTCTTACTCTGATGTAAGGTCACCAGCTGACTCTCGGCAAAGGCAGTCTTGTCAGTCTCGTCATAAATGAGTCCGAGAGCAGAAAAGAAAAGATCAACGGAGGAAAGTTCAGTTGCGTCAGGAGCCAAGGAGAAGGCCCATTCTTGGGGCCCTTCCTGGAGCCGGGACATAATTATACCCACCCGCTGGCTCTCAGAACCTGAGGAGTGAGGCTTTAAGCGAAAATAGAGCCTACAACTCTCCCGAAAGGAGAGAAAAGTCTTTCGGTCCCCTGAGAACAGGTCAGGCAACTTGAGGTGGGGTTCAAGAGGTGAGGTGAGGGGCACTACCATGGTAGCATCAGGCTGGTTGACCCTCTGAGCCAGGGCCTGGACCTGTAGGGAGAGACCCTGCATTTGCTGAGCCAGGGTCTCAAGGGGGTCCATAGTAGTGTGAGGGACCAGGGTAGACTAGGTATATGGGCTTGTGATTATGTAATGATGGGGGTAGGGAAACAGACAAGTGAGCCCTAATCTACCCGCCACTCAGTCCCTGCCTACTTGCAACGACCCACCCTAGGCAACGGGGTACAACTGGGTGTCGGTCCCTACGCTCAATAAGTGCACAACAGACAAACAGACAAGGGTACACAGAAGCAAGGGAAATGGGGCAGTTGCCCATGGCAACACCGTGAGCAACAAGAGTAGTGAACGAACCGAGTCAAACCAGGAGAGTACGAGGTACCAAACGCAGAGCAGGAGAGTAGTCAGTAAGCCAGGGTCAATATGAAGCAGGGTCAAATAGTTCAGAAGCTGCAGCAGGGCCAGGAAACCAAACGAGAAGAATCACAAGCAAGGAGGAACAGGAAAGGCAGGTATAAATAGACAAAGGGCGGGAGCTAACTCTGTCTGGCCAGGCTGTGATAGGCTCTCCCACTCCTAAGCCTGCCATCCTGAGTGGTGGAAGATGGAGTCAGTCTCACAGACATAGAAGCAGGTGCAGACTGATTACCTATGGGCGTTGACACAGAAGCTGTGCCTGGCAGATCCTTTACACTGTCAGTGTAAAACTGACAGGCAATCTATTAGGCCATGCCTCTGGCATGGCATAATAGGCATACAGCCAGGGCAGGCCTGGGGGTCTTTGGCAGTCAATAGATTTAAATGCCGCGGTCGCTATTGACTGCGGCATTTAATGGGTTAAACGGCTGAGATTGAAGGTTTCTTCAATCTCTGCAGTTTCAGCAGGAGCCTGGCTGTTAGTCATAGCCGGGCTCACGCGGCGATCATGCAGGCACTGCTTCTGAGCCTGCACGATCTCCATCACGTACATGCATGTGGGAATGCGCAAACAGGCTGCATTCCCAAACGTGCATGTACGTGAAAATGCGGGAAGGGGTTAATTATACATGATTAATGATTCATGATACATGATTTATAATTCAAGATTCAAAATTCATGATTCAAGATTCATGATTCATAATTCAAGATTCATGATACATGACTCATGATACATGATTAATGATACATGATTCATAATTAATGATTAATGATACTTGATTAATTATTCATGATACATGATTCATGATTCAAGATTCAAGATTCATGATTTAAGATTCAAGATTCATAATTAATGATTCATGCTACATGATTATTGATTCATGATTCATTATACATGATTCATGATTCAAGATTCAAGATTCATGATGCATGATTCATGATACATGATTCATAATTAAAGATTCATAATTCAAGATTCATGATTCAAGATTCATGATTCAAAATGCAAAATTCAAGATTCAAGATTAAAGATACATGATTAATGATTTATGATTAAAGATTCATGATTCATGACTCATAATACATGATACATTATCAGGATTCATGATTCAAGATTCATGATACATGATTCACGATTTATGATTAAAGATTCAAGATTAATGATTCAAGATTCATGATTTAGGATTAATGACTCATGATACATGATTCATGATTCAAGATTCAAGATTCATGATTCATGATTCATGATTCATGATTGAAGATTCATGATTCAAGATTCATGATCCAAGATTCAATATTCATGATTCAAGATTCATTATTCAAGATTCAACATTCATGATTCATGATTTGTTATACATGATTCATGATTCAAGATTCAAGATTTAAGATTCATGATTCATGATTCATGATCAATGATTCAAGATTCATGACTCATGATACATGATTAATGATACATGATTCATTATTAATGATACATGATTAATGATTCATGGTACATGATTCATGATTGAAGATTCAAAATTCATGATTCAGGATTCATGATTCATGATTCAAGATTCATGACTCATTATAAATGATTAATGATACAGGATTAATGATTCATGAGTAATGATACTTGATTAATAATTCATGATACATGATTCATGATTCAAGATTCAAGAGTCAAGATTCATGACACATGATTCATGATAGATGATTTTCATGATACATGATTCATGATTAAAGATTCAAGATTCATAATTCAAGATTCAAGATTCATGATTTATGATTTAACATTTATGATTTATGATTCATGAATAATGATTCATTATTCATGGAACATGATTCATGACCCTTGATACATGATATATGATACATGATTCATTGTTAATGATTCATGATTAATGATACATGATTATTGATTCAAGGTTCAAGATTCAAGATTCACAATTCATGATTTAAGATTCAAGATTCATGATTCAGTATTCATGACTCATGATACATAATACATGATTCATCATTAAAGATTCATGATTCAATATTTAAGAATCATGATTTATGATTCGTGATACATAATTCAAGATTTAAGATTCATGATTCATGATAAATGATTCAAGATTCAAGATGCATTATTCATTATTCATGACTCATGATACATAATTCATGATTCATGTTTCAAGATTCAAGATTCAGGATTCATGATTCAAGATTTAGGAATCATGATTTATGATTTGTGATACATGATTCAAGATTTAAGATTCATGATTCATGATAAATGATTCAAGATTCAAGATTCATGATTCATTATTCATGACTCATGATACATAATTCATGATTCATGTTTCAAGATTCAAGATTCATGATTCAAAATTCATGATAAATTATTCAAGATCCAAGATTCATGATTCATTATTCATGACTCATGATACATAATTCATCATTCATGTTCCAAGATTCAAGATTCATGACTCAAGATTCATGATTCATGATCCAAGAATCAATATTTGAGATTCGCGATTCAAGATTTATTATTCATGATTCGTGATTAATGATTCATGACTCATGATACATGATTCAAAATTAAAGATTTAAGATTCATGATACATGATTCATAATTCATGATGCAAGTTTCATGATTCATGATTCAAGATTCATGATACATGATTCATGATTCAAGATCCAAGATTCAAGATTCATGATTCAAGATGAATGATTAATGATTTATGATTCATTATACATGATTCGTGATTCATGACTCATGACACATGATTCATGATTCAAGATTTATGATTCAAGATTCAATATTCATGATTAATGATTCATTATACAGGATTCATGATTCTGGTTTCATTATACATGATCCATGATTGATGATTCAAGATTCAAGATTCAAGATTAATGATTCATGATTCATTATACATGATTTAAGACTCATGATATATGATACATGATTCAAGATTCAAGATTCACGATTCATGACTAATGATTAATGCTTCATGATACTTGATTCAAGATTTAAGATTAATGATACATGATTCATTATACATGATTTATGACATATGATACATGATTCATGATTCAAGATTCAAGATTCATGATTCATGATACATGATTCAAGATTCATGATTTATGATACATGATTCATGATTCAAGATTCATGATTCAAGATTCATGATCCAAGATTCAAGATTCATGATCCAAGATTCAAGATTCATGATCCAAGATAAAAGATTTAAGTTTCATGATTCAAGATTCATGATTTATGATTCAAGATTCATGATTCATGATTTATGATTCATGATTCAAGATTCATGATCCAAGATAAAAGATTCAAGATTCATGATTCAAGATTCATGATTTATGATTCATGATTTATGATTCATGATTCAAGATTCAAGATTAAAGATTTATGATAAACGCGTAATGATTTGTGATTAAAGATTCAAGATTCATGATTCAAGAGTCATTATTCATGATTCAAGATTCATTATTCAAGATTGAAGATTCATGATTAATGATTCATGATACATGATTAATGATTCCTGATTCATTATACATGATCCGTGATTCATGATTCAAGATTCAAGATTAATGATACATGATTCATTATACATGATTTAGGACTCATGATATATGATACATGATTCAAGATTCAAGATTCAAGATTCATGATTCATGATTCATGATCCAAGATAAAAGATTTAAGTTTCATGATTCAAGATTCATGATTTATGATTCAAGATTCATGATTCATGATTTATGATTCATGATTCAAGATTCATGATCCAAGATAAAAGATTCAAGATTCATGATTCAAGATTCATGATTTATGATTCCTGATTCAAGATTCAAGATTAAAGATTTATGATAAACGCTTAATGATTTGTGATTAAAGATTAAAGATTCATGATTCATGATTCAAGAGTCATTATTCATGATTCAAGATTCATTATTCAAGATTGAAGATTCCTGATTAATGATTCATGATACATGATTAATGATTCCTGATTCATTATACATGATCCGTGATTCATGATTCAAGATTCAAGATTAATGATACATGATTCATTATACATGATTTAGGACTCATGATATATGATACATGATTCAAGATTCAAGATTCATGATTCATGATTCATGATTCATGAATCAAGATTCAAGATTCAAGATTCATGATTCATGATTCATGATCCAAGATAAAAGATTTAAGTTTCATGATTCAAGATTCATGATTTATGATTCAAGATTCATGATTCATGATTTATGATTCATGATTCAAGATTCATGATCCAAGATAAAAGATTCAAGATTCATGATTCAAGATTCAAGATTCATGATTTATGATTCCTGATTCAAGATTCAAGATTAAAGATTTATGATAAACGCTTAATGATTTGTGATTAAAGATTAAAGATTCATGATTCATGATTCAAGAGTCATTATTCATGATTCAAGATTCATTATTCAAGATTGAAGATTCCTGATTAATGATTCATGATACATGATTAATGATTCCTGATTCATTATACATGATCCGTGATTCATGATTCAAGATTCAAGATTAATGATACATGATTCATTATACATGATTTAGGACTCATGATATATGATACATGATTCATGATTCATGATTCAAGATTTAAGATTGATGATTAATGATTGATTTATCATGAATCAAGATTCAAGCTTCATGATTCAAAATTCATTATCCAAGACTCAAGATTCATGATTCAAGATTCATGATTCAAGATTCATGATTCAAGATTCATGATTCATGATTTTTTTATTCAAGATTCATGATTTATGATATATGATAAATGATTAATCATTTGTGATTCAAGATTCATGATTCGTGACTCATGATTTAAGAATAAAGATTCAATATTCATGATTCAAGATTCATTATTCATGATACAAGGTTCATGATTTATTATTCAAGATTAATTATTCAAGATTAAAAATTCATGATTCAAGATTCAAAATATAAGATTCATGAAACATGATCCATAATTCAAGATGCAAGATTCATGAATTATTATTCAAGATTCAAAATTAAAGATTCATGATTCAAGATTCAAGATTCCAGATTCATGATACTTGATTCATGATTCAAGATTCAAGATTCATGATTCATGATACATGATTCATGATAAATGATTCAAGATTCAAAATTTATGATTCAAGATTCAAAATTCAAGATTCATGATTCATAAAACATGATTCATGATTATTAAAGATTCAAGATTTATGATTCATGATTCATGATACATTATACATGATACAAGATTCATGATTGAAGATTTATGATTTATGATTAATGATTCATGCTTCATGATTCATGATTCATGAAACATGATTTATGACTCATGATTCATGATTCAAGATTCATAAATCATGACTCAAGTTTCAAGATTCATGATTCATGATTCAAGATTCATGATTCAAGTTCCAAGATTCATGATTTAAGATTCATGATTCATGAATCATGGTATATTATACATTATTAATAATTCAAGATTCAATATTCAAAATTCATGATTCATGATACATGATTCATGATTCAAGATTCCTTATTAATGATTCAAAATTCATGATTCAAGATTTAAGATTCAAGATTAATGATTTAATAATCATGATTCAAGATTTATGATTCATGATTCAAGATTCAAGATTCATGATTTCATAATCATGATTCAAGATTTAAGATTCATGATTCATGATTCAAGATTCCATATTCATGATTCATGATACATGATTCATGATTCAAGATTCAAGACTCAAGATTTATTATTAATGATTCAAGAATCTAGATTCATGATTCAACTTTTAAAATTCAAGATTCGAGAATCAAGATTCATGATACATGATTGATTATACAAGAATCATTACTCATGATACATGTTACATGATACATAATTCATGATTCAAGATTCATGATACATGATTCAAGATCCATGATTCAAGATATATGATTCATGATACATAATTCATAATTCAAGATTCATTATTTAAGATTCATGATTTAAGATTCATGATTCAAAATTTTAAATTCAAGATCCATGATTCATGAAACATGATTCAAAATTCATGATACTTGATTAATGATTCAAGATTCAAGATTCATGATTCATGATAAATTATTCAAGATTCAAAATTCATGATTCAAGATTCAAAATTCAAGATTCATGATTCATAAAACATGATTCATGATTAAAGATTCAAGATTTATGATTCATGATTCATGGATACATTATCCATGATACAAGATTCATGATTCAAGATTTATGAATCATGATTAATGATTCATGCTTCATGATTCATGATACATGATTCATGACTCATGATTCATGATTCAAGATTCATAAATCATGACTCAAGTTTCAAGATTCATGATTCATGATTCAAGATTCATGATTCAAGATCCAAGATTCATGATTTAAGATTCATGATTCATGAATCATGGTATATTATACATTATTAATAATTCAAGATTCAATATTCAAAATTCATGATTCATGATACATGATTCATGATTCAAGATTCATTATTAATGATTCAAGATTAAAGATTTATGATAAACGCTTAATGATTTGTGATTAAAGATTCAAGATTCATGATTCATGATTCAAGAGTCATTATTCATGATTCAAGATTCATTATTCAAGATTGAAGATTCATGATTAATGATTCATGATACATGATTAATGATTCCTGATTCATTATACATGATCCGTGATTCATGATTCAAGATTCAAGATTAATGATACATGATTCATTATACATGATTTAGGACTCATGATATATGATACATGATTCAAGATTCAAGATTCATGATTCATGATTCATTATCCAAGATAAAAGATTTAAGTTTCATGATTCAAGATTCATGATTTATGATTCAAGATTCATGATTCATGATTTATGATTCAAGATTCATGATCCAAGATAAAAGATTCAAGATTCATGATTCAAGATTCATGATTTATGATTCATGATTCAAGATTCAAGATTAAAGATTTATGATAAACGCTTAATGATTTGTGATTAAAGATTAAAGATTCATGATTCATGATTCAAGAGTCATTATTCATGATTCAAGATTCATTATTCAAGATTGAAGATTCCTGATTAATGATTCATGATACATGATTAATGATTCCTGATTAATTATACATGATTCGTGATTCATGATTCAAGATTAATGATACATGATTCATTATACATAATTTAGGACTCATGATATATGATACATGATTCAAGATTCAAGATTCATGATTCATGATTCATGATTCATGAATCAAGATTCAAGATTCAAGCTTCATGATTCAAGATTCATGATCCAAAATTCAAGATTAATGATACATGATTCATTATACATGATTTAGGACTCATGATATATGATACATGATTCATGATTCATGATTCAAGATTTAAGATTGATGATTAATGATTCATTTATCATGAATCAAGATTCAAGATTCAAGCTTCATGATTCAAAATTCATTATCCAAGACTCAAGATTCATGATTCAAGATTCATGATTCAAGATTCATGATTCATGATTTTTTATTCAAGATTCATGATTTATGATATATGATAAATGCTTAATCATTTGTGATTCAAGATTCATGATTCGTGACTCATGATTTAAGAATAAAGATTCAATATTCATGATTCAAGATTCATTATTCATGATACAAGGTTCATGATTTATTATTCAAGATTCATTATTCAAGATTAAAAATTCATGATTCAAGATTCAAAATATAAGATTCATGAAACATGATCCATAATTCAAGATGCAAGATTCATGAATTATTATTCAAGATTCAAAATTAAAGATTCATGATTCAATATTCAAGATTCCAGAGTCATGATACTTGATTCATGATTCAAGATTCAAGATTCAAGATTCATGATTCATGATTCAAGATTCCAGATTCATGATACTTGATTCATGATTCAAGATTCAAGATTCAGGATTCATGATACATGATTCATGATAAATGATTCAAGATTCAAAATTTATGATTCAAGATTCAAAATTCAAGATTCATGATTCATAAAACATGATTCATGATTATTAAAGATTCAAGATTTATGATTCATGATTCATGATACATTATCCATGATACAAGATTCATGATTGAAGATTTATGATTTATGATTAATGATTCATGATTCATGATTCATGAAACATGATTCATGACTCATGATTCATGATTCAAGATTCATAAATCATGACTCAAGTTTCAAGATTCATGATTCATGATTCAAGATTCATGATTCAAGATCCAAGATTCATGATTTAAGATTCATGATTCATGAATCATGGTATATTATACATTATTAATAATTCAAGATTCAATATTCAAAATTCATGATTCATGATACATGATTCATGATTCAAGATTCCTTATTAATGATTCAAAATTCATGATTCAAGATTTAAGATTCATGATTCAAGATTCAAGATTCATGATTTCATAATCATGATTCAAGATTCCTTATTAATGATTTAATAATCATGATTCAAGATTTATGATTCATGATTCAAGATTCAAGATTCATGATTTCATAATCATGATTCAAGATTTAAGATTCATGATTCATGATTCAAGATTCCATATTCATGATTCATGATACATGATTCATGATTCAAGATTCAAGACTCAAGATTTATTATTAATGATTCAAGAATCTAGATTCATGATTCAACTTTTAAAATTCAAGATTCGAGAATCAAGATTCATGATACATGATTGATTATACAAGAATCATTACTCATGATACATGTTATATGATACATAATTCATGATTCAAGATTCATGATACATAATTCAAGATCCATGATTCAAGATATATGATTCATGATACATAATTCATAATTCAAGATTCATTATTTAAGATTCATGATTTAAGATTCATGATTCAAAATTTTAAATTCAAGATCCATGATTCATGAAACATGATTCAAAATTCATGATACTTGATTCATGATTCAAGATTCAAGATTCATGATTCATGATAAATTATTCAAGATTCAAAATTCATGATTCAAGATTCAAAATTCAAGATTCATGATTCATAAAACATGATTCATGATTAAAGATTCAAGATTTATGATTCATGGATACATTATCCATGATACAAGATTCATGATTCAAGATTTATGAATCATGATTAATGATTCATGCTTCATGATTCATGATACATGATTCATGACTCATGATTCATGATTCAAGATTCATAAATCATGACTCAAGTTTCAAGATTCATGATTCATGATTCAAGATTCATGATTCAAGATCCAAGATTCATGATTTAAGATTCATGATTCATGAATCATGGTATATTATACATTATTAATAATTCGAGATTCAATATTCAAAATTCATGATTCATGATACATGATTCATGATTCAAGATTCATTATTAATGATTCAAAATTCATGATTCAAGATTTAAGATTCAAGATTAATGATTTAATAATCATGATTCAAGATTTATGATTCATGATTCAAGATTCCAGATTCATGATTTCATAATCATGATTCAAGATTTAAGATTCATGATTCAAGATTCCATATTCATGATTCATGATACATGATTCATGATTCAAGATTCAAGACTCAATATTTATTATTAATGATTCAATAATCTAGATTCATGATTCAACTTTTAAAATTCAAGATTCGAGAATCAAGATTCATGATACATGATTGATTATACAAGAATCATTACTCATGATAAATGTTACATGATACATAATTCATGATTCAAGATTCATGATACATGATTCAAGATCCATGATTCAAGATACATGATTCATGATACATAATTCATAATTCAAGATTCATTATTTAAGATTCATGATTTAAGATTCATGATTCAAAATTTTAAATTCAAGATCCATGATTCATGATACATGATTCATGATAAATTATTCAAGATTCAAAATTCATGATTCAAGATTCAAAATTCAAGATTCATGATTCATAAAACATGATTCATGATTCAAGATTCAAGATTTATGATTCATGATTCATGGATACATTATCCATGATACAAGATTCATGATTCAAGATTTATGAATCATGATTAATGATTCATGCTTCATGATTCATGATACATGATTCATGACTCATGATTCATGATTCAAGATTCATAAATCATGACTCAAGTTTCAAGATTCATGATTCAAGATTCATGATTCAAGATCCAAGATTCATGATTTAATATTCATGATTCATGAATCATGGTATATTATACATGATTAATAATTCAAGATTCATGATTCATTACACATGATTCATGATTCAAGATTCATGATTCAAGATTTAAGATTCAAGATTCATGATTTAATAATCATGATTCAAGATTTATGATTCATGATTCAAGATTCATGATTTAATAATCATGATTGAAGATTTAAGATTCATGATTAAAGATTCCATATTCATGATTCATGATTCATGATTTATGATTTATGATTTAAGATTCATGATTCATAATTCAAGATCCATGATTCAAGATACGTGATTCATGATACATAATTCATAATTCAAGATTCATTATTCAAGATTCATTATTCAAGATTCATGATTTAAGATTCATGATTAAAAATTTAAAATTCAAGATCCATGATTCATGAAACATGATTCAAGATTCATGATTCATGATACATAATTCATTATACATGATTCATGATTCAAGATTCATGATTAATGATTCATGGTTCATGATTCATGATCCAAGAGTCATGATCCAAGATAAAAGATTCAAGATTCATGATTTATGATTCAAGGTTCATGATTTATGATATATGATAAATGGATAATAATTTGTGATTCAAGATTCATGACTCATGATTCAAGAATCAAGATTCATGATTCAAGATTTAAGATTCATTATTCATGATACAAGACTTATACATGATTAATAATTCAAGATTCAAGATTCATGATTCAAGATTCATGATTTAATAATCATGATTCAAGATTCATTATTCAAGATTAAAAATTCATGATTCAAGATTCAAGTTTCATGATTCATTATTCAAGATTCATGATTCATGATATATGATACATGATTAATGATTCATGATTCAAGATTTAAGATTCATTATTCATGATTCGTAATACATGATTCAAGATTCAAGATTTAAGAATCAAGATTCATGATTCAAGATTCAAAATTCAAGATCCATGATTTATGATTCATGAAACATGATTCAAGATTTATGATTTATGATTCATGATTCAGGATTCATGATCCATGATTCATGATACATGATTCATGAATCATGATACACATGATTCATCATTCAAGATTCCTGATACATGATTCATGATACTTGATTCATGATTCTAGATTCAAGATTCATGATTCATGATACATGATTCATGATAAATGATTCAAGATTCAAAATTCATGATTCAAGATTCAAAATTCAAGATTCATGATTCATAAAACATGATTCATGATTAAAGATTCAATATTTATGATTCATGATACATTATGCATGATACAAGATTCATGATTCAAGATTTATGATTCATGATTAATGATTCATGCTTCATGATTCATGATACATGATTCATGACTCATGATTCATGATTCAAGATTCATAAATCATGACTCAAGTTTCAAGATTCATGATTCATGATTCATGATTCAAGATTCATGATTCATGATTCAAGATTTAAGATTCAAGATTCATGATTTAATAATCATGATTCAAGATTTATGATTCATGATTCAAGATTCATGATTTAATAATCATGATTGATTCAAGATTTAAGATTCATGATTCAAGATTCCATATTCATGATTCATGATTTATGATTTAAGATTCATGATTCATGAATCACGATATATGATGCATGATTAATGATTCAAGATTCATGATTCAAGATTCAAATTTCATGATTCATGATACATGATTCATGATTCAAGATTCAAGACTCAAGATTTATTATTAATAATTCAAGAATCTAGATACATAATTCAAGTTTTAAAATTCAAGATTCGAGAATCAAGATTCATGATACATGATTGATTATACAAGAATCATTACTCATGATACATGTTACATGATACATAATTCATGATTCAAGATTCAAGATTCATGATACATGATTCAAGATCCATGATTCAAGATACGTGATTCATGATACATAATTCATAATTCAAGATTCATTATTCAAGATTCATGATTTAAGAATCATGATTCAAAATGTAAAATTCAAGATCCATGATTCATGAAACATGATTCAAGATTCATGATTCATGATACATAATTCATTATACATGATTCATGATTCAAGATTCCAGTTTCATGATTCATGATTCAAGATTCATGATATATGATACATGAATCATTATACATTATTTAGGATTCATGAAATATGATACATGATTCATGATTCAAGATTTAAGATTCATGATTAATGATTCATGATTCATGATCCAAGATTAATGATCCAAGATAAAAGACTAAAGATTCATGATTCAAAATTCACGATTTATGATTCAAGATTCACGATTTATGATCTATGAAAAATAATTAATAATTTGTAATTCAAGATTCATGATTCATGACTCATGATTCAAGATTCAAGATTCATGATTCAAGATTTAAGATTCATTATTCATGATACAAGATTCAAGATTAAAGATTCATGATACATGATATATAATTCATAATTCAAGATTCATTATTCAAGATTCATGATTTAAGAATCATGATTCAAGATTTAAAATTCAAGATCCATGATTCATGAAACATAATTCAAGATTCATGATACATAATTCATTATACATGATTCAAGATTCATGATTCAAGATTCCAGTTTCATGATTCATGATTCAAGATTCATGATTTCTGATTAGAGATGAGCGAAACCGGGACAACCGAACCCGGTTTCGGTCCGAACATCGGGAAAAGTTCGGTTCGCAGCGAATCCGAACTTCACCGGGTTCGGCCGAACCCGTTTTGACCGAACCCGGCTACATTTTGGCGCCTGCCACATGAATCATGATTCAAAATGTAAAATTCAAGATCCATGATTCATGAAACATGATTCAAGATTCATGATTCATGATACATAATTCATTATACATGATTCATGATTCATGATTCAAGATTCCAGTTTCATGATTCATGATTCAAGATTCATGATACATATATCATTATACATTATTTAGGACTCATGAAATAGGATACATGATTCATGATTCAAGATTTAAGATTCATGATTAATGATTCATGATTCATGATCCAAGATTAATGATCCAAGATAAAAGACTAAAGATTCATGATTTAAAATTCACGATTTATGATTCAAGATTCACGATTTATGATCTATGAAAAATAATTAATAATTTGTAATTCAAGATTCATGATTCATGACTCATGATTCAAGAATCAAGATTCAAGATTCATGATTCAAGATTTAAGATTCATTATTCATGATACAAGATTCAAGATTAAAGATTCATGATACATGATATATAATTCATAATTCAAGATTCATTATTCAAGATTCATGATTTAAGAATCATGTTTCAAGATTTAAAATTCAAGATCCATGATTCAAGAAACATAATTCAAGATTCATGATACATAATTCATTATACATGATTCAAAATTCATGATTCAAGATTCCAGTTTCATTATTCATGATTCAAGATTCATGATTTATGATTAGAGATGAGCGAACCGGGACAACCGAACCCGGTTTCGGTCCGAACATCGGGAAAAGTTCGGTTCGCAGCGCATCTGAACTTCACCGGGTTCGGCCGAACCCGGCTACATTTTGGCGCCTGCCACATGTTAGATGTAAAATGGAGGATTTCACAAGATCACCTAACATCAGGCTACCCCATAATGCCTTGCAAACGGCTCTCCCAGCCAATCGGGAGGCAGCATAGGGGCGGGTTCAAGCCTGCAATAAAAGTCTATGCACGGAGCTCAGCGGCCATTTTACAGACAGGAGCTGTAGGGATAGCATCTCTGTGCAGTAAGGGAAAGCTTTAGGAATCTAAAAGGCAGGAATCCAGCAATCGAAGGGGCTCATCCACTACTCACTACTCAGCCAACGTGTGAATACGCTTTTATAAGGGGCTCATCCCCGTTGCATCCAACTTGCAATACAGGCAGCCTTTGTAGTAGTAATAGTACTACAAGGCCCAGCATTCCCTGAGTGCACCGCGGCGTGGCTGATAGAAATTCTCATTCATTGCCATTTGCCAAGCCAGTGTCAGTGTGAATACGCTTTTAGAAGGGGCTCATCCCCGGCCGTTAACATAACGAAATAACAATCCGAGTTGCAATACAGGCAGCCTTTGTACTAGTACTAGTACTACAACGCCCAGCATTTACTGAGTGCACCGCGGCGTGGCTGATAGAAATTCTCATTCATTGTCATTTGCCAAGCCAGTGTCAGTGTGAATACGCTTTTAGAAGGGGCTCATCCCCGGCCGTTAACATAACGAAATAACAATCCAACTTGCAATACAGGCAGCCTTTGTAGTAGTAGTAGTAGTAGTAGTAGTACTACAAAGCCCAGCATTCCCTGAGTGCACCGCAGCGTGCCTGATAGAAATTCTCATTCATTGCCATTTGCCAAGCCAGTGTGTGAATACGCTTTTAGAAGGGGCTCAACCCCGGCCATTAACATAACGAAATAACAATCCAACTTGCAATACAGGCAGCCTTTGTAGTAGTACTACAACGCCCAGCATTCCCTGAGTGCACCGCGGCGTGGCTGATAGAAATTCTCATTCATTGCCATTTGCCAAGCCAGTGTCAGTGTGAATACGCTTTTAGAAGGGGCTCATCCCCGGCCGTTAACATAATGAAATAACAATCCAACTTGCAATACAGGTAGCCTAGTAGTACTACAAGGCCCAGCATTCCCTGAGTGCACCACGGCGTGGATGATAGAAATTCTCATTCATTGCCATTTGCCAAGCCAGTGTCAGTGTGAATACGCTTTTAGAAGGGGCTCATCCCCGGCCGTTAACATAACGAAATAACAATCCAACTTGCAATACAGGCAGCCTAGTAGTACTACAAGGCCCAGCATTCCCTGAGTGCACCGCGGCGTGGCTGATAGAAATTCTCATTCATTGCCATTTGCCAAGCCAGTGTCAGTGTGAATACGCTTTTAGAAGGGGCTCATCCCCGGCCGTTAACATAACGAAATAACAATCCAACTTGCAATACAGGCAGCCTTTGTAGTAGTAGTAGTAGTACTAGTACTACAACGCCCAGCATTCCCTGAGTGCACCGCGGCAAGCCTGATAGAAATTCTCATTCATTGCCATTTGCCAAGCCAGTGTGTGAATACGCTTTTAGAAGGGGCTCATCCCCGGCCGTTAACATAACGAAATAACAATCCAACTTGCAATACAGGCAGCCTTTGTAGTAGTACTACAACGCCCAGCATTCCCTGAGTGCACTGCGGCGTGGCTGATAGAAATTCTCATTCATTGCCATTTGCCAAGCCAGTGTCAGTGTGAATACGCTTTTAGAAGGGGCTCATCCCCGGCCGTTAACATAACGAAATAACAATCCAACTTGCAATACAGGCAGCCTAGTAGTACTAGAAGGCCCAGCATTCCCTGAGTGCACCGCGGCGTGGCTGATAGAAATTCTCATTCATTGCCATTTGCCAAGCCAGTGTCAGTGTGAATACGCTTTTAGAAGGGGCTCATCCACGGCCGTTAACATAACGAAATAACAATCCAACTTGCAATACAGGCAGCCTTTGTAGTAGTAGTAGTAGTAGTACTATAAGGCCCAGCATTCCCTGAGTGCACCGCGGCATGGCTGATAGAAATTCTCATTCATTGCCATTTGCCAAGCCAGTGTCAGTGTGAATACGCTTTTAGAAGGGGCTCATCCCCCGGGTTTTGATTCAACTTGCTGCACTCCAGCAGTGAAATGTCTGGTAAAAAAAAGGTTGTGAAAGGACGGGGTAGAGGAAAAAACACCCATGCCGTGTCCTCTTCCAGTCCATGTTGGATCTGTTGGTGCCAGAAACAGTACCAGCATTTGTGGCACAAGACATGTGCCCAGTTCCACTAGTAGCGCAAGCCATGTGCCTGCTGGTAGTAGTAGCAGTATCAGCAAGCCAGACTTGTCCATCTCCTCCGGTGGGCGGGTTACTTTAGACAATACGGCCATTGTGGACTGGTTGGCTGGCTCGAGGTCATCTCAGCAGGAAAACTTTGACGATCTGGCTTCAAGTCAGGTTTCGTTGGATTCCAGATCCTCTACAGTTCCTTGGCACAGTGACTAGTAATATAGGTATTTCTAGCATTTCCATTCCATCATCTATGTCTTCACTCCCGCTTCCTAGCGGGAAGCCATCTTTCCTGAGAGTCCTAAGAGACATCTCCTCGGGTGCGAAGGAAGATACTGAACATAGTGATGATGATTTGTTTTCCATGAGTCAGCCAACGGAGTGTGTTGCGGCGGTGGTGAAGGTGGAAGCGGTGTCCGAGACGCATAGCTGTGGTAGTGGGGGTCTTGGTGGTGGTAGCCGTGGTGGTAGACG
Source organism: Rhinoderma darwinii (assembly GCF_050947455.1). Taxonomy (NCBI): domain Eukaryota; kingdom Metazoa; phylum Chordata; class Amphibia; order Anura; family Rhinodermatidae; genus Rhinoderma; species Rhinoderma darwinii. The sequence goes on from NC_134689.1 coordinate 35,649,067, forward strand.
CAGTAATGAGGGGGGGCATGGAGCCCGCCATGATATCACATCACATTCACAACACAGTGACATAAGTGGCGGGGATGATGAGGAGGGCTATGATGATGATGTTGTTTTAGACAGGACATGGGAACCAGGTGACGAGGTGATGACGGCGTCAGAGGAGGAGGGTAGTAGTGGCGGCACTGGCCGTGATAAACAGCCAAGCCGAGTTAGGGGCAGAAGTCAATCTGCAAAACGTTGCAGCGGTAGGGTCAGCTCAGGAGCCAGTGACGGCGACACTGATGCTGGTGTAGGCTCCCGAAAAAAGCCTGCCAGACAAGGGGCAAGCTCGGGTGGTGGTGGTGGTGGTGGACGTGGTACTACCTCTTTACGGTACTCTGCCGTGTGGCAATTTTTCTGTAACTTCCCGGAGGACGAAAACATGGCACAGTGCCGTATCTGCAAGCAGAAAGTAAGGCGTTGGCAGGGCAGCAATGTAGGAACTACCGCTCTACGTAAATACATGGAGCGGCATCACAAGGCCATGTGGGACAATCGACATGCCCCACCATCATCATGTACATCTAATGAAAACCCCTCTGCCGCTGCTGCTGCTGCTGCTCCGAGTCCCTGTTATCTAAGTAGTAGCCAGGCCTTATCCACGATGTCGTTGTCATCATCATCATCACTGTCATCTAGTGCTCCTCCTACGTCCCGTCAGTTATCCATTACGGAATCGCTGTCCAATAAGCAACAATATATACCCAGTCATCCACTTGTCGTGCGGCTTAATTCACACCTGGCTAAGTTGTTGGTGGTGCAGTCGCTGCCGTACCACCTGGTCGACTCCGCCGGCTTCAAGGAATTGATGGCGTGCGCTCAGCCTAGGTGGCGAATACCTAGCCGACATTACTTCTCCAAAACAGCTGTCCCTGCCTTGCACAAGCACGTGGAGGAAAAGGTGTGCCAGTCCTTGCAATTATCCGTGTGCAGCAGGGTACATGCCACCGTCGACCCGTGGAGCAGCAACTATGGGCAGGGACAGTACATGTCTTTCACGGCCCACTGGGTCAATATTTTGCAGTCCGATGCACCACCGCAGCAATGCCAGGCATTACCACCTCCACGCTTGTATCTTTCTGGTTCAACTCCGGACACCAGGCGCCTACGATCCTCCTCCTCCTACTCCTCCTCCTCCTTGCCCTCCTCAATGGAGGTCTTCCCGTCCTCGACAGGACACAGCGTATCTTCCACTCCTCCTCCCTCCTCTTTTCATAGGTGCAAGGTGAAGCGCCACAACGCTGTCTTACACCTGCTGAGCCTGGGCGAGAAAAGCCACACAGGGCAGGAGCTGCTGCTGTGCATCAAGGAGGAAATCGCACGCTGGCTGTCTCCTCTGAAACTCACACTGGGCAATGTTGTCTCTGATAACGGGAAGAACGTTGTGGCTGCACTGCGTCTAGGTCACCTGACACACGCTCCTTGCATGGCACATGTGATCAATCTGGTCATAACACGCTTCTTAAAGTTATATGTTGGTTTGAAGGGTGTGCTGGCCATGTCCAGGAGGGTTTGCGTTCGCTTTAGACGTTCGTATGCATTTAAGCACTCCCTCCTGGACTTGCAGCGTCAAAACAATCTCGCAGAACACAGCCTGATTTGCGACGTTCCAACACGCTGGAATTCCACCCTGCACATGTTGGACCGTCTGTACGAACAGTGGAAAGCCGTGAATGATTTCCTGATGCAGCAGACAGGCAGCGTTTGGAGCCAGTGTAATTTCGAGCTCAGGCACTGGCAGCTGGTTAGAGATGCATGTCGCGTTTTGAGGCCCTTTGAAGAGGCCACACGATTTGTGAGCCGTGACGCTAGCGGAATGAACGATGTTATGCCGCTGATATTCATTATGGAGCAAACGCTCACAGCGATGATTCAGCAAAGGATGGAGGAAGGATCACATCTGGCTATGGATGTTGAGGAGGAGGAGGAGGAGGAGGATGAGGAAACAGGACCTGAAGAGGAGCTGGATTTGGAGATGGAATCACAGGAAGGTATAGGGGACAAGGCAGCCGCACAACATGACAGTGATGGTGATGACGAGTCTGACGACGACCTTGATGATGGACAACCATGGCAGTATGGGGCGGAGATGGAACCAACCGGGCCCTCTGAAATGCTGGCCAGGATGGCGAGCTGTATGCTTCGTTACTTGCGCGCTGACTGTCGTATTGTTAGCATGAAGCAAAGAGATGAGTACTGGATAGCCACACTTTTAGACCCTCGGTATAAAGCCAGAATGGGGGAGTTTTTTTCGCCTTCCGAGAGGGAGGCAAAATTGGCTTATTATCGAGAGAAGCTATGCAGCCAGCTTGTCACGGCTTTCAAACGGCAAACACCTGCTGCAAGCATGTCTGACCGGGGGGCCACTCTCCACTCCCCACTGTCTCATCGTTCCACCGCCTCTGGCAGAGCTACCTCTGCAATAGGCGGCAGCAGCGGCAGCAGCAGCAGCCAATTCAGTTTGGAAAATATGATGACAACATTTTTACACCCAATACCCCGACCTGACACACATCGTAGTCACCAAAGGGATGTTCACCATCACCAGGTGCAGCACCTAACATACCAGATTCACTCATACCTGGACTGTGCCCTTTCTCCGTCAGAAATGCTGATCCCAGACCACATGGACTTCTGGGTCAGCAGATTGGATCATTGGCAAGAACTGGCCCAGTTTGCCATGGGTGTACTGTCTTGTCCACCCTCCAGTGTAGCGTCAGAGAGGGTATTCAGCGCGGCAGGGGGCTTCGTCACCCCTAAGCGAACAAGACTGTCCGCCAACAGCTTGGAAAATCTCACGTTTCTGAAAATGAATCAAGCGTGGATCAGTGAGGATTTTAAAACCCCTGTGCCTGATGCCACTGATTAGATCTGACATGGCTGCTGCCGCTGCCGCCTGCTACTGCCGCCTGCTACTACGGGATTCTGTCCTGTCCACTCTTTTTTTAATGTGCCGCTGTTGGTGCTGCTACTACTTCTACCACCAATCCACCCCCAGTGCCGTCTGCTACAAGCAGGCCTGCCCCACCACAGGGCTTTGTCCTGTGACTGTCCAGTCTCTTTTTTTAATGTGCTGTTTCTACTACTACCACCCTTGCTGTCTGTTGGCTACCTCTACTACCACCAATACACCTCCACTGCCGTGTGCTACAAGCAGGCCTGAGGCCTGCCCCAGTACAGGGCTTTGTCCTGTGACTGTCCAGTCTCTTTTTTTAATGTGCTGCTACTACTGTCTACCACTCTTGCTGTCTGTATTGGCTACCTCTACTACCACCAATACACCTCCACTGCCGTCTGCTACAAGCAGGCCTGCCCCACAACAGGGCTTTGTCCTGTGATTGTCCAGTCTCTTTTTTTAATGTGCTGCTACTACTACTACTACCACCCTTTTTGTCCGTTGGCTACCTCTACTAACAGCAATACACCTCCACTGCCGTCTGCTACAAGCAGGCCTGAGGCCTGCCCCACCACAGGGCTTTGTCCTGTGACTGTCCAGCCTCTTTTAATGTGCTGCTACTACTACTACCACCCTTGCTGTCTGTGTTGGCTACCTCTACTACCACCAATACACCTCCACTGCCATCTGCTACAAGCAGGCCTGCCCCACCACAGGGCTTTGTCCTGTGACTGTCCAGTCTCTTTTTTTAATGTGCTGCTACTACTACCACTACCACCCTTGCTGTCTGTTGGCTACCTCTACTACCACCAATACACCTCCACTGCCGTCTGCTACAAGCAGGCCTGAGGCCTGCCCCACCACAGGGCTTTGTCCTGTGACTGTCCAGTCTCTTTTTTTAATGTGCTGCTACTACTACTACTACTACTACTACTACTACTACTACTACTACAACTACTACTACTACTACTACCACCCTTGCTGTCTGTTGGCTACCTCTACTACCACCAATACACCTCCACTGCCGTCTGCTACAAGCAGGCCTGAGGCATGCCCCACCACAGGGCTTAGTCCTGTAACTGTCCAGTCTCTTTTTTTAGTGTGCTACTATCAGGGATCATTACCATGTATATTGTTTGCAAAAATATTATCCTCACACATATGTATATACATTTCAGTTCTTTGTGTAATATACTGATATATAATAAGTTCTTTGTTCATGTCGGACACACCTATGGAAGACACCGCCCCCTGGAATGCAAGAAGAGTGAGTCTGAGAACTTACAACTGAGAAACCGGTGGGGGCTTGGGCACTCCCACATCTCTGGGGAGGAGGCATGTGTCTTTTTCTGTGTTTCTTTGTTCTGAATAAAAAGTTTCAGTTCTCCTCTTTTCTGATGCAGGGAAAGTTGTGTACCGAACATCTCTGACTGGTTTACTTCTTTCCAGGCATGCCTTCATTTTTCAATTTACAGAGGTGGTTATTCGGTGTGAAATGACAGGTAGAACTTTTTCATGAAATTCGGCGAACCTGCCGAACCAAACTTTTCATAAATCATCAATCATGAATCTTAAATCATGAATCTTGAATCATGAATCATGAATCTTGAATCCTGAATCCTGAATAATGAATCTTGAATCATGAATCATGTATCAGGAATCTTGAATGATGAATCATGTGTATCATGATACATGATTCATGATTCAAGATTCATGATTCAAGATTCAAAATTCAAGATCCATGATTTATGATTCATGAAACATGATTCATGATTTATGATTTATGATTCATGATTCAGGATTCATGATCCATGATTCATGATACATGATTCATGAATCATGATACACATGATTCATCATTCAAGATTCCTGATACATGATTCATGATTCAAGATTCATTATTCAGGATTCAGGATTCAAGATTCATGATTCATGATTCAAGATTCATGATTTAAGATTCATGATTGATGATACATGATTCATGATACATGATTCATGATTCAAGATTCAAGATTCAAGATTCATGATTCAAGATTCAAGATTCAAGTTTCATGATTCATTAATCAAGATTCATGATTCATGATTCATGATATATGATACGTGACTAATGATTCATGATTCAAGATTTATGATTCGAGATTCAAGGTGGTTATTCGGTGTGAAATGACAGGTAGAACTTTTTCATGAAATTCGGCGAACCTGCCGAACCAAACTTTTCATAAGTTCGCTCATCTCTTTAAATGATAAATGATATATGATACATGAATCATTATACATGATTTAGGACCCATAAAATATGATACATAGTTCATGATTCATGATTATTGATTAATGATTCATGGTTCATGATTCATGATCCAAGAGTCATGATCCAAGATAAAAGATTCAAGATTCATGATTCAAGATTCATGATTTATGATTCAAGGTTCATGATTTATGATATATGATAACTGGATAATAATTTGTGATTCAAGATTCATGACTCATGATTCAAGATTCAAGATTCATGATTCAAGATTTAAGATTCATTATTCATGATACAAGACTCATGATTAAAGATTCATGATTCAAGATTCATTATTCAAGATTAAAAATTCATGATTCAAGATTTAAAATAAAAGATTCATAATTCATGATTCATGAAACATGATTCATAATTCAAGATGCAAGATTCATGATTCAAGATTTAAGTTTCATGATTCAAGATTTAAGATTCATTATTCATGATTCGTAATACATTATTCAAGATTCAAGATTCAAGATTTAAGAATCAAGATTCATGATTCAAGATTCAAAATTCAAGATCCATGATTTATGATTCATGAAACATGATTCAAGATTTATGATTTATGATTCATGATTCAGGATTCATGATCCATGATTCATGATACATGATTCATGAATCATGATACACATGATTCATCATTCAAGATTCCTGATACATGATTCATGATTCAAGATTCATTATTCAGGATTCAGGATTCAAGATTCATGATTCATGATTCATGATTCATGATTCATGATTTAAGATTCATGATTGATGATACATGATTCATGATACATGATTCATGATTCAAGATTCAAGATTCATGATTCAAGATTCAAGATTCAAATTTCATGATTCATTAATCAAGATTCATGATTCATGATTCATGATATATGATACGTGACTAATGATTCATGATTCAAGATTTATGATTCGAGATTCAAGATTCAAGTTACATGATTTATGATTCAAGATTCATGATTCATTATATATGATACATGATTAATTAGTCATGATTCATGATTCAAGGTTCAAGATATAAGATTCATGATTCATGATTCGTGATACATGATTCATGATTCAAGATTCAAGATTTAAGATTCATGATTCATGATAAATGATTCAAGATTCAAGATTCATGATTAAAGATTCATGATTCATGATTCAATATTCATGATTCATGACTCATGATACATTATTAATGATACATGATTAATGATTATTGATACATGATTAATGATTCATGATACATGATTCATGATTCAATATTCAAAATTCATGATTCAAGATTCATGATTCATAATTCATGACTCATGATACATGATTCATGATACACGATTCATGATTCATGATTCAAGATTCATTATTCAGGATTCAAGATTCATGAATCATGATTCAAGATTCATGATTTAAGATTCATGATACATGATTCGTGATACATGATTCAAGATTAAAGTTTCATGATTCATTAATCAAGATTCATGATTCATGATATATGATACATGATTAATGATTCATGATTCAAGATTTAAGATTTATGATTCAAGGTTCAGTTTACATGATTTATGATTCATGATTCATGATATATGATACATGATTAATGATTCATGATTCAAGATTCAAGATTTAAGATTCAGGATTCATGATAAATGATTCATGGTTCAAGATTCATGATTCAAGATTCATTTTTCAAAATTCATGATTCATGACTCATGATACATTATTAATGATACATTATTCATGATTAATGATACATGATTAAAGATTCATAATACATGATTCATGATTCAAAATTCATGATTCAAGATTCATGATTCATAATTCATGACTCATGATACATGATTCATGATTCAAGATTCATGATTCAAGATTCAAAATTCAAGATCCATGATTTATGATTCATGAAACATGATTCATGATTTATGATTTATGATTCATGATTCAGGATTCATGATCCATGATTCATGATACATGATTCATGAATCATGATACACATGATTCATCATTCAAGATTCCTGATACATGATTCATGATTCAAGATTCATTATTCAGGATTCAGGATTCAAGATTCATGATTCATGATTCAAGATTCATGATTTAAGATTCATGATTGATGATACATGATTCATGATACATGATTCATGATTCAAGATTCAAGATTCAAGATTCATGATTCAAGATTCAAGATTCAAGTTTCATGATTCATTAATCAAGATTCATGATTCATGATTCATGATATATGATACGTGACTAATGATTCATGATTCAAGATTTATGATTCGAGATTCAAGATTCAAGTTACATGATTTATGATTCAAGATTCATGATTCATTATATATGATACATGATTAATTAGTCATGATTCATGATTCAAGGTTCAAGATATAAGATTCATGATTCATGATTCGTGATACATGATTCATGATTCAAGATTCAAGATTTAAGATTCATGATTCATGATAAATGATTCAAGATTCAAGATTCATGATTAAAGATTCATGATTCATGATTCAATATTCATGATTCATGACTCATGATACATTATTAATGATACATGATTAATGATTATTGATACATGATTAATGATTCATGATACATGATTCATGATTCAATATTCAAAATTCATGATTCAAGATTCATGATTCATAATTCATGACTCATGATACATGATTCATGATACACGATTCATGATTCATGATTCAAGATTCATTATTCAGGATTCAAGATTCATGAATCATGATTCAAGATTCATGATTTAAGATTCATGATACATGATTCGTGATACATGATTCAAGATTAAAGTTTCATGATTCATTAATCAAGATTCATGATTCATGATATATGATACATGATTAATGATTCATGATTCAAGATTTAAGATTTATGATTCAAGGTTCAGTTTACATGATTTATGATTCATGATTCATGATATATGATACATGATTAATGATTCATGATTCAAGATTCAAGATTTAAGATTCAGGATTCATGATAAATGATTCATGGTTCAAGATTCATGATTCAAGATTCATTTTTCAAAATTCATGATTCATGACTCATGATACATTATTAATGATACATTATTCATGATTAATGATACATGATTAAAGATTCATAATACATGATTCATGATTCAAAATTCATGATTCAAGATTCATGATTCATAATTCATGACTCATGATACATGATTCATGATTCAAGATTCATGATTCAAGATTCAAAATTCAAGATCCATGATTTATGATTCATGAAACATGATTCATGATTTATGATTTATGATTCATGATTCAGGATTCATGATCCATGATTCATGATACATGATTCATGAATCATGATACACATGATTCATCATTCAAGATTCCTGATACATGATTCATGATTCAAGATTCATTATTCAGGATTCAGGATTCAAGATTCATGATTCATGATTCAAGATTCATGATTTAAGATTCATGATTGATGATACATGATTCATGATACATGATTCATGATTCAAGATTCAAGATTCAAGATTCATGATTCAAGATTCAAGATTCAAGTTTCATGATTCATTAATCAAGATTCATGATTCATGATTCATGATATATGATACGTGACTAATGATTCATGATTCAAGATTTATGATTCGAGATTCAAGATTCAAGTTACATGATTTATGATTCAAGATTCATGATTCATTATATATGATACATGATTAATTAGTCATGATTCATGATTCAAGGTTCAAGATATAAGATTCATGATTCATGATTCGTGATACATGATTCATGATTCAAGATTCAAGATTTAAGATTCATGATTCATGATAAATGATTCAAGATTCAAGATTCATGATTAAAGATTCATGATTCATGATTCAAAATTCATGATTCATGACTCATGATACATTATTAATGATACATGATTAATGATTATTGATACATGATTAATGATTCATGATACATGATTCATGATTCAATATTCAAAATTCATGATTCAAGATTCATGATTTATAATTCATGACTCATGATACATGATTCATGATTCAAGATTCATGATACACGATTCATGATTCATGATTCAAGATTCATTATTCAGGATTCAAGATTCATGATTCATGATTCAAGATTCATGATTTAAGATTCATGATACATGATTCGTAATACATGATTCAAGATTAAAGTTTCATGATTCATTAATCAAGATTCATGATTCATGATATATGATACATGATTAATGATTCATGATTCAAGATTTAAGATTTATGATTCAAGGTTCAGTTTACATGATTTATGATTCATGATTCATGATATATGATACATGATTAATGATTCATGATTCAAGATTCAAGATTTAAGATTCATGATTCATGATAAATGATTCATGGTTCAAGATTCATGATTCAAGATTCATGATTCAAAATTCATGATTCATGACTCATGATACATTATTAATGATACATTATTCATGATTAATGATACATGATTAAAGATTCATGATACATGATTCAAGATTCAAAATTCATGATTCAAGATTCATGATTCATAATTCATGACTCATGATACATGATTCATGATTCAAGATTCATGATTCAAGATTCAAAATTCAAGATCCATGATTTATGAATCATGATTAGAGATTCAAGATTTATGATTTATGATTCATGATTCATGATTCAGGATTCATGATCCATGATTCATGATACATGATTCATGAATCATGATACACATGATTCCTGTTTCAAGATTCATGATACATGATTCATGATTCAAGATTCATTATTCAGGATTCAAGATTCATGATTCATGATTCAAGATTCATGATACATGATTCGTGATACATGATTCATGATTCAAGATTCATGATTCAAGATTCAAGTTTCATGATTCATTAATCAAGATTCATGATTCATGATATATGATACGTGACTAATGATTCATGATTCAAGATTTATGATTCGAGATTCAAGATTCAAGTTACATGATTTATGATTCAAGATTCATGATTCATTATATATGATACATGATTAATTAGTCATGATTCATGATTCAAGGTTCAAGATATAAGATTCATGATTCATGATTCGTGATACATGATTCATGATTCAAGATTCAAGATTTAAGATTCATGATTCATGATAAATGATTCAAGATTCATGATTAAAGATTCATGATTCATGATTCAAAATTCATGATTCATGACTCATGATACATTATTAATGATACATGATTAATGATTATTGATACATGATTAATGATTCATGATACATGATTCATGATTCAAGATTCAAAATTCATGATTCAAGATTCATGATTCATAATTCATGACTCATGATACATGATTCATGATTTAAGATTCATGATACACGATTCATGATTCATGATTCAAGATTCATTATTCAGGATTCAAGATTCATGATTCATGATTCAAGATTCATGATTTAAGATTCATGATACATGATTCAAGATTCATGATTCAAGATTCAAGTTTCATGATTCATTAATCAAGATTCATGATTCATGATATATGATACGTGACTAATGATTCATGATTCAAGATTTATGATTCGAGATTCAAGATTCAAGTTACATGATTTATGATTCAAGATTCATGATTCATTATATATGATACATGATTAATGAGTCATGATTCAAGATTTAAGATTTATGATTCAAGGTTCAGTTTACATGATTTATGATTCATGATTCATGATATATGATACATGATTAATGATTCATGATTCAAGATTCAAGATTTAAGATTCATGATTCATGATAAATGATTCATGGTTCAAGATTCATGATTCAAGATTCATGATTCAAAATTCATGATTCATGACTCATGATACATTATTAATGATACATTATTCATGATTAATGGTACATGATTAAAGATTCATGATACATGATTCATGATTCAAGATTCAAAATTCATGATTCAAGATTCATGATTCATAATTCATGACTCATGATACATGATTCATGATTCAAGATTCATGATTCAAGATTCAAAATTCAAGATCCATGATTTATGAATCATGATTAGAGATTCAAGATTTATGATTTATGATTCATGATTCATGATTCAGGATTCATGATCCATGATTCATGATACATGATTCATGAATCATGATACACATGATTCCTGATTCAAGATTCATGATACATGATTCATGATTCAAGATTCATTATTCAGGATTCAAGATTCATGATTCATGATTCAAGATTCATGATACATGATTCGTGATACATGATTCATGATTCAAGATTCATGATTCAAGATTCAAGTTTCATGATTCATTAATCAAGATTCATGATTCATGATATATGATACATGATTAATGATTCATGATTCAAGATTAAGATTCATGATTCATGATGCAAGATTCAAGATCTATGATTCGAGATTCAAGATTCAAGTTGCATAATTTATGATTCAAGATTCATGATTCATTATATATGATACATGATTAATTATTCATGATTCAAGATTTAAGATTCATGATTCGTAATACATGATTCATGATTCAAGTTTCAAGATTTAAGATTCATGATTCATGATAAATTATTCAAGATTCATGATTCATGATTCAAAATTCATGATTCATGACTCATGATACATTATTAATGATACATGATTCATGATAAATGATACATGATTAATGATTCATGATACATGATTCATGATTCAAGATTCAAAATTCATGATTCAAGATTCATGATTCATAATTCATGACTCATGGTACATGATTAATGATACATGATTCATGATTAATGATTCATGATTAATAATACATCAAAATAAAGAAGAAACAACGGTCACGACCATATAATTGAAAAAATACAAAAAAATCCTTTATTAATGTCAATTAGACACATGCAAACAGACAACATTAGACACGATAAAATAGAATATCCCTTGCAGGATAAAAGATGGAATCAGAACATTAATGCAGCGGATCAACCAGATAGTAATCCGGTCAAACGATCCCCCAAAATGCTGACGTGCATGCATAGTAAATTTTTAAACAGGTAACAGGTATGAAATTTTTGCACAGATTGGTATATAACGTAAATAGATATAAGTACAATCAAAAAATCACGTTTGAGCAGCAATATACCTACACCTGCAAAGTACAGAAATAGCCGGGAGATCAAGACCGGAGGTTCGCTGCTGAACCCGATGCGCATTTCGCAGATGCTTTGTCAGGGATTGATGTCCAACCCACCCAAGGAGCCCTAAATAGACCCACCCCACAAGTAGTTTCATGTGAAGCATAAACTGGTAATGAGTGATTGCCTTTTCCCATAGGGCAGCAATGTGTTTGGCAGCGGTCACCAATAACAGGTCAACAGCGTCAACAGCGTCCTATCGCATATTGCCATGGTATAGAACCCCTTCTCTCGTGTACACCCCCACCAACCGAGCAACGCAGGACAGACGGGGAAAGAGTGATGACTCCCCCATCCCACGTGGCGCGGCCGCTGAGGGCAAACACTGGGAGCGGAAAGAAAAATGGAAGAACGGCAAGTATGCAAGTATATGATCTAAATGTACACACTTTATTAATTTCAAAAGCCAACTTAAAAAGGCTCTGTCACCAGATTCTCAAATCCCTATTACCTATTGCATGTGATCGGCGCTGCAATGTAGATAATAGTAACGTTTTTTGTTTTTTTAAAAACTATCATTTTTGGCCAAGTTATGAGCTATTTTATATATATGCAAATGAGGTTTTAAATGGACAACTGGGCGTGTTTTTTTTCGTATGTCCAATTGGGGGCGTGTATTGTGTTTTTAACTGGGCGTGTTTACTTCTTTTACTAACTGGGCATTGTGAATAGAAGTGTATGATGCTGACGAATAAGTGACCAATCAGCATCATGCACTCCTCTAAAATTCATTTACACAGCACATAGTGTTCTTACTACAATGATGTGCAGCCACATACACAAGTGTCCTGATAATGAATACACATGACCTCCAGCCTGGACGTCATGTGTATTCAGAATCCTGATACTTCTGAATCTTCTCTGTGAGATTCCAGCAAGCCACGCGTAATCTCGCGAGATTACGAGGTAAACGAGATTTTGTTTCCCTTGCTGGAAATCTCACAGAAAAGATTCAGAAGTGTCAGGATTCTGAATACACATGACGTCCAGGCTGGAGGTCATGTGTATTCATTATCAGGACACTTGTGTATGTGGCTGCACATCGTTCTAGTAAGAACACTATGTGCTGTGTAAATGAATGGAGAGGAGTGCATGATGCTGATTGGTCACTGATTCGTCAGCATCATACACTTCTATTCACAACGCCCAGTTAGTAAAACAAGTAAACACGCCCAGTTAAAAACACAATACACGCCCAGTTGGACATATGAAAAAAAACACGCCCAGTTTTCCATTTCAAAGCTCATTTGCATATATATAAAATAGCTCATAACTTGGCCAAAAATGAACGTTTTAAAAAAAACAAAACGTTACTGTTATCTACATTGCAGCGCCGATCACATGCAATAGGCGATAGGAATTTGAGAATCTGGTGACAGAGCCTCTTTAAAAAGTGCAGAAAAAATGACAAAAAGCTAGATGCACCGGTGTATGATACGCCGAAGCGTCATGTTGCCAAGCAACAGTGCGGCATTGTAATAGTGGTCGCTGTCCACAGTGCTGAAGTTAGTAAAAAAGGCAGTCAAAGCAGCGGCTGCTGTTCAAAGTGCTGAAGAGAGTAAGAGAGGCTGAAATCCAGCAGAAAACTGATACACAGTACCGGAAAAAAGGTAATGGTGCTGTGAAAGTGAGAAAAATAAAAAATGTGAAAAAATAAAAAAGTGAAAAAGTGAACATGCAGGGGGACACAAGGGGATAATATGCAAAACATATAATGTGTAAATGAATAGGCAAATGTATTGATAGACAAACTCTATAATAGATAGAAATGCATACACAATACTGAATTTATGTAGAAAAGTACAAAATAAATTGTAATAATTTAAATAGATCGCCCCACAAGAGGCAAATACCCTTGAAGGGAAATCAATTTTTGATGAAAAGGGATGGAATACATCCAGGACCAATATATTACAAAAAATTGATTAATTAATAATGCATGTGATACAAAAACTAACAGTAGTACAGAGATTGTAAAACCTGGTAAGACAGTCAATACCAATCTGTACAAAAGATACCGGAGGATAAAAAGAGAAATAGGGCGAACAGCCCAGTGCGAAAAATGCAATCATTGGGTAATAAAGTACATTATGAGCAATCATAAATGTAAACCAGTGGACAATTGGAATACAAAAAATGCATGAATAAATGTTATGTGAGAAGATACATCAAGCAGGCAATCATTACCCAAAAAGAAATGTGAAAGTAAATATGGCGTGATCCGCCAATCGTGGTGTAAAGGATCTGCCAGACACAGCTTCTGTGTCGATGCCCGTGGTTAATCAGTCTGCATCTGCTCCTAGGTCTGATAGAGTGACTCGATCTGCTACCACCCAGGCTGGTAGGCTGAGGAGTGGGAGAACCTATCACAGCCTGGCCAGACGGAGCTAGCTCCCGCCCTCGGTCTATTTATACCTTAATTTCCTGCTCTTCCTTTGCCTGTGATTCTGTCTGGTTTCCTGGCTTTGCTGTTCCTGCTAGTACTATTGACCTCTGCTTCAAATTGACCCTGGCTTTACTGACTACTCTCCTGCTCTGCGTTTGGTACCTCGTACACTCCTGGTTTGACTCGGCTCGTTCACTACTCTTGTTGCTCAAGGTGTTGCTGTGGGAAACTGCCCCATTTCCCTTAGCTTCTGTGTACCCTTGTCTGTTTGTCTGTCGTGCACTTATTGAGCGTAGGGACCGTCGCCCAGTTGTACGCCGTCGCCTAGGATGGGCCGTGCAAGTAGGCAGGGACTGAGTGGCGGGTAGATTAGGGCTCACCTGTCTGTCTCCCTACCCCGACATTACACGTGGTAATGCATCCTGCTGGATCTTAACCGCCGTCATTCCAATATGAAAGTGACTCCAGCTACGGAGTCTAGGTCTAGAAGTACGATAGAGACGCCATGGAAGGCAAGGCTGACACCTCCAAGTGGTGTACAAGGAACCATACTGAAAAATAACAGATATGTATAAGAAGATGTCAACAGAAATACATCAATAACCAAAATCAGGTTCAATGGTATAGATTGATCAAGACCTTATATATGGGAGGGGCCCGGGAATGGGTGGAACGAAAAGTATGCCAAGATAAAACTGCAGCATACAAAATACATAAAAGCAAGATTAAAAGTGATTAAAAGTATTCGTGGACACCAATAAGAAGGTGGCAATTCAAGACTAGATATAAAGGACAAACCTACAGAAATGGGACAAAACTGTTATATTAATTAAGGCCATAGGGGCATAAGGTTCCCAACCTCATAATCCATATGGTTTCCTTCTGCCCCAACGTTTTCTTCCAGTTCCCTCCCCTTGGTCCGATTAATACACGATCGATGGCTCTTAATTTCAGGAGTGATGCATCACAATTGTGATGTAACCTAAAATGGTGAGGGATCGTTTTAAGTGATGGCACATCCTCGGTTTCAATGGCTGCTTCAATACTAAGTACGTGTTCCCGTACCCTCCTACGAAGTTGTCTAATAGTCATACCGACATAGATTTTATCACAGGGACAAGTGGCAAAATAAATAACTCCTGTGGTAGCACAATCGATATGATGGGTAATCTCAAAATCATGCCCTTGATCAAAGTCATAGAACGTTGTTGCCTGTTCGATGTTAGGGCATGCCACACATCGCCCGCACTTAAAGCAGCCCCACTTGGGACCCTTAGACCCAAAAGCATATTGGGGTTGTAAGCCCCTATGGTAACTATGTACCAACAAATCCTTGAGATTTCTTGCTCTCCTAAAGGTAATGGAGGGAATCGGGGGCAATAGCTTTCCCAAGATGTAATCTTGTGTAAATATTGGCCAGAATGTTTTCATTGTCCCTAGAATTTGCTCAGATTTGCAATTAAAATCGGTAATCATACGAACCTTATTGTCCAATGTGGTACTCCGTCTAGAGCCTTGTAGCAGGAGTCGTCCTCTGACTACATCTTGCCCTGTCATAGGCTTGCTTGATAGAACGATTACTATACCCCCTTTCTCTGAATCGTTTCTTCAGATCCTGAGCTTGCACCGAAAAGGTCCGTTGGTCTGAGCATACCCGTCTTGCTCACAGATATTGTCCAACCGGGATGTTATTGATGAGGTGTCGAGGGTGAGCTGAGGATGCATGTAGTACAGAATTTGCGGCAGTTTTTTTTCTGTACAGATCCGTATGTAGCAGGCCCTGGTCGTCAACCCGAACCTGGATATCAAGGAACTCGATTATCGATTTGCTAAGTTGATAAGTTAGCTTGCCATTAATGTCATTGGAATTTAAATAATCAATAAATGTTTTGAGCCCCTCTGATGTTCCCTGCCAGATCAACAGCACATCATCAATGTATCTGGCCCAGAGATGTACTTTGTCGATATTTGGAACCGGGTTAGACAAGAACATCTCTTTTTCACAGAGCCCCAGGAACAAATTGGCGTATGCGGGTGCACAGGCTGCCCCCATCGCCGTTCCCTGGAGCTGTAGGTAGAAAGACTCCTTGAAAATGAAAAAATTATGGGTCAAGATAAATTGGAGAGCTCTCAGTAAAAAGTCTTGAAGCCCACAATCCAGGTTGCCCATTGCCAGGAAAAATTGTACTGCCTTAAGACCATCTTTATGTCGAATAGATGTGTAGGGTGATTCGACATCGCATGTAACCAAATACATATCTGGTTGAAGATGTATCCCTTCGATCTTTCTTAAGATGTCATTAGTGTCTTGGACAAAAGATAGAAGGGTTTCAACAATTGTTTTTAAAAAATGGTCTATGTACTTACAAAGTGGTTCCAGAATACTATTGCATCCGGATACAATCGGGCGTCCTGGGGGATTTTGAGCATCTTTGTGTATCTTGGGGAGTAGGTAGGTTGTAGCTACCGTCAGTTCCAAGATCTGCAACCCATCTGCCTGTTTTTTTTGTAAAAATACCATCGTTACATGCTTGACCAATAAGGATGGACAATTCCTGTTGGAATTTGGATAGTGGATTGAATGTTAATTTCTAATAGCATTCTACAGTTCGTAACTGACGGAGCACTTCTCTCTCATAAGATGGAGTGGGCCAGAGTACAATGTACCCACCTTTGTCCGAAGGTTTGAAGACGATCCCCTTCATAGAGGTCAATTCCTTGATCGCCGCTCTCTGGGTGTAGGTGAGGTTGTCATTTTCAATACGACCAGGGATCCTCTTCAACTCCTCGGACACTAAAATAACAAATAGAGAAATCCCTGGGAACATACTAAGTGTGGGAAATTTGGTAGATCTGGGTAAGAAATGTTGCGGGTACTTACCTTGGGGGGGCTCCATCTGTTCATCCAATAATCCTTGGAGAGCATTCATAGCTTCCAATTGCAGCTCGGTAAGAAAAGGTAGGGTCTTTGTTGGCATAGATTTTTTTTTAAACGAATTTGCGAGCAAATAGATGGAGGTCCTTTACTGCAGAAAAAACATTGAATTTAGCTACAGGGGAGAATGTTAAACCCAGTTGTAAAACATCAAGTTGGGCAGGTGTTAAGGTTCTATCGGAAAGATTAATTACCTTAAGTGGGTGGGTAGATACCGATTCTAATCTGGATTCATAGGTCCGTTTGCTAACATGCTGTCGTTGGTCATGCCCCTGATCTTAATCAACTTTGTCTTTTCCCTGTCTCTGAGGGTATCTTCCAGGTCTAGACATAGAGGTGTTGGAGGTGGTACTGGCAGACGATCGTGAGGTAATAGATAACGATCATGCCCTTTCACCACCGGTCTTCCACTGCCATTTATAAACGCATTTATTCTGGAAGTCATCCACATCGCGTTGATATTTCTTTATTTTGGTAGAGGAGATCTCTTTCTCCCAAGTTGTGAAGGATTCCTCCAATTCTCTATTGAAGTTATCCATCTCATCTTTTGAAAAGTCAGTTTGCACACGTTTTTGTACCTCCTCAATCTTCTTGTCCTTTGATTCAAGAGACATGGTGTTATGACTCACCAGGAGTTCCATGAAATTCCTGGAACACATGGCACATGATATCTCCCATTTAGTAGTAAACGCATCATCCTCTATAGGGAAAGACGGGAAGACCTGTACTCGCAGGCCCCGTGGAATTAGGCCTTTACTTAAGTATTGTTGAATATAGGTTTTATTCCACCACACCCGAGTGCGTCGGTGTAACAGATTGGTTAAGGTTTTCTTAATTGCTACCTTCTGGACGGATTCCATCAAGTGCGAGGGTTGATTGGAAAACACATTTGCAGCCTGTGCTGACCAGGAGATCTCCCTGCTCCTGCAATCCATTATAGGAATGGGTTGTATACTGTAATAAATACAGAAAATACCATTTAGCCAACGGTCACGACCATATAATTGAAAAAATACAAAAAATTATTTATTAATGTCAATTAGACACATGCAAACAGACAACATTAGACACGATAAAATAGCATAACCCTCGCAGGATAAAAGATGGAATCAGAAGATTAACGCAGCGGATCAACCAGATAGTAATCCGGTCAAACGAAAATGCTGAAGTGCATGGATAATACATTTTTAAACAGGTAATAGGTATGACATTTTTGCACAGATTGGTATATAAACGTAAATAGCTGTAAGTACAATCAAACAATCACGCTTGAGCAGCAATATACCTACACCTGCAAAGTATGGGAATAGCCAGGAAATCAAGACCGGGGGGTCCGCTGCTGAACCCGACGCGCGTTTCGCAGATGCTTCGTCAGGGATTGATGTCCAACCCACCCGAGGAGCTCTAAATAGACCCACCCCACAAGTAGTTTCATGTGAAGCATAAACTGGTAATGAGTGATTGCCTTTTCCCATAGGGGGGCACTGTGTTCGGCAGCGGTCGCCGCCGACACACCCTGCCGACGCACTATAGCGTCCTATCGCATATTGCCATGGAATAGAACCCCTCCGCTCATGTACACCCCCACCAACCGAGTAACGCAGAACAGATTGGGAAAGAGTGATCACTCGACCGTCCCACGTGGCGTGGCCGCTGAGGGCAAACACCGGGAGCGGAAAGAAAAATGTAAGAACGGGAAGTATGCAAGTATATGATCTAAAGTGTGATGTACACACTTTATTAATTTCAAAAGCCAGCCTAAAAAAAGTGCCTAAAAAATGACAAAAAGCTAGATGCACCGGTGTATGATACGCCGAAGTGGTTTAAAATAGATTGTTTTCGAAATAAAAAGCATTACTGTCACCTACATTACAGCGCCGATCTCCTTATATAGGAGTTAGGGCACTTATAATGTGGTGACAGAGCCTCTTTAACTGTGTTGCATTCTAATGGTTTTATGACTCTTCCTGAAGGCCCTATTACACCGGCCAATTTTGGCCGATGTTTCAGGATTCCTTTCCCTGTTATTTCACACCGAATAGCCACCTCTGTAAATTGGAAACTGAGGGCATGCATGGAAGAAATATACCAGACAGAGTTGTTGGTAAAGATCCTCCGGTCAGTAAAGTAGGAAGTACAACTGAACTTTATTGAACAAGGAGTTACGAAAAAATCTTCTCTGTAGGAAGGTGGGACGTGCTTAAGCCCCATTGGCTCTATTCAGCTGTGAGTTCATCTGTACACTCCTCTTGCATTCCAGGGGCGGTGTCTCCATAGGCGTGTTCCTTATGCAGACTCCATCTTGTTTCATACATTCAAATTCTTTGTGAAATATACTGATATTTAGTTTATATAAGGTAATAATGTTTTTGCAAGCAATATACAGGCTAATGATCCATGACAGTCCACCCTAAAAATATTATTACTCTATACCTGAGTCTCGCCTAGCAACCTACTACTGACCACTCGAACCAGGCGGGTAGGGGTTTTGGATTTCTTCACCAGCTTGAGACGAGCTACTCCTTATGAATGACCCCCCTTTGTACCTGGACTTCCAAGGTTTCTGAATGGTCCTAACTTTCCCTATTCTCCTCAGGATACAGGATGGTTGTCTTTAAAGGGACTGTAGGTGTCACCTCGTCTATTTGTGTAAACATAGTGGGCACAGTCTGTTCTACAGTTTTCATCATCATTTTCCTGATACAAGGCAAAACACAGCACACAAGGACAGAGAATAGTATTAAAAAGACCCTTATCACTACTCCTATTTGTGCTAATATTTTCTGCCATCCAGTCATCCATGAAAAATACTGGCCCCATGGGTCGGTAATACCTGAGTTCCTTTTTAACTCTTGAGATAAGCTCTCCAACTTATGTATGGCCATTGTGACTTTCCCTTTGGATCCGGTGTTGTCGGGGATATACGTACAGCAGGTTGTCCCTATCATTCGGCATACCCCACCTTTTTCAGCCAATATCATATCAAGAGCCATTCTATTCTGGAATGTCATAGTTGAGGTGGGCCTTAGTTGGTCGGCTAACCCTTGTAAAGCATCTCGGGTATAATTTACAAACCGCTGCTGGTTGTAATATATATATATATATAATTAATCCAGTCTACATTTTTATTAACGGTAATAATTGGGATAAGAGACTAAAATTCAAACTGGTATGTAGCTACATGTGTGTTAGAAGAATTATACCAAAAGGTGGTCACCCCATCAGCCTGGGTGATTGCTACATGTCCCCCCTCAGCACTCTGTGCAATAACACGAAAATGGATAAGGAGGTATATGGTGATAGTCATTCTTTGGAAGAGACCCTCTTGCAGTGCGAGGCGTCGATCCATGTCTGCCTTCCTTCTTTCCGGCTTAACTGCAGTGGGCAAGATCAGGAAGACCTGGTATGGACCCTCGAATCTGGCTCCTAAGGCCCTCGCATTCTTTGCTGTTAAACCTACCAATATTTGCAATAATCCAAACTTCTCCTCCACGGCACTTGTATTGGTCATAATTGACGCACTGTCACTTACTGTCCTAATTGGACTTTTACCCCTGCAGATATAACAGGTTATGGGCAGCATCCTTCCCAAACCTAAAGACACCCAGGTATCATAACCTCCGGGCTGTCATTGCTGCCATGTACTTCTTACATATGAGTGACAACAACCAGTGACCTTCACCTCATCACTCCACATAAAACTCCTCAGATTGTAATTTGTAGTACCCTGACATATTTACACACATTATAATTATAAACCTCAGACACTATAAACAATAGGGCCTCAATTAATAATATAATGCTATCACCAATCTCATGCTATCACCCTCAGGTTTTTGGTCCCATCAGTTCATTGCAAGTCCTGTACATCATCGTCCTCTTCTTCTTCTGTCTTCTGCTCTTCACTGACTGTCACCCTCAGGGAAACCCACATAATTGTAGAGTCAGACTGTACGGTGGTGTCCAGTGGGGGATTTATTATTACCCCCTCCTGGTCACTTACTTATTAAAACACTTGATACTGCTGACGGATTCACTCAGGTCTTTGGTCTTTACTTTACTTTGCTGATGTCATCAGGACTTGGTTTGGTCCTTCTCATCTGTCAGACACCGTCTCTTTTAGTATACGTCACCGGGCTGTACATAGCACCTCATGCTGTGAGCATGGGGTGAGATCCCACGTAGACGGACCTCCGTATCTGTCCTCTTCCTCCGGTGAGTTACTTGTCTGCACGGCTGCTTAGAATTGTGACACTGCCATCAGTTCATGACAAACGTGTTGTACTGGCTCAGGCTGTGCCTGCTGCATCTCAGTGATGGAGTTCATCATATTAAAAGTCATCTAGTTCATGTTTACTGGCACTTGCCAGGGACCCCAAACCCTGGTCAATTGTTAAAATAAATGCTAATCTGGTGATAACATCATCCGCATACACTATAAACGTTGTTCTAAGTACATACAATAATAATGACAGGCCCTTAAACTACATCAGACAAACACCTTTATGTAAGAAAAACTTCTCTGTTACAATGGACAGGGCACCTAGAAAATGTGTAGTTACTGGGTACATTGTATTTGCACTTGGTGTTACACTTTTTAGTAGGATTTATAAATATTCACAGCCAGAGGCGTAGCTCGGTTCTCCAGCACCCGGGGCAAAGATTCAGTTTGGCGCCCCCCCCCCAACCTCTTTCCCGACATCTCCTTCCCCCTCGCCGTGTTTGTTTTCTCTACCAATCGACGTGTCATTTCTTTTTATGTAACGCGAGCATAAAATTATTTGTACATTTCACAAGCAATATGGTTCTATACACAACACCAGAACCAAGCTCGGTACATATATACAGCCGCAGCACAAATACAGCTCAATTTAGTGCAACCCCTGCCGTATAGGTGTATACGGCGTAAAACTACAGCTCCCAGCATGGCCCGAACAATGATAAGGATATGCTGGGAGATGCCGTTTCACAAAAAATAAATCCTATCATAATCACACCACCATCATCTCGCTGCAGATCATACAGTGACTACAGTGCTGATTAGAGGCAGAATAAACATTTACATTAAGTGACTCACCGGTGACGTCTCAGATTCTAGTTTTTTTTCTCCATTTGGTCCAGACCTCTATGATGACTTCACCCGGTCACAGACCATTTCTGCAGTTTGCCGCTCACATGTCTTCAGCTTCTCACTTTTCCAACATTTCTGCACCTATAAATAAATATAAAGTTATCATTATACCACACACTACGCCCCTAAATATAATAGCGCCATACACTGCACCTCTAATTATAATAGCATCATACACGGTGTCCCACACACACACTGTGCCCCCTGTAGATAGTGCCTGCCATAGAGCCCCCTGTAGATAGTGCCTGCCATAGAGCCCCTGTAGATAGTGCCCCCATATAGACCACCCCTGTATATAGTGTCCCACAAATAACTCCCCCTATAGTGCTCTACAGATAGCCCACCCCTGTATATAGCCCCCTGTAGATATAGCCCACCCCTGTATATAGAGCTCTACAGATAGCACAACCATGTATGTAGCCCCCCTGTAGATATAGCCCACCCCTGTATATAGTGCTCCACATATAGTCCACCCCTGTATATAGTGTTTCACAGATAGCCCCCCTTGTACATATAGTCCACCCCTGTATATAGTGCTCCACTAGATAGTCCACCCCTGTATATAGTGCTCCACAGATAGCCCACCCTTGTATATAGTATATCTATATATATCTGTGGAGCACTATATACAGGGGTGGACTATATGTACAAGGGGGATATACAGGGGTGGGCTTTCTGTGGAGCACTATAGGGGGGAGCTATTTGTGGGATACTATATACAGGGGTGGGATATATCTACAGGGGGACTATATACAGGGGTGGGCTATATCTACAGGGGGACCATATCTACAGGGCTGGGCTATATACAGGGCTGGGATATACACAGGGGGGCTATATCTACAGGGGTGGGCTATACACAGGGTGGCTATATACAGGGGGAATATATCTACAGGGGGCTATATCTACAGGGCTGGGCTATATACAGGGTGACTATATCTACAGGGAGGCTATATACTGGGGTGGGCTATCTATGGGGCACCATATACAGGGGTGGGCTATATCTACAGGGGGCTATATACTATATAGCCCACCCCTGTATATGGTGCTCTATAGACAGCCCACTCCAGTATATAGCCCCCCTGTAGATATAGTCCCCCTGTATAAAGCCCCCCTGTAGATATAGTCCCCCTGTATATAGCCCAGCATATATAGTCCCCCTGTATATAGCCCAGCCCTGTAGATATAGTCCCCCTGTATATAGCCCCCCTGTAGATATAGTCCCCCTGTATATAGCCCCCCTGTAGATATAGTCCCCCTGTAGATATAGTCCCCCTCTATATAGCCCAGCAGATATAGTCCCCCTGTATATAGCCCAGCCCTGTAGATATAGTCCCCCTGTAGATAAACACCCCCCGTAGATAAAGTCCCCCGTGTAGACAAAGATTTGTACCTTGATCTCAGCTGATTACCTGGAACATCTCCACCTCACAGAAATATACACAGATTCCATATGTTTATCTGACA
Organism: Rhinoderma darwinii; assembly: GCF_050947455.1. Taxonomy (NCBI): domain Eukaryota; kingdom Metazoa; phylum Chordata; class Amphibia; order Anura; family Rhinodermatidae; genus Rhinoderma; species Rhinoderma darwinii. The sequence continues at coordinate 35,673,329 of NC_134689.1, forward strand.
AGTGTCTCAAACCAATTTTTCTTACTCTAATCTGGTTCGTTCCACCTGGGAAGGCCTCTCAAGGTCGGTTCTCTTTGTGTGAGGCGGGTATGATAAGGTTGGCACCGGTCTGCCAGGACTGTTCTGTAGGCAAATCAAACAGCTCTAACAGAATTTACCAGCATCAGCTGTAAAGCCTGGGACATACCAATTAGATCTTACCACATCGATCCTTGCAGTCTTGGGGCACATGTGAGGTCACACCATCGATGCAAGTGCCATCAAGAGTGCCTTGGGTGCTACCGGTTTACCTTCCTATATCCGTCCACATTCTGTTAGAATCTGGTTTTCACGCCTTCCGCTCCCAGTTGGACACTTCCTGTGGAGAATAAGCTTTTTCATTGTATAATCATTAATTGATCTTAATCAGATAATTAATTTGAAGAAAAACATTAACAAATAACATCTTTACATTAAACGCTCACATTGAGCAGTACGTAGAAGTGATACATGCAAACTAATTTTTCTTCTTTATATACAGGATAGATAGATAGATAGATAGATAGATAGATAGATAGATAGATAGATAGATAGATAGATAGATAGATAGATAGATAGATAGATAGATAGATACTGCACAGAATTCTCTGCTCTAAAATTTTCCTTTCACAACTACAACAAAAAAATAAATAAATAAAAAAAAATTAAAATGGGAATATTCCGCTGCTGTAGCTTTTATCTGACGCATGCCTCCAATAGTCCAATGCTGAGGCTGGTCTAGAACTTTACATAAAACTTAACCTCAGTATTTAATATTCCCACAACACTTCAAGAATACAGTTATTAAACAAACTAACTTCGGGAAAACATCTGGACAACTGCTGACATCTTATCATTGTACAAACACCAGTTCAATACTTGGGATAAAAACGATTCCCCTGTCAATACACACAACTTCTGCAGTGGGCAAGATACAGGCCAGGCTTCAGGCCCCCCTGAGAACAGATCTACACGTACGAGCACCTTTTCATACACTTCTTCCTCGGGTAGTTGTATGTCTGCAGTCGCTGGGCTGGGTAATCTGACCAGGGTGCACTTTTCATAGGTACCTTTGCTGTTTTACCTATGTCATGCCGTGCGCACATCATGCAGGCTGCTACAAACCTAGTGGTTGCATTATTGTATCCAGGGACAAGCCAATTTACTGATACCTGGCTTCACATACCCTTGTTGTCAGTTCTGTCTTCTCTTGCTCTCTCAATTGGCGTACCCGATGATCCAATAAAGGTCCTACTACCAATGGGCCCATAATTGTGGGCGATACCAAAAGCGTACCTAGAGTCAGTGTAAATGTCGGCCGTCTTACCTTTTGCCAGGTTACAAGCCTCAGCGAGCACCTCCAGCTCCGCTCCTTGAGATGAACAAGAAGGTGAGAGTGGTTTCTGGATGATTTATCCCGTGCATCATATCCTGTCTTGTACATACAGTATATGATCAAGTATCTCTACATTACACATTTACATTGGAAACCCATGTCACATATAGATAGAACATTTCAAAAGGATGGAGTTTTATTTTTCCACATTCATCTGACGATCCAGGACACTTGTAAACCCCACCCACCAGGTCCTGTAAATACCTGATTAATACAAAAACAAACAAATGATGTTACTGAAATCTGGCGTAAAGTGAACAATGTTCAGACAATTTTTTTTTGTTTTGTCTTCTCCCCCATTTAAATCTGAAAAGACTCATCTGTGAGTGACGTCACCTCGCCTCCTGTGTAAATTTGCTGGAGGGGGATGGTCTCTTACACAATACCTCATATTGGGTGGAGACTACAGCACAGCATACCCAGTGCCATATTTACCATTCTGGAAGGATCTGGAACTATCTATACAGAAAAACCTCAAAGTTTCGTTTACTGTCATACACATTTAATCTGGATTACTCATTGGGGTCTCATACACATTTTGTAGACCTCCTAGAACCAAAACAAAATAAAACACAAAACAAAACTACCTGATCAGTCCCTTCACCATTCCCTCCTATTTGGACTCTGCGAAAGTAATGTAGCAGAGTTCAAAACTACATATCTCAACATAATAAAGTCGGGCACTATGTCTGGGGGACACTAGTTTAGCCCCCTGTAATAGACAACAGCTTGGAACAAAAATACATTTTATCTTTAAAATGACTTGCAATCATTTACCTGTAAAACATCTCACATTTTCAAAAATAACATTTAGGCAGCACTATAGCACGTGCCCCATGTGTGAAAACAAAAACAAAACAATTGTAATTAGTTATTCAATAAAACAGAAAATAATATATCTGGTAATATTAATTACTGCAAACCAATAAACTATATATAAAAATAGGGAACAGTGGGGGTGCATACATTTTCAAGACCCCGTGTCTCATAATATCTGTATTTTAATTCATTTGAATTAACATCAAAACATTCCAACATTAAATCTTATCACATCATAACATATAAATATGCAGCGTAACTTTTATCTTTTTGCAGACATATCCAGCCGGCTGTAATATTTTTCTCGCTTGGTGTAGTTACGGACAACAGCGCATGCGCAAAGATAAGAAGCATTCCTTTACACAGAAAAAAGAAACTGATTTTAACCCCATACACAAAACACTAAGAATTTTTTTTAGACATTACTGCTGTTAAAAATAAGAGCATACAATATAGATCTAAAATCAGTGCAATATTGTAATCACTTGTCTTATCAGGCCATGCTCTATATATAAGCTCATAACAGTCTGCTTTTCAGACTTCACACTGCACACGTTATATCACACACATGTTACATCACACAGTCCCTCCCCGTCACAATCTATAGTAGCCATCACATTCTACAGGAGGGGGCCACGCACTCACTCCTCACAGCTTCTGTTCTCACAATCTTAACAATTTCAATGTTCACTGCCGGCAAAAATTCTCCCATAGATTCACACATCTGTACAACAACTCAAGATAACGTACGTATCTGCAATCATTCATTTCACTATTGTATAGGAATTATCTACGTTCAAAACATCAAACACATAATCTGTAACAGTGTCTAATCTGTCGGCCACTATCTCTATATTATGATGACGTGTCTTTTCACTAGTACACAGTCTCCTAGTTGTAGCTTGTGCACCCCTGGGATGGAATCAGCTGTGATGGGGTTTTGCTGACCACAATGAGGACACACCCAACATGAGGGACCCTCACCATTATAGGGCGATGGCAGGGCCTGTGGTTTATAATACATATAACATAATGCAATGCTTTTCTAATTCCTAACTTCCCTTTGTTCTCTCGAATACCTTTTGCCCAGTCTCCGGCTTGTAGCCGCCCTCCCCTATGCATCCCGCACACTTCCATCAATTTCTTCGTTTTACTCACATACTGTTTCCCTTCACTTCGCTTCACCAAATCATACGAATAGGATCGTCCGGTTACGGGTGATCCTGATGATTTGAATATGGACCGTAAACCATCCATTCTAAGCTTCTATATCCTTCACGTAATTTATATAACACCTTTTGGTCTGCAACCCTCTAGTGACTGGTTCACCGTGGTCTAGCCAAAATACTACAACCTTTGGTCTGCAACCCCCTAGTGACTGGCTCACCGTGGTCTAGCCAAAATACTTCAACCTTTGGCCTGCAACCCTCTAGTGACCGGCTCACCGTGGTCTAGCCAAAATACTACAACCTTTGTTCGGCAACCCTCTAGTGACCAGTTCACCGGAGTCTGGCCAACATATTACCGAAGACTTATCACACGTCTTATCAGTGTTTTATACACTCTGCATGCCCGCATGTCCCTGTATAAGACAGGTTATATTTTCTATATAGTCCCTAATTACCCAGAGGATGGTTAGTCGGGTGCCACTAATTTCTTACGTGTTCGTGACCACACAGCGGGGATGTCTCTCCTTTTGCCTTAGCTAATCCAGCCAACCGATCAGGGTTCTACAGATTCCCACAAGACCGTCCACTAACACAGATAAGACGAAGATTTATTAAAATCAACTGACTTACCGTGTTATTGTGGAGGTGATCAGGCTCCTTCAGTGGGCAGTCCCGGGTCATCTGCTTCACCATGTGATCGTCAGTTGTCCGGATTCCGAGATCCCCTGGAGTGTAGCCCACATTGGGCGCCAATTGTCAGGGTTCCTTTCCCTGTTATTTCACACCGAATAGCCACCTCTGTAAATTGGAAACTGAGGGCATGCATGGAAGAAATATACACTACCGTTCAAAAGTTTGGGGTCACCCAGACAATTTTGTGTGTTCCATGAAATCTCACACTTATATTTATCAAATCAGTTGCAAAATGACTTTAAAATATAGTCAAGACATTGACAAGGTTAGAAATAATGATTTTTATTTGAAATAATAATTTTCTCCTTCAAACTTTGCTTTCGTCAAAGAATGCTCCATTTGCAGCAATTACAGCAATGCAGACCTTTGGCATTCTAGCTGTTAATTTGCTCAGGTAATCGGAAGAAATTTCACCCCATGCTTCCAGAAGGCCCTCCCACAAGTTGGATTGGCTTGATGGGCACTTCTTGCGTACCATACAGTCAAGCTGCTCCCACAAAAGCTCTATGGGGTTGAGATCTGGTAACTGCGCTGGCCACTCCATTACAGATAGAATACCAACTGCCTGCTTCTTCCCTAAATAGTTCTTGCATAATTTGGAGGTGTGCTTTGGGTCATTGTCCTGTTGTAGGATGAAATTGGCTCCAATCAAGCGCTGTCCACAGGGTATGGCATGGCGTTGCAAAATGGAGTGATAGCCTTCCTTAATCAAAATCCTTTTTACCTTGTACAAATCTTCCCACTTTACCAGCACCAAAAAAGGGGCGTAGCTAGGGGGGGGGCAAGCGGGGCATGTGCCCCGGGCGCAGTTCAGAGGGGGGCACCAGCGCCCCCTCCTCCTGCGCTATAATTGTACCTGTGTCGCAAGGACACAGGTACAATTAGAAGCAATGAATGACCGGGCACGTTCCGTACTCGGCCATTCAGCGCCTCTCCACGAATGAAGCGACTGGTACCTTTTGTACCAGTGACGCTTCCGTCGATGAAAGGCGCTGACTGACTGACAGGGAAAGTCATCCTGCCCAGCCAATCAGCGCCTTTCATAGACGCTGTGTTCAACCCCCTGGAGACCTGCGCAGAAGAGAGCAGGTCTCCATGGCTGCCGGACGGCGTGGGAGCGGGAATAAGGTGAGTTTGAAATTTTTTTTTATTTTTTTTTAATTGTAATAGAAGTGTGGCTGTATCTGCGGGGGGACTATATCTACGGGGGGAGGGACTATATCTACGGGGGGTGTCTATCTACAGGGGGACTATATCTACAGGGCTGGGCTATATACAGGGGGACTATATCTGCTGGGCTATATACAGGGGAACTATATCTACAGGGGGGCTATATACGGGGGGACTATATCTACAGGGGGGCTATATACAGGGGGACTATATCTACAGGGCTGGGCTATATACAGGGGGACTATATCTACAGGGCTGGGCTATATACAGGGGAACTATATCTACAGGGCTGGGCTATATAGAGGGGGACTATATCTACAGGGCTGGGCTATATACAGGGGGACTATATCTGCTGGGCTATATACAGGGGGACTATATCTGCTGGGCTATATACAGGGGGACTATATCTACAGGGGGCTATATACAGGGGGACTATATCTACAGGGGGGCTATATACAGGGGGACTATATCTACAGGGGGGCTATATACAGGGGGACTATATCTACAGAGCTGGGCTATATACAGGGGGACTATATCTGCTGGGCTATATACAGGGGGACTATATCTACAGGGGGGCTATCTACAGGGGGACTATATCTATAGGGGGCTATATACAGGGGGACTATATCTACAGGGCTGGGCTATATACAGGGGGACTATATCTGCTGGGCTATATACAGGGGGACTATATCTACAGGGGGACTATATCTACAGGGGGGCTATATACAGGGGGACTATATCTACAGGGGGGCTATATACTGGAGTGGGCTATCTATAGAGCACCATATACAGGGGTGGGCTATATAGTATATAGCCCCCTGTAGATATAGCCCACCCCTGTATATGGTGCTCCATAGATAGCCCACCCCAGTATATAGCCCCCTGTAGATCTAGTCACCCTGTATATAGCCCAGCCCTGTAGATATAGCCCAGCCCTGTAGATATAGCCCCCTGTAGATATATTCCCCCTGTATATAGCCCACCCCTGTAGATATAGCCCCCCTGTGTATAGCCCACCCCTGTATATAGCCCCCCTCTGTAGATATAGCCCCCCTGTGTATAGCCCACCCCTGTAGATATAGCCCCCCTGAGTAAATCCCAGCCCTGTGTATAGCCCTGCCCTGTGTATAGCCCACCCCTGTAGATATAGCCCCCCTGTGTATAGCCCACCCCTGTATATAGCCCCCCTCTGTAGATATAGCCCCCCTGTGTATAGCCCACCCCTGTAGATATAGCCCCCCTGTGTATATCCAAGCCCTGTGTATAGCCCAGCCCTGTGTATAGCCCAGCCCTTCAGATATAGCCCAGCCCTGTAGATATAGCCCAGCCCTGTAGATATGGTCCCCTTGTAGATATGGTCCCCCTGTAGATATGGTCCCCCTGTGTATATAGTCCCCCTGTAGATAGCCCACCCCTGTATATAGTCCCCCTGTAGATATAGTCCCCCTGTATATAGTCCCCCTGTAGATATAGCCCACCCCTCTATATAGTATCCCACAAATAGCTCCCCCTATAGTGCTCCACAGAAAGCCCACCCCTATATATAGCCCCCTTGTACATATAGTCCACCCCTGTATATAGTGCTCCACAGATAGCCCACCCTTGTATATAGTATATACAGGGGTGGGCTATCTGTGGAGCACTATATACAGGGGTGGACTATCTAGTGGAGGACTATATGTACAAGGGGGGGCTATATACAGGGGTGGGCTATCTGTGAAACACTATATACAGGGGTGGACTATATGTGGAGCACTATATACAGGTGTGGGCTATATCTACAGGGGGCTACATACATGGTTGGGCTATCTGTAGAGCACTATACGGGGAGTTATTTGTGGGACACTATATACAGGGGTGGTCTATATGGGGGCACTATCTACAGGGGCTCTATGGCAGGCACTATCTACAGGGGGCTCTATGGCAGGCACTATCTACAGGGGTCACGGTGTGTGTGTGTGGGACACGGTGTATGGTGCTATTATAATTAGAGGTGCAGTGTATGGCGCTATTATATTTAGGGGCGTAGTGTGTGGTATAATGATAACTTTATATTTATTTATAGGTGCAGAAATGTTGGAAAAGAGAGAAGCTGAAGACATGTGAGTGGCAAACTGCAGAAATGGACCGGGAGAAGTCATCATAGAGGTCTGGACCAAATGGAGAAAAAGAACTAGAATCTGAGACGTCACTTAATGTAAATGTTCACTCTGCCTCTAATCAGCACTGTAGTCACTGTATGATCTGCAGTGAGATGATGGGTGGTAGGATTATGATAGGATTTATTTTTTGTGAAACGGCATCTCCCAGCATATCCTTACCATTGTTCGGGCTATGCTGGGAGCTGTAGTTTTACGCCGTACACACCTATACGGCAGGGGTTGCACTAAATTGAGCTGTATTTGTGCTGGGGCTGTATATATGTACCGAGCTTGGTTCTGGTGTTGTGTATAGAACCATATTGCTTGTGAAATGTACAAATAATTTTATGCTCGCGTTACATAAAAAGAAATGACACGTCGATTGGTAGAGAAAACAAACACGGTGAGGGGGAAGGAGATGTCGGGAAAGAGGTTGGGGGGGGCGCCAAACTGAATCTTTGCCCCGGGTGCTGGAGAACCTAGCTACGCCTCTGACCAAAGCAACCCCAGACCATCACATTACCTCCACCATGCTTGACAGATGGCGTCAGGCACTCTTCCAGCATCTTTTCAGTTGTTCTGCGTCTCACAAATGTTCTTCTGCGTGATCCAAACACCTTAAACTTCGATTGGTCTGTCCATAACACTTTTTTCCAATCTTCCTCTGTCCAATGTCTGTGTGCTTTTGCCCATATTAATCTTTTCCTTTTATTAGCTTTTTCTTTGCCACTCTGCCCTGAAGGTCAGCATCCCGGAGTCGCCTCTTCACTGTAGACGTTGACACTGGCGTTTTGCGGGTACTATTTAATGACGCTGCCAGTTGAGGACCTGTGAGGCGTCTATTTCTCAAATTAGAGACTCTAATGTACTTGTCTTGTTGCTCAGTTGTGCAGCGGGGCCTCCCACTTCTCTTTCTACTCTGGTTAGAGCCTGTGTGTGCTGTCCTCTGAAGGGAGCAGTACACACCGTTGTAGGAAATCTTCAGTTTCTTGGCAATTGCTTGCATGGAATAGCCTTCATTTCTAAGAACAAGAATAGACTGTCGAGTTTCACATGAAAGCTCTCTTTTTCTAGCCATTTTGAGAGTTTAATCGAACCCACAAATGTAATGCTCCAGATTCTCAACTAGCTCAAAGGAAGGTCAGTTTTATAGCTCCTCTAAACAGCAAAACTGTTTACAGCGGTGCTAACATAATTGCACAAGGTTTTTCAAGTGTTTTATAATCATCCATTAGCCTTCTAACACAGTTAGCAAACACAATGTACCATTAGAACACTGGAGTGATGGTTGCTGGAAATGGGCCTCTATACACCTATGTAGATATTGCATTAAAAACCAGACGTTTGCAGCTAGAATAGCCATTTAGCACATTAACAATGTATAGAGTGTATTTCTGATTAATTTTATGTTATCTTCATTGAAAAAAACTGTGCTTTTCTTCCAAAAATAAGGAAATTTCTAAGTGACCCTAAACTTTTGAACGGTAGTGTACCAGACAGAGTTGTTGGTAAAGATCCTCCGTCAGTGAAGTAGGAATTACAACTGAACTTTATTGAACAAAGAGTTAAAAAAATCTTCTCTGTAGGAAGGTCGGACGTGCTTAAGCCCCATTGGCTCTATTCAGCTGTGAGTTCATCTGTACACTCCTCTTGCATTCCAGGGGCGGTGTCTCCATAGGCGTGTTCCTTATGCAGACTCCATCTTGTTTCATACATTCAAATTCTTTGTGAAATATACTGATATTTCGTTTATATAAGGTAATAATGTTTTTGCAAGCAATATGCAGGCTAATGATCCCTGACAGATGCAGTGAGTGCCGATCAACGAGACAGCTTGTTGATCGGTGCACTTTTGTTCCTGTCAGCTATGTAAAGAGCTATGTATGGGGATAATCGGTCGTTACTCCGATCACATACATTATTATCATGTCGGCAGCGCGTCTCCTGGTTTACACATGGAGATGTGCTGCCGACAACAATAATATTTAACTTTTTTAAAACGATACGATCAGCAGATGTACGAGCGTTTGCTCGTTCATCTGCTGATCACTGCCCTGTTTACACAGGGCAATTATCAGCAACGAGCGTTCTATGAACGATCATTTGCCCAATAATTGCCCAGTGTAAAACCCCCTTGACTTCACAGAATAGCTGCTTTGTATTTTATGTTGAGACAGATTTATCAATTTGGCCCCAGGCTGCTCCTCTCCCCTTTGATATTGTGTTGTCACCTTGATTTAAAAGCAGGTTTTAGAGGTGTGGCCTATTAAAGGAAAATATTCTGTATTTCACTGCATCGGCCACATAAATTAACCCCTCCTCCTCCCCTGGCAAAAGTGTCCCTAGAAAAATATTCAGAATGTCAGCAACTATGCAATTATGTTGCTAAATCAGCTAGTATTGTTGCAGTCATAGAAGGCCTCATGCAGCAGAAGAGATCAGCAGATCACAACAGATCACAAGAGTTAAAAAAAAAACTGTCTAAACTGCTACCCAGCCACGCCTCATCAACAGCTGGGGGGCGCCTCATAGTTGACTAGAGCTTGTGATACAATGCAATGATCAACATTGTAATTACCACTCCTTGCTAGAGGAGGTCTCCCCTACCATTTTTATGTTTTTATTTATAGTAACGTTTGTTGCCTTCTCTGCAAGATAAGTATTTGTTTCATAGACTATTAAAATGCAATTAGGGCCATTTCACACAATTATTGTTTTGCATTGTAAAAAAAAAAGTTAAATATGCCATGCATTTCAAGTGGTTTTAGTGAAATTTTTTGTAGCATTTTTTTACTTTGTGACATTGTGTACATGTTTTATCTCATTGATTAGAAGGGCTTTTCAGAAGCCTATAGAAAAAACTCTAGAAAAAATGCCATACCAAGAACATAAAAACGCCAAAAATTGAAGCGCTGTAAATGTAGAATTCACAATATTTTACTATAAACTGTAAAGTAACATCTGGCCGCAATGTTTTTTAACAAAGAAAAATGTGAAAAGAAAATGCTGCGAAAAACACCACTGAAAACACAGTTAAACGTTTTGTGTGGAGCCGGACACTCCTCTGCCTGCCACTGCACATCTATGTGATAAAAAACATATGGTTATCATATTGACAAACAAAAATCGCGGTTCATTGCCGTCATTACTACAAAATTGCAGCATAATTCAGCGGTGTTGCAGCAATTTTGCTGTTAACGCAACAATAAACCTCTATTGGGCTGCACTGTGTGAATAGCTCCTAGATGTCTCTGCTAGCATCATTAACTAATTAACCAAATAAGTTTATTACAGAGAATAAAGATTGGCCCTTAAATATCATTACTAATTTCTGGGCATGGACCTCGTTCTCCATCTGCATCAACCCCTTGGATGGGATGGAAAGGAAAATGGGAGTCATATTGCAATTTCTTTAAGGTCCTATTACACTTTTGGCTGGTGTAACGAGCGCAGATCAACGAGACATGGTTGATCGGCGCTCGTTTGCTCCTGTCACAAGAGGCTATTTATGTGGACGAGCAGTCGTTTCTCCGATCGCTCGTCTCCATACATTATCATGTCGGCAGCAAGTCTCCCTGTTTACACAGGGAGATGTCCTGTCGAGAACGATAATATTTCTGTTTTTTAAAATGATCCGATCAGCAGATGAAAGAAGCGTTTGCCGGTTCATCTGCTGTTTACACAGGGCAATTATCGACAAAGATTAGCCGAGGTGGTTGCCAAAAGTCAAACTGGCAATAGAATAGACAGTGGTAGCAGAGGTGGTGGTGACACTCTTTAAGATCAAACAGTAACGCAATCCCAGTGTGTCATTTAATTTTCAACTCACTAGGTGATCCATCTATAACATCAGACAATCAGAGGCCATGCAGGTCTCCCATGTACTGTCATCACATTGTTGCATACCTCCCAACTTTCAAGTATTGCAAAGGGGGGCAATTTTTCCCTTTTAAGTCAAACCTCTAACCACGCCCCAATCCCCACCCATACACACCCAGTTCAGCCTACACAATATCATGCTCCTATAGTGCCTCCCCACAGTAAAATGCCCCCATAGTACCCCCACACAGTATAATGTCAAAAAGCTTCCCCACACACAGTCTGATGCCCCCATACAGTATAATGCCCTACAGATGCAGACATACAGTATAAAGCCAACACAGATGCCCCATACAGTATAATGTCCACACAGATGCCCCCATACAGTACAATGCCCTATAGCTGTCACCATACAACATAATGCCCCCATAGCTGCCCCATACAGCATAATGCCCTCATAGCAGCCTCCATACAGTATAATGCCCGTACAGATGCCCCCATATAGTATAATGCTCCGTAGTGCCACAATGCCCTGTAAATAGTGCCAGTACCCACTGTAGACAGTGCCCACATACCACCACAGTGCCCACATAGTGCCACAGTGCCCACATATAAAGTGCCAGTGCCCAAATATAAAGTAACAGTTCCCACATAGTGCCACTGTGCCCATGTAGATGGTGCCCATATAGTGCCACAATGCCCACATAGTACAACAGTGCACCCATATGAAGTGCCAGTGTCCACATATAAAGTGCTCATGCAAATGGTGCCCATATAGTGCCACAGTGCCCATGTAGATAGTGCCACACACCCCTTGAAGATAGCACACCCTGCCTGTAGACAGCGCTAAACACCCCAGCCCCTGTCCATTGGGGCTCCCTCTAGGAACGGAATCCGCAGCCAGAGTATCGGCTATGCTGTGGCCGGGGATTCCGCTCCAGGAGGAGCCCCTGACGTCACTGTCCAAATATGTAAAAAATCCAAAAAGTCTGATCGGCACATTCCAGCAAAATGAAACAAAACATGTATACAGGTGCAAGGAAGCCTAAGACTACAAGGCAATACAATATACAACAATGGCAACAGCACTCTGCGAACACTAATGCCACCTAAGAACTATAGATAAATAAATATGTATGACTACTAAATCTACTTACAATAGTGAGGTTCTTAGTGCACATTTTGATCAAATTGTGTGCGCCCATCTGCCACAAAAAGGTGTCCCCTATACGTGGGTCCCTACACTGCTCGTAATCCCAGAACTGGAGCTAAGTCTACAGATACCTGGGGATGGTAGGAACCAGCATTAAACTAATTAAAATCACCCAGGGCAGAATGGGAGGAGTGCAGGATCAAAAATTGAGGCAGTCACCAACTCCACATATATACAAAAAATTCCAAAAAGTTTGATCAGCGCATTCCACCAAAATAAAACAAAACGTGGATACAGGTGCAGAGAAGCCTGCAAGGCAATACAATAAATAAAAAGGTGGGCTCACACAATTTGATCAAAATGTGCACTCAGAACCTCACTATTGTAAGTAGATTTAGCAGTCATGCATATTTATTTATGTATAGTGCTTAGGTGGCATTAGTGTTCGCAGAGTGCTGTCGCCATTTTTGTATATTGCACATTTTGATCAAATTGTGTGAACCCACCTTTTTGTATATTGTATTGCCTTGCAGTCTTAGGCTTCCTTGCACCTGTATGCATGTTTTGTATCCTGAGGGATACATTTGAAACGGGACATTCCATCAGCCACCTGGGACAGCGGGACTGTCCCGTTGAATCCGGGACGGTTGGGCGGTATATTGTTGTGAGAAAGAAACCTAAGAATGACCAGAAAATTACCAGCTTTCCAAGCCTCCTCTATCTCCACAGTCACAAGAACATCGTTCAGGTCCGGCCCTTTCCTCCTGTTGGTGATAGCACTGCTGCGTCTTCTTTAGCTGTCAGTAATGGCGGATCATCATAGGGCGTTTTGGGCAGCCGCCCGGGCCTTGAGGCTCCCGGGGGCACATGGCCGCCCAAAGTACAATGTAGTTTTGTCGCGTTTTTGCTGCGAATAGCGGCAAAAACCGCGACGAAACGCCATTGTATATGTCCTGCAAAAGGACCTTTAGACATAAGGTCACATGACCTCATCTCTGAAGTTCTTACTACTGTTTAGAGACCTGCTGGTCACATGACCGCAGGTCCATGAGCAGCAGCAAGACTCCACAGAGAAGACTGAGGTGAGCTGCTATGTAAGTATAAGGGGATGATTTTTTTTTTAAGGGGTCTGTATTTAGGGCGTCTGGTGTGCGGACTGTATTTAGGAAGTTTGGTGTCTGTATTCGTTTAAGGGGTCTGGGGTCTGTATCAGTTTAAGGGGTTTAGGGTCTGTAAATTTAGGGGTCTGTGTTACTTTAAGGGGTCTTGGGTCTGTATTTAGTGGGTCTGAGGTCTGTATCAGTTTAAGGGGTTTAGGGTCTGTATATTTAGGGGTTTGTGTTAGTTTAAGGGGTCTGGGGTCTGTATTTAGGGGGTCTGTATTAGTTTGACGTCTGGGGTTTGTATTAGTTTATGGGATCTATTTAGGGGGCCTGTTCTAGGGTTTATATTAGTTTATGGGTCTTTATTTAGGGGTCTGTATTTAGGGGTCTGGTCTGGGGTCTGTATTAGATTAGGGGGTCTGGTCTGGGGTCTGTATTACTTAAGGGAGTCAGGTCTGGGGTCATTATTAGTGTAGGGGGTCAGGTCTGGGGTCTGTATTTAGGGGGTCTGTATTAGTTTGAGGTCTGGGGTCTATATTTAGGGGTCTGTATTTAGGGGTCTGTATTAGTTTATGGGGTCTGTATTTAGGGGGCCTGGTCTAGGGTCTGTATTAGTCTAGGGGTCTTTATTTAGCGGTCTGCATTAGTTTAGGGGGTCTGTCCTGGGGTCTGTATTAAGGGAGTCAGGTTTGGGGTCATTATTAATGTAGAGGGTCGGGTCTGGGGTCTGTATTTTGGAGTCCTGTCTGAGGTCTGTATTTATTTAGGGTGCTTGTTCTGGGGCCTGTATTTGTTTAGGGGGGTCTCGTCTGTGGACTGCAATAGTTTAGAACGTCTAGGGTCTGTATGTATTCTATGATCTAGTCTGGGGTCCAAATGTATTAGTTTGAGTAAAAGGGGTTGTCTGGGCACATCGATAGGTCATCAGTATAAAAAACGGTCTGTGTCCGGACAACCCCTTTAATGTATGGTTCTGGGCCTTGGTGTCTACATTTTTGTGTTTCTATAGAGGCTGGAAATGGCTGCAGAAGTGATGGGCAAAGATGTCTCATCAGGAGAAGTCGCCATAACGGTCCGCGTCAGATGGAGAAGAAAAGAAAATGACTTTCATCAGAGAAGATATCACCTGTGAGTCACTGGATCTATAGGGGATCCTGACTTGTCTGTTGTAGGAAATCCTTGTACTCTACATATCTTTGTGTACCCAGTACTAATAGACAAATGTGTGTTACCATTCCCATTGTCACGAGGAAGTGTGATACTGTCAGCTATGGTTGGAAACTGTCAGTATGTAGGGACACAGCCCTTTGACAAGGTGAATCGTAACACCCATTTGTCAATGCTCGCACAAAAAGGTGGTGTTCACTGGCTGTCAGTACATGCGCTGGTAGCGCTGAAGTTGGGCACCATAATGGTGTAGCAAAGTGCAGTCTACTCTTCATCCTCCCCTAACTCCTACTACTTGAATAACACCAGCCATTGCTAAGGGCCTGTTCACATCACCGTTGCCCTTCCATTTAGGAGGTTTCCGTCGGGTTAACCCCTCAACGGAAAAGCAAACGGAAACCTAAGCTTCCGTTTCCCTCACCATTGGTATCAATGGTGACGGAAACGTTGCTAAAGGTTTCCGTTTGTCACCAATGTGACAGGGTTCTGTTGTTTTGACGGAATCAATAGCGCAATAAGCAATTTCTTAGGGCAGAATCCAAAAGGATCTACAATTTGAACACAATTACACCTAGAGATATTAATGAAGAACTCTTGTTCACTGGATTCTTGGGATAGTATTCTAAACATTTATTAGTAATTTATTAAATAAAAAAAATTTTTCCAGCATAATTTTGTGCATTTTTCTATCATGTTATTTATATATAAAAATGTATATACCCTAGGAAGGTACTTGGCTCCTCTATCCCTATTCATGAAATTGCTTGTGCTTTGTTTGTATCCTGGACTCGGCCTGAATGACTCAGACTAAGGGCTTATTCAGACGAACGTGATATACGTCCGTGCAATGCGCGTGATTTTCACGCGCCTCGCACAGACCTATGTTCGTCAATGGGGCCGTTTAGACAGTCAGTGATATTTACGTAGTGTGTGTCCGCTGCGTAAAACTCACGACATGTCCTATATTTGTGCGTTTCTCGCACATAACGCACCCATTGAAGTCAATGGGTGCGTGAAAATCACGCGCAGCACACGGAAGCACTTCCGCGTGACGCGCGTGATTCGCGCAACAGCAGTAAAAAGTATGAATGAAAACAGAAAAGCACCATGTGCTTTTCTGTTTACAAACATACAAATAGAGTGTCATGATGGCACCTGCTCAAAAATCACGCAGCCATGCATCATACGCTGCTGACACACGGAGCTGTTACGTACCTTTTGCACGCGCAAAACGCCACATTTTTTGCGCACGCAAAACGCACACGCTCGTGTAAATCCGGCCTAACGAATGGCTTCGTTAGACCAGTGTTAGGGTCAGTTCACACATTGCGTAAATGCTGCGTATTTTCCGCAACGGAATTGGTTGCGGAAAATCTGCAACATATACAGTAGCAGCAACGTGGATGAGATAGAACAAATCTCATCCACATGCTACGTAAATACTGAGCAGAAAAAACGCCCAGAAATTGACATGTGACAATTGACACAGCAAAATGGGTCAGTAGTCCACCATTCATCCTAGGTCTTTCACCTTATTCTTTTGCACTCAGCACTTTACAATTAATATATGGAGTCTGATGGAATAGTGGTAGGGGGTTTCTATTGAATTCCCTGTGGAGGCTGGTAACAGCATGGTTCTCATATCTCTATAACCAGACAAATAAATGTTCAATATTCACTTTGCACTATGCACTTTTGTATTATATTTTATACCAACGCATATGTGGATATATGACTGATATTTGAACCCTCGTATGATAACTGTCTTATGTTTGGCAGTCTTTTTCTGTCATTTGTGGAGATTAATTTTTTAAATAGTTCATGTACTGATTTTTTTAAATTTATTAAATAAAATTTATGTTTTACCCTTTGACTTATAGACTCTGTGGTTTCTCTTTTTGTTACAATATATATAAGGAGTACAGTCGTGTTATGTGGGGAAATTACTATGTAAAATGATACATGTATATAACCTGTGGATAGGTTCTACTAACAAATAGCAGCTGTTGCGTTTTTTGCGGCAGAATCGCAGCGATTCTGACGCAAAAAATGCCACTCAGAAAAAAAAATCTTATACTTACCTTGAAGTCTGGGTTTCTTCCTTCAGGCCAGCCTCCTGGGATGACGTTTCATTCCATGTAACGGCTGCAGCCAATCACAGGCTGTAGCTGTGGTCACTTGTGATGAAACGTCAACCCAGAAGGCCAGCCTGGATGACGTCACAGGGCCGGCCTCCTGGGATGATGTTTCATCCCATGTGACCGCCGCTGCATCCAATCACAGACTGCAGTGGTCCCCTGTGATTGGCTGCAGCGGTCCCATGGGATGGTGCAATTTTTCACCTGGCCAGCCTCCTGGGAGGAGGTTTCATCCCAGGTGACCGTTGCAGCCTGTTATTGGCTGCAGCGGCTGTCACGTGGGATGAAACAACATCCCAAGAGGCCGGCCCTCCGACGTCATCTAGTCCGGCCTCCTGGGATGAAGTTTCATCCCAAGTGACCACCGCTACAGCCAATGCTTTGGCCAGGGATTCTGCTCTTGGAGAATCCCCTGGCGTCACTATCCATATATGGACAGTGACGTCAGTGGCTCCTCCTGGAGCGGAATCCCTGGCCAGAGCATGGCCGATGCTCTGGCTGAGGATTCCACTCCTAGAAGGAGCCCAATGGCGCTAACTATAGGGGGGGTTAGCGCTATCTACAGGCAGGGTGGTGCTATCTTCAAGGGGGTGTGGCACTACCTACATGGGCATTGTGGCCCTATATGAGCCCCATCTACATGGGCACTGTGGCACTATGTGGGCACTGGCACTTTATATGTGGGCTCTGTGGAACTATCTACAGTGGGCACTGCGGCACTATTTGGGGACTGGCACTATCTTTGTGGGCACTATCTACATAGTGCGCTGGGGCACTATGAGGCATTATACTGTATGGGGGTATCTATGTGGGCATTATACTGTATGGAGCAAGCTATGGGGGATTTATACTGTATGGGTGCATCAATGTGGGCATTATACTGTGTGGCGGCAGCTATTTGGCATTATACTGTATGGGAGGCACTATGGAATATTATACTGTGCAGGGCAGCTATAGTGGCTTAATACAGTATGGGGGTTCTATGGGAGGCATTATACTGTGGGGAGGCACTATGAGAGCACGATATTGCGTGGGCTGAACCAGGTGTGTATGGGTGGGGATTGGGCAGGGTTAGAGGCATGGCTTAAAAGAAAAAAAAATTGCCTTGCCGTTGTGAGGTATGTATGAAGTACTTCACCTACTAATGAGGATTTCTAAGGAAGCTGACTTGTTGATCAGTAACACACGTGTGGGTTCACTTTGTGGTTTTGTCTTAACCAGACCTTATTTATGTGCTCTCCTTTATCATCTATTTATCACTCCTTGACCCCCTATCTCTTTGCATGTAGCGTACCATTTATATATGTGTATGTGTGCTTCATGCAGTTATGCACTTTGTTATTTATACTATCCTTCAGCACATAGTACTTCTTTAGGACATTATTTATACATCTTTTTGAGAGCAAAATCTATTCACATCTTTATTTTTTTTTGTCTGGTCTTACCCTTTATCTTGGGACATCACCCCCAGAGGGCCACATTATTTTTTGTGACCTTCGCTTGGAAAAAATATTTGTTTTAATTATGTTTTAAATTTTATTGTTAGTAGGTGTACATTATATTTGACATATTTTAATAAAATATTTTCTATATTGTGTATTGTCTTGGGTGTGCATATATTTTTTAGGTAGTCGTTTTGTTGTTCAACAAACAAGTGACAAGTCACTTTTTCTTTACAAAACGTATTTTTATGCTGCATTTTTTTAAAATAGCAACGTAATATTATTGCAATCATTTGTTTTTTCTGACAGATCTACACCTAACTGATGGGTGCAGGGTAGTGGCATTGTGTCTAAATCTCTCTTTGTTTCTTCCCCCCCCCCCCCCCCCCACTCGCAATGAATGGATGAATCCCTCCCTCCTCTTTCTTGCCATTTATACTGTGAAAGAACAGCTACTCTAGAGAATCACAGTTGCTGTTTGAGAAGAGAAGTACAGGATTCAATAAGCTCTATAAAACAATGCTAGGATCCTACTTGCGTGTTTGTTTGTGCTACCCTGGCTGGATTTATTTTTCTGTATTATCATTCAGTCCCAATTCTTCATGAATGATTAAAATGGCAAGTATTCTTAGGTTTCTCTAGGTAATATAATGCTATTTGGTCTAGCTTACAGATTTTAGTATTGTTCTATAATGTTGCTGGGCTGAGTGGTAAGGCTCTCTATTGATGTGAGTCCACTCTCTGTACAACACTGCAGAATATGTCGGTGCTATATGGACTATATGACATTTTAGATTGATTGTATTTAGAGCTTTATGCCATTGTAATATGCAGAAATATGGAAGGATAGATGATTCTAAGATTGTTCATCCAAATTAGAAACTGTAAGAGCAGAAAGTTCATTGTAAATTGCTGATAAATTAATTGAAAATTGGTGAATGTGTGACTTTTACATGGAAATGTTCCATATGTCTTGTTTACTCCTTGTGCATTGTGTTGACAAGCTGCTAGCAAGTGAAGAGCAGATATTAGTCATTTATAAGAGAGTCTGTTGAATGGCTGACACTTGGAAAGTTATTACAATGTTATTTTAATAAGCTGCCTGCATTGGAAAGGCAGATTGTGTTGTGGGAGTAATGTTTTCTCCTGTTTCCAAAACACATGATAAATTATGAAGCCATCTCATTCCATTCCCAGCTCCTGCCTTCCGTCTGTAGCTGAAAGATTTTTATTTGTCACTAGCATGCATGTATATACTGCTTAACAGATAATATTATATCTAAGAAATGTTTCCGATCAATGATGGCGCTATGCCTTCCACACCCCTTTCAAACAAGGCATGTCTGCTGTCGGCATACAAAAGGTTAAACTACAATTCATTCTGACATGAATTTCACAATGTTTCATGAATTCTTTTTGCAGAATATAATCAAATCGTGTTACATTCGCAATAAGGAACATTGAAATTTGAATTTGCTTTCCTGGAACGTCCGTAACTTATTTTAATACGTAGAAAATATTTTTCCAGTCGGTGATTGGATATACTAAAACATATCTCGAGCCAATGCAGTGCTGCATACAATTCAATGGCTGCTATGTGCTTGCTCCTCCTTCGTTTCCCTTCTGTTGCCAGCTAGATTTTACCTTAGCCTCTCTGTCTGATGGAAAAAGAAATTACAAAACAACCTTGACTGCATCATTCTTTTTTTTCCAAAGGATTAGCTGCTCTGTATTCAAGATGTGCTGAGGGGAAAAAGAGACGGCTTTCAGACAAGGCTTTTCTGCAATGATTCATCCAGCAGGTTACCGTGTTTTGCAAGTAGGAATTCTGCATCTCTTTCCTTTGTGGCTGCTTGTAAACCTTACATATGCACAGTTCCGATATTCTATCCCTGAGGAGCTGAACAGGGGTGAAATTGTTGGGAATATCGCTAAGGATCTTGGAACAGATGTGGCAAAACTAGTAGCTGCTAATCTCCAGGTACTTTCTGATTCCGATTCCCAATATTTCTCTATAAATGTAAACAATGGAGCCATATTGGTGAATGACAGAATAGATAGAGAGCTTCTTTGTGGACAGAGTATTACATGTATTTTAAATCTAAAATTTGCTATAGAGAATCCAGTGGAAGTGTACAGGATTGAGGTTGAGATATTAGATATAAATGATAATTCCCCCCGATTTCAGAGTGAAGAGCTGACTTTAAAAATAAATGAGTTGGCTTCCCCTGGTGCTAGGTTTTTAATTCCAAATGCACAGGATCCAGATATAGGCTCTAATGCATTGCAGGAATACCATCTTAGCCCAAGTGAAAATTTTGCTCTCATTGTTAAAAAACGCACTGATGGTAGCAAATTTCCAGAGTTAGTTCTAGAAAAGGCTCTAGATAGGGAGCAGACAGCAGTCCACCATCTAGTACTCAAAGCAGAGGATGGTGGAGTACCATGTAGATCGAGCACCATGCAGATCACAATTATTGTCCTAGATGCCAATGATAATCACCCAGCATTTGATCAACCTTCTTATAATGTCCAGCTAAAAGAAAATGCCCCCAAAAACTCTCTAGTCATAAAACTTAATGCCACAGATTTAGATGAAGGCCCTAATGGAGAAATTGAATACTTTTTTAGCAGCCACAATTCAGAAGCCTTAAGCAATATTTTTCAGCTTAATTCAGAAACTGGAGAAATCCGAGTGCTTGGAAATTTAGATTTTGAAGAGATTTCTGTTTATGAGATTGATATTGAAGCTAGAGATAAAGGTAGTCCCATTATGGAAGAGCATTGCAGTGTAATTGTCCACATTATTGACGTAAATGACAATACTCCTGAAATGACTATAAGTGCATTTTCTAGTTCAGTTCCAGAAGACTCACCATCTGGGACAGTAGTTGCTGTAATCACTATAAAAGACAAAGATCATGGTGACAATGGTAGAGTACAGTGCCAAGTAGACAAAAATCTTCCCTTCACCGTAAGGGAGGATTTTGAGCACCAGTTTTCCTTGATTACAAGTGATAACTTAGACCGAGAAAGTGTTTCTGAATACCAAATAACCATTACTGCAAAGGATATGGGGAACCCTCCTCTTTCCACTGTGAAAGTTATATCTGTTTCAGTTTCTGATGTGAACGATAACACGCCTCAGTTTGTTGAACCGGTTTATGAAGTCTTTGTGGAAGAAAATAACAAAGCTGGTGAGTTACTTTGTACTGTTTCTGCTACGGACCCAGACTTGGACCAGAATTCACGTCTCTCTTATGCCATATTACAAAACCCTAAGGAGGACTATGCTAGTTCATCTCATATATACATCAATTCAGAAAATGGACAGGTCTACCTTAAGTTTCCTCTCGATTATGAAAGAATTAACTACTTCCAGTTCCAGATAGAAGTTTCTGATGCTGGCTCTCCACCTCTTAGAAATAAGACCGTTGTACATGTTTTCGTTTTGGATCAAAATGATAATTCTCCAGTAGTTGTATTTCCTGTAATTGGAGCCAATTCTGTTGCCCAGTGTAAGATTCCACGTTCTACTGGGCCAAATGTTATGGTAAGCAAGATATCTGCTGTAGACCATGATTCAGGACGGAATGCATGGCTTTCCTACAACTTACTTGAAGCAACAGATCCTACCCTGTTCAGCATTGTTATGAGAACTGGTGAAATAAGAACTAAACGTGCAATTCAAGATGTGGATCCTAATGTACATGAGCTCCTTCTACTTGTGAAAGATTCTGGAGAACCATGTTTATCAACCTCCGTAACAGTAATGATGACCCTAGAAGACAAGGACCTAGAAGTTTCCCAGGGTGTAAAAGACCATTCTAAAAAAAGGAATATTTCTAGTCTCACCTTGTATCTGATTGTCTGTTTGATTGTGATTTCCGTCATCTCACTAATTGGTTTGGCAGCTCTTGGAATTAAAATTCACAAATGCGAGAACAAGAATTTCCCTCTCTGTTGTCGGCAAAATCAAAAGAAAGCGGTGGTAGCAGGATCCAAGCTCCATGGAACATTTCAGCTACACCCAAGCCTCTGTAATACCATAATAGGGGTCCGAGTGGATTGTGCTGGAAATATCCCATCAAATCGAAGGGTCAGAACATGCTTCTCCCCAGTCTCAGATATTAGTGAGTTTATGTTTATGAGGCCACCTCATGTCACTGCTAGCTCCTCTTCCCCGGGAATACTGGTTCCAGATCCTAACTTCTCCATTGCTTCCAATGAGGTGAGCTCCCAGTATTTGCCATTACTTGAAACCAAAGTCAAACAAGATGAATGTCATTAAGTTTTCTATATTTCATCTTTCATGGCATCTGTGAGCAGTGTGGTGAACATATATACAGCCATTTTTATCATCAAAGGTCATTATGCCATAGTGTCCACTTTATGAAAGACAGTAAAACATTACTACATTGACATTGAAAGGAGAAATCCACTTTTAATCAAATAAATTTTTAAATTATCACCAACATGACTGAAATTAAAAGCTGCTATAGCTTTAATTTAATTTGGATGACAAAATCATGTTCTCAGGAGACATTAAGGCCTTTAGATTGACATTAGATTTTTCAATTCTGCATCTCAAGTGCAGATTAATATGAATAACTATAAAACAAGTTTCATTTTAATATCTAGGTATTTAGGTGTTGTTAAGTTTATACAAATGACGAGAGAACGCAGAATGTATACAGTGTTTTAATCATTTTAATATAGGTATGAAGGGTACAGCTTAACATAAAGATTGTGTATGAGACAAGATGTAATTTATGGTCGAGGTTGAATCTTTGAATGCATTCCAGATATTCTGCTGTAGGATCAAAGTGCCTAAAACAAAACTAAGGACACCTTTTTTGGGACACCTCAGATAAAGTAAGAGTAACGTTAACATTTTTTTTTAACTACCAATCGAGATTAGACTAATGGAGGTTACTAGGTTAAATTTACCAAACAAATGTAAGACAAGGATAATTTTTATAGTTTGAGCAACTCACATTGAGTCCTGTACAGTAAATAAAAAATGTACAGGCCAAAATGTATTTAATCTCTTCAGAAGATATAAAATCCCAGAATTTAATTTAATAAAACCTCTATTAAAGTAATAAGTAACTTAGTCTATTTAATCACTGCAGATGGGACTAGTTGTGATATTATTGTAGGATAATATGTCCTTTTATATCATTCTGATCCCTACAAAAGCAGTAGTTTAGGGACTTTATCCTGCATATCTTCTTCAAATAAAATATGTTCTGCAATCATCCATAATAAATATTTAGGTAACAATTACATGTGATCAGCCCCAGGAATTCTCCAGGCAATGATATTTCACAGCTCATAGTCATTTGTGTCAAGCCTGACTGCTAAATATGTTCTTTATGGACAATGAAACTTGTCAAGATGTGATCTAGAATTAGACTTTCACTGCGGATTGTCAATCTGGAATATTGTACTTAACAAACTTCTTGAAACTAAGAAGGATGAAAGTCCACCAGACCTTGTTGGGTTTTTGGATCTTGATTAAGCAACAGACTGACTGATGTGTCCTTATCTTCTATCTATTAACCTGCAGCACTTTTTAGAGTGCCTTATTAAAGTTGGTACTGTATTGGATAAGAAAGAGACTTTTGAGGAAAACACACCAGCAAAAACGCCATAATTACAATGTAATCAACAAGGCGTTCAGAAGTACATTGTCATGTATTTCGGTCTGTTCTCACAGACCCAGACTTGTTTGTAAAGTTTTTAGTGAGTCCAGATTTACATACAAGCATCTATTGAAGACCATATGATGGGGTAAGAGACATCATGCTTCATGAAATTCTTCTTTATTTTGCATATTTTTGTCATTAAAAAATCATTTATGTGCTCTACATTTTCTTACATTCATAATAAAGCATTTTCATATTTACTTTGTGTCAATTGAGTGTGTGGTACATTGTTTTTCATCCTGTTTTACATATTTCTGATAATGCTCATAAGTTATGTCACAATGATGCAAATGTTTATTTTCATAGCTGGATAAAGGATATGAACATGAGGTATATTATACTGGTCATCTCTTAAAGTGCACATATACACTGTACAGGCAAACATTCTCAAGGTATAAAGGCAGGCAATGAGATTATTAAATGGGATGGGAGGTGTCGCTTACAATGACAGGCTAGAAAAATTGGGCTCGTTCAGCTTGGAAAACAGACGTCTTAGAGTGGATCTTATTAATATGTATAAGTATATGTGTGGTCAATACAGAGAACTATCACATGATCTGTTCCTTTCAAGGACTCTACAAAGGACAATGGGACACCCATTGCGTGTGGAAGAAAGACGTTTCAGACATCAATATAGAAAAGGGTTCTTTACAGTTAGAGTGGTCAAGCTATGGAATGTCCTACCCCAAGAGGTAGTGATGGCAGATACTATGTCAGCATTTAAAAAAAGGCTAGATGCTTATTTATTGACGAATGACATTGAGGGTTACAATTAATCAAGCAATGAATGACGGGTAATTTATTGAGAAAGGTTGAACCTGATGGACCTATGTCTTTTTTCAACTTATGTAACTATGTATAGTATCATATAACTAACGATTTTACAACCTTGAAACTGAAAATACAGATATTGCCAGGAGTAGAGGCCCCTAGCCCAGTCCCAAAGTCTCACCTCCATGGTCCTCTGTAAGCTCAAGTCCCAGACAATAGTTGTCATGACCATCACCGGGAACCTGTAAAGAAAAAGACTTTACAGTGAGTAATTTTCTTTCCAAATTTCCACACAGGTCATAAAAAACATTGCCTGGGACCTGAGCGTACAGGCCTGCCATAAGAAACCTGTGGATCCCGACGTCAGAAGATGATATATTCGGGCTGGGCCAAGCGTCTCCATTCCGGACAAACGCTGTAATTTAAGCTTTTATCTGGTGTATTACTTTAAAGAGATTATATGAGATAGAAAAAAAAAAAGTTGTGTCTGGTATTACATAACTTGAATGGGGCTGAGCTGCAATACCAGGCACAGCACAAGGCCAAAAGTGGTGCTGTTTCCAGAAAAAAAAAGCAGACATATTTCTACTCTACTATTGATTCCTTCAGGGAATTGTGATATCACTGTGGGTTATTGATTGATGATGATGTCACTGGCACAGATTGCAGTTATATTATCATAATAATGACCCAGTGTAAAAACTGCCGTAGACATAATTGCATTAGATGTAAAAAAAAAAAAAACACTGTGTGATGATACTTGTAATCAATTACATGTCCATTTCAACTGAATTATTTTTCCATAACATGGTGGAACATGAACACAAACTTTTTTTTAAATATTTAAATACCTTATTTTAAAATATTGAACAATGTACATTATGTAATAAGAAGGTGATGTTTTGTGGTTCAATAGTTTTTATTAGTTTGAAAAACCAGAAAGAAAAAGCATAACATTACAAAACATGCAGGGAAATGCATGCAACTTGAATGGGTACATTACATTGTCTCAATTCCATACATGACAGTATTAAAGTAATGACGTATTAAAGGCATACAAAGCATACAGCAATACAAAACATTATAGAGCAATGTAGCATATTAGAAAAGAAATAAACCAAATCAAAATAAAACGGAAAGGAGGTGAAGAGGTACAGAGATGGCGTAAATAAATAAGGAGGCACGGATATGTAATTACTAGAAGGTGATGTTTTGTAGTTCAAATTATTCTCTTCTACAACTGTAACCTGATGTAAACATCACACCACGGGGAAAAAAAGTGCACAAACTCTAGACAACTTTCAACTGTTATCAGCATAAGGCCGGATTTACACGAGCGTGTGTGTTTTGCGCACGCAAAAAACGCTGCATTTTGTGCGCGCAAATGGTACTTAACAGCTCCGTGTGTCAGCCCCGTATGATGCGTGGCTGCGTGATCATTATCATCATGCTTTCCGTTTAATCTGTCGATCCTCTCTTCCTCTGACGGAAGAGAGGTAAACGTATAGTAACGGTAGTATGAACCTAGCCTTATTCTACAGCTTTAGGAAAATTAAACTGCTTACAGGGGTTTTCCAACCACTGAGAAACAATTCTAAGTTGCTCTACATGTTTGTTTGTTTTTTTTTAAAAAAGGTATGATAAACTTTTTCTTTAATTTGTTGCTTACCTGCTCCACCAGAGGCCATTGTTACGGGATCACAGGAGCCAATGACTGGTTGCAGTGGTGACGCCATGGTGATTACTGTGCTATAAAAACAGAAAGCAGCCGATGATCTAGTGATCACCAGTGCAGGATTGCCGACGATTTCAATGAATTTAAAAAAAAAAAATGTATATTAGAATTATTATTTTTTTAACATTTGAAGCCACTTAGAATTTAATTTGTAGGGGTCAGAAAACCCCTTTGACAAACCATAATATTTCTCACTATAGATTTATTTTTATTTTTTCCTCACTAAATTAAATTCCTGATGTAGCTGCTGAGACAGACAATCAGGCTCCCTCATCTTAGGCGAATTTCACGGTTATCATCAGAAACAAGATACATGAATATGCGATTTAATGCAACTTTAACAGTAAAATGGCAGATAATTCAGATATGACTTGTAGGGGAAATATGCTGGGACTTGACAAAGAATTGTAAAATTGCAGTGATGTCACATTAGTGAAAATAGTCATGCTCGAGCAGATGCCTTATTTTACAATTCTTTGTATTCTTCCCTAGTAGCATTGCTTCTAGGATAGAATACCTATAACATAAAATGGCACACAGAGCAGCATGTGGCAGCACATGGAGTCCTTGCGGCACTGGGCTCCGAGTGCCATGGAACAGGCTACTACACATAGCAAAGTTTTGAAGTGCATAGACATATGATTCTCACATTTCGCATGTTTTCTGTGAGTTATTTGCAGGACAGTTATGATTTTAGCACCGAGCTAAGAGAAAGGACAACAGTTTTTGTAGTTGAATTGGACTCAAACACTCTATCAAACATATGCTGAAAATTCAACTTTCTCTGGACTTTTCATCAATCATGAAACACCACCCACCTACAGCTTCTTATTAATTCCACCTATGGCTCTGGCCTCTATAACCTCAAGGGTCTGTTCTTCCTACTGGGTGTCTGGGCAGATGAAACCTCAAGTTGGCAGGATTTGGGAAGGGTTGGCTGGAAACTTCACCCAAAACATCTTCAGAGTTTCTAGTTTCAGATAAATTCTAAAATTGTATTTGAAATGCTAGGTATGCTAAAGTTGCTGCAAAAAGTTTTCATTTCTCCATCAAGTACTGACCATCATCAGCTTGCTT
This sequence comes from Rhinoderma darwinii, assembly GCF_050947455.1. Classification (NCBI taxonomy): domain Eukaryota; kingdom Metazoa; phylum Chordata; class Amphibia; order Anura; family Rhinodermatidae; genus Rhinoderma; species Rhinoderma darwinii. The sequence continues at coordinate 35,700,851 of NC_134689.1, forward strand.
TGAAGTTTGCAGAAACAGGTATGTAGCTTGGGATATGGATATTTACATCACACAGTTTTAAAGAAAAGAATGAGCATCATAACAAGATTGGAATAGTTCATCATCCAAACCAGTCATCCTGAAAAACATCATCCAGGTGTAGGACACATTGCAAGGATAAACTGCACTTATGACCACATTACATTTTTCCTCAGCAGAGGATTTCCTCAAAACTGTAAAAATTACCAAAAGTCAGAAGTTAGAGCAGTAGTCAAAGTTTGGTAATTATATTTCTTTTACTTTCTATTTATTTGTGGCAGCCATTTTTGAAAAAGTGACAGTAGCCATATTGGTTGTCGTAAAAACTCAGCAAATTGTGACAAAATTACAATTGATCTTAAATTACTGAGAAGCCAATTTAAAGACGACAACCAGTATGGCTGCATTTTCTGTTGTCACCTTCCTCACCTTCCACCAAAACAAAGCAGATCAATGGCAATATCTCTGTAAGTCAAAGAAACATCACTACCAAACTTTGACTACTGCTTTAAAGTTTTACCAATATATGTTCATTTTTACCCTTTTGGTGGAAATCTTCAAAGGGGTTTTCCCATCTTAGACATTTATAGCATATTTACAGGAAAGGCCATAAACATCCGATAGATACAGGTCCTACAAAAGTAAACCCACACCTATCTCTAGAGCGGGGCCCCCTAACCAACTCTCTTACTTTCTGCCACTTTTGCTGTGCTCCGGCAACTGAGTTACGAGGTGGCCGGAATACAAATATAGCCATGCACTTTTTGCAATGCTGTTTCCAGAAGTCCCACAGAAGTGAAAGGGAGTTCTGGAAACAGTGTAGCATAGTGAGCTGCACTGTTTTCGTATCTCCCAAATTATGGAAACACCATAGCTCGGTATGGTGCCCTGTTTCTGTAACTCCCATTCACTTCTATAAAAACTACAGAAACAGCGTAGCTCAGCAAGATCGCCTTTTTCTGTACTCCCGATCACCTCGTCAGACAGTGGCCTAAGACTAGTGAGAAGGAGAAGGTGGGACAGGGGTCGGAGGGCCCCATTCTAGAGATAAGTGTAGAAAATTTTTTTGCGCAAATAATAGCGCAGCCGCCAAAACAATGAAAACCTTACAGAACTGAGACAAACAGAAACCATTTGCAACGGAAGCATTACCGTTGAAATCAATGGTAATGCAAACGGAAGCTGTGGTTTGCGTTTGCCTTTCCGTTGGTGGGTTCCTCCGACGGAAAGGTCTGACCGAACCCATCAACGGAACCTAACGCTGATGAGAACACACACCCTAAACCTCCAAATTATCACTATAAATGCAACTTTACACCTGCATTTTTTGTTTGTTATTTGACATATATAATTGTGATAGGTTAAAAAAAACAGGAATTAGGGCATGACCACACGTGGCGGATTTCCTCCGCAACTGTCCGCATCAATGCCGCACAGAATCTGCGTTGCAGATTCTGCTGCGGATCTGCACAAAATGTGCAGTAAATTGATGCGGACTAGCTGCTGCGGACTGCGGGAAAAGTGCTTCCCTTCTCCCTATCAGTGCAGGATAGAGAGAAGGGACAGCACTTTCCCTAGTGAAAGTAAACGAATTTCATACTTACCGGCCGTTGTCTTGGTGACGCGTCCCTCTTTCGGCATCCAGCCCGACCTCCCTGGATGACGCGCCAGTCCATGTGACCGCTGCAGCCTGTGCTTGGCCTGTGATTGGCTGCAGCCGTCACTTAGACTGAAACGTCATCCTGGGAGGCCGGACTGGAGACAGAAGCAGGGAGTTCTCGGTAAGTATGAACTTATATTTTTTTACAGGTTGCTGTATATTGTGATCGGTAGTCACTGTCCAGGGTGCAGAAACAGTTACTGCCGATCGCTTAACTCTTTCAGCACCCTGGACAGTGACTATTTATAGACGTCTCCTAGCAACGCTCCCGTCATTACGGGAGCCCCATTGACTTCCTCAGTCTGGCTGTAGACCTAGAAATACATAGGTCCAGCCAGAATGAAGAAATGTCATGGCAAAAAAGCAAGACGCATCCGCAGCACACATAACATGTGCATGACAGCTGCGGACTTCATTGCGGAACTTAGAATCTCCATTGAAGTCAATGGAGAAATTCCGCCATGAGTCCGCCACTGCTCCGCAACAGACAGAGCATGCTGCGGACACCAAATTCCGCTCCGCAGCCTATGCTCCGCAGCGGAATGTTACGCATCGTCTAAACGAACACTGCTAAATTAAAGTGTAAGTCAATGCAGAAACGGCTCCGCTGCGGATTAACGCTGCGGAGGGTCCGCAGCGGAATTTAAGTGAAATTCCGCCACGTGTGAACCCAGCCTTAGAATGTCAGTGTGAACGGCGCTTAGGCTGCATTTTTTGGATCCTGTAAAATAAATTATCATGACCGAACTGATCAAGAAGAATGCACTTTGAAAACAGTTTGTATCCATCACAATGAGTTGTTCCTTTTTAACAAAAATAAATAAATAAAAAATGATAGTGTAGAGTTAGGAGGAAAAGATTAAGGTTGGCCATGCACAGTAGATAAAAGTCAACTGAAGATCTAATGTGTGTACGGGCCTCCTGTGATTGTTCGGCTCCTGTGTGCCTCTAAAACACAGTAAAACACTGATACCAATCGAATCTAACTTAGATTTGATCGGTATTAGGGCATGGCCAGACGTGGCGGAATTGCTCTGGAATTCTGCTGCGGCCAGTCCGCTGCGGAAATCCGCAGCGGACATTTTTTCCATTGGTTTACACACCTTTTTAGTTAGGTTTGTGCACACGTGGCGGAAAGCTCCGCTGCGGACCATAGGCTGCGGTGCAGAATTTGGTGTCCGCAGCATACACTGGCTGTTGCGGACTTGTAGCGAACTTGTTGCGGACTTATTGCGGAATTTCTCCATTGACTTCAATGGAGATTCAAAATTCCGCAATGAAATCCGCAGATGTTATGTGTGTTGCGTTGCGTATTCGTTTTACGAACAGGATATTTCTTCATTATGGCTGGACCTATGTGTTTCGATGTCTATAGCCAGACTGAGATTAAATGTTTTAAAAGACAGCAGGATGTACTCTTCACCTGAATACGCTACGAATATAATACAACAAAAGTCATTGAAAGGCCATTGAAAAAGTCAAGTTATAGTTTCTTGCCATAGTGCATTTAACATGGTAAGAGTTAAGTTAAAGATTGCTACATCTTTATCTGCTTTTTTGCGGTGGACTACTGTACAGGAATGTGCAGCATGCTACACTTTCCTATATGATAAAAAAAAAACTATACTGACATATACATGCCTGGTGGGTACCAAATGCATACACCAGAGATGGTGCGGCACTACTGTTCACCCGTAGTATTTATGCATATGGCCGACTCTTTCATGTCATAGAAAAATTCCAGTCACAATTGATAACCCCCATGCAGCATGCTGGAAGGATACCTGTAATAACAGGGGACAGAAAATGTGAAGTAGAAGCGCCAATGTAATGAAGCTAAGAGCAAACACAGGATTTTTAAAATGGGGTTTCTAAACTCCTCGGTGCCTTCCATTATACTTACTTTGCAACCTTCTACATGTACTACATAAAACATTTCTAGATATGGTGGCTTATAGGTTAGTTATAGTATTCCTGATAACATCCTTCATGGTCTAGAATGTTTTAAGGGTTAATACCTAGCAATTCTTGTGGTCTAGGGTGGTGAAGTTGTAAATGGTATTATTTGTAGTACTCTAGGGAGCTTTTGGGTTGAGCTGTCCGAGAGGGGCTCCTCAAACGCCGGCATACAACCACACATTTCCCCTGTAATGGCCTCTACAGGGAAAATAAAGTATTACATGGTGCCCATTTTTCTGAATGGCCGTCCATGTAATACAAGGACAGCCTGAGTCCGCTAAAGTGAGAGAGTGGGCTCCCCCTTTTGGAATAAGCTTCTTTGAACCAGAGCCATAAGCAGCTATCCGTTGCAGCGATAATCTCTTTAGTCAAGCAGAGATAAGTGAATTGATTCTACACAAATCGAATTCGGTCTGGATTTCCCAAAAGATTTGGAATTGTACAGTATATTCAAAGAAGGAAGGCAGGGAGGGTTGGACCGGGCATAGAAGGTAAAGCTGTTCGGACCAACGGTGATGCCCTCGTTGCTCCATAAAGCTTATTTGCATATACAGAGTAAAGTGATTATAGCTGCAACGGAGCCACTCAGCTGAAAAATGAAAAAAGTATTAGATTCAGGTGAGGCTACACTATATTACTGTGCTGCTTGTTTGATATGAAAATTTCTGGTGACAGACTAAATAGGTCTAGATATCTGTGCGGATTACATATCATAAAAAATTTAAGAAAGTTCGCAACCTTAAACAAATGTCCATTGGTCAGAACCGATTGTTTACACATATGACAACCATCATTAACCCCTTCGCGACATCCGCCGTATATATACTGCGTTGTCGAGGAAGGTGTTCCCGCAAACCGTGCGCGGTGATGGTGCAGGCTCAGAAGCAGAGCCCGCACCATCACAGCAGGGTTACAGCTGTATTATACAGCTGGCACCCTCCTGTAATGGCCAGGACTGGAGCTATTCTCCGATCTGGCCGATTAACCCCTCAGATGCTGCGCTCAATAAAGAGAGGTTTTTACCCGACTGGCAACCCAGCGACGCAATCGCTGGGTTGCTATGGCAAACAGAGGCCAAGTAGTGGCCTCCTTGTCTGCCTTGTACGGAAGGGGATGGGGACCCGGCCCTGGCGGGTCCTCATATGCTTGCTGTCAGTGACTAACTGACAGCTATAAAACACTGCACTACGTATGTAGCATTAGGTCTTCAAGTCCCCTAGTGGGACAAGTAAAAAAAGTTAATAAAAATGTTGTAAAAAAACTAAAAACACAAGTTTCAAGTAAAAAAAAGCCAAACTGCCTCCCTATTGGGAAAAACGTAAAAAATTAAAAAAACTATACATAATTGGTATTGCCGCATCTGTACCGACCCATACTATAAAACTATTATGTAAATTAATCCCGCATGATGAACGCCGTAAAACAAAACTAATGAAAAACAACGCCAGAATCTTTGTTTTTAGGTCACATCTCCCAAAAAATAGTATAAAAAGTGATCAAAAAGTCACCAAAGTTTCCAAAATAGTACCAATAAAAACGACAACCCATCCTGCAAAAAAATAATCCCTGTCCACGCAAAAATTAAAAAGTTATTGGTCTTAGAATATGGTAACACAGAAAACAAATTAAATTTGGTATCGCCGTAATCGCATCGATCAGCAGAATAAAGTTAACATGTAATTTATGGCGCACGGTGAATACCGAAAAAAAAACCAATAAAAAACTATTCCAGAATTGCTTATTTTTGGTCATTTCCTATTCCAAAAAATGAAATAAAAAGTGATCAAAAAGTCGTATGTGTCCCAAAATATACCAGAAAAATCGACAGCTTGTCTCGCAAAACAATGAGCCCGCACACAGCTCCATCAACCGAAAAATAAAAAAGTTATGTACTAGTAATGTCGTGATGAAAAAACATCCCGATGTGCAGGCCAGAGGGGAACATTCCATCAGTTTCAGGGCCCTAGTATTTAGGAACTGGGAACGGACATAGGACATTTGCCCGTATTATACCAGTGCAACACTTTCCCAGCAAAATTTTCCAAACTACAAGGGGGAAAAGACCCCAAAAGGTGCAGAGTGTTACAAAAGGGGGATAAGAAAGAAAACCGTTTATCAGTGTAACACCGGCCTGTGCACAACGGATTGCTTCACATCGTAACACACATCTATAGAAAATTTTATTATTTACCCCATTATTATAACCTTTTATTATGCCCTGATGTAAAACTCAAAACAAACTACTACCAAGCAAAATCCATGCTCTAAATGGCGGTCCGTCCCTTCTTAGCCCTAGAGTGTGCCCAAACAACAGTTTACACCCACAAGTAAGGCATTACCATACCCGTGAGAACCCACTTAACAATTTATGTGGTAAGATTCTCCAGTGGCACAAGCTGGGCACAACATATTGAGCAGTGAAACGGCAGATCAGTGGAAAAACTACAATTCTCACTTTGCATCATCCACTGCGTATTAATTTCTGAAAAACACATGTGGGGTCTAAATTCTCACTACACCCCTTGATAAATGCCTTTACAGGTGTAGTTTCTAAAATGGGGTCACCTTTTTTTGGTACATCAGGGTTTTGCAAATGCAACATGGCGTCCGCAAACCATTCCAGCAAAATCTACACTCGAAAAGTCAAATACCATTCCTTTTCTTCTGAACCTTCCCATATATGTAAACAGCAGTTTATAAATACATATGGGGGTTACCATACTCGGGAGACATTACTTTACAAACATTGGGGTGCTTTTTCTTCTTTATTCCTTGTGAAAATGAAAAATGTTGATCTAACACTACATCTTATTCGGAAAAAAATAATTATTCATTTTCATGGCCTACTTCCAATAATTTCTGCAAAACACCTATGGGGTCAAAATGCTCAATATACTCCTAGATAATTTCCTCAAGGGGTGTAGTTTCCCAAATGGAGTCACTTTTGGGGTGTTTCCACTAAACTAGTACTTCAGGGGCTCAGTAAATGCGTAATGGCGCCCAGAAACCATTGCAAAATCCAAATGCTGCTCCTTCCCTTCTGAGCACTATCGTGTGTTCAAAGAACCGTTTTTTGACCACATATGGGGTATTTTTTTACTCGGGAGAACTTGCTTTACAAACGTTGTGGTACTTTTTCTCCTTTAGTCCTTGTTGAAATTAAAACAAATTAGCAAAACCGACATTTCCTTTGAAAACATTTAGATTTTCATTTTCACAGCCTACTTCCAATAATTTCTTCAAAACATCTGTGGGGTCAAAATGCTCACTATACTCCTAGATAATTTCCTCAAGGGGTGTAGTTTCCAAAATGGGGTCACTTGTGGGGGGTTTCCACTGTTTTGTCCCCTCAGGGGCTTTGCAAATGTGACATGGCCTCCGCAAACCATTACTGCTAAATTTGAGCTCCAAAAGCCAAATGTCGCTCTTTCCCTTCTAAACCCTGCCATGTGTCCAAACAGTCGTTTATGACCACATGTGGGGTATTGTTTTACTTGGGAGAAATTGCTTTACAAATGTTGTGTGCTTTTTCTTCTTTAGTCTTTGTGGAAATGAAAACAAATTAGCTAAACCTACATTTTCTTTGATAAAATTTTAATTTTAATTTTCATGGCCTACTTCCAATAATTTCTGCAAAAAACCTGTCAGATCAAAATGCTCACTATACCCCTAGATAATTTCCTCAAGGGGTGTAGTTTCCAAAATGGGGTCACTTGTGGGGGGTTTCCACTGTTTTTTCCCTTCAGGGGCTTTGCAAATGCAACATGGCCTCCGCAAACCATTCCTGCTAAATTTGAGCAACAAAAGTCAAATGGTGCTCTTTCCCTTCTAAGCCCTGCATTGTGTCCAAACAGCCGTTCATGACCACATGTGGGGTATTGTTTTACTCGGGAGAAATTGCTTTAAAAATGCTGTGGTGCTTTTTTCTCTTTAATCCATGTGGAAATAAATAATTTTTTGCTAAACCTACATTTTCTTAGAAAAAATTTAGATTTTTATTTTCACGGCCTACTTCCAATAATTTCTGCAATAAACCTGTGGGGTCAAAATGCTCACTATACCCCTAGATAATTTCCTTGAGGGGTGTAGTTCCCCAAATGGGTCACTTTTGGGGGATTTTCACTGTTTTGGAACTGCAAGAGCTCCTCAAACCTGACATGGTGCCTAAAATATACCCTAATAAAAGGCAGGCCCCAAAATCCTCTAGGTGTTCCCTTGCTTCTGAGGCCTGTACTTCAGTCCAGTAGCACACTAGGGCCACATGTGGGATATTTCCTAAAACTGCAAAACGTGGGCATTTAATATTGAGTTGCGTTTGTCTGGCAAATGCTTCTGTGTTATAAAACAAATAGATAAAAAATGAATTTCTGCAAAAAAAAAATTGTAAATTTCACCTCTACAATGCTTTAATTCTAGTGAAACGCCTAAAGGGTTAAGAAACTTTCTAAATGCTGTTTTGAATACTTTGAGGGTGCAGCTTTTAAAATGGGGTGACTTATTAGGGGTTTGTAATATATAAGGCCCTCAAAGCCACTTCACAACTGAACTGGTCCCTATAAAAATAGCATTTTGAAATTTTCTTGAAAACGTGAGAAATTGCTGCTAAAGTTCTAGGCCTTGTAACGTCCAAGAAAAATAAAGGGATGTTCAAAATATGATGCCAATCTAAAGTAGACATATGGGGAATGTTAATTAGCAACTATTTTGTGTGGTATAACGACTTGTATTTCAAGCAGATACATTAAAATTTAGAAAAATGCTAATTTTGGACATTTTTCACAAAATGTTGGTGTTTTCACAATTAAATACTGAATGCATCGAGCAAATTTTGCCAGTAACATAAAGTCCAATGTGTCACGAGAAAACAATCTCAGAATCGCTTGGATAGGTAAAAGAATTCCGAAGTTATTACCACATAAAGTGAAACATGTCAGATTTTAAAAATGAGGCTCTGTCAGGAAGGTCAAAAGTGGCCACAGCAGGAAGTGGTTAAAGATAGTGTTTACTGATCATTTATATCAGTTATCGTTACATTTATCTCCACTTTTGTTATAGCTGGCTTGTTCAGTGTGGAGGTGATGTTGAGCCAGAAGCACACATATAGAGACACAAGGCTAGCCTTACAAGGAGCAGATTGGTTACTGAAAAGTGCCTCACATTGTGCAGGGATTTCCTGCTCTAAATGGGAATGGCAGCTGTACACTACACATGGCTGTGACAGACACACAGTGAGGGAAAAATTGGTAAAATAATAAAACCCTGTTAATATATAACTTCTGATGATATTTACAATTACAATATATAAAAAGATTTAGATAATGGGGCAGATTTATTTAGACAGTATAAACTTAGACCAGGCAGTGTGCAGATGTGCCAAATTTATCCCAATGGCACACACTGTTTGATATATTTGGTGCATCTTGCTTTCTCTTCCTTTTGGTTGGCCTAGTTTTCATTTGGCGCACTTTGGTGCATTTTGAGCCATTCCCCCTCCACTAAGCCACACCCCTTTCTAGACACTTTTTAAAAGTGTATAGTGAGGTGTAAATTAGTCCAAAACTAAATGCACCAAATTATGCCAAAATGTGGTGCGTTTTTTAATGCATTCTACACAGAGACACAGTAGTTAACCTACCCCTATATTTTTGTCTCATTGCACAGGCAATGTTTGTATAACATATCTTACACTGACTGGCAGCTTTCCTACAACTATAATGATAAAACGTCTCAACAGTATTAGTCACATATTATTCCCACGCATACATTAGGATGTGTGATACAAGATTCCCTTTTAAACACTAATACTTGAAAATAGAGATGAGCGAATTTACTGAAATTTATTTCAGATCAGGTTCGATTCGGTCCAAATAAATTTGCCACAAATCGCAAGTGTCCGATTGCCCTGAATATTCATGTCTGAATCTCGGATGCCTTCTAGGACTGTATCCAACCCCTTTCAAGCTATTTAACGCCAAGACAGAATTAGTAATGTCAAAACAGCAACATATATAGGTAGATGGAGGGATAACCGCAGTGTATTTTGGGAAGGCTGCCTGCAAGGCATTATATGGAAGCATGTGCTCTTTTTTTAATCCGTAAAATGTCCAGAGTGCCGGCTGCCACCATATTGTCAAAATTTGTGCGCCATGAACCACAAAAAATTCGGAATTAGGCAATTCCAAATCTTTGGAGAAATTCAGACCGAATTCGATTTGTGTAGAATTTATTTACTTATCTTAATTGAAATGAAACACTATACTACTCCATACAATTGAAATACAGGTTGTCTTATGCATTTGGCCACCCGAAGAATTAAAACTCTCAACATTTGCAACCTCATTCATGGGATACACATAAACCAGAGGTGTAGCTAGATTCTCCTGCACCCAGGGCAAAGATTCAGATTGCCCCCCCCCCCCCCCCGCAACTTATTTCCCGACATCTCCTTCCCCCTCACCATGTTTGCTTTCTCTACCAATCAATGAGGTGTAATTTTTTTTTTCCCACAATTTTTTTAATGTAGCTCGAGCATAAAAGCATTTCTACATTTTACAAGCAATATAGTTATATAAAGTAGTTAACATAAGAATAAATTAAAAGAAAATAAATTAAAGAGGCCACACACAGCCCCCTGTAGATAGCGCCACACATAGCCCCCCCTTGTAGATAGCGCCACACAGCCCCCCTGATGTAGATAGCGCCACACTGCCCCCCTGTAAATAGTGCCACACACAACCCTCCTTGTAGATAGTGCCACACACAGCCCCTCTCTTGTAGATAGCGCCACACATCCCCCTGTTGTAGATAGCGCCACACAAAGTCCCCTGTTGTAGATACCGCCACACACAGCCCCCCCTTGTAGATAGCTCCATACAGCCCCCTTGTAGATAATGCCATACAGCCCTCCTTGTATACAGTGCCACAAAGCCACCTTGTAAATAGCGCCACACTGCTCCCCCTTGTAAATAGCGCCACACTGCCCCCTGTAAATAGCGCCACACTGCCCCCCCTTGTAAATAGTGCCAGACTGCCCCCCTTTGTAAACAGCGCCACACAGCACCCCCCCCCCCTTGTAAACAGCGCCACACAGCCCCCTTGTAAACAGCATTACACAGCCCCCCTTGTAGATAGCGCCACACACAGCCCCCCTTCTAAATAGCGCCACATAGCCCCCCTTGTAGATAGTGCCACACACAGCCCGCTTCCCCCATTGTAGACAGTGGCACACTCCACCCCTTGTAAATAGCGGCACATTCCCCCCTTGTAGATAGTGCTACACACAGCCCGCTGCCCCTTGTAAACAGCGCCATATAGCCCCATTGGAAACAGCATTACACAGCCCCCCTTGTAGATAGCGCCACACACAGCCCCCTTGTAAATAGCGCCACATAGCCCCCCTTGTAGATAGTGCCACACACAGCCCGCTTCCCCGTTGTAGACAGTGGCACACTCCACCCCTAGTAAATAGCGGCACACTCCTCCCCTTGTAGATAGTGCTATACACAGCCCGCTGCCCCTTGTAAATAGCGCCACACTCCCCCTTGTAAATAGCACCACATTCCCCCCCTTTTAAATAGCACCACACTCCCCCCTTGTACTTAGCGCCACACTGTAAACAGAGCGGTGAGCAGTAGCCTACTGCTACCACTCTCCGCTCTGCCAGACGTGACTTACCGGGGGAGACGAGGAGGTCATGCAGCGCAGGCACCGGCGGAGTTCCTTTTGACTAGGGTCGGTGACAGCTCGGGAGTGGACCAGTCCAGTCACCTGACCTGAGTCATCTGACCTCATGTCACTGACGTGAGGTCAGGTGACAGGTCAGGTGACTGGACTGGTCCACTCCCTGGCCGCCACAGACCCCAGTCAGAACGCCGCTGCATGAACTCCTGGCTCTTCCTAAAGCTCATCACTGCTGCAGGTTTCTGACATACAGGGCGCCTATCAGCAGCGATCAGCTGCTCTGCGGTGCCCCCCCTTCCCTACCACCTAGTTGTGCCCGGGGCACATGCCCGCCTGCCCCCCACTTAGCTACACCCCTGCATAAACTCTGCCTCCAATCCAACTGGGAACGCCCACAAAACAGCAGAGAATGCACACTATTGTGGAAGTGTGTATAAGCCCCGCTCACTTTGCGCCCCATTTGCTGGACCATCCCGCAAAAATCGGTACTGTTGGGAGGTATGCCCAGAATAAGCACATTTTTGACCAGTGGTATAATGTTTAGACTACAGCAAAGCCCTTCAGAGGAACATGCACTAATGTCACAGGTTGTGATGTAGTCTGGTCATTTTAATTTATAGTCTCATTGTAAATAGAGGTCCCACAGTCATAGCTAGGTTTTCCTTTACCCAGGGCAAAGACTTAGTTCACTGCCCAAGCCCTAAAGCTGAATACCCTGTCCAAGACAGTGGATTGTTGGTGCCTTTCCCCCAGCACTCAGCACCCAGGTCACATGATCCACCAGCAACCCCTAGCTATGCCCCTGGCTTCCCAGATTAGGGTAAAGAACTGAGTAATTTAAAGGGGTTTTCCACTTTCTGAAAACTGATGACCCATCCACTGGATAGGTCATCAGTATATGATCGGTACGTGTCCGACACCAAAACCCCGCACCCTGCGGGCGCCAGATGATATTGCCGGAAGCAGATGGCTCCGGTCAAAGAATAGCGGCCGAGCTGCAGTATTGCAGCTCTGCTCCTATTCAAGTGAATAGGAGCAGAGCTGCAGTTCTATTGACTGACTGCTATGCAGTGGTCGGAGCCATCTGCTTCTGGCTCCAACTACTGCATCCCGTTCCAAACATCCGGTGCACGGAGGAAGCCGGAGTTGCGGATCGGTGCGGGGTCCGGATGTCGGACACGCACTGATCATATACTGATGACCTATCCGGTGGATAAGTCATCAGTTTTCAGAAAGTGGACTAATGATGAGGTATGCAGTTTTATCAAACCCTTTACATTCTCATTTGTAATAGTATAATTCTCTATGTGTATGTAATCAGCTGCAGCTATTCACATCGCACAAACTATTGCCACATGCACTGACCCCAAAGGTATGTGTTATTTGACTTCAAATACAGCTTCTAAAACCAGTCAATCTACAGATAAAATGAATATATTGCATTAACAATGCTTTTACATATGAAATTGTTATACACTGAGATTTCTGTGCACACAGTAAACATTCTTTCATGTCCTATAAATGGTTACTCTTGCCACTCACCAGCCGGTTCCTCAGACAGTAACTAATACTGTTCACATCTTGTGCACTGACTAAAGCTGGCCATATACATTAAACACTTGGGTCCTCCAAAAATCTAATGTGTACGTGGCAGCCTTACTGACCCCTGATATCTCCCATCGCGATAAGCAATGGTCATAAAGTTTAATCACTGTATAAATGAAAAGTTATACAACTACCTAATATAGTTTGTGCTTTAATGGTCACTAACTTTTTAACAAAATTTATATATAGCAATAGTACAAGTGAATATAAGAAACGTTATAATATATCCTATTGGAGAAACATGTCTCTTTCTTCACTTTTTAGACTCTTCTCCTCCTCCCTCCCCTTCCTAACTGTTCACTCACTTTGAATTTACTGATTTTTCCACTTTTAGCTTACTGAAAGGATAAGGTTACAGCTGCCCCTAGAAGTCTATGGGAATGAGAGAGGGGGTAGGGAAAAGAGAGAGAGAGAGGCAGAAAGACTAAGCCCTTATTCACACAACAGGGTTTCCCGGCCGGGTGACGGCCATTCATAAATCGGCCGTCACCCGGCTGCATTAGGAACAATAGACCCCTAATGGGGCTAGTCACACAACCTATTTTTTGACGGCCCGGGAAACCTGGCCGTCAAAAAATGGGACATGCCCTATTTTCAGCCGTTTACCCGGCCGCCCGGCTCCCATAGAAGTCTATGGGGCCGGGTAATACACGGCCATCACCGGAATGTGTCCCAAGTGATGACCATGTATTCCATCGCTCACGCTCGCTCTCCTCCCCCTCCTCGCAGTGCAGAGTGCATGTGAGGAGGAGGAGGATCTTTTTTTGCTCCCTGTAGAAGTCGGAGTCTCCAATCCCCGGTCGGGGATTGGGGATTCCGCAATAGGAGAAGTGAGTGACTACACAGTCCATATATGGACAAAGCGACGTCACTCACTTCTGAAGCGGAATCCCCGACCCTATGGCCGGGGATTCCACTACAGGAGAAGTGAGTGACTACACTGTCCATATATGGACACAGCGACGTCACTCACTTCTGAAGCGGAATCCCCGACCCTATGGCCGGGGATTCCACTACAGGAGAAGTGAGTGACTACACTATCCATATATGGACACAGTGACGTCACTCACTTCTGAAGCGGAATCCCCGACCCCGTGGCCGGGGATTCCGCTACAGGAGAAGTGAGTGACTACACAGTCCATATATTGACACAGTGACGTCACTCACTTCAGAAGCGGAATCCCCGACCCTGTGCCAGGGGATTCCTCTCCAGGAGAAGTCAGTGACTAAACTGTCCATATATGGACATTGAAGTCAGTGACTTCTCCTGGAAGGGGGGGGGAATGGGTGCAACCTACAGGGGGCTGTGTGGCATTACCTACAGGGGACTTGGTGACATCACCTACAGGGGACTTGGTGGCATTACATACAGGGAGCTGGGTGTCATTACCTACAAGGGGCAGGGTGGCATTACCTACAGGGAACTTGGTGGCATTTCATACAGGGAGCTGGGTGGTATTACCTACAGGGAGCTGGGTGGCATTACCTACAGGGGCTGGGTGGCATTACCTGCAGGGGACTGGGTGGCATTACCTACAGGGGACTTGGTGGCATTTCATACAGGGAGCTGGGTGGCATTACCTACAGGGAGCTGGGTGGCATTACCTGCAAGGGGCTGGGTGGCATTACCTGCAGGGGGCTGGGTGGCATTACCTACAGGGGACTTGGTGGCATTACATACAGGGAGCTGGGTGACATTACCTACAGGGGGCAGCGTGGCATTGCCTGCAGGGGGCTGGGTGGCATTATCTACAGAGGGCTGTGTGTGGCAACAAATTTTAATGAAATTCATCCGATTTTAAAACGGACAGGGAAACAAACGGATGCAAAACGGGTCAAAATCGGCCGTTAAAAACGGCAACACGGCCCGGAACGGAATCGGAACGGATGCAAAACGGATGAAAACCGGCCCGGGAAAAACGGGCCAAAACGGCCGATTTTATCGGCCGACACTCGGACCCTGTCGTGTGAATGAGGCCTAAGAGAAGCTGCAGCAGCTTCCCAGTAAGAGTTATATCTCACCCCAGTGCTGGATTCTGGGCTACACTGCTGATGTGTTAAGCTCACAGAGAATTGCCTAGACTGGATACAATGATATCCACTTCTCACCTGAGACCAGGACTGGGTATGTACAGGTTGGCTGCCTCTGAATTTAAACAAGAATGTTTTCATTCACTGAAAGCAAACAAATATATTTAAAAGAGTGAGGAATTAAAAAACACAAAGGGGCAGATTAACTAATACTGTCTTAAATTTAGACAGTTTAGAATTAGACTAGATGTGCCAAATTATCACAGTGGATTATGCTGCATTATAAATTTGGAGCATCTTTAGACACTTCGCTCTACCTTTATACCATCTCTTGATTGGCTTACTTTAAACCACTTGTCTGTGCCAAAATCATATAATCATGTACAGAAAATAGAATTAGAAAAAATATAATCGAAAAATTCAAAACTGTAAAAAGTGTTGTTTTTTTTAGTAATAAATTCGAATATAGGCGATACTTTCCCTTTAATCTGAGCATCTTATAGAACTAACATCTGAAAGTCTAGAAATTGTATAACAGTAAGCTAGGTAAACTGGTTTCAACATGACTTGGCTATAGAAGGGGATGGAGGGGAAGGGTGGGTTGTGGTGGGGGATGGATCATGAATCGGGGAGTAAGAAGTGAGGTACATCCATAGACGTGACTCAAATGGTGGGTGTATATGTAATTCAATTGTGTATCAACTACTTCGGGTCTGTAATTAACACTGGGCTTTGGGTTGAGTATTTTAAATTCTTGCCTGGGTTTCCAGATTTTTTAAATGCAAGGGTACAATAGTTTGGCTTTATTCATACAAACGTGTGTTAAATCGGCCGATTTGCACCTGTGCAGGACACGTTTTCATGGATCCGTCATAGACTTGAGTCTATGAGGGATCCGTGAAAACAGACAAAAATAGGACATGCCCTATTTTTCATGTGCCTTTCACATGGTCGTTTGAACAGCCCCATGGAAATACATGCAGTCATGTGACTACTGTTAAAAAAAAGGTCGTCACACGGACAATTTACACGTTCATCTGAATAAGGCCTTAGAGATTGCTGCAATTTTTTCAATATGATAGATCTGATCTACCTTATGTAAACATGTGTGAAATTGTGGGAAGTTGTGACGTTCTCCAGAGAGCAGCAATAAGCAGTTTAGCCCCCGCTAGGAGATGTAGGAGTAGCATATTTGATTGTTTGTTTAGGTTATGAATGGTAGATATAAATCAGTCATAAAGAATTGATGGCCTATCCTCAGAATAGGCCATAAATATCTGATCGGTGAGGTCTCGACTCATGGCACCCCCGCTGATCAGCTGTTTTGAAGGGGTGTTCCCCTAACCTGCAAGTGAATGGGAAAAGGCTGTAATACTGGGAACCACCGCTACAAGTGCACTTAGTCCAGAACTTTTCATTTATACAGTAACCAAGCATTATTTACAAGTACATATGAATGGGGGAGTCAGAAGAAATAGCTGTTGGCCGTTCAATCATTCGGTCAAAAGCTTTCTGAAGTGTATGGCCAGCTTTACACTCTTAGGCTGGGTTCCCATGTGCAGTTAAGTCCAAAACTATATGGACAGTGACACAATCTTCATGATTTGGGCTCTGCATGCCACCACATTGGATTTGCAATGAAACAACTGAGATGAAATTGAAGTGTAGACTTTCAGGTTTAATTCAAGGGGTTGAACAAAAATATCCTGTGAAACGTTTAGGAATTACAACCATTTTTCTACACAGCCTCCTCATTTCAGGGGCTCAAAAGTAATTGGACAAATTAACATTACCATAAATAAAATGTTTTTTTTTTTAATACTTTGTAGAGAATCCTTTGCAGGCAATGACTGCCTGAAGTCTGGAACCCATGAACATCACTAAACGCTGGGTTTCCTCCTTTATGATGCTTTGCCAGGCCTTCACTGCAGCTGTCTTCAGTTGTTGCTTATTTGTCTGGTCTTACTGCCTTAAGTTTTGTCTTAAGCAAGTGAAATGCAGCACGATCGGGTTGAGATCTGGTGATTGACTTGACCACCATGTTTTACAGAGGATGTGGTGTGCTTTGGTTCATGAGCCGTTCCAAGCCTTCTCCATACATTCTTCCTCCCATCATTCTGGTACAGGTTGATCTTAGTTTCATCTGTCCAAAGACTGCTGTTCCAGAACTGGGCTGGCTTGTTCAGATGTTGTTTGGCAAAGTCTAATCTGGTCTTTCTATTTTTGAGGCTGATTAATGGTTTGCACCTTGTGGTGAACCCTCTCATGATGTTTTCTCTTTATGGTAGACATAGATACTGATACACCTACTTCCAGGAGAGTTTTCTTCACTTGGGTAGAAGTTGTGAAGGGGTTTTTCTTCACCATGGAAAGGATTCTGCGATTATCCACCACTGTTGTCTTCCGTCGACGTCCAGGCCTTTTGGAGTTCACGAGATCACCAGTGCTCTCTTTTTTTTCAAGAATGTACCAAACTGTTGATTTGGCCACTCCTAACATTCGTACTATCAATCTGATGGATTTCTTCATTTTTTCCAGCCTAACGATGGTCTGTTTCACTTGCATTGAGAGCTCCATTGACCTCATGTTGTGGGTTCACAGCAACAGCTTCCAAATGCAAATGTCACACCTGCAATCAACTCCAGACACCTGCAATCAGCTCCAGACCTTTTACCTGCTTAATTGATAATGGAGTAACGAGGGAATAGCCCACGCAGCCCATTAAATAGCTCTTGACATAATTGTCAAATTACCTTTGGTCCCTTGAAAAAGAGGCAGCTACATATTAAAGAGCTGTAATTCCTAAAGCTGAGAGTCTGCACTTTAAGGCCATATTGATTATATAACTGTATATTCAATATGTTTTGGTAAACGGCTAAAATGCCAAAACTTGTGTCACTGTCCAAATAATTGTGGACCTAACTGTAGCTTAACCGCTGAAGAATTTCCGCAACTGAATTCTGAGCGGAATTTCTGCAGCATTTACAGCAGCAGTAAAGTCAATGAGATTTAGAAAATCTCATGCCAGCACTGCGAGTCCAAAAAACGCAGAAAAGTTGCGTGGAAAGTGTTCTGCGGGGCGACTTTCAATGACGCAGAATGTCAATTTATGCGGCGCATTCAGTGCGGAGATGCTGCGTGTTTGGCCCATAGATTTCAATGGGGAACATAAGTTGCAAACTAAAATAAGGAAGTTGAGTTTTGTACAGCGTTTATGCAACGGAAACGCAGTAAAAACCTGGAAATCCGCAGGTTCACATATACATTCCATATCAATGCTTGACAGTAATTCCGCTGGTAAAACAACTGCAGAAAAAAACTTAGATTTTCTGCTGCAATATGCTCAGCAAAAACCCACTATTTGGTGCGGATTTGTCACACATTTACCAGCGTTTTTTTGACATTCCTCTGCTTATTTTCTACTGCGGAAAATCCGCAGTGTTTCTTGTGTGTGGGAACATATCCTTAGGCGGGATTCACACGACCGGGTCGTTCCCGAGCCCGAGTGTCGGCCGGTAAAATCGGCCATTTTGCCCGGCCGGTTTGCATAAAGTTATGCATCCGTGCCGGGCCGGGCCGATCCGGACAGTGACGTCAGCGGCAGCTCCTGAAGGGGAATCCCCATGTGTTCGGGGATTCCGCTTCAGGAGTTTCCCCTGATGTCACTGCCCAGATATGGACAGAGACATCAAGCGCTCTGTCCAGGAGCGGAATCCCCGAACACACGGGGATTCCGCTCCTTCAAGGAGCTAAAGTGCGGCTAGCACATAGCAGAGCGGGGAGATACCTCCCCGCTCTGCTATAGTGGCGTCGCTACAGTAGTAGCAGCAGCAGCAGCTGCTGCAGCTGCTAGCGGCGCCATCAAAGGTGTCGCCGGGCCAGGGCGCTTTTAACAAGCAGGAGAAGGGAGCCAGCGCAGCGCTCCCTTCCACCTGCTGTACACCCCGGCCCTGCCACACCGTGTACAGCAATGCCATTCGTCAGAATGGCATCAACTCCTCCTCCTCACATGCACTCTGCGCTGTGAGGAGGAGGAGATAGAGCGCAAGAGCCGGAAAACACATCCCGGTGATGGCCGGGTATTACCCGGCCCCATAGACTTCTATGGGAGCCGGGCGGCCGGGTACCCGGGCGAAAATAGAGCATGTCCTATTTTTTGACGGGCGGTTTTCCCGGCCGTCAAAAAATCGGCCGTGTGAATAGCCCCATTAGGGGTCTATTATTCCTAATGCAGCCGGGTGCCGGCCGATTTATGAACGGCCGGCACCCGGCCGGGAAACCCTGCCGTGTGAATGAGGCCTTACAGTAGCAGCAAAGTGGATGAGATTTTGCAAATCTCAGGCCAACACTGTGGAAAAAAATTGCGGAAAAGTCATGCAGAAAATGTTCTGCAGTGCGACTTTTAAATCCGTAGCATGTAAATTTATTCTGCGTATTCTGTGCAGAGATGCTGCGTGTTTGGCCCATAGACTTCAATAGGGAGCATTAGTTCTGAACTAAAATAAGCTGAGTTGTGTCCAGCATTTAAACAGCGGAAACGTGGTAAAAAACGCTGGAAATCCGCAGATGCACATACTTTGCTATAATCAATGCTTCACACTAAATCCGCAGATAAAGCCATTGTGGAAATCTGCAGCGTTTTCACAGCAATAGGCTGGGTTCACACGTGGCGGAATTTCACTTAAATTCCGCTGCGGACACTCCGCAGCGTTAATCCGCAGCGGAGCCGTTTCTGCATTGACTTCCACTTCTATTTAGAAGTGTTCGTTTAGACGATGCGTAACATTCCGCTGCGGAGCATAGGCTGCGGAGCGGAATTTGGTGTCCGCAGCATGCTCTGTCTGTTGCGGAGCAGTGGCGGACTCATGGCGGAATTTCTCCATTGACTTCAATGGAGATTCTAAGTTCCGCAATGAAGTCCGCAGCTGTCATGCACATGTTATGTGTGCTGCGGATGCGTCTTGCTTTTTTGCCATGACATTTCTTCATTCTGGCTGGACCTATGTATTTCTAGGTCTACAGCCAGACTGAGGAAGTCAATGGGGCTCCCGTAATGACGGGACCGTTGCTAGGAGACGTCTGTAAATAGTCACTGTCCAGGGTGCTGAAAGAGTTAAGCGATCGGCAGTAACTGTTTCTGCACCCTGGATAGTGACTACCGATCACAATATACAGCAACCTGTAAAAAAAATTGAAGTTCATACTTACCGAGAACTCCCTGCTTCTGTCTCCAGTCCAGCTTCCCAGGATGACGTTTCAGTCTAAGTGACGGCTGCAGCCAATCACCAGCCAATCACAGGCTGCAGCCAATCACAGGCCAATCACAGGCCAATCACAAGCTGCAGCCAATCACAGGCTGTAGCCAATCACAGGCCAATCACAGGCTGCAGCGGTCACATGGACTGCCGCATCATCCAGGGAGGTCGGGCTGGATGCCGAAAGAGGGACGTGTCACCAAGACAACAGCCGGTAAGTATGAAATTCGTTTACTTTCACTAGGGAAAGTGCTGTCCCTTCTCTCTATCCTGCACTGATAGGGAGAAGGGAAGCACTTTTCCCGCAGTCCGCATCAATTTACTGCACATTTTGTGCAGATCCGCAGCAGAATCTGCAACGCAGATTCTGTGCGGCATTGATGCGGACAGTTGCGGAGGAAATCCGCCACGTGTGGTCATGCCCATAAGCACAGCACAACACACTATTTGCTGCAGATTTCTGTGATTGCTTTACCTCCGGTTTCTTTTAGAATCCTCCTGCCTGTGGGAACATATACTAAGGCTGGATTCCCTCTCTCTGGTTATCCAGTTGTTCACAGGCAGGTGATATCTCACTTTATCACTAGGGCTAGGTAATATGTGCTGACCACTACTGGTGGAGTAAAAACTAGCGTAGATTGTGCCACACTCAGTGCCCCAGGCCCTAGAAGATAGTGCTCCACACTGTAGATGGTGCTCCACACTGCCCCCAGTATATAGTGCCACACACTGCTCCCTGTAAATATTGCCAGACACTGCTTCCTGTAGATAATACCACAGTGCCCCCTGTAGATAGTGCTAGATGGCTACCCCATAGATAGTGCCACAATGCCCTCTGTAGATAGTGCCACACACTCATTTTTTTACATAGTGCCACAGTGACCACTGTAGATAATGCCACAGTGCCCTCTGTAGATAGTGCCACAGTGCCCTCTGTAGATAGTGCCCCCCCCCCTAGATAGAGCTACACTGCCCCCCTATAGTTAGATTCACAAAGCCTCCCTGTGGATGGTGCCACACAGCCCCCCTGTAGATAGAGCCAGACAGCCCCCCTGTAGATAGTGCCACAGTGCCCTCTGTAGATATTGCCACACACTGCTTTCTGTAGATAATGCCACAGGGACACCATGTACAGTGAAGGAAATAAGTATTTGGTCCCTTGCTGATTTTGTAAGTTTGCCCACTGTCAAAGACATGAACAGTCTAGAATTTTTAGGCTAGGTTAATTTTACCAGTGAGAGATAGATTATATTAAAAAAAAAAAAGAAAATCACATTGTCAAAATTATATATATTTATTTGCATTGTGCACAGAGAAATAAGTATTTGATCCCTTTGGCAAACAAGACTTAATACTTGGTGGCAAAACCCTTGTTGGCAAGCACAGCAGTCAGACGTTTTTGGTAGTTGATGACGAGGTTTGCACACATGTTAGATGGAATTTTGGCCCACTCCTCTTTGCAGATCATCTGTAAATCATTACGATTTCGAGGCTGTCACTTGGCAACTCGGATCTTCAGCTCCCTCCATAAGTTTTCGATGGGATTAAGGTCTGGAGACTGGCTAGGCCACTCCATGACCTTAATGTGCTTCTTTTTGAGCCACTCCTTTGTTGCCTTGGCTGTATGTTTCGGGTCATTGTCATGCTGGAAGACCCAGCCGCGAGCCATTTTTAATGTCCTGGTGGAGGGAAGGAGGTTGTCACTCAGGATTTGACGGTACATGGCTCCATCCATTCTCCCATTGATGCGGTGAAGTAGTCCTGTGCCCTTAGCAGAGAAACACCCCCAAAACATAATGTTTCCACCTCCATGGTTGACAGTGGGGACGGTGTTCTTTGGGTCATAGGCAGCATTTCTCTTCCTCCAAACACGGCGAGTTGAGTTAATGCCAAAGAGCTAAATTTTAGTCTCATCTGACCACAGCACCTTCTCCCAATCACTCTCAGAATCATCCAGATGTTCATTTGCAAACTTCAGATGGGCCTGTTTATTTGCCTTCTTGAGCAGGGGGACATTGCGGGCACTGCAGGATTTTAATCCATTACGGCGTAATGTGTTACCAATGGTTTTCTTGGTGACTGTGGTCCCAGCTGCCTTGAGATCATTAACAAGTTCCCCCCATGTAGTTTTCGGCTGAGCTCTCACCTTCCTCAGGATCAAGGATACCCCACGAGGTGAGATTTTGCATGGAGCCCCAGATCGATGTCGATTGACAGTCATTTTGTATGTCTTACATTTTCTTACTATTGCACCAACAGTTGTCTCCTTCTCACCCAGCGTCTTACTTATGGTTTTCTAGCCCATTCCAGCCTTGTGCAGGTCTATGATCTTGTCCCTGACATCCTTAGAAAGCTCTTTGGTCTTGCCCATGTTGTAGAGGTTAAAGTCAGACGGATTCATTGAGTCTGTGGACAGGAGTCTTTTATACAGGTGACCATTTAAGACAGCTGTCTTTAATGCAGGCACCAAGTTGATTTGGAGTGTGTAACTGGTCTGGAGGAGGCTGAACTCTTAATGGTTGGTAGTGGATCAAATACTTATGTCTCTGTGAACAATGCAAATAAATATATATAATTTTGACTATGTGATTTTCAGGTTTTTTTTTTTTTATATAATCTATCTCTCACTGGTAAGATTAACCTAGCCTAAAAATTCTAGACTGTTCATGACTTTGACAGTGGGCAAACTTACAAAATCAGCAAGGGATCAAATACTTATTTCCTTCACTGTACATAGTGCCACAATGCCCTCTATAGTTAATATCACTTCTCTGTAGATAGTGCCATAGTACCCTCTGTAGATAGTGCCACCAACCCCATCCATAGATAGAGCCACACAGTCCCCTTGTAGTTAGAGTCACACAACCTCCATGTGGATGATGCCAGACAGTCCCCCTGTAGATAGTGCCACACAGCGCTCTGTAGATAATGCCACAGTGCCCTCTGTAGATAATGCTACAATGCCCTCTGTAGATAATGCCACAGTGCCCCTATAGATAGTGCCACTGTGCCCTCTGTAGATAGTGCCACACAGCACCCTGTAGATGGTGCCAAGCAGCCCCCTGTAGATGATGCCAGACAGCCCCCTGTAGATGGTGCCACACAGCATTCTGTGGATAATGCCATATTGCCCTCTGAAGATAATGCAACAGTGCCCTCTGTAGATAGTCCCAAACCCCCTTCATAGATAATGCCACAGCGCCCTCTTTAGATAGTGCCACAGTACCCTCTGTAGATAGTGCCCCCCCCCCCGTAGATAGAGCCACAAAGCCCCCCTGTTGTTAGAGTCACATAGCCTCCCCGTGGATGATGTCACACAGCCCCCCTGTAGATAGTGCCACACAGCCCTCTGTAGATAATGTCTAAGTGCTCTCTGTAGATAATGCCACAGTGCCCTCTATATGTAATGCTACAGTGCCCTCTATAGTTAGTGCCACACACCCCCTGTGGATAGTACCACACACACACCCCCTGTAGATAGTGTCACACACACACACACGCTTGTAGATAATGCCACACACACACACCCTTGTAGATAGTGCCACACATCCTCCCCTGTGGATAGTGCCACACACACCCTAACCTGTAGATAGTTCTACACCCTATCCCTGTAGATAGCTCCATTGGGGCTCCTTCTAGGACAGGGGCCTCAAGCACGCGGCCCGCGGGCCGCATGCGGCCCCTGGGGCTGTCATCTGCGGCCCGCGGGACACAGAGCCGCTAGTATCGGCTCTGCTACGAGACTCTGGAATTCCCTGACATCGCTGTCCACATATGAACAGCGATGTCTGGGGCTTCCCCAGAGCCGGAGTCCCAAGCAGAGCGCTGGTGTTGGCTCTGCTCCTGGACTCTGTGGAATTCCCTGACATCGCTGTCCACATATGAACAGCGATGTCTGGGGCTTCCCCAGAGCCGGAGTCCCGAGCAGAGCGCTGGTGTCGGCTCTGCTCCGGGACTCTGTGGAATTCCCTGACATCGCTGCCCATATATGGACAGTGTGTCAGGGTCTTGCCCAGAGCGGAGCAGAGCGCTGGTGTCGGCTCTGCTCCTGGACTCTGTGGAATTCCCTGACATCGCTGTCCACATATGAACAGCCATGTCTGGGGCTTCCCCAGAGCCGGAATCCCGAGCAGAGCGCTGGTGTCGGCTCTGCTCCGGGACTCTGTGGAACTCCCTGACATCGCTGCCCATATATGGACAGTGTGTCAGGGTCTTCCCCAGAGCGGAGTCCCAAGCAGAGCGCTGGTGTTGGCTCTGCTCCTGGACTCTGTGGAATTCCCTGACATCGCTGTCCACATATGAACAGCGATGTCTGGGGCTTCCCCAGAGCCGGAGTCCCGAGCAGAGCGCTGGTGTCGGCTCTGCTCCGGGACTCTGTGGAATTCCCTGACATCGCTGCCCATATATGGACAGTGTGTCAGGGTCTTGCCCAGAGCGGAGCAGAGCGCTGGGGTCGGCTCTGCTCCTGGACTCTGTGGAATTCCCTGACATCGCTGTCCACATATGAACAGCGATGTCTGGGGCTTCCCCAGAGCCGGAGTCCCGAGCAGAGCGCTGGTGTCGGCTCTGCTCCGGGACTCTGTGGAATTCCCTGACATCGCTGCCCATATATGGACAGTGTGTCAGGGTCTTGCCCAGAGCGGAGCAGAGCGCTGGTGTCGGCTCTGCTCCTGGACTCTGTGGAATTCCCTGACATCGCTGTCCACATATGAACAGCGATGTCTGGGGCTTCCCCAGAGCCGGAATCCCGAGCAGAGCGCTGGTGTCGGCTCTGCTCCGGGACTCTGTGGAATTCCCTGACATCGCTGCCCATATATGGACAGTGTGTCAGGGTCTTCCCCAGAGCGGAGTCCCGGGCAGAGCGCTATTATCGGCTCTGCTCCGGGACTCTGGGGAAGCCTCTGACATCGCTGTCCATACATCAACAATGATGTCAGGGGCTTCCCCAGAGCAGGAGTCCCAGTGATGTCAGGAGCACAGCTGGAGTCCCAGGAAGAGCCTACTAGCGCTCTGTCTGGGACTCCAGCTCTGTGCAAGCCCCTGACATCACTGGGGCAGCCTCTACAGAGGGCACTGGGGCAGCCTCTACAGAGGGCACTGGGGCAGCCTCTACAGAGGGGACTGGGGTAGCCTCTACAGAGGGCACTGGGGCAGCCTCTACAGAGGGCACTTTGGCAGCCTCTACAGAGGGCACTTTGGCAGACTCTACAGAGGGCACTTTGGCAGCCTCTACAGAGGGCACTGTGGCAGCCTCTACAGAGGGCACTGTGGCGTTATCTACAAGTGGGTGTTTGACAGTATCTGAAGAGGACACTGGCATTATCTAGGGGTGTGTTGCATTATCTACAGAGGGCACTGTGGCCTTATCTGCAGCGGGCACTGTGGCCTTATCTACAGAGGGCACTGTGGCCTTATCTAGGGGTGTGTTGCATTATCCACAGAGGGCACTGCGGCAGCATCCACAGAGGGCACTGCAGCACTATCTAAAAAGGGACTGCCCAATCTTGACATGTGTGCTAACTGAGCCGCCGGACTGCATTTAGCGACACTTAAACTGGAAAGCTGGATTGTTGAAATAAGCACGTGGAGAAATATCACAAATTTTAAACCTAGCGCTATTATTATAGTAATGTAGTATTATTATTCTAGTAATATAGTGTTATAGTAGTTCAAATAACTAATTGATTAACAATAATTTTGTATTGTATCAAATTTGAAAGTAATGCGGCCCGTCAATTTCCCATTTTTTCTATATGCGGCCCACTTACCCGGCCGAGTTTGAGACCCCTGTTCTAGGAGTTGAATCCTCAGTCAAAGCATTACCGAGGCTCTGGCCGGGGATTTCTCTACTGGAGGAGCCCCTGACGTCAGAGCCTACCTCTAGGATCAGAATCCCCGGCCAGAGCAATGCTCTGGCCAGGGATTCCACCGTAGAAGGAGCACCTGACGTCTCTGTCCATATATGGATAGTGACGTCATGGAGTTCACCAGGACTGGAATCCTTGGCCAGAGCGTCGGCAATGCTCTGAACAGGGATTCTGCTCCAGGAGTGAATGGAAGAGAAGGAAGCGGATAGTTTTCTGCTCTGCCATAGTATTCACTTGTATCTGTGTCCTGAGGATGCAGATGCAATTGAATATGGTAGTTGCCCGGACACGTTCGGGACACTAATTTGCCGGGACTGTCTGTAAATTCAGGACAGTTCTGGCAAATTCGGGACTGTTGGCAACTATGAGTATGCTATATTGTACACATAAATAGTACCGCTACAACAGACCCCACAAAAAACTGAGACCCTAAACTAGACCCCAAAACGAATTCAAATCCCAGACCAGACCACAAAATTAATTCAAATTCCACAACAAACCCAAAAATTAATCCAGACCTCAGGCCAGACCCCAAAATGAAATCTGACAAGACCCCTAAGTTATTCAAACTTTAGACTAGACCCCAATATTAAAGGGACACCAGACCAAATTTTATACTTAGCCTCCGTGTTTCCAGATTTTCTTCAGCTCTGGATACTGGTGTGCTGGAACCTGATGCCGGAGTTTGTGTGCAACTGCACCCGGAGCTGGATAGGAGCCAGTAGCGAGGAGGGTAAGTATACAGCCCAGCCCATTATATTTGTTTGCCCCTGCTGCACCCTCTCTACATTTTGCACCCTAAACAAGTGCCTTAGTGGCACCCCCTAACCACATTCCTGGTGTACAAGATCCCTTTTTGACTGAGCTTCAATCATCGCCACAGGTCCAACTTCTCTAAATCCTAGAAAACAGTAGTTAATCTAGCCATACATTTCTCATGCATCGGTCACTGCAGGGAAGATGTAGTATTAGATGGCGGCCATTAAAAATTTATGGTCACCTATGTGATGCATGGACAGACTGCATCCCCAAGAAATCCGAAGCAGTTTTGGAGGTGTACCATTTGTTTTCTCTTTTAATTATTGTTTTTAAATTCAGTTTTGTAATCTACTGTTTTTTTGCCACTATTATACTTATTGATGAACACTTTTCTCTATTCATGATAAATATATGTTTACTGACTTTCTTTTGAAAAATTAATAAATTATTGGTAATTTTGACTGGAAATGAACCAAATAGCAGTCTCATACTTGTGCATAGTACAGAACTCTGTATTAACTGATTTCTGATTGCGCTTTTTCTATAACAATAAAATACGTATTCGTTCATGTGCAGCTCCTTCATTCCTTTTCTAGGACATCTGTGCGATGGCCTGTTATACATCTTGCAAACATGGAGCATATTCTTTCAATGTTTCGCTTCGGTACTTTTATCTTTAGAAATATAAATTGATTTTCATATCAGTGACAGACTCTGTGTAATATACAGTATACTGGTGAGAATTTCTAAAATATGTCCTGCTGTGTCTTTTCCGCTAGCTAGCCAGGAATTCAGCTCTGTATGCAGTATTGGATGGGTAGTATCAATGAACTGAAGCTGAATTTTTACTTTGTAAGTTCTGTTATAACACAAAAGCTTATAGAGTCTTAGTAGCATAATGCATCATTTTTTTAAGAATTAACTCCATGCCAGAGTGCTGTACTTGGCTGTCTCTGGCAGCCTCATAAAGAATGAATGCAGTGGCAGCGCACTCCATTCAAACAGGGGGACTTGAAACCCCAATTCTCTTGTTCAATGGGGGTCCCGGCAGCGCGACCCCTAGCAATCAAACACGTATCTCTTATCCTGTGGATAGGTGATAAGTTGTTATGGTAGGATAAACACTTTAATGAACAGAGGTGTCAATATGCTAATACACAGCATATACAGTTAGGTCCAGAATTATTTGGTCAGTGACACAAGTTTTGGCATTTTAGCTGTTTACCAAAAATATTGAATATACAGTTATATAATCAATATGGGCCTAAAGTGCAGACTCTCAGCTTTAATTTGAGAGTTGTCACGATCTGTGGGTGTGCGGACCCACAGGGCCGCACCGCTGTAGCGGGATGGCAGCTGTCCAAACTACAGTGTACCAAGTCAATATATATGGTCCAAGCACAAGGATACCTGTAATAGTCCAGACAGTAGCAACGGCTAGGCACAGATGGGATCCTGACGGCAGGGGATGCAGACGAGACATATGACACCAGACGTGATGTACACAGCAGACATGGCCGATGACAGAACTTGTCTCCAACACTATAGCGGGCACAGGAACAACTACAACACGGGATACAGGATACAGGTAGCAGGGCACGGGAACAAAGGGAACAGGTTAACACTAAGAGAGCATTTGCAAGACTAACAGAGGAATACAAACACCGCTCAGGCAAGGAGTAAGAGGGCAGAGCCCTTCTTATAGTCCAGGGTGATCATCTGCTAATTACTGATTATTTACATGTGCGCGCACTGGCCCCTTAAGACAAAACGTAAAAAGAATGTGTCGCTAGAAAAAAATTTTTTATTTTTTTTAGTTAAACAATTATTATTTGAGTGATTTCACATTGTTTTCATTTTTTTTTTTTTTTCACAAGTCAGGAAATATTATAAATTAGATTCTAAATTATAACATTTCCATGTGCTGGGCACTAGAGGGAGAACTTCCCAAAATTGCAACATGGTCAATGTGGTAAAGCAACCTCATTGCTTAATGCTGCAAATTTGGGGTAGACACACTCGCTCTGGTGTCCTCACACAATCCCCCCTCCCTTATCCTGGCTAGCGCCAGGAGAAGGAGGGGGTTGGATCTTCAAACCTCCTACACTGTGTGCCGCCATTTTCTGAGCGAATGCACAGTGTAGGAGGATTAGATACAGTGCTAAGCAGACAGTATAACACAAACATACACGAACATAATACACACATCACATACACAAACATAACTTACCTGCTCCGGTCCACATGAAAATGGCGCCGGATTTCGCTCTGCTAACGAGATCCATTTTGGTCTGTGTGGGAGCGGCACATTCCCACACAGACGGCGTATGCTGCAGTGAATGGAACGGCTCTCGTTCCCATTCTCTATGGGGATGTATGTGCCGTATTCCATCTCTGTATGTGTCGTTAATCGACACATACAGAGATGAAAAAAAAAATGGCAGCCCCCATAGAGGTCATCAGTACATCATCTGTGGGGTTCCGAAACCCGGGCCCCGCACAGATCAGCTGGTCCGGTGCCTCCGTGCACCGGACGTACATGCCAGAAGCAGTTAGCTCCGGCCACGGAATAGCGGCCGAGCAGCAGTATTGCAGCTCTGCTCCTGTTCAAGTGAATTGGAGCAGACCTGCAGTTCTGCAGCACGGCCACTATACTATGTAAGGAGCCAACTGCTTCCGGGATCCGTACATAGCGTTATGTGCCACAACATCCGGTCCCCGCAGGCCACCGGAGCGGCTTATCGGTGAGGGTTCCGGGAGTCGGACCCGCACCGATGACATACTGATGACCTATCCGTTGGATTGGTCATCAGTTGTCAGAAGGTGGACAACCCCTTTAAGGCAGAACGACCAGAAAAATAAGCAACAATTGAAGACAGCTGCAGTGAAGGCCTTTCAAAGCATCACAAAGGAGGAAACCCAGCGTTTGGTGATGTCCATGGGTTCCAGACTTCAGGCAGTCATTGCCTGCAAAGCATTCTCTTCAAAGTATTTAAAAAAAAAAAAAACATTTTATTTATGGTAATGTTAATTTGTCCAATTACTTTTGAGCCCCTGAAATGAGGAGGCTGTGTAGAAAAATGGTTGCAATTCCTAAATGTTTCACAGGATATTTTTGTTCAACCTGAAAGTTTACACTTCAATTGCATCTCAGTTGTTTCATTTAAAATCCAATGTCGTGGCATACAGAGCCCAAATCATGGAGATTGTGTCACTGTCCAAATAATTCTGGACCTAACGGTACATGATGGTGTGCACTGTCAATATATTGAGGAGGTGCGACCCTAACCCTAAACAGTTAAAGCGTACCTAACTTTTCAGGTGACTTTTCAGAATAAGCTGATATATGTGTGTGCATGAGGAACAACACTATTTCTGGCAATTATATGGCTTGCATGTGGCATTATTTTGCAGTTTCCCATCTGCAGGCTCTGAATTTTAACAGTGAGTAAATGATAAAGTTGTTTTGTATAAGGTATACTATTAGATCAGCATAAGTTGTTTGAAAAGTTAGTGTCCATTTAAATCACTTTAAAGAATACAAATAGGTGAAAAACAGAGTGCACACGCCGACGAAAATATGCAATGTAAACTAAATTTTATTATACCTTAGAAACGACTTCCAAACAAAAATAGGATAAAAACATTTAAAAATCACACAAAGGAAGTCTTTGGCGTGTTCCATGATAAGCACTCCCCCCAATACCCATTCCCATAAATGCACTGGCCTAATTATGAAATAAATTATATTTCATATAATATTTATATACATGTAAATTCATATGTCAGAAATAACTTATAAAAAGAATGGTATATACAAAGAAAACGAAATTCCCTTTATTTGCCTATGGGTCCAAACTAATATAGTGCAAGTGCTAGAAAATTTATAAATAATCAGTAAATAATGAAAAAAAAATAGAAATACCTAATAATAACATAAATAAATTCATCATTATATTCAATGAGTTGTTAAAAAAATTTATTCCATATTCTGAGACTCATACATTTTACATTTTTCTGTCAATTGAGATTGAGTGAGGGCTTGTTTTTTGGTACCTTTTTTAGGGTACACACAATGCTTTTTATTATATTTTTGTGGGAGTTGAAGTGACCAAAAAACAGCAATTCTGGCATCTTTAAATAATTTTTTTTATAGTGTTTGCCTTGAGGGTTAAATATTTTTGTATTGTATTTGTATTTTTTAGTATTGTAATAGTTTGGACTTTTTCATACGAATTATGTTTATTTATTTTTTACCTTACTTTGGGTTTGTTTTGAATTTTTTATATTTTTCTAATATATAAAAAAACTTTTTTAAACTTTTTTATTAGTTCCCCTATGGGACTTGAACTAGCGATTATTGGATCGCTTGCACAATATACTGCAATGCTGTCCTCTGGCAGGGCTTGATAGCAGCAGATGAATGGCAGGCCTTCATTGGGCACCCAGGCTGCCATGACAACCATTGGCACTCCGTGATGGCGTTGCAGGGAAGAGAGGGCGATGGGCTGTTGGAGGACCCTTTTTCTAATGGCTTAGATGGCACAGTCGGTATTGACTGCGGTATCTAAGTGGTTCAACGGTCAGGATCCTGATATTCTGCCTGTTGCAATGAGGTGTTGGCTGCTGTAACATACATTTGGCACCCATTCAGCATGGAGCGTGGACAGCCCGTGAGCCCACTCCATGCTTCCCCTTCCCGGCTGAAACGTAAACCTATGTCAAATGTTGGGAAGAGGTTTTTACAGAATGCGAAGCTGCATTATAATAATATTATAGATTTTTTACACATATATTTGCACGGAAGCCATGAGAAAAAAACACAATAGAGCCACACAATAGAATGGTATGGATGCCATATTTGGGATCCATTAAATTTGTATTAAAAAAAAAAACCAAGAAAAGTACATGATGGCTAAGAGAAGCAGTTTTTACATTTATACAATAATAACTAATCAGTCAGATCAGTCAAATACTCATTTGGAAGATGTATCAAATCTAATGCAAATAAAAAGAGTAGTTGCCCATGTCTACCATTTAGATTCCTTTCATTGGCTCTTTGAAAAATAAAAGCAGTGACCTTATTGGTTGCCAAGGAGAGAGACTCCACGTTTCCTTTGCACCAATTTTGATACATCTTCCCCATTGTGTATAAACATGTAAACATTGATATAAGCCCAAAGGCAGCTAACACGCAGCATGTAATAACGTAATATGCATTTGTTTTGCTTATTGACTTTGTAAGTGGTATTTGAATTGGACTCCAGAGAAGAAGTCCTCGGCATACGTAGATTTGTAGATGTAGATGACCAGAGCAGATTTAGGCAGACAGGATGTGAGAAAGGTAGAACATCACACGGGACAACTTCAGGAACTGGGGGTAGTTGTTGGAATGATGCAGAACAGATTTTGTGAAACATGTAAGTAAATTGAAATTACACAAATACTTCTATGTTGCATTGTGAAATATATTTGGGCACTGCATGGTGGTATTAATTTAGCATTTTATGGCACTTGTATGTATAAAACTATTATGTGGCTACTGTATAGAAATGTTATATGAGCACAGTATGGCATTGCTATGCTGCTACTAAGTAGCCACTGTATGGCAGTATTCGAGTACTGATTGTCACTGCTATTTCAGCATGATGTAAGAGTATTATTTGAGCACTGTGTGTCAGTATTATTTGGGCACTGTATGGTAGTAATATTTAGGCATTAGTTGGCATTATTATTTGGGCACTGTTTTATGTATGTACTGTATGTTGCTATTTCTGTACTGTATGGCATGATTATTTCTATAAATATGAGAACGCACTGATTGTGGGGGAGTTAGCAATTCATTATTTCTCAGTTTGGTGTAGCTAGGGAGGGTCTAAAGTCTATGGGCCTCATTTACCAAATGGTCTAACAGTAAAATTGATGCCTATAGTGACCAATCAGAGCCCAGCTTTCATTTTCCCAGAGCAGTTTAATAAATGAAAGCTGAGCTATGATAGGATTCTATGGGCAACAAAGTCAGTTTTACTTTTATACAGTTTTGAGCAGACTGTATGGAGGGACCAGGGGCGGGCACAGACAGCTGTGCGCCCCTGTGCAAAAACAGTATATGGGGCCCTTTCACACCAATTTCTCATCATAAATCACCCCCTCAGTTCTATCTAACAATTGATCTGTAAGGGTCCTTTCACATGACCATGTGTGCCGCCCAAGTCCTGTCTGTGATCCATGGAAAGTTAGAACATGTTCTATCTTTCCACGGATCGGAGAATCGGATTCGTTATCACGCTCCCGATTCGCCCACTAAAGTGAATGGGTCCATTAAAACTATCGGATGCCACTTGGATGCTGTGAAAATCGGCCCGAGTGGTACTCGGTCTTGTGCAAGCGCCCTAATTGTTAACCATAAAATTAATTGGCTGGTTTAAGGTGACAGTGGGCCTTCTTACCTACTGGGCCCCTGTGCAGCTGCACAGGTTGCATCAATGGTATGTCCACCCCCGCCAGGGACCAGATGGTGGACATGGCCCCTTTCACCACTCTCTGTGCAATACATTGCACAGAAAGGGTGCGGCC
Source organism: Rhinoderma darwinii (assembly GCF_050947455.1). Lineage (NCBI taxonomy): Eukaryota > Metazoa > Chordata > Amphibia > Anura > Rhinodermatidae > Rhinoderma > Rhinoderma darwinii. The sequence goes on from NC_134689.1 coordinate 35,734,261, forward strand.
GTGGTGTCACATACTGTCAGTATAAAACACATATTGAGAAAGCCCTCTTATTCTTCATAAATAAGAGGGCTAGATAAAAAAACAATAGTTTAAAAAAAAATTGCAAAACTGTTTAATAAATATGGCACATGCCTCCTGTGATGGTTATATGGACCCTCTTACCCCAGTTTTCACTCATGAGGACATTGATAGATCTGTCCTAATGTGTTTTATATATTTTTTCTATCCTATTTTTTCAATTTTCTCTAGTTTCTTGCTGGATTTCTACTTTCATTGTTCCATGCTCAGCTGTTTTTTAACACCCACTTAAAATAATTGCATATACCCTCAGTGTTGTTACTATGCCTGAGCGCCAACACATGCAGTGCCATGTAAACAAACTGGCAATAGGTTGCCATAGCAACTGTAAAGAGGACTGCAGACATGAGAGTTGAATATGCAGCTCTTCAGGGTGACTATGCCTCCATTCAGCAGCCTGCATTGATTTGTGAAGCATAAAAACCTATATAAAGATTGACTATTATAGTTCCAGCAAATGCAGAATGAGGCCAGGGATAAATCATACAAACGGGAAGAATGTGTTAATATTCAAGTACAAGAGATCTTTTGTATCAATACCTTCACCTTAATTAGATGCTTACATTATTGGTATCTGTGTCACAGTGAGCTGCATTTTAATGCCGATTTCTGTAGAAGAGGGAATGTAGAAGGCATGTAGTATAAAAATAGTCACTCATTCCTTTATAATAACCAGGGCCTACCAAAAAGGCAGGCAACCTGTGTGGTCGCACTGGGCGCATCAGCCGCTCCTGCTGGGCGCAACAGATGGCAAGGCATTTAAGAATTGTTATTACCATAAATCTTGTATTGCTGTTTTGTTTAGACATATCACTGTTCAGAAGGGTAACAAGTTACAGTTAGGCCTCGCACAGAGCCTTGTTTGCGCTGCGGCACAAACTTTTGCCGACACCTAATGTGGCAGCCTAAGGGCATAGTTGCCAACATTTGACATTTTTTTCCAGGGACACTCAGGGTGTGGCATCTTATGGGGGCGTGACTTATTGGGTGGGTGGGCATGGCTTTCCACAATTTCTGCATACAAATAAACTAAGAAAAATGTATGCACTAGTTTGGCTGACAACTACTATGGCGGCCGGTATCTCTCTCTGGTTATCCACTTATTCACAGGCAGATTATGTCTCACTTTATCACTAGGGCTAGGTGATATGTGGTGACCACTACTGGTAGCGTAAAAACCAGCATAGCTAGTGCCACACCCAGTGCCCTTTGTAGGTGGTGCTCCACACTGCCCCCAGTAGATAGTGCCCCACTGCCTCCAGTAGATATGGTCACACAGTGCTCCCTGTAGATATTTTCACACACTGCTCCCTGTAGATAATGCCAGTGCCCCCTGTAGATAGTGCGACATGGTCCCCCTTTAGATAGTCCCGCAGTGCCCTCTGTAAATAATACCACAGTGCCCTCTGTAGATAATACTGCAGTGCCCTCTTTAGATATTGCCACACAGCAACCTGTAGAAAGTGCCACACAGCGCATCTGTAGATAGTGCCACACAGCCCCCTGTAGATAGCATCACACACAGCCCCCTGTAGATAGTGTCACAGAGGCTCCCTGTAGATATTTCCACACAGCTCCATGTAGATGATGCCACACAGCCCCCTGTAGATAGTGCCACACAGCCCCCCTGTAGATAGAGCCACACAGTTCCCTGTAGATAGAGCCACACAGCTCCCCTGCAGATAAAGCCACACAGCGTCCTGTAGATGATGCCACACAGCCTCCCGTAGATTATGCCACACAGCCCCCCTGTAGATGCCACACAGCCCCCTGTATATGATGCCACACAGCCCCCCTGTAAATGATACCACACAGCCCCCTGTAGATGATGCCACACAGCCCCCCTGTAGATGTGCCACACACACCTCCCTGTAGATAGTGCCATAAAGCCCACCTGTAGATAGTGCCACACACCTCCCTGTAGATAGTGCCACATACTCCAGCCGGAGGTAGCGCCACACCACCACCCCACCACCCTGTAGATAAAGCCATTGTGGCTCCCTCTAGCAGGGGAATAACTAGCCAGAGCGTTACCATCGCTCTGGTCAGGGGGGATTCCGCTGCAGGAGGAATATGGACAGTGAAGTCAGGGGCTCCATCTATGAGCCGAAACAGTAATTTTCCGGGACTGTCTCTGTAAATTTGGGACAGTCACGGCAAATTCGGGACTGCTGCAAGTATATAAGGAGATACGCAGGGCACCCCTGCGACCGCAATTATTACGCCACTGTCACTGTTATTTGATTACTTTATTTATAGAACTGCTATTTGATTACTGTATGTTGGTATAATTTGAGCTCTGTATGGTGGTATTTACTGTACAGTATATTATTTTTGCAGTGTATGGTGGTGGCAATACTGTATAATGTTGCCATTTAGGCAACTATGTAGGTTATTTGGTCAAGGTATGGCACTATTAGGGCACTATAGTGTATGCCACTTATAATTAGTCACTGTTTGGTATGGTTTGTTTGTTTGTACAATTTATGACAATACACCATATGGGAAGTCTGCAACAGAAGGTATCCCGCTATCAGTGTGTGAAGAGTGGGAGAAGAGGGTTGCATTGACAATCCAACACAATGGGCAGCACTTTGAACACATTTTATAAGTGGTCAGAAACTTGTAAATAACTCATGAAAGAATAAAGTAACATTAAAACCAAGCACACCATTGTTTTTCTTGTGAAATTCTCGATAAGTTTGATGTGTCACATGACCCTCTTCCCATTGAAAAAACTAAAGTTGGATACAAAATGGCCGACTTCAAAATGGCCGTCATGGTCAACACCCAGCTTGAAAAGTTTCCCCCCTCCCATATACTAATGTGCCACAAACAGGAAGTTAATATCACCAACCATTCCCATTTTATTTAGGTGTATCCATATAAATGGCCCACCCTGTTGATTTTATTAGAATTGGGCCACGAAAATTAAGAAAAAATATTTTTCAATTCCACAACTAATTCAGGAGAAAAAGACACACCAAAATTTGTTACACAATTTCTCCTGAGTAAGGAAATATTCAACATGTGGTTGTAAACTGCAATATAGACACACAGCAAGGCTCTAAATGGCTCTAATTTTTGGAGTGAAGACTTTCCAAAATAGTTTTTTGACACCATTTTGCATTGCGCTGAGCAGGGCCGGCCTTAGGATAGATGGCGCCCCGTGCGAAATGATCTTTTGGCGCCCCACCCATCATTAAAAAAAATGCCCCATAAAAAAATTATAATGACCCTTTATAATATTTAATAATATAATACTGTATATTACAACTCCTTCAAGGACACAGTATTTTGTCTTCTGATTGTGCCCACAGTATTATGCCCCCTGTAGTACCCCTACACAGTATAATGTTATACTACGCTTAGTGGCCCCCACACAGTATAGTGCCCCCTGTAGATTTTGCCATACAGCCTCCCTGTAGACAGTGCCATAATCCCCCACCTCCTCCTTGTAGATCGTGCCATACAGCCCCCTCCACCTCCCCCTTGTAGACAGTGCCATACAGTCCCCCACCTCCCCCTTGTAGACAGTGCCCCCAAACAAAAACAAAAATTGTACTCACCTAGGCCCCATTCCCATGATGAACTGAGCTGCTCCATGACGGGACCCTGTAGCCTGGTACAGAGTTTCCCAACCTTTTCAGACTCGAGGCTGCACTGGAAAAGTAAAATTTCCTCAGGGCACCCCTACCAATTTTTTTATGAGAAAGTCAGAAAATGGCTAAAAAAAAAAAGAGCACTACACTCCTAGGGTATGCGTTTTTTTGTAAGCCAAAATAAATCTGCCTCAAAATTCCTTCAGGAACTGACAGCGTTGTTTGACCTTTTTTTTGTGTTTTTTCTTAAGCTGTTGAATCGAATGCAAAAGACGCAGGGAAAAAAAGCTCCAAACGGGCGCCGCAGGTATTTTCTGGCTCCTATTAATTTCAATTGGAGGTCAGAGGCGGAAACCACTTGAAGACCATCAGCCCCCACTCACAGTAAAATGACCATCAGCCCGCCACTCCCAGTAAAATGACCATCAGCCCCCCACTCACAGTAAAATGACCATCAGCCCACCACACACAGATTCCCCCTGTAGGTAGCGCCACACAACCCCTTGTAGGTAGCACCACACAGCCCCCTTATAGGTAGCACCACACAGCCCCCTTGAAGGCAGCGCCAGACAGCCCTCTTGTAGGTAGCGCCACACAGCCCCCTTGTAGGTAGCACCACACAGTCCCCTTGAAGATAGCGCCACACAGCCTCCTTGTAGATAGTGCCACACAGCCCCCTGTAGGGAGCGCCACACAGCCCCCTGGTAGGGAGCACCACACAGCCCCCTTGTATGTAGCGCCAGACAGCCCCCTTGTAGGTAGCACCACACAGCCCCCTTGTAGGTAGCGCCACACAGCCCCCTTGTAGATACCGCCACACAGCCCCCTGGTAGGGAGCGCCACACAGCCCCCTGGTTGGGAGTGCCACACAGCCCCCAGGATGGTAGTGCCACACAGCTCCCTGGTTGGTAGTGCGACACAGCCCCCTGATTTGTAGTGCCACACAGCAAATAGCCCCCTGGTTGGTAGTGCCACACAACACACAGAACCCTGGTTGGTAGTGCCACACAGCCCACAGCCCCCTGGTAGGTAGTGCCACACAGCCCACAGCCCCCTTGTAGATAGCAACCATATATGGACAGTGACATCAGGGGAAACTCTTGAAGCGGAATCCCCGTCCACAGCATTGCCGATGCTGTGACCAGGGATTCCACTCCAGAAGAAGCTCCTGTCGTCTGTGTCCATTTATGGACAGTGACGTCTTTGGCTTCTCCTGGAGTGGAATCCCCGGTCACAGCGTCTGCAACACTGTGGACGGGGATTTCGCTGCAGGAGTTTTCCCTGATGTCACTGTCCATATATGGACAGAGACATCAAGGAGCGCTCCAGGAGCGGAATCCCCGGCCACACGGGGATTCCGCTTCTTCAGGGAGCTACAGTGGCGCTAGTAGATAGCAGAGCAGGGAGATACCTCCCTACTCTGCTATAGTGCCGTCACTACCGGTGTATCAGCCGCAGAGGCTGCTAGCGGCGCCACTGCCCGGTGTCGCCGCTAGCGGCCACTGTGGCTGCTAGAGCGGTACCGATGGCCACTAAGTGAAGAAGCGCCCGGGCGGAAAGGCGACTGCTGAGTCGCCGGGCCCAGGCGCCTCTGAAACAAGCAGGGGAAGGGAGCCAGCGCAGCGCCCCCTTCCACCTGCTGGAGTGATGTGCCCTGTGCGAAGGCACAGGTCACACACCCCTAAGGCCGGCCCTGGTCGCTGAGGTACCAGTACAATGGAAACCCGCAAGAAGTGACCCCATTTGGGAAACTAAACCCATATAAGGAATTTATCATGAGGTGTAGGGAGCATTTTGACCCCACACGTTTTGCAGAAATAAGTACACATTGGAAATTGCAGATTCAAAATCGCCATTTTTCCACAGATATCCCATTTCAGTGCTCAATATGTTGTGCTCCGCTTGTACCACTGGGGACACACTCCTGATAAATTGTTAAATGGGTCCTCCGGAGTACAGTAATACCCCATATGTGGTCATAAACTGCTCTTTGCGAGGCTCGGAAAGGAGCGCCATTTGGCTTTTGGAGCGCAGATTTTGCTTGGTAGTAGTTTTGTTTAGGGTTTTACCGGTGTTTCAGTTTATAATGTGGGAGCATATTTAAGCTTAGTGGAGTATATCAGCGTATAATAATGGGCTATATAAATGCTAAAATTAATTATCCATGGATAGTGATATACGCTTTTAACCAATCCTTTATGCACAGGCCAGTTTTTTGGGGGCAGGAGTCGCACTTATAAAGAGTGTCCGTGTTATTGTACAAAACTTCCGCACTCCATCATTGCCTAATCTTTGACTTGTTCACTAGCCTCAGATGCAGCACAAGACCCCAAAATGTCATAGTTTCCACTGCATTTATGGGGTCTACCTGTGGGGCCTAGCAAATAATGACGTAGGGTGAGGAACTGCTGTACATATAATTAGTCTGGGCCGTCGTTTTGCATCATTGCGTTCTGAGAGTCAAAACTTTTTATTTTCTGTTAACGAGCTGTGTGAGGGCTTGATTTTCATGGGACGAGCTGTTGTTTTTATTAGCATCATTTTGGGGTTCATGCGATTTTTTGATTAGTTTTTATAAAAAAAAATTGGGAGGTGAGGAGACAAAAAACACTGAAATTCTGTCACTGGTTTTTTTTTTTATCAAATCTGTTTTTATTAGTATAAAAGTACAAATTACAATACAAAACTGACACTACAGTTACCTGTGTCATACAAAAAACATTGAATTATTGTCGTTCAGTTGGACTTTTTTAACATGTGCTAGCTGAAAGGAAAAGGTAAATAAAAAGAGAAAAGAAAAAATACATTTCCGATGTGAGCAGTGACTTCCACTTGTATCTAACACATGGCTAAACATGAATTTCTAAGAAACGTCAACGATGTGTTTCGATTTAATCAATGTATTAACACCTTTCGCCAATCTTTAGTGATAAATCCATACGACTGCAGTAATTTCGATTAATACCACATAACCTGTGATTTTTGGGTAACATGAGGTAAGACAGAATGGAACGGTAGGGAAGGGTAATACAAGGGGGATAGTTATGGGTAAGGATGTGAATAGGATTACAGCAATACCTCACAATAAAAAATCAGAAACTTAGGAAATTATTCTCATTAGATCATCTCTATGTTGCAACCAAGGAGACCATATTTTCACAAACTTCTCGTAAGTATCTTCCACTCTGTTAGAAAGTTCTTCCATGCGACATATCTGACTAACTTTGTCTATCCATTGACTTACGGAAGGAGCAGTAGGTTGTAGCCAGTTCAAAGGAATTAACATTTTTGCTGCCGCTAACAGATGCGTATGTAAGTACTTTTTGGACATAGTCATAGAATTTGAAGGGAGCCCCAACGCTATGTTCTCTAACGATAGAACTACATCTGTATTACATATCAAGTTAATGTTTCTTTCTATTTGTGACCAAAAGGGTCTAACCTGAAGGCAAGTCCACCAGATATGTGACAAAGAACCCTCCTGTGACTTACATCTCCAGCATAGAGCATTTGGGGCAAAACCCATACGATAAAGATTTTGCGGAGTTTTGTACCATCTGGTGAGCAATTTATAATGGTTCTCCTGTAGTTTTACACACCTAGAGAATCCATGTGAGTTGCACATTACCGTATTCCTCTCCTGATCCGACAGCCGCAGTCCGAGCTCCGCTTCCCACGACGCTATGAAGGATGGCAAGTCCCTCCCTTCCATTGCTGAAAGTTGGTGATAGATCTTAGACATTTTATGTTTATTCCCTCTATGAGTAGCTAGGAGCTTCTCAAACCATGTGAGCTCTCTAGTTGTCTTGTAATCCTTTAAAAATTTAGTACATGCTATTTGTATGTGATGAATCTGAAGAAAATTAAGCTTCAAAGCCTCACCATGCATCATAGACTGGATCTCCTCTGCTGTAGGTACTCTATTGTCTAACATAAAGTCTCTAATCTGAATTCCTGCAAAACATTTCCATAGGTCTGAGCTATATCCGCTCCCCAATTTAATAAGTTTAGGTAATGCCGCTACTGGAAGTATTGGTGACGGTTGAGGTAACACCTTCTCTGTCAAGCCCACCTTAGCCCAGACCGCTAAAGTGCCTTTCATTAAAGGATTTCTCATAGCTCCTATGTCTTGTTGGCTCGGCACCCAAAGAACTCCTAATGGATTATCTAATCCGCCTACTGCGTCCCTAGATAGCCCTCCCTGCTCCTCCGACTCTGCTGCCAAATCTAACCATCTTTGTATATGTATAGCTTTGTAGTAACCCTCTATATCTGGAAGTCCCATTCCTCCTTGACGTTTGCTCCTTGTGAGATTGCGGTATGATATCCTCGGCCTTCTTTGTTTCCACAAATATTTTGAGAACATTTGTTGTACTATCCTGAAGAAAGTTCTTGGTAAGAGAATTGGAACCATATTCATAATGTAAAGCACCACAGGTAGGATATAGGTCTGTAGCAGATTCCTTCTGCCCATCCACGATATGTATGGAATATTGTAGGCAGAAAGAAGTTCTTTTATCTTCCGAAGGAGCGGTTGATAATTTAATTTGTATAGTGCATTTAGATCTGCGGGTAGTTGAATACCTAAGTATTTCACAGATTCCGAGGGCCATTGGAATTCAGAAGCTGAAGCCAATCCCCTCACCCGTCTCTGCGGTAGGGTTACATTAAGAATTTCCGACTTAGTATAGTTTACCTTGAAATTAGACACCATTCCATAGCTATGAAAGGTTTCTAAAATAACTGGGATAGCGCTCTCTGGATTTGTGATGGTAAGTAGCATATCATCAGCAAATGCGTGAACCAAGTGTATTTTTGAGTTTATATTTAAGCCTTCAATTCGTGTATCCTGCCTCAAGGCCTGCAAGAGAGTCTCCAGAGTCAGGATAAATAAAGACGGTGAGAGGGGGCATCCCTGTCTTGTGCCATTCCCAATTGAGAAGGAGGGAGACAAAACCCCATTCACCCGTATCTTCGCCGATGGCTTGCTATATAGCGTAAGGATCGCTTTGATAAATGGTTCTGGGAATCCAAATTTAGCTAACGTAGCTGTCATAAAGTCCCATGCCACTCTATCAAATGCCTTCTCTGCATCTGTACCTATGAGCACCAGGGATGTTTTTGAATCATGTGCTTTCTGTATGCAATTCATCAGGCGAATGGAGTTATGTCTACCCTCCCTCCCTGGCACAAAGCCTTTCTGATCCAAATGCACTAAAGTATTTAGGAACTTTCTTACTCGCGTGGAGAGTAATTTAGCCCATATTTTAAGGTCCAGGTTTAAAAGAGATATAGGCCTATAACTAGAACATAAGAGGGGATCTTTTCCTTCCTTAGGCAGTATCGTGATATACGCTTCAAGTGACTGTGCTGTTAATTTATTTCCTTTTAGCAACTCATTATAAGCTTTGACCAAAGGAGGTAATAATATATCTTTAAATTTTTTATAATATTTGATAGTTAGCCCGTCTGGCCCTGGGCTCTTCCCTGAGGGAAATGAATATAACACTTTTGACACCTCCGCCAAAGTAACCGGAGTCATAAGTTCCTCCGCATCTGCAGCCGAGATTGTAGGTAATGTTAATGGCCTCAAAAAATCTTCAATCTGCATAGATCTGGAGATATCTGAGTTCAAGGAAGGGACCGGGATATTGTATAAACTCGAGTAGTATTCACTAAAAACTCCTGCAATGTCCTCAGTATTCGTGTATGTATTTCCTTCTGATGTTTTAATCCTATGAATAAAGGCCTTTTCTTTTTTCTTTTTGATCAGTGCCGTCATTAACTTTCCCCCCTTATCCCCGTGCGCGTATAACTTCTGGTGATAGTGCACCATATTAGCTGCCAGCTTTTTGTTCAAGGAATCTTTTAAATTATTCCGAAGAATTTGCAATTCCGATTGTAGCTTTTTGGTTGGGGTATTTTTGTGTATCTTTTCCGTCTCTGCAATTTGCGATAGCAACAATAATATTCCTTTCTCCCTCTCTCTCTTTACTTTAGTTCCTAATGAGATTAATATGCCCCTGATATATGTCTTATGCGCTTCCCATACTATCGTGCCCGACACGTCGTCTGTGGTATTGATTTCAAAGTATGTTTGTAATGACTCGGTCAATGTCTTGGACAAATCCGGTAAATCCAATAGGGCTTCATTTAGCCTCCATGTCCACTGTCTAGGAGACAGCTCAGCTACCTTCAACGTAATAAATGTTGGTGCATGATCTGAGACCGTAATTTGTCCAATACTGGCCGACTCCAGTGATGATATAAAATGTGCATGTATAAGCAGGTAATCCAGTCTCTGATGGGAACGGTGAGGGTGAGAAAAAAAAGTATAATCTTTTTGTGTAGTATGCAGAATTCTCCATGAGTCATGTAAGTTAAATTCTTGTAACTTATTTAAAAGCTTCCGTCTACCAATCTGTGGAATGGTTGACTTTTGTGTTGAAGAGTCTAGCTCTGGATTAATAGTTAAATTTAGATCTCCCCCAATAATAATAGGGCCTTCTGCAAAAGCTCTCAATTCTTCCAAAGTGTGAAGTAACCATGGAACCTGAGATTTGTTGGGAACATACACATTCGCTAATGTGCATGTGAGTGCCCCCAATTTACCTTTGATAAATAAAGCTCTGCCATCCTTCGCATCATGCCTCGCCAGGAGTACAAACGGTAGGTCTCTATGTAGCGCTATGGAGACTCCTCGAACTGCAGAGCCCGAACTGCAGCTATGGAACCACGAAGAAAAATAGTTAGTAGGTAATTTAGGTATTTTTTCAGCCTTAAAATGTGTTTCCTGTATAAAGGCTACAGATACTTGCTCCCTTTTTAACAGCGTTATTATCTGGTTCCTTTTCTGAGGCGAGTTCAGCCCATTTGTGTTATAAGTCGCTAGCTTTATTGTCGCCATTTTTGTAGAGTATGTATTAAGCTATTCATTTTGCTAAGGTATTGTTTGACATGTATTTGGGTAGATAAAAACAATCGACGGGGTAGGAGCAGGACAAGAGGAAAGAGGGGGAGGAAAACAAACAACAAAACAGACCTACAAACAAGCAATAAGTGTCCAGGCACTATGTAACTTCCGCTCATACATGGCCAACTGGGCTGCATATACAAAACACCACTTAATAGGTGTAGTAGAAATCCCACTACCCACCTACTTCTATCACCATAGCATCGTTGCATACGGAGATAGGGGAGGGAAAAATTCCTGAGCCGAGGCCAGGCTCAGATCCATAGTGTATTCTCACTTTAGGAGAGATCAAATAGTAAAAATTAACATATTATCTATAACAATAGCATTGGAAGGAAATAACCTTCCCTTACAGGCACTTATCGTAGAATGTCTGTCTTATGTGAATAACTGCCGGTCACTACCCACATTACTTCTGAGATGATATATTAACCATTAACATACTTGGCCCTTTTGTCCAAGTAGTATTATCTCAGAACGTACATACTAAACCACATACCTAACTATATTCCATTAGCTGGAGTTGCATATCGTACGTATCAGGTGGCCTAGCTGCTTCAAGTTGTTGTTCTGGGTAGCTCCTTATCATAGTACATATATAGAGGTCTACATATCCTCTTCACCCCTCTAGTACCGTAAAACATGTAGGCCTCTATCCACATAGCCAGAAACCTCAAATTATCATATTATCTATTAGTCACAATAATGTACCCTATAAAACATTCCAAACAGTAGAATTTTAAGATTAGCAGTTAGAGACATCAATAATTGAAACATAAACAGCATAGCTCACGAACAAGACTGGACAGTTCAAGGTACATCCTCCTCCATGACTTCTGCCCTTTGCTTCTTTCCGCGTGGCGTTCTGTGTTTGGAGTACACAGACCAAGGTTCCATCTTTGGCAGATCTGGTAGCGTGATGTCGGTCTGAGCTGGTAACCAGTTCTGTATCGGAATCGGGCGTATACCCAATCTTTCCCATGCTTCTTCCAGATCGTTCGGAGTATGGATCAAGATCCTCTTCCCCTCCTTAATGATCGCCAACCCGAAGGGAAAAAGCCATGTGTAAGGTAAATTAATTTCCCGGAGTTTCGCCAGCAATGGTCTCATGATGCGCCTCTTTGCGAGTGTAGATGCCGCTATATCTTGATATAGCTGTAGTGTAGAGCCTTCAAATGTAACCTTTTGCTGTTCTCTGTTAGCCGTTAATATAGCTGCCGTATCCACGTAGCTTAGCAGACCACAGATGACATCTCTTGGTGTTTCTGTCGGCTTAGGCTTAGGTCTAAGGGCCCTATGGATCCGTTCGATCACCACCTTTTCCGCCCTCTCTTCTCCCAGCAAGACTGCAAATATTTGCCGCGCAATTGCAGGCAATGCCTCAGCTGCGTACGATTCAGCCAGGCCTTTCAGCCTGATATTTTTCCTACGGCTTCTATTCTCCATGTCCTCAATCATAGTCAGTGCCCTGTTCATTTGCGACTCCTGAACTTGCAACTTGTGCCCCACTGAGTCCGCATGGTTTACTGTGTCTGATAATGCCGATTCAAGCACTTCTAATCTGTGCCCCATACGCTTAAAATCTGACCTGAATTCTGTGATCTCCTTCATAACCGGCATTATGGCTTGTTGTAGGGTTTTCTTCAGGAACGATTTAGTTATTCCTCCTGTGTCTGAAATCGCTGCAGCAGCACCGCACATGCTGTCAGCATCTGAGTCCTCAGATGCAGGGTACGGCGCCATTTTGGAAGCTCCAGCCGCCGTTTGCAAATCCCGTTTCTGCAGGAATTTATCCAGATCAGCTTGCTGTTTTTGCGCTCCCGGAGTGCTCAATGTGTCCCTGAGTTTGTCCTTTCCCGTCTTCACCATTTTTAGTATGAATGTGCCTCTTATTCGTTCTGGATCTGAGCCGGCTTGTGAGGAGCACTTTCTTATGCTTCCATCACGTTCAGCGGTCAGGCTCCGCCCCTGTCACTGGTTTTTATACATTCTTTACAGCGTTCACCGTGTAGTATCAACAACATGTTTACTCTATTCTCTGGTTTGATACGATTACAGCAATACCAAATTTATGTCGTTTTTAAATGTTTTACTAGGTCTACACAATAAAAACACTTTTTTTTCAAATAAAATAATGTCTTAGTGTCATCGTATTCTGAGAACCATAATTTATTTTTGTTGTTGTTGACGGAGCGGAGTGAGTGCTTGGTTTTTGCGTGACAAACTGTCGTTTTTGTTGGTACCATTTTGGGACTTTTTGATAAATTTTTATTCTATTTTTTTTTTAAACATTGTGACCAAAAAAGCAAATTCTGCCATTGTTTTTTTTGTTTTTTTTTATGGTATTCACTGTGCGGGATAAATAATAAAATATTTTTAAAGTCAGGCCGATACGTACGCGGCGATACCTATTATGTATAGTTTTTTTTAAAAAATTATTTTTTCCCAATTACAAAGTACTTGATCAGGGAAACAGGGCGATTCTTTTTTTTTATCACGTAAAACTTCTATTTATTTTTTTTTAATTTTTTTTTACACTTACTAGGTTACTTAAAAGACCTGATCTTCTGATGTAGTGCAGTGTATTGTAACTGTCATATTTCAACTGACCGTTAACCTATTAGGTCCTGCATTGGGCTGGAACCTAATAGGCTTCCATAGATGGCTGACCAGGAGGCCCAGGCTTCCTGGTTGCCATAGCAACCATCGGCACCCTGCGGTGGGCCGATGGGGTACAGAGGAAGCCCCCTTCCTCTGTGTCAATCACCTAAATGCCGCTGATCGCAAGTGACAGCGATATTTAAGGGGTTAATCGCCGGCGATCGGAGATAACTGCGATCGCCGCTGTTGCAGTGGGATGTCTGCTGTAAATTAGAGCCGGCACCTGCTGCGGATGGCGCGGGCACAGGAGCTGTGCCCGCGCCATCCGCAGCAGGTGCCGGCTCTAATTTCATCCTTCATCCTTAGGACGTTACTTTATGCCCATTTGTGGTGGGGATTGTGTGGGGATGCTGTGATCCAGTCCAGTGTGACAGTCTTCTCTCTCCTCCGAACTCACACTGACAGGAGGCAGGGGGAGAGAGAAGGTTAGATACGAATCAGACCCTGGGAAAGTTTGTTACAACAAACATTCCCTGTGGTCGCTATGATTGGTTATCGTAGCGATCACATGATTGAGACCTGAACCAATCAGGTCCTGCTGAGAGCACCTGGACTAGAGGCTGATAGCAACAGCCCATTCCGGGTGCTAGACACACTCTGGGGGCGCTACACAAAGCCCAGGAAGCGCCAACGTTAATTTACTGCTGTTGGTCGGGAAGCAGCTAAAGGGTTGTGTACACATTAGGATATTTCTTTTTTTTTTTAATTAATAAATAAATAAAAAGAATTTAAACTAATTTAAAAAAAAAGAGAGTGTAATGATGGGGTAGGGAGACAGACAGGTGAGCCCTAATCTACCCGCCATTCAGTCCCTGCCTACTTGCAACGGCCCGTCCTAGGCGATGGCGTACAACTGGGTGACGGTCCCTACTCTCACTATGTGCACGACAGACAGACAGACAAGGCTACAAAGAAGCTAAGGGAAAAGGGGCAGATACTGCACAAGAGTAGTGAACGAGCCGAGTCAAACCAGGAGTGTACGAGGTACCAAACGTAGAGCAAGAGAGTAGTCAGTAAAGCCAGGGTCAGTATGAAGCAGAGGACAAATAGTACAAGCAGCAGAAGCAGAGCCAGGAAACCAGCAGAATCACAGGCAAAGGAGAAGCAGGAAACGAAGGTATAAATAGACAGAGGGCGGGAGCTAGCTCAGTCTGGCCAGGCTGTGATAGGCTCACCCACTTCTCAGCCTCCTAGCCCGAGTGGTAGATGATCGAGTCACTCTATCAGACTTAGGAGCAGGTGCAGACTGAGTAACCACGGGCGTCGACACAGAAGCTGTGTCTGGCAGATCCTTTACAGAGAGAATTTCAACGCTTCACACTAAAGTCATGGCTTCTGTTCCCTAACAAAGCCATGATAGTTTTGATGGGTTGTTTTTTTTTAATCCAAACAAATCCTGACTCACAATTTTTGAGAGCAAGAACAGTGGTACAAACTATATTATTCTTTCTGTGAATAATACTGGAACCAAGAAAGCAACTAACGCCAGGGTGAACCGATCCTTCGGAAAAAAAAATTATTCTATTATTTTACAGGAGTTTTTTTTTTAAATGTCCAAATCCTAGATAACTCTAATGATAAATACAAGTATGAATATGGTAATCCATAAGGAAGTATTTACATGCGACAGATTTGCTGCAGAGAATGCTGAATGGGACTACAAAATCCATGCACATGCTGCAGGAACAACCCTATTCTGATAAATGGAATGGATTTTTCAGTGGCAGAACTGAAAAATCCACATGCTGCAGAATTTTTTTTATTAATCTGCAGCATGTGAATATACCCTTAAGATTAGTCTGTAGAGAGACTGCTTGCAGCACTAACCACATATGGATGTTTAGCGTATAAGATCAATAAATCGCAGCAAATGAAAATAGATCAACAACAATAAAAGGTTTCACCTTTGTAAAACCTTTGTGATGCTGTCCAACTGAGATGCCTCCTGGTTGGCTCAGAGTTCTGCCAGCTTCTGATGTGGTAGCAGCACTGGCGCAGGAATCTTAAAAATAAGGCCAAAAAAAATGTATTCAGAACTCCTGGGGTCTAAAAACCATTACTGAGCGGGTAACCGGGTGAGAAGGCCGGAAAAAGGGTAACTCTCAGCGGTAAATGCGAGATTTTTAAAAGAGGGTTTCCAAATGCATCCTTTTTAACACGTTATTTTAGCCACGCTCCTGCTACCCTCTGGTTTTAACACTTTGAATATTGGTCTGTATTTATCCACCAGCCTAGCCCTTTAAATTAAATACTCTAGCATAAAGGGCTAAGCTACTCGATATGTACTTACCACTACTCGTAGCAAAAACAACAGCGTAGATAGTGCCACACTTAGTGCCCCTGTAGATAGTGCCCCTGTAGATAATGCCACACTGCCCACTGTAGATGGTGCCACAGTGCCCATGTAGATAGTGCCACAAACTGCCCCCTGTAGATCATGCCACACACTACCCCTGTAGATAGTGCCACAGTGCCCATGTAGATAGTGCCACACACTGCCCCCTGTAGGTAGTTTCACAGTGCCCCTGTAGATAATGCCACAGATGTAGATAGTGGCACAGTGCTCCCTATAGATGACCAGGCCTGCTCCAGCGGAACGATTTTTAGTTTGTTTATACTGTAGGGTATTCCCACCAAAAGAATAATTTTTCATATTACAGAACTTTGAAAAATATTAATGTTAGCCATTGAAAATAATGATTAAGTGTGCATGTCCCAAGATAAAGCACAGTGTAATACCCCCTATTCTTACCATTGTTTTATAGTTGGTGCCATGTGATATACGTTCTCCTGTAGTTTATCTTCATCCAGGACCAACATGCACAGTTCCTCCTTTTTGCGCCTTATAGCAGCTAACAGTGGCATAGCTTTATGAGTTGCAGCGGTTGCAATTGCGACCTGGCACCGAAGCCAAGGTGACCACGGCCCCCCGCACCACATCTATTCAGTTACTATAGTAACTGGGGCCTATATAATAAACTACACGGGCCCATTACTATAGTAACAGTAAACTTACCCTCCTCGCTTCCGGACACAACGCTGGTCTGTACGTCTTTCAGCATCATTAGGTCACGATGCACACAACGGGCATCAGCACCAACTCTAAATACAGCCCTGCCTGTATCTAAGTCTATCATGTGTGATACTGTCTGCTGGGCCCTGTATTTAAGCCTATCATGTGTGACACTGTCCGCTGGGTCCTATATCTAAGCCTATTATACGGTCAAGGAGGACACAGCCCCACAGAGACTCTTCAGCAGTGTAAAAAAGTTGCTGTATGTTTATTCAGACAGGTACATAAAAAAAGTGCATACAAAGCTGCACCGTTTTTGTAGGCAAACCCACCAAGAATATAAGTGATTGTAGATAGTGGCTTTATATACCCCACACCCTACATCCAGCGATCACAACACATGTGCGGATGAGTCACCATTAGTATCTTAGCAACCCCAGTAAACATCCCATCCACTGGGGTATACTTCTTCCAAACTCCACATTTATTCATTTCTATCACATAGATAATAGACAATAGTGAATATTGGGCATCCACAAACCCCACCGCAACCGCTAAGTATACCGATCCATGGCCGCTAAGGATATTCATAAAAATAACATATTTTCTATTTCGCGTCTAAACAATGCCATTGCGCCTGTCTGCAATACAGAAGCCAGAGGGGCTTCAATACCTCAATAACATGGCGGCTGTCAATCCTAGTGCGCATGCGTCGGATAACCGTGCATACACAATAGTGACCGATTACGCTAAAGACTCACGGAGCACGGAGTCATAGCTCCCTGGTTCAATTACCTCATATGTGCATGCGCCAGCGTTCATCCACTGCTCAGTACAACGCACCAGGCATCCACCGCTCCACCAATACAGAATACATAACGATGGTATAGTAGTGTAGAGAAGTATTCGGCACACAGACAAATATGATTCAAAAAAATTATTTCGTTTTATTTGTATTGTATTCAAATGCCATGGGCGGAGTGCGTGCAACGTTTCGGTCCTAGAAGACCTTCGTCAGGCACTAAAGGTGTACAAAATTTTACACATAAATATCTAGGCATCATTTTTACACAATATGTATATCATATCTCATAACATAAATAGCAATTTCTCGAGACAAGAGAAAAGTAAATAATATGGTATAGTAGTAACATCACAAATAGTCCAAACATGGTCCAGCACAATGGTAGATAACAAAACAAATATATTATGTATACAGTCAAGTAAATGTGAACAGCGGTCTATGCAGACCGTAACAAGGACATAAAATCCATATAGACAATTTAACTGTGAATAAATCCAATCTCATTTTCTGATCCATTTCAGCGGTTTGGGTAGGTTTGTGTGCGTCCTGATAGATAAGTTGCTGTAAAAAAAACACATACAAAGGGTGTTATATAAGTGAACAAGTAAAAACAATAAAAAATGCACAAAGTACATTTGAGCCTACAAATTGCCTTCATGCAAACGGTTTAACTGAAGTCAGGGTTGAGTCCCCTAGGGCTTAACATGTCCAATTCATAAAACCATTTCAATTCCCTCTGTTTCAATAATTTCTCTCTCTGTCACCGCCCCTTTACATGGGTGGTATATGATCGATAATTTTAAAACTTCTCTTACATCAGCGTTAGGGTTCCGCCAAGGGCGTCGCCCTGCTGCCTCTCTGAGGGGGCAGCGGCGCCACTGAAACCAGCCACCGCCACCCCCTCCTTCACTATAATTGTACCTGCGTCTATAGGACACAGGTACAATTACATTAATAAGCGCTGAATGGTGGGACACGTTCCATGCCCCGCTATTTAGCATCTTTCACTGACGTACACGGCGAGATGTCGTGTCGCTTGCATCGTTGAATGACAGGCCAAGGCAACCTGCCAATCAGCGCCTTTCAACGACGCAACGTTCAAAGGCTCTCATTGGCCAGGCAGAGTGACTTGCCCTGCCACTCAGCGCCTTTTTACAACACAAGTGGTGCGATTACGTCATCTCGCCGATTTGCATAGTTGAATGACCGGGCAAGGCAGCCTGCCAGTCAGCGCCTTTCAACGATGCAACGTTGAAAGGCGCTGATTGTCTAGGCAGAATGACTTGCCCTGCCACTCAGCGCCTCGTCGTTCAGCCCCAGCAGACCTGCAATGCAAAGAAGATGGCACGGGAATGGGTTTAGGTGAGTATGTAAAGTTTAGTTTTTTTTTGCTAAAAGTGTGAGGGGCTATATGTGCAGCACTATCTACAGGGGGGTAGGCTGTATGTGGGGACTATATGTACAGCCCTATCTACAGGGGGTAGGGCTGTATGTGGGGGGCTATATGTGCAGCACTATCTACAGGTGGTAGGGCTGTATGTGGGGGGGCTATATGTGCAGCACTATCTACAGGGGGTAGGGCTCTATGTGGGAGCTATATGTGCAGCACTATCTAGAGGGGGGTAGGGCTGTATGTGGGGATATATGTGGAGCACTATCTACAGAGGGTGGGGGCCATATGTGGAGCACTATCTACAGGGGAGGGGCTATATGTGGAGCACTATATACAAGGGGTGGGGCTATATGTGGAGCACTATCTACAGGGGGCTATCTACAGGGGGCTCTATGGGGGCGCTATCTACAGGGGGCAGTATGTGTGTGTGTGTGTGTATGTGTGTGTGTATGTGTGTGTGTGTGTGTGTGTGTTTGTGTGTGTGTATGGGACACAGTTTATGGTGCTATTCTAATCAGGAACACAGTGTTATTATGTTAGAGGTGCAGTGTATGGGGCTATTATATTTAGGGGTACAGTGTGTGGCACCATAAGAATTGTATCTTTGTTTATAGGTGCAGAAATTTTTGAAAAGTGAGAAGCTGAAGACATCTGAGCGGAAAACTGACGAAATGTGCTGTGGCCAGGAGAAGTCATCATAGAGGTCTGGACCGGATGAAGAAGAAAGGAAAAAAAGAACAACTAGAATCTGAGACGTCACCGGTGAGTCACTTAATCTAAATGTTTTTTCTGCCTCTAATCAGTAATGTAGTCACTTAATGATCTGCAGCGAGATGATGGGTGGTATGATTTTTTTTTTTCTAAGGCTGAAAGTGATGTAGAACAGCCTGGGGGAGGGCGCCAGTTCAGTTTTCGCCTCAGGCAGCAAAAAAGCTAGAGTTGGCCTTGGTTCCGTCGATGGGTTCCGTCAGACCTTTCGGTCGGAAGAAACCATCAACGGAAAGGCAAATGGAAAGTCGACTGCGCTGTAATTTCTGCCAAAAATCAGAAACCTTAGGGAACAGAGAGAAACGGAAACCATTTGCAGCGGACGCATTACTATTGAAATCAATAGTAATGCAAACGGAAGCTATGGTTTCCTTTTGCCTTTTTGTTGATGGGACGGAACAGATCAACGGAACCCTGACGCTGATGTGAACAGGCCCTTACCAGTTCAAGCATACTTTGATTTGTGAAAATAAATACATGTACAGCAAATTTACTTCTTGTATAGAGGCATAAGAAGCAACTTCAATCAAAAGCAAGTATTATTTCTAACTTATTACACATAACTCGTTATACATAACACAAAATGTAAATTTTTCAAAAGAATACAAACCATTTACATTTTCTCTGCCTAATTATTACGTCTTAACATAAAAAGTGGCATGATTTTAGCCCTAACTATACCTGACATGAAAAATGCAACATATATGTCAAAATAATTTATGTTTTAAAAGGACCCGTCAGCCAGGTCATATGCAATGTATACAAAGTAAACCATTTGGTTTCTATAGGAGCCCCCTTCTCACAATAAACAGTTTATCGCTCTCTTCCAGGAAGGCAGCCATTTCCACAAGTAATAGAAGCATTTGCCTTGAATCAAGCATATAATAATACACTACACAAAAAGAGACAACACTTTAAAATTCACAATATTTTATTATTAATATGTTATCATAAGCCATACACAGTAAAGGAACACAGACGAATTACAAAAAAAGGAGCCCAGCCATCAATCCGCGACACCATAATATCAAGCTAAATACATCATGAGTATAAAGATCAGTAAATAACCATTGACCCAAACTAAAATATAAACATAACTTAGTAACATTGTGTCAAAAATGTTTTAATAACATTCCCATGTAATGATAATATAATACACCAGGTCTGAGAGAGGATGTTAGAGCCCTGCGTCCCAATGCGCATTTCGCCACATTTTACAATAAGGATTCAATATACTCTCAATGTCACAGATAACTCCTGTACTTATACTTGCTTAAAGGGGTTGACCCCAGAAGACAACTTCTATCCATATCTATCTATATGTGATGTCTAGATGGCCACCACTATTAGCCAGAGTAAGGACACACCACAAGAAAATATATGGTGCAGCTTCCACCAGTGATAACGAATGACTGTGTGGGGCTTCTGAAGCCTGACATGTGATGATCAGTTGATCACTGAGCCAAATTCAATTGGGGGTTCTTGTGATGAGACAACACTTTAACCCCTTAATGACCAGCCTATTTTAGACCTTAATGACCAAGCCATTTTTTAGGTTTTTCCATCGTCTCATTCAAAGAGCTATAACTTTTTTTTTTTTGCGTCGACATAGTTGTATAAGGTCTTGTTTTTTGCAGGGCAAGTTGTCATTTTTAATAGCACCATTTTGGGGAACATAGAATTTATTGATTAGCTTTTATAAACTTTTTTTTGGGGGGAATAGAAAAAAAACTGCAATTTCGCCACACTTTTTTTGCATCCTAAATTTACGCCGTTTACCGTGTGGTATAAATAACATAATAACTTTATTCAGCGGGTTGCTGCGATTGCAACAATACCAAATTTATATTGATTTTGTATGTTTTACTACTTTTACAGTCAAAACACTTTTTTTCAAAATTATTTGTTTTTGTGTCTCCATATTTGAAGAGCCATAACTTTTTTATTTTTTCGCCGATGCAGTTGTATGAGGGCGCTTTTTTTTTGCGGTACTACTTTTTTTTTGGTACCATTTTGGAGTAGATGCGACATTTTAATCACTTTTATCACATTTTTTTTAAGGCTGGATTCAAATAAAACATAAATTGCATTGTTTTTATTTTATGTTTTACGACGTACACCGTGCAGATCAAATGATGTAATAGCTTTATAGCTGGGGTCGTTACGGACGCAGCGATACCAAATCTGTGTAACTTTTTAACTTTATTTTGTTTTTTAATAATAAAGCAGTTTGTAAGGGGAAACAGTGGGTTTTTCAGTTTTTTTCACATTTTTTTTTACACTTTTTATGAAACTTTTTTTTTTACTATTTTACTAGCCCCACTAGGGGACTTCACTATGCGATCCTACGATCGCATTTATAAAACACTGCAATACTTCTGTATTGCAGTGTATTATGCCTGTCCGTGTAAAACGGACAGGCATCTGCTAGGCCATGCCTCTGGCATGACCTAGCAGGTATACACTACAGGCAGACCTGGGGGCCTTTATTAGGCCTCAGGCTGCCATCGGAGACACAGACACTCGGCGATCTTATCGTGGGTGTCAGTGGGATGAGAGGGAGCTTCCTCCCTCTCTCCAAAACACTCAGATGAGGCGCTCGCTATTGAGCACCGCATCTGAAGGGTTAAACGGGTGAGATCGATACTGATATCGATCTCACCCGTTCGAGCAGGGATACCCCCAGCCCTCAGCTACCTCTGGTATCTGAGAGCAGGGAGATTTAACGGCTCCCTGCTCTGTTTACTTATTCCGATGCAGCGCCGTAAAAAGGCTATTGCATCGGAATAAAGCCTGTTAGTGGCCGCCGTAAAAACACTATGGGCGGTCACTAACGGGTTAAGGGGGCTATAGGGACAATGACATCAGTGGCTACTCCTTGAGCGGAATCCCCGTTGCCGACTCTGGCCGGGGATTCCACCCCAGGAGGAGCCCCTGACGTTAATGTCCATATATGGACAGTGAGCTCAGGGGTTTCCTCTAGGAGTAGAACCCCCGGACAGATCATAGGCAATGGGGATTCCGCTCAATCAGTAGTCACTGATGGACATATGGACAGTGACATCAAGGGCTTCCCCGAGCACAGCTCTTAAAGTAGCGCTGTACCCGGGGAGTCCTCGGCGAGCGGAGGAGCTTCCTCTGCTTCTCCGCTCTGAACTAATTCTGAAGCAGGGAGCTGATGGTTCCCTGCTTCAGTATTGGGTTCAACTGTATCTGCATCCTGAGGACGCAGATACAGTTCACAGCAGGACATACCCCGGCCGCCCAGGTCAGCGGGACACCGCCCGGAATCCAGTACTGTCCCGCTGAATCCGGGACGGTTGGGAGGTATGCAGCAGCCACATGGACCATAGGAACCTGTAAGGCTACATTCACATGAACATGGCCAACCTCGGACATGAAAAACTGCAGTTTTTCATGTCCGAGGTGCACCCATGCAGGGCGCGTTATCACGCATCCCCTATAGACTAGAGTCTATAGAGGGATGTGTTAAGCGCAATAAAATAGGACATGGGAACACAGGCACAGTTGACAGTGGGACATACCCCCGTCCGTCCGGGACAGCGGGACACCGCCTGGAATTCAGGATCCAGGGGCTTTTGGGCCCCTTGAGGCACCAGGGTCCGGGTGTGGCTGCTACCTCTGCACATTCTATAGCTACCCTCCTATGCATGGTCGCCAATGCTCCCTTAACCGGAGAGCTCCATTTTTTTTTCTAAAGGTATCTAGCATGCGTATTTCATTTGTGTGAAGTCTAGTGCATTTTCTGAAATGAAACGCTTCTCTGGCATTGATATGCTTGCGCCCCAGTTAAAAAATCCTTATTCACTGCAATCTGACAATTTGTATGGTCACTGCATTTTTTCTCCTAAGGACCATTATTACACCTTGATTCTTAAAAGGAATGTATCACCTCTATTTTTTTTACTAGTTAAAACCAGATAGTAAAACATCATCTTTTTTTGTAAGCTGTTTTTATTTTTTTATTCTAGATTTTTTTATTCTATTTTCTGTACATGATTATGGGGGCAGCCATCTTGCCTGATTTGCTTATAAAAGCATTTTGAGATTTGCTTTACAGCAGCATACCTCCCAACTATCAAGTATCACAAAGAAGGACAACCAATGCGGCAGATTTTTTTCTTTTAAGCCATGCCTCTAATCCCACCCAATCCCCGCCCATACACACCCGGTTCAGCCCACACAGTATCATGCTCCCATAGTGCCTCCCACACACTATAATGCCCTCTAGCTGCCCCCACACAGTATAATTCCCTCTAGCTGCCACCATACAGTATAATGACCCCATAGATGCACCCATACAGTATAAAGCCAACACAGATGCCCCCATACAGTATAATGCCCACAAATATTCTCCCATGTAGTATAATACCAACACAGATGTCCCCATACAGTATAATACCCACATAGATGCCCCCATGCAGTATAATGCCCAAACAAATGCCCCCGTACAGCATAATGCACCATAGCTGCCCCATACATTATAATGCCCCCATACAGTATAATGTCTACAATGATGCCCCATACAGTATACTGCCCCATATCTTCACCATACAGTATAGTGCCTCATAGCTGCCCCCATACAGCTTAATGCCCCCATACAGCATAATGCCCCATAGCTGCCCCATAGTATAATGCTCCCCTAGCTGCCCTTATATAGTATAATGCCCCTAAAGCTGCCCCTAGTGCCAGTGCCCACATATAAAGTGCCAGTGCCCTTGTAGATAGTGCCACAGTGACCATGTAGATAGTGACCATGTAGATAGTGCCCGTATATAGTGCCACAGTGTCCATGTTGATTGTGCCACACCCTCCTTGAAGATAGTGCCACTCCTCCTGTAGATAGCGCTATTGACCAGGGATTCCGCTCCTAGAGAGAAGCCCTGACGTCACTGTCCATATATGGACAGTGACGTCAAGGGCTTCCCCGAGCACAGCTGTGCCCAGGGAGTCCACGGTGAGCGGAGGAGCTTCTTCTGCTCCTCCGCTCCGAACTAACTCTAAAGCAAGGAGCTGATGGTTCGCTGCTTCAGCATTGGGTTCAACTGTATTTGCGTCCTGAGGACGCAGATACAGTTGACAGCTACATTCACACAAACGTGGCCAACCTCGGACGTGAAAAACTGCACCCGTGTGGGGCGCGTTATCACGCATCCCCCATAGACTAGAGTCTATGGAGGGATGTGTGAAGCGCAAAAAATTAGGACATGTCCTATTTCTTCACAAACCCCTCACACGCTCCGTTGAAACAACAGTTGTGTGAACGGCCCAATTGAAATACATGAGTCCGTGTGACGGACATGTTTTTAACGGCCGTCACACGGACGTGATACACGCTCGTCTGAATGAGTCCTAAACAGTAAGGGACTGTTACCTGTCATTGTAATTCTGCCTGTGATGATAATGAGATGACTGCTGAAAAAATGATCTCTACAGAACAGGAAGTATCAGTCAATTATAAGGATCAGTTGCCAGAGAGACAACAGCAAGATTTCAAGATTTTTTTAATGTAGATAATGACATAGAAAAAAAAAAACACCCAAAATTAAAAATAGGTTTCAAATAAAAACTTTATTTAAACAATAGGTCATTTTCTGATGACACATTCCCCGTAAGGCCGAATTCAGACTGCCGCAGTATACGTCTGTGTGACGGCCGTTAAAACAACGGCTGTCACACGGACGCATGTATTTCAAAGGGGCAGTTCTCATGGCCGTTATTCCAGCGGACCGTGTAAAGGGTCTGTTGAAAAATAGAACATGTCCTATTTTCTTCCGTTTTCACGAATCCCTCAATAGACTCAAGTCTATGAGGGATTCGTGAAAACAGGTTCCACAAGGGTGTAACTCGGATGTGACAAACGGCCGTTTTTCACGTCCGAGTTTGCACTCGGTCATGTGAATCTCGTGAAAACAGATCCCACATGGGTGTAACTCGGATGTGAAAAACTGCCGTTTTTCACGTCCGAGTTTTCTCTCGTTTGTGTGAATCTAGCTTAAGTCTGTTACCCTTAAGATATTAATTTAGAGCACGCTGAGAATCACTTTGAACTTGTCTTGGATGTTTCTGATTTCTACCGCACATCCATTCTCACCGTGCCTAACTGACATCTTATGTAACTTATTAAACTGTTCAATGCCTGAAACGGTTTATATAGCTCAAATAAATAAAGAAAAACTTTGAAAAGAAATGTTCTACGAATTTCTAATATACTTTTCGGCAGATTAATTCTATCTATCTATTAGTGGCATAGCTAGCAGGGGGCGGGGTCCCCGGGCCCACTGAGTTGGTGGGGCCCGCTGCTCTTGCATGCTGGCCACGTCTGCTAGAGCACGCCTCTGAAGCAGCCTGTCAGGAGCAGAAGAAGCCTGCATGTGAAGAGAGGGTGAGCAAGCACCCCTCCCCGATGGAAAAAGTAATGATAGAGTTTATACAGGGACAATAGCTGGTATATACAGGGATGATGGGGTTAATACAGGGATGAAGTCATGGGGCACATTCTAATGTCATGAAGACACGACTCGTCCTCATGTGACCGGCCCCGCTGTATGCTATGTAATTGTTGTAGCAGTAGTACAGAGATTACATAGCGTACAGCGGGGGCGGTCACATGACGACAAGTCGTATCATCATCAAGAAAGACTGTGCCACTAGACTTCCGTTCCCCCACCAGCGCTAAAAAAATTATTAAATTATCTAAAAAAATAGATTAAATTATCATAATCAGCTAGACGGGGGACTGGAATGTATATTAGCAGTGTGCTCACATAATGCAGTAAGTATACTGCTTAGAATTTTCAGTCCACACATAAACCCTTTAAGTTTAGGCCTAAGCTATACAGATGATTCCTACTGGTGTAATTATACAAAAATTGTCCATAAAACTATCACGTTTTTTGGGTTTGTCATTTTTCTAAGGCAGCCCCCTAACTGTTCGTGAACTTAGAACATTGTGCTATTTCCCATGGTCATGGGAATGATTGATCAAAGTGATTATAGTATCATACTTGTGCAGTTTTGGCCTTAGCAATGCTTAATGGTTTTAAATTTATTGTTATGAAAGTTACTGATTTTACGTCAATGTAATGCAGCCACATTTTAAGGTCTGTATTTAGGCTGCAACACCTTCACCTAAATCCAAAGCCTATCTAAGACTAAATTCACACCATATTAATGTTTACATTTGTTGGGAACATTTGAAATAGCATACCAAACAAATTGCACCTTCTGGTGTGCCTTGACCTGCTACTGACTATCAATTATCAAACCAAATAATAGTAAACATATTCTTTCTCATAGTGTTTCAGCAATTAAAATATTTTGCTTATTTATTTCCTATTTACTTCCCTTTTTTTCAGCAGGCACAAGCAAACATGGACTGGCATTTTTCACAGGCGCAGAGACCTGGCACCAGTGGGTAAGTGAATGCATAGATTTTTTTTTTTTGTTGCATAGAAATAGTTCTATTGTAGAATGTCAATGTAACTTAAACCTAAACTGAACATGTATTATAATAACTATTAGAGGAAGAAATCTAAAATTCTCTTGTGCTGCAGATCTGCTTAGCTCACATATGATTGCCTACACTGTATGCATTGTATACATTGTATACTGTATATGATTTTGGTCTGCATAGTTTTCAGATTATGACTGTGAACAAAGAGTTTTCATTCACTGACTACAATCTGAGATCTTGACAATAGTGAGGAATTGAAACACAAAACACATTAGAATATTTCCGAAACAGAGAACCCTTTTCAATTATTGATCAATGTATTATTTCCCAATAAATTAACATACTCCTTTTTTTTCTATTTATCATATTTCCTACAAATTAGTTCACTCACCAGAGCACAACCTTCTGAGGAGGCCGGCGTCTGGCCAAACAACCCTGTAGAAACAGAAAGGCTTCAAGCAATGATTTTGGCATCTGCAACTGGTTCGTTTTTCAGCGTGCTTACGTTAAAATTTACAAATAAAAACTTACTAATCCTACTTATTCATTAAAAAGACATTAAGGCCCCATGCACACTACCGTAAGGATTTTTACTGTCTGCAAATAGGTATTCGACAGCTACGGATACACATCCGTAGCCGTACGCAATTGCGGAAATGCCCATAGACTTCTGCAATTGCGAACAAGAAGAGGACATGTTCTATAATTTGCGGATCATTTCTACGGCCTGGACACACACCCTTAAATATACGGAAAGGTGTCCATGGCCAAAAGAAATGATTGGGTCCACAATTTCATATGTAATTACAGATTCCGTAATTACGGATGAAAATTACAGTCGTTTGCATGGAGCCTAAGATATCTGTGTAGCCTTTACCTTCATAAATATCATCTACTATTTCTTTGGACATTGATTAGTAAGTCTCTTGTATGGAAAACGGAACTACCTGCAACTTAAATAATTACATATATTTCAAAAGGATGGAGCACTTTTCACACATGCTGTAAAATATCAGAGAGACCTAGATAAGATGGAAGCCTAATGAAAGAACATGCCAGATTAAGTTTTATGTTAAAGAGGACCTGTCATTAGGTCATAGAAAGTGAACCAGCAGGTTTTTTTTGTGCCAAATATGGTAAAAAAATCGCTTACTAGCCAAGAGGGCATCAACACTGCAATTCTCCTGAGGTGGTGCTACCTCCCAGCCTCTGATGCTGTCCTATCAGCATGAAGCTGCTTCACACTCAGTGCTATCTCAGTGTGATCTCGGGAGGCTCACTGTGAGAGACTGAGACTGGAGGGAAGGAGAATCACTTCAAATAGCCATATTTCGGGCCCTGGACCACGTATAACAGTGGTTTTGTTGGCATATGAATATCTAGCTGTAATACAACGGGAGATATCACCAATTGAATGCACAGTCAGGAATGGAAGGTGTATACTAAACGCATACACAGTTACCATTCCCGACCGTGTATTTAACTTAGGGAAGCATGATACATCGAAATGTCGATACCATTTCGATGCTGCGCAGGGCCAAATAGTTCAATACCGTCAATTTATGGGTTTGTTACTAAGACGTGCGGCCACACAGCTTAGGCCTCATGCACACGACCGTAAAAACTCCCGTTATTACGGGTCGTAATTACGACCCGTAATAACGGGCTCATAGACTTCTATTGGCGACGGGTGCCTTCCCGTTTTCTCACGGGAAGGTGCCCGTGCCGTTGAAAAAGATAGAACATGTCCTATTTCAGGCCGTAATAACGGCACGGACAGTCCATAGAAGTCTATGGAGCTCTCGTAATGACGGGTGGCTACATGTGTGCACCCGTCATTACGGCAGCGTTGCTAAGCGACGTCAGTAAATAGTCACTGTCCAGGGAGCTGAAAGAGTTAACTGATCGGCAGTAACTCTTTCAGCACCCTGGACAGTGACTACCGATCAGTATAAACCTGTAAAAAATAAAAATAAAAGACTTTCATACTTACCGACAACTTCCTGCTTCCTCCAGTCCGGTCTCCCGCCCGTTGCCTTGGTGACGCGTCCCTCTCGACATCCGGCCCGACGTCCTGGATGACGTTTCAGGCCATGTGACCGCTGCAGCCAATCACAGGTCAATCACAGGCTGCAGCGGTCACATGGACTGCCGCGTCATCCAGGGATGTCGGGCTGGATGTGAAGAGAGGGACGCGTCACCAAGACAACGGCCGGGTAAGTATGAATTTCTTTAACTTTTATTACAGAAAAGGCTGTCCCTTCTCTCTATCCTGCACTGATAGAGAGAAGGGGCTGCCGATTAGTGCAGTGCTATTTTGCCGCCCAAAACGTGCCCGTAAATACGGGTGGAATACGGGTGACACCGGACCCATATTTACGGGCACGGGTTCGTAAATACTGGTGCAAAACGGGTGGAATACGTGTGACACCGGACCCGTATTTACGCCAGTATTTACGGGTGGGAAAAAATACGGTCGTGTGCATGAGGCCTTAGTATGTGGTTAATTCACATGGCTGTGTTCAGTCCATGGGATACGGACCGTATGTAACCCGCTTTTCCTGGATCCAACATATTTCAGAAAGCCAGGCTCCTAGCATCATAGTCATCCATGATGCTGTGAGTCACTGCCTCCCCACGGAAATACTGTCCTGTACTGAAAACCTGATTATACTACAGGACAGTAGTTCCACGGGGAGGCAGTGAGTCACAGCATCGTGGATGACAATGATGCTAGGAGTCTGGCTTTCTGAACTATGTTGTATCCAGGAAAAGTGGGCAACATACGGTCCGTATCCCACGAACCGAACACAGCCATGTGAATTAACCACATCATTTCCCTCACACATTAACCCAATGGTGCCCATTGTAATGATTATAGTAAGTGATCCCATCAAGTACCTTGCTCACAGTCATAATGGGGAACATTGGGTTAATGTGTGAGGTACATGATGGGATTAATTACTATTAATATGAGGCACATGGAGGTTCAATATTGATAACACCATGTTCCTCACATCAGAAAATGGAAGGATATTTTTGAGGGTTCTTTTATTGTTGGAAAGTATCATTTCGGAATCGAGTATTACACTACTACTCTAAGGCTATGTTCACACGGAGTATTTTGGGGGTGGAATATCTGCCTCAAAATTCTGTTTGGAACTTTGAGGAAGATTTTCCTCTCCCTGCACGCCGATTTTCCCGGCGATTTTTGCGCCGTTTTTCGCCCGCGGCCATTGAGCGCCGCGGGCATAAAACAGCGCGAAATACGCTTTCTCTGCCTCCCATTGAAGTCAATGGGAGGTCAGAGGCAGAAGCGCCCGAAGATAGGGCATGTCGCTTCTTTTTCCCGCGAGGCAGTTTTACTGCTCGTGGGAAAAAGACGCAGATGCCTCGCATTGAAATCAATGGGAGGCATTTTCGGGCCGTTTTTGCCGAGTTTTGCGACGCGGTTTCCGCGTCAAAAAACTCTGCAAAATACCTCGTGTGAACATAGCCTAAGTATCGGTATCGAAATCCAAATTCTGATATCGTGACAACCCTAATTTAACTGGTGATATCTCCGGTTGTATGACAGCTAGAATCTCATTGTTCATATGCCACCAGAACCACTGTTTTTGTTGTCCACGGCCCAAGTAATGTCTATTTAAAGTGACCCCACCTTCCCTCCAGACTGTCTCCCAACAGTAAGCCTCACGCTGAGCTAGCACTGTGTGCGAAGTGGCTTCATGCTGATAGGATAGCGTGAGAGGCTGTGAGGAAGCTCCACCTCGGGAGAATCGCTGGTGTTGACGCCCTCTTGGCCAGTAAGCGATTCATTACCATATTTGGAACAACAAAAAAAATGGGGGCAATATCTCGGGAACAGGGAACCTGTAGAAATAAAATGAAAGCACTGCTGAAGTCCAGGAGACAGCGGTAGTAAGGTGAGACTGCTGGTTCACTTTCTATGACTTAGTGACAGGTCCTCTTTAAGCAATGTAAAGTTATGCACCTATGTCACAGTAATAGTATAGCTGCCTATAAATTAATGGTTTATACAACTAGGGAAAACAAATCAAACTGAAGCAGTCAACGTCTAGCAGTAGCTACAAAAGCAAACTTTGCAGAAATATAAGAGAGCTAGAGAGGGTTTCAAATGGGTGACTAGATTAATAAATGTGGGGCTGAAAAATTGGGCTTGTTCATTTAGGAAAAAAAATTACTTGGAGGTGATCTTATCTACATGTATGTAATATATGTGTAGTCAATACAAAGAACTGGCATGATTTATTAATTCTAAAAACAGTACAAGGACCAGGGACATCCTTTATGTGTAGAGGAAAGACAATAAAATATAAATGCCAATGTAGGAAAGGGTTCTTTCCGCTGGATCATGCAGCTAGCGAGTGCCTTTTTCAACTATGGTGCTATGTGTCTGACCTTCTATGATCAAGTAAAAAGGTCCAAACATATCTGACAAAAACAGCTGAATTTGTGAACATTTACTAAGATTATATATTTAAAGGCTAGCGTAAAATATTTCTTATGTATTGTCCATAACTATGCATAAATTGTATTTATAAATATTCATATTCCATTTTATCTTACAGAAGCTGCTGAAAGCTCCAATATTGGAGGAGGAACAGGGACTATGGGTCTTGGTGCCTGCTATGGACCCCAGTTTACGCTGCAGCATGTACCTGACTACAGAAAAAACATATATATTCCAGGCGCTGCTACTCTTAATGCTGCCATGAAACAAGAAGTGAGGGCCCCTGCACCTTCAGGAGGAAACAAGAAAAAAGCAGCCAAAAAGGAGAAGAAATAACATTCTGCAGCAGCAGAACATAATCCTTCAAGCACTTAACCCAGCCAAATCGTGTTGAATGTCATTGTTACAATGAAAGGGGGAAAAAAAGGAGAATGTTCACTGTTTATAGGAAAGATGATGCTAGTAAAACATACTCTGGAGCCATTTACAAAGTTATTTTTAGTACATGCAATGATCATTTATGTAGTAGTCAGTCTTTTAATATTATTGCCTGACCTATAAAATCCCCCTCCAAAAAAAACCATACTACTAAAAACATAAAACTCTAGTTGAATAAAAGTATTAATCAATGGCAAAAAAAATAAGCAAAAGTCCATTGACTCTAAAATTCTTGCACTTAATAATTACTTTTTAAAATGTTATCTTCGACCAATTATAATAATGACATTTATTATGATATATTATTCTTAGTAAGTAGGAAGATAATATAATGCTCTTTTGTGTTTTATAATATAATAGTAACAATGTTACTGAGTACAGAGCACATTTTCCTTCTTTAATGACATTTCTTTTCAAAAATATTAGCTATGTCAGAGCCCTCACTATAGCGCCTGGTGTACAAGCTAAACCTATACTCAAGTCAATGGCTTTCACTGTTACAAAAAGTTTGGCTGAATGAACATTTTTCAGAAAAGTATGGGCAGTATGTGATACATATTTATCTAGGAGGGTCATAAAGCTGTGATATATGGACATGACTCAGAAGGCAACAAGGAAGATCCAGAGCATGGATCTTGAAAGAGATGTCCCTTTAAAAATCAATTGTAATATCTGACCAGTAATAACGAGAATGTATCAATACAAAAGAAGGCAATGTCCAGGAAAAGTTATACGAACATTCCATATTTTGATACTCAAAGAAGTGCCCGGTTGGTATCTGCAGTCAGTATTGTGCCCAATTCTTTCTATACCTGTAAAATTTAAGCAGCATAAAAATAACAAAAAGACTCTATAATGAAAAAGTAAAAAAAAAAAAATGTTTATTGAGATGTAAAGAATGTATGTTGTGATTCTAATAATGTATAAGCGATTGTGTAGCAAATAATCTAGTACTATTCATTGTGTTATCTTGATTTTTGTTTTGGGACAACAGATTACATTTAAAAACCTATCTAGAAATGTCCACCTGTCCTCACTAAACAATTAATACAGACCTGATGAATGAATGCCTAACTTCACGGCTGTAAATTTAATACATATGTCATACCTGTGGAATCTATATATATTTCTATTAGTTCAAATATGAAGGGACTTGTAGTTCAGGTTGTCTAGCAACCATCTGAATTATTGCCTGGTGACCACCATTTGAATACATGTATTTACATTTGCTGAAGTATTTAAAGGAAGTATTATCTGCTATACAACAGACTGCCACTTCATGCTGCACAGCCTTTCTTTAGGTATTTGTCCAATCATGCGGAAGCAAGCATAAAAATACTTTAATCATGCAACTTTAATCAATTAACGATTGTAAGTTATATCTAATCTGTGTACTGAGGAGAAGGGTGGTGGTAGACACTGTATAGAAAAGATCAATTTCAATTTCAACA
The DNA here is from genome assembly GCF_050947455.1 of Rhinoderma darwinii. Taxonomy (NCBI): domain Eukaryota; kingdom Metazoa; phylum Chordata; class Amphibia; order Anura; family Rhinodermatidae; genus Rhinoderma; species Rhinoderma darwinii. Next base: position 35,767,394 of record NC_134689.1, read on the forward strand.
GTCACTCCTGTAGAATTCCATTTTAAGCTAGTTTAAAATAATAGTACAGTGTAATATGACAAATATTTGCAAAAGGTCACAAAATCACCATCTCCACTGTGTAGAGGCAACAGGTTCAGGTTTAAAGGGAACCATTATCGAAATGTTACCTTGTATAACAATAACTTTATTTTATTTGAAACAATGCATAGCTTAACAATCATAATATATAACTATTAGGCTGGGACACCATGGAGACTTTTTGTAGCTAGACTTTCCAATTTTATCTTTTGAGCTACAGCTGCAGTCCAAACTAATACTTTGCATGTGACTTCTGTAGACTGCAGCTGTCACTAGTTCAAATTTGAAAGTCACGCTACAAAAAATCTCTGTGTAGTCCAGGGGTGGACACTGACAAAAGAGGGCAACTGTACAAGAACAGTATGTGGACCTTTTGTTTTTCAACTGCTAAATTGATGACAGTGTGATGCTAATACACCAATAATTGTAAATCCTAGATAAGAATAAGTGTAGTAGAGAGCACTATTGTTTTTAAAGGTGGCCTGGAACTCCTTCCCTTCAGGGCCCCGTGCAACTGTCCAGGCTGCACATATGATATGTCCGCCTCTGATGTAACTCCAGCTGTTTTCTCTCTTTTCAATATTCTGCAATGTAGCGCTATGTCCTTGGTGATAGCTACATAAAGATTTATCTCCCAACTAAAAGCCCATCATAGAGTAGAGTAGTTAAAAAACGGAAATTAAAGCATGCATTTTCTTCTAATAAAATAGACAAGAGTTATTTAATTTACATAACATTCGGAAAATACTATCTGATCACAGTTTTCAGAAATTTGGGACAGTCGCAGGCCAACACAACAATAAGTGGCTAATGTGTCTTTATATACATCCATTGTTTGAGGTTGATAATATTATTACATAGCTATACAAAAATCTGCATGCTGACAATCCATAAGGTATCCAGAGGTGCATTGGAATAAGATCCATATGTGCATGTCTTAGTTAATGAAGCATGGGGTTTATTTTATTTTCTACATTAAGGAAAAGACAAAAGGATTTACAAACGAATTTACTTTCCACCTATCATTGTAAAGGCAGCAGTATTGTGGCCAAACCGATGTCGAGCCCTTTGAATGATTCAGAACTAAAGATATCACTTTCTCATGATTGTCATTCTTTCCTAATGAACTGGTACAATACATTTTATTAAATATTGGTTAACAAGTTAGATCAGCTTCACAACCTTTTTTTTATCGTCCTAGCGCATCTAAAAGAAAAAATGAAGCAACTTAGCAAATAGTCTTGATTTTTTTAACATTTTATGTCTACAGTTCCTATACAGACCTATGCGTCTCCATGGTACCAGACTAAAAATAAACCCTGTATAGTCTGATCCTGTAGTCACACGCTGCTCCATTTTTCCCCTATTTCCTGCTAACCTAATGAATGAATCTTAGCATAGTGGACAGATGGAAGGTAGTATGACTGCAGGATCAGATTAGAATGTGTTTGTAGTCTGTTACCATGGAGATGCATAGGTCTGCATAGGAGCTATGGTAGAGACATTTTTTTCAAGACTATTTGCAAAGTTGATTCAGTGTTCATCTCAGCAAAAAAAAAAAAGTGGTTGTGTAGTTGTTCGCATCTCTCAAGTCTTAAAAACAACTGCCCTGACTGTGTGTGGCCAACAGGTGCAATTCAATAAAAAATGCTTTTAAAGTGACCACATTAACTTTGGAATCTGTGTCTATCAAAGAGAGTCGAAAATTAGGTTCTAAATTCTAAGATTTTAAGTTTCAACATTCTTCATTTTGTACAAAAAAATTAATTTAGCTGGTTTCTACAAGTAAGGATACTATGACTTGCTGCAGGTATTTATAGGGAACGCTAAGTGGAACTGAGAATAAAGACTATTCGGCATATATATGCTCCTGATGTACAGTGAAGGAAATAAGTATTTGATCCCTTGCTGATTTTATAAGTTTGCCCACTGTCAAAGACATGAACAGTCTAGAATTTTTAGGCTAGGTTAATTTTACCAGTGAGAGATAGATTATATTTAAAAAAAAACAGAAAATCACATTGTCAAAATTATATATATTTATTTGCATTGTGCACAGGGAAATACGTATTTGATCCCTTTGGCAAACAAGACTTAATACTTGGTGGCAAAACCCTTGTTGGCAAGCACAGCAGTCAGAAGTTTTTAGTAGTTGATGATGAGGTTTGCACACATGTTAGATGGAATTTTTTCCCACTCCTCTTTGCAGATCATCTGTAAATCATTAAGATTTCGAGGCTGTCGCTTGGCAACTCGGATCTTCAGCTCCCTCCATAAGTTTTCGATGGGATTAAGGTCTGGAGACTGGCTAGGCCACTCCATGACCTTAATGTGCTTCTTTTTGAGCCACTCCTTTGATGTCTTGGCTGTATGTGTCGGGTCATTGTCGTGCTGGAAGACCCAGCCACGAGCCATTTTTAATGTCCTGGTGGAGGGAAGGAGGTTGTCACTCAGGATTTGACGGTACATGGCTCCATCCATTCTCCCATTGATGCGGTGAAGTAGTCCTGTGCCCTTAGCAAAGAAACACCCCCAAAACATAATGTTTCCACCACCATGCTGGACAGTGGGGACGGTGTTCTTTGGGTCATAGGCAGCATTTCTCTTCCTCCAAAAACGGCGAGTTGAGTTAATGCCAAAGAGCTCAATTTTAGTCTCATCTGACCACAGCACCTTCTCCCAATCACTCTCAGAATCATCCAGATGTTCATTTGCAAACTTCAGACGGGCCTGTACATGTGCCTTCTTGAGCATGTGGACCTTGCGGGCACTGCAGGATTTTAATCCATTACGGCGTAATGTGTTACCAATGGTTTTCTTGGTGACTGTGGTCCCAGCTGCCTTGAGACCATTAACAAGTTCCCCCCGTGTAGTTTTCGGCTGAGCTTTCACCTTCCTCAGGATCAAGGATACCCCACGAGGTGAGATTTTGCATGGAGCCCCAGATCGATGTCGTTTGACAGTCATTTTGTATGTCTTCCATTTTCTTACTATTGCACCAACAGTTGTCTCCTTCTCACCCAGCATCTTACTTATGGTTTTGTAGCCTATTCCAGCCTTGTGCAGGTCTATGATCTTGTCCCTGACATCCTTAGAAAGCTCTTTGGTCTTGCCCATGTTGTAGAGGTTAGAGTCAGACTGATTAATTGAGTCTGTGGACAGGAGTCTTTTATACAGGTGACCATGTAAGACAGCTGTCTTTAATGCAGGCACCAAGTTGATTTGGAGCGTGTAACTGGTCTGGAGGAGGCTGAACTCTTAATGGTTGATAGGGGATCAAATACTTATTTCTCTGTGCACAATGCAAATAAATATATATAATTTTGACTATGTGATTTTCTTCTTTTTTTTTAATATAATCTATCTCTCACTGGTAAAATTAACCTAGCCTAAAAATTCTAGACTGTTCATTACTTTGACAGTGGGCAAACTTACAAAATCAGCAAGGGATCAAATACTTATTTCTTCCACTGTATATAATGAAAGTATCCATAGACTTCTATCCTTTTAGTATATGTCTGGGCAATGTGTGTCACAATATATTTTTCAACTGTATTAGAAAGCCTACTACGCTTTCCATTACAAATACATCCAGCAAAAAAAATTATACCACATGGTATACATTTTTTTACAATAGGAGTCACTGGTGGACATATGCATACATCTGAGTGTTACTTTTGGCATATATACGTCGGGAGATTTTCGTGAAATATGTCAAACGTGGACTGAAAACGTAGTGTGAACAGAGCAGTCCCATGACTGTTAGAGCCAGTTTTAGGACTCGTTCACATATGTCTAGGTTTAGGCTTAGTTCCCTCTAGTTTTTATATAAGAGTTGGAGAAAACTGATACCATTGTTTCAGTGGGCTAAATTGTTGACCTATGTAGCAAATTGAAGTAATATTTATAAGAACATGATGAAGGGCTCTCTTTAACCTCCACATTTTTAATTTCACAGTCTAAAAGACTTGCTTACTGGTATGGTATTAACATTTGATTTACTTACATTTTAGAAATACTCTTTTGGTAAATCTATTTCTGAAGCCAGTCAAATATGAGACAGGTCTTTATTTACATTACCTCACATGGTTAAACACTCCCAAGTCCTGCTGTCCTATGGATATTTTAGCACTACGTCTTCACAGAATACGGGAGGAAAACAATGTGAAGGTTGACTAAATGGAAAACGTCATTATATAACATGAATTTAAGAAAAACATCTACCTTCTACTATGAATGTCATAGAGGAACCCTGACCATACTAGTGCAGACGTTTGCAGTCCAACAATTGGAGGCTGACTAGTATAACCTGGGGCAACACCATCTAAAGTAATATACCAACAATAACTTTATCTATATGACTTGAACTTGTACGTTCTTCAGAATAGTCACATTGATGATCAAGTCTCTCTATGTAATGCAAAAATTGTCATTTGCAGAAGTAAACAAGATCTAGTCAGAGTAAGGCCTCGTTCATATGTGCGTTGCAGGTTCCATTAGGGGCCTCCGTCGCAGATCCGGCTGAAAATATCAGAAACAAAAGCACAGAATGCTGAGCTATCATTTCTGTTAAAACCACGGACACCCTGACAAGCCCAATAAAGTCAATGTGTTCCATCCGCTGCCGTGTGTTGTCTGTCATACAATGGAACCGTCGCTTCAGGTATTTCCATTGTTCTGCTCCACTGACGGAGCAGAACACGAAAACATTGATGCAGATGTGAACCCAGCCGTAGCCCTTTATGTACTGTAGAACAACTTGGACATTGTCGCTTCTCCCCTGCAGACCTGTTGTATCAATATAGAGCACAGAACTCCAAGGTGATACCACAAGGACTGGTTATTCACACCTAGAATCCATCTAAATTCTCCATAGACAGACATAGTTTACAGGACTTATTATTAACATCACCTTTGTATTATATAACAAGTAACATGGATAGTTTAAAGTGCCTTTCTTCAGTGTTCCAGCATACAGGAAAGGTAATTAGTAAGGTTCCTAGATGTACTATTGCATGTTATGTATATGATTTATCAGATTTTTTTTGGAGATTTTTGCAATGTTCATTTTTGTATGTCAAGTTTGTAACTACTCTACTGCATTTATGATGTATATTTGCCAGATTGTGGCTCAGGACTGTAAGCATCCCAGCCTTTAACTGACAGGACCTAAGCATAGTGCACTTACATACATGACAATTTATACATCTATGTCCTTGGGGAAAAATTATACTCCACAGTTATCCCTTGGGAATGTTAAAACTTATTGCAGGTCTACTCAAATAATTTTCCATCTGTTTTTCGAAATGCTTGTCTTGTGAAGCAACCACCATTGTGTATTAGTGATTTACCCTTTTATGCTAATTACCTGTAGATATCAGTTACCTTCCTTTCAATCCTCCTGTGTGGCTTGTGATGTACAGTACATGTTCATTCTACCAATGCACCAGTTATGTCAATTGTGTCATATTATACATTTTACTGTGCATTATATTATACACTATAATCCATTTAAACCATCGTTGTTGTATTACATGCAAGTTTTATACTCTATTTATATTGCTTTTTTTTCCTCTGGGGAGAATAAAAAAATTTCTTCAAAATGAGTTGGCTGTTTATGTGACACTTGTTAGTTATTAACTATTTCTTTAAAAAATGTATTTTAGCCTATTTCAGCTTTTTCAGACATATGAGCTAAGGCCAAGAAAAAGCTCTGAAAAAACAGACCCCACTCCTAAGGTCTCTGTTCATTGATTTTAATGTACAGCACATTTTTTAATATTTATGCAGTTATTAGAGTGGATTTCACATTCAGGGGACCCCGATATATCAGTGAGAGCGTTCTCTGGGTCCTAGGGACTTTAATCCAAATCTCTGTAATCTACCTAAATTTTTTGAATCTCAGGGCTATATCTTGAAGGAGCCCAGTTATAACCAGACAAACTCAGTTTTGTCATTATTTCTAATTAGAAACAGTTATTCCTTTCCAGGCCGGGGTGAGCAGGGTCTACACTTGTTGGCACCGCTGCCATCACTCCACCACTATATATATTTACTCACCCTCCTGCTGTCGGGTCTTTCTCACCTCTGGACACAGCGCTGGCTCCTGACACCGTTCAATATCAAGACGTTGTTTGTGCTGCGCAGATTAAGTCCGGGTACTAAACGGCGTCAGAAGCCAGTGCTGCGCCCAAAGGTGATTAGAACTCAAGCGGTGACTGGGTAAGTATAATATAGTGGATATTGTCTGCTGAGGGCATTGTATCTAAGACTATCATGTGTGATATTGTCGGTTGGGGCCATGTATCTAAGCATATCATGTGTGATACTCTCTGCTGGGACACTGTATCTAAGCCTATCATATGAAATACCATAGTTGCCAACAGTCCTGAATATGCAGGGACTGTCCCGACTTTACAGAGACTGTCCCAGATGTGTCCCATCCTCAGAACGTAGATACAATTGAATGCTACTGAAACTATCCTCTCCCTGCTCTGCCATTCCCTCCTGGAGCTAAATCCCTGTTGGGGTTAAATCTCTGTCCAGGGTTTCCGTTCCTAGAGGAAGCCCCTGACGCCCCTGACGCCCCTGTCCATATTTGGACAGTGACATCAGGAGCCCCGTCTGGAACGGAATCCTCGGCCAGAGCGTTGCCGACTATCTGGTCAGGGATTCTGCTCCTGTAGAACCCCCCTGACATCACTATCCATATATGGACAGTGACATCAGGGGCTCCTCCAGTAGAGGAATCCCTGGCCAGAGCATTGCCGACATTCTGGCTGGGGATTCCTCTCCTAGAGATAGCCCCTGTTGTCTTTGTCCATTTATTGTCAGTGACGTCAGGGGCTCCTCTAGGAGAGGAATCCCCAGCCAGAGCTTCACCAAAGCTCTGGCTGGGGAGTCCACTCCTAGACGGAGCCCTAATGGCGCTATCTACAGGGAGGGGGTGTAGTGCTATCTACAAGGGGGTGTGTGGCACTATCTACAAGAGTGTGTGTGTGGCACTACCTACAAGGGGGGGGGTGTCATGCACCATCTACAACGGTGTGTGTGGCACAATCTACAGGGGGTGTGTATGGCAACTTTTGCAGGAGGTGTGTATAGCACCTTCTGCAGGAGGCTGTGTGGCACAATCTACAGATGTCATTATGGCACTATCTACAGAGGGCACTGTTGCACTATCTACAGAGGGCACTGTGGCCTTAACTACAAGGGGTGTGGCATCATCTACAGAGGGAACTGTGGCATTATCTACAGAGGGCAATGTGGCACTACCTACAGGGGGGTGATGTGGCTCTATCTACAGGGGGCTATGTGGCTCTATCTACAGGGGTGTGTGACACTATCTACAGAGGGGGCTGTGTGGCACTATCTACAGTGGGCACTGTGGCAATATCTACAGGGAGCAGTGTGTGGCACTATCTACTGGGGGCAGTGTGGAGCACCATCTACACGGGGCACTGAGTGTGGCACAATCTACTCTGGTTTTTACGCTGCTAGTAGTGGTCAGCACATATCGCCTAGCCCTAGTGATAAAGTGAGACATCACCTGCCTGTAAACAGCCGGATAACCAGAGAGCATGTTGGAAAAGTTTGAAATTTATATATGTACTATATTTTTAGAGTTAATACAAAGATGTACTGGCAAGATTGACTGATACGAATAAAACGAAACTGTCAGGAAGTTTGGTCAACCGCTAAGAGATTAACGCATGTATCTATATGACAGGAAACCGACAAACTGTCTTCAGCCAAGTCTGAGCCACAATATGCACTAATATGTGTAAATAAACCTGGGCTTATGTGATGAAACTCAGACAACTGCTTGACAACTATATGCTGTGTGTCTTGTTGTCTTTTTGCCAGCAAGAATAAAAAGTGCTTATCCTTGATTCAGATGACTTCGTGCCTCACTTGATAGAAAATAAGAATTCTCCTGTCATCTTGGTTCTTCAAGCCGGAATCCAACATCTCCAGACCTCGTCCTCTCGAGGACTGTACACCGTGAACGGGGTGAGTTATTCATTCACTAAATCTATAGACCTACGGCTGAATTGCCGTCAAACTGAGGCCAATCAGACAGAGAGATGAGGGGAGTGACAAATTCTAAAGAACGTAGTAAGGAGAATCGAGGAGTCAAGAATTAATCTGAATATAGGTAATTGTATTTTTATTATTGTTCATATATAGAAGTATATGTAATTTGTTGTCTGTAGAACCCAAGATAAGGTGTCTTGAGGTTGAATCTGAGATAAGGCGTCTCAAGATTGATGGTCCATAGTCTGTGTGAGAAGACTACAGGTAATAAATAACTCCATGCAGCACTTTAAAGATATGAGAAGTATACTTATAGAGTAAAATAATAGGATAATAAGTATTGAAAACCTGTTGAATCTGTTTATTTGTATGTTTTGTCTTCAATGTTGCAAAAGTGAAAGTTGAGATAGTCTTTTGCAAATCCTCGTCGTGGTCACTTTGGGTGAGCGACATTACTGTCATGGGACTGTGTTTTGGTAAGCGGCTCTAGGCGTCTAGAGTGCAGCGAGCACTACAGTCCAGGGAGAATAACGTTTTGGTAAGCGGCTTTATTTATAAGGTGCAGCGAGCACTGTTATTCAACATTCCCAACTAACCATAAAAATCCTACAAGTCTCCTTGAATGAGATGTGTGGATGAATGTATGAGGATTAAATAAATAAAGTCCTGACTGTATAAGGGAGTCAATTTATGTCCACAGATTAGGTCAGACCATAGAACCAAGACCAAATAATAGAATAAAAGGATAAATTAATACTAGTAAGTCAAATTGTCACGTAGCACAAAAGTGGATTAACGTCTATTGTCCTGAAGGCTTTTCACTAAGTTTGGTTGGTCTTGTATTATTTATTATATTTGTGATGATTAAGATAATTAAGAATATTAGAAAAGAACAATGTCACGTTGGGTGCGTGGACCCACTGGACCATACCGCCTTAACGGTATGGCAGCTGGCCAATCGGACACAGGTCAAAGTCTATGGTTCAAATAGGTGTACCTGTGGCATTTTCGGACAGCAACAAGACAGGATCGGATGAGACTTTGGCAGCAGGCAGGCATCAGGCGTGGTGTAACAGGACAGGCGTAGTACTCAGCGCAGCATGGCTCCAACTCCATACGGCACATAGACCAGGATAACATGGGATACAGGTTACAGGTAGCAGGAACAGAAACACTGGGAAATGGAAGACACTTAGGGAACCATTTGCAGAGACGAACATAGGTAACGACAACAACACTCAGGAAGGAAGGGACAGGGCCCTTCTTATAGGCCAGGGTGCTCATGGGCTAATTTGATCCTTTAATTCAGATCCGTGCGCTGGCCCATTAAGAGCGACCACGAGCGTGCGCGCGCACCCTACAGAACAAAGTAGAGTGAAGCGGAACTGAGTGCTGGCGTCTCCTGAGGAGGAGATGCGGGCCAGCGCTCACTGATCCATGGCTGCGGCCGTCAGGAGGTGAGTAAACCTGACAGCCCGTGGCCATGAGTATTACAGTACCCCCCTCTTACGCCCCCTCCTCTGGAGCTCTGTCCCCAGTGGAGGATTCTCCCTCTATCTGCCAGTCGCACAACAGTCTGCCCCGGAGGATTGTATCTAACTTGCAGAGGGTTAACTGAGACAATGCAAGACGGGGCAATAATACTTTGTGGAGACTCCATGGTGTCCTCTGTCTCGAACGACCTGGACATGGCATCGGCCCTCACATTCTTGTCGGCTGGACGGTAGTGGAGCACAAACTGGAACCGGGCAAAGAACAGCGACCACCTGGCCTGACGAGGGTTCAACCGTTGGGCCATCTATAGATAGGTGACATTCTTGTGGTCAGTGAATATCAAGATAGGATGAACTGCGCCCTCTAAAAGATGTCTCCACTCCTCCAGAGCCAATTTGATGGCAAGTAACTCCTGATCCCCAAATCGAGTAGTTACGTTCTGCGGAAGAGAAGTGTTTAGAGTAATAGTCACATACCATTGTCTTGCCCTTGAAACCTCTCTGGAACAGGAGTGCACAAGCACCAACAGAGGAGGCGTACACCTGCAACGAAAACTGTCGAGATACATCTGGATGATGGAGGATAGAGGCTGACGTGAAGGCACTCTTCAGGATATTAAATGCGGATTCCGCTTCTGGAATCCACACCTTGGCGTTCATGCCTTTCTTGGTGAGGGTGGAGATGAGGAGGAGTTTGGAATGAACTGTCTGTAGAAATTTGCGAATCCCAAGAAACGCCGTATGGACCTCAAACCTTGAGGACGTGGCCAATCCAGGACGGCCTTTACCTTCTCAGGATCCATCTTGAGGCCTTGATCCGAGATGATCTAGCCCAGGAAAGGTCGAGCATTTCTCTCAAACATGCACTTCTCCAACTTGGTGTACAGGCGATTCTCCCTTAATCGCAGCAAAACTTGACGGACATGTCTCTGATGAGTCATCGGATCTGGAGAAAAAATCAAGATGTCATCAAGATAGACCACAACACAAACATAGAGGAGGTCACGGAAGATGTAATTAACAAACTCTTAGAAGACCGCGGGAGCGTTACACAGGCCAAAGGGTATTACTAGATAATCATAGTGTCCATCACGGGTGCTTAATGCCGTCTTCCATTCGTCACCCTGACGAATCCGGATTAGGTTATAAGCCCCCCGCAGGTTTAGCTTAGAAAAAATCTTGGCTCCTCGTATGCGGTCAAACAGTTCTGAAATCAATGGCAGCGGATATCTATTTTTTACCGTGATAGGGTTGAGACCCCGGTAGTCAATGCAGGGTCACTGAGAACCATCACTTTTCTAGACGAAGAAGTACCCGGCTCCTGCCAGAGAGGAGGACTTCCGTATGAAGCTCCTCTCCAGGTTCTCCTTAATATAGGCGGACATGGACTGAGTCTCTGGGAAGGAGAGAGGATATACCCTACCACGGGGAACGGATGCACCATGAATCAGCTTGATAGAACAGTCATACGCCCGGTGTGGGGCAGCACCTTCGCCTCTTTCTTGCTGAAGACATCCGAGAACGCAGAATATTGACAAGGCAATCCTGCTAAGGACTGAGGCAGAGGAGGCTGAGCCGGATGAATCTGTACCAGGCAGCAGTTGACACACTCGGAACCCTACTGGAGGACCTCTCCAGAATTTCAGTCCAGGACTGAGGCATGTAGTCTGAGTCAGGGCAGGCCCAGCAGCAGAGGGTTGACTGCCTTAGACAGGACTAAAAATTAGATGAGCTCGGAATGAAGGGCTCCCACTTGAAGTTTCAGTGGCTTGGTCACAGCAGCTACAACCGGGTAGTCCATTCACCGAGGCAACAAAGGCCTCTCCAGAGAGGTTGTGGGCAACTGGAGAAGATCCACCAGGTCTCTCTGAATGAAGTAAGCTGTGGATCCAGAGTCCAGATAGGCAAAAACCCTGATGCGTGTATTTGCAAGACACTATGCAAAGTAGGAACAGGGCTAGGGAGTCCTCCCTCACGACGAGATTCTTGGAACCGTTCTCAGATCCTTATGTCAATCCGGGCGGCCAGAAGGATGAGGTCATCCAGGGTAGATGGCAGATCTCGGGTGCCAAGCTTGTTCTTAATCTCAGGAGACAGTCCCTGCCAGAATGTAGTCACCAAGGCCTTATTGTTCCACAACAATTCTCCCACCAGGGTGCGGAAGTGTATACTCGCCCACGGAAGTGTCTCCCTGGCGAAGGTTCAGCAAGGAGGCAGCTGCCAACGAGACTCGTCCAGGCTCCTCAAACACTGTGCGAAATGTCCATTGGAACCCCTGGAAGTTGCGGTTCTCTTGTCCTTGTCTCTCCCAGATAGGGTTCGCCCATGCTAGGGGCCTGCACCTTCCTGCATTGCCTGAGCGTTGTTGTCATTACCTATGTTCGTCTCTGCAAATGGTTCCCTAAGTGTCTTCCGGTTCCCACTGTTCACGTTCCTACTACCTCTAACCTTTATCCAGTGTTATCCTGGTCCAAGTGCCGTATAGAGTTGTAGTCGTGCTGCGCAGAGTACTACGCCTGTCCTTTTACACCTCACCTAGTGCCTGCCTGCTACCAAAGACTCATCCGAGCCTGTCTTGCTGCTGTCCGAAGATGCCACAGGTACACCTATTTCAACTATAGTCTTTGACCTGTGTCCTGTTGGCCAGATTCCATACCGTTAAGGCGGTACAGTCCAGTGGGTCCATGCACCCAACGTGACAGTAAGCTCAGGCAATGCCGGAAGGGGCAGGGCCCTACTTACAGTCCAGGTGCTCATGGGCTAATTTGGTTCTTTCATTCTGGTGTGCTCACTGGCCCCTTAAGAGCGGACACGAGCCGAGTGAAGCGGAAGTGAGCGCTGGCGTGTCCTGAGATGCGGACCAGCGCTTACTGATCCATGGCTGCGGAATTATGATGAGAAGTATGATGTAGACATGTATACAGTGTGTGTGTCGCAGACCGGAGCAAATGAGAATGGATCGTACTGTTTGATGTGAGATGTTTTTCTCAATCCAGATTGAGAACTGAATGTTATGAACTTTGAATTATTGTTATTATATGTAAAAATATTGTGTAAAAAGTCCTAGAACATTGAACTGAAGTACAAGATTGTCTAAATAGACTGACTTTTTAAAGTACCTTATATATAAGGTTTAATTAATTAAAGTTGTCTGTGTAAAGTCAGGTTTTACAGTTATGAATACAGCAGTTTCCTTTCAGCATTTTGGCTTGCTAAGGCTTCTAGTTCTACAAGAAAAGGAAAGTTGTGAAAGGCGGCGGGGCAGTGTGTGAGAATGTCAGAAGGAAGTAAGTTGCTGCTGCTCTCTCTCCCTCAAGTGAAATATTACAACAAGCATGGTCTGCATAAAGGACATTGCTCATTTATTAGAAAGGAAATTGATAATTATGTATTTTTTCTCTATCTCTGTGTCTCCAGATTGTTACCAATATTTTGCTTTCACCAATAGAGGCAAACAGTGCGCCTGGATGGTGCTTCTCCAGGGTGCAGCAAATTCCCCTGATATTTTCCACCCATGCAATGAAAAAGCTGTTGGATAAGTGGTCCCCCGAACACTCCACCACTTGTCTATTGCAATATGCTGAAGATTTGCTTTTGTGTTATGTCATCCATTTGGTAACAATAATTAATTTTCGTTCTATTATCTTAAAACTATTACATTCTAGAATTAATTTGTGTAACAACTATTTAAACTTTAGTTCCTCTTTCTTACATGCCTATCAGATAAGGCTAACCACAAACTGTAACGTTTGTTCCTATTAGATATGGCGCATCAGTTATAGCTCAGCCCAAACTGTCACACAGCTAAAAATATGATGAGAACATTTATGATAAATCATGTGATATAATCTTTACGTGTCTTTTATGATGACTCATGGTCACAGTCCCTTGTGACTGGGGGGGGGGCTGGGCACGAAAAGAATGGATATATAATCTATGTATTGTTCCTTAAAAGATTTGAGAAAGTGGGTGTAAAGGATCTGCTAGACACAGCTTCTGTGTCGACGCCCATGGGTAATCAGTCTGCACCTGCTCCTATGTCTGTGAGACTGACTCCATCTTCCACCACTCAGGATGGCAAGCTTAGGAGTGGGAGAGCCTATCACAGCCTGGCCAGGCGGAGCTAGCTCACGCCCACTGTCTATTTATACCTGCCTTTCCTGTTCCTCCTTTGCCTGTGATTCTGCTCTGCTTGTTTCCTGCCTCTGCTGCTGCTGCTTGAACTACTGATCCTCTGCTTGTTATTGACCTTGGCTTACTGACCACTCCCCTGCTCAGCGTTTTGTACCTCGTGCACTCCTGGTTTGACTCGACTCGTTCACTACTCTCGTTGCTCACGGTGTCTCTGTGGGCAGCTGCCCCATTTCCCTAGCTTCTGTGTACCCATGTCTGTTTGTCTGTCGTGCACTTACTGAGCGTAGGGACTGTCGCCCAGTTGTACCCCGTCGCCTAGGACAGGTCGTTGCATGTAGGCAGGGACCGAGTGGCGGGTAGATTAGGGCTCACCTGTCTGTCTCCCTACCCCGTCATTACATAATCACAGGCCCATAAACCTAGTCTACCCTGGTCCCTGACACAACTATGGACCCCCTTGAGACCCTGGCTCAGCAAATGCAGGGCCTCTCCCTACAGGTCCAAGCCCTGGCTCAGAGGGACAACCAGCATGATGCTACCCTGGTAATGCCCCCCACCTCACCTCTTGAACCCCACCTCAAGTTGCCTGACCGGTTCTCAGGGGACCGGAAGACTTTTTTCTCCTTTCGGGAGAGTTGTAGGCTCTATTTTCGCTTAAAGCCCCACTCCTCAGGTTCTGAGAGCCAGCGGGTGGGTATAATTATGTCCCGGCTCCAGGACGGGCCCCAAGAATAGGCCTTCTCCTTGGCTCCTAACGCCCCTGAACTTTCCTCCGTTGATCTTTTCTTTTCTGCTCTCGGGCTCATTTATGACGAGACTGACAAGACTGCCTTTGCTGAGAGTCAGCTGGTGACCTTACGTCAGGGTAAGAGACCTGTTGAGGAGTATTGTTCTGACTTTAGGAAGTGGTGTGTAGCTTCTCGGTGGAATGACCCTGCCTTAAGGTGCCAGTTTAGATTGGGTCTGTCGAACGCCCTGAAAGACCTGCTAGTTAGCTATCCCTCTTCTGACTCCCTAGATCAGGTTATGGCTTTAGCGGTACGACTTGACCGACGTCTCAGGGAACGACGACTTGGACGTTTTTGTGCCTTCTCCTCTGACTCCCCCATGATGCCTCCCGAGGTTCCGTTGCTTCGTTCTTCCACGGAAGACTCGGATGTACCTATGCAACTCGGGGCCTCCGTGTCCCCCCAACAATGTAGAGAGTTCCGCAGGAAGAATGGTCTCTGATTCTACTGTGGGGATGACAAGCATCAAGTGAACAACTGTCCTAGGCGTAAGAATACTCCAGCCGGAAAACTTCCGCGCCTAAGTGATCATCGGGGAGGTCACTTGGGCGCACAGGTATTTCCCGTAAATATGAAACCTAATAAAATCTTGCTTCCATTTCAGGTCTCTTTTGGTGGTATGTCTGCTACCGGCAGTGCCTTCGTTGATTCAGGGTCTTCTGCTAATATTATGTCTGTGGAATTTGCTATGTCTCTAGCTATGCCATTGATTGATTTGCCTAAACCTGTCCCAGTAGTGGGTATCGACTCCACTCCTCTTGCTAATGGTTATTTTACACAGCATACCCCTGTTTTTGAACTCCTTGTTGGCTCCATGCATTTGGAGCAGTGCTCTGTACTGGTGATGCAGGGATTATCGTCCGATTTGGTTTTAAGCCTTCCCTGGTTGCAGTTGCATAATCCCACGTTTAACTGGAATACTGGGGATCTTACCAAATGGGGTAATGAATGCATGACGTCATGTTTTTCTGTTAATTCTATTTCTCTCCCTGAGAAGGTGAACACTCTACCTGAGTTTGTACAGGATTTCGCTGATGTTTTCTCTAAAGAGGCCTCCGAAGTGTTACCTCCTCATAGAGAATACGATTGCGCAATCGATTTGGTACCAGGAGCTAAGCTCCCTAAGGGTAGGATATTTAATCTCTCTTGTCCCGAACGTGAAGCCATGAGAGGGTATATCCAGGAATGCCTGGCCAAGGGTTACATTCGCCCCTCTACTTCTCCGGTAGGTGCTGGCTTCTTTTTCGTAGTGAAGAAGGATGGTGGTCTTAGGCCGTGCATTGACTACCGGAATTTGAATAAGGTCACTGTAAGGAACCAGTACCCCCTTCCTTTGATTCCTGATCTCTTCAATCAGGTTCAGTGGGCCCAATGGTTCTCTAAGTTTGATCTACGGGGGGGCTTATAACCTTATCCGCATCAAAGAGGGGGATGAGTGGAAGACTGCGTTTAACACGCCCGAAGGTCATTTCGAATAACTCGTCATGCCCTTTGGGTTGTGTAATGCTCCCGCGGTCTTCCAGAATTTCATAAATGAGATTTTAAGAGGCTACCTGGGGGTATTTCTTGTAGTGTACCTTGATGACATACTTGTGTTTTCCAAGGACTGGTCCTCCCACATTGAGCATGTCAGGAAGGTGCTCCAGGCCCTTTGGGAAAACAAACTGTTTGCTAAGACCGAAAAATGTGTGTTTGGGGTGCAGGAGATACAATTTTTGGGTCAAATCCTCACTCCTCATGAATTCCGCATGGACCCCGCTAAGGTCCAGGCTGTGGCGGAATGGGTCCAACCTGCCTCCCTGAAGGCGTTACAGTGCTTCCTGGGGTTCGCTAATTATTACAGGAGATTTATTGCTAACTTCTCGGTCATCGCTAAGCCTCTTACGGATCTCACTCGCAAAGGTGCTGATCTCCTCCACTGGCCTCCTGAGGCTGTCCAGGCTTTTGAGGTCCTTAAGAAGTGCTTTATCTCGGCCCCAGTGCTGGTTCAGCCCATCCAAATGGAGCCATTCATCGTGGAGGTTTACGCCTCCGAGGTGGGAGTGGGTGCTGCCTTGTCCCAGGGTACCAGGTCCCTCACCCATCTCCGTCCCTGTGCCTACTTCTCCAGAAAGTTTTCGCCCACTGAGAGTAACTATGATATTGGCAACCGCGAACTCTTAGCCATTAAATGGGCATTTGAAGAGTGGCGCCACTTCCTGGAGGGGGCTAGGCACCAGATAACGGTCCTTACCGACCACAAGAATCTGGTTTTCCTAGAATCTGCCCGGAGGCTAAACCCGAGACAAGCTCGATGGGTGTTATTTTTTACCAGATTCAACTTTTTGGTCACCTATAGGGCTGGGTCTAAAAATATTAAGGCTGATGCACTGTCGCGTAGCTTCATGGCCAGCCCTCCTTCAGAGGAAGATCCTGCTTGTGTTTTGCCTCCAGGTATAATCATTTCCTCTATTGATTCTGATTTAGTCTCCGAAATTGCGGCTGATCAAGGTTCAGCTCCCGGGAACCTTCCTGAGAACAAGCTGTTTGTTCCCCTGCAATTCCGGCTAAGGGTACTTAGGGAAAATCATGACTCTGCACTATCTGGCTATACAGGCATCCTGGGTACCAAGCACCTCATTGCCAGAAACTACTGGTGGCCTGGGTTGCTTAAAGACGTTAAGGCCTACGTCGCCGCTTGTGAACTTTGTGCTAGGTCCAAGACTCCCAGGTCCCGACCAGCGGGCTTACTATGTTCTTTGCCCATTCCCCAGAGACTTTGAACCCATATCTCCATGGATTTTATCACCGATTTGCTTCCATCTCAAGGCAAGTCGGTTGTGTGGGTTGTAGTAGACCGCTTCAGTAAGATGTGCCACTTTGTGCCCCTCAAGAAACTACCCAATGCTAAGACGTTAGCTACCTTGTTTGTCAAACACATCCTTCGTCTCCATGGGGTTCCTGTCAATATTGTTTCTGACAGAGGGGTACAATTTGTTTCATTGTTTTGGAGAGCCTTCTGTAAAAAGTTGGAGATTGATCTGTCCTTCTCCTCGGCCTTCCATCCTGAAACTAATGGCCAAACGGAGAGGACTAATCAGTCTCTAGAACAATATTTAAGGTGTTTTATCTCTGACTGTCAATATGATTGGGTCTCCTTCATTCCCCTCACCGAATTTTCCCTTAATAACCGGGTCAGTAACTCGTCAGGGGTCTCCCCATTTTTCTGTAATTTTGGGTTTAATCCACGGTTCTCCTCCGTTTTACCTGGTAGTTCCAACAATCCCGAGGTAGAGGTCGTTTATCGGGAACTGTGCACAGTCTGGGCCCAGGTTCAGAAGAACCTAGAGGCATCCCAGAGCATACAAAAGACTCAGGCAGATAGAAAACATTCTGCTAACCCCTTGTTTGTGGTCGGGGATCTGGTGTGGCTATCTTCAAAAAATTTGCGCCTTAAAGTCCCGTCCAAGAAGTTTGCTCCCCGGTTTATAGGGCCGTACAAGGTCATTGAAGTACTTAACCCTGTCTCTTTCCGACTGAAGTTGCCCCCGTCTTTTCGAGTACACGACGTGTTTCATGCCTCCCTCCTTAAACGCTGCTCCCCGTCCTTGGCTCCCTCGAGGAAACCTCCGGTCCCTGTTCTCACCCCTGAGGGGGTAGAATTCGAGGTGGCCAAGATTGTGGACAGCAGGATGGTCCAAGGCTCCCTCCAGTACCTGGTCCATTGGAGAGGATACGGTCCTGAGGAGAGGACTTGGGTACCCGCCCGGGATGTTCACACTGGGGTATTGCTCAGGAGGTTCCACCTTCGTTTCCCCAATAAGCCAGGTCCACCTAGAAAGGGTCCGGTGGCCCCTCATAAAAGGGGGGGTACTGTAAAGGATCTGCCAGACACAGCTTCTGTGTCGACGCCCGTGGGTAATCAGTCTGCACCTGTTCCTATGTCTGTGAGACTGACTCCATCTTCCACCACTCAGGATGGCAGGCTTAGGAGTGGGAGAGCCTATCACAGCCTGGCCATATGGAGCTAGCTCCCGCCCACTGTCTATTTATACCTGCCTTTCCTGTTCCTCCTTTGCCTGTGATTCTGCTCTGCTTGTTTCCTGGCTCTGCTGCTGCTTGAACTACTGATCCTCTGCTTGTTATTGAGCTTGGCTTACTGACCACTCTCCTGCTCAGCGTTTTGTACCTTGTGCACTCCTGGTTTGACTCGGCTCATTCACTACTCTCGTTGCTCACGGTGTCTCCGTGGGCTGCTGCCGCATTTCCCTAGCTTCTGTGTACCCATGTCTGTTTGTCTGTTGTGCACTTACTGAGCGTAGGGACCGTCGCCCAGTTGTACCCCGTCGCCTAGGACAGGTCGTTGCAAGTAGGCAGGGACTGAGTGGCGGGTAGATTAGGGCTCACCTGTCTGTCTCCCTACCCCGTCATTACATTAGGAAGCAAAAGGAGCAACAATCCAAAATAGATGATCTATATCTACGTAAATATATATCTTACCTAGCAATCTTTTCAGATATGCAGCAATATTGAGCCATGGGACGAGCCTTGTGTCAATAGGAGGAAAGGTAGAGAATAAATCTAGGTCGTTCACGGCTTATGGATTTACAAACTACTAAAGAAAAATCTTGGTTTAACTACTTTGGGTAATTATAGTGCAAAATGTATTCCTATAGGTAACAAGTATAAACTACTAAAATTAAACCCCACATGGCTTACACCTTCTGTAAAAAGGGCAATACATGACAAAAAAAGGGCATTTAAAAAAAATACAAATCTGAGAGTACATCTGTAGCCTTTGTAAATTATAAAGAGCTTAATAAAATTTGTAAAAAGGTAATAAAATCAGCAAAAATACAAAATGAAAGGCAGGTGGCCAAGGATAGTAAAACAAATCCCTAAAAATTCTTCAAGTATATAAATGCAAAAACGCCAAGGTCTGAACATGTAGGACCCCTAGATAGTGGTAATGGGGAGTTGGTCACAGTGGATCAAGAGAAGGTAGAGTTACTAAATGAGTTATTCAGCTCTGTATATACAACAGAAGAAAGAGCAGCTGATGTAGCCGCTGCCAGTGCTGTCAATATATCAGTTGATATACTGAATTGGATAAATGTAGATATGGTCCAAGCTAAATTAAACAAAATAAATGTACACAAGGCCCCGGGACCAGATGGGTTACACCCTAGAGTCCTTAAAGAGCTTAGTTCAGTTATTTCTGTCCTCCTCTTCATAATATTTAGAGATTCTCTAGTGACTGGTATCAGAGGCGTAGCTAGGTTCTCCAGCACCCGGGGCAAAGATTCAGTTTGGCGCCCCCCCCCCAACCTCTTTCCCGACATCTCCTTCCCCCTCGCCGTGTTTGTTTTCTCTACCAATCGACATGTCATTTCTTTTCCACATTTCTTTTTATGTAATGCGAGCATAAAAACATTTGTACATTTTACAAGCAATATAGTTCAATACACAGCACCAGAATAGTGCTCAGTACATAAATACAGCCCCAGAACCAAGCTCATTACATATATACAGCACCAGCACAAATACAGCTCAATTTAGTGCAACCCCTGCTGTATAGGTATGTACGGCGAAAAACTACAGCTCCCAGCATGGGCCGAACAATGGTAAGGATATGCTGGGAGATGCTGTTTCACAAAAAAAATCATACCACCCATCATCACGCTGCAGATCATACAGTGACTACATTACTGATTAGAGGCAGAATAAGCATTTACATTAAGTGACTCACCTGTGATGTCTCAGATTCTAGTTCTTTTTCTCCATTTGGTCCAGACCTCTATGTTGACTTCTCTCGGTCACAGGCCATTTCTGCAGTTTGCCGCTCAGATGTCTTCAGCTTCTCACTTTTCCAACATTTCTACACCTATAAATAAAGATAAAGTTCTCATTATACCACACACTACACCCCTAAATATAATAGCACCATACACTGCACCTCTAATTATAATAGCACCATACACCGTGTCCCACACACACACACACTGTGCCCCCTGTAGATAGTGTCTGCCATAGAGCCCCCTGTAGATAGTGCCCCCATAGAGCCCCGTGTAGATAGTGCCCCCATGTAGCTCACCCCTGTATATAGTGTCCCACAAATAACTCCCCCTATAGTGCTCTACAGATAGCCCCCTGTAGATATAGTCCACCCATGTATATAGTGCTCCACAGATAGGCCACCCCTGTATATAGCCCACCCCTGTATATAGTGCTCCACAGATAGCCCGCCCCTGTATATAGCCACCCTGTAGATATAGCCCACCCCTGTATATAGTGCTCCACAGATAGCCCACCCCTGTATATAGCCCCCCTGTAGATATAGCCCACCCCTGTATATAGTGCTCCACATATAGTCCACACCTGTATATAGTGCTGCACAGATAGCCCACCCCTGTATATAGCCCCCCTGTAGATATAGCCCACCCCTGTATATAGTGCTCCACATATAGTCCACCCCTGTATATAGTGTTTCACAGATAGCCCACCCCTGTATATAGCCTCCCTGTACATATAGGCCACCCCTGTATAAAGTGCTCCACTAGATAGTCCACCCCTGTATATAGTGCTCCACAGATAGCCCACCCCTGTATATAGTGCTCCACAGATAGCCCACCCCTGTATATACTATATATAGGGGTGGGCTATCTGTGGAGCACTATATACAGGGGTGGACTATATGTACAGGGGGGCTATATACAGGGGTGGACCATCTAGTGGAGCACTATATACAGGGGTGGACTATATGTACAGGGGGGCTATATACAGGGGTGGGCTTTCTGTGGAGCACTATAGGGGGAGCTATTTGTGGGATACTATATACAGGGGTGGGCTATATCTACAGGAGGGCTATATACACGGGTGGGCTATTTGTGGAGCACTATATACAGGGGTGGACTATATTTACAGGGGGGGCTATATACAGGGGTGGGCTTTCTGTGGAGCTCTATAGGGGGAGCTATTTGTGGGATACTATATACAGGGGTGGTATAGCCCACCCCTGTATATAGTGCTCCATAGATCGCGGACCCCTGTATATAGCCGCCCTGTAGCTATAGCCCACCCCTGTATATGGTGCTTCATAGATAGCCCACCCCAGTATATAGCCCCCCTGTGGGCCCCCCTTAGATAAAGCCCCCCGCGTGTAGATAAAGCCCCCCCGTAGATAAAGTCGTCTCCCCCGTAGATAAAGTCCCCCTTGTAGATAAAGTCCCCCCGTAGATAAAGTCCCCCTTGTAGATAAAGTCCCCCCTGTAGATACAGCCACACACTTTTTTATTACAATTAAAAAAAGAAAAACTATTCAAACTCACCTTAATCCCGCTCCCACGCCGGCCGGCAGCCATGGAGACCTGCTCTCTTCTGCGCAGGTCTCCTGGGGGTTGAACGAAGCGTCTATGAAAGGCGCTGATTGGCTGGGCAGGGTGACTTTCCCTGTCAATCAGCGCCTTTCATCGACGGAAGCTTCACTGGTACAAAAGGTACCAGTAGCTTCACTGGTGCAAAAGCTCTGAATAGCCGGGCACGGAACGTGCCCTGTCATTCATTTCTTCTAATTGTACCTGTGTCCTATAGACACAGGTACAATTATAGTGCAGGAGAAGGTGGCGCTGGCGCCCCCCTCTATGTTGCGCCCCGCCTGCCCCCCACTAGCTCTAGGTCTTCGCCGGGTAATTATAGACCAGTAAGCTTAACATCCATTGTGGGGAAAATGTTTGAGGGGCTATTGAGGGACTATATACAGAATTATGTGACAATAAATAGCATTATAAGTGACAGCCAGCACGGTTTTACTAAGGACAGAAGCTGTCAAACCAACCTGATTTGTTATCATGAAGAGGTGAGCAGAAGCCTAGACAGAGGGGCCGATGTGGATATAGTGTTTTTGGACTTTGCAAAGGCATTTGACATTGTCCCTCATAGATGGGTCTAATGGGTAAATTAAAGGGAATGTGTCGCTAGAAAATGTTTTTTTTCAGTTAAACATTTAGTATATAAGTGATTACACATTGTTTTAATTTTTTTATTTTTTCACAAGTCAGGAAATATTATAAATTAGATTCTAATTTATAACATTGTTATTGTGCTGGCCACTAGAGGGAGCAGTTCCCAAAATTGCAGCATGGTCACTGTGGTAAAGCAAACTCATTGATTTATGCTGCAAATTTGGGGTGGACACACTCTCCTCTAGTGTCCTCACACAATCCCCCCTCCCTTCTTCTGGCTAGTGCCAGGAGAAGGAGGGGTTTGAATGTCTTCAAACCTCCTACACTGTGTTCCGCCATTTTCTGAGCGAATGCACAGTGGTAGGAGGATTAGATACAGGGTTCAGCAGACAGTATCACACATGAACATACACGAACATAATACGCACATCATACATGAACATAAATTACCTGCTCCTGCCTCCGCCTTCGCTGGTCTAACAAAGTTCTTGCTGCCTACGCTCTTCTTCCTTGCACCTTCGCTACGTTGAACATATGGCCGGAAGCCGCGGCCGGAAGTCGTCATCTTACTATCCGGCAGTGGCTTCCGGTCCACATGAAAATGACGCCGTATTTCGTTCTATGAACGAGCTTTGTTTTGGTCTGTGTGGGAGCGGCGCATGCGGCACCCGTTCGAATTCTCTATGGGCTTGTATGTGCCATATAGCATCTCTGTATGTGTCGTTAATCGACACATACAGAGATGAAAAAAAAAATGGCGGCCCCCATGGAGAAGTAAAAGTATGAGTACAGTAAAAAGTAAAAAATGAGAACACAAATAAATAAAATTTTTGTTAATATTATATTAAAAGCAATAATAAAAAAAATAAACTCATGACACCTTCCCTTTAAGAACTATAGGTTTAGAAATTATCATTTGTCATTGGATTGAGAATTGGCTCAAGGACTGTATCCAGAGAGTTGTGGTCAATGATTCCTACTCTGAATGGTCCCCGGTTATAAGTGGTGTACCCCAGGGTTCTTTGCTGGGACCACTATTATTCAACTTATTTATTAATGATATAGAGCAGGGGTCTCAACTCGGCCGGGTAAGTGGGCCACATATAGAAAAAATGTGAAGTTGACGGGCCGCATTACTTTCAAATTTGATACATTACAAACTTATTGTTAATTAATTAGTTATTTGAACTACTATAATACTATATTACTATAATAATACTACATTACTATAACAATGATACATTACTATAATACTACATTACTATAATAATAGCGCTAGGTTTAAACTTACCGGAAATTTGCGAGATTTCTCCACGTGCTTATTTCAACAATCCACTTTTACAGTTTAAAGAGGCTCTGTCACCAGATTTTGCAACCCCTATCTGCTATTGCAGCAGATAGGCGCTGCAATGTAGATTACAGTAAAGTTTTTATTTTTAAAAAACGAGCATTTTTGGCCAAGTTATGACCATTTTCGTATTTATGCAAATGAGGCTTGTAAAAGTACAACTGGGCGTGTTGAAAAGTAAAAGTACAACTGGGCGTGTATTATGTGCGTACATCGATGCGTGTTTACTACTTTCACTAGCTGGGCGTTCTGATGAGAAGTATCATCCACTTCTCTTCACAACGCCCAGCTTCTGGCAGTGCAGATCTGTGACGTCACTCACAGGTCCTGCATCGTGTCGGCACCAGAGGCTACAGTTACATAGTTACATAGTTACATATAGTTACATAGTTAGTACGGCTGAAGAAAGACACATGTCCATCAAGTTCAACCAAGGGAAGGGAAAAGGGAAGGAAAAATTTCTACACATAGGAGCTAATATTTTTTTGTTCTAGGAAATTATCTAACCCTTTTTTAAAGCCATCTACTGTCCCTGCTGTGACCAGCTCCTGCGGTAGGCTATTCCATAAATTCACAGTTCTCACTGTAAAGAAGCCTTGTCGCCTCTGCAGCTTGAACCTTTTTTTCTCCAGACGGAGGGAGTGCCCCCTTGTTTTTTGAGGGGGTTTTACAAGGAACAGGATTTCACCATATTTTTTGTATGTGCCATTAATATATTTATATAAGTTAATCATGTCCCCCCTTAGTCTTCTTTTTTCAAGGCTAAATAGGTTTAATTCTTTCAATCTTTCCTCATAACTTAAATTCTCCATGCCCCTTATTAGCTTCGTTGCTCTTCTTTGTATTTTTTCCAACTCCAGGGCATCCTTTCTATGAACTGGAGCCCAGAACTGAACTGCATATTCTAGATGAGGCCTCACTAATGCTTTGTAAAGTGGCATTATTACATCCCTGTCCCGCGAGTCCATGCCTCTTTTAATACACGACAATATCCTGCTGGCCTTTGAAGCAGCTGATTGACACTGCATGCTGTTATTGAGTTTATGATTTACAAGTACACCCAGATCCTTCTCAACAAGTGAATCCGCCAGTGTAGCGCCCCCTAGGACATATGATGCATGCAGGTTGTTGGTACCAAGATGCATAACTTTACATTTATCTACATTAAACTTCATTTGCCAAGTGGACGCCCAAACACTTAGTTTGTTTAAATCTGCCTGTAATTCATGAACATCTTCCATAGTCTGAACTATATTACATAGCTTGGTGTCATCTGCAAAAATAGAAATAGTGCTATTAATCCCTTCCTCTATATCATTAATAAATAAGTTGAATAATAGTGGTCCCAGCACTGAACCCTGGGGTACACCACTTATAACCGGGGACCATTCAGAGAAGGAATCATTGACCACAACCCTCTGGATACGGTCCTTGAGCCAATTCTCAATCCAATTACAAACTATATTTTCTAAACCTATAGTCCTTAATTTACCCATTAGGCGTCTATGGGGGACCGTGTCAAATGCCTTTGCAAAGTCCAAAAACACTAAATCCACAGCGGCCCCTCTGTCTAGACTTCTGCTCACCTCTTCATAAAAACAGATTAGGTTAGTTTGACAACTTCTGTCCTTAGTAAAACCGTGCTGGCTGTCACTTATAATGCTATTTATTGTCACATAATCCTGTATATAGTCCCTCAATAGCCCCTCAAACATTTCCCCCACGATGGATGTTAAGCTTACTGGTCTATAATTACCCGGGGAAGACCTAGAGCCCTTTTTGAAAATAGGCACCACATTTGCCCTGCGCCAGTCCCTTGGCACTATACCAGTCACTAGAGATTCTCTGAATATTATGAAAAGGGGGACAGAAATAACTGAACTAAGCTCTTTAAGAATTCTAGGGTGTAACCCATCTGGTCCCGGAGCCTTGTGCACATTTATTTTATTTAATTTAGCTTGGACCATCTCTACATTCATCCAATTCAGTATATCAACTGATATATTAACAGCACTGGCACCGGCTACATCAGCTGCTCTTTCTTCTGTTGTATATACAGAGCTAAAGAACCCATTTAGTAACTCTGCCTTCTCTTGATCCCCTGTGATCAACTCCCCATTACCATTATCTAGGGGTCCTACATGTTCAGACCTTGGCTTTTTTGCATTTATATGCTTGAAGAATTTTTTAGGATTTGTTTTACTATCCTTGGCCACCTGCCTTTCATTTTGTATTTTTGCTAATTTTATTACATTTTTACAGATTTTATTAAGCTCTTTATATTTTACAAAGGCTACAGCTGTACCCTCAGATTTGTATTTTTTAAATGCCCTTTTTTTGTCATGTATTGCCCCTTTCACAGAAGGTGTAAGCCATGTGGGGTTTAATTTGAGTCGTTTATACTTATTACCTGTAGGAATTAATTTTGCACTATAATAACTCAAAGTAGATTTGAAAATCTCCCATTTATCATTTGTTCCATTATTTGACATTAGTTCTTCCCAGTCTATATCCTGAATTGCAGCCCTCATCCTGGGGAAATTGGCTTTCTTAAAATTAAATGTTTTTGCCCTCCCAGCCTGCGTTTGTTTTTTACAGTATTTTACAGGTAAAATGTAACTATATTATGATCACTGTTACCGAGGTTTTCACGAACATTGACATTCCCAACAAGATCTGCATTATTAGAAATTACCAGATCCAACAGAGCTTCACCTCTAGTCGGGTCTTCCACAAACTGGCCCATAAAATTTTCCTGCAACAGGTTGAGGAAATGTCTCCCCTTTGCAGTTGAAGCCGAACCATGACACCAATTAATATCCCGGAAATTAAAATCTCCCATTATCACTACAGTACCCGCCTGTGCAGCCCGCTCCATCTGTTTATATATCTGACCTTCCATCTCCTCAGTTATATTGGGGGGTCTATAGATTACACCAAAAGTAATTTTTTCAGTGTTTACCTCCCTTTCTAGTTCCACCCACAAGGTTTCAACCTCCTCACAGTCTTCACCCACTATTGTCTCTTTCACACTCGCCTTCATATCACTTCTCACATACAGACATACACCACCACCTTTCCTATTTGTCCTGTCTTTACGAAAAAGTGTAAAACCCTGTAGATTTACAGCCCAGTCATGTGAAGAGTCCAGCCATGTTTCAGCAACACCAACTATATCTATATTTTCTTCCAGTATCAAGGCCTCCAGCTCCCCCATTTTGCTTGCTAGACTTCTGGCATTTGTGAACATACACTTTAACTTGCCTGTCAGTTTTTCACTTTTATTATCAGAAATGTGATTTGACATTAATCGGTCCTTTTTATTTACACTGATGTTTTGTAACGAAAGGATCTCCTTATCTTGTTGTCTAGTCCTCTCCCCACATTCTGTTTCTCCCCCCACCAATATAGTCTGACCCCTCTCTAACCTGGCTACCCCTTTTTTTTCTACATTGACCTCCCTCCTCAGCCCTAGTTTAAATACTCCGCCACCCCAGCTAGAATTCTCTCCCCCAGCACAGCGGACCCCCTTCCATTTAGGTGCAAATCATCTGCAGAATACAGTTTGTACCCCAATGAAAAGTCAGCCCAGTGCTCTAGGAACCCAAATCCTTCTCCTCTACACCAAGACTTCAGCCATGCATTTAACTCCCTAAGCTCCCGCTGTCTTTCCTGTGATGCGCATGGCACAGGCAGTATTCCTGAGAATACAACCTTGGAGGTCCTTCCCTTCAGCTTGTAGCCTAGTTCTTTAAAATTATTCTTAAGGCTCCTCCACCTACCATTTATTCTGTCGTTGGTACCGACATGGACCACGACAGCTGGATCATCACCAGCCCCTCCCAGCAATTTGTCCACCCGTTCCACCACATGCCGAACCCTGGCACCAGGGAGACAGCAAACCATTCGGTTGAGGTGGTCTTGGCGACAAATAATTCTATCCGTCTTCCTGATTATAGAATCCCCTACGACTATCCATTGTCTTGGCTTACCTGCATTACCATCCCACCGACTACTAGCTGGGCTGTTCTCCCGGCTGTTAGGGAGATCAGTATCCACTAGGGCTGCCATTTCTGAGACTGACACCCTCGCATCATCACCCAACTTGGCAATTTTGCCTGGAATGTCAGAAACCGGATCGGCCTTCCTTGTCTTTGACCCCTTTCTACTGCCCCTAACTACATTAACCCAGCTACTTACCTGATCCTGCTCACCCATGTCTTCACCCTCCAGTTGTAACCCACTAACTGCATGCTCTGTGAGCAGCAAGCTCCGCTCAAAATTGTCTATCCTCCTCAGTGTTGCATTTTGCGCCTCCAGATCTCTATTGCGAGCTTCCAGGTGAACAACATGCTCACATCTGCCACAGAGATATTCACCCTGGAACTCCGGCTCCAGTCGTGTATACATATGACAAACTGTGCACTGAAGAAAACCTCCAATCTTGCTATCCATTATCCAAGTTACACCAAAACAGCGAACAATTGTCAAAGAAAAAGAAGAGTACTTACTGGGGCTTCAACTCCTCTTTTCAACTCCGGTTTTAGAACTCCACTTAGTTCACAAGCCACTTAAACCACCAAGCTCAGAAAGAGCAAGCTCAAAATGAGGTCTGCTGACTAATTTATACCTCCTGTGTCCAGTTAACCCCTTCCCCCTCGTCAGCTGCTCAGCTGGAACGAATCTGCAAGGGAAAAAAAATAAAAATAATTTACAAATTTATTTTTTTAAATTGTGTGAGTTTTTGCTATCTTCTATTTGCTAGCAATCAAACAGATTCACAAACACAGAAATACAGCAACACAATACAGAAGTACAGCAACACAATCCGGTTTTAGAACTCCACTTAGTTCACAAGCCACTTAAACCACCAAGCTCAGAAAGAGCAAGCTCAAAATGAGGTCTGCTGACTAATTTATACCACCTGTGTCCAGTTAACCCCTTCCCCCTCGTCAGCTGCTCAGCTGGAACGAATCTGCAAGGGAAAAAAAAAAAAAATAATTTACAAATTTATTTTTTTAAATTGTGTGAGTTTTTGCTATCTTCTATTTGCTAGCAATCAAACAGATTCACAAACACAGAAATACAGCAACACAATACAGAAGTACAGCAACACAATCCGGTTTTAGAACTCCACTTAGTTCACAAGCCACTTAAACCACCAAGCTCAGAAAGAGCAAGCTCAAAATGAGGTCTGCTGACTAATTTATACCACCTGTGTCCAGTTAACCCCTTCCCCCTCGTCAGCTGCTCAGCTGGAACGAATCTGCAAGGGAAAAAAAAATAAAATAATTTACAAATTTATTTTTTTAAATTGTGTGAGTTTTTGCTATCTTCTATTTGCTAGCAATCAAACAGATTCACAAACACAGAAATACAGCAACACAATACAGAAGTACAGCAACACAATCCGGTTTTAGAACTCCACTTAGTTCACAAGCCACTTAAACCACCAAGCTCAGAAAGAGCAAGCTCAAAATGAGGTCTGCTGACTAATTTATACCACCTGTGTCCAGTTAACCCCTTCCCCCTCGTCAGCTGCTCAGCTGGAACGAATCTGCAAGGGAAAAAAAAAAAAAATAATTTACAAATTTATTTTTTTAAATTGTGTGAGTTTTTGCTATCTTCTATTTGCTAGCAATCAAACAGATTCACAAACACAGAAATACAGCAACACAATACAGAAGTACAGCAACACAATCCGGTTTTAGAACTCCACTTAGTTCACAAGCCACTTAAACCACCAAGCTCAGAAAGAGCAAGCTCAAAATGAGGTCTGCTGACTAATTTATACCACCTGTGTCCAGTTAACCCCTTCCCCCTCGTCAGCTGCTCAGCTGGAACGAATCTGCAAGGGGAAAAAAAATAAAAAAATTTACAAATTTTTTTTTTTAAATTGTGTGAGTTTTTGCTATCTTCTATTTGCTAGCAATCAAACAGATTCACAAACACAGAAATACAGCAACACTTCTTTTCAGAACGCCCAGCTTCTGGCAGTGCAGACACAGCGTGTTCTCGAGAGATCACGCTGTGACGTCACTCACAGGTCCTGCATCGTGTCAGACGAGCCGGCACCAGAGGCTACAGTTGATTCTGCAGCAGCATCAGCATTTGCAGGTAAGTAGCTACATCGATTTACCTGCAAACGCCGATGCTGCTGCAGAATCATCTGTAGCCTCTGGTGCCGGCTCGTCTGACACGATGCAGGACCTGTGATTGACGTCACAGCGTGATCTCTCGAGAACACGCTGTGTCTGCACTGCCAGAAGCTGGGCGTTCTGAAAAGAAGTGGATGATACTTCTCGTCAGAAAGCCCAGCTAGTAAAAGTAGTAAACACGCCCCGATGTACGCACATAATACACGCCCAGTTGTACTTTTACTTTTCAACACGCCCAGTTGTACTTTTGCAAGCCTCATTTGCATAAATACAAAAATGGTCATAACTTGGCCAAAAATGCTCGTTTTTTTTAAATAAAAACGTTACTGTAATCTACATTGCAGCGCCGATCTGCTGCAATAGCAGATAGGGGCTGCAAAATCTGGTAACAGAGCCTCTTTAAGTGTTGCTAAATGCAGTCCGGCAGCTCAGTTGGCAGCGTTTGGCAGACACACAAATGTCAAAATTAGGCAGCCCCTTTTTAGATCGTGCCACAGATCCCTCTATAGATACTGCCACAGTGCCCTCTGTAGATACTGCCACAGTGCTTTCTGTAGATACTGCCACAGTGCCCTCTGTAGATACTGCCACAGTGCCCTCTGTAGATAATGCCACAGTGCCCTCTGTAGATAATGCCAGTGTCCTCTGTAGATAATGCCACCGTGCCCTCTGTAGATGCTGCCACAGTGCCCTCTGTAGATGCTGCCACAGTGCCCTCTGTAGATGCTGTCACAGTGCCCTCTGTAGATGCTGCCTCAGTGCCCTCTGTAGATAATGCCACAGTGCCCTCTGTAGATAATGCCACACACACCCCTTGTAGATAGTGCCACAGACACCCCCAGTAGATAGCTCCATTGGGGCTCCCTCTAGGAGTGGAATCCCCAGCCAGAGTGTTGCCGACGCTTTGGCCAGGGATTCCTCTGCTAGAGGAGCCCCTGATGTCACTGTTCATACACAGAGACGTGAGAGGATCCTCCATGACCGCGGAATGTGATGTCAGGGGCAACTCTAGAGCCGGTCTCCCAGATCAGAGCACTAGTATAGGCTCTACTCCGGAACTCTGGGGAAGCAACTGACATCAGTGTCCATATATGGAGAGTGATGTCAGGGGCTTGCCTAGAGCTGGAGTCCCGGAGCAGAGCCGCTTCTAGCACCCTGCCTGGGATTCCAGCTCTGCTCCTGACATCACTGTTCATATATGGACAGAGATGTCAGGGGCAACCCCAGAGCTGGAGTCCCGGGCAGAGCGCTAGTAGTATGTGGACAACGATGTCAGGGGATTGCAGAGTCCCGGAGCAGAGCCTATGCTAGCGCTCTGCCCAAGACTCCGCTCTGGGGAAGACCCTGACAAAACTGTACATATATGGACAGCGATGTCAGGTAATTCCACAGAGTCCCGGAGCAGAGCTTATACTAGCCTTCTGCCCGGGACTCAGGCTCTGGGGAAGCCACAGACATCGTGTGTCCATTCATGGACAGCGATGTCAGGGCATTCCACAGAGTCCCGGAGCAGAGCCTGTGCTAGTGCTCTGCCCGGGACTCCGCTCTGGGGAAGACCCTGATAAAATCTGTCCATATATGGACAGCGATGTCAGGGAATTCCACAGAGTCCCGGAGCAGAGCCGATACTAGCGCTCTGCCCGGGACTCCGCTCTGGGGAAGACACTGACAAAACTGTCCATATATGGACAGTGATGTCAGGGATTTCCACAGAGTCCCGGAGCAGAGCCAATGCTAGCGCAATGCTTGGGACTCCACGCGTATCCATTCATGGACAGCGATGTCAGGGGTTTCACAGAGTACCGGAGCAGATCCGATACTAGCGGCTCTGTGTCCCGTGGGCCGCAGATGACAGCCTCAGGGGCCACATGCGGCCCGTGGGCCGCGTGCTTGAGACCCCTGATATCGAAGATGGGATTAATAGCACTATTTCTATTTTTGCAGATGACACCAAGCTATGTAGTAATGTTCAGTCTATGGGAGATGTTTGTGAATTGCAAGCGGATTTAAACAAACTGAGTGTTTGGGCGTCCACTTGGCAAATGAGGTTTAATGTAGATAAATGTAAAGTTATGCACATGGGTACGAACAACCTCCATGCATCATATGTCCTAGGGGAAGCTACACGGGGGGAGTAACTTGTTGAGAGGTGTACTTGTAAATCATAAACTAAATAACAGCATGCAATGTCAATCAGCTGCTTCAAAGGCAAGCAAGATATTGTTGTGTATTAAAAAAGACATGGACTCGGGGGACAGGGATGTAATATTACCACTTTACAAAGCATGAGTGAGGCCTCATCTATAATATGCAGTTCAGTTCTGGGCTCCAGTTCATAGAAAGGATGCCCTGGAGTTATAAAAAAATACAAAGAAGAATAATTAAGCTAATAAGGGGCTTGGAGAATGTAAGTTATGAGGAAACATTAAAAGAACTAAACCTATTTAGCCTTGAAAAAGGACGACTAAGGGGGGACATGATTAACTTATATAAATATATAAATGGCACATACAAAAAATATGGTGAAATCCTGTTCCATGTAAAACCCCCTAAAAAAACAAGGCACTCCCTCCGTCTGGAAAAAAAAAAGGTTCAACCTGCAGAGGCGGCAAGCCTTCTTTACTGTGAGAACTGTGAATTTATGGAATAGTCTACCACAGGAGCTGGTCACAGCAGGGACAGTAGATGGCTTTAAAAAAGGCTTAGGTAATTTCCTAGAACAAAAAAATATTAGCTCCTATATGTAGAAATGTTTTGCTTCCCTTTATCCATCCCTTGGTTGAACTTGATGGACATGTGTTTTTGTGTTTTTTTCAACCGTACGGACTATGTAACTATGTAACTATGTTTGATTTGTGCAAAACACAATCCTCAGGGGAATGTACGACCTAAAAGAGGACAGTTCCCCAACCCCAGTACCTCTTTAACACAATTGTATGGATTTCATAGAACTCAATAAATGTGAAGAAAATAAATACTGTTTAGTCATAATAGATGCCCTGAGTAGATAGATAGAGGTTTTCCCAGCAACAAACCCATATGCACTGACAGTGGTTAAGGTCATTGTGAAAGAAATAATACCTAGATTTGGGATTCCAGAAAGAATTTATAGCGATAATGGACCTCATTCTGTAAATAAAACAATATCTCTGATGGCGCAAACATTGTGTATTGATTTAAAAAATCACTGTGCCTACCATCCCCAATCAGCTGGATTGGTGGAAAAACATAATGGTATTTTTAAGAATAAACTGAAAAAGACCATGGGAGAAACAGGGAAAATTTTGATTTATTGCCTACCCTTAGTAGTGTTAAACATGCATGTAACACCCACTGCAATAGGAAATGATTTATGGAAGGCCCTTTTTAATTCCATCACTAAGACCATTTTACAGAATAGATGAAGAAGCAGACAGTACCTTAGCTAACTATATGGTAAAAATGCTAACCAACAAAGAAGTTTCTGTTCCTAATTCTATTCCAAGTGATCCTGTTCCAGAGTCAGAAGTTGTCAAACCTGGAAGCTGGATTCTGATTTGAGCAGTAAAAAGCAAACACTGGCATCAGACAAGATGGGAAGGTCCATATCAAGTCTTGCTTACCACTCCTACTGCAGTCAAGATAGCAGAGCGTACTTCCTGGATCCACTTATCTCATTGTAAACTAATTAGAATGATAGGGTCAGAATAGAGATCTGATTGAATTGTCAAAAGTCCAGCTAAAAGGGAGGTCTTCCATAAGGGAAGGCTTGGCTCAAACCTGGGGGAAAATGCACTTTACCCTTCCCAGACAAGGACGTCAGATCTAGGAATGATGATACCTAGGGTTATAATTTTTGGATTACTTGGATTGGTGGGAGGAAGGTATGATCCAAGCCAGAGATATGATCCCATAGGGTATGATCCAAGCAAGATATGAGATCCCGCATATAACATTAAAACAGGAAATACAGGTCACTGGAAATGGAACGTGGTTAGCCTTAACTTTAGTAAAGGACGAACAGCCACCTTTTAAGTAGATTTTTGTGACCTGATCAAAACAGCGTGTAATCAAAATAAAGAAGAAGCATCCACATTAACAGGGTCAGACAAATACATCTGTGCCATACTTGCAAAGACATATGGAGCTAGGATGTGCAGGTTATGGGATATAGCCATAAGGACCACACGAATGACAGATTATGGATATACTCTACATGAAAATCCAGACACCAATTTAAAAAATCGGTTGTCAATAAGAAAGCAAGCACACTCTCCATGCATTAAACATAATAATTGTAACATATCACTAACAAGCCTTCAAAATCCACAAGCAACCGATAGAGGATTATATGTGATAGGTCACAGGACCATGGGGGAAAAATGCGGCCTCTGTTCTACTACTCTGCAGTAGCAGGGCTAGTGTACAGATCTGCTGACATAGTCCTCCAGCACGACCTGACCATCCAGGTACCCCACGCCGTACATGAGCTCATGAGCACTGTAAAAACCAAGCTTCTGTCTGTTGCATGACTCACAAAGATTGAGCTCACACTGCTCTCCCCAAACATAACCAAAAAACGTTGTGTGGTCCTAAATCCAGCTACCCCACTTCCACTGAATTTGGACCAAGAGGGGGATAGTGATAAAGATAGTGATATACATGAACATGACTGTCAAAATTTAGTTGAGATGGAAGCAAAAGGCATGTCTAATGTATTTGATCTTGCACTCACTAACCCTGATGCTGTGTATTTTGTAGATGGATCATGATACTGGAGTGAAGACAAAGGACATTTTCTTACTGGGTATGCGGTAGTCCACGACGGTAAGCCAGTCACACAACAGCCCCTACCCTCCAGTAGCTCTGCAGAGGAGGCGGAACTAAGAGCACTCACTGAAGCGTGTAAAATGGGTAAAGGGTTGTGTGTAAATATATATACAGACTCCAGGTACGCTTTTGGAGTAGCCCACAACTTTGGGACTATATGGAGAACTTGAGGTTTCCTAACCTCAGCTGGTACAGCTATAAAAAACGCAGACGCAGTGAAAACACTGTTAGAGTACAAGCGCACACCCAAAATGGCAATAGCCAGTCAGAAGGCAATGCACTGGCCAACCAAGCAGCAAAAGCAGCCGCCGCTGCTACCGTTCCCGTGCTCACGGTCCAACAGGTGGACTCTGTCACAGAGGAATTGCTATGTGCTCTCCAAACCCAAGCACCGCTCCCTGAGCATAAACTGCGTCAGGAGGCGGGGCTGTTAGCGGCGAAGGAGGGTTATGGTGTGTAAAGGGTAATGTATGCCTGCCCCAAAGCTTGTTTCCCATGATGTGTGCCCCGGCGCATGGGCTGACATACTGCTCTAAAGGAGCCATGAGTCAATTAGTACTTAGAACCTGGCATGCCCCGGGATTCCAGCATGCTGCAGCAAAATATGTACAAAGCTGCATGATCTGTGCACAGCACAACCCAGGAACACAACCAGCAAAACACACACCCAAGTCCTACTACCCCTTTCAGAAACTGCAGATGGACTACATACAGTTACCTCAGGTGGGGCCATATAAATATGTCCTAGTCTGTATTGATTTGTTTTCAGGTTGGCCTGAAGCCTTCCCAGTATCAAAAGCAAATGCTGCTAGCACAGCGGATAAGCTACTAAATGAAATAGTATGCAGGTATGGTGTTCCAGAGACCATAGAAAGCGATAGAGCAGGGGTCTCAAGCACGCGGCCCCTGGGGCTGTCATCTGCGGCCCACGGGACACAGAGCCGCTAGTATCTCCGAGACTCTGGAATTCCCTGACATCGCTGCCCATATATGGACAGTGTGTCAGGGTCTTCCCCAGAGCGGAGTCCCGGGCATAGCGCTAGTATCGGCTCTGCTCCGGGACGCTGCGGAATTCCCTGACATAGCTGCCCATATATGGACAGTGTGTCAGGGTCTTCCCCTGAGCGGAGTCCCGGGCAGAGCGCTAGTATCGGCTTTGCTCCAGGACTCTGTGGAATTCCCTGACATCGCTGCCCATATATGGACAGTGTGTCAGGGTCTTGCCCAAAGCGGAGTCCCGGGCAGAGCGCTAGTATCGGCTCTGCTCCTGGACTCTGTGGAATTCCCTGACATCGCTGTCCACATATGAACAGCGATGTCTGGGCCTTCCCCAGAGGCGGAGTCGCGGGCAGAGCGCTAGTACAGCCTCTGCTCCGGGACTCTGTGGAATTCCCTGGCATCGCTGCCCATATATGGACAGTGTGTCAGGGTCTTCCCCAGAGCGGAGTCCCGGGCAGAGCACTAGTATCGGCTCTGCTCCGGGATGCTGCAGAATTCCCTGACATAGCTGCCCATATATGGACAGTGTGTCAGGGTCTTCCCCAGAGCAGGAGTCCCAGTGATGTCAGGAGCACAGCTGGAGTCCCAGACATCACTGTGGTAGCATCTTCGGAGGGCACTGTGGCAGCATCTGCAGAGGGCACTGTGGCAGCATATACGGAGGGCACTGAGGCAGCATATACAGAGGGCACTGTGGCAGCATATACAGAGGGCACTGTGGCAGCATCTACAGAGGGCACTGCGGCAGTATGTACAGGTGTGTGTTGCATTATCTACAGAGGACACTGTGGCATTATCTACAGAGGGCACTGTGGCCTTATCTACAGAGGGCACTGTGGCCTTATCTACAGAGGGCACTGTGGCCTTATCTACAGAGGGCACTGTGGCCTTATCTAGGGGTGTGTTGCATTATCTATAGAGGGCACTGTGGCAGCATCTACAGAGGACACTGTGGCAGCATCTACAGAGGACTCTGTGGCAGCATCCACAGAGGGCACTGCGGCAGCATCCACAGAGGACACTGCGGCAGTATGTACAGGACACTGTGGCATTATCGAGGGGTGTGTTGCATCATCCACAGAGGGCACTGTGGCATTATCTACAGAGGGCACTGTGGCCTTATCTACAGAGGGCACTATGGGCTTATCTAGGGGTGTGTTGCATTATCTACAGAGGGCACTGTGGCCTTATCTACAGAGGGCACTGTGGCCTTATCTACATAGGGCACTGTGGCCTTATCTAGGGGTGTGTTGCATTATCTACAGAGGGCACTGTGGCAGCATCTAAAGAGGACACTGTGGCAGCATCTACAGAGGACTCTGTGGCAGCATCTACAGAGGACTCTGTGGCAGCATCTACAGAGGACTCTGTGGCAGCATCTACAGAGGACTATGTGGCAGCATCTATAGAGGACTCTGTGGCAGCATCTACAG
Source organism: Rhinoderma darwinii (assembly GCF_050947455.1). Lineage (NCBI taxonomy): Eukaryota > Metazoa > Chordata > Amphibia > Anura > Rhinodermatidae > Rhinoderma > Rhinoderma darwinii. Next base: position 35,804,593 of record NC_134689.1, read on the forward strand.
AGGACTCTGTGGCAGCATCTACAGAGGATTCTGTGGCAGCATCTACAGAGTTACAGAGGACTCTGCGGAAGCATCTATAGAGGACTCTGCGGCTGCATCTACAGTGGACTCTGCGGCAGCATCTACAGAGGATTCTGCGGCAGCATCTACAGAGGACTCTGCGGCAGCATCTACAGAGGAGTCTGCGGTATCATCTACAGAGGAGTCTGCGGCAGCATCTACAGAGGACTCTGAGGCAGCATCCACAGAGGGCACTGCGGCAGCATCCACAGAGGGCACTGTGGCAGCATCCACAGAGGGCACTGTGGCAGCATCCACAGAGGGCACTGTGGCAGCATCAACAGAGGGCACTGTGGCATCAACAGAGGGCACTGTGGCAGCATCAACAGAGGGCACTGTGGCAGCATCAACAGAGGGCACTGTGGCAGCATCAACAGTGGGGACTGTGGCAGCATCAACAGAGGGCACTGCTGCAGCATCTACAGAGGGCACTGCGGCAGCATCTACAGAGGGCACTGCGGCAGCATCTACAGAGGGCACTGCGGCAGCATCTACAGAGGGCACTGCGGCAGCATCTACAGAGGGCACTGCGGCAGTATGTACAGGACACTGTGGCATTATCTAGGGGTGTGTTGCATTATCTACAGAGGGCACTGTGGCCTTGTCAGGGATCATTACTATGTATATTGTCTGAAAAATATTATCCTCACACATATGTATATACATTTCAGTTCTTTGTGTAATATACTGATATATATAACAAGTTCTTTGTTCATGTCGGACACACCTATGGAAGACACCGCCCCCTGGAATGCAAAGAGGAGTGTGCAGAAGAATGTACAGGAAAACTTATAGCTGAGGAGCGAATAGAATTTAAGCAAGTCCCACATCTATAGGGAGGGGCATGTGTCTTCTCTGTGTGTGTTTCTTTGTTCTGAATAAAAGTTCAGTTCCTCCTGGCTGACATTGAAGCTGTACGTCAGACATTTGTGTGGTGTACTTCTCTCCAGGCATGCCTTCAGCTTTCAATTTACAGAGGTGGTTATTCGGTGTGAAATACGGACCTGACATTTTTGGCACCCCAGATGGGACCTCACTCGAGGAAATATCGAAATCCGGATAACTGACAATCACAGGGTGAAACAGAGGACCCGAGATTGCCCACTGATAAGGAATTTGATCACCTCCGCAATAACACGGTAAGCGAATTGATTTTATAAATCTTCGTATTATCTGTGTTAGTGGACAGTCTTGTGGCGATCTGTAGAACCCTTTTGTTGATTTCCTGGATTATCTCAGGCGACAGAGGTGATATTTTCCGCTGTGAGGTCAAAAACACCAGTGAGACCTTAGTCGCGCCCGACTAACCATCCTCTGGGTAATTAGGGACTGGATAAAAATTATATAAGCGACCAGAGAGCTGTAGACTGTAAATTTTAATATTTCCAGCGAGGCCAGAGAGTCTAAATAAAGATTTTTATATTCTAGCGAGATGTAATAAATTACATTGCAGACTAGAGATGATACTATTTTGGCGAGACTTAGCATTGCAGACTGTGAAATTATAATATTTCCTGCCAGACCAAGAGTTGCAGATCGAAAATTGTTATTTAAATTACGTGTATAATATAGACTGTTAGAATGGATGGTTTACGGTCCATATTCAAATCATCAGGATAACCCGATCCTATTCATGATTTGGTGAAGTGAATGGAAGTTAGGAATAAGAAAGGTATTGTATGTTATATGTATTAGAAAACACATGACCAGCCCACGCCCGGTAATGGTGTCCGTGCCTCATGTTGAGTGTGTCCTCATTGTGGGTGGGAAACCACCCCCCCTTCACAGCTGCGCACTGTGTTTCCAATGGGAGAGGCTGCCCCCACCACCCACCCCTGATGTGGCCATGCCCGGCCCAACCAAATCAGTATGAAATAATCGCCTTGTTAATTTTGTCATTTGTAGTGTTTTTTTCTATTTACAGAAGTTCCAGTCTAGTTCACTGATGAAACAACACGTCATCATAATATAGAGATGGTGGCCGACAGATTGTACTGTTAAAGATGTGTTTGATGTTTAGATAATTCTTTTACAATGGTGTGATGAATGATTGCAGATACGTATGTTGTTTTGCCGGCATTGAAAGTGTTAAGATTGTGAGACTAGAAGCTGTGAGAAGCTGTGAGTGTGTGACCCCCCTCTCTCCCCCCTGTAGTATGCTGTGTTTGGGAGGAGGAGGGGGGCTGACTGGGTGCAGTCTGCAGGGCTGATGAGACAAAGGGATTTCAATATGCACTGCTGAGAGATATATATATATATATATCAGTAATGTCTACAAACCTAAATAAATTTCTTCTCTTTGTGAATGCGCTGTTGTTTATAAAAGTTACGATATTTATGTGTTATGATGTGATCAGATTTCATGTGTTTTGATATTAATTCAGATGTATTAAACTATAGATACTGTGAGACACGGGGTTTTGAAAATGTATGTGTCCCCACCGTTCCCTATTTCTATATACAGTTTATTGGTTTGCAGTAATTAATGTTATCAGATATAATATTTTCTGTTTTTATTGAATAACTAACTACAATTGTTTTATTTTTGATTTCACATATAAATTATGTCATTGTAAAGATCAAATGTATTTGTCAGGAAAAAGTCATTTTTGTTTCAGGCTGTTGTACATTACAGGGGGTTAAATTAGTGTTATGTTGAGATGTAGTTTTGAACTCTGCTACATTACTCTCGCAGAGTCCACAAAGGGGGGAAGGGTGAAGGAACAATTTTGGTTTATGTGTAAGAGACTATCCCCCTCCAGCAAAGTTACACAGGAGGCGAGGTGACATCACTCACACGAGTCTTTATGGATTTAGATGAGGGAGAAGGCAAAACAAAAATTGTCTGGACATTGTTAATTTGATGTAAAGTTTTTAGGAATGTTTTATTTTTATTTGTTTTTGTATTAATCAAGTATTTGCAGAATCTGATAAAAGTGAGATTCTCAAATTGTTCTGGATTATCAGATGAGTGTGGAGAAGTGTATAACATTTGGTTTTATTTTAGAGGATAAAGACGCCACCCCTTTGAGATGTTCTATCTATATGTGACATGGGTTTTTAATGTAAATTTGTAATAAAGAGATATTTTATTATACAATATGTACAAGACAGGATACGAGGCACCAGGTAAATCATCCAGAAACCACTCTCACCTTCTTGTTCATCTCAAGGAGCGGAGTTGGAGGTGCTCACTGAGGCTGTAACCTGGCAGAAGGTAAGACGGCCGACATTTACACTGACTCTAGGTACACTTTTGGCATCGCCCACAATTATGGGCCCATTGGTAGTAGGAACTTTATTGGATCATCGGGTAAGCCAATTGAGAGAGCGAGAGAAGACAGACCTGACAACAAGGGTATATGCAGTCAGGTGTCAGTAAATTGGCTTGTCCCTGGATACAATAATGCCACCACTAGGTTTGTAGCAGCCGGCATGATGTGCGCACGGCATGACATAGGTAAAACAGCAAAGGTACCTGTGAAAAGTGCAGCCCGGCCAGATTACCCATCCCAGCCACTGAAGAACATACAACTACCCGAGGTAGAAGTGTATGACAAAGTGCTCGTGTGTGTAGACCTGTTCTCAGGGGGGGGGGGGGTGCCTGAAGCCCGGCCTGTATTTTCCCCACTGCAGAAAGTTGTGTGTAAGTGACAGGGGAACAATGTTATCCCAAGTATTGAACTGGTGTTTGTACAATGATAAAGATGTCAGCAGTTCTTTAGACATTGTCCCAAAGTTAGTTTGTTTAATAATTATATTTAATAAGTGTTGTGGGAATATTAAATACTGAGGTTAAGTTTTATGTAAAGTTCTGGACCAGAAAGGGAAATTTTAGAGCAGAGAATTCTGTGCAGTGTATATGTGTATGTATAGATATGTATATAAAAAAGAAGAATCAATTTGTACGTTTTAGTTACTGACCAGTGTGAACGTTTGATGTAAAGATGCTATTTGTTAATGTTTTTCTTCAAATTAATTATTTGATTAAGATCAATTAATGTTTATACAATGAAAAAGCTTGTTCTCCACAGGAAGAGTGCAACTGGGAGCGGAAGGCGTGAGAACCAGATTCTGACAGAATGTGGACGGATAAAGGAAGGTAAACCGGTACCACCCAAGGCACTCTTGATGGCTTTTGCATTGATGGTGTATGACCTCACATATGCCCCAAGACTGCACTGATCGATTTGGTAAGATCTAATTGGTATACCCCAGGTTTTACAGCTGTCGCTGCTAAATTCTGTTAGAGCTGTTTGATTTGCCTACAGAACAGTCCTGGCAGACCGGTGCCAACCTTATCATACCCGCCTCCCACAAAGAGAACAGACCTTGAGAGGCCTTCCCAGGTAGAACGAACCAGATTAGAGTAAGAAAAATAGGTTTAAGACACTTGTCAGATAAACATGTGGAATCTGTGTATGTTTCTGTGAGGTGGAGATGTTCTAGGCAATCAGCTGAGATCAAGGTACAAATCCTGCTGAAAGAGTATCACCAAGTGCAAATGAAATGTACCCAATAAATTACACATCTTCTAGGTGTTCTAGGTGCCCTGTCCATTGTAACAGAGACGTTTTTCCTTATATAAAGGTGTTTGATGTCATTTAAGGGCCTGTCATTATTGTATGTACTTAGAACAACGTTTATAATGTATGCGGATGATGTTATCACCAGATTAGTATTTATTTTAACAATTGACAAGAGTTGGGGGTCCCCAGCAAGTGCCAGTAAATATGAACTAAAAGACTTTTAACACGATGAACTCCATCACTGAGATGCGGCAGGCACAGCCTGAGCCAGTACAACGCGTTTATCATGAACTGACGGCAGTGTCACAATTCTAAGCGGCCGCCCAGACAAGTAACTTGCCAGAGGAAGAGTACAGATGCGGAGGGTTTGATAGTCACAATACAACTCCACTAATCCGCCTACGTGGGATCTCACCCCAGGCTCACAACATGAGGTGCTATGTACAGCCTGATGACGTAAACTAAAGGAGACGGTGTCGGACAGATGAGAAGGACCAATCCAAGTCCTGATGACATCAGCAAAGATCAAAGTAAAGACCAAAGACCTGAGTGAATCCGTCAGCAGGATCAAGTGTTTTGATAAGTAAGTGACTAGGAGGGGGTAATAATAACTCCCCCACTGGACACCAACGTAGTCTGACTCCACAATTGTGTGTGTTACCCTGAGGGTTACAGTCAGTGAAGAGCAGAAGACAGGAGAAGAAGGGGACGATGGTTTTTCGGGACTGGCAATGAACTGATGGGACCCGAGACCTGAGGGTGATAGCATGAGATTGGTGATAGCATTATGTTATTAGTTGAGGCCCTATTGTTTATAATGTCTGAGGTTTATAATTATAATGTGTGTAAATATGCCACGGTGCTGCAAATTACAATCTGAGGAGTTTTATGTGAAGGTGTGAGGTGAAGGTCACTGTGCTGCCCATGACCTGTCATATCTGCAGGGGTAAAGTCCCATTAGGACAGTAAGTGACAGTGCGACAATTATTACTGTTAATAAAAATGTAGACTGGATTAATTATATATATATTACAACCAGCAGCGGTTTGTAGATTATATCAAGACAACCATCCTGTATCCTGAGGAGAATAGGGAAAGTTAGGACCACTCCGACACCTTGGAAGTCCAGGTACAAAGGGGGGTTACTCATCAGGAGTAGCTCGTCTCAAGCTGGTGAAAAAAATCCAAAACCCCTACCCGCCTGGTTCGAGTGGTCAGTGGTAGGTTGCTAGGCAAGACTCAGGGATAGAGTAATAATATTTTTAGGGGGGACTGTCAGGGATCATTACTATGTATATTGTCTGAAAAATATTATCCTCACACATATGTATATACATTTCAGTTCTTTGTGTAATATACTGATATATATAACAAGTTCTTTGTTCATGTCGGACACACCTATGGAAGACACCGCCCCCTGGAATGCAAAGAGGAGTGTGCAGAAGAATGTACAGGAAAACTTATAGCTGAGGAGCGAATAGAATTTAAGCAAGTCCCACATCTATAGGGAGGGACATGTGTCTTCTCTGTGTGTGTTTCTTTGTTCTGAATAAAAGTTCAGTTCCTTCTGGCTGACATTGAAGCTGTACCTCAGACATTTGTGTGGTGTACTTCTCTGCAGGCATGCCTTCAGCTTTCAATTTACAGAGGTGGTTATTCGGTGTGAAATACGGACCTGACAGCCTTATCTACAGAGGGCACTGTGGCCTTATCTACAGAGGGCACTGTGGCCTTATCTACAGAGGGCACTGTGGCCTTATCTACAGAGGGCACTGTGGACTTATCTAGGGGTGTGTTGCATTATCTATAGAGGGCACTGTGGCAGCATCTACAGAGGACACTGTGGCAGCATCTACAGAGGACTCTGTGGCAGCATCCACAGAGGGCACTGCGGCAGCATCCACAGAGGACACTGCGGCAGTATGTACAGGACACTGTGGCATTATCTAGGGGTGTGTTGCATCATCTACAGAGGGCACTGTGGCATTATCTACAGAGGGCACTGTGGCCTTATCTACAGAGGGCACTATGGGCTTATCTAGGGGTGTGTTGCATTATCTACAGAGGGCAGTGTGGCCTTATCTAGGGGTGTGTTGCATTATCTACAGAGGGCACTGTGGCCTTATCTACAGAGGGCACTGTGGCCTTATCTAGGGGTGTGTTGCAATATCTACAGAGGGCACTGTGGCAGCATCTACAGAGGACACTGTGGCAGCATCTACAGAGGACTCTGTGGCAGCATCTACAGAGGACTCTGTGGCAGCATCTACAGAGGACTCTGTGGCAGCATCTACAGAGGACTCTGTGGCAGCATCTACAGAGGACTCTGTGGCAGCATCTACAGAGGACTCTGTGGCAGCATCTACAGAGTTACAGAGGACTCTGCGGCAGCATCTATAGAGGACTCTGCGGCAGCATCTACAGAGGACTCTGCGGTAGCTAACTGAGCACTGACTGCATTTAGCGACCCTTAAACTGGAAAGATGGATTGTTGAAATAAGCACGTGGAGAAATATCTCAAATTTTAAACCTAGCGGTATTATTATAGTAATGTAGTATTATTATAGTAAAGTAGTATTATTATTATAGTAATATAGTGTTATAGTAGTTCAAATAACTAATTGATTAACAATAATTTTGTATTGTATCAAATTTGAAAGTAATGCGGCCCATCAACTTCCTATTTCTTCTATATGCGGCCCACTTACCCGGCCGAGTTTGAGACCCCTGCGATAGAGGAACACAGTTTACTCAGGAGTTACTGGGGAAGATCTTAAAAAGCCTAGGAATAGAGCAAGCATTTCATACCCCATACCATCAGCAGAGCAGCGGCAAGGTAGAAAGGTTAAATGGAACATTAAAATATTAAATTGAGAACGCTATGGCTGAGATTTCATGGACTAAAAGCTTGCCTATGGCCGTTTTCTGTAAGAAGCCCCCCAAGGGGAAAGGATCATCTCTCCCCTTTTGAGATTCTTTTTGGGTGTCCTCCAAAAACTGGGATATATTTTCCTCAACAATTGCAAAGTAATTATGATAAAATGACACAATATCTGATGGCCTTACATAACCAACTTGAAAGAGTGCACAAATTGACACTGTCTTCTATTCCAGATCCTAACTCTCTTGCAGGAACCCACTCCTTGCAACCGGGAGATTGGGTTGTGGTAAGGATCCACGATCGTACCAGCCTACAGCCTTGCTATACAGCACCTGATCAAGTGCAGCTGGTGACAGCTACTTCAGTAAAACTCCAAGTAAGAGCCACTTGGATACACGCTAGCCACTGCAAGAAGATACTGACCCATGATGTGGTATCTGGTAGTGATGCTCCTGAACGTGATGCTAGTCAACACACTGCCACCTTACCTAAATAAGGGCGATTAGTATAATAAATTCATCAAACACCACCAAATTTGATACAAAGACTATGTACCAAGAAATAATGACCGAAGAACAATATGATGATCTAGTTGTAATCCCTTAAGAAAACCTGTACAGTGAAGTATGAAGGATCTTGTGAAAACTTCTGAATCCAAGAAACCCGATGTTACCAGAGAAAGGATATAAATTTACAATAGGGGGGAATGTTGGAAAAGTTTGAAATTTATATATGCACTTTATTTAAGGAGTTAATACAAAGATGTACTGGCGAGATTGACTGATACGAATAAAGCTAAACTGCCAGGAAGCTTGGTAAACCGCTAAGAGATAACTATGTATGCATATATCTATATGACAAGATACCGACAAACTGTCTTCAGCCAAGTCTGAGCCACAGTATACACTATGTGTATATAAACCAGGGCTTATGTGATGAAACTCAGACAACTGCTTGACAACTATATGTTGTGTGTCTTGTTGTCTCCTTGCCGGCAAGAATAAAAAGTGCTTATCCTTGATTCAGATGACTTCGTTCCTCACTTGATAGAAAATAAGACTTCTCCTGTCAGAAAGATACTGGCCACCATAGTAGTTGTCAGCCAAACTAGTGCAGAAATTTTTGTTCGATTATTAGTATGCAGAAATTCTGGGGAAAAAGCCACACCCCATTAGTCACACCCACCTAAATAATAATACCATACTATTACTGAATAAAAAGCACTGGAAAAGAAAAACCAATATTACCACCAGACAGTGACCATATAGTGGTAGATACCAGTTATACAGAGGAGCTCTGAAAACCATTTACGTGAATATAGTACAGTAGTTCAAATTACCTTTTTTTTCTGCATCCGGCCAAGACCACCATGACAACTTCTTTCAATCACGACTCATGTCTGCAGAATGTGACTCACAGTTATGTTGATTCCTCGCTTTTCTAGCATCCTCCCCACCTATACCCCGCCCTCTAAACAAACTCACCTTCCACAGTGCTCCAGATGGTAAAGATCCCTTCGTGCTTGACACCATAAAAGTGCTCCCCCAGTAATCTAGCCCCTCTTGTGCCCCCACACAGCAATAATGTCCACTTTGTGCCCCATACAGTAAAAAAGCCCACTTAGTAATAGTACGATCTTTGTGCCGCCATACAGTAATAATGCCCCCTTTGTGCCCCCACACAGTAACAATGTCTCCTTTAATGCCTTCTTGGTGCCCCCTTACAGTAATAATGCCTCCTTTACTGACCCCATACAGTAATATTGCCTCCTTTACTGACCCATGCTGTAATAATGCCTCCTTTAGTGAACCCATACAGTAATAATGCCTCTGTAAAGGATCTGCCAGGCACTACGTCTGTGGAGACTCCCAGGGTTAATCAGTCGACACCTGAGGCCAGACCTCTTAGACTGACACCGGCTCCCACCAATCAGGGTGGCAGGCTCAGGAGTGGGAGAGCCTATCGCGGCCTGGTCAGTCAGAGTTAGCTCCGCCCCCTGTCCATTTATACCTGCAGTTTTCTCTTCCTCATTGCTTGTTATTCTTTTGGATTCCTGGCCCCACTGCTGCTTGCTCCAGCCTGCTTCTGCCGTGCTTCTGCCTTGCTGCAGTTCTCCTTGACTTGACTTGCTTTGCTTTGCTTTGCCCCTGGCTTGCTTCTGTCTCCGTGCCCGCTCGGGTTACTCACTTCGTCCTGGTCCTGACTGTTCGTTCGCCGCTCCGTTTCCTCGTGGCGTTCCGTGGCTACTGCCCCTTCCCTTGCGTGTTCCCTGTTTGTTTTCCTGTGCACTTAGACAGCGTAGGGACCGCCGCCCAGTTGTACCTCGTCGCCTAGGGCGGGTCGTTGCAAGTAGGCAGGGACAGGGCGGTGGGTAGATTAGGGCTCACTTTCCCTTCACCTCCTTCCTGCCATCACAGAATAACAAGCCCTTACCTAGTCTACCATTTCTCCTACGCTGTCGCTATCATGGACCCCCTTGAGACCCTGACCCAGCAGATGCAGGGCCTCTCCCTACAGGTCCAGGCCCTGGCCCAAAGGGTTGGGCGCACCACCTCACCTCTAGAACCCGACCTCAAGTTACCTGACCGGTTTTCAGGGGACCGTAAGACGTTTCTCTCCTTCCGGGAGAGTTGCAGACTATATTTCCGCCTTAAGCCCCACTCCTCAGGTTCCGAGAACCAGCGGGTGGGTATCATCATATCCCGACTCCAGGAAGGGCCCCAAGAGTGGGCCTTCTCCTTGGCTCCTGACGCCCCTGAACTTTCCTCTGTTGATCGTTTTTTCTCTGCCCTCGGACTCATTTACGACGAGACTGACAGGACTGCTTTAGCCGAGAGTCAGTTGGTGACCTTACGTCAGGGTAGGAGACCGGTTGAGGAATACTGTTCTGATTTTAGGAAGTGGTGCGTAGCCTCTCAGTGGAACGATCCGGCCCTAAGGTGCCAGTTTAGGTTAGGATTATCTGACGCCCTGAAGGATCTGCTGGTTAGCTACCCCTCGTCTGACTCTCTTGACCAGGTTATGGCCCTAGCAGTACGACTTGACCGACGTCTCAGGGAACGTCAGCTAGAACGCTTCAGTGTGCTCCCCTCTGACTTTTCTGCGATCCCCCCCGAGGTCCCGCCTCCTCGCCCCTCCACGGAGGACTCGGAGGTACCTATGCAACTCGGGGCCTCCATGTCCCCTCGACAACGTAGGGAGTTTCGCAGAATGAACGGTCTCTGCTTCTACTGTGGGGACGACAAGCATCTACTGAACACCTGTCCCAGGCGCAAGAATAAGAAGCCGGAAAACTTCCGCGCCTAAGTGATCATCGGGGAGGTCACTTGGGCGCACAGGTATTTCCCGTTAATGTGAAACGCAATAAAATTTTGCTTCCCTTTCAGGTCTCGTTTGCTGGCCGGTCTGCCACGGGCAGTGCTTTCGTGGATTCTGGCTCATCTGCTAATATCATGTCTGTGGAATTTGCTATGTCTCTAAAGATGCCTTGTATTGATTTACCTTATCCTATCCCTGTAGTAGGAATCGACTCTACTCCCCTTGCTAATGGTTATTTTACTCAGCATACTCCTGTTTTTGAACTCCTGGTTGGCTCCATGCATTTGGAGCAGTGCTCTGTACTGGTAATGCAGGGATTATCGTCTGATCTGGTTTTAGGCCTTCCCTGGTTGCAGTTGCATAATCCCACGTTTGATTGGAATACTGGGGATCTCACCAAATGGGGTAATGAATGTCTTATGTCATGTCTTTCTGTTAACTCTATTTCTCCCCGGGAGGAGGTAAACACGCTTCCTGAGTTCGTTCAGGACTTCGCCGATGTGTTTTCTAAGGAGGCCTCCGAGGTGTTGCCCCCCCATAGAGATTACGATTGCGCTATCGATTTGGTGCCTGGTGCCAAGCTTCCTAAAGGTAGGATATTTAATCTTTCATGTCCTGAACGTGAAGCCATGAGGGTGTATATCCAGGAATGCCTGGCCAAGGGTTTCATTCGCCCCTCGACTTCTCCTGTAGGTGCTGGCTTCTTCTTCGTGGGGAAGAAGGATGGTGGTCTTAGGCCGTGCATTGATTATCGTAACCTGAATAAGGTCACTGTAAGGAACCAGTACCCACTTCCTTTGATTCCGGATCTTTTTAATCAGGTTCAGGGAGCCCAATGGTTTTCTAAGTTCGATCTACGGGGGGCATATAACCTTATCCGCATCAAAGAGGGGGATGAGTGGAAAACTGCGTTCAACACACCCGAGGGTCATTTCGAATACCTGGTCATGCCCTTTGGGTTGTGTAACGCCCCTGCTGTCTTCCAGAATTTTATTAATGAAATCCTGAGAGAGTACCTGGGTAATTTTCTTGTTGTGTACCTTGATGACATACTGGTGTTTTCCAAGGACTGGTCCTCTCACGTGGAGCATGTCAGGAAGGTGCTCCAGGTCCTTCGGGAGAATAATCTGTTTGCTAAGACTGAAAAATGTGTCTTTGGGGTACAGGAGATACCATTTTTAGGGCAAATCCTCACTCCTCATGAATTCCGCATGGACCCTGCCAAGGTTCAAGCTGTGGCGGAATGGGTCCAACCTGCCTCCCTTAAGGCGTTACAGTGTTTTTTAGGGTTCGCCAACTATTACAGGAGATTTATTGCCAACTTCTCGGTCGTCGCTAAGCCTCTTACGGACCTTACCCGCAAGGGTGCTGATGTCCTCCATTGGCCCCCTGAGGCCGTCCAGGCCTTTGAGACTCTCAAGAAGTGCTTTATCTCGGCCCCCGTGCTGATTCAGCCCAACCAAGAGGAGCCATTTATTGTGGAGGTTGACGCTTCCGAGGTGGGAGTGGGGGCCGTCTTGTCCCAGGGTACCAGCTCCCTCACCCATCTCCGCCCCTGTGCTTACTTCTCTAGGAAGTTTTCGCCCACGGAGAGTAACTATGATATTGGCAACCGCGAACTTCTAGCCATTAAATGGGCTTTTGAGGAGTGGCGGCACTTCCTGGAGGGGGCCAGACACCAGGTAACGGTCCTTACGGATCACAAGAATCTGGTTTTCCTAGAATCGGCCCGGAGGCTTAATCCTAGACAAGCTCGGTGGGCACTATTCTTTACCAGATTTAATTTCTTGGTTACCTATAGGGCTGGGTCCAAGAATATTAAGGCTGATGCTCTGTCACGTAGTTTCATGGCCAATCCTCCTTCCGAGAAGGATCCCGCTTGTATTTTACCCCCTGGTATAATCGTCTCTGCCACGGATTCTGATTTAGCTTCTGATATCGCGGCTGATCAGGGTGCAGCTCCCGGGAACGTCCCTGGGGACAAACTGTTTGTTCCCCTGCAATACCGGCTGAGGGTACTCAGGGAAAACCATGACTCCGCTCTATCTGGTCATCCTGGCATCTTGGGCACCAAACACCTCATTACCAGAAACTATTGGTGGCCTGGGTTGCCTAAAGATGTTAGGGCTTACGTCGCCGCTTGTGAGGTTTGCGCTAGGTCCAAAACCCCTAGGTCCCGACCTGCGGGCCTACTACGTCCCTTGCCCATTCCCCAGAGACCTTGGACCCATATCTCCATGGATTTTATCACCGATTTGCCTCCATCTCAGGGCAAGTCGGTGGTGTGGGTGGTAGTCGACCGCTTCAGCAAGATGTGCCACTTTGTGCCCCTTAAGAAGCTACCTAACGCCAAGACGTTAGCTTCTTTGTTTGTGAAACACATCCTGCGTCTCCATGGGGCCCCAGTCAATATCGTTTCGGACAGAGGGGTACAATTTGTTTCCTTATTTTGGAGAGCCTTTTGTAAAAAGTTGGAGATTGATCTGTCCTTCTCCTCCGCCTTCCATCCCGAAACTAACGGCCAAACGGAAAGGACCAACCAATCCCTGGAACAATATTTAAGGTGTTTCATCTCTGACTGTCAATTCGATTGGGTCTCATTCCTTCCCCTTGCTGAATTTTCCCTGAATAACCGGGTCAGTAACTCGTCAGGGGTCTCCCCGTTTTTCTGTAATTTCGGGTTTAACCCAAGGTTCTCCTCCGTCTCCCCTGGTTGTTCCAATAATCCTGAGGCAGAGGAGGTTCATCGGGAACTGTGCACTGTCTGGGCCCAGGTTCAGAAGAACCTAGAGGCGTCCCAGAGCGCACAAAAGATTCAGGCGGATAGTAGACGTTCTGCTAACCCCCGGTTTGTCGTCGGGGATTTGGTCTGGTTGTCGTCCAGGAACTTGCGCCTTAAGGTCCCGTCCAGGAAGTTTGCTCCCCGATTTATTGGGCCTTATAAGGTCATTGAAGTCCTCAACCCTGTATCCTTCCGTCTGGAGCTGCCCCCATCCTTCCGCATACACGACGTCTTTCATGCTTCCCTCCTTAAACGCTGCTCCCCGTCCTGGTCCCCCTCTAGGAAACCTCCTGTTCCCGTTCTCACCCCTGAGGGGGTGGAATTCGAGGTGGCCAAGATTGTGGACAGTAGGATGATCCAGGGCTCCCTCCAGTACCTGGTCCATTGGAGAGGATACGGGCCGGAGGAGAGGACTTGGGTACCTGCTCGAGATGTTCACGCTGGGGTATTGGTCAGGAGGTTCCACCTTCTCTTCCCCACTAAACCGGGTCCTCTTAGTAAGGGTCCGGTGGCCCCTCATAAAAGGGGGAGTACTGTAAAGGATCTGCCAGGCACTACGTCTGTGGAGACTCCCAGGGTTAATCAGTCGACACCTGAGGCCAGACCTCTTAGACTGACACCGGCTCCCACCAATCAGGGTGGCAGGCTCAGGAGTGGGAGAGCCTATCGCGGCCTGGTCAGTCAGAGTTAGCTCCGCCCCCTGTCCATTTATACCTGCAGTTTTCTCTTCCTCATTGCTTGTTATTCTTTTGGATTCCTGGCCCCACTGCTGCTTGCTCCAGCCTGCTTCTGCCGTGCTTCTGCCTTGCTGCAGTTCTCCTTGACTTGACTTGCTTTGCTTTGCTTTGCCCCTGGCTTGCTTCTGTCTCCGTGCCCGCTCGGGTTACTCACTTCGTCCTGGTCCTGACTGTTCGTTCGCCGCTCCGTTTCCTCGTGGCGTTCCGTGGCTACTGCCCCTTCCCTTGCGTGTTCCCTGTTTGTTTTCCTGTGCACTTAGACAGCGTAGGGACCGCCGCCCAGTTGTACCTCGTCGCCTAGGGCGGGTCGTTGCAAGTAGGCAGGGACAGGGCGGTGGGTAGATTAGGGCTCACTTTCCCTTCACCTCCTTCCTGCCATCACAGCCTCCTTCAGTGGTCCCATACAGTAATAATGCCTCCTTCAGTGGTCCCATACTGTAATAATGCCTTCTTTAGTGGTCCCATACAGTAATAATGCCTTCTTTAGTGATCCTATACAGTAATAATGCTTTCTTTAGTGGTCCCATACAGTAATAATGCCTCCTTTTACGCCCCATTAGGTAATAATGTCCCATTCGTGCTCCATACAGTAATAATGCCTCATTTATTGCCCTCACACAGTAATAATGCTCCATTTGCTCCAAATAAATACAAATTAAAAAAAAAAAAATGGAACTCACCTACACACTGTTCCCCTGGCACGCATCAGGGTCCTCTTCTTGCTCTCCACTATCAGGAACAGGTGGAAATCTGCAATGATGTCATCGCACTGCTTGTTCCAGGATGCTAACGGCTTCTGCCTCCTGACTCCTGGATAAAGGATCGGCCCGCTGCCACCAATGGGCCCCTTTTCAGTGTCAATCGCAGGATTTTTAAACTTTTAAACCAAGTTATTTTCCCCCCACTTTTCTTGTCCTCTGGTTTTTGCACTACAAATATTGGTCTGCATGTAACCATCAGCCTAGCCCTTTATATTGGAAGCTCTAATATAAAGGGCTAGGCTAATGGATATGTGCTGACTACTACTCGTAGCGTAAAAAACATTGTAGATAGTAACACACTCAGTGCCCCCTGTAGATAGAGCCACACATTGCTCTCTGTAGATGGTGCCACACACAGTACTCATATAGATAGTGCCACAGTCCCCATATAGATAGCGCCACCAGCCCTAATGTAGATAGTGAGATGTAGATAGTACCACACACAATGCCCATGTATAGTGCCACAGTGAACCTGTATATAGTGCCACGTAGACAGTGACACACACAGTGCCCATGTAGATACTGCCACAGTGCCCCCTGTAGAGTGATGCACTTTGCCCCCTTTAGAGAGTGCCACACACTGCCCCTGTAAATAGTGCCACACTGCCTCTGTGGATAGTGCCACAGCCCCCATGCAGATAGTGCCATGTATATATGTGGCACACACACTGCCCCCTGTAGATAGTGCCACACGGTGCCCTTGTAGATAGTGCCACACGGTGCCCTTGTAGATAGTGCAACACTGCCCCCTTGTATAGTTCTACACTACCCCTGTAGATAGTGTCACAGTGCCCCTGTACATAGTGCTACAGTGCCCATGTACAATGACAGTGTCCCCTGTAGATAATGCCACGTACAGTGCCCTTGTGGATAGTGCCCCACTGCCTCTGTAGATAATGCCAGTGCCCATGTAGATAGTGTCCCAGTGTCCCTGTAGATAGTGCCATAGGGCCTAAGTAAATAGTGCCACATATAGTGCCCATGTAGATAGTGTCACAGTGCCCATGTAGATAGTGACATACAGTGCCCATGTAGGGAGCAGCACACTGCCCCCTGTAGATGGTGCCACACTGCCCACTGTAAATAGTTCCACAGTGTCCATATAGATATTGTCACAATGCCCAGGTAGAAAGTGCCACACAGACTGCCCATGTAGGTAGTGCATTACTGCCCATGTAGATGCTGCCACACACAGTGCCCATGTAGGTAGTGTCACACTGCTTCCTGTAGATAGTGCTACAGTGCCCATGTAGATAGTGCCACACACAGTGCCTATGTAGATAGTACCACACTGCCCCCTATAGCCAATCCCACAGTGCTTATGTAGATAATGGCCCTGTAGACAGTGCCACAAACACTTGTCCCCATTCCTGTGCCTTCCTCTCCTCTAACGATGAAGGCCTGGTCTCTTCTGACAAGCACAATGCCCCAATGACATCATTGCGCCACCTGCATCACAAGTAAAGCGACGAATGGCGGTTAAGGGAACCGATGGTTCCCTTGCCTCGCTAACCCTGTCAATTGTATCCACGTCCTAAAAATGCGGGTACAATTTAGTTCTGGCACTGTTCGCCGCTGCACTTCATTTATGGACCCATTGCTAGCAGCCCCTGTGGGTATGGGGGCCTGGGTAATTGACCCCCCCGCATAGCCGGCCCTGAAAATACTGTGGGCCGGAGTGACACACTGATTGTTGTAAAGTGCAGGGGGGCTACACAACAAAGGCTTCGTTCACATCTGCTTCAGGGCTCCGTTCTGACGGTCCGTCGGAGGTTTCCGTCAGAACGGGACCCTGAACAGACACAAACTGACGGAAACCAGAGGTTTCTGTTTCCATCACCATAGATTTCAATGATGACAGATCCGGTGGCCATGGTATCCGTTTGTGTCTGTTCTGCACCGGACCCGTCGTTTTTCCGGATGCAATAGCGTAGTCGGCATAGTGACTGAATAATACCTCCACACCATGACCACATAGTGACTAAATAATAATACCATACTATTACTGAATAAAAAGCACTGGGAAATAAACCAATATTACCACCATGGATTGACTATATAGTGGTAGATACCAGTTATACAGAGGAGCTCTGCAGACCATTTACATGAATATAGTACAGTCGTTCACATTACCCTTTTTTCTCCTTTCGGCCCAGACCACCATGCCAACTTCTTTCAACCACGACTCATGTCTGCAGAATTTAACTTACAGTTATGTTAGTTCCTCCCTTTTCCAGCATCCTCCCCACCTATACCCCACCCTCTAAACAAACTCACCATCCACAGTGCTCCAGACGGTAAAAATCCCTTGGTGCTTGACACAATAAAAGTGCTCCCCCAGTAATCTAGCCCCTTTTGTGCCCCCACACAGCAATAATGTCTGCTTGATGCCCCATACAGTAAAAGAGCCCCCTCGGTAATAGTACGATCTTTGTGCCCCCACACAGTAATAATGGCCCCTTTGTGCCCCCACACAGTAACAATGTCTCCTTTAATGCCTTCTTGGTGCCCCCTTATAGTAATAATGCCTCCTTTACTGACCCCATACAGTAATAATGCCTCCTTTAGTGGACCCATACAGTAATAATGCCTCCTTCAGTGGTCCCATACAGTAATAATGTCTTCTTTAGTGGTCCCATAGAGTAATAATGCTTTCTTTAGTGATCCCATACAGTAATAATGCCTCCTGTTATGCCCCATTAGGTAATAATGTCCCATTCGTGCTCCATACAGTAGTAATGCCTCATTTAGTGCCCTCACACAGTAATAATGCCCCATTTCTGCAAATAAATTTAAAAAAAAAAAAAAAAAAACTGAAACTCACCTAAACACTGTTTGCCTGACACGCGTCAGGGTCCTCTACTTGCTCTCCACTAACAGGAACAGGTGGCAAGCTGCAGTGATGTCATCACACAGCTTGTTCCAGGATGCTAACAGCTTCTGCCTCCTGGATAAAGGATCGACCCGCTGCCACCAATGGGCCCCTTTTCAGTGGCAATCGCAGGGTTTTTAAAGGAGGGTTTCCAAATGCATACCTTTTAAACCAAGTTATTTTCACCCCACTTCTCCAGCCCTCTGGTTTTTGCACTACAAATATTGGTCTGCATGTAACCATCAGCCTAGACCTTTATACTGCAAGCTCTAAAATAAAGGGCTAGGCTAATGGATATGTGCTACTACTCGTGACACACTCAGTGCCCCCTGTAGATAGAGCCACACACTGCTCTCTGTAGATGGTGCCACACACATTGCTCATGTAGATAGTACCACAGTCCCCATGTAGATAGTGCCACTAGCCCTAATGTAGACAGTGTGATGTAGATAGTGCCACAAACTGTTCCCTGTAGATAGTGCCACACACAATGCCCATGTATAGTGCTCAGTGCCCATGTAGATAGTGCCACAGTGCACCTGTATTTAGTGCCACGTAGATAGTGACACACAGTGAACATGTAGATAGTGCAACAGTGCCCCCCTGTAGAGTGAGGCACATTGCCCCGTTTAGAGAGTGCCACACACTGCCCCCTGTAGATAGTGCCACACTGCCCCTGTGGATAGTGCCACAGCCCCCATGCAGATAGTGCCACATATAAATGTGGCACACACAGTGCTCCTGTAGACAGTGCCAAACTGCCCACTGTAGTTAGTGCCACACAGTGCCCTTGTAGATAGTGCCACACTGCCCTCTTGTAGATAGTGCTACACTACCCCTGTAGATAGGGTCACAGTGTCCCTGTACATAGTGCCACAGGGGTAGTCGACTACGCTATTGCTTCTGGAAAACGACGGGTCCGGTGTACAACAGACACAAACGGTTTCCGTTTGTGTCTGCTCAGGGTCGCGTTCTGACGGAAAGCTCCAACAGAACGCGCCTCACCCTTTCCCAGGGCTCCAAAAAGGCTAAAGACTGATGTTTTTTCCTGCTGAATATTAAAATATAAATATGATATTTTATAGACATTTTCTGTAACAAAAAGAAAATCAAACTCATCATCATTAAAAAAATCAAACACGATGTATAGATACGAAGGGTGGGGGCACTTATTCAAGCTGTCCTATACCCGGTTTGGATTAACGGCACAGATCACAACAGTCATTCTGTCATTTTTTCGTATGTCAGTTCTCTGGGAATTACGGTAGGAGCCGCCTAACGTTCTAGAATTTACTGCTATTCCATAGTCTAGTTTATATAGCGCCTCGACCTTTCTTTGACCACGTTTACGCGATTTCTCCACTAGACGGCGCCAAAGAGAAGAGCGGATTCCACCCAGTAACTAGTGACGCGCGGTGGGGTGGGCGGTGCCACTGCGGGCGCCCTGCCGATGACGCGCTTCCGAAGCGCTGGCGGAAGTGTATTTTCTCATTCTCCTTCTAGAACTCGGGGATTGATTATTTGTATTCCCCGAAATGTCGAAAACCGTTGCCTACTTCTACGACCCGGACGTGGGAAACTTCCATTATGGTGAAAAGCCTGTGGTGTGGGTGTGATGGGATGACGGCACTGTATTCGCCACCTGAGTGTACAGTATTGCGCCTGTCACCGTATACAGCTGCACAGTCTTTTCATGTTAATGCACTATGTGTGCGTCACTGGTTGCAATGTGTGGTAGCTGTTCTCCTTGTGACGGGCGTGTGCCATGGCATTTACTGGAGGTGCTTGTTGGTGTGGGTAGCAGTAGGTTTACGTATTTACCAGTAAGATATGTTTGCTTTCGTCCAAAAACAGCGCCGCACCCGTCCACAGCTTGTGTGGTATTGCTGCATTGAAGTGAAAGGGGCTGAGCTGCAATATCACACACCACCTGTGGACAGGAGAGGCGCTGTTTTTGAAGAAATCGGCCATGTTTTTCTAATTCCGGACAACGCTCTAATAAATTTGTATGAAGTTATATGGCCCAAACCAGATGTTACACTGACCCTTATTTATATAGCGCCAACACATACTGTGGCTCTGTATGCAGATTGTAATCACGTTAGTTCCTGTCCCCATAATGTATGTGTTTGGAATGGGAGATACAACCAATGTAAACTCTATTGAGGTTTTGTACCAAGTTGTACAACCCATTAATATGTTTCCATTAACTGAGGATTATTTGATAGTCTAAACTTTTATTGGTGTATCTGTAAACCAGAGGGTCAATGTGTCGATCGTTTGCAAAACAATCAATCACGGACTGTCTGTTTATTAACATTCTGATATATGATTTTGTGCGCTCTCTAGATAGCCTTTCTAATATTTTGTATCAATATTCCTTATGTATTAAAGGGATTTTCTCAGAATTATAAATGATCACATGAATAGGTGATAATTTTGTGACTGCTGCGTGCCCTACCAATCGTGATAATGGGGTCCCAAACCCCAGATCCTCCTCACTGCAGCCCCTGCAATAAGGAGCTTGAATGGAGCAGTGGGCGAGAATGCACCCATCGCTCCAATCATTGTCTATGAGAATCACAGAAACAGCCAAGTGCGGTACTCAGCTGTTTTCATGATTTTCATAAACTTTGAAGGGAGCGGCAGCACAAATTTTCAACCAACCCTCCATTCAATGTCGTCCTCACTGCAGATGAGTAGTAAGAAAGAACACAGGGTTTGGGACCCCCGCTTTTGATTGGTGCGGGTCCCAGTGATCGGAAAATTATCACCAACTGTGGATAGATGATTTATGATTCTGGGAAAACCCTTATAAAGGATAAATTGCGACAGCTTCGTATCTCTTCACTAAGGGATTAGGACAACGCCAGCAGAATACAAGCTGCGCTCACCGCTCATTCCTGCATGTGATCACAGCTTTTGACTCCTAGATTGTATATTTATATCATATAATATTACAGCAGACTAACAGGATTCTGTGCTTAAGACACCCATTCAGCCTCCCACATGTTTCACTGTGCGTTACGGCGTCTTCAGGGGAAAACCGCTATTATGAATGGAGGATGCAGCTTCCTCAGTGTCTCCTATCACCTCCCCGCTGTCAATCACTCTGGTTGTTACATCTCACTTGGATGAAGGTGTTTTTACCGGAGAATAATGGAGGTGGTACAAAAGTCAGGAGGCTCTGTCACCAGATTCTCAAACCCCTATCGCCTATTGCATGTGATCGGCGCTGCAATGTAGATAACAGTAACGTGTTGTTTTTTTAAAAACGTTCATTTTTGGCCAAGTTATGAGCTATTTTATATATATATGCAAATGAGCTTTGAAATGGACAATTGGGCGGTTTTTTTTTTTCGTTATGTCCAACTGGGCGTGTATTGTGTTTTTAACTGGGCATGTTTACGTGTATGACGCTGACCAATCCGTGACCAGTCAGCATCAGAGATTATCGTTAATCAAGTTTCCTGATAATGAATACACATGACCTGCAGACTGGACGTCATGTGTATTCAGAATCCTGACACTTCTGAATCTTTTCTGTGAGATTCCCCCAAGCCACACGTAATCTCGCGAGATTACGGAGGTAAACGAGATTTTGTTTCCCTTGCTAGAAATCTCAAAGAAAAGTTTAAAAAAACAAAAAACTTTACTGTTATCTACATTGCAGCGCCGATCACATGCAATAGGAGATAGGGATTTGAGAATCTGGTGACAGAGCATCTTTAAGTGGAGCAGTAGTTCTTAGCAGCTAGATGACACTTCTCATTTTTGGCAGATAATGGTAGCAATGATTTGTTGCTATAGACAACTGCTTTAAAGGAGTTATGTGACAATAAACAAGCCTTTCATATGGGGTCCAGCTCTGGGGATGAATGTGCACCCATGTAATGACGAGTCTTCTAGAGCGGGAGTGGTGTTTTGTGTGAAGACCCTCTTCTAAGATGTCCATATGGATCGTGGTTGCCTTTTTGAGATAACCCCTTTAATTATTCTTTGCTTTAAAGGGGTTGTCCGGACATTTTTTATTGATGGCCTATCCTTAGGATAGGTCATAAATATTAGATCGGCGAAGTCTGACTCCTAGTACCCCTGCCGATCAGCTGACTGAAGGGGCGGTGGCACTCCTCGCCGCAGCCTTTTCATAGTTTACAGGTACAGTTGCTACAGATGTGTACGGTGCTGTTCCTAGGAAACACCGGGTATCGGGCCCCGCCAATCTGATATTGATGACCTAACCTAAGGATAGGCCATCAACAAAGAATGTCCAGACAACTCCTTTAATACATCTGTGTGTATTTTGCAGTATGGAAATGCCAAACTTTTTGACAGGATTATCCCTATTTCCTGGAGACAACCTCTTGTGTGAAGACAGCTGCCATGGGTCAGGCTTCTGGAACACTTAATAGGGCATATGGACAGGGGTTGACGTCAAGCAATATATTTAGGCTGTGTTCACACAGTTTACTAAAAAGCCATACGCTATTTCCTGAAAAGCTTCTTGCATAACTGATCACCTCAATTTATTTTAGGTACGGGCCATCCCATGAAACCGCACCGCCTGGCTCTCACTCACAGTCTGGTTCTTCACTATGGATTGTATAAAAAGATGATTGTAAGTGCTGGGTTGATGGTTCTTTGCTTTTTGTTTTATTGAAATTTAGTGTTTATTCTCTTAAAGGGATTCTTCAAGATATTACATTGATGACTTATCCATAGGTTTCATTCACACTTGCATATTTAGTGCAAAATAAAAACTGAGTTCTGCACTCACATGGTCAATGTGTTTATGAATTTAATCCAGGCACGGAAAGTTTCGGCTATACAAAGCCTTTGAATTGTCGCATGTCTGGATTAAATTCACAGTTGCATCGACCACGTGAGTGCTAGTTTTTCTTCTGCATTGGATATATTCGTGGACGAGACGGACTAAGTCCACAGGAGACATGCACCACGCTCTATTTGCTTTTGTCCCTGGAAGTGCTGTCCAGCCGTATTGTTTATTACTTGCATATTTAGGTCAGTATTTTGAATCAATGATTATGGAGGAATCAAATCTTTCCACTTTTTCTCTGTGTAGGTTCCACTTTAGATTTTGGCTTGCGAATACTGATGCAATATACTGACCTAAATATAAAAGTGTGCATGAGGCCTTAGGATGCAAAGGATAGGTCATCAATGTTAGAGCCTGAAAAACCTCTTCCAAACAGAAGTTCAGTTACTTAGGATATGTTCACACGGAGTATTTTGACGAGTTTTTTGACGCGGAAACCGCGTCACAAAACTCGTCAAAAACGGCCCGAAAATGCCTCCCATTGATTTCAATGGGAGGTGTCGGCGTCTTTTTCCCGCCAGCAGTAAACTGCCTCGCGGGAAAAAGAAGCGACATGCCCTATCTTCGGGCGTTTCCACCTCTGACCTCCCATTGACTTCAATGGGAGGCAGAGAAAGCGTATTTCACGGTGTTTTATGCCCGCGGCGCTCAATGGCCGTGGGCGAAAAACTCTGCGAAAATCGGCGTGCAGGGAGAGGAAAATCCGCCTCAAACTTCCAAACAGAATTTTGAGGCAGATATTCCTCCTGCAAAATACTCCGTGTGAACATAGCCTAAAGCGGTTGTCCGAGAGAATATGAAAAGATACTGGCTGCAGGAAATTTGATAAAATAACAAGCCAAATATAACTTGCTTATTAAAGAGTCTCTGTCACCACATTATAAGTGCCCTATCTCCTACATAAGGAGATCGGCGCTATAATGTAGGTGACAGCAGTGCTTTTTATTTAAAAAAACAATCAGTTTTCACCACTTTATTAGCGATTTTAGATTTATCCTAATGAGTTGCTTAATGCCCAAGTGGGCGTGTCTTTACTTTAGACCAAGTGGGCGTTGTACAGAGCAGTGTATGACGCTGACCAATCAGTGACCAATCAGTGTCATACACTTCTCCCCACTCATTTAGTCAGCGCATAGGGATCCTTTTAGATCGCTATGTGCTGTCTTATACTAACACATTAACAATACTGAAGTGTTTAGACAGTGAATAGACATTCCACGGGATGTCTATTCACAATCTCTGCACTTCGTTACTGTGTCTGTGGTACTTACAGCAGAGCAAGTGTAATCTCGCAAGATTACGCTGTAGATGACAGGTTACAAGATTACGCTTGCTCTGCTGTAAGTACCACAGACACAGTAACGAAGTGCACAGATTGTGAATAGACATCCCGTGGAATGTCTATTCACTGTCTAAACACTTCAGTATTGTTAATGTGTTAGTATAAGACCGCACATACTGATCTAAAAGGATCCCTATGCGCTGACTAAATCAGTGGGGAGAAGTGTATGACACTGATTGGTCACTGATTGGTCAGCGTCATACACTCCCCTGTACAACGCCCACTTGGTCTAAAGTAAAAACACGCCCACTTGGGCATTTAGCAACTCATTAGCATAAATCTAAAATCCACGACGGTAAGCCAGTCACACAACAGCCCCTACCCTCCAGTAGCTCTGCAGAGGAGGCGGAACTAAGAGCACTCACTGAAGCGTGTAAAATGGGTAAAGGGTTGTGTGTAAATATATATACAGACTCCAGGTACGCTTTTGGAGTAGCCCACAACTTTGGGACTATATGGAGAACTTGAGGTTTCCTAACCTCAGCTGGTACAGCTATAAAAAACGCAGACGCAGTGAAAACACTGTTAGAGTACAAGCGCACACCCAAAATGGCAATAGCCAGTCAGAAGGCAATGCACTGGCCAACCAAGCAGCAAAAGCAGCCGCCGCTGCTACCGTTCCCGTGCTCACGGTCCAACAGGTGGACTCTGTCACAGAGGAATTGCTATGTGCTCTCCAAACCCAAGCACCGCTCCCTGAGCATAAACTGCGTCAGGAGGCGGGGCTGTTAGCGGCGAAGGAGGGTTATGGTGTGTAAAGGGTAATGTATGCCTGCCCCAAAGCTTGTTTCCCATGATGTGTGCCCCGGCGCATGGGCTGACATACTGCTCTAAAGGAGCCATGAGTCAATTAGTACTTAGAACCTGGCATGCCCCGGGATTCCAGCATGCTGCAGCAAAATATGTACAAAGCTGCATGATCTGTGCACAGCACAACCCAGGAACACAACCAGCAAAACACACACCCAAGTCCTACTACCCCTTTCAGAAACTGCAGATGGACTACATACAGTTACCTCAGGTGGGGCCATATAAATATGTCCTAGTCTGTATTGATTTGTTTTCAGGTTGGCCTGAAGCCTTCCCAGTATCAAAAGCAAATGCTGCTAGCACAGCGGATAAGCTACTAAATGAAATAGTATGCAGGTATGGTGTTCCAGAGACCATAGAAAGCGATAGAGCAGGGGTCTCAAGCACGCGGCCCCTGGGGCTGTCATCTGCGGCCCACGGGACACAGAGCCGCTAGTATCTCCGAGACTCTGGAATTCCCTGACATCGCTGCCCATATATGGACAGTGTGTCAGGGTCTTCCCCAGAGCGGAGTCCCGGGCATAGCGCTAGTATCGGCTCTGCTCCGGGACGCTGCGGAATTCCCTGACATAGCTGCCCATATATGGACAGTGTGTCAGGGTCTTCCCCTGAGCGGAGTCCCGGGCAGAGCGCTAGTATCGGCTTTGCTCCAGGACTCTGTGGAATTCCCTGACATCGCTGCCCATATATGGACAGTGTGTCAGGGTCTTGCCCAAAGCGGAGTCCCGGGCAGAGCGCTAGTATCGGCTCTGCTCCTGGACTCTGTGGAATTCCCTGACATCGCTGTCCACATATGAACAGCGATGTCTGGGCCTTCCCCAGAGGCGGAGTCGCGGGCAGAGCGCTAGTACAGCCTCTGCTCCGGGACTCTGTGGAATTCCCTGGCATCGCTGCCCATATATGGACAGTGTGTCAGGGTCTTCCCCAGAGCGGAGTCCCGGGCAGAGCACTAGTATCGGCTCTGCTCCGGGATGCTGCAGAATTCCCTGACATAGCTGCCCATATATGGACAGTGTGTCAGGGTCTTCCCCAGAGCGGAGTCCCGGGCAGAGCGCTAGTACAGGCTCTGCTCCGGGACTCTGTGGAAGCCTCTGACATCGCTGTCCATACATCGACAATGATGTCAGGGGCTTCCCCAGAGCAGGAGTCCCAGTGATGTCAGGAGCACAGCTGGAGTCCCAGACATCACTGTGGTAGCATCTTCGGAGGGCACTGTGGCAGCATCTGCAGAGGGCACTGTGGCAGCATATACGGAGGGCACTGAGGCAGCATATACAGAGGGCACTGTGGCAGCATATACAGAGGGCACTGTGGCAGCATCTACAGAGGGCACTGTGGCAGCATCTACAGAGGGCACTGTGGCAGCATCAACAGAGGGCACTGTGGCAGCATCAACAGAGGGCACTGTGGCAGCATCAACAGAGGGCACTGATGCAGCATCTACAGAGGGCACTGCGGCAGCATCTACAGAGGGCACTGCGGCAGCATCTACAGAGGGCACTGCGGCAGCATCTACAGAGGGCACTGCGGCAGTATGTACAGGTGTGTGTTGCATTATCTACAGAGGACACTGTGGCATTATCTACAGAGGGCACTGTGGCCTTATCTACAGAGGGCACTGTGGCCTTATCTACAGAGGGCACTGTGTCCTTATCTACAGAGGGCACTGTGGCCTTATCTAGGGGTGTGTTGCATTATCTATAGAGGGCACTGTGGCAGCATCTACAGAGGACACTGTGGCAGCATCTACAGAGGACTCTGTGGCAGCATCCACAGAGGGCACTGCGGCAGCATCCACAGAGGACACTGCGGCAGTATGTACAGGACACTGTGGCATTATCGAGGGGTGTGTTGCATCATCCACAGAGGGCACTGTGGCATTATCTACAGAGGGCACTGTGGCCTTATCTACAGAGGGCACTATGGGCTTATCTAGGGGTGTGTTGCATTATCTACAGAGGGCACTGTGGCCTTATCTACAGAGGGCACTGTGGCCTTATCTACATAGGGCACTGTGGCCTTATCTAGGGGTGTGTTGCATTATCTACAGAGGGCACTGTGGCAGCATCTAAAGAGGACACTGTGGCAGCATCTACAGAGGACTCTGTGGCAGCATCTACAGAGGACTCTGTGGCAGCATCTACAGAGGACTCTGTGGCAGCATCTACAGAGGACTATGTGGCAGCATCTATAGAGGACTCTGTGGCAGCATCTACAGAGGACTCTGTGGCAGCATCTACAGAGGATTCTGTGGCAGCATCTACAGAGTTACAGAGGACTCTGCGGCAGCATCTATAGAGGACTCTGCGGCTGCATCTACAGTGGACTCTGCGGCAGCATCTACAGAGGATTCTGCGGCAGCATCTACAGAGGACTCTGCGGCAGCATCTACAGAGGAGTCTGCGGTATCATCTACAGAGGAGTCTGCGGCAGCATCTACAGAGGACTCTGAGGCAGCATCCACAGAGGGCACTGCGGCAGCATCCACAGAGGGCACTGTGGCAGCATCCACAGAGGGCACTGTGGCAGCATCCACAGAGGGCACTGTGGCAGCATCAACAGAGGGCACTGTGGCATCAACAGAGGGCACTGTGGCAGCATCAACAGAGGGCACTGTGGCAGCATCAACAGAGGGCACTGTGGCAGCATCAACAGTGGGGACTGTGGCAGCATCAACAGAGGGCACTGCTGCAGCATCTACAGAGGGCACTGCGGCAGCATCTACAGAGGGCACTGCGGCAGCATCTACAGAGGGCACTGCGGCAGCATCTACAGAGGGCACTGCGGCAGCATCTACAGAGGGCACTGCGGCAGTATGTACAGGACACTGTGGCATTATCTAGGGGTGTGTTGCATTATCTACAGAGGGCACTGTGGCCTTGTCAGGGATCATTACTATGTATATTGTCTGAAAAATATTATCCTCACACATATGTATATACATTTCAGTTCTTTGTGTAATATACTGATATATATAACAAGTTCTTTGTTCATGTCGGACACACCTATGGAAGACACCGCCCCCTGGAATGCAAAGAGGAGTGTGCAGAAGAATGTACAGGAAAACTTATAGCTGAGGAGCGAATAGAATTTAAGCAAGTCCCACATCTATAGGGAGGGGCATGTGTCTTCTCTGTGTGTGTTTCTTTGTTCTGAATAAAAGTTCAGTTCCTCCTGGCTGACATTGAAGCTGTACGTCAGACATTTGTGTGGTGTACTTCTCTCCAGGCATGCCTTCAGCTTTCAATTTACAGAGGTGGTTATTCGGTGTGAAATACGGACCTGACATTTTTGGCACCCCAGATGGGACCTCACTCGAGGAAATATCGAAATCCGGATAACTGACAATCACAGGGTGAAACAGAGGACCCGAGATTGCCCACTGATAAGGAATTTGATCACCTCCGCAATAACACGGTAAGCGAATTGATTTTATAAATCTTCGTATTATCTGTGTTAGTGGACAGTCTTGTGGCGATCTGTAGAACCCTTTTGTTGATTTCCTGGATTATCTCAGGCGACAGAGGTGATATTTTCCGCTGTGAGGTCAAAAACACCAGTGAGACCTTAGTCGCGCCCGACTAACCATCCTCTGGGTAATTAGGGACTGGATAAAAATTATATAAGCGACCAGAGAGCTGTAGACTGTAAATTTTAATATTTCCAGCGAGGCCAGAGAGTCTAAATAAAGATTTTTATATTCTAGCGAGATGTAATAAATTACATTGCAGACTAGAGATGATACTATTTTGGCGAGACTTAGCATTGCAGACTGTGAAATTATAATATTTCCTGCCAGACCAAGAGTTGCAGATCGAAAATTGTTATTTAAATTACGTGTATAATATAGACTGTTAGAATGGATGGTTTACGGTCCATATTCAAATCATCAGGATAACCCGATCCTATTCATGATTTGGTGAAGTGAATGGAAGTTAGGAATAAGAAAGGTATTGTATGTTATATGTATTAGAAAACACATGACCAGCCCACGCCCGGTAATGGTGTCCGTGCCTCATGTTGAGTGTGTCCTCATTGTGGGTGGGAAACCACCCCCCCTTCACAGCTGCGCACTGTGTTTCCAATGGGAGAGGCTGCCCCCACCACCCACCCCTGATGTGGCCATGCCCGGCCCAACCAAATCAGTATGAAATAATCGCCTTGTTAATTTTGTCATTTGTAGTGTTTTTTTCTATTTACAGAAGTTCCAGTCTAGTTCACTGATGAAACAACACGTCATCATAATATAGAGATGGTGGCCGACAGATTGTACTGTTAAAGATGTGTTTGATGTTTAGATAATTCTTTTACAATGGTGTGATGAATGATTGCAGATACGTATGTTGTTTTGCCGGCATTGAAAGTGTTAAGATTGTGAGACTAGAAGCTGTGAGAAGCTGTGAGTGTGTGACCCCCCTCTCTCCCCCCTGTAGTATGCTGTGTTTGGGAGGAGGAGGGGGGCTGACTGGGTGCAGTCTGCAGGGCTGATGAGACAAAGGGATTTCAATATGCACTGCTGAGAGATATATATATATATATATCAGTAATGTCTACAAACCTAAATAAATTTCTTCTCTTTGTGAATGCGCTGTTGTTTATAAAAGTTACGATATTTATGTGTTATGATGTGATCAGATTTCATGTGTTTTGATATTAATTCAGATGTATTAAACTATAGATACTGTGAGACACGGGGTTTTGAAAATGTATGTGTCCCCACCGTTCCCTATTTCTATATACAGTTTATTGGTTTGCAGTAATTAATGTTATCAGATATAATATTTTCTGTTTTTATTGAATAACTAACTACAATTGTTTTATTTTTGATTTCACATATAAATTATGTCATTGTAAAGATCAAATGTATTTGTCAGGAAAAAGTCATTTTTGTTTCAGGCTGTTGTACATTACAGGGGGTTAAATTAGTGTTATGTTGAGATGTAGTTTTGAACTCTGCTACATTACTCTCGCAGAGTCCACAAAGGGGGGAAGGGTGAAGGAACAATTTTGGTTTATGTGTAAGAGACTATCCCCCTCCAGCAAAGTTACACAGGAGGCGAGGTGACATCACTCACACGAGTCTTTATGGATTTAGATGAGGGAGAAGGCAAAACAAAAATTGTCTGGACATTGTTAATTTGATGTAAAGTTTTTAGGAATGTTTTATTTTTATTTGTTTTTGTATTAATCAAGTATTTGCAGAATCTGATAAAAGTGAGATTCTCAAATTGTTCTGGATTATCAGATGAGTGTGGAGAAGTGTATAACATTTGGTTTTATTTTAGAGGATAAAGACGCCACCCCTTTGAGATGTTCTATCTATATGTGACATGGGTTTTTAATGTAAATTTGTAATAAAGAGATATTTTATTATACAATATGTACAAGACAGGATACGAGGCACCAGGTAAATCATCCAGAAACCACTCTCACCTTCTTGTTCATCTCAAGGAGCGGAGTTGGAGGTGCTCACTGAGGCTGTAACCTGGCAGAAGGTAAGACGGCCGACATTTACACTGACTCTAGGTACACTTTTGGCATCGCCCACAATTATGGGCCCATTGGTAGTAGGAACTTTATTGGATCATCGGGTAAGCCAATTGAGAGAGCGAGAGAAGACAGACCTGACAACAAGGGTATATGCAGTCAGGTGTCAGTAAATTGGCTTGTCCCTGGATACAATAATGCCACCACTAGGTTTGTAGCAGCCGGCATGATGTGCGCACGGCATGACATAGGTAAAACAGCAAAGGTACCTGTGAAAAGTGCAGCCCGGCCAGATTACCCATCCCAGCCACTGAAGAACATACAACTACCCGAGGTAGAAGTGTATGACAAAGTGCTCGTGTGTGTAGACCTGTTCTCAGGGGGGGGGGGGGGTGCCTGAAGCCCGGCCTGTATTTTCCCCACTGCAGAAAGTTGTGTGTAAGTGACAGGGGAACAATGTTATCCCAAGTATTGAACTGGTGTTTGTACAATGATAAAGATGTCAGCAGTTCTTTAGACATTGTCCCAAAGTTAGTTTGTTTAATAATTATATTTAATAAGTGTTGTGGGAATATTAAATACTGAGGTTAAGTTTTATGTAAAGTTCTGGACCAGAAAGGGAAATTTTAGAGCAGAGAATTCTGTGCAGTGTATATGTGTATGTATAGATATGTATATAAAAAAGAAGAATCAATTTGTACGTTTTAGTTACTGACCAGTGTGAACGTTTGATGTAAAGATGCTATTTGTTAATGTTTTTCTTCAAATTAATTATTTGATTAAGATCAATTAATGTTTATACAATGAAAAAGCTTGTTCTCCACAGGAAGAGTGCAACTGGGAGCGGAAGGCGTGAGAACCAGATTCTGACAGAATGTGGACGGATAAAGGAAGGTAAACCGGTACCACCCAAGGCACTCTTGATGGCTTTTGCATTGATGGTGTATGACCTCACATATGCCCCAAGACTGCACTGATCGATTTGGTAAGATCTAATTGGTATACCCCAGGTTTTACAGCTGTCGCTGCTAAATTCTGTTAGAGCTGTTTGATTTGCCTACAGAACAGTCCTGGCAGACCGGTGCCAACCTTATCATACCCGCCTCCCACAAAGAGAACAGACCTTGAGAGGCCTTCCCAGGTAGAACGAACCAGATTAGAGTAAGAAAAATAGGTTTAAGACACTTGTCAGATAAACATGTGGAATCTGTGTATGTTTCTGTGAGGTGGAGATGTTCTAGGCAATCAGCTGAGATCAAGGTACAAATCCTGCTGAAAGAGTATCACCAAGTGCAAATGAAATGTACCCAATAAATTACACATCTTCTAGGTGTTCTAGGTGCCCTGTCCATTGTAACAGAGACGTTTTTCCTTATATAAAGGTGTTTGATGTCATTTAAGGGCCTGTCATTATTGTATGTACTTAGAACAACGTTTATAATGTATGCGGATGATGTTATCACCAGATTAGTATTTATTTTAACAATTGACAAGAGTTGGGGGTCCCCAGCAAGTGCCAGTAAATATGAACTAAAAGACTTTTAACACGATGAACTCCATCACTGAGATGCGGCAGGCACAGCCTGAGCCAGTACAACGCGTTTATCATGAACTGACGGCAGTGTCACAATTCTAAGCGGCCGCCCAGACAAGTAACTTGCCAGAGGAAGAGTACAGATGCGGAGGGTTTGATAGTCACAATACAACTCCACTAATCCGCCTACGTGGGATCTCACCCCAGGCTCACAACATGAGGTGCTATGTACAGCCTGATGACGTAAACTAAAGGAGACGGTGTCGGACAGATGAGAAGGACCAATCCAAGTCCTGATGACATCAGCAAAGATCAAAGTAAAGACCAAAGACCTGAGTGAATCCGTCAGCAGGATCAAGTGTTTTGATAAGTAAGTGACTAGGAGGGGGTAATAATAACTCCCCCACTGGACACCAACGTAGTCTGACTCCACAATTGTGTGTGTTACCCTGAGGGTTACAGTCAGTGAAGAGCAGAAGACAGGAGAAGAAGGGGACGATGGTTTTTCGGGACTGGCAATGAACTGATGGGACCCGAGACCTGAGGGTGATAGCATGAGATTGGTGATAGCATTATGTTATTAGTTGAGGCCCTATTGTTTATAATGTCTGAGGTTTATAATTATAATGTGTGTAAATATGCCACGGTGCTGCAAATTACAATCTGAGGAGTTTTATGTGAAGGTGTGAGGTGAAGGTCACTGTGCTGCCCATGACCTGTCATATCTGCAGGGGTAAAGTCCCATTAGGACAGTAAGTGACAGTGCGACAATTATTACTGTTAATAAAAATGTAGACTGGATTAATTATATATATATTACAACCAGCAGCGGTTTGTAGATTATATCAAGACAACCATCCTGTATCCTGAGGAGAATAGGGAAAGTTAGGACCACTCCGACACCTTGGAAGTCCAGGTACAAAGGGGGGTTACTCATCAGGAGTAGCTCGTCTCAAGCTGGTGAAAAAAATCCAAAACCCCTACCCGCCTGGTTCGAGTGGTCAGTGGTAGGTTGCTAGGCAAGACTCAGGGATAGAGTAATAATATTTTTAGGGGGGACTGTCAGGGATCATTACTATGTATATTGTCTGAAAAATATTATCCTCACACATATGTATATACATTTCAGTTCTTTGTGTAATATACTGATATATATAACAAGTTCTTTGTTCATGTCGGACACACCTATGGAAGACACCGCCCCCTGGAATGCAAAGAGGAGTGTGCAGAAGAATGTACAGGAAAACTTATAGCTGAGGAGCGAATAGAATTTAAGCAAGTCCCACATCTATAGGGAGGGACATGTGTCTTCTCTGTGTGTGTTTCTTTGTTCTGAATAAAAGTTCAGTTCCTTCTGGCTGACATTGAAGCTGTACCTCAGACATTTGTGTGGTGTACTTCTCTGCAGGCATGCCTTCAGCTTTCAATTTACAGAGGTGGTTATTCGGTGTGAAATACGGACCTGACAGCCTTATCTACAGAGGGCACTGTGGCCTTATCTACAGAGGGCACTGTGGCCTTATCTACAGAGGGCACTGTGGCCTTATCTACAGAGGGCACTGTGGACTTATCTAGGGGTGTGTTGCATTATCTATAGAGGGCACTGTGGCAGCATCTACAGAGGACACTGTGGCAGCATCTACAGAGGACTCTGTGGCAGCATCCACAGAGGGCACTGCGGCAGCATCCACAGAGGACACTGCGGCAGTATGTACAGGACACTGTGGCATTATCTAGGGGTGTGTTGCATCATCTACAGAGGGCACTGTGGCATTATCTACAGAGGGCACTGTGGCCTTATCTACAGAGGGCACTATGGGCTTATCTAGGGGTGTGTTGCATTATCTACAGAGGGCAGTGTGGCCTTATCTAGGGGTGTGTTGCATTATCTACAGAGGGCACTGTGGCCTTATCTACAGAGGGCACTGTGGCCTTATCTAGGGGTGTGTTGCAATATCTACAGAGGGCACTGTGGCAGCATCTACAGAGGACACTGTGGCAGCATCTACAGAGGACTCTGTGGCAGCATCTACAGAGGACTCTGTGGCAGCATCTACAGAGGACTCTGTGGCAGCATCTACAGAGGACTCTGTGGCAGCATCTACAGAGGACTCTGTGGCAGCATCTACAGAGGACTCTGTGGCAGCATCTACAGAGTTACAGAGGACTCTGCGGCAGCATCTATAGAGGACTCTGCGGCAGCATCTACAGAGGACTCTGCGGTAGCTAACTGAGCACTGACTGCATTTAGCGACCCTTAAACTGGAAAGATGGATTGTTGAAATAAGCACGTGGAGAAATATCTCAAATTTTAAACCTAGCGGTATTATTATAGTAATGTAGTATTATTATAGTAAAGTAGTATTATTATTATAGTAATATAGTGTTATAGTAGTTCAAATAACTAATTGATTAACAATAATTTTGTATTGTATCAAATTTGAAAGTAATGCGGCCCATCAACTTCCTATTTCTTCTATATGCGGCCCACTTACCCGGCCGAGTTTGAGACCCCTGCGATAGAGGAACACAGTTTACTCAGGAGTTACTGGGGAAGATCTTAAAAAGCCTAGGAATAGAGCAAGCATTTCATACCCCATACCATCAGCAGAGCAGCGGCAAGGTAGAAAGGTTAAATGGAACATTAAAATATTAAATTGAGAACGCTATGGCTGAGATTTCATGGACTAAAAGCTTGCCTATGGCCGTTTTCTGTAAGAAGCCCCCCAAGGGGAAAGGATCATCTCTCCCCTTTTGAGATTCTTTTTGGGTGTCCTCCAAAAACTGGGATATATTTTCCTCAACAATTGCAAAGTAATTATGATAAAATGACACAATATCTGATGGCCTTACATAACCAACTTGAAAGAGTGCACAAATTGACACTGTCTTCTATTCCAGATCCTAACTCTCTTGCAGGAACCCACTCCTTGCAACCGGGAGATTGGGTTGTGGTAAGGATCCACGATCGTACCAGCCTACAGCCTTGCTATACAGCACCTGATCAAGTGCAGCTGGTGACAGCTACTTCAGTAAAACTCCAAGTAAGAGCCACTTGGATACACGCTAGCCACTGCAAGAAGATACTGACCCATGATGTGGTATCTGGTAGTGATGCTCCTGAACGTGATGCTAGTCAACACACTGCCACCTTACCTAAATAAGGGCGATTAGTATAATAAATTCATCAAACACCACCAAATTTGATACAAAGACTATGTACCAAGAAATAATGACCGAAGAACAATATGATGATCTAGTTGTAATCCCTTAAGAAAACCTGTACAGTGAAGTATGAAGGATCTTGTGAAAACTTCTGAATCCAAGAAACCCGATGTTACCAGAGAAAGGATATAAATTTACAATAGGGGGGAATGTTGGAAAAGTTTGAAATTTATATATGCACTTTATTTAAGGAGTTAATACAAAGATGTACTGGCGAGATTGACTGATACGAATAAAGCTAAACTGCCAGGAAGCTTGGTAAACCGCTAAGAGATAACTATGTATGCATATATCTATATGACAAGATACCGACAAACTGTCTTCAGCCAAGTCTGAGCCACAGTATACACTATGTGTATATAAACCAGGGCTTATGTGATGAAACTCAGACAACTGCTTGACAACTATATGTTGTGTGTCTTGTTGTCTCCTTGCCGGCAAGAATAAAAAGTGCTTATCCTTGATTCAGATGACTTCGTTCCTCACTTGATAGAAAATAAGACTTCTCCTGTCAGAAAGATACTGGCCACCATAGTAGTTGTCAGCCAAACTAGTGCAGAAATTTTTGTTCGATTATTAGTATGCAGAAATTCTGGGGAAAAAGCCACACCCCATTAGTCACACCCACCTAAATAATAATACCATACTATTACTGAATAAAAAGCACTGGAAAAGAAAAACCAATATTACCACCAGACAGTGACCATATAGTGGTAGATACCAGTTATACAGAGGAGCTCTGAAAACCATTTACGTGAATATAGTACAGTAGTTCAAATTACCTTTTTTTTCTGCATCCGGCCAAGACCACCATGACAACTTCTTTCAATCACGACTCATGTCTGCAGAATGTGACTCACAGTTATGTTGATTCCTCGCTTTTCTAGCATCCTCCCCACCTATACCCCGCCCTCTAAACAAACTCACCTTCCACAGTGCTCCAGATGGTAAAGATCCCTTCGTGCTTGACACCATAAAAGTGCTCCCCCAGTAATCTAGCCCCTCTTGTGCCCCCACACAGCAATAATGTCCACTTTGTGCCCCATACAGTAAAAAAGCCCACTTAGTAATAGTACGATCTTTGTGCCGCCATACAGTAATAATGCCCCCTTTGTGCCCCCACACAGTAACAATGTCTCCTTTAATGCCTTCTTGGTGCCCCCTTACAGTAATAATGCCTCCTTTACTGACCCCATACAGTAATATTGCCTCCTTTACTGACCCATGCTGTAATAATGCCTCCTTTAGTGAACCCATACAGTAATAATGCCTCCTTCAGTGGTCCCATACAGTAATAATGCCTCCTTCAGTGGTCCCATACTGTAATAATGCCTTCTTTAGTGGTCCCATACAGTAATAATGCCTTCTTTAGTGATCCTATACAGTAATAATGCTTTCTTTAGTGGTCCCATACAGTAATAATGCCTCCTTTTACGCCCCATTAGGTAATAATGTCCCATTCGTGCTCCATACAGTAATAATGCCTCATTTATTGCCCTCACACAGTAATAATGCTCCATTTGCTCCAAATAAATACAAATTAAAAAAAAAAAAATGGAACTCACCTACACACTGTTCCCCTGGCACGCATCAGGGTCCTCTTCTTGCTCTCCACTATCAGGAACAGGTGGAAATCTGCAATGATGTCATCGCACTGCTTGTTCCAGGATGCTAACGGCTTCTGCCTCCTGACTCCTGGATAAAGGATCGGCCCGCTGCCACCAATGGGCCCCTTTTCAGTGTCAATCGCAGGATTTTTAAACTTTTAAACCAAGTTATTTTCCCCCCACTTTTCTTGTCCTCTGGTTTTTGCACTACAAATATTGGTCTGCATGTAACCATCAGCCTAGCCCTTTATATTGGAAGCTCTAATATAAAGGGCTAGGCTAATGGATATGTGCTGACTACTACTCGTAGCGTAAAAAACATTGTAGATAGTAACACACTCAGTGCCCCCTGTAGATAGAGCCACACATTGCTCTCTGTAGATGGTGCCACACACAGTACTCATATAGATAGTGCCACAGTCCCCATATAGATAGCGCCACCAGCCCTAATGTAGATAGTGAGATGTAGATAGTACCACACACAATGCCCATGTATAGTGCCACAGTGAACCTGTATATAGTGCCACGTAGACAGTGACACACACAGTGCCCATGTAGATACTGCCACAGTGCCCCCTGTAGAGTGATGCACTTTGCCCCCTTTAGAGAGTGCCACACACTGCCCCTGTAAATAGTGCCACACTGCCTCTGTGGATAGTGCCACAGCCCCCATGCAGATAGTGCCATGTATATATGTGGCACACACACTGCCCCCTGTAGATAGTGCCACACGGTGCCCTTGTAGATAGTGCCACACGGTGCCCTTGTAGATAGTGCAACACTGCCCCCTTGTATAGTTCTACACTACCCCTGTAGATAGTGTCACAGTGCCCCTGTACATAGTGCTACAGTGCCCATGTACAATGACAGTGTCCCCTGTAGATAATGCCACGTACAGTGCCCTTGTGGATAGTGCCCCACTGCCTCTGTAGATAATGCCAGTGCCCATGTAGATAGTGTCCCAGTGTCCCTGTAGATAGTGCCATAGGGCCTAAGTAAATAGTGCCACATATAGTGCCCATGTAGATAGTGTCACAGTGCCCATGTAGATAGTGACATACAGTGCCCATGTAGGGAGCAGCACACTGCCCCCTGTAGATGGTGCCACACTGCCCACTGTAAATAGTTCCACAGTGTCCATATAGATATTGTCACAATGCCCAGGTAGAAAGTGCCACACAGACTGCCCATGTAGGTAGTGCATTACTGCCCATGTAGATGCTGCCACACACAGTGCCCATGTAGGTAGTGTCACACTGCTTCCTGTAGATAGTGCTACAGTGCCCATGTAGATAGTGCCACACACAGTGCCTATGTAGATAGTACCACACTGCCCCCTATAGCCAATCCCACAGTGCTTATGTAGATAATGGCCCTGTAGACAGTGCCACAAACACTTGTCCCCATTCCTGTGCCTTCCTCTCCTCTAACGATGAAGGCCTGGTCTCTTCTGACAAGCACAATGCCCCAATGACATCATTGCGCCACCTGCATCACAAGTAAAGCGACGAATGGCGGTTAAGGGAACCGATGGTTCCCTTGCCTCGCTAACCCTGTCAATTGTATCCACGTCCTAAAAATGCGGGTACAATTTAGTTCTGGC
Organism: Rhinoderma darwinii; assembly: GCF_050947455.1. Classification (NCBI taxonomy): domain Eukaryota; kingdom Metazoa; phylum Chordata; class Amphibia; order Anura; family Rhinodermatidae; genus Rhinoderma; species Rhinoderma darwinii. The sequence continues at coordinate 35,842,978 of NC_134689.1, forward strand.
ACTGTTCGCCGCTGCACTTCATTTATGGACCCATTGCTAGCAGCCCCTGTGGGTATGGGGGCCTGGGTAATTGACCCCCCCGCATAGCCGGCCCTGAAAATACTGTGGGCCGGAGTGACACACTGATTGTTGTAAAGTGCAGGGGGGCTACACAACAAAGGCTTCGTTCACATCTGCTTCAGGGCTCCGTTCTGACGGTCCGTCGGAGGTTTCCGTCAGAACGGGACCCTGAACAGACACAAACTGACGGAAACCAGAGGTTTCTGTTTCCATCACCATAGATTTCAATGATGACAGATCCGGTGGCCATGGTATCCGTTTGTGTCTGTTCTGCACCGGACCCGTCGTTTTTCCGGATGCAATAGCGTAGTCGGCATAGTGACTGAATAATACCTCCACACCATGACCACATAGTGACTAAATAATAATACCATACTATTACTGAATAAAAAGCACTGGGAAATAAACCAATATTACCACCATGGATTGACTATATAGTGGTAGATACCAGTTATACAGAGGAGCTCTGCAGACCATTTACATGAATATAGTACAGTCGTTCACATTACCCTTTTTTCTCCTTTCGGCCCAGACCACCATGCCAACTTCTTTCAACCACGACTCATGTCTGCAGAATTTAACTTACAGTTATGTTAGTTCCTCCCTTTTCCAGCATCCTCCCCACCTATACCCCACCCTCTAAACAAACTCACCATCCACAGTGCTCCAGACGGTAAAAATCCCTTGGTGCTTGACACAATAAAAGTGCTCCCCCAGTAATCTAGCCCCTTTTGTGCCCCCACACAGCAATAATGTCTGCTTGATGCCCCATACAGTAAAAGAGCCCCCTCGGTAATAGTACGATCTTTGTGCCCCCACACAGTAATAATGGCCCCTTTGTGCCCCCACACAGTAACAATGTCTCCTTTAATGCCTTCTTGGTGCCCCCTTATAGTAATAATGCCTCCTTTACTGACCCCATACAGTAATAATGCCTCCTTTAGTGGACCCATACAGTAATAATGCCTCCTTCAGTGGTCCCATACAGTAATAATGTCTTCTTTAGTGGTCCCATAGAGTAATAATGCTTTCTTTAGTGATCCCATACAGTAATAATGCCTCCTGTTATGCCCCATTAGGTAATAATGTCCCATTCGTGCTCCATACAGTAGTAATGCCTCATTTAGTGCCCTCACACAGTAATAATGCCCCATTTCTGCAAATAAATTTAAAAAAAAAACAAAAAAAACTGAAACTCACCTAAACACTGTTTGCCTGACACGCGTCAGGGTCCTCTACTTGCTCTCCACTAACAGGAACAGGTGGCAAGCTGCAGTGATGTCATCACACAGCTTGTTCCAGGATGCTAACAGCTTCTGCCTCCTGGATAAAGGATCGACCCGCTGCCACCAATGGGCCCCTTTTCAGTGGCAATCGCAGGGTTTTTAAAGGAGGGTTTCCAAATGCATACCTTTTAAACCAAGTTATTTTCACCCCACTTCTCCAGCCCTCTGGTTTTTGCACTACAAATATTGGTCTGCATGTAACCATCAGCCTAGACCTTTATACTGCAAGCTCTAAAATAAAGGGCTAGGCTAATGGATATGTGCTACTACTCGTGACACACTCAGTGCCCCCTGTAGATAGAGCCACACACTGCTCTCTGTAGATGGTGCCACACACATTGCTCATGTAGATAGTACCACAGTCCCCATGTAGATAGTGCCACTAGCCCTAATGTAGACAGTGTGATGTAGATAGTGCCACAAACTGTTCCCTGTAGATAGTGCCACACACAATGCCCATGTATAGTGCTCAGTGCCCATGTAGATAGTGCCACAGTGCACCTGTATTTAGTGCCACGTAGATAGTGACACACAGTGAACATGTAGATAGTGCAACAGTGCCCCCCTGTAGAGTGAGGCACATTGCCCCGTTTAGAGAGTGCCACACACTGCCCCCTGTAGATAGTGCCACACTGCCCCTGTGGATAGTGCCACAGCCCCCATGCAGATAGTGCCACATATAAATGTGGCACACACAGTGCTCCTGTAGACAGTGCCAAACTGCCCACTGTAGTTAGTGCCACACAGTGCCCTTGTAGATAGTGCCACACTGCCCTCTTGTAGATAGTGCTACACTACCCCTGTAGATAGGGTCACAGTGTCCCTGTACATAGTGCCACAGGGGTAGTCGACTACGCTATTGCTTCTGGAAAACGACGGGTCCGGTGTACAACAGACACAAACGGTTTCCGTTTGTGTCTGCTCAGGGTCGCGTTCTGACGGAAAGCTCCAACAGAACGCGCCTCACCCTTTCCCAGGGCTCCAAAAAGGCTAAAGACTGATGTTTTTTCCTGCTGAATATTAAAATATAAATATGATATTTTATAGACATTTTCTGTAACAAAAAGAAAATCAAACTCATCATCATTAAAAAAATCAAACACGATGTATAGATACGAAGGGTGGGGGCACTTATTCAAGCTGTCCTATACCCGGTTTGGATTAACGGCACAGATCACAACAGTCATTCTGTCATTTTTTCGTATGTCAGTTCTCTGGGAATTACGGTAGGAGCCGCCTAACGTTCTAGAATTTACTGCTATTCCATAGTCTAGTTTATATAGCGCCTCGACCTTTCTTTGACCACGTTTACGCGATTTCTCCACTAGACGGCGCCAAAGAGAAGAGCGGATTCCACCCAGTAACTAGTGACGCGCGGTGGGGTGGGCGGTGCCACTGCGGGCGCCCTGCCGATGACGCGCTTCCGAAGCGCTGGCGGAAGTGTATTTTCTCATTCTCCTTCTAGAACTCGGGGATTGATTATTTGTATTCCCCGAAATGTCGAAAACCGTTGCCTACTTCTACGACCCGGACGTGGGAAACTTCCATTATGGTGAAAAGCCTGTGGTGTGGGTGTGATGGGATGACGGCACTGTATTCGCCACCTGAGTGTACAGTATTGCGCCTGTCACCGTATACAGCTGCACAGTCTTTTCATGTTAATGCACTATGTGTGCGTCACTGGTTGCAATGTGTGGTAGCTGTTCTCCTTGTGACGGGCGTGTGCCATGGCATTTACTGGAGGTGCTTGTTGGTGTGGGTAGCAGTAGGTTTACGTATTTACCAGTAAGATATGTTTGCTTTCGTCCAAAAACAGCGCCGCACCCGTCCACAGCTTGTGTGGTATTGCTGCATTGAAGTGAAAGGGGCTGAGCTGCAATATCACACACCACCTGTGGACAGGAGAGGCGCTGTTTTTGAAGAAATCGGCCATGTTTTTCTAATTCCGGACAACGCTCTAATAAATTTGTATGAAGTTATATGGCCCAAACCAGATGTTACACTGACCCTTATTTATATAGCGCCAACACATACTGTGGCTCTGTATGCAGATTGTAATCACGTTAGTTCCTGTCCCCATAATGTATGTGTTTGGAATGGGAGATACAACCAATGTAAACTCTATTGAGGTTTTGTACCAAGTTGTACAACCCATTAATATGTTTCCATTAACTGAGGATTATTTGATAGTCTAAACTTTTATTGGTGTATCTGTAAACCAGAGGGTCAATGTGTCGATCGTTTGCAAAACAATCAATCACGGACTGTCTGTTTATTAACATTCTGATATATGATTTTGTGCGCTCTCTAGATAGCCTTTCTAATATTTTGTATCAATATTCCTTATGTATTAAAGGGATTTTCTCAGAATTATAAATGATCACATGAATAGGTGATAATTTTGTGACTGCTGCGTGCCCTACCAATCGTGATAATGGGGTCCCAAACCCCAGATCCTCCTCACTGCAGCCCCTGCAATAAGGAGCTTGAATGGAGCAGTGGGCGAGAATGCACCCATCGCTCCAATCATTGTCTATGAGAATCACAGAAACAGCCAAGTGCGGTACTCAGCTGTTTTCATGATTTTCATAAACTTTGAAGGGAGCGGCAGCACAAATTTTCAACCAACCCTCCATTCAATGTCGTCCTCACTGCAGATGAGTAGTAAGAAAGAACACAGGGTTTGGGACCCCCGCTTTTGATTGGTGCGGGTCCCAGTGATCGGAAAATTATCACCAACTGTGGATAGATGATTTATGATTCTGGGAAAACCCTTATAAAGGATAAATTGCGACAGCTTCGTATCTCTTCACTAAGGGATTAGGACAACGCCAGCAGAATACAAGCTGCGCTCACCGCTCATTCCTGCATGTGATCACAGCTTTTGACTCCTAGATTGTATATTTATATCATATAATATTACAGCAGACTAACAGGATTCTGTGCTTAAGACACCCATTCAGCCTCCCACATGTTTCACTGTGCGTTACGGCGTCTTCAGGGGAAAACCGCTATTATGAATGGAGGATGCAGCTTCCTCAGTGTCTCCTATCACCTCCCCGCTGTCAATCACTCTGGTTGTTACATCTCACTTGGATGAAGGTGTTTTTACCGGAGAATAATGGAGGTGGTACAAAAGTCAGGAGGCTCTGTCACCAGATTCTCAAACCCCTATCGCCTATTGCATGTGATCGGCGCTGCAATGTAGATAACAGTAACGTGTTGTTTTTTTAAAAACGTTCATTTTTGGCCAAGTTATGAGCTATTTTATATATATATGCAAATGAGCTTTGAAATGGACAATTGGGCGGTTTTTTTTTTTCGTTATGTCCAACTGGGCGTGTATTGTGTTTTTAACTGGGCATGTTTACGTGTATGACGCTGACCAATCCGTGACCAGTCAGCATCAGAGATTATCGTTAATCAAGTTTCCTGATAATGAATACACATGACCTGCAGACTGGACGTCATGTGTATTCAGAATCCTGACACTTCTGAATCTTTTCTGTGAGATTCCCCCAAGCCACACGTAATCTCGCGAGATTACGGAGGTAAACGAGATTTTGTTTCCCTTGCTAGAAATCTCAAAGAAAAGTTTAAAAAAACAAAAAACTTTACTGTTATCTACATTGCAGCGCCGATCACATGCAATAGGAGATAGGGATTTGAGAATCTGGTGACAGAGCATCTTTAAGTGGAGCAGTAGTTCTTAGCAGCTAGATGACACTTCTCATTTTTGGCAGATAATGGTAGCAATGATTTGTTGCTATAGACAACTGCTTTAAAGGAGTTATGTGACAATAAACAAGCCTTTCATATGGGGTCCAGCTCTGGGGATGAATGTGCACCCATGTAATGACGAGTCTTCTAGAGCGGGAGTGGTGTTTTGTGTGAAGACCCTCTTCTAAGATGTCCATATGGATCGTGGTTGCCTTTTTGAGATAACCCCTTTAATTATTCTTTGCTTTAAAGGGGTTGTCCGGACATTTTTTATTGATGGCCTATCCTTAGGATAGGTCATAAATATTAGATCGGCGAAGTCTGACTCCTAGTACCCCTGCCGATCAGCTGACTGAAGGGGCGGTGGCACTCCTCGCCGCAGCCTTTTCATAGTTTACAGGTACAGTTGCTACAGATGTGTACGGTGCTGTTCCTAGGAAACACCGGGTATCGGGCCCCGCCAATCTGATATTGATGACCTAACCTAAGGATAGGCCATCAACAAAGAATGTCCAGACAACTCCTTTAATACATCTGTGTGTATTTTGCAGTATGGAAATGCCAAACTTTTTGACAGGATTATCCCTATTTCCTGGAGACAACCTCTTGTGTGAAGACAGCTGCCATGGGTCAGGCTTCTGGAACACTTAATAGGGCATATGGACAGGGGTTGACGTCAAGCAATATATTTAGGCTGTGTTCACACAGTTTACTAAAAAGCCATACGCTATTTCCTGAAAAGCTTCTTGCATAACTGATCACCTCAATTTATTTTAGGTACGGGCCATCCCATGAAACCGCACCGCCTGGCTCTCACTCACAGTCTGGTTCTTCACTATGGATTGTATAAAAAGATGATTGTAAGTGCTGGGTTGATGGTTCTTTGCTTTTTGTTTTATTGAAATTTAGTGTTTATTCTCTTAAAGGGATTCTTCAAGATATTACATTGATGACTTATCCATAGGTTTCATTCACACTTGCATATTTAGTGCAAAATAAAAACTGAGTTCTGCACTCACATGGTCAATGTGTTTATGAATTTAATCCAGGCACGGAAAGTTTCGGCTATACAAAGCCTTTGAATTGTCGCATGTCTGGATTAAATTCACAGTTGCATCGACCACGTGAGTGCTAGTTTTTCTTCTGCATTGGATATATTCGTGGACGAGACGGACTAAGTCCACAGGAGACATGCACCACGCTCTATTTGCTTTTGTCCCTGGAAGTGCTGTCCAGCCGTATTGTTTATTACTTGCATATTTAGGTCAGTATTTTGAATCAATGATTATGGAGGAATCAAATCTTTCCACTTTTTCTCTGTGTAGGTTCCACTTTAGATTTTGGCTTGCGAATACTGATGCAATATACTGACCTAAATATAAAAGTGTGCATGAGGCCTTAGGATGCAAAGGATAGGTCATCAATGTTAGAGCCTGAAAAACCTCTTCCAAACAGAAGTTCAGTTACTTAGGATATGTTCACACGGAGTATTTTGACGAGTTTTTTGACGCGGAAACCGCGTCACAAAACTCGTCAAAAACGGCCCGAAAATGCCTCCCATTGATTTCAATGGGAGGTGTCGGCGTCTTTTTCCCGCCAGCAGTAAACTGCCTCGCGGGAAAAAGAAGCGACATGCCCTATCTTCGGGCGTTTCCACCTCTGACCTCCCATTGACTTCAATGGGAGGCAGAGAAAGCGTATTTCACGGTGTTTTATGCCCGCGGCGCTCAATGGCCGTGGGCGAAAAACTCTGCGAAAATCGGCGTGCAGGGAGAGGAAAATCCGCCTCAAACTTCCAAACAGAATTTTGAGGCAGATATTCCTCCTGCAAAATACTCCGTGTGAACATAGCCTAAAGCGGTTGTCCGAGAGAATATGAAAAGATACTGGCTGCAGGAAATTTGATAAAATAACAAGCCAAATATAACTTGCTTATTAAAGAGTCTCTGTCACCACATTATAAGTGCCCTATCTCCTACATAAGGAGATCGGCGCTATAATGTAGGTGACAGCAGTGCTTTTTATTTAAAAAAACAATCAGTTTTCACCACTTTATTAGCGATTTTAGATTTATCCTAATGAGTTGCTTAATGCCCAAGTGGGCGTGTCTTTACTTTAGACCAAGTGGGCGTTGTACAGAGCAGTGTATGACGCTGACCAATCAGTGACCAATCAGTGTCATACACTTCTCCCCACTCATTTAGTCAGCGCATAGGGATCCTTTTAGATCGCTATGTGCTGTCTTATACTAACACATTAACAATACTGAAGTGTTTAGACAGTGAATAGACATTCCACGGGATGTCTATTCACAATCTCTGCACTTCGTTACTGTGTCTGTGGTACTTACAGCAGAGCAAGTGTAATCTCGCAAGATTACGCTGTAGATGACAGGTTACAAGATTACGCTTGCTCTGCTGTAAGTACCACAGACACAGTAACGAAGTGCACAGATTGTGAATAGACATCCCGTGGAATGTCTATTCACTGTCTAAACACTTCAGTATTGTTAATGTGTTAGTATAAGACCGCACATACTGATCTAAAAGGATCCCTATGCGCTGACTAAATCAGTGGGGAGAAGTGTATGACACTGATTGGTCACTGATTGGTCAGCGTCATACACTCCCCTGTACAACGCCCACTTGGTCTAAAGTAAAAACACGCCCACTTGGGCATTTAGCAACTCATTAGCATAAATCTAAAATCGCTAATAAAGTGGTGAAAATAGATCGTTTTTTTTAAATAAAAAGCACTGCCGTCACCTACATTATAGCGCCAATCTCCTTATGTAGGAGATAGAGAACTTGTAATGTGGTGACAGAGCCTCTTTAAATCCCTGGCCGCTCAGGACTGATTCTCTGGTGGTCCCCGTTGGTCTTTACTTACTTTTTCCAGCAGCAATGACATGCAGTCCTAGTCTTATCTGATGCTAATTAGTAGCTCAGATTACAGTGTCCTGAGACTCTTTGCCAGAGGGGAGGGGGAGATTCATGCAGGCACAGACACCAGTGTGCAGTCTCTTCCATGCGCTCTAAAGAGAACTGTGTAGTGTATAGAGGCAGAGAGACCTTCATGACGTCACGATGTGGGCGTGCACATCTGACGTCAGGATGGGGCCACCACCCACCCGTACTCACAGGCAGCAGAATCCGTACACTGATACATTCAGATGGTGTACGGATTTCTGCTAGCAACAGGAGAAATACAAGAAATAAAATGTGGTAGAAAAGTGTCAGAGTGGCAATTTAAAACACCTATAACACAAAAAGGAGCCCAAATTCATTAATAAAGTATATTACAAAATAGGGATGCACGATGCATCGAAACTTCGATACGGTTTCGATACTTTGCATTCCCAAACGGTTTGATACCGTTGTTTCATGTATTTCGATACGTAGCTACGCCGCCGCACAGCTCAGCATAGTAACACATGAATGAATGAGAGCGGGGCTGCAGCTGTGTGATACAATCATTGCCGCGCTCCGGAGTCCTGACAAGTGCATGCCGTCAGGGTGAGGTAATGTTGCCGGCGCTGCACTAACGATTGCCGGCACTGAAGACAGAACATGGGGTCTGCACTGCAAAACACTCCCGTGTTCTGTCTTCAGTGCCTGAACCGCCGCTCATTAGTTTAGCGCTAGCCGCATCACCTCATGCTGACCGCGCACGCACTTACTGTCAGGAGCGGGGCAATATCTATATTACACAGCCGCAGCCCCGCTCTATAACGGCAGAGATCAGTGAAACCTCTCATCTCCGCCGCTATTCCCCTGAATGTTGCGATCACTACGGACTTCAGCATTCAGGGGAAAGTGAGAAGGGGGAGATGCACCTGGATCGCGTCACATGGAATTTCTGTGACGCGATCGAGGGCCACACCATATATGGGCAGACAGCACAGGGTCTATTGAAGGACCCCAGGGCTGTCCTACCATATTTCCTGTTAGGGCATACTTAGGTATGTGCTAACAACTGCCTGTGTACTATACATACACAGGCTAATGTACTGGAATATAGATATATGCCAGTACATTAAAGTTTAAAAATAACGTAAAAACAGAAAGTAATATTAAATGTAAAAAAATACACATACGCCTTTTTTTTTTTTTTGCAATAAACATTAAAATAAGTCTCAATACATAAAATATACACATTCAGTATTGGCGCAGCCGTAATAACCTGCACAACAATTTGTTTGCGTCATTTATGATGTGTACGCTGTAAAAAAATAAAATAAAAACTTTTCACTTATTAATGTAAGGCACGAGGTGTGATGAATTTAACCTCCATGTGCCTCACATTAATAGTAATTAACCCCATCATGTACCTCACACATTAACACATTATGGCTGAGAAACATGATGGGGTTAATTACTATTACTGTGAGGCAAATGGAGGTTAAATTCATCATCACACCTCATGCCTCACATCAGAAAATGGAAGAACTGTTGGCAAAGTATCGAATTGGTATCGAAATCGCAATACTAAACGAAGTATCGGTATCGAAGTCCAAATTCTGGTATCGTGACATCCCTATTACAAAATATATTTATATTACACATGCTGCTAGAAAATAAAAAGTTGATCGAACGTTTAGTTACCCTTTAAAGGGAACCTGTCACCAGCATTTCACCTATTGAACTTTACTTTTCCCTCGCTGGCCTCTGCTATAAAAAGTTCATTGCTGTTATCCCCTCCCCTAAACTCCTCTCTCGACTGTAAATATCGGTCTGCAAACATTTTGCGCCTTTTATCGTAATTATGCGGTGTCCCTTTGTGCGCACACACCAAAAGAGGACATCAATGCACAAGCGCAGAATTTTGTGTGCTGGGGGAAGGCGAGGAGCTGTCAATCAAAAGTAAGGAGGCGAAGTAAACTTGGAAAGACTTGAGGAATAAAGATATGACTCTTTCCAAACGAAGATTTGACTCTTTTCAAATGAAGATCTGACTCTTTTCTGCTCATTAGCATACGGTGTGGGAACACTAAAAAGCTAAATACTAAAGCTACAGAGCCGACTACGAAGATAATTATAGGTTATATTGAAATGATTTTTCACCCACTACCACCAGGTATAGTCGGTTTAATAGGTGAAATGCTGGTGACAGGTTCCCTTTAAGTTTAGTTTATTTTATCACGTTTCCTGCATCTAGTTTGTTTTCTTATTCTCTCTGACAACCCCCTTTTAAATAGCAGTTCACAAATCCTAATAGTATTATTAGAAATACTTTCTTTAGCTACAGTAGGGTTACAAAAAAATAGCTGAGGATGCTTTAATTCCCTTTTGTTTCACTGAAAAATTTCAGCAGACGCTACATTGCCCTTTACTGTAGTCTGTAAACACTGTAGACACATTAGGGAATTGCAGGGAACTGGAAAAATGATCTGTTGTCTTTTTGCTCCCCGCAGATGTTTAAGCCTTACCAAGCTTCTCAACATGACATGTGTCGCTTTCACTCGGAGGACTACATTGATTTCCTGCAGCGGGTTAGCCCTACCAACATGCAGGGCTTCACTAAGAGCTTAAATGCTTTCAATGTTGGCGATGATTGGTAAGTTAAGCTTCATTACCTCTGTCCATATTTTTACTGAAAAATTGTGGCGTCACGTTACCATTTTGTGTTTACTTTAAAGTGAGGATTCGCCTTTGGTGAACATTCACTTTTATATTAGAAAATTGCTAATAATACAACTGAGAGCAGCCACAGGAAAATAAAAATCAATGCTATCTTGGCACTGCTAGCATAAGACAGGCAAAGTTTAGACTTCCTATGTTGTTTTAAATGGAATGTCACATAAGGACAGTCTCTTATATGTCTTATAAGGACATCTAAACATTTCAGAGGTAGAGTCCATTGCCCTGCGATCCCCCTTAATTCATCAGGACAGGGAGTTAAAGAGGCTCTGTCACCACATTATAAATGCCCTATCTCCTACATAATCTGATTGGCGCTGTAATGTAGATAACAGCAGTGGTTTTTATTTTGAAAAACGATCATTTTTGAGAAAGTTATGAGCAATTTAAGATTTATGTTAATTAATTTCTTAATAGACAACTGGGCGTGTTTTTACTTTTTACCAACTGGACGTTGTAAAGAGAAGTGTATGACGCTGATTGGTCACTGATTAGTTAGCGTCATACGCTTCTCTTTACAACGCCCAGTTGGTAAAAAGTAAAAACACGCCCAGTTGTCTATTAAGAAACTAATTAACATAAATCTAAAATTGCTCAAAAATGATTGTTTTTCAAAATAAAAACCACTGATGTTCTCTACATTACAGCGCCGATCACATTATGTAGGAGATAGGGCACTTATAATCTGGTGACAGAGCCTCTTTAACTATTGCTCTGTCACAGTCATCACAAACACGTATGTTCAGACATGAGCAGCTTCCCCTGATCGCAGTGATTTCCAGCAGCCGGACCCCCTGCAATCAGCTTGTCATTGGAGGAGCTGCCAACTAAAAAAAACAAAAAACATCCGATTGGAGCAATAGGATAAAGTTCCCTTTGAAATACGATAGAATTGGTAACCAGTCCAGGTCACTGATTCTTACCGACTATCACAATCTCTCCTTTTTGCTTTTCACTTCGTTACAGCCCAGTGTTTCCAGGCCTCTTTGAGTTTTGCTCTCGCTACACAGGAGCCTCTCTACAAGGAGCTACACAACTAAACAATAAGGTATTTAACAATGCAATTAACTACTTCTCAGCTAATTGAACTAATTCACTAATTCCGTATATTCAACGTGAAATATCTCTTCCTGTTCAAGGTCTAGTTCACATCTCGTTATTGAACTACGTTTAGCATGTACATCTGGAAAGTTCCTGGCGCACACACTAAACATGTACATAGGGCTCCATAGTTAGATGGAGGCCAAAAGTATGTCCTTTCGGCCTCAGTCAGACGTTTGCACACCTTCTTCTTCTTCTTCTTTTTTTTTTTTTTTTTTTTTTTAAAAAGGTATGGGATAGCGTACTAGACTACGCTATTCCATACAATGGAATCCTGTTGGTGACGTATTCCACTACATGGCATATGTCACAGGTATCAGTTTAACACATATGTCATGGGCTTTTTAATAGCTTTCCTTAATGTATAGGTTAAATGGATGCCATTATAGTCTATGGGTGACGAATACGTTGAACGAATGCCTAAAAGTGGCATCACCCTTAGAACTATAATAGAATCCTTTTTACCTGATACGTTGTAAACCCTCATGAACACAGTTCATGACATATCTGTTTAACGGATACTTTTATAGTTTATGGTGACGGATACCACTGTTAGGGCTCATTCAGACTAGCGTAATACTTGTCTGTGTGCTGTGCGTTAAAATAACGCGCAGCACACAAACCCATTGATTTCAATGGTGCTATTCAGTCGTGCGTGAGTTTTCACGCAGCGAGAGTCTGTTGCGTGAAACTCACTGCATGACCTACGTTGGTGCGTTTTCATTGACTTCATTGGGCGACTAGGTGCATGAAAAACACCGACAGCACACGGACGACGTCCGTGTTTCATGCATCAAATACATAGAAAAGCAGAGAAATAAACGTGAATGAAGTGCTTGCATGGAAGGGATAAACGCATGCCACACACACGAAGCACACTGATGCCAATACGCAACGCACACAGACAAGACATGTAGGAAAAACTCAGCATTTTTTACGCGCGCAAATTAGTCAAGCTCGTCTGAATGTAGCCTTAGTGTATCCGTCACAGCCTACGTTTGACGAGGACCTGTCACGTCCTCTAACATAAAACAAGCTGGATAGCTGATTCCGCTTCTAAATAGCTGCATGGGCTTGTCTGTGCTGTGGACTGCTAACCGCTCCGTAGTAAGAGAAAGAGCATCCTTCTTCGTCTCCTAGGCTCTACAGTACGGAAGTCAACACTATAATATGATCCTACAGTGCTGGCTCCTGTACTGCAGACAGACGGTGAGCGTCCCCCCTGCCACAGGCAGTGCCCGGTCCGTGCTGTTATTTCAGAGCAAAATCTGCTTAATACGTTTTATAGAAAAACACATTTTGTGCACAATCCTGCACTGTAATCCTTTTTCTATATAAATGGAGGTATGCTTTTTAAATAATTTTATTCTAGAAGTTCTCCATGTTACAGCGATGTTTAATGTTTCTGGATTGATAGGCTGCGATGCAGAAGATGATCCTATATGGACTAATACATGGGTTTGGTTAGATAACTTTATTTATATGTATCTTTTTAATAATAATAATTTTTATCTGTTATTCTTTAATATTTCTTTGAGCAGATTTGTGACATTGCAATTAACTGGGCCGGAGGACTTCACCATGCCAAGAAATTTGAGGTAATAGAAAAAAAGAAAAATCATTAAAGGGGTTTTCCCACTAAGCAGATTCATCACCTATCCACAGGATAGGTGATAAATGTATGATCGCTGGGGTCCCCATGCTTTTCCCGACCACAGTTTTTACTTACTGCATGATTGCAATGAGTATCGTTTTGAATGGTGTCGCGGTCACACGTGCGCTGCTGCTCCATTGGATGTCTGAGGCCGACGAAGACAGGTGGCTGTTGTCATCGACCCCATAAACTTTGAATGGAGCGTGTGCGACCACCGCTCCATATAAAACCCTCCTCACTGTGATTATGGAGGTGGGTCCCAGTGGTGGGGGGAGCCCAGTGAATAGGGATAGGGTCTAAATATACTTTGTGGTAAAATGCTTTTTAAGCATTCTCTGATATTCTTATTTTCTTTTACTAATATTACATCTTTTTTCATAGGCTTCTGGCTTTTGCTATGTTAATGATATTGTGATTGGTATTCTGGAGCTGCTCAAGTAAGACTTCTTTTTTTTTTTTTCTTAGTGGAATTTCTGTTTGCTCTGTTTATTCTCTGAGGCATGTTTAATCATGTATAGTATTAAATGTTTGTTTAAAGTTTTAGCGATATCCGAGTAAATTGCTTAAATAGCTGATACCAAATATAATTAATTTGCTGAATTGCTCCCATGCCTTGCGGCTCCGTTGTTATCCATCAGAAGGATACAGACCGGTTTAACTCATTGTACAGAATATAATTTTTACCTGACAGAATGTGACTTATAGCCTTGTATGAAAATGTTCCCATATATTAAAATGGTTGTCCCTTTAGGACATTCTTGTCCATGTGCCCTATCAGTCAAATGGATATCATAGAGGGGGGGGTCCCTGCTCGGGACCCACAATATGAGCTAAAGGGGGAGATCTGCTAACAAGCAGCAGCTCTCCTTCCTGCGGACTGGCTGTGTCTTGCCTGCCAAAAACGTTGTTTGCTGGGGGACTCGATCTCCCATATTAGAGGGCTTGTCTGTGACGTATGTGTGGGTTTCTTTTTAACTTTGTTGTATTTTAGGGGTATATAAATGTATGTAGTATTATAGAATTTGCTATGTGGGTGCTACCAAAAGGGCCCTTTTGTGGGGAGTACTATTTGGAACAATTTAAGGGCGTCATTCGGTCCGGGTAAAGAGCACAGCATTGTTTGGCCTCCATGATTGAGACTCCTGAATAGCAGCTAGCCGTTCTCTCTTGATATGCAACAAACGTTTTATAGAAAATGAATATTTTTCTACTGTCCTATATGGAGATGATTCTGCAGTATAAGCTTGCCAGCGTAACTGGTGAAGGCATTGAATTAGAAAGGCTAAACGGGTATAGTAAAAAAAATTGTTCAACACTTGAATGAATTAAGACGCATGCACAGTATGATATATTTTTAGGATTCTATCTTACAGCTGCCAAGCTTACTACAAACTGTAACATAGTGATAAATCTGCTGGCAGAATGTATCAATAGGAACTGAGAAGTCTTAACCTAACCTGTATAGAATTGATTTTTTTCCACTAAGGGTCAGTTCAGTTTTTTGACACGGAAAAATGATTTCAATGGGAGGCGGAGGCGGTTTTTCCCATGAGTGGAAAAAACTGCTTGCTGGAAAAAGGGACATGCCCTATCTTCGGGCGTTTACGCCTCTGACCTCCCATTGACATCAATGGGAGGCAGAGAGAGTGTATTTCGCAGCGTTTTTTGCCCGCGGCGCTTAGTGGCTGCGGGCGAAAATCAGCGTGCAGGCAGAGCAAAATCTGCCTCAAAATGACAAACTGAATTTTGAGGCAGGTTTTCTGCCTGCAAAAAACTGTGTGAACCCAGCCTGAAGGAGATCTGAGGACTAACTTGACTGCGTCTTTGATCTGTGAAACTACCTAATCTGCATATATGATCTCCTAATTTTACCAGCTTTGATGCCTCCATGTGTGAAAAATCTGCTCAAAAATTCATGCATATTAAAATAAAACATTAAGTTTTGCCATCTTCTGTAAAAAGTTTCATTCACACATACTAGTTTTGTTGTGTTTATTTTTAGTCAGTGGTTTTGCAAAAATCTTAAAGGGGTTGTGTCACTACAGACATTAATGGCCTATCCACAGGATATGCCATAAGTGTCTGATAGATGTGGGTCCCCCAACCCCCATCCCACCTAGCGAGAAGGCAGTTGGCCGTTGCATCTAGGTGGTGCACAGCAGGACAGACATGATCTACGCTGTTTTCTGTAGCTCCTTTAGCAGTGAATGGGATTTATGGAAAAAGCATAGCGCACATCCACGTCCTGTTGTGCACCTATGCACTGCCTGGATGCAGTGGCCTCACAAGGCGGGTCAGCGACCCCTGTTCGGCAGATACTGTAGGTGCGGGTCCCAGGGATGAGACCCGAATCTCTGACATTTAGATCTCATGTTGCACACAAAAAAAAACAAACATGAAAAAGGCACTGCCCAAGATACCTCTATAAAGGTGTCCTACTCTTCAGGCTCTGCAGATGGTAAGAGGATTTCTGACATACCTATACCTGTCTATGCCAACTTGACATACATTTTTGCAAATAACGCAGTGAAATCTCATTGAGACGGACACTCAAAAGTGCAATAAAAAACTGGTCTAGAAGGGGGATCCTCTGAAAGAAGATGGTCGGTATACATAGAATATGATGGAGCTGAATATCTGTCGCAGGAAATCTGGTCTAGATTCAGGGGTGGTATTTTGCCGAGCATTCGCTGTATATCAATGTATCTATGCTATTTATAGAGGATACACATGTATTTAGATCAGGAGTGCTGCATTCACTTGGGTTAAAAATATTTGTCTCTAGGGTCCAAAGTATGAGGAAACAGGTCTGCAACTTCCAGAGAGAACTTGTGACTAGGACAAACCGTTTATAGCGCTAACCTAGAGGATACAAATACACCCGCTAAAGGACCTCCCAATGTGCAATTGAGGTGCTGGCTTGTCTCTTTTTGAATACTTTTAGCTATTAAGCAGTGTGTAAAGGATCCGGTGACCATTCACTGCAGCCCTGACCGCTTAGGAACCTCAGGAGGCCGGTTTCTAAGGAGTTGGGAGGGGGCACTCTTTTGTTCTGGCCCAATGATAGTCCCTTGGGGGGATTTCATGGGTGCTAGCTTTGTAAAGATGCCCTAACCTATGTTGTGTTTTGAAGTGGTTGTCCCACAATTCAAAATTACTTTTTTCTGTTAGGTCACACAAAACGTGCCATACATTTCCGAGATGGGAAAACTTTAAATGGTGGTACATTTCTAGAGTAGGAGGAGTGTGTGCTTTCTTGGGCCATCAATTCTTTTAAAATTGTAAGATTTTTCTAATATTTTTTTCAGATACCATCCGCGCGTCCTCTATATAGATATTGATATTCATCATGGAGATGGGGTGCAGGAAGCATTTTACCTCACCGACAGAGTCATGACTGTCTCCTTTCACAAATATGGAAACTATTTTTTTCCTGGCACAGGTAAGGCAGCCGTGGTAGAGATTGATCTTGTAAACTCTGAGCATAGAGATAACTAATTAGCATTCATTATTAGAGCTTGTGTCACACTCGTGGCGTAGAGATAGAGGGAAGACCCATATTAGAGGGTCGATGGAAGAAGAAATATAGTCCCAAATTAAGAAAACAAGGCCAGTGCCACTGAGTAAACCTGAATGGGCATCCACAACATTGGAGACTGCATCTGTCACTAGACAGACCATTTATTAAACTGACATGGGGTGGCGCTGTATTTTGGGAAGAGAAAAAAAAACACTTTTGGTTTCTAACTTTATAAACCCCTATAAAGTTTCACACTGTCTATACTCTCCCACCTGAAGATCGGGCGGGGAGAGATGCTCCTGCTTGCTGGGTGGTACAGGTTCCATGAATGGCAATCGTACAATGTCCGGAGAGTATGATGGGTCCAACACTAATTGTATCGCTCAGTGTGCAGGAGCATCTTACGCCACACCTGACAAGTTCGAGCGGGAGAGGATAACTGGAGGGACACTTTAAAGAGTTAATCCACAGATTCCTCAGTGCACCCACAATACATACACCCTTTTTCCTACTTACTGATTGTCAGCTGGGAGGTGCATTTTTTGGGTATGTGCACACAATGAGAGGCTTTTACGTCTGAAAAGACAGACTGTTTTCAGGAGAAAACAGCTGCCTCGTTTTAGACGTAAAAGCTCCTCGCATTATGCGAGGCATCTGTGACGCTCGTAAATCTTGAGCTGCTCTTCATTGACTTCAATGAAAAACGGCTCAAATTACGTTGCAAAGAAGTGTCCTGCACTTCTTTGCCGAGGCAGTCAACTTACGCGTCGTCGTTTGACAGCTGTCAAACGACTACGCGTAAGTTACAGGTCGTCTACACAGTACGTCGGCAAACCCATTCAATTGAATGGGCAGATGTTTGCTGACGTATTGTAGCCCTATTTTCAGGCGTAAATCGAGGCATAATACGCCTCGTTTACGCCTGAAAATAGGTCGTGTGAACCCAGCCTTAGGGTTTCACGGCCTATCCCTCTAATCTCTGCAAATCTGCTTATCATTTAGCCAGTTTTCTGAGATCCGGTACATAGGCAGGGATTCTCTCTCGTTGCACCATCCAGGACACAGATGCAGTGAGTAAGTGGAAGCCGTTTATTTACCTGTGACTATTTTACAGGACTCAGTTACACTAGAGACCTGGTTTTCCCGTTTTGGAAAACGAGACAATTAATTTTTTTCTTTCTTAGGCCCCATGCAGACGACCGTAGAATTCATACGTAATTACAGACCCATTCACTTCTATTGCCCATATACCATTGTATATTTACAGGAAGGTGTCTGTGCCGTAGAAAGGCTCCGCAAAAGATAGAACTTGTCCTATTTTTTGCTGTTTACAGACCGTATGCTCCCATATAAATTATGGGAGCACGGCCCACAAATGCAAGTGGCTGTTCATGGCCAGCCGTGCCTGTAATGACGGACATTGATTACGGGCACAGTCGTGTGCAGGGGGCCTCACTTTACTCTTCACTACCATTATTTTTCTTTAGCTATGATTTCTGGTGAGATTACAGAAAGGCTCTTTTACACGAGCCAAAATTCATGTGAATGAGTGTTTGTATGAACGCTCGTCCACAATCATTGCCCTTTATGAACAGGCGGCGATTAGCCAATGAAGGAACCAACGTCTTGTATGCGTCCAGAAAGATAGTCGCTGGTCCACGGCACATCGCCCTGTGTAAACAGGGAATGTGCTGCCGACAAGATGATAAATGTATGGGGACGAACCATTGTATTAAAGATCGTTCTTTACTTGCGATCATTGCTCTGTGTAAATGGAGCAAATGATCGCTGACCGACATGCTGTGTTGTCGATCGGCACTTGTTTAACGGGCAAAATATCTGGCCACGTAAAATAACTTTTCGTTTTGGTTTATCAGTTCCCCAAGCAAATGTGTTTTAAAGCCTGCCATACGCATGAGATGGACAAATCCCATTCTAATTCTGTACAACCACTTTGAACCTTTTATTATTTTTACACTTTTTCTGATTTCAGGTGACATGTATGAGGTTGGAGCTGAAAGTGGGAGGTATTACTGTCTGAATGTCCCACTAAGAGATGGTATCGATGACCAAAGTAAGTTCTCACATGATACATTTTGGGTGAATAAGACACGGGGAACCTAATACATAAAAATGGTTTGAATTCCTGAAGGACATGGGCTATTGATGACGTAGCAATTTTTTTATGTTTTTTTTTCATTGTGTCTTTCCAAGAGCATAACTTTTTTTTTTTACCGTCACCTTAGCCATATGATGGATTATATTATTTGCAGGACAAGTTGTATTTTAATGTCATTATTTTGGGTTACATATAATGTATTTACTTTTATAAAACAAAATTAAAGGGGTGGAGAAAACATAAAATTTCGCCATTGTGTTTCGGGCTTTGTTTTTACGGCGTTCATTGTGTGGGATAAATGATGGGTTAACTGTACCCTGCGGGCCAGTACAATTACTATTAACCGCTAAGATAATACACTGCGCTACTTCTGTAATGCATTGTACTATACCTGCCTGTCAGGGCTTAATAGGAGTTCAAAGATGGCAGACCTAGGGGGCCTTTCCATAGAAACCCATCGGCACCCTGCATGTTGTGGGGCCACCAATGGGCAGACAGGGGTAGCCCCCTCCCTCTGTCAAACTCTGTATGTACCATGGTTGCCATTGGTCCTTAGGGGGAATGGTGCAGGTCCAGCTTCTGGTTAAGACCGTACACCCTTGTTGCCCTTGGCAACCTATCAAATAACTTCTTTCACTTAGAAACTATGGAAAAATTATAGCTCGAATTTTATTTTATGTGGGCAACAAAACACTTTTTGTGAGAACAGAATTTCTACATGGGAGCTGCTAGAGGTCTTTAGTTAACGTTCCCACTAGTTCTTCCATATTGTAGAGGTAAATGTTTAATACCAGTCAGTACATTCTTCCATGTATGACGTGTGTTGCTTCTTTTCTCTCTGTGTGTATTAAGGTTACAGACATCTCTTTCAGCCGGTCATTAAACAAGTAGTAGATTACTATCAGCCAACCTGCATTGTTCTACAGGTAAAGATGCCAAACATGGTCCATGGCCAAACGGCTCTGTTTTATTATAGTGAATGTATGTTTTCTGTCTATTCACATTATATATCGCAGGTATGCGTCGGGAGTATTTACCATGGATGCTGCCGTATAGACACAGTGGCATTCGTCGCCCATAGGCTTTCATGTTAAATAAGAAAAAAAAATTAAAAACATGCGGTATAAGGTTGTTGTTTTTTTTGTGGGTTGATTCTGTATGGAATATCACAGCAGACTCTGCTATTCCATACAGTTGAAAAAAAGTTACACTGGCATAAACCAGACCCTCGAAGCCCCAGGAGCTTTCCCGATGCATATTCAGTGTGAATTCAGCCTCAAATGTTGACATTCATTCACTGGTTTGGTGGAAATTGAGTTAATGTATTGTGGAGGCATTTGGTTCCTGTTTTAAAGGCTATGAAAACCTTTGTGCATGAAAAACCAATCTACATTCATGTCCCTGCAAAAAAACAAACAAAAACGTTGCAGTTCTCTTTTTTTTTTTTTTTTATGCATTGAGTTTTCCTTTTTCTGGCTTTGGCAGATTTCCTAACCGGTTTGCAACCTTTTCTCCATTCAAACTTCTAGTCTAGGGGCCGTTCCCCAGCACTGGTCACATGTTCTCTTCTTTGGGGGCCGTTCCCCAGCACTGGTCACATGTTCTCTTCTCTGGGGGGCGTTCTCCAGCGCTGGTCACATGTTCTCTTTTTCTCTAGGGCGTTCCCCAGCACTGGTCACATGTTCTCTTTTTCTCTAGGGGCCGTTCCCCAGCACTGGTCACATGTTCTCTTTTTCTCTAGGGGCGTTCC
The DNA here is from genome assembly GCF_050947455.1 of Rhinoderma darwinii. Taxonomy (NCBI): domain Eukaryota; kingdom Metazoa; phylum Chordata; class Amphibia; order Anura; family Rhinodermatidae; genus Rhinoderma; species Rhinoderma darwinii. The sequence continues at coordinate 35,863,827 of NC_134689.1, forward strand.
CCAGCACTGGTCACATGTTCTCTTCTCTGGCTGTGTGGATTTCTCATGCAGGAGCACAGCTTTCTCTCTCGGCTCTCCTCCCTCCCTTCTGCTGCTTCTGAGGCTGTTTTGCATAGCCACTCCCACACAGTTACACAGGTGTCTGTTTTTCCTATCTCCCTCTTCATCTGAGCTTCTTCTCAGATCTTCTCGCTACACTATAGCTCCCTGCTAACACAGGGGACATGTTGCACTGTGCATGCCCAGTTATTTGTGGTTGGGAGAGATTGCTGGCCATACACTGTAGTCCTCAGTGAAAAGGAGAAAGTGGCTGCTGAATAACTGAAGGGGAACTGTTCTCATCTGCACAGCACACACCAGTGAGTAGGACCTTGCACATGCGCAGATGTCACATTCTAAATTCTTGCACATGAGTCTACAAAGGAGGAGCTGCTGAGTTTGCCGTCAGGGCACTGACTGACGGATCAGAGAGAACTGAATACAGCAACTAACCATGTACTGAAATACGCTGCAGGAACAGGAGACAAACGGTAGATCATTTTTAATTTGGACCAAATAGAAATGGGTTTTCATTTGCAAAAAACATACAAATCAATTTAAAAAACAAAAACTGTGCAAAGGTGTACATAGCCTTTAACTCCCTATGGACCTCTTATAGCACTGTATGCAGTATGGGTAAAGGGGCTGTAAGTCTTTATCTCTTTTGCAGGGTTGTGTTTAGAGTCCCTGCAGGACCTGCTGTACTGAATATTTCTTTCTCACTTGTAGTGTGGTGCTGACTCACTTGGCTGTGACAGACTGGGATGTTTTAACCTGAGTATAAGGGGACATGGGTAAGCTGGACGTTGATCTGAATTCTGTTTTGTATGTTTACAAGAACAAGACGATACCAAGTCTCATAGCAAGTCAAAAACGAAAATTCCAGATTCTGTAATTAGTTGGTAACTTATACCCTTGGCTTTACGTGAAGGCCGTCCCAGATAAATGTACAAATATATGCTGTTGCCCAACTAATGTTCTGACCTGTTAATGAAACCAAACTGTTAGCCGGTTGTTTACTGGTTGCTCTTTCTCAGTACACGTTTTATATATGTGAACAATGGACTATTATAAATGGCTCATGCATTGTTTTGTTTTATCCCTAGTGACTGTGTTCAATATGTCAAAGGCTTTAATATTCCCCTGCTTGTACTGGGAGGGGGTGGTTACACTGTCCGCAATGTAGCACGATGCTGGTGAGTATAGCATATAAATAGAATGCATATTTATTTTAATTATTATTTTAATGGACGATCATCTTAAGATATGGCTTTTATTTTTATACGGTTATACTCACATTTATAGAGAACTTTACATTTCCATGCATATAATAAAAATTGACTGAAGGCTCAAATTCTCTTATATGGGGAACTGTGGGTTGTGTATTGTACATTAATTATGACCTCTTCAAAATACAGCCAGCATAGTGAGCAGCGTGCTTGACTAGGCCCTCAAAATACATGCTAAACGTGTCCATAGGGCTCCATGTCCTTTTGGCCTCCGTCGGGTTGGTATACATCAGTATAACTTTTATTTATATATATATTCGTGTGTGTGTGTGAGACGAATGCCACTGTTAGGCATCTGTCACAGCCTAGAGCTTAACGTATGTTAGGAGTTTTTCCTGGCATATATGCTAATTGTAGGCCAAAAACGTTATGTAAAAAGGGTCTAAGAAACTCCTCTGCACACTGCCCTACCATACTTCTCAGCAGTGGCGGGTTAAGTAGACCATAGACCTGGGCTGTTTCCCAAACTAAAACACCACTTTTCTGGGCGAGCATTGACAAATGGGTGTTACTTTTCCCCTTGTCTCCAACCATTGCTGACAGTATCACACTGTGTAGGGACACATCCTCCTGACAATGGAATGGTAACAGACATTTGTCTATTAGTCCTGGGCTACACAAAGACTTTGTGGAATACAAGGATTTCCTATAACAGACATGTCAGGAGAATTGACAGCTCCTCTATAAATCCAGTGACTTACAAGTCTTCTCTGATGTGAGTCGTTCTCTTTTCTTTTCTTCTCCATCTGACACAGACCGTTATGGCGACTTCTGATGATTGCAGAGTTTCCTGAAGAGACGTCTTTGCCCCTCGCTTCTGCAGCCATTTCCAGCCTCTATAGAAACACACCAAAATTCGGACACCAAACCCCTTAAATTGTTCCATATGCCAGACCAGATCCTGATGCAAATTCAGACCCAAGACCCATACATTAAAGGGGTTGTCCAGGCACGGACTGATTTTCATACTGATAACCTATCCGCAGGATAGGTCATCAGTATATAATCGTTGAGGTTCGACACCTGGACCCCGCACCGATCAGCTGTTCCGGTGCCCAGAGGCAGACGGATGTTATGCAGTGTTCAGTGCCCGGAGTTCTGGTAGCAGATGGCTTTGTACACTGCATAGTGGCCGTGCTGCAGAACTGCAACTCTGCTCCTATTCACTTGAATAGGAGCAGAGCTGCAGTACGGCAGCTCGGCCGCTATACTGTGACCAAAGCCATCTGCTACCGGCACGGACATCCGGCGCCGGATGTCCGTGCCGGTAGCAGATGGCTTTGGTCACAGTAGCCTCTGGGCACCGGAACAGCTGATCGGTGCGGGGTCCAGGTGTCGAACCTCCAGGCACCTGGAGGCAGCCAGAACAGCTGATTGGTGCGGCGTCCGGGTGTCTGACCCCCACTGATCTTATGCTGATGACCTATCCTACGATTAGGTCATCAGTATGAAAAGCCCGCACAACCCCTTTAACTTAGCCTAATAAATTCAGACCGAGGACCTGACGCTAGAATACATACAGACCCCAGATCTTCTAAAGTATTTCAGTCCCCAGAGCAGACCCACCCCCTCCACTAAACAAATACCGGCCCCAGAACAAGTACCCTAAATAAATACAGACCCTACACCAGACCCCTAAACTAATGAACCCAGACCCCCTAAACGAATACAGACCCCTAAACTAATACAGTCCCTAGACCAGACCTCCTAAATAGACACCGGACCCCTTAAACTAATCCATCACACTTAGGGTATGTTCACACGGCAGCGTCCGTTACGGCTGAAATTACGGGGCTGTTTTCGGGAGAAAACCGCTCCGTAATTTCAGCCGTAATGGCATGTTGAGGCGCTTTTCGCTGCGTCCATTACAGACGTAAATGGAGCTGTTTTTCTATGGAGTCAATGGAAAACGGCTCCATTTACGTCTGAAGAAGTGACAGGTACTTCTTTGACGCGGGCGTCTTTTTTACGCCCCGCCTTTTGACAGCGGGGCGTAAAAAAAATGACCGTCGGAACAGAACATCGTAAGACCCATTCAAATGAATGGGCAGATGTTTGCCGACGCTATTGAGCCGCATTTTCGGACGTAATTCGGGGCTAAAACGCCCGAATTACGTCCGTAAATAGTGTGTGTGAACCCAGCCTTATACTTACATAGCAGCTTACAGTCTTCTCTATGGAGTCTTGCTGCTGAACTAGGACCTGCCTACATGGTCATGTGACCTGCAGGTCTCTTAACCGTAACAAGAACTGCAAATATAAGGTCATGTGACCTTATGACTGCAGGTCCTTTTTCAGGACATATACAGCGCAGTTTTGTAGCGGTCTTTGCTTGGATTTGCGGCATAAAAAGACAACAAAACTGCAATGTGGTTTGGGTGGCCATGGGCCCCCGGGAGTCTTGGGCCCCAGGCGGCTACAAAAAACGCCCCTATGATGATCTGCCACTGCTTATCCAGTCACAGTGAGATTGTATGTGTTGATGTGTGTACATAAGCCTCGGTACTGAAGAATAGTATGGTGGCTGTTTTTATATTGGAGCTGCCAGATGTGAAATATATAAGTGGATAGGAATGTATACATTCCCATTGACAAAACCGTTATTTTCAGTGTGCAGTTTTGAGCCATTGTATAAACCATGCTCTGTTTTTTGTATTTTTTTTTAAATTGAGTATCCTCTATCCAGGCCATTCTTTTCAGTGAGTTTTCCTCTATTGACTTCCTAAAGGAAAAACTGAATAAAATTATACTGGGGAAAGTGAAGCAGTTACCTATATCAAATAATCAGATCCAGCTTGCAGCAACCTCACTGGTTTCTATTGTAAGGGCCTGTTCACACCTTTTGTCCGTGTTTCCGTTGCTCTGCTCCGTCAGGAGCAGAACAATAAAAATACCAGAAGCGGCAATTCGGTCACATGACTGACACCATCGGCGGCTGACGGAATCCATTGACTTTAACGGGTTCTGTTAGGTTTCCGTAATGGTTTAGGTGTAAACAATAGCGGAGCATCCTGCACTATTGTTTTCTGTCGGATCTGTGCCGGAGGCCCTTGACGGAGCCTCCAACGCAGATGTGAACAGGCCTTACTAGTTTTAATTACTCTCCCTTTTGTTTGAATTCCTCATCTTTTTCAAAATCTCTGTTTACTGCCAGTTAATGGAAACACCCTGACCACGCCTTGCTTATACAACTGCTGGTTTGCTACATTATCAGTATAAGTGAGTGCTATAGATTACTCGGCCTGATACATTTTATTAAACTGAATAGTGAGGAAAAGAAAATTGTGTAACTATTCACTATATAATGATGACACTCTAATGACAGACTGCGCTGCCCCTCTAAATTTTTGATCATTCTTCAGCTTCTGCATTTATTTGTGTTGAATCTCTGCTTTTCAGGACTTATGAAACATCATTACTAGTGGATGAAACAATTAGTGAAGAGTTGCCCTATAGTGGTAAGTACGTCAGTCTTTCCTTCATTGATCAATTCAGTTTCATGCCATGATTTTTCATATAACGTGGGTTTGGGTGGTTGTTGTGTGTTTGTTTGTTTTTTTTGTTTTTTTTATAACAAAAGCTCATAGGAAAAGTATCAAACTGGTTCAAAGGAAAAGTGACCATGGCACCAGTTTTCATACATCCCATCCCCACGTAGTTGTATCTTCTAGAAGGGAACTGACAAATTTATTAAGATATTGATCAATGAAGAGCTTACTGTATTATATGAAAAATCACATGATCCCTTTATATGGACCGGATCACGATGGATTTATTAGAAATGCAATACCATAAGAGATTTCATGGGGGATGCATCAATAGTAAATGCTTCATTTTTCTTAAATTGTTTGTTGTTCTTCAGAATACTTTGAATATTTTGCACCAGATTTCACCCTTCATCCTGATGTCAGCACTAGAATTGAAAATCAGAACACACGACAGGTAATTTCTATGTGAAGGAATATGTGCATAGAATTTTATAGGGACATTCTTAGTCTATAGCTACAGTTCCCGAGTCTGCCTATAGTTAGTCTGCTCTTGGGCACAGAATCGCTGCACGGAGTACATTATATTGTGTGAGCAAAAGTTCCGTAATACTCTCAACTTTTGAATGGCTCGAAGTAGAGGGTTGAAATTTGGTGGGATTTAATGGGGTCATAAAATCTACCAGTTAATGCAAAAAAAAAAAAAGAACGCTCCCACCCACTTGGGGTGGGTGGGGGCAGCAAAATCTTTTTCAATGCAAAAACGATGCTGCAAACTATTTTGAGATAGGATTTTTTTTCGCTGAGATATTTAACGTTAAAGTTATCATCTTCATTATCGGCTACCGCCGGTGTTAGCATTACCCAAAATGTACCGCACGGGTAAAATCCTGTGTGTGTGGGCGCGTGTGTGTGTGAGCTTGGGAATGTCATATCAGGGTGACTTTAAATTACGTATTATTACAATCTGCCTCGGCGATACAAAATGGACTTGTTGTGCTCCACTCGAGACAGATGTATGAGGATTATCATGTACAGTCAGCAGAACATCTAAAGATTTTTCATCATTACTAGCATGTTTTGGGTCTTCCGGATCTTGGTGCGTCTTTAATTCAACCGGTTATTTTGAAACAATGAACAGTTCTTTTAAAAGTTGACAATGAAATTGATCACGGATAGGATAAGTGGCATTGAATAAAGCCGCTACTTTTTGATGGGCTCTTATTTTTTTCTTCACCATACCCTCTCATCATCCAATAAAGTCATCCTTTCCGTTTCGGTCAAATGCATTTTGTGATATGACAATAGACATTTGCAAAAATGACAATTACTCTCAGAATTAGCGCTCTCGACTACCGAAACGTGTACACATGGAATCACGTTACAATCGTAGACCAGGTCCATTTTGTATCGCCGAGGCCGGCACTGGGGTGATATAGAAATCTTAACGCAGGCAGTGAAGTGACACTACTAGTTTCTGCAGTCCTTCAATTCTGAGCTGTAACCAGGGGTGGACTTTGCTTGACATCAGGGGGTAGACATCTAGTGGTAGTAACTTCACACAGAATTTGCATGGTTAAAACAACTACAATTAACCGTAAATTACAAAGTTCATCAAATGGAAACAATGTGTCCATTTTTGCTTTTCATTTTGAGGAATATTGAGAATGGAACCTGGCCAAGAAGTTACCCAAGTAAATAAAATTTGATGTGCACATGTTGAAAGATCAACATCAGGGGAATACTCATATAGGGGAAATTGTGGGTGGGGGGGGGGGGGGGGGGAGTGCATGACTTCTCTCTTTGCTGCTCTTTAAATCGCAGTTTTTTTGTATGCCACCTCTAGCACTAAGCATAGCAGAAAGTGCTAGTTTTGCCTAGACTGTTCCTTTAACATTATTTGTACTCTGTGTGGACAATTCTGAATGGATAATCTTTTGTCATGGTCATGTCGATAGAGAGCAGTGAATCTGGAAAAACAGCCATATTTGCAAAACTTCAATTTTTGTCTTTTCCTACAGTATTTAGATCAAATTAGACAGACCATTTTTGAAAACTTGAAGATGTTGAACCATGCTCCCAGTGTCCAGATCCATGATGTCCCATCTGATCTTCTGAGCTATGACCGCACAGATGAGCCAGATCCTGAGGAGAGAGGAGCTGATGACGGTTACACCAGGTAATTCTTTGTATAGTACTTAAAAGCTATGGACAACTTAGAAAGTTTTTGTTTTTATTTTTTAATATTGCACTCTACTGATTCACATACATTGCATGGTGCTCGGTCCCGTTCCCAGTCAAATACGTGTCTAGTGGACGGACGGCTTTATCTTCAGCCATCTTCTCTCCGGAGCGTTTATTTTAGCTGAGCTATGATCCACCTGATCATAAGTCAGCTGTAATTTATTACAGAAGCACTGTTTTGCTGTAGATGCTGCAGGCAGTCCACAGTGTAGTGGAAATGCTGTGGACTGCCTAACCACAGCAGAGAGTTTGCTTGTTTATAGAGATAGGCCTCATTCAGATGGCCATAATATGACTGTAGTGTCCGTATTATGGCCGCAAGTCCCAATTTGACCACGTGTCTAATGACCCGCACTAACATAGGGATTATACCCGCTTTCGAGCCGGGACTACTGTTCATTCGGGTCATTAGATCCGTGGTTGGTCCGGGACTTGAGGCAGTAATATTGAATATAAAATGTGGCCATCTGAAAGGGGCTATAGAGAGAGATATTAGATACTAACCTTCATCGGGCAGGAGGGCTGAGGGGACTCCGGGTTTTATGTGGAGGAGTGGGTTTTCCTTTATGCCCTCATACTGATCCTCCAGGTTGGTGCTGATGAGTGCGTATATAGGAGCTGCTGTCTACTGGCTCAATGTGCATCTGGCTGACCTCATTTGGAGCCACCCCGCGCTGGTGGGTCAGTTAGCGTTAAAATATGTACATAAGTAGAGATTCTGAAACCACTTCGTTTATCTTAAATTCGGATTCGGCCATAAGCGCCGCCTGACGCAAATACATTTTTATGTGTGGCATGCAGGAGCATTCACATGTGTCAAATCTATCAGTCCTCTATCTTCTACAACTGCCTGTGTCCAGATGGCATAAAATAAATGGAAATCCATATGTTGATTGAAATAAATAACCTCCATTGTTAATTGTCTTTCATTGTTTCTAGGCCTGAAGCCTCAAATGAATTTTACGATGGGGATCATGACAATGACAAGGAGAGTGATGTTGAGATTTGAGTGAACTTGTATGTCTCTGTACATCTATCAGACATGTGAGCCTTTGCTTTGTCAGTTTTATGACCAACATTTACAGTATTTTTTTTCTCGATTTTTGGACCAGATACATTTTTTGCTTTTAAGCAAAGATGCACATTTTTTTTTTTTTTTTGATAATAGGATTTGAAAGATTAACTATTGGAAAGTGACTTCTCTGGATGAAGACAACAATGAAGCTTTTTCTTAAAATACCAGGGTTTCACTGCAGTCAAGGCTATTTTTGGATGTTTGATTAATGTCACAGATGAAAAATATGTATTATTACTTCACCTTTATTGGAAGGAGGGCTATTTTTCATCTTTTTGCCAAAACAAGTTGTATTGTTTTGATAACCTACTTATCGTTGCTCAGATCAGCTATTGTAAAATGAATTGAGAGGATTATTGTGGAGCACTTGGTTTTGTTTATCTGTAGTCGGCAGTTTTTACTGTGGGGACTGTTCACTTAGCTGAACTAAAGTAATCTCACTGGAAGAATGCCTCTAAAATGTTTTACAAATGTAAATATGTAGGGAACAACAACATAAAGATTTTTAATATGCCCATCTTTTGTCTTGTTTTATTAGGAAAAAACCACTGTGTGTGCGTGTGTATATTTATGCTAGACAAGTATTTAGAGTGGATATAGGTGTCTATATCAGGGTTGGCCAACTTCCGGCTTTAGGGGCGACAATCACTGACCCGTGCTAAAAGGCTTGCAACAACAACATAATTTTTTTGCATACTTGTGCTCGACCCATCTTAGTAACCTTCTCTTTACAGCATTACAAATGTTCAATGGTTACCCAAAATTAATTCAGTCCCCACTCACACACTCCAGATTAAGTCGGATTCCAAACCCCCAAAATTAATTTCCCAGACATTATTGCCTGCCTGCATCAGTATCACACACTAAACCACTAATGTGGACTGGAGCCGACACTTATTGATGATGACCGGGAATTTATCTTCAGCTGCTCGGTAGACATGAGCCACGGTGGAGAGCGCCAAATGGTTTGTGAGTTGTGTTGTTGCTATCCCTGGTTTATAGTAGGGTTGTCACGATACCAGAATTTGGACTTCGTGTAGTATTGCGATTCTCAATACCAAAACGATACTTTGGCCTACAATAATAATAAAAAAAAAAATATTTTTCTGATGTGAAGCAGGTGGTGTGATGAATCCTGAACCTCCAAGTGCCTCACATTAATAGTAGTTAACCCCATCATGTTTCTCACAGTCCTAGTGGACAACATTGGGTTAATGTGTGAGGTGTACGATGGGGTTAATTACTATTAATGTGAGGCACATGGAGGTTCACAATTCATAATACCACGACCGGGCCTGAAAAGACCTTAATGACCAGCTCAATTTTTCTGTTTTTGCCTCTCTGCGTTTCAGAAGCCATAACTTTTTTATTTTTTCATTGACGTGGCTGTATGAGGCCTTGTTTTATGCAAGAGATATAGTATTTTTTTTTTTCCACAGTTTGGGGGTAAAAAAAAATGTTTTTACAGCGTGAATATAGGAAAAAGCCATTCTCTGAATATTTTTTTTTGTTTTTTATCCCATTCACGTTTCACTCTAAATAACCCATTAGATTAATTCTTCAGGTTATTACGGTCGTGTAGATACCTAATATGCGTAGGTTTTTTGTTTTTATTTAGTGTAGGGGCAATAAAATGTATTTAATGCAAAATAAAGACTCTTTTTGGGACTTTTTTTATTTATTTGTTTTGTTACTTTTTTTTTTTTTAATCCCATCAAGGGATAACTTTATTTGTAACTTTATTTTTTACTTGTAATGTATTAGCATACTTCTGTACGCTAATACATTACACTGTGTCACAATGACACAGGCTGCTGTTAGGGCAGCACATAGCGTGCCCGAACAGCAGGCAAACGGAACAGACAGCCCTGGGGTCCTTTGTAAGTCCCCAGGGCTGACTGCAGAGGGATTCCCCATTGTTTGATCACGTCACTGGAATCCCGGTGATGCAATCAAAGAGGGGAATTCCCTTTGATCATGCCGTGGTCACGGACCGCGGTAATCAAAGGGTTAAACAGCTGGGGTCCGAATGTTTGCCGACCCCAGCTGTGTTCAGGAGGCTGCTCTAAGATCAGGAGCTGTTAGTTACAGCTCCTGCTTAGAGGATGAGCGCTCACACGATCTACAGCGACACCAAAAGACGTCTCTGTAGATTAAGCACCTGCACCGCCTGACGTCAAAAGACAGTGGGCGGTCGGGAAGGTTTTGCGAGGCTTCTCTGACAGCCGTAAATTTTGAGCTGTGCTTCATTGAGTTCAACACGATGAACCTGGGGCAGGAAGTGAGTGACGTCACAGCGTGATCTCTCGAGAACACGCTGTGTGTCTGCACTGCCAGAAGCTGGGTGTTAACGAAGAGAAGTGGATGATTCTGATTCGTCAGCATCATACACTCCCATTCACAACGCCCAGCTAGTAAAAGAAGTAAAAACGCCCAGATGTACGCACATAATACACGGCCAGTTGTACTTTTACTTTAAACACGCCCAGTTGTACTTTAGAAAGCCTCATTTGCATAAATCTAAAAATGGTCATAACTTGGCCAAAAATGCTCGTTTTAAAAAAAAAAAAAAAACACGTTACTCTTATCTACAGGGTGGGCCATTTATATGGATACACCTAAATAAAATGGGAATGGTTGGTGATATTAACTTCCTGTTTGTGGCACATTAGTATATGGGAGGGGGGAAACTTTTCAAGCTGGGTGTTGACCATGGCGGCCATTTTGAAGTCGGCCATTTTGTATCCAACTTTAGTTTTTTCAATGGGAAGAGGGTCATGTGACACATCAAACTTATCGAGAATTTCACAAGAAAAACAATGGTGTGCTTGGTTTTAACGTTACTTTATTCTTTCATGAGTTATTTACACGTTTCTGACCACTTATAAAATGTGTTCAAAGTGCTGCCCATTGTGTTGGATTGTCAATGCAACCCTCTTCTCCCACTCTTCAGACACTGATAGCAACACCGCAGAAGAAATGCTAGCACAGGCTTCCAGTATCCGTAGTTTCAGTTGCTGCACATCTCGTATCTTCACAGCAGAGACAATTGCCTTCAGATGATCCCAAAGATAAAAGTCTAAGGGGGTCAGATCGGGAGACCTAGGGGGCCATTCAACTGGCCCACAACGACCAATCCACTTTCCAGGAAACAGTTCATCTAGGAATGCTCGGACCTGACACCCATAATGACATAAATAACTCATGAAAGAAAGTAACGTTAAAACCAAGCACACCATTGTTTTTCTTGTGAAATTCTCGATAAGCTTGATGTGTCACATGACCCTCTTCCCATTGAAAAAACTAAAGTTGGATACAAAATGTCCGACTTCAAAATGGCCGCCATGGTCAACACCCAGCAAACAGGAAGTTAATATCACCAACCATTCCCATTTTATTTAGGTGTATCCATATAAATGGCCCACCCTGTACATTGCAGCGCCGATCTGCTGCAATAGGAGATAGGGGTTGCAAAATCTGGTGACAGAGCCTCTTTAAGTCGCCTAACCGAATAACCTTTGGGGTACTCTTCGTCGTTTTCTGTGGCAGCCCTCTTAAGTGCTTCGTTATGACCTGCCTTGTCAGTCTCTCCTCCTGGGGACGGTGACAAATCTACTCCTTCTTCCCTGCACGGAAAAACCTTGCCTGAGGAAGAACTCTGATTCCAATTTGGAACTAGATGACAAGTAATCTTCCAAGTTGATCTCTTTGATGGACAGTCTCATCACTACGGTCAGAGACCCTTTTACGTCTTACAGATGCGGACCCGTCTCTCCCTGCAGCGATGCTCGCATTCCTTTGCCCCAGACGATCGCACAAACCTTTTTTTCTTCCATTCAGAGTTTGAATTTCCTCCAAAATTAGTGTGGATCCTCTGGTCTCCCATCTGGCCAAGACCACTACCCTTCCTATGGCAGACTCTGCCTCATAATGCAATCCTTTGAACTGTGGTATTGACTTTCTTCGGGTCTTCCTTTGTGGCCGCTAGTTCAGCCTTACTGCCAATTTTTGCTTCTGCATGGGTCAGTAAACCCTCTACTGAATGGGCCCACCAAGTATTTAATGGTCTCCTTTCAGGGGCACCAACTGAAGATCTCATGCCACCTGTCAGAGGCTTTTAAATATCTGTTCAAAGCTTCCCTGGATGTGGCTCGTGGCTCCCCTTCTATGATCGACATGTGGTGGACAGCATGGCTCAAATTCTGGTGTGCTGACATTGCTTCTAAATGCTACTTGACAGCTCTTCCCTTTGTTGGCTCCTGTCTTCGTAGCCTGCTTGGACAAAATTATCTCCGATGCAACAGGTGGGAAAAGTACTCGCCTGCCTCCAAACTAGGGCTTCTCATGCTTCAAACCTCAGGAAACCGGGATCTCGTTTTTGTCTATTTTGTAGATTCCTTTGGCCACAAACATCCAGACAGCAGTACCACCAGGATTCTTAGAACAGACCTTCCTTCAAGTCTCCTTTCTCTCAGCGTTTTTGACCTCGGGCTGCTAAGCGTGCAGTTGGTAAGACCAGTTCTGCCTGATGGTGTGCCCCACTTCTCGGAACTCGAGTTGGGGCAGTCTTCCACTCTTCAAAGATGTCGGTCTCTCTTACATCTCGTTCGCCTAGGTGCGGGAAGTAGTCTACTCATGGTACATGATCGAGTTTCTAAGTATTCCGTCTAACAGGTTCTTCCAGGCATCACTGCTTCTGTCTCCTGCCAGGTCAGCTGTTTTTTCAAACAATAGACTCTTGAGTCAAGGTGTCATCGCCCCTGTTCCTCCAGACCAGACATTTCAGGGTTTTACGCAAGCCTTTGTGTCATCCCCCAAAAGGAAAATTTAATCTCGTCACATTCTAGGCCTAAAATGTCTGAATGCCTTTCTCACCATGTCATTTCTGCAAGAAGTTCCTCCAGGCGGTAATTCCGTTTATGGAACAGGGATTTTCTTTCTTTATTGGACATAAGGGATGCGTACCTACACATCCCCATTTACCTGTCCCACCAGTTCATTCTGCGTTTCCAGAATTGTAGCCCACCCATGTGGCGATTCCAGAATTGTGGCCCTGCTGTCCTGTCGACGCCCCACAAGTTTTCACAAAGGTTCTGTCTGATCATGGCGATTCTTCATTCTAGAGGAATCTAAGTTATCCCCTATTTGGACAATATCTTAATAAAGTCCCTGTCCTGCGAGGACAACTTGACCAGCCTACACAGTACTCTAGATAACCTGACTCGTTTCGGATGGCTTGTCAACCATTCTAAATTTTGTCTAACTCACTGTTAGGGACTTACTTTCCTGGGATTGGTGTTCGACACTGACTCTGCTCGAGCGTTCCTTCCTGCGTAGAAGCTGTCCACCCTGCATCAGGGAATCTGCGCTCTGTAGTTAGGCATTCCCGTCTCTCTCCGCTTTTGTATGACGGATCTGGCCACTCATTTCTCTGCTACGCTGACAGGTCCTCTCCACAGATGCCAGCCGTCAGAGTTTGGGGGGGCTTTTTGGAATCTCAGGGCCTCTGGTCCCACCAGGAAGCCATTCTCCCCATTAACATTCTGTAACTCAGGGCGATCTTCCATTGTCTTAGTAACAGGGTGTGTCTTCTGGCCGGAAATTTGCTCAGTGTACAGACAATGTCACGACACTCGCCTACATCAATCACCAGAGCAGGGCAGGACTCGGAGCTTGGCAGCGATGACGGAAGCATCAAAGTTTCTGGAATGTGCGGGGCTTCAGAATTCTGCTTTCTCTCTAGTCCACATACCCGGGGGCAAAAATTGGGTTTCTGCTTATCTGAGTCGCATACGGGTCGACCCCAGAGGAGTGGGACCTTTATTACAGGGTGTTTGAACAATTTTTTTGTTTCAGGTGGGGCATGCTGGACCTGGACTTGCTGGCATCCCACCTCAGTTGCCAGGTCCCCCTCTTTGTCTCCAGGTGTGTGGGGTCACTTCCAAATTCCCAAGCTCCTCAGGAGAATCAGGGTTGAGGGGATTACGACCATTTTTGTTGCTTTGACTTACCTCTTTTGCATGATCTGCTCTCTCAGGGGCCTCTCTTCAACCAGAGTTTACAGTATCTACAATTAACTGTGTGGCTCGTGGAGTGCTGGAAGCTTTTGAGTTTCGTCACAGTGGGAAATTCAAACCATGTTAAAGGCCTGGAAGTCTCCTTCGGCCCTCGTTTATCCCCGTACTTGGAAGATGTATCTACAGTGTTGAGGATTAACCTCTTTCACCCTTAGTTTTCTCCCTGCCCAGACTCCCTCAGTAATTTACTCTCTACTAAGGTAAGGTGGTTTCTTCGCATAGTTTCCACCTTTTTGACCAAAGTAGTCTGCTTCCACCTTAACAAGGATATAATTTTGCCGTCCTTCAGCCTATCTCCGGTGTACCCTAAGGAACGCTCTCGTCACAATTTGAATGTTTTCCGCTCCTTGCGGGTTTACCTTTATCCTTTCGTCACTCGGACTCCTTGTTTGTTGTCCCAGAGAGCCCGAGGAAAAGTTTGGCGGCCTCTAAGGCTACAATCGCTCGATGGCTGTAGTTGACTATTCGCGAGGTCTACTGGATTAAAGGGAAGGAACCCTTGTGCAGGATTACGGCCCATTCCACTAGGGTGCTTGGTGCTTCCTTGGTTGTGTGCTATCAGGTTTCAGATTTCAGCTCTGCAAGACTGGTTGTTTTTGCACACATTAAACAAATCTTACAGGATGCTCACCTTGGTGTTTGTAGTTGCTTTCCTTGGTCGCAAGATGTTTCAGGCATCGGTGGAGTAGATGCTTATGTACTTTATTTCGGTTCCCGCTCCTGTAGACTGCTTTGGGACGTCCCATGGCCTGTGTCCCCAAATGAGACTAACGAAAAATAGGATGTTCTGAGTACTCACCGTAAAATCCTTTTCTCGTGTAGTCCATTGGGGGGGGGGGGGACACAGCTCCCACCCTTTTTGAGGTTGTGAAGTTTATAAGGTTGTCAGTCAGACTTGGTTTTCTTTTATGGTTCTGCTGTCATTGTTCTATTACCCTGTGTTCTGCTTATCCTGCTAATTCTGTTCAAACTGACTAGCTCAGTGTCTGAAGGAGGGGTATATGAATACTGTAGGAGGAGCCAGCACTTTTTTTTATGTTTAGTGTGACGCCTCCTAGTGGCATTAGCATATACCCATGCACTGTGACCCCCAATGATCTGGATGAGAAAAGGGTTTTACATTGACTACTCAATTTTGTGAACATTGTATCATAAGGTAATTTGTATTGTTCCTGCACTAGGGAAATTAGAAACCAAATGACATAAATAGACAGTTACAAAAGGCATCTAAGAAAATAATAGTTACTTTTAAATGACTTTTAGAGTCTAATGATTCGTATGGTATATATTAAATCCAAATATAATTGTTATGGTGTGCAAATTGCTGAGATTACAGTAAGTTATTTTATTAATACTATTATTTAGAAAACATTTTGGATACAATTGTTCTTATATGACCAGAACATTTGTCAAATGTGACGTGTAGTTCACCTTTAAAGGGGTTGACTGGTTTAGAAAACCCATTTTCAAATGAACTCTGAATTAATAGATGGGGCTCCCCCGTTCAGGCCCCTTATCTATTAGCCAGAGCAGAGGGCCACTGCAAAGGACATGTAGTTAAGAGAACATGGCACATCCATGCAGGACACGGACAGCCTATTGATTTTAGTTGAAACGACGTAAAGCTACATTTCCCCTGTGGTGGCTATGGTTTTGCAAATAGTCTTCATTATCAATATCCTACTATTTTTGTGCATACAGCTCCTATTCAGACCTATGTTTCCATGCCTTAAGACTACAAACAAGCCAATTGTGATCTGATCCTGCAATCATTCTCCTTTGCCTTTCCCTACTTCTGGCTCATTTACCAAATGTATTTTAACAATAACGGAGGAGCACTCCAGGCAATACTAAATCTTTGTTATGTTGGTGCAGGGCCTGAGGGGCTGGTTCAGGACACAGAGCATCTCAGTTTGACATTCTTTGAATCCCTGTGTCATGAACCGCCTCCTCAGGCTCCACACTAGGCTAAAAACACAGTATGTTTGTTTTGTTTGAAGTGTTTCTTAAAGGGGTTTTCGCATCAGAGACATTTATGACATATCCACGGGATATGTCATAAATGTCAGATAGATGTGGGTCCCTCCTCTGAGGCCTGCACTTATCTCTAGAATGGGGTCTCCTAAACCCCGTTCTTGCTTTTTGTGCTCACGCTGCATCCCGGCCACTTCCTGATTACATGGTTGGGAGTTACAGAAACCGTGTAACTCGCTGAGCTACACAGTGTCCGTAACTCCCATAGTGAATGGCAGTTACAGAAGCAATCTAGCATGCGAACTATGCTTTTTCCGGAAGTACTATTCAGTTCTATGGGATTTATGGAAACCGCGTAGCACAGTGTGTTACTGTTTCTGTAACTCCCGACCATGTAATCAGGAAGTGGCCGGGAGGCAGCGTGAGCACAAAAAGCTAGAACGGGGTTTAGGAGACCCCCGTTCTAGAGATAAGTGGGACCTGCAGCTATTTGACATATCATGTGGATATGTCAAATGTCCTTCATGGGCAAACCCCTCCTAAGTCATTATCTTAGGTCTCATTTGATGAACGTGTTAGGATGTTGTGTTGTCCCTGTGGTTTCACATTTCCTCCTCTCTGATAGTGATGACCTTCTGTGTTCCATGATACATCTAAATGCTTTGATATTTTACAGGTTCCTAACCATTTCTACCTTCTGACACAAATCAAAAATGGTTGTGCACTCTCCTTATGCAAGGCTATTGTAGCCGTAAGAAAAGAGTATTGTATATGAATCTAATTTCATTGCGCTAACAATATTTGACCAGACAAGCTTTTGATAAATGTTCTCCTTTCATCAGGTCAAGCAGTACTGAATCAGAAGAATGTAGAAACAAATCAAGATCGCAATCAGTGAAAGTGAGAAAACGCACACATGGCCATAAAAACTAGTAATATGGGGGAGGGGGTTTGCTATGAAATAATGGGAGAAGAGTCAGAGGTGAGGAATGCTTACAACTGGTAATGAGTCAAAAAGACAACATCTCACTACACAAACTTCAGTAAAAAGTCGTGTAGTACCGTGTTAGCCAGAAACAATATGCAATGTTAAATACTTTTGTGACAGAAGTATAGTAGGTATCATTCAGTCATTGGCTAGCCATAACAATTATATATGCAAGCTTTCAGAGCATACAGGCTTTTTATAAGCTTGCCTGACGAAGGAGCCAGTGTGCTCGGAAAGCTTGCATATATAATTGTTATGGCTAGCCAATGACTGTATGATACCTACTATACTTTTGCATACGCCACAAACTTCAAATCTCCTCATCTAGACGTGCACGTCACCTGTTTGCCTACTTACAGACCATCACAAATAATTGACCTCCCAGTGGGTCAGATGTTCCATGGTGCCCTCAAACTCTGCCACCACAAGAGGTAAAGTCTCCACTTTTATTTAGGTACCACTACACCCCAATTGACTCTAGCATAACCAGAGTGGCACTCTCATATTAAAGACTCGTGTTCCCCGACCGCAACATACCTGACCTGCTAACAATTCTGAAATCCTCTCAAAATGTTTTCGTCAGTGAGATATGTAAAGATGACCATAACGATCTTTCACAGCTCCTATATTTCTCTAACCACGGGCTGAAGGGTAGGCATTTACCTGAATGGCACTTGTTTTAAATGTGGGACCGTGCAATATCGCTACAGATATTACTCACTGCCTGTGGTCATGTGGGATGAACCAGGACATTTTTTGCTTAAAATCAAACAATTTGCCCAAATTCATGCCCTATAACCTCTTTGGATCCTAAAAAATATAAGTGCGTTGGCGGTACAACATGCGTATACCACTTGAAAATTTAAGTTTTTTTTTTTGTCTTTCTTTGCCCCTTGCTGAAAAATGCCTCTTGTCTGCTCCAATTAAAGTCTTCTAATTATCTTACTGATCTAGATTTCAATATTTTTATTTATTTTTTTAAGTCCACTGAATATGCTTTGTAATAACAGAAAAGTTGCACTTACCTTTCAAATCCCCTGCTGGTCTTTGTTTCTGTCCAGCCACGTGACCGTAACGACCAATCACTGGCCATAGGCAGTTGTAGCACGTCATCATCGGAGATTTAATAGGTAAGAAAAAAAAATTTGGGGTTATTTTAAACTATATTTGTTGCTTTAACAATATTTTAAAATTCTCAAGAAGTGTGAAGTGCATTCCTATGCAATGACATAGATGTATGCAAGTCGGATTAAGTGTCTATGTGCAATATTATCTATCGAATTCTGCCACCCCCCATATGAAAATACTTAATTTTGGGCTGCTCTTTAGGCTGGACCTCTGGGTTATAACAAGCCTGGTGGTCTAGTGTGGTTAAGAGATGAATACCCATCCTTGTTTGTATAAGATGGTAAAGAGATTAATACCAGGCTGGCAGGAGGGGTTAGGCGCAACATTTGGTCAACTGCCTTTAAATTTATTTCTACAGCCAGTCAGACGCTAATGAGCAACTGTTAATGTGTCATACAACTATACATACATATATATGAATGTTACCCGCGAGAGCTCCCACTAGACGTGTCGGGGCCCCATACAATGAGATTGTTCAGGGCCATTGGGGGTTAGCAGTTTAGTCTTTAGAGGGGGGATAGTGAGCAGAATGTACAAGGAGAGTCTGATTTCAGCAGTCAGGGACCACTGGGGAAGATTAAGGGGTTTTATTTTTTTTCATTAATAGTTTAATTTAGCTATAACTTGAAAATAAACCAAATTGTAATGGCAGGAATTGCTTCCCCCTTGACGTCTTCCTCTTCTACACAAGCTTAGCACACAGCCACGCAGCGCACGGTTTAGGATGAGAAATGTGCCCTGAAGACTCGCTCTGATTCACTTGCATTACGTGGGGGTGGAGGCAGCGGTTGGAGCTTTGGTGGGCAGACCCGGCCAGCACTGAACGGAGGCCCCTGCAGAGTGAAATGCGAATTGAGCGGGCCCTGTGTTCACAAATTACCCGGTTAATGAGCTCATCCATTTCACCTAAGTAAAAATGCTCAGACTCCAATAAGCTTATGCAGCTATCGTCCAGCGGCAGTCCGGTTTAGCCGGGCCCCTGAAGGGAGTATCATCTCTACTGCACTGATAACGGCCCTGTTATACGCACAGCAAAAACATACATGCTCAGAAGCGGCAAAGATACAAATTACCCGATGTGCCAGGGCTGATAGGTGTGGGCTGAATGACTGAATAAAAATTAGGGACTGAAGGAGGTGGGAAAAAGCATTCTAAAAACCCTGCCTTAGGCCTCATGCACGCGACCGTGTTCGGTCCGTGAAATGTGGACTGCATGTCGGCCGCATTTCCTGGACCCGAACACAGTTCAGGTAGCCGGGCTCCTGGCATCATAGTTCTGTATGACGCTATGTGTCCCTGCCTCCCCACAGGAATACTGTCCCGTACTATTCCCGCAGATCACAGACTGAACACGGTCGTGTGAATAAGGCCTTAGGCACCAAAAGAACTTGTCCCACCCCTGGATTAATGAAAGCATCACAGATAATGTAGTGAAGGAGTTAATTGTTTAATATCTTGTAGTATTATTATTTTGAATGTGGGAGTAAGGCATCATACACATGGCATTGCTACATGCATGGACTCAGTACAGCGGCACATGGAGTTTTTATGGCACTCGCTTGCTGTCTTATGTCGCCACTGTGAGGCACCAGATTCTCGATTATCGTTAGGGCTAAGCGATATGTACTGACCACTATTGGTAGCGTACAAACCAGCGTAGATCGTGCCACACACCGTTTCCTTTGTAGACATTTCCACACTGCCCCAAGTTGGTAGTGCCACACACTTCTTCCTGTATATAATGCCACAGTGCCCCCTGTTGATAGTGCCACACACTCCCGCCCCCTTTGTAGATAGTGCCACACACTCCCCCCCCCCCTTTGTAGATAGTGCCGCACACCCCACCCTTTGTAGACAGTGCCACATTCTCTCCCCTTGGTAGACAGTGCCACACTTTCCACCCTTTGTAGATGGTGCCCCCCCCCCAAAAAATTAAAAACCTTATACTCGCCTAGCCCCGTTCCGGTGAATAATGGAGCAGGGTTGCCAACCTCCACTTCAGTAATTTCTGGACAACTGAGCTAAAAATCACGGACGGTCCAAAATTTTTACGGATACATTACAAAAGTAAGAATTTGTGATAAACCTGATGTGTCATAGGATTTGAATGACTGTCGGTATGTTCACACGCTGTGTTTTCAGGCGTATTTCGGGGCGTTTACACCTCTAAAAACGGAAGCTGAACACCTACAAACATCTGCCCATTGAAATCAATGGGAAAAACAGCATTTAGTTCATACGGGGTGTCTTTTTATGCTGCTGTTTTAAAAAACGGAGCGTAAAAAGAAGTGCATGTCACTTCTTGAGGTGTTTTTTTGAGCTGATTTTCCATTGAACACTATGAAAAATGCCTCAAAAAACGCCTCAAAAGAAGCTCCAAATTAAGGGTATGTTCACACGCAGTGACCAAAAACGTCTGAAAATATGGAGCTGTTTTCAGGCGAAAACAGCTCCTGATTTTCAGATGTTTTTGTAGAAACTTGCATTTTTCACGGTGTATTTTACGGCCATTATTGGAGCTTGGTTTTCAATGGAGTCAATGAAAAACGTCCCAAGAAGTGACATGCACTTTTTCCCAGGCATCTTTTTACGTGCCGTATTTTCACAGCGATGCGCAAAATAACACCTCGTGGGAACAGAACACCGTAAAGCAATGGGCAGATGTTTGTAGGCGTAAAACGCCCAAATTACGTCTGCGTGTGAACATACCCTAAAAGAAGCTTCATTTTCAGCTTCAAAAACTCCTAAAAATCAGTCTGTTTTCCCTGAAAACAGCTCCGTATTTTCAGACGTTTTTTGTTAAGCGTGTGAACAGGTATGTTCACACACTGGCCAATCAAGCGGAGTGAGTGATACTGTGGTTATTACACCAGGTATTGGTACTTTTGGCAGTGTGGGCAGGTGCGAAGTCCTGCTAGAAAATGAAACCAGCATCTCCATAAAATGCCTCCCATTGATTTCAATGGGAGGCGGAGGCGGTTTTTCCTGCAAGCGGAAAAACCGTCTCGCGGGAAAAAGAAGCAACATGCTCTATCTTCGGGCGTTTAAGTCTCTGACCTCCCATTGACATCAATGGAAGGCAGGGAAAGCATATTTTGCTGAGGTTTTTTGCACGCGGCGATCAATGGCCACGGGGGAAAAAATGCTGCAAAAAACGTGGCAAACGGCGTGCAGGCTGATGAAAATCTGCCTGCTAAAAACTCAGTGTGAACATAGCCTTAGACCAGCAGATGGCGCTGTCGGTGTTTACATGACTACCTACACACCCACTTGGCCTCACGTCCTTCCCCACGATATAGTACAATCCAACGTTCCCCTGAACAAAGACAAGAAGCTGCGTTTCAGTGACTGCGATAAATTCAATATTTTAAGTAATATTATAACGAGAAACGTCCACTTTTATTAAATAGTTCGAATAAACGGAATTTTCAGCGTCCCCCATATTGTGAGTTGGTATGTTCCGGAAGTGCTGAGGAAGAAGTTATTTCAAAGTGCAGTTTTGCCCTTTCTTCCGCCCTCAAGTGTGGAGGGATCGCCTGTTGAGCGCCTGCTCATGAATATGCAGAGTTTATGCTAATGAGCCCTGGTCAGCGTGTACTGCAGGGGGAGCCTAGTTCTCACAGGGCACAGCGCCGAGTGCAGGACACAGCCGGGGCCCGGAGTAACACGTCTACCCAGCACTCAACGTAAAGACGCGGGATTATTAAAGCACTAAACCACAGCGGGGGAGATAACGTATACCGAACCGCCCTGAGCTTCATTACCTTCCCTGCCAGGCCTCTGGGGAGAGTGAACCGGCGGCATGGATCCTCCAGCCGGGGGAGGCGGCTATGGAGGTGGACCTCCTGCTCCCACCAAAAGCAACAAGGACAAGAAGAAAATGAAGAATCCAGAAGAAGGAGAAAAGTCCAAGAAATTTGTAAGTTTGTGAGTCCTGATGACATGTACTTAAAGGAGACCCGCAGCTGAGTGACTACTTGTATGAGGGAACTCTTTCTGTAGTGGGAGGGGCTTCTCCAGGTCATGATATTATTTATGTTGAGGAATACCCGTATGTCAGGGTGCACTCTGCTACTTGTAATTGCTCAAAAATTGCACAAGTTTTGCTCCCCATAGATGTCAATGGGAATGTCATTAGCTGTCACTTTAAGATTTTCATTGACTTCTATGGAGAGTGATTGTCATGTGACTGCCGAATCTCACAAGCACACCTATTGGCCGCTGATGTATAGAAGATCCATTGGGGGGGAGTGGGCAGCTGTTCTCCATAGCAACCAATCAAAAGGTCTCTGAAAAATGAGAGCTGGAATCTCATTGGTTGCTACGGACAACTCCTCAACTGTTCTCTTGCATTTGTTTTGCTCCATTAAGTGCAGCTTCCTGCTCTTCCGTGGGCAGCGCTGTTACATGGCGACTCTTACTATGGACCCCAGTCCGAGCAGATATGAACTCTAGAGTGTGACTGTAATGGCATGATACCACCAAGCAACTGGCACACGTCAATAAAAGTTGTGACAAGTAGCTGTGCAACAAAATCTTGCAAGTCTCACAAAGTTGCATCATGTGACTGGTTGGGCACTGTATGGTATGCGCCGCCGTCAGATGATGCCACAGAAACTCTGCCTGTCCTGACCCTGACTAGACACAGAGGTTGTACTGTCAAAGAAGCCTGACTCACACCCTGCTGTCAGGAGCTATATATGTATGTATAGAATTACTAATGACGGGGGCTTCCCCCAGGCCATAGAGGTTACCTATAGGTGGACATCACTCTGATCTTACATTCTTCACCTGTCAAGCTGCCGCCATGTCCCTGCAGCATTATTTTACCAATAGGAGGTGTATGTACCTTGACAGTTGATCATGGCAAAATACTGATGCTTCTCTGAAGGTGAGGAAGTTGGCGTGCCCATGACTGCTGCGGGGCAAGTGTGTGGCTGCATAGAGCTACCAACCTCTGTATTTTACATTATGGAGCAGTGTGAGGGATGAAGCGGAAGCAGCGCTGGCCATGGTCCCTTCAAATAGCTGATCGGTGGCGGTGCTGAGGGTTGGACCCCTACCGATCAGATTTTGATGACCTCTTCTGAGGAAAAGCCATCAATTTTCTTTCACCGGATAACCCCTTTAAGACCCCTTTAACACAAGGTTTTTGTCTGCTATTTTAAACTGCATGAAAAACATGTAACATGCGTCATCTTATGTTTTTTTTTTATTTAGTGTTAGTTTGTACTTGTGTTTATAAAGTTCTATTCAAAAGCCTATGGAGAAAATGCCATATCTAGAGCATTTTAATAAGCGCCACTGACCCCAAACACGCTACAAAAATGAAAAAAAACAACAAAAAACGCAATGTATGTAGACTGATTGTGTAGACATAGATCTGATTGTGGGCACGACCGGCCACGGACAGCCGCCCGTATTTTTGGCCCGTACAAAGCAAAAGATAGGTCATGTCCCATCTTTTGCGGTACACTTTTATGGGCCGGACACCTTTCGCAATTACGGACGATTTTTACAGTCGTGTGCTCGGGATCGGGCCTTAGTCCTACAGTGTTAATCCAGAACGGAAACTGCGTAGATCAGCAAGTTACCCTGTTTCCGTAGCTCCTGACTATGTAATCAGTAAGTGGCCAGGAGGCAGTGTGAGCACATAAAGTTAGAATGGTGATTAGGGGGCCCCGTTCTAGAGATAGATGAGGGTCCCAGAGGTGGGACCTGCATCTATCTGACATTTGACATATCCTGTGGATGTCATAAATGTCCCTCATGAGAAAACCCCTAGGAACACTATGGGCAATACTTATACACAGTCTTATGCCTAGTGCAGGGTCTAAGTGTATGACACACTAATTTAAAGAACACCGAATAGACTATACCTGTGTCATGCACCGCCCCTCAGACCGTACACTGGGCATAACACAATGTGTCTGTTTTATCCAAAGTGTTATTTTAATAACTAAATAAGTGAAGGGAGGGAAATTGTCCTAACTTAGCGGGCGTCCAAAGTGTTAGTCGGGTTGCCGTTGAAGTGGGCTGTGTATATAGGATGTTGTGTACGTAAGTGTCTGTGTGTGAACGTACCCTTACGTAAATTACTTGTCTACAGAGGAGACTTTTTGATGGCGGACTGAGGAATAAAATGGTTTGGGATAATGCCAGTTAACATCACATTCCAAAAATAGCCCCCGAGATGGCAGTAAGATTAGAAGCTGGTTTGTGTACAGAGAACTGGTTCATCTAGTTTCCCACACTTTATGTATTTAAAGACTAGGTTGCAGTTAATGGGAAATTCTGACAAGTAAGGGCCTATTCACATGTACGTGGAAAGCGGCCGTGTTACGGCCAGGTCTTTAACGGCCTTTACACGGCTGCATTAAAATCTATACTTCTATGAAAATCCGATTGGACACACATTCGTGTGAATAAGCCCTTAGTCTAAGGCTGGGTTCACACGAGCACATTAACGTCCGTAATGGACGGACATATTTCGGCCGGAAGTCCCGGACCGAACTCAGTGCAGGGAGCCGGGCTCCTAGCATCATAGTTATGTACGATGCTAGGAGTCCCTGCCTCTCCGTGGAACTACTGTCCCGTACTGAAAACATGATTACAGTACGGGACAGTTGTCCTGCAGAGAGGCAGGGACTCCTAGCATCGTACATAACTATGATGCTAGGAGCCCGGCTCCCTGCACTGAGTTCGGTCCGGGACTTCCGGCCGAAATACGTCCGTCCATTACTGACGTTAATGTGCTCGTGTGAACCCAACCTAAGGGTCAATGCACACGATGCGTATTATGTGGAGTTTTGCCATGCAGATTTGTGTGCGGCAAATCCGCAGAGTAACCCCGTACCAGCATAGTCCATGAGATTCCAGGAAATCTGATATATACGCTGCATGTCAATTTATCTTGCATTTCCGCTTGGGAATTCTATCTGCCTAGTGCAGAGGAAAATCGCACCAAAATCCGCAGCATGGAAATGCACCAAAAACACATTGAAAAACGCACATTCAGATGCGTTTTTTTTCCCTGCAAATTTCTTCTGGGTTTTCTGCGTATTTTCCGAGGCAAAATACGCAACGTGTGCATGTAGCCTAAGGGAGTATTCACATGGGGCAGATTTGTTGCAGAAACTTTATCCTGTGAATATACTCTTAGGCCTCATGCACACTTCCATTGGCCGTCGTACGGGCGTTAACATGGATCCGTGAAACATGGACTGCACGCGGATGGCTTTCGTGTGCGGTCTGTTGTTTTACGGACCAAATCAATGAAAAGGCAGAGACTGTTGCGTCAAAACAGACCACGGTTCCGCTAAAACAACGGGAGTGTGTATGGCCCCATTGAAATGAATGTCAGGGTGCTATCAGTTAAAAAAAACTGAGGTGGGCGTGAGGCCTTAGGCTGGGTTCCCATGTAGCGCAAACATAACGGAATTCTGTGCGGATATTTTTCAGCATTTACAGTAGCGGCAAAGTGAATGAGATTTGAACAAATCCGCTGACTGGAGAGCTCAGAAGGCTTTTCTACATCGACGCCAAAAGACAGAGGGCGGTCAGTAACCGGTTGAAAATGGCAAGAAATTGGAACACCGAGTATATGAGATAGTTTCAGTATGCGATTTACTGAGGCACCTGCTGGGTATCTGCGTTGTGGTCACTTTTACTTCTCTGCGTTCTGATCGCTCCATTTCCTCTCAAGGACAATTTCTCTTCTCATTTGATAACTAGTCACATAGATATGTTGTCATGTGAGGTATACGTCTCCATCTCAGCGCCAGTTTCACCCAATAATTATTTGTCGTGGGTAAAGTGTAGTCTCCATGGTAACAGAACCTCACATAACTTGTCCCCCTTCATTCCAGCGTCTGTTTTAACCTTGGCTCATAAACAAAAAAGCAATAATTCTGTGTGATGATATTGCTGAATACAAAATAGGTTTGACCTCAATGGGAAAATTGTAACCGGTTACGTAGTGTGCTGGTGTCTGTGCGTGTGTGTGTGTATATGTATATATATATATATATATATATATATATATATATATATATATATATATTCATACATATATATATATATATATATATATTCATACATACGAAGGATTTCTATTTAAGCGTCTTACTGGATCAATATGTATTACAATCTTAACCCCTTAGTGACCACTAATACGCCTTTTTACGTGATTCACTAATGGCCTTTAGGCTAGGCTGACCCCTTTTCACGTCAGCCTAGTCTAAGTCCTGCACGGGTCTCCCGTGCAGGCAGGAGCCGGGGCTCTGCTGTCTGATGACAGCTGAGCTCCTGCTCCAACGCCCGCGATCGAAGTTTACTTCGATCGCGGCCGTTTAACCCGTTAAATGCCGCCGTCAATAGCGACCGCGGCATTTAACTTTGTTTACAGAGGGAGTGCGCTCCCTCTGTCACCCATCGGCGGCCCGCGAATGCAATCGCGGGTCTCCGATGGGGTGTCATGGCAGCCGGGGGACTGATAAAAGCCCCCAGGTCTGCCCTGGACATATGCCTGTTAGGACGCGCCGGAGGCACGTCCTAACAGATTGCCTGTCAGATTTACACTGACAGGCAATAATGCTCTGGTATACGAAGTATACCAGAGCATTATAGCAGCGATCGGAACATCGCACAGTAAAGTCCCCTAGTGGGACTAATAAAATCAGTCATCAAAGTGAAATAAAGATTATTAATAAAAAGTACAGTAAAAAAATAAAACCATTTTTTTCCATAAAAAGTGGTTTTATTTAGTAAAAGTGTAAAAAAAAAAAAAAAAAAAGTACACATATGTGGTATCGCCGCGACCGTAATGACTCCATTAATAAAGTTAATATGTAATTTAAACCGCAAAGTGAACACCGTAAAAAAAAAACGCAAAAAACGATGGCGAAATTGCAATTTTTTTCCATTGCCCCCCAAAAAAGTCATAATAAAAATGAATCAATAAGTCCCATGCACCCCAAAATAGTACCATTCAAAACTACGTCTTGTCCCGCAGAATACAAGCCCAAAAAATCACTACATTGATGGAAAAATAAAAAAATTACAGCAAAAATAAATAATGCAAAAACAAATAATTTTAGTTCAAAAGTGTTTTTATTGTGCAAAAGTCGTAAAACATAAAAAAACCTCTACATATGTGGTATCGCCGTAATCGTACGACCCATAGAATAAAGGTAACATGTTATTTACATCGCATAGTGAACGGCGTCAATTTAAAAACGCTTAGAACAATGGCGGAATTTCAGATTTTTTTTATAATCCCCCCCCAAAAAGGTTAATTAAAGTTAATATAAAAATTATATGTACCCAAAAATTGTGCTATTAAAAAGCACAACTAATCCCAATAAAAACAAGTCCTCATACAGCTATGTAGACGAAAAAATAAAAACGTTATAGCTCTTTGAATGCGACTATAGAAAAACGAATAAAATAGCTTGGTCATTAGGGCCTAAAATGGGCTGGTCACTAAGGGGTTAAGGGAAGATTTTCAGATTTATAAAGCTCAGATTGATCTTATCTGCTTGTGAACATTGCCACTAAACAGTCTTCAGGTTGACGTAGATTTACTATTGCTTGTATTTTAATGTTTATTGGTCTTGCTTTGTTTGTATTTCCAGAATGAAGGGGCAGAGGTGCATGGTAATTCATCTGAATCCTTCTGGGAATCTCCATCACCATGCGCCACAATGGCAATTTAGTACATATGGCGCCATCACACTTCTTTTGTAGCACGTCAGTGTCAGAAATGGCTCCGTAATATACCAGAGAGGGGTTCTGCTATAGGGATGCATCGAAACTTCGATACCGTGCACCCTCAAACAGTTCAATACGGTTATTTCATGTATTTCGATTCTAAGTATAGTAACACATGAATGTATAAGAGCGGGGCTGCGGCTGTGTAATACAGCCATTGCCCCGCTCCTGAGAAGTGCGCGCGGTCAGCATGAGATGATGCGACCAGCGCTGCACTAATGAGCGGCGGTACTGAAGACAGAACATGGCGGGACCCCAGGGCTGAAGGACCTTGAAGGACCCAGGGCTGTCTGACCATATTTCCTGTTAGGGCATATCTCAGTATGCCCTAACAACTGCCTGTGTACTATCAGTACACAGGCTAATGTACTGGCATATAGATCTATGCCAGTACATTAAAGTTTAAAAATAAAAAAGTAAAAATAAAGTAATGTAAAAACAAAAAAAACACACTTTAAAATAAGTCTTGATACATAAAATATACACCTATTCGGTATTGTCGTGACCGTAATAACACATTTATAGCATCATTCATGTTTACGTTGTTATAAAATTAAATAAAAACAACTTTCCTTCACTTATTGTGAGGCGCGTGGTGTTCTGAATTTTGAACCTCCATGTGCCTCACATTAATAGTAATTAACCCCATCATGTACCTCACACATTAACCCAATGTTGACATTATGATTGAGGAAGAACTTTTTTTATTATTGTTGGCAAAAGTATCGTTTTGGTATCGAAATTGCAATACTACACGAAGTATCGGTATTGAAGTCCAAATTCTGGTATCGTGACATCCCTATTCTGGTATATTACAAAGTACAGCAGCCCCTTTTGGGGATCGGTGCGGGTCCAACCTCATGGATCGTGTGATATTTTCTAACATATCAAAAGATAGCTAAAATTGACTGTTTTTAACCAGTTCAGGACCGGGCTATTTTGAGCCTTCATGACCAGACACCGTTTAGCCCTTTTTAGCACGTGTTAGTTGAATGGCTATAACTTTTTTATTTGTTGGGCTAACGACGTGATTTTTGCGATGTTTTTTTCCGTAGGCAATGCAGGTTTCTTTTTTTTTTTTAATCATTTTTATACACATCCTTTTTGCTATTTTTGAATTTTTATTCATAAAGTGTGAAAATAATAGTAAAAAAATAAGCTTTTTTACATTTCAGCTATTTTTTTTTTTTTGGTAATAACAGTTTTACCCTAAAATAGACCTTTTATTTGTGATCGTCATTGGCTACCGTAAATTTTTATATATTACATGCTATATTAGGGTAATTGGGTCAGCGCTAGTGTTACAACAATGATTGGCGGGGGGGGGGGGGGGAACGTTTTTTTTGGTGTGGGTGTTTTATGTGTATTTATTATAAAAAAATGTTTTTGCACTTTACTTTTTATTTTTTTATTACTATGGTCTGTCCCTCAAAGGTCAAAAAAGACCTTTGGGGAACTTTATATATTTTTTTTCATTTACAGCCCCAGTTACAGGGGAAATCAGCCCTCTCATAGTGACGATTGTCACTAATAGGGCTGTGCTGGGTCTAGTAAGACCCAGCAGCAGTCTGTCAGTAACGGCACCCGGCGATCATGTGACCAGTCACCTGATCACCGGGAGGAATAGAGACCGTGCCGCTGCTGCTGTCTCTATTCCTATACACAGCGTTCATTGAGCGCTATGTACAAGTCATCAGAGAAGACAGAAGCAGCGAAAGCTGCTCCTATCCTCTCCTCAGGGTCCCCGGCAGTCACTGACAGCCGGAGACCCGACATTCAGCTGCCCGATCGTGCGGGCAGCAAGTTAAAACCCGAGCCGTAAAAAGTCTATGGCTCGGGTTTTAAGGACCCTGACCGCTGGCCGTAAAAATACAGCCAGCGGTCGGGAACCAGTTAATAGTCTCCGTTTTGATGCATACGCAGGAAAAAGCACCTGATCTACGTTAAACGGAGGCTGTGATAGATGCCTGAGAGTATGTTCACACGCACAATTCATAACGGCTGAAAATTACGGAGCTGTTTTCAAGGGGAAACCGCTTCTGGTTTTCAGCTGTTTTTGAAGCGCCAAATGTTTTTTGAGGCGCTTTTTTTAAAGCAGTTTTAGGAGTTATTTTTCAATTAGCCCTATAAAAAACAGCTCCAAAAATGGCTCAAGAAGTGACATGCTTCTTTTTACGCTGCATCTTTTTACATGCCCAATCTGAACTAAACACTGTTTTTCCCATCGATTTCAATGGGAAGCTGTTTGTCGGTGTTTCACTAGCGTTTTTCAAGGCGTATTTTGAGGCGTTTACGGCCTGAAATACATCTGAAAACATTGCGTGTGAACATACCCTAAGGCTGGATTCACACAAGCATATTACGTCCGTAATGGACGGAACGTATTTTTGGCGCAAGTCCCGGACCGAAGACAGTGCAGGGAGCCGGGCTCCTAGCATCATAGTTATGTACGACGCTAGGAGTCCCTGCCTCTCCATAGAACTACTGTCCCGTACTGAAAACATGATTACAGTATGGGACAGTTGTCCCGCAGCGAGGCAGGGACTCCTAGCGTTGTACATAACTATGATGCTAGGAGCTCGGCTCCCTGCAGTGTGTTCGGTCTGGGACTTGCGGCCGAAATACGTTCCGTCCTTTACGGACGTAATATGCTCGTGTGAATCCAGCCTAACAGTGACATATGTCGCCCTATGCTGTAATGGTATTCATTTAATTGATACATCATGAACTTTTGTAACCCTTTTCATAATGTATCTGTTAAATGGATACCATGATAGTCTCTGGTGATGGATGCCGATGTAAAGCATCTGTTTAACGGATCCGTCACTCATAGGCTATAATGGCATCTGTACAACGTATACGTCATGAAAAGCTATTGGAAAGCCATGACGTATCTGTTGGATGCTATACAGTGGCACCAGTCACCCATTGGCTACCATAATTAAAAAAACATATACTTTTTTCCGCTGGATACACCTGGATAGAATGTCGTTTACTATGCTATTCTATTCAGAATGTATACCGCCTGGACGGAGGCCAAAATAATTTTTTGGGGTCTCCGGTATAATGGGAGCCTAAGGATAATTTTTTTATGTATGCGCTGGGAGCTTTCCCGTTGCATATGTCTAACATGTATCTAAAACCCAGTGTAAAAGGGGCCTAAATAGTGGCCTTACCAGGGAAAATATATGGCTGTGCCGAGTCTTCTGCAACAAGAGATGCACTTGCATCGACTGGCTAATGGAGGGGACTCCAGTTTTGGGGCTTTGCCTCCTGTGATGTTCATCATAGTGTATATGCACAAGGGTTGTTCAGATGGAACTGAGTGCAGTCACACGTAATGTGAGAGGAGTTACACTAAGGGTATGTGCACACGGTAGCAGGCTTTTACGTCTGAAAAGACAGACAGTTTTCAGGAGAAAACAGCTGCCTCGTTTCAGACATAATTGCTCCTCCTCGCATTTTGCGAGGCTTCTCTGACAGCCGTAAATTTTGAGCTGTGCTTCATTGAGTTCAATGAAGAACGGCTCAAATTATGTCTGAAAGAAGTGTCCTGCACTTCTTTTTACGAGGCTGTATTTTTACGCGTCGTCGTTTGACAGCTGTCAAACGACGACGCGTAAAGGACAGGTTGTCTGCACAGTACGTCGGCAAACCCATTCAAATGAATGGGCAGATGTTTGCCGACATATTGTAGCCCTATTTTCAGACGTAAAACGAGGCATAATACGCCTCGTTTACGTCTGAAAATAGGTAGTGTGAACCCAGCCTAATTATTCTGTCTTCTGAATTTTTCCTTGACGAATGGCGCTCGACCGCCTCACTGTACTCGCCTGGCTTACATCCCCTTACTAGAGATCAGATGCTGCTGTCTTCTTGATATGACCTAGCATGGCACCGCTTCCCAGTGGAGGTCAGGCTAGGCTCTAGGGGGGGCATATCAGGCCTTGTTTGATGCAGAAAGACGACAGTGGCAGCTGATCTCTGGAATGGGTCCACCTATCGGGTAAGTACAGTGAAGCATTGACTTAAGTGGAGAAGTTAAAATTCCGCAATCCATACCTAGTGTAGTGCATTTTTTTTGCTTAGAAAATCCGTGCAAAAATCTGCGCTGAAATCCAAGCGATTCAGTGTGGATTTGCAGCCACGGATTATCTACAGAAATGATCCGACTCGTGTGGACTGAGGGTAAGGTACGGCCAAAAACTTCACTGACATGTTTGGTGCAGTTTTAAAATTGATTGTTAATGGCTGTTCGGAGTTGCGGGTAAGGCTGGGTTCACATGGTGTGGTTTTGTCGCGTTTTTAGGATGGGGTTTTTTGTTTTGATTGATAAACTCCCATTGAGAGACATGGGAGTTTGTCTACCAAAAAAATGCATGTTAAAAAAAAAAAAAATGGCAACAAAAAGGTACCATGTGAACCCAGCCTAAAACGGCAGTTTTACGGCAATATCTTGCAGCCATTATTGAATAGACCCTTATGACATGTTGTTCGGTGTGGTTTTCGGACACATTGTGACTTGATTGAAATCCCATGCCAGCTGAACCAAGCTTTCAATTACTGGATGCAAATGTTGTATAATGCCACACCTATCTGCCCACATATTTCGTAAGTCGATTAATCATTGTTATTTCCATACATATTTATTTGTTCTTCGGCCTGGATCCAGTTAGGTTTCCTTGTTTGGCTGGGTTCACACGACTTATTTTCAGGCATAAACGAGGCGTATTATGCCTCGTTTTACGCCTGAAAATAGGGCTACAATACGTCGGCAAACATCTGCCCATTCATTTGAATGGGTTTGCCGACGTACTGTGCAGACGACCTGTCATTTACGCGTCGTCGTTTGACAGCTGTCAAACGACGACGCGTAATTTGACTGCCTCGGCAAAGAAGTGCAGGACACTTCTTTGCAACGTAATTTGAGACGTTTTTCATTGAACTCAATGAAGAGCAGCTCAAGATTTACGAGCGTCACAGACGCCTCGCAAAATGCGAGGAGGAGCTTTTAGGTCTGAAACGAGGCAGCTGTTTTCTCCTGAAAACAGTCTGTCTTTTCAGACGTAAAAGCCACTTCTCGTGTGCACATACCCTTATTGTCATTGTGCACCCAAGCTTTTAATACAGCGACATCTCCCTGTAATGAAACATTTGCCACGTCTGTTCATCCGCTGTGTCGCCATATTCCTTGATACAATGTCTGTGCCTCTTCCAGTCTGACACAAGTTCTCTGGGCCAAAAAGGGTTAAGTCACATACTAGTCCTTCTCAATGAATTAGAATATCATCAAAAAGTAAATTTCTTTCAGTAATTCAATTAAAAAAGTGAAGCTCCTATATTCTATAGATTCATTACACACAGAGTGATCTATTATCTAGCATTATTTTCTTTTTAATGTTGATGATTATGGTAACCGTTAATGAAAACTTAAAATTTAGTCTCTAGTTAGCCGTCTACCAGGACGTTTTCGAGCACTTCATGCCTCCCTCTGCTGACAGCTTTATGGAGATGCTGATTTCATTTTCCAGCAGGATTTGGCACCTGCCCACACTGCCAAAAGTACCAATATCTGGTGTAATAACCACAGTATCACTGCACTTGATTGGCCAACAAACTCGCCCGACCTAAACCCCATAGAGAATCTATGAATTCTTGTCAAGAGGAAGATAAGACAACAGACCCAACAATGCAGACGAGCTGAAGGCCGCTATCAAAGCAAACTGGGCTTCCATAACACCTCAGCAGTGCCACAGGCTGATCGCCTCCATGCCAGGCCGCATTGATAACACCTCAGCAGTGCCACAGGCTGATCGCCCCCATGCCACGCCGTGCTGCATTGATGCAGTAATTCATGCAAAAGGAGCCCCGACCAAGTATTGAGGGCATATACTGGACATACTTTTCAGTAGGCCAACATTTCTGTATTAAAAATCATTTTTGAAATTGGGCTCCTAGAATCTAATTTTCTGAAACACCAAATGTTGGGTTTTCATTAACTGTTACCATATTCATTAACATTAAAAGAAAAAATGCTGGAAATAGAGACCCACTCTTTGAATTAAATTACTGAAATAAACTTTTTGATGATATTCTAATTCATTGAGAAGGACTAGTATAATTATATGGTTTCCCCTAATGCCGAATGCCAAACTATTATCATAATTAAAAGATGTAGACGCTTATTTAACTTTGAGCAGAAACGCAAATTAAAGAGAACAAAAGGCATTTATGTGTGTCCGTATTAAGTGCCTGCTAAATTATTTACAGCCGATGCGTTCAGCGGTGCCAATAAACTACAAAAGAGCATTGCTCGACAGGCCTGTCATTTCAATAAACTTTTATTATTTCCAACGCCCGACTAATTCAGCAAAGTTCTTTTGTTAGAATCGTACTCTTGTTGACCTTCGTCACAGTTGTATTTTGTTATTGTTTTGTATATTGCATTTTTTTCTATTTCCTACAAGTTGTCTGCTCTTAAGGGTATGTGCACACACACTAATTACGTCCGTAATTGACGGACGTATTTCGGCTGCAAGTACCGGACCGAACACACTGCAGGGAGCCGGGCTCCTAGCATCATACTTATGTACGATGCTAGGAGTCCCTGCCTCGCTGCAGGACAACTGTCCCGTACTGAAAACATGATTACAGTACGGGACAGTTGTCCTGCAGCGAGGCAGGGACTCCTAGCATCGTACATAACTATGATGCTAGGAGCCCGGCTCCCTGCACTGTGTTCGGTCCGAGACTTGCGGCCGAAATACGTCCGTCAATTACGGACGTAATTAGTGTGTGTGCACATACCCTAACAGTGCCACACCTGTCCACAGGTTGTGTGTGGTATTGCAGCTGTGCTTCATTCACTTCAATGAGACCAAGCTGCAATACCGGACACAACCAATGGACAGGTGTGGCACTTTTTCCAGAACAAACTTTCCATGTTTGTGGTCAACTTTATCCTCTCTAGAAACTCTAACTGTAGTTGACGTTACAGGTTCTTCTTGGTTTTTCAGATCTCTGCCTTCTCTTGATCAAAAGTAGCGACACAGTAATACATGAATGGTTTTAAAGGGGCTATGATCAGCACATAATCTGTTATCTGTGTAGTGTAACATATTCTGTAATGTCGGACGCTGACTATTTGGCCCTGTTATGTATGTTCGGCTCTGTTCACACTATCGTCATTTCTTCTTTCTTAACGGAGTCATGACAGCCATGAGGGTATGTCCACACGTATCATAGACACTGCAGAGTTTCCGTGCAGAAATTCCTGCAGCGTTTTCGGAAGCCAAGTTTAGAATCTGCACCGCAGGTCAATTTCTGCACGGCTTTCTTAAAAAAAATAATAATTTCCACAGCATGTGGATGAGATTTGCCCAAATGTCATCCGCTCTGCCCACTACTGTAATACGTACTCCTACTGTTCCATTATTGACTGCCATAAAAAAGCGACGAACGGAGACCAACTGTAATGTGAACAGGGCCTAATTTGAGGTGTTTGTAAACCTTTATATCCAAATGAGGGGATCACAAAAAAGGAGCACATAACATTTCTATGCTGATGATCCATTTGCTACAACATGTCAATCCTGGATTTCCATTTTTTGGCAATTAGATCGTATTTCGCTGTCATACTTGACTTTCATCCACTTAGGCCCCATGCACACGACCTTACCTGTAATCATGGTCTGTGATGAGCACAGCCGTCCGCGTTTGCGGCCATGCTCCCATTATAAAGTATGGGAGCACAGTCTGTAAAAAAAAAAAAATAGGACGTCCTATTTTTTTACGGAAGGTTTCTACGGCACGGACACCTTCCCGTAAATATACGGGAAGGTGTCCGTCGTCCATAGAAATTAATGGGACCGGAATTATGGACAAAATCTACGGTCGTGTGCATGGGGCCTAAAAGCTGAGTAATCCTGTGTGCACATAAGTTGAGTTACAATAGAATAAAGCCGCTATTACATTGAAATTGGCTTGTTTTAGGCCTCGTTCACATCTGCGTTCGGGTCCCGTGCTTTCCGTCAGAACGGGACCCTGTACATACACAAACGGAAACCAGAGGTTTCCATCACCATTGATTTCAATGGTGACTGATCCGGTGCCCATGGTTTCAGTTTGTCTTTGTTGTGCACCGGACCCGTCGTTTTGCCGGACTACGCTATTGCTTCCGGCAAAACTACGTTTGTGTCTGTTTAGGGTCCTGTTCTGACGGAAAGCTCCGACGGAACATCAAACGGGACCCCAACGCAGATGTGAACGAGGCCTTACAGAATGTAAAAGCAGTATCGTAGTTTTAACGGACCAATGAATAAAATGGCGGAGACTGGTCCGCAAAAACGGACCGGAATAGGACCTGTTCTATAATTTGCGGAACGGACACTCGTATCCGCAAATAAAAAAC
This sequence comes from Rhinoderma darwinii, assembly GCF_050947455.1. NCBI lineage: Eukaryota > Metazoa > Chordata > Amphibia > Anura > Rhinodermatidae > Rhinoderma > Rhinoderma darwinii. Next base: position 35,900,307 of record NC_134689.1, read on the forward strand.
GGATGTGTGCTTGGCTCCATAGAAATAAATGCGTCCGTGTGCGAACCGTTAAAAAGACAGATGGCACACTGAAGAATATCACTGAAGTGTGCTGGAGGCCTTACAGCATTGACCTGTTCTTTATTTTTCTTTATAGTGGAATGGTGCTAACACTAGGTGCTAAAGGTCACAGTGTTAGGGTATGTTCACACGTACAAAAAGAAGTAGCTGAGAATTCTGGTGCTATTTTCAAGTTAAGACAGTCTGATTTTTTTATTTATTTTTTTTGAAGCTGAGAATGAAGCTTTTTTTTAATTTTAAGATAATTTTTAGGTGTTTTTTGTAGTGTCAATGGAAAATCCGCTCCAAAAACAAAGCGACGTGCTACTTCCTTTTTACAAAAATTTAGGGTAAAAATACGCCTCATATGAACAGCACTGTGTATTTCCTATTGAAATCAATGGGAAACTGTTTGCAGGTTTATTCCAAGTGTATTCTGGAGCATAAAATGAGCCTTTTACGCCTCAAAATAAGTTTTCAAATAAGCCGTGTAAACTTACCGAAAGACGCTGTGAAAAACACTCCAACGAGTGCTGCAGATTTCTTTTTTTTGCTGCCTTTCATTGATTGTAATGGAAGGTCATGGTGCTGTTTTTTTTTTTTTTTTTTTTTTTTTTTGCTTTTTTCCCCCACAAGCGGCTGAAAGCTAAAAAAAAAACCTTAAATGACGGGCAATTTCTGACTTTTTTTTTTTTGGTGCGGATTCTGACGCGGTTTTAGTGTTTGTGTGAACAGGGCATTAGATGTTTGGGTGATCTGGTGTTAGGCTGGGTTCACACGACCTATTTTCAGACGTAAACGAGGCGTATTATGCCTCGTTTTACGTCTGAAAATAGAGCTACAATACGTCGGCAAACATCTGCCCATTCATTTGAATGGGTTTGCCGACGTATTGTGCAGACGACCTGTCATATATGCGTCGTCGTTTGACAGCTGTCAAACGACGACGCGTAAATTGACTGCCTCGGGAAAAGAAGTGCAGGGCACTTCTTTGCAACGTAATTTGAGCCGTTCTTCATTGAACTCAATGAAGAGCAGCTCAAGATTTACGAGCGTCACAGACGCCTCGTATATTACGAGGAGGAGCATTTACGTGTGAAACGAGGCAGCTCTTTTCTTCTGAAAACAGGCTGTCATTTCAGCCGTAAAAGCTAGCGTGTGAACATACCCTCAAGGGGTTGGCTGATCATCGACATTTGTGGCATTTCCTGTGGTCATCCAGTGCAGCCACCCAGAAAAAGCTAAATTGAGCCAGCAGGAGACTAAGTTATATGGTGCTATCCTTTCGTTGCTACCACTCCATTCTAGAGATCGGCGCTGCTCAAAACGGTCAATCCACCGTTGATCCGTGTTGGTGGCATATACTAGTGAAATGCCACCAATATGTATGATGAGACAACCCCTTTAACCCCTTAAGGACGCAGGCTAGTTTGGGCCTTAAGGCTCAGAGCCCATTTTTCAAATCTGACATATTTCACTTTATGTGGTAATAACGTCGGAATGCTTAAACCTATCCAAGCGATTCTGAGATTGTTTTCTCGTGACACTTTGGGCTTCATGTTCATGGTAAAATTTGGTCGATATATTCAGTCTTTATTTGTGAAAAATTGCAAAATTTAGAGAAAATTTACAAAAAATAGCATTTTTCAGAATTTAAATGCATCTGCTTGAAAAACAGACGGTTATACCACCCAAAATAGTTACTAGTTCACATTTCCCATATGTCTACTTTAGATTGGCATCGTTTTTTGAACATTCTTTTATTTTTCTTGGACGTTACAAGGCTTAGAACATAAACAGCAATTTCTCATATTCTTAAGAAAATTTCAAAAGCCTTTTTTTGATGGTGCCAGTTCAGTTCTGAAGTGGATTTGAGGGGCCTATGTATTAGAAACCCCCATAAAACACCCCATTTTAAAAACTAGACCCCTCAAAGTATTCAAAACAGCATATAGAAAGTTTTTTAACCCTTCAGGCATTTCACAGGAATTAAAGCAAAGTGGAAATTAAATTTGCAAATTTCATTTTTTCTGCTGAATTTCAATTTTATTCAATTTTTTTTTAGTAACAGAGAAGGTTTTACCAGAGAAACACTACTAAATATGTATTGTCCAGATTCTGCAGTTTTTAGAAATGTCCCACATGTGGCCCTACTGCGCTCGTGGACTAAAACACAAGCCCTAGAAGCAAAGAAGCACCTAGTGCATTTTGAGGCCTCTTTTTTATTAGAATATATTTTAGGCAGCATGCCAGGTTTGAAGAGGCGTTGAGGTATCAAAACAATGGAAACCCACCAGAAGTGACCCTATTTTGGAAATTACACCCCTCAAGGAATTCATTTATGGTTTTTGTTATCATTTTGACCGCACAGTTTTTTCACAGCACCTATTTGAATTGGGCTGTGAAATGAAAAAAATGATATTTTTTCCAATAAAATGTCATTTTTGATCAAATTTTCTTATTTTCACAGGGAACAACATACCCCATTTTGTTGCCCAATTTGTCCTTAGTGCGGCAATACCCCATTTGTGGTGATAAACTGCCGTTTGGGCCCATGGGAGGGCTCAGAAGGAAAGGAGCGCTATGTGTTTGTTGGAGTCCAGATTTTGCTGGATTGGTTTTCGGGTGCCATGTCGCATTTGCAGAGCCCCAGAGGTATCAAAGCAATGGAAACCCACCAGAAGTGACCCCATTTTGGAAACTACACCCCTCAAGGAATTCATTTATGGTTTTTGTTATCATTTTGACCGCACAGGTTTTTCACAGCACCTATTTGAATTGGGCTGTGAAATGAAAAAAATTATATTTTTTCCAATAAGATGTCATTTTTGATCAAAATTTCTTATTTTCACAGGGAACAACATACCCCATTTTGTTGCCCAATTTGTCCTTAGTGCGGCAATACCCCATTTGTGGTGATAAACTGCCGTTTGGGCCCATGGGAGGGCTCAGACGGAAAGGAGCGCTATGTGTTTGTTGGAGTCCAGATTTTGCTGGATTGGTTTTCGGGTGCCATGTTGCATTTGCAGAGCCCCAGAGGTATCAAAGCAATGGAAACCCACCAGAAGTGACCCCATTTTGGAAACTACACCCCTCAAGGAATTCATTTATGGTTTTTGTTATCATTTTGACCGCACAGTTTTTTCACAGCACCTATTTGAATTGGGCTGTGAAATGAAAAAAATTATATTTTTTCCAATAAGATGTCATTTTTGATCAAAATTTCTTATTTTCACAAGGAACAACATACCCCATTTTGTTGCCCAATTTGTCCTTAGTGCGGCAATACCCCATTTGTGGTGATAAACTGCCCTTTGGGCCCATGGGAGGGCTCAGAAGGAAAGGACCACCATTTGGCCTACTGGAGCTTTTCTGGTGCTAAGTCATGTGTGCAGAAGCCCCTGAGGTACCAGTACAGTTGAAACCCCCGAGAAGTGACCCCATTTTAAAAACTACACCCCTTAAGACATTCATCTAGAGGTGTAGTGAGCATTTTGACCCCACAGGTACTGTGTAAAAGATAATGCGCAGCAGATGGTGCAGTGTGAGATTTGCAATTTTATATATGTATATGCCATTTCAGTGTCCAATATAGTGTGCCCAGCATGCGCCACCGGAGATATACACCCCTTAAATTGTAATGTGGGTTCTCCTGGGTACGACAATACCCTACATGTGGCTGTTATCAGCTGCCTGGGCATACGGCAGGGCTCAGAAGGGAAAGATGAGGGGGGTAAGCTGTGCGGAGTGCATCAGGGTAAATTGAAAATCAAGGGATGTATGATACATTTTAAAACAATCTTTTATACAGAGCCCTGGTTTTTCGGGACACGTGTCACATTGGTATATTGTGTTCTTCCTTATCCCCCTCTTATAGCAGACTCTGCACCTCTTTTGACTCTTTCCCTTTCCACCGGTTTGGGGACCTTCTCCTGGAAAGTGTTGCCCTGGTACGATGCGCCCCCCCCTTCCTGGTCCCTAAAGATTAGATCTTGAAATTCCAGGAAAGTTCCCCTCTGGCCTGCACATCGACGTAGCACATACGCATTGTACAAAGCCATCTGTATGATGTGCCCGGCCAGCTTCTTATACCACACCGCATGGCGCTGTAGGGCTTCAGGACTTGATTTGACAAGTCCATCCCTCCCATGTACCTATTGTAGTCCAGGATGCAGTCTGGTTTGGGGGTGGCCTTTCCTTCATATATCCTAAACCTGTAGGTATACCCTGATGCACTCTCGCACAGCTTATACATCTTCACGCCATACCTTGCCCTCTTACCTGGCAGGTACTCGCGGAATTGAACCCTCCCTTTAAAATGTACCAGGGACTCATCAATAGAAAAACACTTCTCGGGGGTGTATGCTTGGGAAAACCGGGCACTGGAACGGTCTAATAGGGGTCTCCGTTTATACAAACGGTCAAAACTGGGGTAATCTCGGAGTGGGCACGGCTCATTATCAGTATAATGTAAGAAGCGAAGTATTGCCTCATTTATTTATTTTTTTAGGTTCCAGTTCATTTCTGAAGTTGCTTTGAGGGGCCCATATATTAGAAACCCCTATCAAACACCCCATTTTAGAAACTAGACCCCTCAAAGTATTCACAACAGCATTTAGAAAGTTTATGAGCCCTTTAGGTGTTTCACAGAAATTTAGAGCAAAGTAGAGGTGAAATTTACATTTTTTATACCATTTTTTTGATAACACAAAAGGATTTATCACAGAAACGCAACTCAATACTTATTGCCCAGATTCTGCAGTTTAGAGAAATATCCCACATGTTGCCCTCGGGCGGTAATGGACTGAAGCACCGGCCTCCGAAGCAAAGGAGCACCTAGCGGATTTTGAGCCCTCTTTTTTATTAGGCACCATGTCCGGTTTGAAGAGGTCTTGTGGTGCCAAAACATTGGAAACCCCCCAAAAGTGACCCCAATTTGGAAACTAGACCCCTTGAGGAATCCATTGTAGTTTTCTTGGGGTGCATGCGGCTTTTTGATCAGTTTTTATTCCATTTTTAGGTGGCGTGGTGACTAATAAACAGCAATTCTACTATTGTTTTTGTATACTTTTTTTTTTACAGCGTTCACCGTGCGCTATAAATGACTTATTCACTTTATTCTGCGTGGCGATACGATTACGGCGATACCAGATGTTTATAGTTTTTTTTTATGTCTTATGGCGTTTGCACAATAAAATACGTTTTGTAAACAATCATTCACTTTTTGTGTTACCTTATTCTAAGAGCCATAACGTTTTTATTTTTCAATCAATAAAGCCGTGCGAGGACTTATTTTTTGCGTAACGAACTGTATTTTCCATCAGTACCATTTTTAGGTACATGCGACTTTTTGATCTCTTTTTATTCCATTTTTTGGGAGGTGAAGTGACCAAACAATTGTGATTGTGGTACGGTTTATTAATATTTTTTTTTACGGCGTTCACCGTGCGGGATAAATAACAAAATAATTTTGTAGTTCAGGCCGTTACGGACGCGGCGATACCAATTATGTATAGTTTATTTGTTTGTTTATATATTTTTATTAATAATAAAGGCCTGATAAGGGAAAAAGTGGGACTTTTACTTTTATTACTTTTAAAACTTTTATTTTCTTATTTTTACACATCTTTTTTTAACTTTTTTTTTACTTTATTACTTTGTCCCACTAGGGGACATGAGGGCAGGAGGCCCTGATCGCTATTCTAATACACTGCACTACATGCGTAGTGCAGTGTATTAGAACTGTCAGCTACTCACTGACAGCAAGCATAGTGGGTCCTGACGTTGTCAGGACCCACTAGGCTTCCGTCTATGGCATAGCCGGACGCCATTGTTTGGTGTCCGGTTGCCATAGTCACCATCGCCGGCCGCTATCGCGTAGCAGGCCGGCGATGGCAGCTTAACCCCTAAAAAGCCGCGATCTCTATAGAACGCGGCTTTTAAGGGGTTAATCAGCGGGGACACAGCGATCGGTCCCCGCTGTAGGAGCTGTGACAGCTGCTGAACAAGACAGCAGCGTCACAGCTCCTGTATGTGTCGGGAGGACGGCCGAAACGGCCGTTACTCCCGAGACGTACTATTACGGCATGGAGCGCGAACGATACAGCTACCATGACGTAATAGTACGTCAAGGAGCGGGAAGGGGTTAAGGACAACTATTGAGTTACATGTATGTGTGATGAATAACGTTCCAAATATACCCAAAAACATCTGTTCCTATCTTTACATCTTCCCACACCATGCTCAATAATCTGTGAAAGGTCCGTATATTTGTGACACCATATCGGTGTTCCAAGTCTTCCTCTAAGCACGGAACCAAAAGGCCCATATTTAATAAGTAGTTTGCGCCAGTTTTTGTTATAAACCGCGCCAAAAACAGACAATGGGTAACCTGAGCCAAATTTGCGCTAACATTTTTATACTTTTCTCGGAGCTTATCAAATTTGGTAACCGACAATCAAAGTTGGCGTGGTGTTGAAGGAGGCCACGTTTATTATAGTAAAATAAGTGAAAATGGTTTACATTTGCGCCTGCTTATAGCAGATATTATTTTCTAAGTTCAAAATGCGCTAAATTTATTAAGAGGTGTGAGCCTTTTAGGCTGGGTTCACACGACCTATTTTCAGACGTAAACGAGGCGTATTATGCCTCGTTTTACGTCTGAAAATAGGGCTACAATACGTCGGCAAACATCTGCCCATTCATTTGAATGGGTTTGCCGACGTACTGTGCAGACAACCTGTCATTTACGCGTCGTCGTTTGACAGCTGTCAAACAACGACGCGTAAAAATACAGCCTCGTCAAAAGAAGTGCAGGACACTTATATACATTATATGCAGGACACTTATATACATTATATGCAGGACACTTATATACATTATATGCAGGACACTTATATACATTATATGCAGGACACTTATATACATTATATGCAGGACACTTATATACATTATATGCAGGGCACTTATATACATTATATGCAGGACACTTATATACATTATATGTAGGACACTTATATACATTATATGCAGGACACTTCTTTCAGATGTAATTTGAGCTGTTCTTCATTGAACTCAATTAAGCACAGCTCAAAATTTACGGCTGTCAGAGAAGCCTCGCAAAATGCAAGGAGGAGCTTTTACGTCTGAAACGAGGCAGCTGTTTTCTCCTGAAAAGTCTGTCATTTCAGCCGTAAAAGCCTCTCATCATGTGCACATACCCTTAATTGTTTTGGCACAAATCCCTTCAACTATTTCCTTTTACTTGCTGCAAGATTTACCAGTCGTAGTAGATGAGGGCCATAGGATTGTTTACCATAGTATGACATTCACATATACATGAAGCGCTCACAGTTTGGGATGGATATTGTTTACTATTCGGATGCTTCTGTTGTGGTTTTTGTTCTTTTCCTTCTACTATTCATTTACGTTCCTGCTATTATTTTAGAGCTACAGGTTTTGTCTGAATAATACAGAACATGAGGCGTGAAATGTTCTCATTCTCACACGTGGAGCACAATAGTTTAGGCCTCCTGGTCGCTGGGTGAAGTCATTTATGCTGAGTGTTGCTTTTCGTTTCGGTGGATCTGGTGACGGGAGTAATGTCTGCCTTGTTTAAACAACCTTGTTATTGCAGAGCTCCGTATGTCAGCAATTCGCTTGTCCAACCCACCGCGTACTCTGCTTCAGTGGGTTCAGTACTCCGTGCCCACTATCGCACTATATTCCGTTTATTAATTGACTTTTCATCATTGGGATGTTGGTTACCAATATTCTTTATTATACTATTAACACTGCATTGACTTTTTAAGCCGGTTGAGTGAAGGATAAGTTTTAATATATTTTTCGATCATATCCATTTCCTTTTGCTCCAGACTATCTATTCCTCACATTTTGGAGTTATCGAATTGTTCTTTGCCATTTTCTTATCGTAATACAACAAATAACTTTCTTGACAACTTCATTACAACTTAGTCTGCGGCTTGACAAATCTAATTGTACGGCTGTAAGGCGAGCCATACACAACACAATTTTATCTAAGGTTTGACATGATCAATAAATAATTCTCCATGCTGGAAATATCATTTGGATAGGAAATAATCTGAGATAAATGCCATCAATGTACTTGAACTAAATAATATCTACTATTGTTCAGCTGACACTGTCCAATAAAGGGAAATGAAGGCCAATCCAATTTCAACCGTTTGGTTAATGTTGTGATATAGGTCTGCATAGAATTGCTAGCGATGGGCGTGTGGGTTTAAATCGAACCCAGGTACCAGATATATACATGGACGCTCCATACACTTCTTCCAGTAGGTTTATAGGAGCACGGTGGACACCACAGAGGAAGTAAAATATATTATATGATACCCATCAATGAGCCGTCCTTGTGATGCATGGATCTGCTAGGTCCTCCAGAAAAAGAGAGGCTCTTTGTAACTTTTCTCCGCTTCGGCCCAGAACCCAAATTAGGGAATTCTCTCTATTAATTCAGAATACACTTATAATGGTTTTCTAAACCGGACAACCTCATTAACGCCTTTGTGCCAGCCTTATTCCTATGAGGAGATCGTATCCAGAAGAACTTTAGTTCACCTCCATTTGTACAGGACTCCCCAGATGTTACGTGTTGAGTCTTTCTTTCTATGCCATACACCCTTATTGCAAAAGTGGAATTTGTTTTTACAAAATTGATGTGTTTCAACATATCCTGTAAAACTAAATCCGATTTTGAACAGCCATGAAAGAGGAGTATTCGTTTTTGTGGAGGAATAGTGTAATTGTTCAATGTCTGCAAAATGACCATTGCTGAAATCTGCTAATGGAAAGATTGTTTCTGTATTTTCTTAGATTAGAAAGTTAAGTTTAAGATAATGTGAAAAACAGTGGGATTTCCTAAGTAAGGATTTTTGCTTGGTAACAAACTGGTATATAAAGCACACTCATGAGAAGGACTCTGTCTGATAGGGGTTATAGTACAGAGCTTGCCAACCGTTCGACAGTCGCAAGCCACTTTAAGATATTCCACATAGTGTATAGCCACCCCGAGTGCTAAAGGGAAAAAATATATGACCAAGTAGGGCTGGGCGATTATGACCTTAATCAAAATCACGATTAATTGAACATATAACCTTGATTACGATTAATGAATGATTATTTAGGCAACACCCCTTTTTACATACCACACCCCCTATTTGCATGGCACGCCATTTAATTAATCTAGATCCCGAGCCTGCTGTATACTACTCTATATAATATACCCCTGACACTGCCCCCACATAGTATATCACCCAATAGCTGCCCCACACATTATAATGCCCCCATAGCGGCCCCCATACTGTATAATGCCCCTATAGATGCCCTCCACACAGTATATAGCCCCCCCATAGCTGCCCTCCACACAGTATAATGGCCCAATAGTTCCTGATGAAATACATACTCCCCTAATCCTGTTCCAATGACGAGTGGAGGAGGTCCCGCTGCTCCTCCAGTTTGTGTGGCTCGGTGCAGACAGGCGCGATGACATCACTGCCTCGCGCCTGTCTGCGCTAAGCCGTGAGCATACGGCGATACAAGGTGAATGGTAGAGCAAGTACCTTACGGCTCCCTGCTCTACCATTGGATTCAAATGTATCTGCGTCCTGAGGACGGAGATACAGATGAAAATGGGAAAAAAAATAATTGAAGAAACCGAAATGCACGAGATGACGTCGGTTAATTGTGCCGAATTTTGGTTTCGGTTATTTTTCGATTAATTGCCCAGCCCTATCACCAAGTGATATGGCTCTTAGGCTGGGTTCACACGACCTATTTTCAAACATAATGGAGGCGTTTTACGCCTCGAATTACGTCTGAAAAAACGGCTCCAATACGTCGGCAAACATCTGCCCATTACTTTCAATGGGCTTTACGATGTTCTGTGCCGACGACCTGTCATTTTACGCGTCACTGTAAAATGACAGCCTCCTCAAAAGAAGTGCAGGACACTTCTTGGGCCGTTTTTGGAGCCGTTTTCTCATAGACTCCAATGAAAACAGCTTCAAAAATGGCCGTGAAAAACGCGAGTTGCTCAAAAAACGTCTGAAAATCAGGGGCGGTTTTCCCTTGTAAACCGCTCCGTGTTTTGAGACGTTTTTGACACTAATTGTGAACATACCCTCATCCTGATATGGTTTTGACTCTAGCTCCAAGTTTTAGTAATGCTATGATGGTGCCAACAGTGCACAATTGTATCTCCAGGTTCCAAAAGCTGGTGAGCCACTGAATGGAAAAATATATAGGCAATCTAATGATACTAAACCTATATTCTGGATGAATTTGCTTTAGATTCCTTTTGTTTCTCCTTAATGGGGTTCTCCAGAACAATGGGGGTGCTTTACAAAGCTAAACGCATTCATGATGGTATGCCAAATTTATGATGTATTTTTGACACTTTTTACACCCACCTCGACTGCAAATATACGCTAGCCATGAGATGGCAGAAGGAAAGAAGATACCAGGTATTGACACATTCTGCACCTTCTCATTGACCTGTGTCTGTGGCATCATTTTGCTGACCATCCTTGTATGTCTGTATTTATACATGTGTATAATTCTGTCTTGGGGTTCATGCACACAGCTGTGTTACAGCTCCGTTTTGTATGAAACTGTAAGGGCTTGTCCACAGAAAATACACAGCGCAATACAGTTGCAGCAAAGTGGGTGAGATTTAACAAATCTCATCCACACGCTGCGTAAACGTTCCGTCCTGAAATTCACCTAGGGTGCGTGTTGTTTTTGTTCCGCAGCATGTAAATTCCTACTGCGGAAAGTGGCCTGTTTTTCAGAGGAGATGCCACCATCTCACAGACTTGAAAAAAACGCAGCAAAATCCGCACCATTTTCTGCAGTAACAAAAAAACTCAAGAAATGGTGCGGTTTTTCCGCAGCGGAATGTCTGCTAGTTTTAGCGGAATAGCTGCAGAAATTTTGTGCAGCAATTCCTTAAAGTATGGACAATCCATTGGGGTCAGTTCACACATTGCTAAAGTACTGCGGATTTTCTGCTTGAAATTTGTCGTAGAAAATCCGCAGCAAATACAGTAGCAGCAGAGTGGATGAGAGCGAACAAATCTCATCCACACGCTGAGTGCTGAGCGGAAAAAAACACTCCGAAATTAACATGCGCTGCGGAATTTAATTCCTTATCATGTCCATTATATTTGTGTAAACGCTGATTATTTGTTGCAGGATTTCCCCATTGAATTCAATGGGGGAGTAAAACCCACAACAAATAGCAGTTGTTGCATTTTTTCCAGCGGGTTTGCTGTGATTCCGCCGCAAAAAACGCAACTCAGGAAAAAATAAAATCGTATACTTTTACCCAGAACTCTTTTTTTTCTTCCTCCTGGGATGACGTTTCAACCTATGTGACCGCCACAGCCAATCACAGGCAGCAGCGGTCTCGCGGATGAAACGTCATCCCAGGAGGCCAGTCTTCTAGCAGGCCGGCTAAATGCTGCAGTTTTCTGCAGCGGACATTTCTGCCGAGTTTGGTGCGGTTTTCCGCCCGGAATTCCCTGCAGCGCACAGGGCGGATATGCTGCCTGCTTTTACGCAGCTTATCCGCCCTGTGTGAACCCCGCCTAATAAAGGTGCCATAGAGGTGCATCAGACAAAAAAATCATGGCATGTTCCTTCGGTGTTCATATGCATAGAGGTTTTCTCCGCTAGAAGTATTGCTTCTGGAGAATAATATCACCGTGCATACGGAGTACGAGGCAGCCTGAATGGCTTTGAGCTAAGGCACTGCCGTATATGCGAAATAACTGCATTTTGGTGCGTTTTTTATTTTCAATAATCACGGCAATAAACTTTAATTTGACCGCAACCTCGTGAATATACCCTTTGTCAAGAACATCACCAACTAGAGACTCTATAAATCCGTGTCTTTGGCATACTGCTCTTGGCAGCTGTTTGCAATGTGTTTCTCAAATTTAAGGTAACCACACGCGGCTGATTTGTCTGAAGCAAAATCTACACGTAACATGTGCTGATTTTGCTGCGGTTTCACCGCAGATTTCAAGCCTTCTACACTGAAATGGGTGTTATCCGCTGTGAACGCTTTAAACTCCACAGCTTGCTGTATCTGATATTTGGTCAAATGCCCCATGTTGCCGGTACTGTATTCCGCTGTGGATTTTTCGCACACAAATTCCCCAGCATTTCCGTTCCGTGTGCAGGAAGCCTTAGGGCTTGTCCACAAACCACGGAATTGCTGCAGGAAATTTCTGCAGCAATTTAGTTGAAAAACGCAGACTTTGCGCTTTGGCAAAAACGTAGCATCTCTTGCGGTTTTTACAGCAGAAAATGGTGCGTAATTTGCTGCGTTTTTCACAGTGTTTGGAGATGGAGAAAAAAACGCAGCAGTTTAGTCCACTTTCCGCAGCAGGAATTGACATGCTGCGGTCCGAAAAATACGCACCACAGGTCAAGTTCTGCTCGGAATCTTTACGCAGCGTGTGAATGAGATTTGTTAAAGCTCACCAACTATGCTGCCACTATATTCTGCTGCGTTTTTTCCGTGCGGAAAAAACGCGGCAATTTGCAGCGTGTGGACGAGCCCTTAGAGTGGATTTGATATTACAAAAGACAGAAGCTCTCAAAGAAAATTATTAAAATGGATCCTGTATTATGGATATGCTCACAGTACATGAGTTCATACGTTCTCTGTAAATGGTTTACTTCATAGTGGCAGCTCATGGAGTAATCTTCTTGTAGAGATAATGGTGTTCTAGTAAAACTTCCCTCCGTGCAGCTAGGGCAGGATGCACCTAAAATAACGCCGACTGTATTTCAGGTTTTTCTTGCTCTTTCGTAAGCCTTTTTCTTGCTCTTTGACAAGTTGAACTTTCCTTCAAAGTCCAGCCTCCTATTGAATCCAATGGCCCACATATGTTAAGACTGGCATGTAGGAAAGGAAATAGATGGAGTGATTTACACGAAATTAAAGGGAGGTCTCATAACTGCTGACAGGGTGATATAGGTGAGGGGGAGCTCATGATTTTCTGATCTTTTTTCTCGGTCATGCAATTTGCATGATTTCCACCAAAGCGCCGATCTCAAGTGCCACTGAGGCGGGACTTGATATGCAAGTGCTCCTACACTGCAAGCCCCACCCCTTTGGTCTGAGTGACATCTCCTACGACTGCTGCGCCGGTGGAAACAAATGGAGAAAAAAAAGGTATATTTAAAATGCCTTCCCCTCCCCTACATATGAGGTCAAAAACTTCCGACCGCTTCCTTTTAATCAATTTTGCACTAAGAGGCAGAAAAAAAAATATCTATGCCTATTATGAGCAGGTGTAGCTTTGCGACAAAATGTGCACCATTTTCAGGCTTTCTGCGTTATCATTTTTAAACTACGTTTCTTTGCAGAGCACGCCCACTTTCCTAGTAACTTTCTAAATTTGGCGATCAACGAGTGTACGTTGCAATTTGTGACTTTGTTTTGTTACAGTTTACGTTAAAACCTGGCGTAGACTTCATGATAAATGTGAGCAGTTTTTCTTGCTTAAAATAACCGTCGTAAAACATCTGATGGTATACACTGTCATTGCGCCCATGTGGTGTATGTTCTTGGTTACTTAAGAGCTTTATGAAATTCCTTTATGAAACAAATTTTTTGCATTGTTACATTCATGCTATTTAGGGAAAAAAAACACTGGAAAGCATTCAAGTTTTTGTTAATTACATTGGAAAATAATAATCAAGATGGAAAATTATGTTCTTAATGTTTTAAGAAGCTTCTTTCATCAGAGGTGGCGTCTGTCATCCAACACCCCCCCCCCCCACATTTAAATGTCCTTTGTCGGGCTGGTACATGTCTGTATGCCTTTTTATTTTAAGTATGGGATAGTGTAGCAGTCTACTCTATTCTATACATAAGAATCCCGCCAAAAAGTGTACCTGTGGTTTTTTTTTTTTTTAACAAGGGAGCCCATGTATTACTCATGCCACTGTATGTGATATTTCACAGGCATCAGATAAACATATACGTCGTGAGCTTTTTAATAACTGTTCATGATGTGTACGTTACGGATGCTATACACTAATTTGGGATCTTTTTAGCATATATGTTCATGACGTATGTTTAAACATATTCCATAATAGCCTACGGGTGACAGATACCACTGTTGGGAAACCGCCACAGCCTACATTTAACGTATACGTCTTTTGATTTTTTTTTCAGCATATACGCTAAATGTGATCTAGGCCGAAAATTTGATATTTAGGCTGGGTTCACACGAGCATGTTCGGTCCATAAAGGACGGAACGTATTTCGGCCGCATGTCCCAAACACTGCAGGGAGCCGGGCTTCTAGCATTATAGTTATATATGATGCTAGGAGTCCCCAGGGACTCCTAGCATCGTACATAACTATGATGCTAGGAGCCCGGCTCCCTGCAGTGTGTTCGGTCCGGGACTTGCGCCCGAAATACGTTCCGTCCTTTACAGACCGAACATGCTCGTGTGAATCCAGCCTTAGTGTTTCTTTAACCCGAATAGAGCGATATTATCCTATGCAAATCATTCTACAAAAAAGTTGACATGTCTATAGGACTACATTACTCCGACGGAAGCCAAAAGAGTGTCATTTTGGCCTCCATCGAGTTGGTTTACCTTTTTTTTTTGTAATGGCATAGTAGACTACGCAATTCCATCCAATCGTATCCCTAAAAAAAACTTATACCGCTAGGTATGCATTTGAAAAAAAATTAAATATGGGAAACTATTGGTGATGTATGGCATAACTCACAGGCGTCTGTTTCATGTATTAAGTCACCAACTTTTCATTATGTATATGTTAAACGGATACCATAATAACCTAGAAGTGATTGATGCCTCACAGTGGCATCTGTCACCCATAGACTGTTATAGTATCCGTTTAACATACTACGTCATGAAAAGCTCATGACTTATACTTTAAGCTTATGTCATAGTAGTCTATGGGTGACAGATGCCAATGTGACGCATCCGTCACAGACTCAGTTTTACATGTGCATCGGGAGCTTTTCTCCGGGTATACGCTAAATGTAGTGGAAGAAAAGTTATGTACAGAATTATTTGGACAGTGACACAATCTTCGGCTTTGCATGCCACCACATTGGATTTGAAATGAAGCAATTAAAGTGTAGGCTTTTAGGTTTAAAGAGGCTCTGTCACCACATTATAAGTGCCCTGTCTCCTACATACGGACATCGGCGCTATAATGTAGGTGACAGCAGTGCTTTTTATTTAAAAAAAACGATCTATTTTTACCACTTTATTAGCGTTTTAGATTTATGCTAATGAGTTGCTTAATGCCCAAGTGGGCGTGTTTTACTTTAGACCAAGTGGGCGTTATACAGCGGAGTGTATGACGCTGACCAATCAGTGACCAATCGGCGTCATACACTTCTCCCCATTCATTTCCTCAGCGCATAGGGATCCTGTTAGATCCTTATGTGCTGTCTTATACTAACACATTAACAATACTGAAGTGTTTAGACAGTGAATAGACATTCCACAGGATGTCTATTCACAATCTGTGCACTTCGTTACTGTGTCTGTGGTACTTACAGCAGAGCAAGCGTAATCTCGTAACCTGTCATCTACAGCGTAATCTTGCGAGATTACACTTGCTCTGCTGTAAGTACCACAGACACAGTAACGAAGTGCAGAGATTGTGAATAGACATCCCGTGGAATGTCTATTCACTGTCTAAACACTTCAGTATTGTTAATGTGTTAGTATGAGACAGCACATACTGATCTAAAAGGATCCCTATGCGCTGACTAAATGAGTGGGGAGAAGTGTATGACACTGATTGGTCAGCGTCATACACTGCTCTGTACAACGCCCACTTGGTCTAAAGTAAAGACACGCCCACTTGGGCATTAAGCAACTCATTAGGATAAATCTAAAATGTCTATTCACAATCTCTGCACTTCATTACTCTGTCTGTGGTAGTTACAGCAGAGGACGCGTAATCTCGCGAGATTACGCGGTAAATGACAGGATACAGCAAGATTACGCTTCCTCTGCTGTAACTACCATAGAAACAGTAACGAAGTGCAGAGATTGTGAATAGACATCCCGTGGAATGTCTATTCACTGTCTAAACACTTCAGTATTGTTAATGTGTTAGTATAAGACAGCACATAAGGATCTAACAGGATCCCTATGCGCTGTGTAAATGAATGGAGAGGAGTGCATGATGCTGATTGGTCACTGATTGGTCAGCGTCATACACTCCTCTGTACAACGCCCACTTGGTCTAAAGTAAAAATACGCCCACTTGGGCATTAAGAAACTCATTAGCATAAATCTAAAATCGCTAATAAAGTGGTAAAAATAGATCTTTTTTTTTTTTTTTAAATAAAAAGCACTGCTGTCACCTACATTATAGCGCCGATCTCCTTATGTAGGAGATAGGGCACTTATAATGTGGTGACAGAGCCTCTTTAATTCAAGGGGTTGAAAAAAAATATCCTCTGAAATGTTTAGAAATTTCAACCATTTTTCTACACAGCCTCCTCATTTCAGGGGCTTAAAAATAACTGGACAAATTAATATTTCCATAAATAAAATGTGTTTTTTTTTTTAATATTTTGTAGAGAATCCTGTGCAGGCAATGACTGCCTGAAGTCTGGAACCCATGGACATCACCAAACGCTGGGTTTCCTCCTTTTTGATGCTTTGCCAGGACTTTACTGCAGCTTTTTTCTGTTGTTTCTTGCTTGTGGGTCTTTCTGCCTTAGGTTCTCTTTAAGACAAAACTTTTCACCTGCCCATACAGGGCACTTTACATTTTTTTTCCTACCCTCTTCTGTTACTTAGATATCGGTGCCGTTCTGTTTGGCGCTCGATATTTAAATAACCCCCTGTCAATGGGGCGTGTAATGGCAGGGGGCATGTTACTATGGCTGTGACACTGTCCAATCAGATATTGACAGTGTTACATCAAGAGGTGTGTGTGCGTGTGCTCACTCTTCGGACAGTGTAAAAGCTGGAGAGCGGAAAATGCGCTTTCACGCTCTCCTTTTCAGCTCTTGCTCTGTCCGTAGGAGACACATGCCCCCTTGCCAGTTCGGCAGACAAAGTACAAGACTGATCTCTCGCGAGAGAGCACATGCTCGTTCTCCTCTTTCCAGCTCTTACACTGTCCGTAGTAGTGACACGACCCCTTGCCAGTTCGGCAGAAGACTGATCTTAACAGCTGAAGAGTGAGAGCGTGCACACGTTCTCGTCTCTTCAGGTCCTGCTGTCACACTGTCCGTAACTGATTGAACAGTGTCACAGCCATAACACGCCAACTTGCCATAACACGCCACATTGACGGTTCAGAGGGTTATTTAAATATCGGGCACCAAATATAACGGCACCGATATCTAAATAATGGAGGAGGGTAGAAAAAAAAATTTAAAGTGCCCCAGGGTTTGTGCAGCCCTTCCCATTACATGCTGCACTCAGCTGCACATGTATGGGGAGGTGAAAGGTTCTCTTTAAGCAAGTGAAGTGCACGCTCGATCGGGTTGAGATCTGGTGATTGACTTGGCCATTGCAGAATATTCGACTTCTCTGCCTTAAAAAAAAAAAAAAAACCTCCTGGGTTGCTTTCGCAGTATGTTTTGGGTCATTGTCCATCTGTAATGTGAAGTGACGTCCAATCAACCTGCTGCATTTGGTTGAATCTGAGCAGAAAGTAAATCCCTGAACACTTCAGAATTCATCCGGCTGCTTCGGTCTTCAGTCACATCATCAATAAACACTAGTGACCCAGTGCCTTTGGCAGCCATGCATGCCCATGCCATTACTACCTCCACCGTGTTTTACAGAGGATGTGGTGGCTTTGGATCATGAGCCGTTCCAAGCCTTCTCCATACTTTCTTCCTCCCATCATTCTGGTACAGGTTGATCTTAGTTTCATGCTGTTCCAGGACTGGGCGGCTTCTTTACATGTTGTTTGGCAAGTCTAATCTGGCCTTTCTATTTTTGAGGCTGATTAATGGTTTGCACCTTGTGGTGAACACTCTGTATTTGCTCTCATGAAGTTTTTTCTCTTTATGGTAGACTTAGATACTGATACACTTACTTCCAGGAGAGTGTTCTTCACTTCGGTAGATGTTGTGAAGGGGTTTTTCTTCACCAAGGAAAGGATTCTGTGATCATCAACCACTGTTGTCTTCAGTAGACGTCCAGACCTTTTGGAGTTCACGAAATCACCAGTGCGCTTTTTTGTTTTGTTTTGTTTTTCTTTCAAGAAAGAATGTACAAAACTGTTGATTTGGCCACTCTTTGTGCTATCTCTGATGGATTTCTTCATTTTTTTCAGCCTAACGATGGTCTGTTTCACTCGCATTGAGAGTTCCTTTGACCTCATGTTGTGGGTTCACAGCAACAGCTTCCAAATGCAAATGCCACACCTGCAATCAAATCCAGACCTTTTACCTCCTTAATTGATGATGGATTAATGAGGGAATCGCCCATGCTGCCCATTAAATAGCTCTTGAGCTAATTGTCCAATTACTTTTTTGCCTTGAAAAAGAAGCAGCTACATATTAAAGAGCTGTAATTTCTAAACCCTTCCTCAAATTAGGATGTGAATAGCCTCAAATTAAAGCTGGGAGTTTGCACTTTAGACCCATGTTGATTATATAACTGTATATTCAGTATGTTTTGGTAAACAGCTAAAATGCCAAAACTTGTGTCATTGTCCAAATTATGCTGGACCAAACTGTAAATGGTGCCTAAATTCAGATTTTGTGTCACATATGTGACGTAGTAGCAGTTTGGAGCCCTTGTATGAAAAAAGTATTAGTCGCGCTCTCCTGATTTTCATTCCCCATGCACACGACCGTAGATTTAATATGTAATTATGGACCTATGTTACGGACCCATTCATTTCTATGGCGGAGGGACACCTTCCCATGTATTTACGGGAAGGTGTCTGGGCTGTAGACCGGATCAAATAAGACGTCCATATTTTTTATTTATTTTTTTTACGTACCGTTCCCTATATTTTATAATGGGAGCACGGCCCGCAGATGTGGATGACTGTCCACAGTCGGCTGTGTCCGTAATCGTGAACCGTGATTACAGGCACGGTCGTGTGCATGGGGCCTTTGATGGGACAAATCGTTACGTGTAAATGTCCCTCTACACTGAATACCTGATGGATTTTTCTACTAGAACGATCCCTTTTGCTAGTTTCGGGCGACGATGACTCCTCTCTGCTGGGAAAGGTGTGTCCTTGTTGTAAATGTTGCTACGAGCAACATTTATCAATCGTGCCGCCGATAATGCTCATTTTTATGACAAACTTCTACATGGTGCTTAGTGGTGGCGCATAGTTTTGTATAGTCTGAGAAAGGTACATGTAATTTATTGCAGATGCGATCTCCCGTGATGTGTTAAAGATCATTTAGTGTTAAATATTATTTGTGTATGTTACGTCCTTTTCTAAAATGTGTGCGTATGTATGTATATATAATATATGTGTGTGTGTATGTGTATATATATAATCTCTTATTAATCTGTATTTTTTTATTTTATTGCTATTCTTGGAGGAATTTCAGAGCATTGCTAAAAGTTACCCAAATTTGTACCATTTTTAATAGGGTCTCATTTATCCAAATTGTCTGTAAAGTAGAGCTAGACTTATTGCTCATAGCAGCCACTCACAATGCAGCTGTCATTTTTCCAACGCAGTGTAAGGAATAAAAGCTGTGCTCTGATTGGTTGCTATGGGCAACAAGTCCAGTCATCCGCAAGACAAATAAATAAATGTGGTGTATTTTGGTTTGCCGCGGTAATGAACAGACATCCGTTTTTTTGTTTTGTTTTTTTTTATTGGCATATTTGGCTTATAACTTTTCTATTTACAAGTACTGGGTGTTTTTTTTAACGAAGTAAAGAAGTTCCTGCAGCATTTCCGGTGTACGTTTCACTGTCATATGGGGAATTTAGATATGATATCGAGAGGGCTGGTATGCCAGCTTTCTTAACGGTTATCTCATTTTGTGGTTGTCTTTTCCTTCCTAATTAATTATTTTATTGTTTTACAGTGTACATTTTTACATGGTGTAGACAGGACATAATGGTCTGGTAGTCGCTCTTAAATGAAGCATTTATTGCTAAACTTTCCCAAAATTCTTTTGATTGTGGTCTCTGAAAGTCAAGTGTCGTATGTCTTCTCTAATAGAAATCCTATAGTAATCTGAGAATTACTTATTGATTAGAACAGTCATCCTTGGCTGGGGTGAAAGTCTCTGAGGTTGAAATTTGGCTGCTCCACACCTGACTCTATGAAACTCTCTGTCTAGCAGAAACCGATAGGCACAAGGAAAAGTTCAGGGTTTGGTATTTCACATTAATAAGTAGGCACTATTTTTGGCTAGATCTGCACGTCATTCAATACTCTGGAGATGGGAAGGAAGGAAAGGTATAAGCGGATCACAGCATGTGACGTGGCAATGTTTACATATGCAGGCCACACCCTAATTCCGCCGCCCCCAGGCCACACCTCCAAAGTCAGGCCTCACCATCACCTAGGTGCCCAAGTCTAGACTGAAACCCCCCAAATTGTGCCAAATAGTAGTCTCATTGCAGTCAGTCCACATACTAGAACATCATAGGATCTGCCATCCCGCAGATAATACTCACTGTTATTACCCATGCTGTCTTTTGTGTCCCAGATGCTAATACAATAAGAACCGCAAAAGAGAATTGCCCATACAATTATGCCAGCCGCATAGTACTGACCGTGAAATGTTACCAGTCACAAAACCTAGTAGTACCAATTTTATGAGATTGCCCAGAGTAGTGCTAGTGGGGATCAGTGTATGCAGCATATAGGTTTACAATTATATCCGCCAGTCTCTCGGATCAATGATGTCAGGGTGAAGAATTCCCCAATCCACTACGTAGATGCAATCCATTAATTTTCTATATAGCAGTCACCAGTCTGAACACAGCCCATAAAAATACTCCTATTTAATAAAAACAAACACAGAATAATTCTCACCATGTGTTCAGATCCGAACGAACACAAGATCTTTGTGTATTTCTTCTAGAAAATGTAAAGGCGGCAAAGGAAAATGAAATGCTACGAATTTGTATGACATATTGTATTGTGGGAGTCTAAAACTGTCAGCCGTCTGTGGTCTTGTCCACACTTTAATCTTTTGGCCGGTCTATAATTGTGGCTTTTCTCAGGACTAAAATGAATTGCTCCTTAACTTTCCATGTCTCGGCAGATCTTTTGCAGGAGGTGAGTCCTTCTTGCTTATTCCATGAAGCTTTGTTGCCTCTTATATCTGTCTTCATGTATTGTTTTACTATGCAAGATGGATTAATTTAAGTGGTTGACATTATTTGCTGTAAGTTTGGACCATGGACGAATGATCAGTGTGCAAAGTTTGGAACTATTAATCGCGGGTAAAAACACAAGCGCGATCAGCAAGTATACAGCGATCTGGTAAGAATCCCTGTCCTGAGATATTGCATAATCTTATGGCGAGGAATTAGCCATCTACGTCCTAAGATTCAGACCTTTCAGTTCAGACACTGTCATATTGATGGTACTACAGGAGAAGGCCCGCCATAGAAAGTATACCATTGGCAATGACAATTGGCAGCGCACTCAACACCTTGAACAACTGTTTGTAAATTCCGTCCGCATCCATTTTTCTTTTTGGTGATATCACTGATTCTAAGTGATAATAGGGGTTAAAAAGATGTGAACTGCAAAGTCATTGACATGACAAGCCTCTATTGGAGGCTGTGCTAAGAGCCTTATATTCGAAGCCAGTGCGGTCTCTAGCAGCGGTTTCAGAATACCGATTACCTCTATGTCCCATAGGGGAAGCAGAAGTTATGGCAACACTTTCTACTTCCATTTGATGAAAAGTGAATCGGAGAAGGGGGACTGACTTGTATGAACCAGGGAGAGCTGACAGAGGGAAGGAGGAAGAGAAGGCTTGGAGACCAATATTTGCCCTGGGCCCGCGACAGATTCTGGTGCAAAATTCCGCCTCCCATTCATTTTGGTAGGAGTTGGACGCTTCTTTTTCCTGCTAGATGTTTTTCTTTAGCTTACAGGAAAAAGAAGCGTTCTGCCCGATCTTCAGACGGGTTCCGCCCCGAACCTCCAATTAAAGTCAATGTGGCGAGGAATCTTCTTGCCAACGGCAGGAACAATTCTGCGGCGGGACCCGCTAAGCAAAATCCGCCATTTGAACTGGACGGCAGGAAGTAGCTTCTTGTGTCAGAAACTAAAGACAAGAGATATATTGAGCCCAAATGGATGAGCGTGCAAGAGAGAGACTGCAGACATTCTTCATGACCACATTTCCATTTTCGGCTGGCAGATCCCCTCAATAATACAGTGCGGTGTCATTCAAATTGCAGGGTTAGAGCCACCTTATTGTTAACCTGTACTGTATGAATAGTCTAATGCATTGGAATCGCATGGGATGTCCTTACATTATATATCACCCAAGGGTAATGTGTTCATCATTCTGCATGTCTTATTAGGAAGATATTAACCCCTTCCCTCTTTAGCCACTTTTGACCTTCCTGACAGAGCCTCATTTTTCAAATCTGACATGTTTCACTTTATGTGGTAATAACGTTGAAATGCTTTCACCTATCCGGGCGATTCTGAGATTGTTTTCTCGTGACACATTGGACTTTAAGATAGTGGTAAAATTTGGTCGATACATTCAGTATTTAATTGTGAAAAACACGAAAATATAGTGAAAAATTGCAAAAATTAGCATTTTTCTCAATTTAAATGTATCTGCTTGTAAGACAGGCAGTAATACCACACAAAATTGTTGCTAATTAACATCCCCCATATGTCGACTTTAGATTGGCATCGTTTTTTGAACATCCTTTTATTTTTCTATGACCTCACAAGGCTTAGAACTTTAGCAGCAATTTCTCAAATTTTCAAGAAAATTTCAAAAGGCTATTTTTACAGGGGCCAGTTCAGTTGTGAAGTGGTTTTGAGGGCCTTATATATTAGAAACCCCCCAAAAGTCACCCCATTTTAAAAACTTCACCCCTCAAAGTATTCAAAACAGCATTTAGAAAATGTCTTAACCCTTTACACATTTCACAGGAATTAAAGCAAAGTAGAGGTGAAATTTACAAATTTCATATTTTTTTGCAGAAATAAATTTTTAATACAATTTTTTTTATAACACAGAAGGTTTTACCAGAGAAATGCAACTCAATATTTGTTGCCCAGTTTCTGCAGTTTTAGGAAATATCCCACATGTGGCCGTAGCGTGCTACTGGACTGACGCACCGGCCTCAGAAGCAAAGGAGCACCTAGTGGATTTTGGGGCCTTATTTTTGTTAGAATATATTTTAGGCACCATGTCAGGTTTGAAGGGCTCTTGCGGTGCCAAAACAGTGAAAATCCCCCAAAAGTGACCCCATCTGGGAAACTAGACACCTCAAGGAAATTATCTAGTGGTGTAGTGAGCATTTTGACCGCACAGGTTTTTTACAGAAATTATTGGAAGTAGGCCGTGAAAATTAAAATCAACATTTCTTCAAAGAAAATGTAGGTTTAGCGATTTTTTTTTCTCATTTCCACAAGGACTAAAGGAGAAAAAGCATCGCAAAATTTGTAAAGCAATTTCTCCCGAGTAAAACACTACCCCACATGTGGTAATGGATATTTGGACACACGGCAGGGCTTAGAAGGGAAAGAGCGCCGTTTGGCTTTTGGAGCTCAAATTTAGCAGGAATGGTTTGAGAGGCGATGTCACATTTACAAAGCCCCTGAGGGGACAAAACAGTGGAAACCCCCACAAGTGACCCCATTTCGGAAACTACACCCATTGAGGAAATGATCTAGGGGTATAGTGAGCGTTTTGACCCCACAGGTTTTTTGCATAAATTATTGGAAGTAGGCTGTGAAAATGATAATCTAAATTTTTTCAAAGAAAATGTAGGTTTAGCTAATTTTTTCTCATTTCCAGAAGGACTGAAGGAGAAAAAGCACCACAAAATTTGTAAAGCAATTTCTCCCGAGTAAAACAATACCCCACATGTGGTAATAAACGGCTGTTTGGACACACGGCAGGGCTTAGAAGGGAAACAGCACTATTTGGCTTTTTGAGATCACATTTAGCAGGAATGGTTTGCGGAGGCCATGTCACATTTGCAAAGCCCCTGAGGGGACAAAACAATGAAAACGCCCAAAAAGGGACTCCATTTAGGAAACTACACCTCTTGAGGAATTCATCTAGGGGTGTAGTAAGCATTTTGACCCCACAGACGTTTCATAGAATTTATTAGAATTAGGCAGTGAAAATAAAAACAGTCCTTTTTCTTCAATAAGACGTAGCTTTAGCGCAATTTTTTTCATTTTCTCAACAAATAAAGGAAAAAAAGAACCCAAAATTTGTAAAGCAATTTCTCCCGAATACCGCAATACCCCATATGTGGTCATAAACTGCTGTTTGGGCAAACGGCAGGGCTCAGAAGGAAAGGACCGCCATTTGGAGTGCAGATGTTGCTGGATTGGTTTCTGGGCGCCTGTGGGCCCAAAACAGTGGAAACCCCCCAGAAGTGACCCCATTTTGGAAACGATACCCCTCAATGCATTTACCAAGGGGTGTAGTAAGCATTTTAACCCTGCAGGTGTTTTGTAGAAATTAGTGTTCACTCGATGTTGCAGAGTGAAAATGGGATTTTCTTCCATAGATATGCCAATATGTGGTGCCCGGCTTGTGCCACCATAACAAGACAGCCCTCTAATTATTATGCGGTGTTTCCCGGTTTTAGAAACACCCTACATGTTGCCCTAATCTTTTGCCTGGACATATGACAGGGCTCAGGAGTGAAGAGTACCATGCGGAGTGGAGGCCTAATTTGGCGATTTACAAAGTATTGGTTCACAACTGCAGAGGCTCAGATGTGAAATAATAAAAAGAAACCCCTTAGAAGTGACCCCATTATGGAAACTGCACCCCTCAAGGCATTTATTAAGAGGTGTAGTGAGGATTTTCACCCCACAGGTCTTTTCCATAAATGAATGCACTGCGGATGGTGCAAATTAAAAATTTATATTTTTCCCTAGATATGCCATTCAGTGGCAAATATGTCATGCCAAGCTTATGCCACTGGAGACACACACCCCAAAAATTGTTAAAAGGGTTCTCCCGGGTATGACTATGCCATATATGTTGAAGGAAACTGCTGTTTGGGCACGCTGTAGGGTTCAGAGCCGAGGAAGCACCATTTGGCTTTTGGAGAGCGGATTTTGCTTGGTACTAAATTTGTTTGAGTATTGCTGGTGTTTTATAATGTGGGGGTACATGTAAGCGGGGCGGAGTATATAAGGGGCATAGTCAGGTGGTATGAAAAAAAATTAATAATCCATAGATGTGTGTTACGCTGTGAAGCAATCCTTTCTGCACAGGCCGGTGTCGCACTGATAAATGGTGTAATTTCTTATCCCCCTTTTGGTCCACACTCCGCACCTTTGTAGTTTGAGGAATTTTGCTGGGAAGTGTTGTCCTGGTATAATACGGGCACCGTCGCTTCCAGCGGATATGTTTGGGCCCTCCCTTTCCTGGTTCCCTAATTTTAGGTCCTTGATAAATCGCCTCTTCAAACTGAAGAAATGTTCCCCCATATTTTTTTATTTCCTGACTTATTGGAGCCATAACTAATTTTATTTTTCATAGACGTAGCGGTATGAGGGCTGGTTTGTTGCGGGATGAGCTGTAGTTATTATTGGTACCATTTTGGGGTACATGTGACTTTTTGATCACCTTTTATCCTATTTTTTGGGATGCCAGGTAAACAAAAAAATGCAATTCTGGCACAGCTTTTTTCGGTTTTTTTATACAGCGTTCACCATGCGTTATAAACTATATGTTAACTTTATTCTGTGGGTCAGTACGATTCTGGCGATACCTAATTTATAGCATTTTTTTATGTTTTACAACTTTTTTCACAATAAAATTACTTTTGTAAAAAGAATGTATTTTTTTTCTGTCGCAAAGTTGTGAGAACCATAACGTTTTAATTTTTTGGTCGACGGAGTTGTATGAGGGCTTGTTTTTTGCGGGACGAGCTATAGTTTTTATAGGTACCATTTTTGGATACGTGCGACTTTTTGATCACTTTTTATTCTAATATTTGTAGGGCAAAGTGACTAAAAAACAGAAACTCTGGTAACGTTTTTTACGTTTTTTTTTACGCTGTTCACCGCGTGCAATAAATAATACAATATTTTGATACCTCCGGTCGTTACGGTCGTGGCGATACCAAATACATATGGTTTATTATTATTTTTCAATAATAAAGGACTTGATAAGAGTAAAAGGGGGATTGTGTTTTATTTGATTACTTGAAACTTTTATTGTTTTCAAACTTTTATTTTTTGCACTTTTTTTTACACTTTTTTTACACTTTTCTTCAAGTCCCACTAGGGGACTTGAAGGTCCAACGGTCAGATTTTTTTTTTTCTAATACATTGCACTACCTATGTAGTGCAATGTATTAGATCTGTCAGTCATTCACTGACAGCAAGCCGATTAGGCTTCGCCTCCCGGCGGGGCCTAATAGGCTTCCGTAATGGCAGAGCAGGAGACCATTGTGTCTCCTGTTGCCATAACAGCAGTCGCCAGTCCCGATTGCCTGTCAGGGCTGGCGATCTGCTAGTAACCGCTACGATGCAGCAATCGCTTTCGATTGCTGCATCGAAGGGGTTAATGGCAGGGATCGGAGCTAGCTCCGGTTCCTGCCGTTACAGGTGGATGTCAGCTGTACAGTACAGCTGACATCCACCGCTGATGACGCCGGATCAGCTCCTGACCCGGCGCCATCTTGCCGGCAGCTACGGAAGCCGATCAGGCTCCGCCGCCGGGCGGATCTTGACCGGCTTCGGTGCTAGGCAGACCGGGAGGCCAGTATTAGGCCTCCGGTTGCCATTGCAGCCACCGGAACCCCGGCAATTTCATTGCTGGGGCTCCGATGAGCTGCAAACACCTTAAGTGCAGCGATCGCGTTTGAGCGCTGCACTTAAGGGGTTAATGGCGGGGATCGAAGCTAATTTCGGTCCCCGCCGTTACAGTCGGATGTCAGCTGTAAGATACAGCTGAGATCCGGTGATGATGGCACCGGCTCAGTTTCTGAGCCGGTGCCAAACATTTGACGTACATGTACGGCATTTTGCGGGAAGTCAATGCTTTCCATGACGTACATGTACGTCAAATGTCGGGAAGGGGTTAAAGGCTTTTTCCCCCTTTCCATGGGACCACAGTGCTCCTAATGATAGAAGGTAGTCTGATCAAGCCCCAGTAAGGATGTCACAGTTAGGGCTCCTGCACGTGGCACACTGGTTTCGTCGTACTTCGTGTGTATGGAGATGTTTTTCCCCTCATACCTTTTGTACATACAGAGTCTAATGGAACGTGCTATGATTTTTTTTTTTCTGTTTCGTTTGTATGGAATTCGACAGATAAAATATTTCCAAGTGAAATCTGAGGCACATGGTGTTACTGTAGAGGCCGTATTACGGCTCTATACAAAAAGGTGCTGTAATATGGCCGTATGCATGAGCCCTTCGGCCTAATTCACACGAATGTGTCTGTTTTGCGCACGTAAAGAATGGAGCGTTGTTCCTGCGTGGCAGTTCCGTGTGACATCAGTGTATGGTGCGTGTCTGCGTTTTTTACGCACGTATGTCACGCGTATCACGTCCGCAAAATAAATTGAAGGTGTTTTTCTATTTTTCATAATTTCTTTAGCAATTGTTGCGTGAATCACGCACAGCACACGAATGTGCGTCCGTGTGACGTCCGTGATTTTCAAGCACCCATTGACTTCAATGGGTGCGTGATGCGCGAAAAACGCACAAGTATAGGACATGCAGTGAGTTTCACGCAGCGGACACACGCTGCGTGAAAAACACGGATTGTATGAATGGCCCCATTGACTTGCATAGGTCCGTGTGACATGCGTGGGTTTTCACGCGCGTATCACGGACGTGAAATACGATCGTGTAAATAAGGCCTAAAGCTGAGATGACGCTACTGCTCAAATGAACAGTTTGATAAATGAGGCCTATTGTGGATTAAGACTGAATAACTCGCCTTGCTGCCATTTTTTAGTGAACAGGATTGTGCATCTTTTATGCCATCCACCTCCCATTAATTACTATGCCAATATAAGGCCTCATGCACACGTCCGTATTCTGGTCAGTATTTTGCTTCAGTATTTGGAAGCCAAAAACGGTAGTGGAACATGAACAGAAAAAAAACCATAATGGAAAAATTTGCACCTCCTCCGTGTTTTGGACCCACTCCTGGTTTTGGCTTACAAAATACTGACCAGAATACTGATGTGTGCATGAGGAGAAAGGAACAAAGGACCTACTTCAGAACGACAAGCAGTAATAGAGGCCATATTGTTTGTTACGCTGCTTTCCCAGGAAAATATACTTTTATAAAATGTTTTTTAAAATCTCTCAACTTTATATATTTCTGTATGCCAAAATTCAGAAACTGGAGTAATTTTGCCCACATGCGTGTCCATTGTTGGTTTTATGTAGCAGCCACCCCAGATCACAATAAAAATTAAAGGGGTTGTCAAGTTTAGAAAACCCATGTTCATACACCCTATTAGGAAGTTTTGAGTTAATAGAGGGGGGGTCCTCTCTTGAACAGAGTGGAGGGTGGTTACATAGAGCGTCTCTTTGAAAGACCTGTCTTGTCCTACACTACATTGCACGGACAAACCATTGATATAAATGGTCACTGTGTAATGCTTAATTTTCCCCGTGGTGGCGCTGCAGGGAAATTGAACACTTACTGCCAAGTTTCCCTATAGATTACAACTGATCGCTGGAGGTCCTAGCAGGGGGACGCTTTGTAATCATTTTATTGCCAAGGGAACCTTCTAACAAGTAGGAATTGTCCAAATTGGAGAACCCCTTTAATGTAAAAATTAATGCTATGCCAAAATAACAATAGCACTGTGTGAACGGTCATCCCTTACACTGGTGTTTGGTTAGTAAAGCAGCGGGAAATTACTAAACGGCGGATGTGTGTAAGCGCTGGTTTCTGTATGACTTGAGAGGCCACGGTCTTATAAACCACAACAGGTCCCTTTTAGAGAAGCTGCTGCAATAGTTTCCTTTGCTCATACAGGAAATGCATAGACGGGTGTGTCCGGAAGATAGGTGTCAGGACCGCGCACAACCAGACAGTCTTGCTATGTGTGTTGCCATGGATACCAGTAAACAGCATTCCTGTTCTGATGAAGGATACAGCCGGCGACCTTGTAGTGATGAGTCAGGGGAGAACAGTCACTGTAGACTTTATACCATTGGAGGAGTTATGTCTATTTATTGTATACAAACAAAAGTTCATTGAGAAGAGCAGCCAGCCATAGACATACGGTGTTTTTACATAGGTAGTGCCTAACAAATCTTTCATTGCATTAGAGAAAAAAAAATGCTTTACGTTTGTATTATAACAAAGGAGTGGAAAGTGCATTAAAGGGGACCTGTGATCAGCTTTTTGCCCATCGAACTGCTGGCATGGCGCTGGTGGACTTTTAAGCCGTTAGTGACCGCCCCATAGTATTTTTACGGCGGCCAATAACGGGCTTTATTCCAATGCAATAGCCTTTTTACTGCGCTGCATCGGAATAAGTAAACCAAGCAGGGAGCCGTTAAAGCTCCCTGTTCTCAGCTACCAGATGTAGCTGGGGGCGTCCCTGCTCGACCGGATGAGATCGATATTCGTATCGATCTCACCCGTTTAACCCATCAGATGTGGCGCTCAATAGGGAGCGCCGCATCTGTGTTTTGGAGAGAGGGAAGGAGCTCCCTCTCATCCCACGCCTCTGGCATGACCTAGCAGATGCCTGTCCATTTTACACGGACAGGCATAATACACTGCAATACAGAAGTATTGCAGTGTATTATAAATGTGATAGGATAATCGCATAGTGAAGTCCCCTAGTGGGACTAGTAAAAAAGTGAAAAAAAAAAAGGAAACCCACTTTTTCCCTTTACAAACTGCTTTATTAAAAAACAAAATAAAGTAAAAAAGTTACACATATTTGATATTGCAGTGTCCGTAACGACCCCAACTATAAACTTATTACATCATTTAGCCCGCACGGTGAACGTCGTAAAAAAAAAACATGCAAAAATTGCTGTTTTCTTTGAATCCAGCCTTTAAAAAAAATGTGATAAAAAGTGATCAAAAAGTCGCATCTACTCCAAAATGGTACCGATAAAAACTAGAAGTCGTCCCGCAAACTGCATTGGCGAAAAAATGAAAAAAGTTATGGCTCTTCAAATATGGAGACGCAAAAACAAATAAGTTTGAAAAAAAGGGTTTTCACTGTGTAAAAGTAGTAAAACATACAAAAACTATATAAATTTGGTATTGCTCCAATCGCAACAACCCGCTGAATAAAGTTATGGTGCTATTTATACCACATGGTAAACGGCGTAAATTTAGGACGCAAAAAAGTGTGGCGACATTGTAGGTTTTTTTTCTAGTCTCCCTCGGAAAAAAGTTAATAAAAGTTAATAAATTCTATGTACCCCAAAATGGTGCTAATAAAAATTACAACTTGTCCCGCAGAAAATAAGACCTTATACAGCTATGTCAACGCAAAAGTAAAAAGGTTATAGCTCTTTGAATTAGACGATGGAAAAACATAAAAAATGGCTTGTTCATTAAGGTCTAAAATAGGCTGGTCATTAAGCGGTTAACACTATTCCAACCATTACCGGTTTAAAATCATAAAATGCCACTTTTTTGCAGAGTAATATGTTTTAATCTCGGAGCACGCTGTATAGAAATAGCAAACCTGGAGCGGCGGAGCATGTTACGCTGACATCCCCCATTCATGTTCATGCACAGGGTTGCAGAGCCGCTAGTTCTGACGTCAATAAGCAAGGGAGTTGAGGATGAGAAATAGGCAGAATTACAGCGCGGACTCTGTGACTCTACAACACTGCGGCACTGCCCGATGACTCCAGTTATACTATTTGCATACACCGTTATCGATCGTAGTATTTAAAAAAGGGCAACCTAATGATTTTAACATGGGTCTGGTTTATGGTTTAAAAGTCCTACTGCGCCATGCCAGCAAAAAAGCTGATAACGGGTTCCCTTTAAATATGGGTGACCTGGCAGTAAGCCATAAAGATTAACATTGAAACCAAGTATAAAACAATTACCAGAGGGGGAAATCCGGAATGGGCGAGGAAAAAAAAAAAAAGTAGAGGAAATATATACACACACAAAGATACTTAGCTGCTTATTAGGGTGGTTTCACACACGTTTTTTTTGGGAAAACACTGACGTATTTTGTGCAGTTTTTTTGAGCTACTGCCAGAAGTGGAATCGAAAAAAAAATTTAATATAAAGAAAGGACTTGTCTTTACTGCTGGATCCACTTCTGGCTTTGGATAAAAAAGTTGCATCAAAAAACTGCAGTAGTAAAAGTCTAAACTTACCACCCCGGTGTTGTCATAGCGACAGCTCCTTATTCCCCCACGACTGTTCTCCGTGCCGTCCAGCCTACTGGGATGATGATTAATTCCATGTGACTTCTGCAGTGGTCACATGGACTGCAGCATCATCACAGGAGCTGCACGGAGACCAGAGGGATTGTGTAGCTATGGCAACACCAATGAAGGTAACCATTCACTAGTTTTTTTTGGGGTTTTTTCCGCAGCCACGAATCCAGACTAAAATCTGCACCACAATTTGGTGTAGTCTTCTGGATTTTAAGTTGGATATACAGTAGGGCTGGGCAATTAATCGAAGTTCAGCGCAATTAACAGATGTCATCTTGCGAACTTCGGTTTTATCAACTATTTTTTCCCGGTTTAAACAGCATCTTCAGGACGCAGATACAGTTGAATCCAATGGTAGAGCAGGGGACCTGCTCTACCATTATTTATGTATTGCTGGACGTGAGGCAGTGACATCATCGCACCTGTATACGCCATGCTGCAAAGACCAGAGGAGCAGGAGCAGAGGGATCTCCTCCACTTGTCGTTGGAACAGGGGTTAGGGGAGTATGTATATTTATTATTTTTATTAGGCACTGTTGGGGGCAGTTGTGGGGGCATTATACAGCATGGGGGCAGTTGTGGGGGACTTTAATACTGTGAAGTGCAGCTATGGGGGCAGTTATTGGGGCATTCTACTGTGTGAGGGCAGCTATAGGGAAATTCTACTGCGTGGAAGTCTGTTATGGGGACATTATACTATGTTCAGGCAGCTATGGAGGGCATTATACTGTGGGGGGCCGTTATGGGGGCATTATACAGTGTGGATGACCGTTATAGGGGCATTATACTGTGGAGGGGTGCAGCAATGTGCGCATTATACTGTGGGGGGGGGTGCAGCCATGGGCGCATTATACTGTGTGGAGGCAGTTATAGGGGCATCATAATTTGTGAGGACCACTATGGAGGCAATATACTGTGTGAGAGCAGTGTCGGGGTATATTCTATACAGTAGTATACAGCAGGCTCAGGGGATAAATATTATTTCAATGGCGTAGCATGCAAATAGGGCGTGGCCTAAATAATTGTACCATAATCGTAATCGAGGTTACGTGTTCAATTAAGCGTGATTTTGATTTAGGTCCTAATTGCCCGGCTCTAATGTACAGTGTACTTTTATGCAGAGTATCCGGCCTTTTGTGAACACACCACAAGAATGAAATTTGTGACTGGAATGGTCTTATATAGCAAAGGATGGAATCCATTTTTGTATTGATTTAGAATCCGTCATTGTTACACTTCAGTTCAGTCGTCTGAATTGATTCTTTCTTAAACTGGACCTCATAGTGGCCTGAGGGGGGGGGGGTAACTTAAATGGGTCACCCGGGGTTAGAAAAACATTACTACTTTCTTCCAAAAACAGCACCCCACCTGTCCATAAGTTGTCTGGTATTTCAGATCAGATTAATTGACGTGGATGGGGCTCCGCTATAATATCGGCCACCATTTGAAGACAGGTTTGATGCTGTTTTTGGAGGAAAGCAGCCATGTTTTTCTAACCCTGGACAACCTGTGTAATGCTAGGGTACCATGGCAAGTTTTGGTCGTTTGATATCATATGTATTTTTCGCTTTGAGGGAAAAGAATGTCGGAGGCAAAACATTGAGATCCTGGTAACCTGCGACGTTCTCAACACCAATTGTTGTCCTGGCCAAAAGCATTCTGCGTTTCCTTTTTTATTTATTTATTTATTTTTTTATTTTTTTAAAGTTTCTTGAGCTAGGAAGCAGACGTATAGGAACTGGGATCTGTTACCAGACAATTGGTGTATGCATGTGAAACGAACTTTTCAATAATGTATGGTTCCTACGAGTATGTTACTTAATCCTCCATAATTACAGGCCATCCACCTGTCATCTGTATAGAGCAGATGTGTTGGAATTCGTGCCCTGGCGAACTGTTGTCTCCTTCGTTGTCATCAGTTCTTACTTGACTTTTGTCTTAGAGGTAGATGACACAGCTGTAATACGGCTGCAACACTTGGACCCTTTAGAGGTGCTACTTTACCGGACTTAACCAAACATCGATTACTATAGTGATTTTAGTAGAACCTCAGGGGGTGTTTGCGGTCCGGATGTTGTGTTTTTAATATGGATGCTAAAATTTTATGGTTTTATGGCCTTACAAAGCATGAAATAGGGTTTGGTGTATAATATATTTAGTGGCTTGACAAGTAGAAGGAGCCATGTAGCCAATGCTTGGTGTCTATAGAGGTTCTTCTTTCCCGGCTTGGTCTAACTTTCTTCCAAAGTCTTCCGTAATGTAGGTCCATGGTGAGCTTTGGCCCCATTCACTCTGCACTGTACAAATCTCTCTGGACTCTATGTATGGCATGAAGTTTTCCCAGAGCTGGTGCCTAGAACAGTGTGACACGTTAGTGATCTGACCGCATTCCTCCTAGGAGTCATTGCCTTGGGATTGGTTGGGTTGTGCAAGGTACATACATTCCTGAGGACGGAGGCCTGATCTTAAGAGTTGTACTGATACGATGCAGGAAACCAATACAATATCTAAACTAGCTAATGCTGAATATTTACTTCCCAGAGAAACCCCCTGCACAGAGCGTTGATCATCTGTGATCCGGCGTCTGCTTGCTATGCATGTCTGGTGGCCTTCTTTTCTTCTACGTTCGCCCCTTTCCAACATCTTGGATAATTGACCCAATTAGTCAGGCATAAAATGTAATTAGTATACAAAGATGAAATTGTTTCTGCTCCTTTTTGTGGCATAAGTACTGCCTGTGCGTGTTTATACATCTCCTCCGTCCTGAGGCCTGGCTTAAAACCGTATTTAGCTTTTAACAAAACTTTTTTAATCTATGTAAAAAATTTGTTGTAAAAAATTGCCTAAAGTTCTGCTTCACTATCAGACATGTGACTCTCTTACACGGGCCAATGATCGGGCGAACGAGTGTTTGTATGAAAGCTAGTTCCCAATTATTGCCCTGTCTAAACAGGGCAGTGATCAGCCGACAAAGGAGCAAATGCTTGTTCATCGGCTAATAGCTTCTCTTATGCGGCCAGAAAAATGGTCGCTTGTCGGCAGCAGGTCTCTCCTTGTAAACAGGAGATGTATGGGGACGAATTATCATATTCACTATAGTTCGTCTCCATTCTTGCGATCATTGCTCTGTTTGAATAAACCGCTGTCAGACACAACGGAAGTAGTTTATCTCCCGGGGAATAAAGGATTGAACATGTTGAAATCCACAAAGATTGATGTCGGGGAAAGTCATACACTTTAAGATCGTCGGCCAATGCGGCCAGAATCCGGGGATTCGGCAGAGTTTCATGTAATGTGTGTGTGTGCAGTAACTTAGGGCTCATGCACACGACCGTAGCAGTGTGCACGGCCATGATTTTCGGGTCGGCCGGCTGCGGACTGTCAGCCGCGAGCCACCCGCAAATCGCAGGCCATGCACATGGCCGCTGCCATTATTTGCTATGAGCCTGGACCGCAGAACACGGCCGTAATAAGACAGGTCCGTCGTTTCTGCGGTGCGGGCTCCCGGGCCATGCACGGACCGTAAAAACTACGGTCGTGTGCATGGCCCCATAGAAATGAATGGGGCCGCAATTCTCCCGTGGATTTTCGGGGGAATTGCGGCCGCAAAAACACGTTCGTGTGCATGGGGCCTTATCTGAGCTCCCGCAATACACGGCTCTCTAGTAAGGGCTTATTCACACAAATGTTGAATATCTCCGCGCGACGGTCGGTAAAACAACGCCGTCACACGGATGCATGTATTTCAATGGGGCCATTCACATGGCTGTTATTTCAACGGACAGTGTGAAGGGTCTGTTGAAAAATAGAACACGGATTCCTCGGTAGACTCAACTCTATGGAAATCCGAGAAAACAGGACCCGCACAGGTGCATCTTGGGCGTGAAAAACGTTTGGTGTGAATAAGCCCTAACAGTAATGCAGAAAAATTTTGATTTTAGCTTTGTTTGAACAGATAATAAAGCATAAAATACCTTGTAATTAAAAAGTGCTAGAACAAAGTATGTAAAAAGTTACTCGGCTTTGCATGCTGGTCTAAACTGTTCAATATTGTAAAAGGGCAAGATGGAGTCTTCCTTTCTTTTAAGGTCTACCTCCAGTTACAGCAGATGATGGACTGGAGTGCTGTCGGATCTGGTTGCTGAGGATTATTAGGAGCTTTTCAGGGGGGCTTCTGGCATCGTACGGTTGCCTTGGCAGATTTGCCAGCTATCCGTGCCGCCCCCCCCCCCCCATCTTTTTTGACATCGCTGCATAACTGGGTGTCTGCTATAAAGTAAAGCTCCATGGTTTTTGCAACTTTTACTTATTCCTTAAGTATGTATTACCTGGAGCGTTATTTTGGTGTACGTTTTATCCCTGGCTGGCATCTTTTGATGGGATATGGGTCTTACAACTTGTTGACTCAATGATGTCTCTCTGCGCTCTATCTAGGCGGGGGTGGTCATGATTAAACAGCGGTTAAGAAATCTACTAATGCATTCATGTTCCTGCTAAATCCAAGGAGCTGCTCGGTGTAAATAGTAGCTTTAGACTATCTTCCGGATGATGAATTTTTAGTATACTGCTCTGGTTTAGGGCTTAAATCAAGCTAGGTGGAACCAGGCTCATTTTTGGCTTTCTGAGCATATAAGACGTATGGCGCTGAGGATCCCTGCATGGAATGTAGAATAGTTGGAAGGCTCCTTGAGTTTTAAAGGGAATGTGTCGCTAGAAAAAGATTATTTTTATTTTTTTTAGTTAAACTGTTCGTATATAAATGATTACACATGCTTCTAATTTTTTTCACAAGTCAGGAAATATTATAAATTAAATTCTAATTTATAACATTTCCATGTGCTGGTCACTAGAGGGAGCAATTTCCAAAATTGCAGCATTGGCATGTGGTAAAGCAACCTCATTGCTTTATGCTGCAAAATTGGAGAAGACACACTCGCTCTAGTGTCCTCAAACAATCCCCCCTCCTTTATCCTGGCTAGTGCCAGGAGAAAGGAGGGGGTTCAATGTTCAAACCTCCTACACTGTGTGCCGCCATTTTTTGAGCAAATGCACAGTGTAGGAGGATTAGATACAGTGGTAATCACACAGTATAACACGAACATATACACACATCACATACAAAAACATAACTTACCTGCTTCTGCCGCCGCCGCTGCTGCTGCCTCCGCTCCTAGTCCTTGCTTCTCAACATATGGACAGAAGCCGCGACCGGAAGTAGTCCTCTTACTGTCCGGCCGCGGCGTCCGGTACTCATGAAAATGGCTCCGGATGTCGCTCTGCCGAAGACCTTCCTTTTGGACTGTGTGGGAGCATGCGCCGTTCCCACACAGATGGCGTACGCTATAGTGAATGGAACGGCTCCCGTTCGCATTCTCTATGGGGATGTTTGTGCCGTATTCCTTCTCTGTATGTGTCGTTAATCGACACATATAGAGATGAAAAAAAAATGGCAGCCCCCATAGAGAAGTAAAAGAAAGAAAAATGTACAACACAAAACACAAATAAATAAAATTTATTTTAATGACATACTAAAAGCAAAAACATATAAAAAAAAATAATTTCGTGACACCGTCCCTTTAAGACTTAGTAATCCTAATCTCTCCGTTTGATGTTTGTAAACACTTGTCACGTGGTGGTCAGATTGCAGGAGAAGAGACGTCACTCTGCTCCTCAGAACAATGCTGAATTGTGTGTTATGCTTGTCCTGTCTTACAGATTCTTATTAGTAGATGAGCAGGACATTGCTGTTCTGTTTTCTTCTAAGTGGGACAAGGTTTAGATCAGCTGACTTGTCCGTTGGGTCGTGGAAGTAGCGGCTTGTGAATGCCACATTGTTCTCGAACTGGATGCTGGACTGGGAATGCTGAATAAGAGCTTGACAGCCCGCAAGTCTCCAGCTGTGCCTCTGAACGTTTCCGTATCTTCACTACTTGGCTCTTGAGTGTTGGTTTTAGACCAGTGCTACTTTTGAAAACTGGTCCTTTTGACGGAGAGCCAAGGCCAAGGCCATTCATGAGATTTACACTGACAGGCAATAATGCTTTGGTATACTAAGTATACCAAAGCATTATATATGCGATCAGCAGATCTCATAGTGAAGTCCCCTGGTGGGACTAAAAAAAATAATGTAAAGCAGTTAAATAAAGTTTGTGAAAAGAATAAATTAATAATTTCCGGTCAAAATCAAATAAAACTTTTTTTTGCCCAAAGAGTGGTTTTATTTAGTAAAAGTGGCAAAACAAATAACACATACACATATATGGTATCCCTGCGATCGTAACAACTTGATCAATAAAATGAACACGTTAATTAAACTGCTGGAAGAACGGCGTCCAAAAAAAACCGCAAAAAACAACGGCAGAATTCTCTTTTCTCCAATTACCCCCATAAAAAATGTAATAAAAGTTAATCTATAAGTCCTATGTACCCCAAAATAGTACTAATAAAAATGACACATTGGCCCGCAAAAATCAAGCCCACATACTGCCACAGACGGAAAAATAAAAAAATTACGTCTCTCGGAATGCGGCGATGCAAAAACAAGTAATTTTTTTCTAAAAGGGTTTTTATTGTGCAAACGTAGGAAAACATATAAAACCTTTACATATTTGATATCCCCGTAATCGTGCCGACCCATAGAATAAAGTTAACATGTTAATTACACTGCATAGTAAACGGCGTAAATTTGTAACGTGAAAATCAATGCTGGAATAGCTGCTTATTTTCAATTCCCTACTAAAATAAAGTTAATAAAAGTTAATCGATATATTATAAGCATCTAAAAATGGTACAATTACAAAATACAACTCGTCCCGCAAAAAACAAGCCTTTAAACTGCTGCCAACGGAATAAAAAAAAAGTTACGACTCTTGGAATACGACCGTGAAAAAACAAAAAATAATCCTTGGTCATTGACGTGTAAAATGGCCTGGTCATTAAGGGGTTAAGATGGTTGTATAGAACTCGTAAATAAAGTCCTTTACATACAAGCCTCAGAAAAAGCTGCTGCTGGGTATTAATTCACTTTATACGATGATCTTCTGCGACTGTGTGCACTTTTTAATTGGAGGCTCCCACGAAGATTGTCAGATTTGATGGCAAGCATAGTGCTGCATGTGGTGTTATGCTTACTGACGAAATTATGGAAACCATGACCGGACCCCAACAGACCCAATCAATGGGGTCAGTTGGGTGGCGTTGGGCTTGGCACAGCGTTGTGGCTTCTGTTCAAAAAACCACGACACATATGTGAACCAAGCCTTCTTTTGGTACTGCTGGAAAAGCTGCCAAAGTTTTTATTTTATTTTTTGGGGGGTAGCTGATTTATATACGCTGGGAACAAAAATAAATATGTCAATAGGTATACATAGACTTTTATGGACCATACGTATGCATAGCCATCAATGGCAGATGTATTTAAATGTCTCAGTAAAAGTTTGCACAATGTAAGATTGGGTCCAACTAAAAGGAAGAAGAAGAAAAAAAAAAAAAGCTGTTTTTCGGTACCTGTTTGGCACTTTTCAATTGTTAACATTTTTTTTGTCTGTTTTGCTCTGTGATTTCAATGAAAAATTGATTATTTCGCTGTTTATTTAGTTCACATATGTGTATCTTCACAGACCCCTTTTCTTTTCTGCTGGTCCCGGATTTTGTTCACTATAAACATACTGTAGAAATAGTTTTTTGTTTTTTTTTCCCCCTATGGGCAAAATAGTTCTTTGCAACTATAAAATGAGTATTTCGAGCCTGATGCTTTACATTCCAGCCTATATTACCAACACATTGCTTACCTCAAATGACTATGTGGGTGGCCTTCTCAAAGAAAAAAGTACACCATGCAAGTTAGTGTGTAATGCAGTCTTCAAGCATGTACAGCACACCAATAACTAGATCTCTCATACTAAAGGCCCTATTACACCCACCGATTTTGGCCAGTGCAGCTTGTTGATCAGCGCTCGTTTGCTCCTGTCACAAGGAGCTATGGTTGTGGACGAGCAGTCATTACTCCAGTCGCTCGTCCCCAGCAGATGAACGTGCGTTTGCCCGATAATCGCTCAGTGTAAAACCCTCTTTAGTCCCCAGCACGGCTCCCCCTTTCATTCCTGATCCCCAGCATGGCTTCCCTCTAAATCTTGTTCCTCTATTGGTCTCAGCATGGCTACCCCTTTCATGCCTTCTCATTGGTGCTTCCCCTTTCATTTCTAGCCCCCAGCATGGCTCTCCGTTCATTCCTACTCTTTGGCATGGTCCCCCCTAAATCTTATTCTCAAGAATGGTTCTCCTCTTGGGGCACAGCATAGCTCCCTTCTAATTCCTGGGCCCCATTAGTGCTCCCCTTTCATTCCTAGTCCCCAACATGGCTCCCCCTCTCATTGTTATACTGTACATTCTCATTCTTAAGCCCCAGTGAGGCTCTGCATTCTATATTCTCCCTCACTTCTAACCCTGACACTCCAGTGTGTACGTGCTGCACCCTCCCCTATTCTGACAGCCTCCCTACTCTTTCCTCTTTCCCATGACGGTCTATGGTGCTGTAAATGCTTCTCCTACTTCTCTCTTCGCCCCAAAGATGTGGCGCAATGCTGGCAGCTTCTCTTCCCCGATTTATCTAGCAAGTCTCATCCTTGTGTTCCCTCTCTTCTAGGGATGCGGCGCAGACCCCCATCCAGATGATTTAAAGGACAAGTCCAACTTGTGTTCATTTCACAGGGGTTCCCACAGTAAAAAAATTCTTTGGTCGGATCAGGAGATGGTTTATTTATAGAACGGCAACATCCATAGACTATAATAGTTGGGGAAAAGCGATCACTTAAAAATTCAGTCTGGATGAGGAGGGATCTTCTCAAAGGGGTGATCTTCTAGGGAGGTTTCACTATATTTTGTTGTGTTTATGTTCCTGTGAAATGTCTACCAAAGCAACCACAATGCCCTGCTGCACATAAATAGGTTACCAGTGGGGTTACCATAGTGATATAAGCTACAACGTAATAATGGCATTTACAATTGCTTGATATTTGGTAGTG
This sequence comes from Rhinoderma darwinii, assembly GCF_050947455.1. Taxonomy (NCBI): domain Eukaryota; kingdom Metazoa; phylum Chordata; class Amphibia; order Anura; family Rhinodermatidae; genus Rhinoderma; species Rhinoderma darwinii. Next base: position 35,940,969 of record NC_134689.1, read on the forward strand.
GCGATTTATAATAGTGTGCATTGAGAACTTGTACCTCGTCAACCTTGTACCACACCTATAATGGCCTGCCAAAACCATCGCAAGGCTTGTAACTGGAGTTCCACCCAGTGAATCAGGCCAACAATTGTTTGCTTGTAACTATGGGTGGAGGACAGACGGAAAGTTTGCAGATTGTGTAAACCTACAGATTATATAATGGGCTGTGTTATATACACCTTTAGGAGACTGGAAATGGAGTAACTGTAAAGCACGTTATCCTGGGTTATATAGAGTTAGAATAGGTCATTGTATTAAGGCCTCATTCACACGAGCGCGAATCGCGTCCATGTGACGGCCGTTAAAACAACGGCCGTCACACAGACTCATGCATTTCAATGGGGCCGTTCACACGACCGTTGTTTCGACGGAGCGTGTGAACGCTCCGTTGAAAAATAGGACATGTCCTATTTTATTGCGTGTCCCGCATCTCTTCATAGAATGTAGTCTGTGGGGGATCTGTGATAACGCGTCCCGCACGCGTCCACCTCGGACGTGGAAAATTACAGTTTTTTACGTCCGAGTTGAGCTACGTACACTACATGCACCCCTACTGGATGTACCCAAAAATATTGTGTTACAAGTTTTGTTTTGCGTTTTTAGCATTTAGGCCCAGTTCACATTTTTGTTTTTGTTTTTTACTTGGAAAACGCGCCCAAAAATGTCCGAAAATGTCTCCCATTGATTTCAATGGGAGGCGGACACGTTTTTTCCGCTCGTGGAAAAGAAAAGCAACATGCCATATCTTCGGCCGTTTAAGCCTCTGACCTCCCATTGACATCAATGGGAGGCAGAGAAAGCGTATTTCACGGCGTTTTATGCCCGCAACGCTCAATGGCCCCGGATGAAAAACGCCGCGAAAATCGGCGCGCAGGCAGAGGAAAATCTGCCTCAAAATTCCAAACTGAATTTTGAGGTAGATTTTCCTCCTGCAAAAAACTCTGTGTGAACCCGGCCTTATGTATACAGTGAACTTGTGTTGACTATTCTATTCTTTTCTTTTTGGAAGGTCGTTCATACGGCTGGGAGGGAAAACAGGTCTGTCAGATGCTAATGTGAACAGGTCAATGACTGGCGACCGACCTACCTTTGGTTGATCCTGCCACAAACACGCACAGTTAAATATACAGCAAGAAGGAAAGCGATGGGAATGAAACCATAAGAAAACCCTCTTAAAATGTTTGTTCAGTTTGTCGTACCATAAACTACAGATTGTGGGCAACTACAGTCATAACAAAATATAAAAATTTTCAACACATTAGACTTTTTGCCAAAAAACGTGAGCAATTGAAGAAACACAACACTCAGGAATGTAGGAAATACACAAATAGGATAAAAATTGAAATCCCATTATTGCCTCCCTTTTTAATATTCTTTCTCCTATTGCTCAAAAGTGATAAATATATCAATTATTCTCATACAAGTGTCCTAGAAAATTGTCTATTTGAACCTCACAATCTCTGGCTGTAAGGCATCTAGCTTTAGCAGGAGCCCTTCCCCCTACTGCTACAGCATACCAGACTTTTTTAAGCCCTACTCCTTTAAGAAATTCCGACCCTTTTCCGCTGTCTGCTAGCCAGAAATGTAAGGTTGGATTCACATGAGCATGTTCGGTCCGTAAAGGACGGAACGTATTTCGGCCACAAGTCCCGGACCGCACACACTGCAGGGAGCCGGGCTCCTAGCATCATAGTTATGTACGACGCTAGGAGTCCCTGCCTTGCTGCGGGACAACTGTCCCGTACTGAAAACATGATTACAGTACGGGACAGCAGTTCCACGGAGAAGCAGGGACTCCTAGCGTCATAGATAACTATGATTCTAGGAGCCCGGCTCCCTGCAGTGTGTTCGGTCCGGGACTTGTCACGATACCAGAATTTGGACTTCGATACCGATACTTTGTGTAGTACTTCGATTTTCGATACCAAAGCGATACTTTGCCAACAGTAAAAAAAAATAAATAAAATAAGTTCTTCCATTTTCTGATGTGAGGCACGATGAATTTTGAATGTGCCTCACATTAATAGTAATTAACCCCATCATGTTTCTCAGTCATAATTGACAACAATTTGTTGTGCAGGTTATTACGGCTGCCCCAATACCGAATGTGTATATTTTATGTATTGAGACTTATTTTAATGTTTATTGTAAAAAATGTGTGCGTTTTTTTTTTATTTAACATTCATTTGTTTTGACTTTTTTTATTTTAAAATTTTAATGTACTGACATATATCTATATACGGATAGTACACAGGCAGTTGTTAGGACATACCTAAGTATCCCCTAACAGGAAATATGGTAAGACAGACCTGTGGTCCTTCAATGGACCCTAGGCTGTCTGCCCGTATATGGGAAGTCCCTCAGTGACGTCACAGGGAATCCCTGTGACGTGATCCAAGGGGCATCACCCCCATTCTCATTTTCCACTTGAATCCTACGGTCCGCTTTGATCACACCATTCACGGGAATAGTGGCGGAGATCAGAGGTTTCTCTCATTTCTGCCGTTAGAGTGGGGCTGCGGCTGTGTAATACAGTCATTTCCCCTGCTCCTGACAACAAATGCGCACGCGGTCAGGCGCAGGCACTGAAGACAGGACATGGGGGTGTTTTGCAGTGCGCCCGCCATGATCTGTCTGAAGTGCCGCCGCTCATTAGTGCAGTGCAGAGCCGGCCGCATTACATCATGCTGACCGCGTGCACACTTGTCAGGACTCTGGAGCGGGCCAATGACTGTATCACACAGCTGCACCCTGGCTCTCATACATTCATGTGTTACAATACTGAGCGGTGCGACCACACAGCTAAGTATCGAAATACATGAAATAACGGTATACTGAACCGTTTGAGGGTGCACGGTATCGAAAACGGTATCGAAGTTTCGATGCATCGTGCATCCCTAGTCCCTACTAAACCCAGCTGGTCCCTGTGCAGATGGCCTTCTGTGATGACGTCTAATCAGGTGAGACCGCTGCAACCGGTTATTAGCTGCAGTAGCCTTTGTGTTCCTTTAATGGTCAATACCTGCGGAATGGCGTCAAATTCAACGTGATCACTTTTTTTACTTTCAGACTTCGGCTTAATGCACACGATCGTGCCCGTAATTACGGGTTCGGACAGCCGGTCGTTTTTACGAGCCGTGCTCCCATGTTGAAGTATAGGAGCACGGTCCGTAAAATAAATAAATGGGACGTCCTATTTTTTTCGTCAGGTTTCTACGGCATGGACACCCTCCCGTAGACATACAGGAGGGTGTCCGTCGGCCACAGAAATGAATGGGCCCGTAATTACAGGCGATTTTACTGTCATGTGCATGGGGCCTAAGTTCTGATTGGATAAGTTATCTGTCTGTCTTATTTCTTATTGTTTAGAAAACCATTAAAAAAAATAAAATTATAAACTGGGCAAAAACCTGACTTATTTTTTATAATCTATGAATTGAAAAAAAAAATGCGTAACTCTTTGGGGAATTTTGATTGTACAGAAGATAAATCTGATGACATGAGGACAATGTTTTGTGACGTCGGCTGGAATTGGGTCAATGACAGGGACGTCCTCGTCATCTGCACATGTCATGATTTTCATTGTTCCGGAATTTCTCTCTTTGAGCTGCGTAAAGTTTTAAAGTCTAACTCAGTCACTTGACATTTCATTAAAGGGATTTTAATATGAAACATTGACCTGTGGTTTTTACGTTTTTTGGTGATATTACATGTTTTACATGAGTAATCCGTGTGTGCGCTTCCTGTTTTATACCCTTTTCCCTCACGTTAGTGTGTAGATTATATCCATTAACAGCCGGGTTCTCCTATAGAGATGAGAGAGTACATCCAGTGTGTGTGTTTTTGTATTTTCGTGGTGTAGGATTGTTATTGCTGCAGGGCTATTTTCTGTCATTTGTTATCCCAATCAGACAATCTCCCAATGATTACAGGTTTCATTGTGTGCATTGTCCATTTATTTATTATTTCTGTCCTAAAGTTAAGGTCCGACTACGCTATTGATTCCGGCAAAACGACGGAACCCTTGCACAACGGAGACAAATGTAAACCATTGGCACCGGATCTGCTGCCATTTGAAATCATTGGTGATGGAAACGGAAACCTATGGTTTCCGTTTGTGTCTGTCAGGGCTCCGTTCCGATGGAAAGCTCCATCGGAACGGAGCCCTAGCGCAGATGTGAACAAAGCCTTAGATGAACGTTAGCCAAACCCGCCGTACGTAAGTGGGGGATAGCTCTTCATTCATCGGATCTTTTATGTGGCCAATGAATCGGTTGCTAGCCAGCTGCACATCTTGGGGAGACGTGCTGCCAACATGATGCAAATGCATGGGGACGAGCGATCGCAGTGACTATCATTCGTCCTCATACATTATACAGCAAACAAGCGCAGAGGATACAGTCGCTAATTTAACGGGCACTCTCGCGCAATCTAAAAGAACCTTTTAAAGGGGTTGTCTGGACATTTTATATTGATGGGCTTTCCTTCGGATAGGTCATCAATACCAGATCCCGGTACCCCAGTCAATCAGCTAACTGAAGGGGCATCCGCGTTCCCCATCGTGGACTCTTCAGTATTTAGTAGGCACAGCGCCATACACATTGGTTGCAGCTCCATTCTATTCACTTGAATGGGACAAGCACTGCAGTCCCAGGCACAGCCTCTGCGGATGTGCACAGCACTGGGCCTATAAACGGTGAAAAACGTTGCGGCCCTATAAATCGGCTGTTCGGCGTGGGTGTCGGGAGACTGACCCCCACAAATCTATTATATCGTAACAATCAATAAAAGAATGTCCATACAAACACCTTTAAGGCTGGGCATAGCCTTGAGATGAATATTGCCGATCAGTAGCCGTTAATCGACCACGTTGTTAATGACCGATCAGAATTTAGACAGATTATCTGTCATTGATCTGCTGTGTTAGAAATGTTTGTACAGCTAACGTCCATTATAAAGTTTGTTTGTTGTGTTTTTTTGTTTTGTTTTTAAATGTATGTTTCTGGTGGCTTTGGGCAAAAGTAGTCTGATGCTAAACCGTTCATCTGCCAACATCATCACATCTCCTGTCTATGGCCAGCTGTGTATACGTTTTCTGTTCTAATCGCAGGTTGCACTCCAGAGTGTGACCGAACTGTGGGGGTGCCTAGCCGCAAGGGTTCAATTTCCTTGCAGTGCCGCCACAGGTGAAAAGAAGCATTACACAACTCCCAATGAATCAATGGGCTGTCCATGTAATGTTCTCTACTCTGGCCACAAAATGGGGGTGACCCTCTAGTAAAACCGAATTCCCCAATAGGATATTTGAAAGTTATTCTTCTAAGCCTGACAACCCCTGTCATGTTCATTATAACTGGATTACAAGTCATATCATCGTAAGGGTAGAGATAGAGTTGATTTCACCAAAAAAGAAAAAAGATGAATTCTTTTTATTTTTTAATTTTTTCCCCCTACATTTTTTGTTAACCCTGGATAACTAGAGAATGGGGGAAAAAATAGTGCATGTCCCTTTAATGGAAGCCGTAATTCCTGAGCAGTCAGACCCGTGTCCTCTCATGTGTATGGACTTAAATAGCTGACCCAGTGACCCTGCTTAACTGGCAGCATAAACACGTCTGGTTAGTCAGTCTCCCATGTCGGAGATGCCGCAGTACTCCGTGTCTTCTTTGATCAATATTAGTACGGTATACGAGTCTTCATGTACTGGTGTAGGACTTGGGTTATTCCATCATTCATTTTCATGAAAAAAAGGTGCAGGCTTAGTTTGTTCCGTCCCTAATTCAGATGTGACTGCAGCAGAAACGTTACTATTCTGCTCTGTGCGTTGGAGACCACACAAGGCCGGCTCTGCTCCTGCTCCTTTTAAAAAGCCTTTCCATTTGAGCTGGTCATATGCATGAGAAGTCATTCGAACCAATCCGTGTCCGCTGAATTGGCCAACGATCTGATGCTCAGGGGCCTACTGACTGTCACCGATGTCCTTGTCAGAAAAAAAAGTGGGATAGGGCATGTTTGGTTTATGCTGTAGTCGTGAGAGATCAGTCAAACGCTTGTTCCTGAGACCCTGACTGATCGCTAAAACGAAGCGGTAGAAGCGCTCCGGTGTGCACTGTGCCGCTTTGTTACTGATCGGCTTTCTTTGAAAAGCTGAGCGAGTGGGGTACGTGTTCAATAGAAAGTCTTGAGTCCACACAGCACTCATCTGAGCGCTTCGGCTGCTTAGTTTTAGCGATCGGTGGGGGTCTCCGTACTCGGACCGCCATCGATAAAAACTTCTGACATGTATGTCGAAAGTTTTTTAAAAGTTTTTAGTTTAGATTTGATTTTCTGTCCTTTTTGACCGGTCAAAATGAACAGAAATTATAAACACCCCAACCATCCCCTCCTCTTAGATTGGCGTTAAATACAGCAGTCTTAGTAATCGCCCATTGTGTGTTCCATTAAATTATTTGCGCTGATTACATTTCCCATATTTATGAACAAATTCAGATTTTTGTCTTAGATGTTTAACATTTATAAGCTTTACCGCTCAGACGGTGCTAAAGAAACAGTCCAAAATATTCTCGGAGTACACCCGCTTCCACAGTCTGTATGCACTAGACCACCCACAGTCCCGTTTGGGTGTGCTTGGCTCTCCTGAGTCCTGTTGTTCCACGGACGAGCCATCTGTCTCCCGACTCCATTTCCTCGGCCAGGACGAGAGCCTGTATCTTTTTTAGATGACAAATATACACTCTACGGGTTGGTGTTGGCGTGCTGCATATGCTTTTATTCTTGATATGTTTGAAACAATTTTTACATTCTATAAGAACGATGTAAAAAGCGTGGAGTGAATACAATCCCGAAGGTGTTGCACCATATCTTTATTTTTCATCTAAAAAAGATACAGGTTCTCGTCCTGTCCGATGAATTGGCGTCGGGAGACCGATACCTCGTGTGGAACAACAGGGCTCAGGAGAGCCAAGCACAGACTGACGGGACTGTGGGTTGTCTAGTGCATACTGACACTGGAAGCGGGTGTCCTCTCAGAATATTTTGGGCTGTTTCCTTAGTACCGTCTGAGCGGTAAAGTTTATAATTTTTTTGGGTGTTGAGGATTTCACCATTTCTTTATACCTGCTCCGGTCTTAAACAATTTTAGCGAAAGAGCCGAGGAGTTTTATACGCATATGGCTTCACATCTGCGCCAGGGTCCCACTCTGACTTTTTGTCTGAGTTTTCCATCAGAATGGAGCACTGACTGACACAAACGCAAGCCATAGGTTTCCGTTTCCATCACCGTTGATTTCAATAGTGACGGATCCGGGCATAAACAGGGTATTTGACAGCCGTGCCGTACATGGTGCCGGCGCAGTTGTTGGCCGCGTTGCGACCATTTCAGGGCCGCTCCGTGTGGCCTTGCCCTAAAGTGCCCCTGTATTTGCGGAGCCTTTTTTAAGAGCAATTTTCACACAATTTTCACAATCTCTGTGGCAGAAATCCGCAGCGGATACTTGGATTTCTGCCGCAGAGAGGCCACTGGATCTGCACACTGGTTAGCCCGATAGTCATTTAATGAAACCTATCCACTGTTTTTCAGAGGAGATTCTGCGACAATAATTTTTAACATTTTCAAATCTTCAGCGCGTTCATAATACCGTGCAAATATTCTCCTGACAATGTAAATCCGGTATAAAACACCATTTATTAGTGTGAATTCATGTGAACATGGTCTTATTGTGCGGCACGGTGACTCAGTGGGTAGCACTATTGCCTGGCAGTGCTGGGGTCCTGGATTCAAGTCCATCCAAGGACAACATCTGCATCGAGTTTGTATGTTCTCCCTGTGTTTGCGTGGGTTTCCTCCGACATCCCAATAACATATCAATAGGGAATTTAGATTGTGAGCCCCAAAGGGTACAGCAAAAAAGAGGAGCTCTGTACAGCGCTGCGGAAAATTCTGGCGTTATATAAGTAACTGAATTGTGTCCGATCCGTTAGACGGTACTTTAGTGTGTCATTCAGAAGTTCTTTATCTGACAGCGGTTTGTGAACCCTAAACTTAGATCATACACTTTCTCAGTAACTCATTTGCTGTAATTCAGAACACTTATAAAAAAACAATTCTAAGTCCTAAAAAGTGCATTGATGCCATATTCTTTTTCCTTTTTCTGTTTTATGCAGTCACCTTGTTATAAAATTTTTATAGGAGTAGTGCACCCTCTTGTGGTAAACTTTGTGTACTGCAACTGCAGAATGTCATACTACGGATTGACAGAACATAGGCATTTGTTTGTTGAGTTTAATATTGATTGAAAGGAAGCTGATCAATGCATTCCGACCAATCTTTGTTAACTTTTTTACTTTGTCAACTTTTGTAACCAAAGAAACTGATAAGTATTGGTTTAAACTAATATGTGATTGTGATCCGGATTATCAGGGGGAACCCTGTGGTATAAAAATGAACACAGACCGTTTGTGAGTAGTTGTCCATAGCAATGCATCAGGTTACATCCTACGGCAATCTCATTTTTATTGAAATCATTTTTGGTATAAACCTATATAACTGAAAGATTTAAAACAAATCTGAGCGGCGACCAGTCCACGGCAATAGTAGAGAAAATAACAGATAAATGAAATGCGTTGACAATGGTATTATGTCACCGTACGTCAGGTGCAGATGAAATAGAACAGGTTACTTCTATCATCTAATAACCTGCACTAAAGGAAAAATAAAAGCAGAGTTCTTATTGTTTGCAGCTGCTCCACGTTTCGACTGCATCCCCTTTTTTTTTTTTTATGCTCGCAAGGCCCGTCGCAGTTCTAGGTCTTCAATAACTAAGCGCTGATCGCCGATATTTGTGGTGGCAGCTACACAAGATTAACTGGTGATGGTGTCAGTGTGATTTTCCCATTGTACCGCTCATTGTTTGTGGTCTTGAGCTGGCCATACATTAGTGATTTCGGACGGACGTTCTCTGAATCGCTTGTCCATGTTTGGATGGGAAAAGTTGTCGTTTTGTATGACGACTCCACAAGTTTAAAATGAAAAATCGCAGAGCGAGTTAAATCGTCAACACTTTGTCTATTTTTACTTTGTAATGTAATTGATCAGAAGCCAATGTTCCTCCTTTACTGTATAAAACCTTTGTCCTTTGTCACGGTTTCAATGTTGGTGACTTTTCCGTTATATTCCGCTGTATTCTGAATGTTAAGGGAAATCTGTGGGTCATTTCTTCTGTCCGACTGATTTTGTCTTTTGTCTCCTTTTTTTTTTCTTCCCACCTCCATAAATCTTTTGGTTATATCAGACATTTAAACGTCTCATGGTAGATGAGGTAAGTGCGTTACGTGTCCCTGGCATGCCGCCTGCTGCTTATTATCCTGTGCCAGTTTCTGTGCCACTTCATTGAGACGAATGGCTGTAATGTGTATTGTAGTTTATCGTATGGTACATTATTATTCTATTGATAATGAATATTCCGAGCAATGGTCACCTGATCCGTTACAACCAATGTAAAGCTGCTCCATTTAAAGGATTTAACTATTTTTCCATAGTAGTTCAGATATGAGACACATTCCAGCCATTAGCTCGCTTTTGTGTGGTTCTCGCATTTCTTACATGACTGTTACTGTGCTTGCGTGCAAATAACCCACCACATGTGGATGACTAACGGAAAAAGTGCGGTTTATAGATTTCCCTCATAACGCATGGATAATGAATTCCTTCTCTGCAGTGATTTGAATAGCTCCCTGGTTAAAGTGCATCTATTATTCTTTAGGCCCAGTTCACACTGACTTCTTTGCAGGCAGATTTTGAATTTTGCCACCGGTGTGTGATCTCGCGGGAGGGAAAACATCGCAAGCCGCCCTGACACTGTCGGTAGCTGATTGGACAGTGTCAGAATGAAGAGATCACGCCCCCTTGCCATTTAGTTAGATAAAAATGCCCCATTGACAGTTCAGGGGCTTATTTACATATCTGGCGCCAAATATAACGGCACCGATATGTAAATAAAGGAGGAAGATAGGAAAAAAGTGTAAAGTGAGAGAGTCTTTGTGAAGCCCGGCCTATTACATGCTGCACATGTATGGGCAGGTGAAAGGTTCTCTTTAAAGTGTAGCTAAACGTTTGACAACCTTCTGACATGTCAGAAGTTTGGATTTGGTGGGGGTCCGAGCACTGAGACCCCCACCAATCGCTAGAACGAAGCAGCTGAAGCGCTCGTGTGAGCGTTCAGCTTCTCCTTGTCTGTTCGGCTTTTTCCAGAAAGCCAATGTATCGGAGTACGGGCTCGTAGACTTTCTATTGAGTCCGTACACCGATACATTTATTTCCGGAAACAGCCAAACACAGGAAGCTGCCGAGCGCTCACACGAGCACTTCACCTGCTTCGTTTTAGTGATCGTTGGGAGTCTCAGTGCTCGGACCCCCACCAATCCAAACTTCTGACATGTCACTATGACATGTCAGAAGTTTGTCAAAAGTTTAGCTACACTTTAAGGTCAGTGAAAGGTGTAGAAATCTTCTGTAAGCTCCCCCTAGTGGAAAACAGAATTTTGCAATTTGGAAGGTAAGCCGAGTATTTGGAGCTCTGTATTAGAATATGAAGCTGTACCTCCCTAATTGACATGTCATAAACATCTATTTAGATTAGTGAAAATGGTAGCTACACAGTGAGAGTCTTTTTTTAATCCGATGCAAAGATGCTACGTAATATATTTGGCACATTTAACGGCACCCACATTTTGCTTCCTTGTGGACTCCATTCATATCTGCCAGTGTTTTGTGTAAAAAATGGTGTTGATTCATAATAAATTTGGCGCAACAGTTAGTAGTTTTAACAGGTGCTGTATCGTATATTAAACAACTATGCAAGATGGCAGGTGACGGGTGAATACGTATTAAACATATTAAAGTGTAACTAAACGTTTGACAAACTTCTGACATGTCATAGTGATATGTCAGAAGTTTGGATTGTGGGGGTCCGAGCACTGAGACCCCCACCAATCGCTAGAACGAAGCAGCTGAAGCGTTCGTGTGAGCGCTCAGCCGCTTAGTTTCTGTTCGGCTTTTTCCGGAAAGCCGATGTATCAGAGCACGGGCTCATAGACTTTCTATTGAGTCCGTACTCCGATACATTTATTTCCGTAAAAAGCTGAACAGACATGAAACTGCTAAGCGCTCACACGAGCGCTTCGTTTTAGCGATTGGTGGGGGTCTCAGTGCTCGAACCCCCACCAATCCAAACTTCTGACATGTCACTATGACATGACAGAAGTTTGTCAAACATTTAGTTACCCTTTAAATTATAATCCCCCCCCCCCAATCAGAGGGGGTCGGACCGCTATAATCACCCACGATCGCTAGAATAAGGGGTAAGTTTGAGAAATGTTACCCCTCCTTGTGTGTTAAACTTCTTGTGTCAGTTTTACAGGTATATCATATTGTTCTGATGTAGACGCGTAGCGGCTTCCCCGTGGCTCACTTTGCAGATCGGATTTATTTGCTTCTGTTTCTTATGTTACTCTGAATTTAACCTAAAACCGCTTGAGCTTCTGTTTTATTATGAAATATTTAAACTAACCCTGTACTAAGTCACTTCTGACTTTTACATATCTATATGCATGTTTTATTTTGAAGTCCATATATAATGTGAATATATATGTAGATTTTTCATTAGTGTTTGCTTATATTCAAAGACTGACAGGCCTACATACATAGCAGATCTATTGGCTTTTATTGGACCGCTGCTGCCATGGCAAACGATCGTCACTCCGCGTTCTTTTGATATGTCATGGATACACGTCAGAATATGGTATTGGTGGGGGTCCTGGTGCTGGAACCTCCCCTGGTCACAAGAAAAATGTGAATAAAGGTGTAAATCACTTATAAAAAGCACCTATAACTTGATAGAGGTATAAGAAAGATAATGGACACAACTGCTGTGCCCACTAAATGCCCCCCAAATATCCTGATCGGGGTCCTATCAATTACCTATATGGTATGCTAATGCAGCCATTTTAAGCCCAATTGACACATGTTGCCTCCTTTTGGCTGCTCAGACTCCAGAAGGAGCCCTTGTGTCGGCCAATAAGACGTCCTGAGAGGGCTCGTGTTCCTTCATTTGTATACATTTGGGCAGATTTACTTATACGGTCTAATATTGAGACAGCGTCAATTTGGACAAGGCCGTTAGAAAATGTGCAAAATTTATCTAAGTGGTGCATTCTGTAATTTGGCGCATCTTGCAGGACACTTTTCTCTTCCTTATACCACCTATTAGTTGGCTTAGTTTATGGCAAATTTTCTGGCCAAATTGTGGCACATGTTGGGTGCACAGTGTTGCCTTTTTAGCCACACCCGTTTTAACTAGATCACACCCTTTTTCTATTCAGCGACGCCCTCACCGAGCGTGCCACAAAGTGTCTAAAACGGTTAACAAATGTGGCTAACAACATGTACGCCATCATTCTTGCTCAATTTTATTACTTAATCCCTATGTGGGTAATGTATGAGACTCCGGCTAGGATTGGGTGTAACGTGTTCCCACTATCTTCCCTTTAGCAGGGCTCCTACATAAATGAAATAGATCAATCCAATGTACAGGCTAGGCGTAACTCAGTGTATCAGTTTTGTCCAGTTTTCAGTGGAGAATCCCTGTGTCATGTACCACCCCCTCATACCCTGCACTGGGCGTAACGCAGTGCCTGGAGTGTTCCTTTAATATACTAGGTCCTGCATAATGTCAGGTATTCTTTGGATATATAGGCAGGCCTTGTAGTGAAGGTTGGTTCGCTTTAAAATTGTTATAAAGGGTCAATTATATAGTTATAAACCATTAAATAAAACCGCTTTTTAATCCGTTTTTAATACACAGCCTGGAATGTCTTGAGGCGGCACACCCAGACTGACCCTGCCAACTGCAGAACAAAGATCCCGCTAGCTATACTTTAATTTGAAAAGACCAAACTACCCACGCTGTAGTCGATCATGGTTCTGTCCCTTCATTTGGAAATGATCCTACACCCGTGCTATAGTGACTATTTACTGAAAAATGTTTTTACATACACATGTATACATCAGCGTGCATGCATCGATACCAAGAAAATCCTCCTCTGTGTATTATCTATGCACTTCCCAATCTGACAGATAGTACCTATATGGTATAACGTCTTAAGGCCCTATTACATGGGACAAACGCTCATTCCAAATCATTGCCAGGGCAACGATCAGCCGATTTAAACGAGCAAACATTCCTTCATCGGCTGATTGTATCGTTTATGCTGCAAGAAATATTGTTGTAGGCAGCACAGGGAGATGCGCTGCCGACATGAAGCGATCATCGTAACGATTGCTCGCCCCCATATGTAACTCCTTGTGAAAGGAACAAATGAGCGCTGATCAAGCTGTTTGGGCAGAGGCTCTGTCACTACCTTAGTAATGCCCAATCTCCTAGCTAATCTAATAGGCGCTGTCACACTGATAATGCTAGTGAAAATTGTGTCCTAAGGTTTATTATCTTCAAAGTTTTCAGCTTTTTTCTAAATATGCAAATGAGCCTATACTAGCCAAGTGGGTGTCAACACCAGCAATTCTCCTGAGGTGGAGCTACCACAGCCTCTGACGCTGTCCTATCAGCATGAAGCTGCTTCACACAATGTAAGGGCTAGTTCACACAAAGTATTTTGGTGCTGTTTTTGATGCAGGAAACGGCGTAAAAAAACGCCCGACATCGTCTCCCATTCATTTCAATGAGAGGTTGAGGCGTTTTTTTTTTCCCCCAGTGAGTGCCATTTTTTCCCAGGAAACGACATGCCCTAACGGCGGTTTCAGTCTCTGACCTCCCGTTGCCACCAATGGGATGCATTGATTGCGTTTTTCGTGGTGTTTTTTGGCCCTGGCACTCAATGGTTTTGGGCGGAAAATGCTGCAAAAAACGCGGCAAATGTTGTGGAGGCAGGTCAAATCTGCCTCAAAATTCTGTCCGATTTTTCCGCCTGCAAAAAAAACTGTGTGAACATTGGCCTAAGAGGCTGAGGTTCGCAGTTCTAGCTTTGACACGACCGGAGGTATCATCAGTTGAAAACACATTCGGGCATGGAGGCTGTATACTATATGATCACACAGTGTTGCTGGGCAGGGAAGGGGGAGAAACTGTATGATTGGACAGGGTCATACAGAAAACATTACACCGCCCAGAGTGAAAAGAATGAGTCCCCTCCCATTTGGCTATTAGAGCCACATTAGCATATTTATAAAAATGGCAATAACTTTACAAATAATAAACTTTTTTTTTTTTAATAAATCACACTGTATCTATCAGTAACATAGCACCGATTACATTAGTTAGGGGATTATTAAACTAGTGACAGATCCTCTTTAATATTCAGAATAGAATACTTACAAATATATATCATTTATCACCCATGTTCCTGGGAAGGAATAACCTTTCCAAATGTTTTGTTTTTTTTAAAAACGCAGGAATTTTAATAAAGTTCCAATTGACCATAAATGTAAAGAACAGCATTTTAGTATCGCGTTCTGGATTATGGGAATGATTTGTCAGTGGGGGAAACGCCAGATTATGGGGCTTCTAATATGGATTCATTTCTATTACACAGCTGGAACGATTCACAAGTATAAGGATAAAAAAGGAGAAGGAGAAGACCTACATGTCCCATAGGAACTCTGCAAACTACACAGACAACCCCCTGCAGACCCTCCAGGAGCTGAGCGATGACACCGTGCTGCAGTTGTTTGAACAGATGCTGGTAAGTTACATGTCGCAGGGATCTATGACAAATATAGGAGGTGGGAAGCAAAAGAATCTCTATTTTAAAGTTAATGAAGGGTACACTATTAAAAATAAAAAATTCTATCCTACATTTTAGTCTTAAAGGGGTTTTTCCACGATCAATATTTATCTCCTATCCATAGCATAGGTGATAAATATCTGATCAGTGGGGGTCCGACCGCTGGGACCCTCACCAATAACGAGACTGGGCTTACTTTGCCATTCCCGGGAGCCCCATAGGAATGTGACAGTAGTGCACATGCTCTGCCACCGCTCCATCAATTTCTATGGGGCTGCTGAATATGGCTCTCGGCAGCCCCATAGAAATTAATAGAGCGGTTGTCGAGCATTGTATAAATCCTTCCTCGTCCTCCGTGGGGCTGACGACCAGATTTCTCTACCTTGGATGCATGTTGCCAGTTTACTAGAAAGCCAGTTAAGCTGTGGGTATATTTTGGAGTGTGGGTGGTAATGAGAACGTGATGTTCTTGAACACACCAGTTTTTTATTATTTTGGCACAGATGTGTAGGTTTGCCAATTGCTTAAACTAAAATCCCAAAATAAATACATCTAAACAGAATTACTGCCTTTAAATATAAGAATCATTCAATAATGGCTATAGGATGCAAAAGGATATGTCATATTCTTCACAGCTTCTATGTCTGTCTGCCACCCTTATTGTTAGGGTATGGGCTGCTGAAAATGGCAGCCTGGATTTTCCTGATTAAAAGCGCACTCCCAGCAAAAATGTTTTGCCCTCCTGCCCCTATTTGTAATTGAGCTGGCATAAATGATACTGCGGTTAGAAAAGTCACCTATGGTTTTGTCTTGTAGTTTCGGCCTCCCTTTCGTTCCGAAATCTTCCAGTATCTGCTGTGTGGACAGGAAGTCCGTCTCTCTATTAATTCCTATCAGATTCACATTGAGGCTCTTATAGGTGTAAATCTACTGATGGACTTCCTCTCCACACCGCAGACTCTGTATGATTCAGTTAAGCCCCCTCCCACATTACGTTTTAGCTACACATTAGACGTCTGTGTCGGTAAATCTCCCGGCTCATACATCAAACATACCCATAGGCTCTCATAATACCGACAGACCAAAAGAGTGTTCTTTTGGCCTCTGTGGGGTGGTATACGTTGGGTATACCATTTTTTCCCATTGGATATAATAGAATAGCGTGGTCTACTATGCTATCTAGTAAAAGAAAAAAAAAAGTATACGTTAAACGTATACTTTTCTTTAACATGGTTGCATATGGGTAACTAATTCCATTGTTTGGCATCCGTCACAGGCATCCATGTAGCGTGTAGGTCATGAGTTTTCCAATAGCTTTTCATGATGTATTAGTTAAATGGATGCCATTATATCCTATGGGTGACGGACCCGTCAACCGTGGCATCTGTCAACCATTCGGAGAGTCTTCAGGCCCTTTTACTTTTTTCACATTTTGTTATGTTGAGGCCTTGTGCTAAAATTTTAAAAAAAACTTTTTGCCCCATCAGTCTGCAATCCGTACCCCATAATAACAAAGTGAAAACAGAATTTTAGACATTTTTGCAAATTTATTATTAAAAATGAAAAACTAACATTTCGCACAGACGTAGGTATTCAGACCCTTTTCTATGACACTTGACATTAAGTTCTGGGGGCCTCCCGTTTCTCTAAATCATCTTTGAAATTGTGTTTCTACTCCTTGATTGGAGTCCACCTGTGATAAAATCATTTGATTGGACATGATTTGGAAAGACACCCCCCTGTCTATATAAGGTCACACAGCTGACAATGCATATCAGAGCAAAAACCAAGCCATGAGGAGGAAAGAACTGCCTGTAGAGCTCAGACAGGGTTGTGTGGAGGCACAGATTTGGGGAAGGGTGCAAAAAAATTTCTGCTGCATTGAAAGATCCCATTGGCCTCCAAAACGCTTAAAGAGGCTTTGTCACCACATTATAAGTGCCCCATCTCCTACATAAGGAGATCGGCGCTATAATGTAGGTGACAGCAGTGCTTTTTATTTAAAAAAAAACAAACTATATTTTCACCACTTTATTAGCGATTTAGCTTTATGCTAATGAGTTGCTTAATGGACAACTGGGCGTGTTTTACTATATAACCAAGTGAGTGTTGTACAGAGGAGTGTATGACGCTGACCAATCAGCGTCATACACTCCTCTCCATTCATTTAATCAGCGCATAGGGATCCTTTTAGATCTCTATGTGCTGTCTTATACTAACACATTAACAATACTGAAGTGTTTAGACAGTGAATAGACGTTCCACGGGATGTCTATTCACAATCTCTGCAATTCGTTACCGTTTCTGTGGTCGTTACCGCAGAACAAGCGTAATCTCGTTGTAACCTGTCATTTACAGCGTAATTTCGCGAAATTATGCTTCCTCTGCTCTAACTACCACAGAAACAGTAACGAAGTGCAGGGATTGTGAATACACGTCCGTGGAATGTCTATTCACTGTCTAAACACTTCAGTATTGTTAATGTGTTCGTATAAGACAGCACATACTGATCTAAAAGGATCCCTATGCGCTGACTAAATTAATGGAGAGGAGTGTATGACACTGATTGGTCACTGATTGGTCAGCGTCATACACTCCCCTGTACAACGCCCACTTGGTTATATAGTAAAACACACCCAGTTGTCCATTGAGCAACTCATTAGCATAAATCTAAAATCGCTAATAAAGTGGTGAAAATAGATCGTTTTTTTAAAATAAAAAGCACTGCTGTCACCTACATTATAGCGCCGATCTCCGTATGTAGGAGATAGGGCACTTATAATGTGGTGACAGAGCCTCTTTAAATGAAAGAAATTTGGAACAACCAGGACTCTTCCTAGAGCTGGCCGCCCCACAAAACTAAGTAATCGGGGGGAGAAGGGCCTTGGTAGGAGAGGTGACCAAGAACCCAATGGTTACTCTGGCTTAGCTCCAAAGATCCTGTGTGCAGATGGGAGAAACTTCCAGAAGGTCAATTGAACTTCTTTGCCTCAATTCTTAAATCAATACATTTTTATTGAAAAAATTTTTACAACTTTTTTTCAAACAATAAAGAAAACCATCCTTGGTCCCAGAACATGGACCTGCGTACAATAATACATACATGTGATATGTCATTGAAGGATATACATAATCATAACCAGAAAACAACAACAAAAGAACGTAAGAACTTTACTATGCCATTTTCAAACCAATGTTAATATTAAATATGTCATATTGCCAGCGATCTTTCTGCACTTAAGTGTAATACTTCGAATTTACCCAAAGCTCCCAATACCGTGAATTCTTCGCATACCCAGAGGGAGATTGTAAAAGCATGGATTCATGATGACATGCTATATTTACCCTGCCTATCACCTCCGATAAAGAAGGGGAGATAGTTGATTTCCATGACTTAGCTATTGCCATTCTAGCAGCAATGAAAACATGGTGTATCAGTACCCGATGCTCCGCCATTATGTCTTCCAAGCCAATGTCTAAAATAGCCAATTCTGGGCAGAACATCATAGGTTCTCCTATAATTTCAAGAATGAGGCGAAATACCTCCCTCCACAGTACCCCCACCCTAGGGCAGGACCACCACATATGCAACGTGGAACCCAGGGAACCACATCCTCTCCAGCAGCCATTAGAACTGCCTTGGAATATGTGTGCACATCTGGAAGGAGTTAGGTACCATCTCATGTGGATTTTACGGGTGAGTTCAATATGGTTAACACATTTGGAGTGACGAGTAATCCAACTAGAAGCTTTCATCCATTGTGCCATGGAAAACGTCGAACCCATCTCCCGTTCCCATCATAATATGTGAACTGTCTTCCCTGAGGACTGTTTTTTCAAAATTAGATCATAGCTACAAGCTAGACCCTTACTGTGACCTTGCCATTTAAACAGGAATTTATGATATGGGGGGACAGGGAGACTGGTCAGGTTTGGGGGAAAGATGAATTGAACAAAGTACAGAGATTGTAGGTTTACCTTCCAACAAGACCATGACCCTAAGCACACAGCCAAGACAACACAGGAGTGGATTGTGGAATGTCCTTGAGTGGCCCAGCCAGGGCCCTGACTTCAACCCAATTGAACATCTCTGGAGAGACCTGAAAATCTCTGTCCACTAATGGTTCCCATCCAACCTGACAGAGCTTGAGAGGATCTGCAGAGAAAAATTTCAGAAAATCCCCAAATTCAGCTGTGCAAACCTCGTGGCATCATACCCAAGAAGACTGGAGGCTGTTATCGCTGCCAATGGGGCTTCACCGAAGTACTGAGTAAAGGGTCTGAATACTTATGTCAATGCAAGATTTTAGTTTTTCCTTTTCAATAAATAAGCAAAGATTACTAACACTCTGTTTTCATTTTGTCATTATGGGCTATTCAGGGCAGAATGATGGGAAAAACGTTAATTATTATTTTAGCACAAGGCCCCAACATTACAAAATGTAAATAAATTGAAAGGGTCTGAAGAATTTCCAAATGCATTGTAGTAGGGATGTCACGATACCAGAATTTGGACTTCGATACGATACTGTGTAGTATTGCGATTTTGATACCAAAACGATACTTTGGCAACAGTAATAAAAAAAAAAAAATGTTCTTCCATTTTGTGATGTGAGGCACGAGGTGTGATGATGAATTTTGAATGTGCCTCACATTAATAGTAATTAACCCCATCATGTTTCTCAGTCATAATGGGTTAATGTTTGAGGTACATGATGGGGTTAGTTACTATTAATGTGAGGCACATGGAGGTTAAATTTTTTTCAGGATAGGTGGGGGTACCAGATGCTGGACCCCCATTAAAAATAAGGATCAGAATAACCCTTTACCATATAATGTATGGCCACCTTCATTCTAGTAGCTCGACCTTGCACAAGCTCTGTCCGCCAGCTGCGTAATGTTAAGTCTGAATGGGTATGCTGGAAAAGTCCCATCTGAACCTGTGGTACATGTACACTAGGCGGCACTGGACAAAGCTCTAGGGGAGTGTTCCCACTTATCCCCAGCACAGTGTATGTTCATAGCGTGGGGATACTTTGACGTCAATTATTTGAATAGGGGGTACTTAACTAGAAGCATTGTGAAATCCGGCCATAGCGGACTCTTGACTTGTAAATGTAGATTCCCCCCCAGAGCTGGTCCTCAGAATTACAGGTGTTGGATATGTACATGCGGCAGCACTGATGTGTCGTTGTCTATTCCGGATACGAACGCTTATCTCTTTTCTGTGTATTCCTAGTACGACATGAACCTCAATGAAGAAAAACAGCAGCCCTTACGGGAGAAAGACATTATAATAAAACGAGAGATGGTCTCCCAGTATCTGCACACATCAAAAGCTGTGAGTTGGAGTTTTTCCCTTATTTCCGCCCGCACGGTTCTGACATTGGAGGCTGGGTATGATACGTTTATACAGATTTCAGTGGAACTTTGGATGTCCAGGCCAGCGTCCTATCCAATCCAGCTTTGCATTTCACTTTATTACTTTGCACAGTTTGACTCCAGTGGCTGATTTGGCTACTCAGAAATATCAATTCCTTACAAATTTCTGAAAGTGGGATCGAAATGACCGCATATCACTGAAATAAAGAGGCCATACTTACTGATACAAGGGTGGGTTATAATACCATTTCTCAGCAAGATGCTGACAAGCCATAATATATAGTATATGGGGGAGCGAGCAGATGTGCAAAATACTGATAAACATCCTCTCACACACCCCACTCTTTAGGAAGGCGGTGGATGCTTAGTATTAGAATTGCACACAGATAAGGCTCGTATGAGGTGTCAGTCGCATGTAGTACACCACCCTGGCTAACAGCCTATTGCTCTTGCCCATGTAGATCAGACGAAATACCCAGCACCTTCTAGATACACCACACAAAGGACTGACACCCCATTCTTCCCATCACTAGAGCAGAATTCTGCAGAAAGAATGAACATGAAGTATTAGTTAAATAGTATCTTCACTTCCAAAAAAAACTATTGATCTGTCATAGATACATATCAAAGGTTTTGATTGGAGAGGGTCCAGGTGATGAGACCCCCACCGTCGCTGAAACAAAGGTTCGGAAGTGCTCAGCTGAACTCTCTGCACCTTTGGCTGTGATCGGCGCTCCTTGTTAGTCGGAAGACGGCACTCATAGACGTTCTATGTGAGCCCGTCTTCAGCCTGACCAGAAGCGCCAATCACAGCCAAAGGTGCAGAGAGTTCAGCTGAGCACTTCCGAACCTTTTGTTTCCGCGACGTTGGGGTTCTCCTCACCCAGACCCCACCGATCAAAACTTCTGATATATCCCTGACCTATCAAAAGTTTTTTTCAAAGTGCAGTAACTCTTTTTTTAAGTTTTTAGCCCAAGTATACAACCTCACAACCTGCACATTCCACTGTGCCTGAGGGGTCCCTTTGTAACGCAAAAGACAAAGTTAGTCAGCACCTGAAATAAGTGGGCAGATGCAGATCTGCTCTGACTGCAATTTACCCCTCATTGTAATGCCACTGTTTAGGCCAGTAAGTAGATTTCCAGGGGTAATGGGAAGGGGCGGACATACCATGCACTTGGAAATTTCAAAAATTGGAAGCCATGGTAAACTAATATCCGTGTCAATCGCACTGGTGTGCCTTCTGACCGTGCCAACTACATTGAGCATTACCTACATTTGTTGATTTCAACTTTTGCCATTCTTTGGCTGTTCCCTTTTTAACGTTTGTTTATTTATTTGTTTGTTTGTTTGTTTTCAAGGGTATGAATAAAAAGGAGAGCACAAGGTCTGCACTGATGTATATCCAGGATTTAAAATCAGGTCTGGGGGACTCAAACCTCCTGGCCTGTTTAGAGTCCCTAAGAGTTTCGCTCAATAACAATCCAGTCAGGTAAGCAGAGGTAACCGTCACAAAGAAAACCTGATACGTAGGCCACGTTTTCACAGGACAGTTTTTTTTGGTTGCGTTTTTTTTCTTGAGCCAATGACCGGAGTGAATCCTTGAGGCAAAGTATCATTATTATTTTTTTTTTAAATGGACTCCACACTTTTTCTATAGATGAAAAGATACATCAAAAATTGTCCTGTGTAAATCTGCCCTTTATGGGATTTATGAAAGGAACAGTGGAAGCGGGGTTCTTCTTATATTTTACTCCTTCTTTAAGCTGGTAATAGACTTTGGATTTTGGGCATGGTTATTTTCCAGATCTGTATTCTGGGATACCTGCTGATTATGGTTCATCAGTTATTAGTCCCAGACATGTTATAATTGGTATTGTCTGGGTCATCACCCGGTTTACATATTTATTATTATTCTCATTGGTTCCCTGTTTTTCTATATCTTTGGGCCTTTTTTTCATCTCTGTGGTCCCATTAGAGTTTCTCTCCTAATTTTATATATATTGTCATATAAATGTAGTATTTTTCAATAAAATTTAACTTTGTATTTTTGTACACATATTGTTCTGTGGTTCTTCCTGCTCTCTTTTTGATGTCATAGTGACGTGTCAGAAGTTTTGATCGGTGGGGATCCGAGCACTGAGATACCAACAATCGCTAAAACATAGCAGCAGAAGCTCTCGGGTGAGTTCTGTGCCGCTTCGTTTACGATCGGCTTTCCTCAGAAAGCATAGTGAGCGGCGTACGGACTCATAGACTTTCTTTTGAGTCCGTACACCACTCCGAGGAAAGCCAATCAGAAACTAAGCGGTACAGTTCACACCTAAGCGCTTCTGCTGCTTTGTTTGGTGGGGGTCTCAGTGCTTGTACCCTCGCCGATCAAAACTTCTGACATGTCAAAAAGTTTTTAAAAGTTTAGTTACCCTTAAGTAGATGCTACAAATCTTATTTGAATCCGTAAACATTGTGGGTCTTTACACAGCCAAAGACCAGGATCCAGCAGTTTGTAAAAAAAATTAATATATTGTGTATTTTTATTAACCTTCTTCAAAACACAAATACAAACCTCCAAGTTTCGCAGTTTGTAAATTTACTTGTCCGATCCCTGGATACAAACCGTGTTGGAGGTGTTTCTCATCTCCCATCTCTGTAGCAGGACCATGTTTGACTGTGTTAATAGGGGATTTAGGGCTCAACAAACATTTTTCTGACAACTGTCTATGGCCAACTTTAGAAAACTGGATTGTGTGTTTGCACAAGTTCAGCGTTGATACAGCACCGTATAGATACCTACTCTACACTAACGATTATGTTGTAAAACTTTGGCATACCTCTCCCCTTTATGACAAGTAGGATTCTTGGTGTAGGGTAATTTGTTATATTGTTGACCTTTGCAATTTAATAATTTTACGCTAATATTTTGTAATTTTTTTTTTTGTAAAAGTTGGGTACAAAATTTTGGTGCAGAAGGTCTGGCCTGTCTCCTTGAAATACTCCGGCGACTTCAGGAAGATAAGTCATTGTAAGTATGGTTGGCATCTGGACTTTGTCTACAAACACTTAAAAACACATTCCTTTTCAGAGTTGATGTAAATTGCTTTTCTGAGGTATTTCAGAATAATTCACGTGGCCGTATTAGGGCTCTGTACGACCTCTACTCTAGCTCTACGACCTCTACTCTAGCTCTACTGTATCTCCGTATGCCTCAGATCTCATGTAGTGGCATATAGAGTTTTTGTTCATATTGAATCTAACAGAGAATAAAGTTATGCCATGTGCTATCGGATGCCGTATTGCAGAGCTATTCTCCCATAAATGAGTTGGTCATAGGGGGAGAATAACACCGTAATAGAATGCTGTAAGTAGCAACATACAGTAGCACTCAGCGTGCCTAAGGCTCAATATTTCAGAGCCGCAAGCTCTGGCGGTTAAAGTGAACCTTATTTCATTCTAAGTTAAAAAATTCTCTGCTTATAATTCTTAATATGTGTTTATAGCAGTCGGCGCTCTGTTTCTAATACAGAGCTTTAAATCACCTGCATAGACACTAATTTAAAAAATAACAGCCCGCAGCCACCACTAGAGGGAGAGAACTGCAGATTGTGTTATTGAGATCAATGTAAAACTGTATGCCATAAACTCCTAAGCTCCCTCTAGTGGTGAATTTAGGCAGCCAGTTTTTAAAACACTGGGGAAGATTTATTAAGCAAAATGCGCCAGAGTTCATGGAGCGTGCGTCCCTGTGATAAATTTCTGGCCTAGTTTTATACTGTCTATCATTAAGACAGTGATAATCTCACCATGTGCCTCTGCATGGGATTTGGAGCCCTGTATCAAAGAAGTAAAACTGTTACCGCTATAAGGATATATTAAGAAATTTATCCGCACTTAATTTTAAACCTATTTAAATGAAAAACCAAATGACATTCTAGAATGGACATCCATTTTACGGAGAGTGTATCTAATATTTATTTTGAATGCCATTCGCCTCTTCTATGTTGTGTCCAATTGGAGCTCCAGTGAAGATGCTTTATTAACGCCAAAGATTGACTTTTCTCTACTTCACAGCTGCAGACACTATTTCTGGATTGTATTTCTCATTGTTTAAACTATTCATGTTTTTAAACAGATCTTTATATTTTTTCTCTCTTGTGAATTAGCCCTCGGGATTCTAAGAGTGAACATGAAATCATTAGATGTTTGAAAGCTTTTATGAATAACAACGTAAGTACATATGGTGCAAACCTATTTCTTTTAGCATTTTCTTTAAGCTGGCCAAGTACAGCTACTTAAAGGGTTGTCTCATATCTGTTGGTGACATATCACTAGCATATGCCACCAATGCCCGAATGGCAGAAATCAGACCACTTTAACCTTTACCGATCGCTATAAACATGTGACAGCAGCACTAGGAGAGCACCATGCCGTGTTCGCTCTGCTTTTAGCGGTGGGTGCATGGATGACCATTGACTATAATGTTCAGCCATATGCACGCCCCAAAAAAAAATGGAGCCGACATCTAAGTGCATCTGCTATTTTGTTCTAGTGATTGATAAGGGTCATTGGTAGTATGTTGCTAGGATATGGCACCAGTGTCTATACTATATATTAAAGGGGTTGTCCGTGCACGGGGCGGTCTTTCATACTGTTGACCTATCCACAGGATTAGGTCACCAGTATATGATTGGTTGGGGTCTGACAACCGGACCCCGCACCAATTAGCTGTTCCGGCTGCCTCCGGGCATCGGATGTTAAGCAGTGGTCGTGCCGGAAGCAGATGGCTCTGACCACTGTATAGCGGCCATGCTATACTGCAGCTCTGCTCCTATTCAAGTGAATAGGAACAGAGCTGCAGCAACCCAGCACGGCCGCTATACAGTGGTCGGGGAGCAATCTGCTTCCGGCACGACCACTGCTTAACATCCGATGCCCGAAGGCAGCCGGAACAGCTGATCGGTTCGGGGTCAATGTCCTGTGGATAGGTCATCAGTATAAAAAACCGCCCCGAACTTGGACAACTCTTTTTAATATAAGGATAAATTGTCTAGCCGAGTATCTAAACTGACATAAGCTGCACAAAGACGTGCCAGTGACTGTTAGGGCTGAGTTCACACGTTGCGGTCAAAATACAGGTGGTTTTTTTTTGTTGTGATTTGCTGCAAAACTGCACCGTTTTGCCTTGATTTTTGGTGCAGTTTTGATGTGGTTGTGACAAAAAAAGGCATTTTGACCCCTATGTGTGAACCCAGCCTTAAGACCTCACAAAAAAGACAATCAGCAAATGTGGTTGTTTATGTAACTAAAACAATCCGCTACAAATGCAGGTTCAATTAGTTGTAAGGAGTACGCTTTCCCTAGTTGTTACTAAGTCAAATCTGCAAACTTTTAATCCGCTATTATCTGAAAAAATCCATGTACATCAATGCACATAAAAGAATCAAAAATCATACAGATTGTTGCCGATTTTTTGTGTTTTCCACTTTTAACAATCTGTGTTCTTTAAAATGTCAAGTTTTGAAACACTTCATGTAGGAGACTAATTAACTGGATGACTTTAGGCCACATGCAGGGTAAGGCGATATTCACTCCTAGTGGATTACTGCAGATTTTCTGTCGTGATTTGCAAACTGGAATTTTCAGAGCATTACTGTAGCATCATAGCGGATGAGTTTTAACGGCTATGTACACCTTTGATACACTATTTTATTAAAAATAAAAAATTGTTTACAGTGTGTTTGGTTAAACTTTGTAGTTACTTTTTATTAAAAATTATTTTGACTTTTTCAGATACAGATGTTTTGTATCCTGGATACACAGCAGCTGTATCGTGCGCTGAAACCTGTACCCATCAGGCCAGTGGCATGCTCATTGAACCAGTCAGTGGAAATTATCCATGTAGAAATTGACCTGTGGTGCGGATTTTAAAATCTGCAGCATTTGACATCCTTTTGCAGGTTGGTTATGGATTTCCCCCATTAGTTCAATGGGGAAGTCAGAAACTGTAGCCTAACCCAATTATTGCAAATATTGCTGCAAATTACATGCGCATCCGCCATAAAATGCGAAAGTCCAGGTAGTAAAATAAGTTCTAAAAAAAGTATTAAAAATATTATCCTCTGGTCCTCTGCCAGCCTCTGTACACCCGGTGTCCAGACGGGATTTCTGCAGCCAATCACAGTCATTCCTTGAGGCCGGGTGTACAGACTGACAGAGGACCAGGGAAGTGTTGACATGAGAGGTACTATAAGTATGATGTTTTTTTGTATTTATTTTGACACACCTTTTGTCTGCAGGGAAAACCACACCAAATCCTACACAATTTGATGTAGACTCGTCGCTGCAGATTTCCCTGCAGCTTCCTATGGATTTGCAGCAGAATTTTTGTCCAGTCTATGTGAATTTCGCCTAAAATAATCGTCTGCTTTTTCATGGTGTCTTTCAACCTACTCCGTTTTATTCCTCCCCTACTGTTTTTTTATTTGCATGCAACAGTTTTTATTTTAATCTTTTTATCTCTATTTCTAGTTTGGAATAAAGACCGTGTTGGACACACATGATGGAATTTTACTATTAGCAAAAGCCGTGGATCCCGCTGTTCCTGCCATGATGATTGATGCGTTGAAGTTGCTATCTGCTCTGTGTATTCTTCCACAACCTGAGGACATGTATGTCGTTTATTTATTTTTTATAGTAAAACATCATTGCTTGGTTATTTTTTTCCTGTACAGAAAATCAGCAAGCAGTAGATTCATGACCAATACAGGGGTCTGAATGAAAGCCAAATCTTTGTCCGTTCCTTTTTTTTCTGTCATCTCCTGACCTCCGAACATATTTTCCCCGAATATGTAACTATATTCCATACAGTTGTCTACATCACCCATCGACTAAAATTTATGACAAATAAGTACATCATAGTCAATGCGCCTTTTAATACAGTAAAAGATAAGATATACCGGCACCCGCCCAGTGGTATACCAAAGGGACAATCTAGTGGCAAACGTCGAGCCCTTACTGGCTATGGATATGTTCACCGTATACCCTGAACATGCACCACTGACGTAGTGTGAACAGAACCATATCCAGTTGTATTAAAAACAAAGACAAACACTGGCTTATCCCCCGAGGGTTGTTTTACATTTTCTATGTGTTTTTTATTTGTTTTATATTTTCTGTTTATGCCAAATCCTGTTCGCACGGAAGATTATTCCCTTCTCCCTATTGATATGAACGGGCATGCTTGGCCGAGGGTGCGTGTTTATGGTGGTGTCAGGAGAAATAGCAGTAGGCTGAACAAGTGTCTGGCCGAGGATGATCTCCTATGTATTTTCGGTTTTACTCTATAATTATTTGTTTGGTCGCTGACTTTTTCTTTTTCCTTGTTTAGGCATGAACGTGTTCTTGGTGCTCTCACTGACCGAGCAGAATTTTATGAAGTGGAAAGATTTAAACCCCTTTTGGATGGGCTGAAAAATGGCCCAGTCGCCCTTAAGGTAGGCTGCAACCAGAATGAAATGTTACTTTCCGAGTTCAAGTTCTGCTAGTAAAAGGTTATTCACATCTTCGTAACCTATGGGTCCCCCAGTAATCTTGAGATTGAAGGGGGCGCTGCACTGATGTCCCCTTCTAAGCTTTCCCTGCACAGTGGCGCTCCCAGTCACCCAACTGTTCAGGGACTTATAGCCGGCTAAATGAACTTGAATTCTCAGGATCAGTGGGCATGGCAAAGGTTGGACCTTCACCCATCATAAAGTGATGGCATATCCTAGCGATATAAGATGGGAATAACCCTCACTAATCACAAGTAT
Organism: Rhinoderma darwinii; assembly: GCF_050947455.1. Taxonomy (NCBI): domain Eukaryota; kingdom Metazoa; phylum Chordata; class Amphibia; order Anura; family Rhinodermatidae; genus Rhinoderma; species Rhinoderma darwinii. The sequence goes on from NC_134689.1 coordinate 35,968,989, forward strand.
GTCCATTACTATGATTAGAATAAGATATTTTGCCTGGTACAATCTCATTGTTAGAACTGGGAGACGAAGGACCTGGTTTAGCACAAAAAATAAATAAAACCATTATGCTCTTACGCAAAGTTAAAAATGCCAACGAGATAACAGATCGAAATCGTCAATTTAGTCTGATGTTTCTCTGTGTATGGGCAACTACAGTCCGAGCAGTCTGAGAGCAGAGCAGGTTGGTGATTTCAAACGCGCTTCAATGTAATACTAAGAGAGTACAAATGCAGAATGCGTCTGGTTACAGGGTAGGGGGGTTACATTTGCAGACCCTTTGCTGTATTATTAAAAAGCGGCTGCATTTAAAGGGAGAGATTCCTCTGCGTTCTTGCTGGTGCAATGAGGTGTAGTCTTTGATGATGGCACAACATATAACAACGTCACTCACATAACGTGTCATCCACAAGGATTGGAGCAGAATCATAATTGTAAGTACATTGAGCCGGTTATTATTTTAGGCTGCCCAACATCAGTTTCATATTCCAGGAAACCACCTTTAAGGAATTGCTCTTAATGCAGTTCACATATGTGTAACTTAGTTTTCCCGTTGAGTTTATATCTGATTGATACACCATAAAAGTGTTCATCAAGTTGTGGCTAACATCTTGGGCCTGTTCACACCTGCGTCAGTGTATCCATTGTCCTGCTTAGTCAGAGGAGCAGAACAACGAAAAAACACGAAGCTCCGGTTCCGTTGTCTGACGGAACCCATTGACTTAAATGGGTTCTGTCGGGTTTCTGGAATGGTGTCCGTGGTTTTACTGGAAACCATAGTCAAGCATGCTACGCTCTTGTTTCTCTTGGGCTGGATCTGTGACTGAGGCCTCCAACGCAGATGTGAACAAGGCCTAAGCTCCACTCCAAGGTTTCTTCAATCTATATTCCTTGTGCAAATGTTCATTTATATATGCAGGTCCCCCGCCCTACTAGGCATAAACCTTCGCTGTTAGGCTTTCGTGGTTCTATGACTCCTGGGATAATGTCACTAAGCGCCACAAAGGCTGCCATTTCTAAGTATCAATTATATATGCTATAAAATAAGGGTCATCGGTGAGGGTCCAATCAGAGAGACCACCGCTGTTCCATAAAATGGCAGCACCTTTTTTCCGTTTCTTGACTAAAAGTGGCTGTCCATGGTCACTCCTTGTTTTAAGTGAATGGTAGATATAGAAGGTGGACATTGTTCGATTTTCAAAGTATAAAGCTGAATCCACACACTGCAGACTTTTTCAGTTGCAGGTTTCAGTGCAAATAACACCTGCAGAATTTGTTGCTGATTTCACCCTATACATTGCAAAGGGTGAAAATCTGTGGCAAAGCTGCAATAGAGCTGACGTGTTTCAGTTTAGAAAAGATTCTTTCCATTACATGTGGATGGGTTTTTAAAACCCCCATCAACGTGCATCGTTCTGTAAGTCTCTGCAGGTTTTCAGTGCCGAAAATGTGTGTGTGTTTCTTTAAGTTAATATGAAATGTTAAATACTTTTTTTTTTACTGTACTTTCTTACGTTAAAAATGTTACTTCTCCAGGTGAGCTGCATGCTCTTAATAAACGCCTTGATCATCCAAGGAGAAGAGCTGGATTTTCGAGTCCACATACGCAGTGAATTGATGCGTTCAGGGCTGAATCTATTGCTAAAGGTAAGAGATTGTGGGTTATATTACTGGTGAGTTTACGTTGCAATGCAGTCATTTAAGATGACCCTTCATTGATATGGTTTCCCTCTTCAAAGCCTCTTTCCTAGGAGCCTTTCATTGACTCCCTTTACATTAGCGCATCTGTATGATACCCGATCTGAGCTGATTTAGCGGGTGCATTTGATCTTTGAAGAGCCAAGGAGGCATAATACTTGTAGCTAAGAAGGCTGCATATAACTTGTCACATAACTTCTCTCAATTCTCCTGAGAAGGCCACAACTATGTTTTTTGTCATTAGCCCAATGTTCGGCCCTTTACTGGATGCATTTTTATCCTGTAATGTAGCATTATTAGGGTATCTAATGTAAAGAGGTCTGTTATGGGCACATATCCCCTTTAAAGATTGATCTTGTGTCCATTGACCTCTTATAGTATAATGGTAATACTTAACGGTTTTGATTTTGATGATCTTTACCGTTCATATACAGATTCTTTCAAAATTCTGCTGGTTGCCCTTGGAAACAGACACCGCTTTAGCTTTACCCTGCTGACAGGCATGGGACCTTACAGTTTAGCTCTGTGTGTTTGTCATCTGAGCTCCCACAAGGCACTGCTCCCTGGAAACCAGCAGAATTCTGTATTTAACATCATGAAGATGATCTTCCTTTCTTCAGCAGATAGTGCAAAGTTGCTGAATAAAGGGATCAGAAGAAGTGGAAAGTAAGTGGACGGCGTTGAGGCAGAATCGCTCCGTGTCCTAAACAGATATTGCCGTCCCTTGTTTTATAATCGCTTAAAAGAATTTGGAAGGGGATGTGCATTTTTTTTTTTATGGAAAAAGATGGAATTATCTTTAGGAACAGTGAAGTGTGGGAGATTTATATTCTGATTTGTGTTTTAAGGAACTGCAAGCTATGGAGAATGATGAGCTGAAGGTGCAGGTTAATGTGTTTCTGGAGCACAGTGAATATGATTCTGATGACTTGCGAGGGCGACTAGAAGACATTCGCGTTGAGATGGAATATCCTTTTAAAGTCTCGTGGGTGAAGAAACTTGGAAGTAAAGCTACTAGTTGTAATATAATTATAGTGAAAACCCACAAGTCTCATAATCCACCCCATTAATAGGAGGATGAATCATTTTTTCCTTTCCTGCCTATGTTTATTACCATGGACTCGTGATCAATGACTCCCTACAGAATTCAGTTTAATTTGCCCATTTCATTAAAGGGGTTTTCCCATCTTGGATATTTATGACCTATACAAAGGATATGTAAAATGTAAGATAGATGCGGGTCCCAACTCTTGGACCCTCAACTATCTCTAGAATAGAACCCTCTGACCCCCGACCTACCTTCGTCTTGCTTTCACTGCTCCCTGTCTGAGGGTGATCGCTGAGCTATGATGTTTCCGATACTCGATAGAAGTGAATGGGAGTTGTTTTCGTGACTCTCATTCGCTTCTTTGGGAGTTATGGAAACGGTGTAGCCCAGCGAGCTCGGTGGTTTTCGTACTTCCACCTTGGCAGACAGTGGCCAGAGAGCAAGAGAAGGTAGGAGAGATAGGTGCGGGTACTAGAGGTGGGACCAGCATCTATCAGATATTTGTGGCATATCCTGTCTATGTCCAAGATGGGAAGTTTTTCTCTGGGTACCGTCTCTTATACGGCATTCATGAAAACCATGGCTCATGATGCATTTTGAAAGCCATATTAGGTTATGTTTATGTTAAAAAATTATATTATGATGGCCTAATGTGATTTTATCATCTTCAATGTCATTAAATAATAAGTTTGTGTATAAATTCACATATACTTCTTCTGTCAGGGTCACGTCACATAGTTACATAGGTTTAAAAGACACATGTCCATCACTTTCCATCTTTCTTAGATCAATAGCTAGATCTGTTATAACCCTCCAGGCCAGTTGTCATTAGATAAACATCTAGACTTTTTATAAATGCTGACATAGTATCTGCCATATTGGGATAGGGCATTCCATAGTTTCACCACTCTAACTGTAAAGAACCCTTTCCTATATTGATATCTGAAACATCTTTCTTCCACATGCAATGAATGTCCCCTGGTCCTAAGAGTCCTTGGGAAGAATAAATCATGTGCCCATTCTTTGTATTGACCACACATACATATTAATAAGATCACATCTCTGAGGCATCTTTATTCCAAGCTGAACAAGCCTAAATTTTTAGCCTTTCATCTCATTTAATAATTTAGTCGCCAGACTTTAAACCCTCTTCAGCTCTCAAATATACTTTTTATAATGTGTAATTCATTGTTTTGTTGCTTTCCCAACTTATATAGTTTATATGGTTTTTCTGCAATTTTCTCAGTTTGCCACTGGATGGCAGTATAAGCCTATAAGTTTATCCTAAGTTTGTGACTAGCCATTTGTACAGCAAATATCCAATCATTTCATTCACCAGGAGCACAACGTCCCAGGCTAACGGTGAAGACTTTATATTATTTTTTTTCGTGTATATTTTAGCATCAGATGGAATTTATCAAATAAGATTAATCACAGAACTGAGGCTGTAACTTCACCACAGAGAAGGGTATATAAGATTCAGTCTTGTCAATAGATTCACAGAATGAAGGAAACCCTAAAAAAACAACTCTTATTAATAGTAAAAATGGAAAACATTATAATCCCCTGTGTATACATGCAGTAACATAACCGTGATGCAATGGGCAGAAAACCAGATATCCAGGGAGCACAGTCCCAAATAAAGACCATATACAATGATTACCAAGTATATATGTATGTATTATTCCTACGTATGGTACCTCTGAACACTATGGAAGAAGGAGACAGTATTGATGAGGAGGTCCATATCACCAAAACGTAGTCCTGGGTGCAAAGGCCTTTTGTACCCGAGAGTTGTAAATCGAATATACTGTCCCTATTAAAGGAGTTGTCTGGTTTCAGCAAATTAATAAACATTTTTGTATAATTAAAAGAGAGAGAATTTTCCGATATACTTTCTGTATTGTTTTCAAGAACTCTGCTTGCTGTCATATAGTAGACGCAGTCATTGTGTACTTCCAGTGGATACAATTCTGTCCATAGTCATGTGATGGACACACATTAGAAGACACAGCTCTGATACACACTGTAACGAGCCACGCACCTGTGTCCTTCACATGACCATGGACAGAATTTTATCCACTGGACGTAAACAACGAATGTTCACACTGAATGACCGCAAGCAGAGATCTTAACGGAAGAATTGGTACGGAAAGTATATTGGAAAGTTGTATAACTTTTTACTGTACAAAAAATAACATTAATTTGCTGAAACTGGACAACCCCTTTAAGCCTGGGAAACCCTTATTTGGCCACTATACAGGTCATCCCCGATGGGAAAACTCTCTATGGTGGATCCTGATGTACCCAATCCATATCAGATGGCAAAGTACCACAGTATGTAAATGCAAATAAGTTCCCAATGCGTTTCACCCTAAATAATGAAGAATAGATTCATCAACGGGTAAGTTATGTGCGCCATTATAAGCAAGCCGATCTAGATATTGTCTCTATTAACCTGCTTACATCTGCGCATTTTACAGGGGGTTGTCTAAGTCATGCAACCAATTTGAATGGGGATAATGATACAAGAAGCCTAGTCTTGCCCCAACAACTTCTGTGCCTGAAGCTGTGATATGTCGTACCGTACCTGCTGACATCACCGCTGCTGCCAGTGATTGGTTGGAGCAGTCAAGTGCCGATACTGCAAGTCACAGCTTCAGCCAAAATCGGCACAGACTGGAAAATCCCTTTAAGTATCTATTTAAGCTGTATAGATTTTTTTTCTTTGAATCCACTTTCCTTAACTCTTTGCTTACTGATGTCCAAGAAGTCTTCCAAGTACTTCACAACACTGTGAAAGACTCTGCAGCAGAACAGCTGTTTCTCTCTGTCTTGCAGCATCTCCTGCTGGTCCGGAATGACTATGACGCCAGGTATGAAGCAGCTACATGGGTATATAAAGGAATTCTGATGAGCCTACTGTGTTTGTTCTCCATAGTGTGCGATATATTATATAATACACCGGCTCTTCCATCTCTTCACTGGAGTAAAGCGTTTGAATACAGAACTGCAGCAAACTGTAAGGACAAGGTCACTGTGATCTCTATAGTAATGCAGCTGAGAACCTGATATTACGGAAGCGGGAAATTGTAGACCAGATTTCCCAAACACAATTGTGCATACAGCGTTCATCGTGCCTGCACGTATACTTACAAAGCGACATTAAACTTAGAAAATTCACACACAAAAAAATTCCCAGCAATTCTTTCCTTCACCCCCCCCCCCCCTAACAGTCACATTAAAAGTGAGAAACCCCCTATTGAGAATTTCACTTTTTTTTATTGTGGATTTTAAAATTGTTTAAGTAAATATAGTTACCGCACATCTCGGGTTTCTTAAGTGCATTTTAACCCCCTAGAGACGTAACTAATTTTAGCCTTGAGGACCAGTGAAATGTCTTCCCCCTCCAGCCATCATAAATGTTTCTTTTTTTCTTGAATGGATCTGTATGAGACCTTTCGTTTTGCAAGACAAGTTGTAATTTTTATAGGAACCTTTTCTGAGGTTCATATAATGTATTGAATAATTTGTATAAATTTGTTTGGGGGGGGGGGGTAGAAAATAAAAAAACAGCAATTTCGACAGTTGTTTTTAAGGTGCTCATCGTGCGGTATACGTTTTATACGTTCATTTTATTTTAGGGACCGTTACTATTAAAACCATGCCAAATTTATGTCGTTTTTTTTTACATGTATTGAGCTGTAGTCGGTTTCAGTCTAGTTCGTATTTGCACACACCTTTAATTTCGTAGCGGCTCTGCCTAGTATTGTGGCGTTGTCCCATTAATATGAGATGTGTCAGATTCTCCCCCTCCCCCTTAGGCATCTCTGTCATGAGATGTCTATGCTATATTTGTCTCTGTGTAGCCACCCAGTGGTTGTGACGTGACGTGCAGCCTGTCACGGGTTTTGCCACCGTGTTACAATATTATGTTGATTTCATGAGAAATTGAAATCCTTAACCAAATTCAAGAAAAGCTAAGAATGGACACATCTGTATAGGGACAATAGAGCTGTTTTATGGCAGCCTGCGTCCTGTAGTTTGATATATTGTCCCTTCATTTTCTGATTTTATATAGCGCCAACCTATTACACAGCGCTTTACAATTAAAAAGGGAACAAAATAGTAAAACGGCAAAAAATCTAATTAAACAATTAGACAAAAGGAGAGAATCCCTTGCCCATAAGAGCTTACAATCTAAATGGAATGGGAGGAGCGACACAATAGCTGCAAGCAGTACAATTAGAAATTCCACAATAAATGTGTCGATTATCTATTTTGCAAGAAATCATGGTCCAGAACACAAAATGAGATTTTGTCCCAAAATATAAGGCTGGTTTTGGTGATATTCTCAGTTGTAATATATAAAATATGGAGCATTATTTGGGCCCCTTATATTCCTATGTTAATGTGGTTACTAATAATATTTATTCTGCGCAATGGTATGAGGATAACGTGATGAGGATAATTCTATTACATAAAAAAGCATTTCTCTGTGTTGCCAGCAGATGGCAGTGTTCTCCTTTTATTGTTTTCTCTGGATTGTTCCCCTTTTCTTCTTCCCTTCCAATACCGGTCTTCTGAGCTGAGTGTTCACAGACTCGTATGGCAATCAAAGCCCCATTATTTTTTAAGTAATAGAAGAGGATTGTCGAATACGTAATGGTTCAATGTGTTGTTTTATTAATCTTACTAGTTCTTCGTCTGGGCCGTAACATAATGAAGCAGTCGTGGATGCGGGTCCATTATTTCAAATACTTGTTTATCCTTCTTCTGTCATAGTTGTTTGTTTCGTTACTGCCATCCTTGTAGTACTATTCCCACAGCCTTTTAACAAAAGGGACTGCCGCATATCTTGTCAAATCCTCTGGGAGGTATAAGAGAGCTGTGTGTACCTGTATAATACCACTTCTAGCTTTATCTTCTGCTAAGGCTACATTTGCGCGTATACGATGTGCACGCGTAAAAAAACGCAGCGTTTTTCCTCATTTCTTGTCAGTGTGGTTTGCGTAAGGCATGAGTTTATTACGTCCGTGCAAGCACTTAATTTTCTTTTTTTTACGTTTATTCCTCTGCTTTTCTATGTATTTGACAGCACATGTGTGTCGTCCAATGGGCGGCTAGGTGCGTGAAAACGCACCAATATAGGACATGCAGTAAGTTTCACGCAACAGACACTCGCTGTGAGAAAAACAATGCATGTGTGAATGGTACCATTGAATTGCATGGTTCCCATGTGCTGTGAGTGATTTCAACGCACCGCACACGGACGAGTATTACGCTCATCTAAATGAGCCCTAATACAGCCATATCTCTAGCAGACTAGATAGACCGGCGCATCGGGATAGGCACATTTAGATTAGTCTAATGTAAAGAAGTACTGCACAGATACTCCGTACCAGAATCGGGCAGATGGTAAAAAATTTACAGAATATACACTTTGCATTACTAGATGTCCACCACCGTAGGTCCTTGTGTATAGGGCATGAATAATGTCAGAAGTACAGAAGTTTATTTGAAGTTTAAAGAGGCTCTGTCACCACATTATAAGTGGCCTATATTGTACATGATGTGATCGGCGCTGTAATGTAGATAACAGCAGTGTTTATTTAGAAAAACTATCTTTTTTGACGGAGTTATGACCTATATTTGCTTTATGCTAATGAGTTTCTCAATGGACAACTGGGCGTGTTTTACTTTTTTTACAAAGTGGGCGTTGTACAGTGGAGTGTATGACGCTGACCAATCCGTGACAATCAACGTCATACACTTCTCTCCATTCATTGACACTGCAGATAGCGATATAGCTATATCGCTATGTGCAGCCACATAAACACACTATAACATTACTGCAGTGTCCTGACAATGAATATACACTACCTCCAGCCAGGACGTGATGTGTATTCAGAATCCTGTCACTTCTTTGCACGTCTCTGTGATTTACAGCACAGCGAGGTCTCGCTGTGAATGACCGCTTACAGCGGAGACTACGCCTGCTATGCTGTAAATCACAGAGACACTACAGAAGTGGTCAGGAGAATGAATACACATCACGTGCTGGCTGTAGGTAATGTATATTCATTGTCAGGACACTGGAGTAACGTTATAGTGTGTTTATGTGACTGCACATAGCGATATAGCTATATCGCTATGTGCTGTGTAAATGAAGATCGAGAAGTATATGACGCTGATTGGTCACTGATTAGTCAGCCTCATACACTCCTCTGTACAACGCCCACTTGGTCATATAGTAAAACACGCCCAGTTGTCCATTGAGAAACTCATTAGCATAAAGCAAATATAGGTCATAACTCCGTCAAAAATGACCACCTCTGTTGCCACCTGGGACCGGATCTGGCATTTTTTTTTTTTTTTAATCAATTGTAGCATTGTTTTAGAAATCTGAGGAAGGGGAAACTACAGATGTGTCCGCCCTTAACTTTTCTTGAATTGCATTAAGTTATACCTAATGCCATACAATCTCGTGCCACACTGTAAAAAAAAAAGTATACATTCTACATTTTTTTTCACATGGGAGTGGCAGAGGCATCCTCTCTCTCTGAGGCATCAGTCATAGCCATTCCGTAAAGAAAATATAGATTAATCATACATTTTTTTATACATGCTTAAAGAGGCTCTGTCAACACATTATAAGTGCCCTATCTCCTACATAAGGAGTTCTGCGCTATAATGTAGGTGACAGCAGTGCTTTTTATTTAAAAAACGATCTATGTTTACCACTTTATTCGCGTTTTTAGATTTATGCTGAGTTGCTTAATGCCCAAGTGGGCGTATTTTTACTTTAGACCAACTGGGCGTTGTACAGGGGAGTGTATGACGCTGACCAATCTCTGTGGTAGTTACAGCGAGATTACGCGGTAAATGACAGGTTACAACGAGATCACGCTTCCTCTGCTGGAACTACCATAGAAATCGTAACGAAGGGCAGAGATTGTGAATAGACATCCCGTGGAATGTCTATTCACTGTCTAAACACTTCAGTATTGTTAATGTGTTAGTATAAGACAGCACATAAGGATCTAACAAGATCCCTATGCGCTGTGTAAATGAATGGAGAGGAGTTAATGATGCTGATTGGTCAGCGTCATACACTCCCCTGTACAACGCCCACTTGGTCTAAAGTAAAAATACACCCACTTGGGCATTAAGCAACTCATTAGCATAAATCTAAAATCGCTAATAAAGTGGTAAAAATAGATTGTTTTTTTAAATAAAAAACACTGCTGTCACCTACATTATAGCGCCCATCTCCTTATATAGGAGATAGGGCACTTATAATGTGGTGACAGAGCCTCTTTAAAGAGGCTGTCACTAGTTTAGTAATGCCCTATCTCCTAGATAATCTAATAGGCGCTGTCACACTGATAAAACTAGTGAAAATTGTGTCCCCAAAAATTTATTATTTTAAAGAGGCTCTGTCACCACATAAGTGCACTATCTTGTACATAATGTGATCGGCGCTGTAATGTAGATTACAGCAGTGTTTTTTATTTAGAAAAATGATCATTTTTGACGGAGTTATGACCTATTTTAGCTTTATGCTAATGACTTTCTTAATGGACAACTGGGCGTGTTTTACTTTTTGACCAAGTGGGCATTGTGGAGAGAAGTGTATGACGCTGACCAATCAGCGTCATACACTTCTCTCCATTCATTTACATAGCACATAGTGATCTAACTAGATCACTATGTGCAGTCACTTACTCACATATTAACGTTACTGAAGTGTCCAGACAGTGAATAGACATCACTACCAGCCAGGACGTGATGTCTATTCAGAATCCTGACACTTCGGTAACGTACGTGTGAGATTTACAGCACGGCAAGCGTAATCTCGTTTTAAATGACGGTTTACAGCGTAATCTCGTGAGATTACGCTGGCTTTGCTGTAAATCTCACACAAACGTTACCAAAGTGTCAGGATTCTGAATAGACATCGCATCCTGGCTGGTAGTGATGATGTCTATTCACTGTCAGGACACTTCAGTAACTTTAATATGTGAGTAAGTGACTGCACATAGTGATCTAGTTAGATCACTATGTGCTGTGTAAATGAATGGAGAGAAGTGTATGACGCTGATTGGTCACTGATTGGTCAGCGTCATACACTTCTCTCCACAATGCCCACTTGGTCAAAAAGTAAAACACGCCCAGTTGTCCATTAAGAAAGTCATTAGCATAAAGCTAAAATAGGTCATAACTCCGTCAAAAATGATCGTTTTTCTAAATAAAAAAACACTGCTGTAATCTACATTACAGCGCCAATCACATTATGTAGGAGATAGGGCACTTATAATGTGGTGACAGAGCCTCTTTAAGTTATGAGCTTTTTTTCTAAATATGCAAATGAGGCTATACTAAACAAGTGGGTGTCAACATCAGCGATTCTCCTGAGGTGGAGCTACCACAGCCTCTGATGCTGTCCTATCAGCATGAAGCTGCTTCACACCGTGTGAGAGACTAAGGATGGAGGGAAGGGGGATCACTTCAAATATCTCCGGCTGCCATATCTCCGGCTGTGGACCACCTAGAACAGTTGGTCTGGTGTTATATGAAAGATGAGATTCTGATCACAGTTCTAGCTGTGAAACAACCAGAGGTTTTACCAGTTGAAAACACATTCGGAAATGGAAACTGTATACTATATGATCACGCTGTGTTGCTGGGCTGGGAAGACGAGAATTGTATGATGCTGATTTACAGCGTCCTACAGAAAACATTTCACCGCCCAGAGTGAAATAGTCACCTCCTATTTGGTAAGTATAGCCAAATTACCATATTTAGAAAAATGCAAGTAACTTTGCAATTAATAAACGTTTTTGAAAAAAAAAATCACACTGTAGTTATCAGCATCATAGCGCCTATTAGATTAGTTAGGAGATAGAGAATAAATAAAGCAGTGACAGATCCTTCTTACCATCTCGCGACATACATTACATCTCCGGGTATGTCTGGTTTAGAGTTAAGTTAAGGGAGGACGCATCTGAAGCCCTGTAAAGCGTTTTATTATGAGAGGAGTAAAGCCTTCTGCGCTGTCACCATGTAAGACAATTTAAAACAATTTTTACTTTTAATTTTCTGGTTCCGTTGGTAATTCTGAGATTAGATCTTGGACACTGTTTTTACTTTGTGAGGTATGCAATTGAAGAGTTCTGTGTACGTTGACCCTCTAGTACAGGGGTACTCGACTAGTTCTAGTAAAGGTCAGCTTACCTGAGCCTGCAGTCGGGAAGGTCTTAGCTGAACACCAACAGTAAATACGTCGTCTTGTGAAAGTTTCGCAAACTTTTTGTAGAACGGTTTAATCAAGATTTATTATTTTGCAGTGAGAAAAACAGACCCCTATATTAATTCAGACCTGACCCCAAAATTAAGACCCAAGACCAGACCCTTTAAAATTAATTCAGGCCCCAAACAGACCACTAAAATTAATTCAGACCTCAGACGAGCCTTATAAATTAATTTCGACTCCCAGACCAGCCCTCTAAACTAATTGGGACCATGCATGTTGGGGCTCGTTCCACTACTGACGGCATTGGAGGAGACCCTGCCCTCTTCTGAAGCATCTGTGACAGTCTGCAGGGTCTGGTCCGGATTCAGACCACGGTTCACCACTTGAAAACCATTGCACTAGTACATTGTCTCTGTATTAGTGGTCCCCATGATCTATGGAAGATGTATTTATATAGAATAGTCCGTCTCAGTGAATTAGAATATCATCAAAAAGTTAAATTATTTCAGTAATTCAATTCAAAAAGTGAAACTCATTTATTCTATAGATTCATTACACACACAGTGATCTATTTCCAGCATATTTTTTTTAATGTTGATGATTATGGTAACCGTTAATGAAAACCCAAAATTTTGTGTCTCAGAAAATTAGAATATTATATAAGCCCAATTTAAAAAATGATTTTTAAGTTTTGGCCTACTGAAAAGTATATACAATATATATGCACTCAGTACTTGGTCGGGGCTCCTTTTGCCTGAATTACTGCATCAATGGAGCACTTCATGCTTCCCTCTGCTGACCAGCTTTATGGAGATGCTGATTTCATTTTCCAGCAGGACTTGGCACCTGCCCGCACTGCCAAAAGTACCAATACCTGGTTTCATAACCACAGTATCACTGCGCTTGATTGGCCAGCAAACTCGCCTGACCTAACCCCATAGAGAATCTATAGGGTATTGTCAAGAGGAAGATGAGACACCAGACCCAACAATGCAGACGAGCTGAAGGCCACTATCAAAGCAACCTGGGCTTCCATAACACCTCAGCAGCGCCACAGGCTGATCGCATCCATGCCACGCCGCATTGATACAGTAATGCTTGCAGAGTCAGAGCCCCGACCAAGTATTGAGTGCATATACTGTACATGCTTTTCAGTAGGACAACATTTCGATATTAACCCCTTCCCGCATAATCACGTACAGTTACGTGATGGGAACTGGTGTTTTAACGCAATTCCACATAACTTGTATGTAAAGGAGCTGAGCCAGCACCATCACCGCCGGGTGCCAGCTGTATGTTCCAGCTGGCACCCTGTGGTATCGGCCAGGACCGGAGCTAGCCTCCGATCCGGCCGATTAACTCCTCACATACTGCGTTCAATAGAGATCGCAGCATGTGAGGAGTTTTTAGCCACCGGCACCCAAGTGACGTGATCGTTGGGTTGCCGGTGGCTGTAAAGGCGATCGGAGGCTAGCTCCGATTCCTGCCATTAACCCCTTCAGTGCATCGATCCAAAGCGATCGCTGCATCTTAGCGGTATGTAGCACATCGGCAGCCTGCCATGCGATGGCAATGCTGGCGACTGCAACTATGGCAACAGGAGGCCTAACAATGGCTTCCTGTCTGCCATTACGGAAGCAGATTAGGCCCCGTCCGGAAGCGGAGCCTGATCGGCTTGCTGTCAGTGAACAACTGACAGTTCTAATACATTGCAGTAGTGCAATGTATTAGAACATCAAACAAACAGTTGGAGTTTCAAGTCTCCAAGTGGGACTAAATAAAAGTTGTAAAAAAAATACAATAAAAGTTTCAAGTAATAACATAAAACACAATTGCCCTTTTTCCCTTATCAAGTCATTTATTATTGAAAAAAATAAAGCCATACATATTTGGTATCGCTGCGACAGGAAACGACCTGAACTATAAAAATGAACTATAAAAATATTACGGTATGTTATTTATCCCTCACAGTGAACGCCGTAAAAACAAACACTCAAAATACTGCCATAATTGCTGTTTTTTTGTCACTTTGTCTTCCAAAAATTAAAATAAAAAGTGATCAAAAAGTCGCATGTATCCAAAAATGTTACCTATAAAAACTATAACTCGTGTCGCAAAAAACAAGCCCTCATACAGCTCCGTCAACGAAAAAATTAAAACGTTCTGGTTCTCGCAACTTGGCGACAGAAAAAATACATTGTCTTTACAAAAGTAATTTTATTGTGCAAAAAGTTGTAAAACATAAAAAAAGTTCTATAAATTAGATATCGCCGGAATCGTACTGACCCGCAGAATAAAGTTAACATGTAATTTATGATGCGTGGTGAACGCTAAATAAAAAGAACTAAAAAAATGTGCTAGAATTGCTGTTTTTTTGTCACCTGGCCTCCCAAAAAAAAAAAAAAGGATAACACGTGATCAAAAAGTTGAATGTACCCCAAAATGGTACCAATAAAAACTACAGCTCGTCCCACAAAAATACAGCCCTCATGTCACTACGTCTATGAAAAAATAAAATTTAGTTAAGGCTCCAATAAGTCAGGAAAGAAAAAATTGTGCAGGCCCGAGGGGAACATTTCTTCTCTTTCAAGTGGCGAATTGTCAAGGCCCCTAAAATTAGGGAACCAGGAAGGGGAGGGCCCAAACATTTCTGCTGGAAGAGAGGGTGCCCGTATTATACCAGGACGTCACTTTCCCAGCAAACTTCCCCAAACTGCAAAGGTGCAGAGTGTGGACCAAAAGGGGGATAAGAAAGGACACAGTTTATCAGTGCGACACCGGCCTGTGCAGAAAGGATCGATCACAGCGTAACACACATCTATGGATTATTTTAGTCTTTTTTTTTTTTACCCCATTATTCTACCACCTGACTATGCCCCTGATGTACTCTGCCCAGCTTACATGTGCCCCCCACATTATAAACCGAAACACCAGCAATACTCAAACAAAATTACTACCAAGCAAAATCCACTCTCCATATGGTGCTATCTCCCTTCTGAACCCTACAGTGTGCCTAAACAGCAGTTTACTTCCACATATATGGCATCACCATACTCGGCAGAAACCTTTTAACAATAATTGGGGTGTGTCTCTCCAGTGGCACAAGCTGGGCGCCACATATTTGCCACTGAAATAGCATATGTAGGGAAAAATTTTTTTTTAACTTTGCACCTTCCGCAGCGCAATCATTCATGGAAAAGACCTGTGGGGTGAGCTCCAAATGGCGCTCTTTCTTTTCTGAGCCCTGCCTTGTGTCCAAACAGCTGTTTATGACCACATGTGGGATACTGTTTTACTTGGGAGAAATTGCTTTACAAATTTTGCTGTGCTTTTTCTCCTTTAGTCCATGTGGAAATTAGAAAAAATTAGCTAAACCTACATTTTCTTTGAAAGAATGTAGATTTTAATTTTCACGGCCTACTTCCAATCATTTCTGCAAAAAACCTGCGGGGTCAAAATGCTCACTATACCCCTAGATAATTTTCTCAAGTAGTTTTGGCACCGCAAGAGCCTTTCAAACCTGACATGGTGCCTAAAATATTTTCTAATAAAAAGGAGGCCCCAAAATCCTCTAGGTGCTTCTTTGATTCTGTGGCCTGTGCTTCAGTCCATTAGCATGCTAGGGCCACATGTGGGATATCTCCTAAAACTGTAGAACCTGGGCAATAAATATTGAGTTGTGTTTCTCTGGTAAAACTTACGGTGTTACAAAAAAAATAGATGCAAAAAAAATAAAAAAAAAATAAATTTGAAAATTTCCCCTCTGCTTTGCTTTAATGCCTGTGAAATCCCTAAAGGGTTAAGAAACTTTCTAAATGCTGTTTTGAATACTTTGAGAGGTGAAGTTTTTAAAATGGGATGACTTATTGGGGGTTTCTAACATATAAGGCCCTAAAAGCCGCTTCACAACTGAACTGGCCCCTGTAAAATTATCCTTTAGAAATTTTCTTGAAAATGTGAGATATTGCTGCTAAAGTTCTAAGCCTTGTGATGTCCTAGAAAAATAAAAGGATGTTCAAAAAACGATGCCAATCTAAAGTAGACATATGGGGGATGTTAATTAGCTGACTATGTGTGGCATAACTGCCTGTCTTACAAGCAGATACATTTAAATTTAGAAAAATGCTAATTTTTGCATATTTTTCACTACATTTTGGTGTTTTTCACAATTAAATACTGAATGTATCGAGCTAATTTTGGCAGTAACATAAAGTCCAATGTGTCACGAGAAAACAATCTCAGAATCACTTGGATTGGTAAAAGCATTCCAGAGTTATTACCACATAAAGTGAAACATGTCAGATTTGAAAAATAAGGCTGCATCCTGAAGGTCAAAAGTGGCCAAAGGGGGAAGGTGTTAAAAATCATTTTTGAAATTGGGCTCCTATAATCTAATTTTCTGAGACAATAAATTTTGGGTTTTCATTAACTGTTACCGTAATCATCAACATTAAAAGAAAAAAAAATGCTGGAAACAGATCACTCTGTGTGTACGTTTTGAATTGAATTACTGAAATTAACTTTTTGATGATCTTCTAATTCATTGAGACGGACTAGTATATGAGAACATATTTTAGTTTACTAACCCATAGAGCCCCATTACCACACAGTTGTAAACCTTTCTGCTGTTACATATGTAACACTTGAAGACAGTAGGATTAATTTTTTATTTTTTAAGTGGTGTATGTATAGTGATCTTATAAAGGGGATAGACTAAAATACATTTAGAGCTGTTACCCTAACTCTATTAATGTTGTAATACATGCAGGAAAATGTCAGCAGCTGAGAAGATCCATATTAAAGGGTTATTAAAATTGACTTTTTATCTAGCAAATATGTTTTTCAAACCAGACGATCACCACTGCTCAAAATACACAACTTCAAAGAGGTCCGGTCAGTGAACTTTCTTGAGAAACCTTGTGCCATGCTGAGATGCCTCTGGTCACATCTTTCAGTGACTGTCACAACCGTCTTATTTCTTTAATGCTACAAGTTTTTCATCGGTGTTGAACTAAAATTGCTTCGTTGATGAGTTTCACGCTTCTCTGTACACTGGAAATTGTGTTGATCTGCAAAGTTTACAAATTTTCCTCTCTCCCTCTTCAGACCGCAGTACTACAAGGTGATTGATGAAGTAGTGTCTCAGATAATCCTGCACAAAAATGGAGCTGACCCCGACTTCAAATGCAAACGTTTAAGCATTGACATTGAAAGCCTAATAGGTATGTGTTTACGTGTACTGTTGAGCTCTTCTGTAGAGGTTCATGTGACGTGTAAGCTCGAGCCAATACATGGTGACAACACAAAGGCGCTGTGCCTCTAATAAGAAAAAAAACCAATATCATGCAATTTTGAAATAGCAAAAAAGAAAATTCCCTAAAACCGTGAAATTCCTTTAATCCGGCATTTGATCCAGAAGTTAGCACTTGTTTCCTGCACAGAACTGAAAAACAATGTGTAATTTCACAAGACCAGAAGACATTTGGAAATATTTATTTATTACCACAGTCCAGACAATAATTAGGAGGAAATGGGAAAAAATATATAAATAAATTATTCTGGATTGTTGGTGCTTCCTAATACTTCCCCTCTTACTTTACCGTTCTTGGGCCGCTATCCTCTTTAGCTAATGAACTCAACTTAACACGACATAACAAAATAATTCTTGACGTTATAAATATATTGAAATATATTGTCATGAGCGGTCTCCTTTTATTTCAGTTACTTATATAGCGCCAACATATTACGCAGCGCTGCACAGAGGTCCTCTTTTTTACTGTCCCCATTGGGGCTTACAATCTAAATTCCCTATTGGTATGTTTTTGGGGTGTGGGAGGAAACCGGAGTACCCGGAGGAAACCCACGCAAACACGGGGAGAACATACAAACTCCATGCAGATGTTGTCCTTAGTTGGATTTGAACCCAGGACCCCAGCGCTGCAAGGCAATAGTGCTAACCACTGAGCCACCGTGCTGTTAAAATATATTTTCCAGTTTTGTTGCAAAAAAAATCCTAAAAGTTTGTTTTTTATTTTTTTTGAGCATCCAAAATATAAGAAATTGAATCTTTGTATCACATTCACAACTATATTATGTCTTTATCCAATTTATCTTAAATGAAAATCCAAGCAACTTTGCAAATAGTCTTTATTGAAGATATTCTACTGTTATATCTGCACCTCCTTTGCAGACATGTCTCCATGGTAACAGACTACAAACAAACCCTGTGTAGTCTGATCATAGTTATTTTTCCTTTCATCTGCCCCCTACTTGTTGTAAACCCAAATATGTTATCAAGAAGTAAGGACCAATGTTTGCTTGCTTCACTTTTCATGTATTTGGACAGTAAAAGAAATTTGGTTGTGAAAATGTAAGCCTTAAAGAGCAACTACACTTTCATCAAATTTTTGATATGTCATAGAGAAATATCAAAAGTTTGGCTCAGTGGGGGGTCCAGGCTGAGACGGCTCGCATAGAACATCTATGAAAGCAGTCTTCAGCCTACTGAGTGCTGATCACAGCCGAAGGTGCAAGCGCTTCTGCATCTTTATTTCAGTTGATGAAAGTGTAGTTACCCTTTAATAGAAATTCATAAGTGCACAATCTGTTAAGCACATTTTTGGCTATTACGTGCAAATATTATTTGCCGAAATATTTCGGTAAGGTACTCGGCCGTGCCCCTAATCACGGCCGCTGATTTACAGACACAGCCGGCCGCGGACAGTAATGCGCATATGTGGCCGTGCTCACATTATAAAGTATGGGAGCACGGTCCGTAAAATCAAAAAAATAGGACATGTCCTATGTTTTGAGGGTCATTTCTACGGGCCGGACACCTTCCCATAAATATACGGGAAGCTGTTCGTGGGCAATAGAGATAAATAGGTCTGTACTTTGATCCGCAATTACGGTCCGTAATTGAAGATCAAAATTACGGCCGTGTGCATGAGGCCTAAATATAGAAAAAGCTGGTGCTAAGAAAAAATGAATAACAAATGGGAAATGGGTAACAACTTTGTAACCAGTGGTCAATTCTCAAGCAGCCCTAATGTCAATGTGGAATGTACAATACAGATAACGGCCTCTTATGTAGGAGCCTTCAATTGGCTATTATGTGGATGTTCTTAGTAGGAGTCTTCTAGTAGAGATAATAAGGCTTTGAAAGTGTAAAATGACAGTACTTACTATTATTTCAGGGTAGAAATTTATATTTGAATTTAATGAAGAATTTTTACATATAAATGAGTTGTTGGATCGTTCACAGGAATTCTCCTTTTTTTTGCTCCAAATAGAGCATAGTGTAACCACAGTGAAATCTTCCTACTGCTGAACTACAGCCTGCTTCCATACTATAGGGCAATGCCCAGTGTATGTGTGCAGCTGCAGTAGCGGGTATATGTTGGTTCTGCAGATGCCAAAAGTACACCCTTTTGGCTTCCGTCAGGTCAATGATACCCTATGGATACGTGGGACGTATACTTTCCTGGCACATATGCAGAACACAGACGAGACTGATGTGGACCGAGCCAAACTAGGAAATCTTATAGCTATAACTACTTGTTACATACAAACTTTTACTGCATGTGACATGGGTGCGACTGTAAGGGCTTATTCTATGTCCACTCTTTCAATCATTCTCTAGCCTTTTATTTGTGTAGTAAACAGAGCATATTTCAGACAAACACAGTCCACACACGCCAGAAACATATCTCGCTACCATCCAACACTCTCGTATGCAGATTTACTAAAACCTGCATGGCTCTACAGGAGTCAAAAGGTTGACACTCTCAAAGAACACCCCTTTGAGAGTGTCAACCATTTGAGAGTTTACTTAGAGCAAACCAGGATTAAACGTTAGTTTAAAGCTGACGGACGGTGTCAGAGAGGCAAGGTTCAGTCCCCCTTGGCAAGTGAGCGGCCTTATTTGCATATCCGGCACAAAAGCGAACAGCACCGACATCTCCGGAGCAGTGGGGGCTAAAAGATAGAAACATTAAAGTGCCAGAATCTGAGAGTCTCCAGCAATCTAACGGAGTTGTC
This sequence comes from Rhinoderma darwinii, assembly GCF_050947455.1. Classification (NCBI taxonomy): domain Eukaryota; kingdom Metazoa; phylum Chordata; class Amphibia; order Anura; family Rhinodermatidae; genus Rhinoderma; species Rhinoderma darwinii. The sequence continues at coordinate 35,989,067 of NC_134689.1, forward strand.
AGCTGCAGTTTTTCGGGCAGGTGATTGGTCCTCTTTAAGGAACAGCCTTAAAGCTCTTGGCACTGCTATTATGCATGGTCCAGTTAATTTATCAATACAACAAACATTCTTGGCTTCACCAGATAAATTAATCTTCCAGCTTCATGTTCTTGGCTCACAAAAGTAACCGTGTTGTAACCATTTAGATACAGATCTATCTACTGTATATCTTTTACTCCACTATTCTCTTATAACCTCTATAGAAAATGTGTCCAGGGCTTATGCATCACGACTGTAATGATGATGTGTAAAGTGCCTGTAACATGTAAAGCGTAAAGACCAACTTCTCTTCTTTCAGATCACTTGATTGATAAGAAGAAGGTGGAAACAAGCGAAACCAAGTCTCGGGATTTGGAGAAAAAGGTAACATGAAATAGTAAAGCATCAAATATTAATTGTTGCCTTTGATCGTACACTGACATACTAGGGAATTACAGAATAAAAGAAATCCCTGAAAGGACTTCTCCCACCAATCACATTTGTCACTATCTACAGTAAAGGCGATAAATATATCATCGCTCGGGGTCCCACTACTGAGCCCCCCCCCAATCACTTGGCTTTTTACGTCACTCCCATAGTATTTTTATAGGGCGACCATATGCATGCTCAACTACAGCTGTGTAGGTGAGGAGGAACAGGAGACTTGGGATCCCTGATCTAGTGATCGGTGGGGGCCCCAGCATTCATACATTTATTAACTATCCTGTGCATAGGTGATAAATAGCATTGGTGGGAAAATCCCTTTTAATGTACCTCCATTTATCTTAACAGCAATTCCCTAATAGACTTTTATAATCAGAATTCCTCTGTTTCCAAGGGAGATTATACAGGAAATATTGTGAGGCTCAGATCTCCCGTATACATTAATAGAGCATTGTCTGGAATAGATGACCTGTACACCCATCTATGTTCATTACAAAGTTAAAAACATGGCAACATGCTTTTTCAAGGGGTATTCAACTTTAGACAATCCTTTATTTCTTGCAACGATAATCAGATCACAGGTTGTCCCACTGCTTGAACCCCCAGTGATCAGCTGTAATCTGTGCGGAAATCCATCAACAACTATTCAACTTTCCTGCAGCGCCACCACAGGAGAAAGGAAGCATTACACAATTTCCGTTGAAACCCTTGAACTGTACTTGTAAAGCATGGATTTGCGTGTCCCCCAGAAAGACAGAGATGCTCCTTGTAGCCATACTCTGCTCCGGCTAAGGGTCCTGAATGTGGAACCCCCTACTACATTAAATTCTCTATTAGGATATTTCAAAATGAGTTTTTTTAAACTAAATAATAATGGTTCAGCAAATAAAGGTATCTCGTTGTATAAGAAAAAGTTCTGCAGTTTTCAAATATAATTTGCACGACAATTCTTCATAGTTTTAAAGGGTAACTAAACTTCTGCCGCTTCGTTTGAGTGATTGGTGGGGGTCTCAATCCTCGGACCCCCACCAACCAAACCGTCTGACATGCTACTATGAGCATGCTGTGTAAATGTTTGGATGTAGTTCTTTATTTTATCCATTTGCATGCAGTACCCAACATATGTTTTACTATCGAAATACACTATCTGGCCAAAAGTATGTCAGCATCTGACCATCACACCTATAAGAGCTTGTTTGTCATCCTATTCCAAAACCCATGGATAATAATAAGTAGCTGTCGTCCCCCCCCCTTTTTTGCGATATAATTGCTTCCACTCCTTGCTCTGTGCACTGGGGCACAGTCATGCTGGAACATAAAACGGCCGAGCCCCAAACTGTTCCCACAAATTTGAAGCATAAACATATCTTTGTGTTAATATTATTTTAATATAGCCGATGACGCTTCGATTGAGCGATTGGTGGGGGGGTTTCAGTGCTCGGAACCCCCACCAATCAAAATGTCCGACATGTCAGGTTTGTTGAACGTTTAGTTACCCTTTCAGATCTCTGCTTTTGTGGTCATTGAAATAAATGTTTCCATTCCTCAGGATTAAAATCTGACCTGGTCATGTGATCATACAGGTACACGGTAAGATAGAGATCAGATTTTTTTTTACTTGTAACAAGCCATGCACCTGAGTGAAGATCACATGACAAAGTCAAATTTTCATCCTCTGGAAGTAAATAATGAAGGGTTCCATTCAGTGACTTCAAGCAAAGTGATGCACAAAAAAATATTAGGAATTTGTAGAAATGTTAGTAGAACATGAATGAGATTTGCTTGCAGAAGCCAGAATACCCCTTTAAATATGCTCGATTCTTCAGTGGTGCCTCGGATGGTTAGCGCCCTCTACTGGTGTTGGTAATGAATGCTTGTAAACAAGCTTGTGGAGGATGTTTTCACCCATCACCTTTTTTATTTCCTTTTACCATTTATTTATTTTTTAAGAAACACTCTCTTTTATATATTTATTTAGTCCTCCGCACTTGGCAAGGATCACAAGCGCTGGTGTTTATTAGTCTGCAGCGCAGCATTTTTGACCCTTATCAGCAGAGCGGAGCCCACATGTTTACTTTTTCAATTTAAAAAAATAATTTAGCTGTCAGCGTGAGAAGAGATAGTGCTGTGGCCGAGCTGTCGGGTGGCCTCACCCTGGAAATTTCATTCCAAAGCATGATGGGGCTGATAGAGTGACCTCCAGGCCCCAGGCTGATAGGGGATAATTGAAGTTGTGACTGGGATGTAATTAGAGGGGCCAGCTGTATGTCAGAACCCTCTCTGCTGCGTCTCCTATACTCCGACTGCTGGACAAATTATTCCTTTCTGTTTGCGAGCAGCTTAGTGGACGCTGCAAATTGGTTTTCTAGCAAATGTGGTTTCCTGCATGAAGTACAGTGTGGAAGGCGAACATTACAACTGCTACGTGACTCCAATATGAAGCCGTAAAATGAGGGCACGGCGTTTTGGATTTAATTTGGCTGTTCATGAATTTTCTCATATAATAGTTTCCAGCAATAATTTATAATATCACAGTTTTATAAACGAAATAATTGTCTGTGATGCTTTGCAGACCTCTGCTTAAAGGCTATGTACACTTTTTTTTAATTGTTTTTTACTTTTTTTTTAATGAAAGCGTTTTTTTTAAAGTTTTCAGAACTTTTATGATTAACTTATTTTTATTTTTTTTCCTTCTTACTATACAGCTTTCATGTATGCGTCGCCGCTGTATCGTTCTCTTTCAGCCGATTCCGTTTAGCTGAACTGACGGCTCGGCTGAAAACGGGTCCTATGTGTTTCTGACACGCAGGATCCACCCAATATTAATCGAATCTAAGTTGCTTGATTCTAGCTGCCTGATCGTTTAATTTCCCATGAAGATAAGCAGTATCACAAGTTTCTGGTAGCTGTTTTTCTCCCCTCGCCATAATATGCACATTCAAGCAGGTCTAACTTCAGAGCACGCTGTGTAAATGTTTGGATGTAGTAGCTTATTATTTTATCCATTTGCATGCAGTACCTAATATATGGTTCACTATCGAAATACACTATCTGGCCAAAAGTATGTCAGCATCTGACCATCACACCGATAAGAGCTTGTTGGTCATCGCATTCCAAAACCCATGGATATTAATAAGTAGTAGGTCCCTCCTTTTTGCGCTATAATAGCTTCCACTACTCTGGGACGGCTTTCCACAAGAATTTGGAGTGTGTCTGGAGTGTGTCTGGAGTGTGTCTGGAGTGTGTCTGGAGTGTGTCTGGAGTGTGTCTGGAGTGTGTCTGGAGTGTGTCTGGAGTGTGTCTGGAGTGTGTCTGGAGTGTGTCTGGAGTGTGTCTGGAGTGTGTCTGGAGTGTGTCTGGAGTGGCATTTGTGAGGTCAGACGCTGATCTTGGATGAGAAGGTCTGGCTCGTATTCTCTGTTCTAGTTCATTCCAAAGGTGTTGGATGGGATTGAGGTCAGAGCTCTGTGCGGGCCTGTCAAGTTCTTCTACAACAAACTCACCCCACCATGTCTTTATGGATCTTGCTCTGTGCACTAGGGCACATTCATGCTGGAACAGAAAATGGCCGAACCCCAAACCGTTCCCACAAAGTTGGAGCATGGTTTGTTAATATGATTTTTCACTGGAAATAAAGGGTCTAGCCCAACCCCTGACCAGACCCCCAGGCCATTATCCTTCCTTCACCATATTTTACAGTGTGCACTATGCATTTCGGTTGGTTGTGTTCTCCTGGCATCCGCCAAACCCAACTTTGTCCATCATACTGACAAATAGTGAGACATAATTCATCATGCTAGAGAACACATTTCCAGTTCTCCAGATTAGTAGCAGGGTGCTTTACACTGCTCCAGGTGACGTCTGGCATTGTGTGTGGTGATCTTAGACTTGTGTGCATCTGCTCAACCATGGAAACCTATTTCATGAAGGTCCGGATGAACCGTTCTGGCGCTGATGTCACTCCCAGAGGCAGTTTACAACTCTTTAGTGAGTGATGGGAGATTTTTACGCACCGCACGTTTCAGCGCTCGGCAGCTGTGCTCTGTGGGATTGCTTGGTCTTACCGCTTCATAGCGGAGCTGTTGCTAGACTTCCACGTCAGAGGAATAACAAATCTAGCAGCAATAAAAATATCCAAAACTGGCCTGCGGCAAAGGTGGCATTTTATGATCGTTCCACGTTGAAAGTAAATAAGCTCTTCAGTACAACCCTTACTACTACTACCAATGTTTGTCCTGCATGGCTGTGTGCTTGACTTGATACACCTGTATGCTATAGGTGTGGCTAAAACACCTGAACTCAATAATGAGGGGTGTCCACATACATTCGGCCACATAGTATTATTCTAGGAACATCTCCTAGAGCTGCTTCTGTACAAGGTTTCTGCCACCATGATTGTTAGTGGCATATTATCCGTGGTAACTATAGTCTTAATATTATGGGGCCTGTGTCTTTTCTGGAAAATGTCTCGCAACAGTTTAACCCCCTAGTGACCAGCCTATTTTAGGCCTTGGTGACCAAGCTATATTAAGTTTTTCCATCGTTCAAAGAGCTATAACTTTTTTATTTTTGCGTCGACGTAGGTGTGCAGGTTGAACAGAAAACAGCAATTCTGGCATAGTTTTCTATTTTTGTCTTTTACGGCGTTCGTTGTGCAAGTTGAATAATGTAATCGCTTTAAAGTTGGGGTCATTAGGGACGTAAACATGTAATTTTTTTTTAGTTTTTCTTCGTAATATAAGGGAAATTTTTTTTTTACTTGAGATTTTTATTTATTATCTTCAAACTTTATTTTGGTCCCACTAGGGGAATTTACTATGCAGTCATTTGATCGCTTTTATAATACACTGCAATACTTCTGTATTGCAGTGTATTATGCCTGTCCGTGTAAAACTGACAGGCATTTGTTAGGCCATGCCTCATGGCCTAATAGGTAGACCTGGGGGCCTTTGTTAGACCACCGGATGCCATAGAAACCTTTGGCACCCCGCGATCGCATCGTGGGTGTGCAAGTGGGGTGAGAGAGGGAGCCCCCTCCCTCTAAAACCACTCGCATACGGTGGCCCTATTGACCACCAGTGTGGTCATCTACAGTGGACAGTGGCCCGCCTGTTACCAAACAGTACAAACACATGACTACATGAGTCCTACAGGCTTCTCATGTCAGACTGAAGTTCAAGTCTTGCCAAAATTAAGACAATGTCCAAAAAATGACTTTTATGACGACCTGGTGCCAGTGCTGGCCATCAATAGGAAACTAACATGAATGATTTTGCTGTAGTGGGTTACAAAATATACTTAAAGAGGCTCTGTCACCAGATTTTGCAACCCCTATCTGCTATTGCAGCAGATCGGCGCTGCAATGTAGATTACAGTAACGTTTTTATTTTTAAAAACGAGCATTTTTGGCCAAGTTATGACCATTTTTGTATTTATGCAAATGAGGCTTGCAAAAGTCCAAGTGGGTGTGTTTAAAGTAAAAGTCCAAGTGGGCGTGTATTATGTGCGTACATCGGGGCGTTTTTAATACTTTTACTAGCTGGGCGCTCTGATGAGAAGCATCATCCACTTCTCTTCAGAACGCCCAGCTTCTGGCAGTGCAGACACAGCGTGTTCTCGAGAGATCACGCTGTGACGTCACTCACAGGTCCTGCATCGTGTCAGACGAGCGAGGACACCGGCACCAGAGGCTACAGTTGATTCTGCAGCAGCATCGGCGTTAGCAGGTAAGTCGATGTAGCTACTTACCTGCAAACGCTGATGCTGCAGCAGAATCAACTGTAGCCTCTGGTGCCGATGTGGCCGACACGATGCAGGACCTGTGAGTGACGTCACAGATCTGCACTGCCAGAAGCTGGGCGTTCTGAAGAGAAGTGGATGATACTTCTCTTCAGAGCGCCCAGCTAGTAAAAGTATTAAAAACGCCCCGATGTACGCACATAATACACGCCCACTTGGACTTTTACTTTTAAACACACCCACTTGGACTTTTGCAAGCCTCATTTGCATAACTACAAAAATGGTCATAACTTGGCCAAAAATGCTCGTTTTTTAAAAATAAAAACGTTACTGTAATCTACATTGCAGCGCCTATCTGCTGCAATAGCAGATAGGGGTTGCAAAATCTGGTGACAGAGCCTCTTTAACTCTTTTTTTTTTTTTTTTTTTGAAAGGGAATTCAGTTATAGTGCTGCATTAAAGTGGGCGTGAGTGTATATTTACCATAGAGATATGATAAAGTTGGACATTTGTTTCGAATAGATCTGTGAAAAAAGGGAATTTAATTATTTTATTTTTTTTAGTCCACTTTCCAATATTTCTTTGTTTTATCTTGTGGACAGCTGGACGCAGAACTCACTGCAAGACACGAGCTCCAGGTGGAAATAAAAGCCAAAGAAAGCGAGTTTGAGCAGAAATTATCTGATCTACAAGGAGAGAAGCAAACGCTGGATTCCGAGAAGCAGCAGATTGCCACCGAGAAACAAAAACTTGAAACTGAAGTCTCTCAACTTTCTGGTTCTGTAAGTAAGGATATTAACAGTTAAGGCGAAGTTCTCGATATTCATGAGCTTCGGAAAGCCCCACCCACCCACCGCCGATTTGCAACTTTCTCCATATGCACAGTATGGGGAGAAAGCGGTCAATCGCCATCTGGTGGGCGGGGCTAGCCGCAGCTCATGAATAGGGGCTGCATGAGAAAAAAAAGTGGTGTTTTTTTTTTTCTTTTAAAAACTACTGATCATTGACAAGTAAGTAATACAGCGTTGGAATCGGGGATCCCTGGCACGACTTTATACTGCCCTCAGGACAGCAAAAAACTAGTGACAGATTCCCTTTAAGACACATTAATTTGAAAGCATTTGGCTGTCTCTGTAGCCGCCCTTTATTTCAATGGGGAGGGACACTGGTCTAGTTTTAGTTAATATTGCAATAAAGAAGTCGTCCACACATGCAGTCTTGGGACTGGTGGGGGTCTCAGACACTCGCAAATCAATGTTTTGTGGACTATTGTGATGGAAAACCAACCTTCAGCTAATCATATAAACCGCACCAAACTCCATGAGAAGGTATCGCTACTACCACCGCAGGACGCAGGAGCGCTTGCTGGCATCATTTTTACCCTTTTACTAACATATGCTTGTTTGTTTCTGCCTTGAGTGCGTTGGTACATGCCTAGTTGGTAAGTGGGTAATTGGTTGTTTTTTTCTCCTCCTGGTAGCTAGGCTACATGGCAATGGCTAGCTTTTCTTGGCAACAATTATCATGCAATTCCTAATAGCCCCAAAGTTGTGCATCAGATTTTGACATAACTTTGGCACCACTGTTTCCTTTCTATTTTCCAAAATGGCTGCCTCCTCTGTATAGGCAATTGATAGTAACCAATATGTTACCAGTGAAGAAAGATATTTATCATACACGGGATTTTCAAAACAAAAATTATTCTGCCTTTGTTTAAAGCAAAATCATTACGTATAATGTATCTTTAACATGTTCGGTGCAGATTTGGGCTGTGATCGCAACTCCCACTGGCAGATTAAGGCTTAACAAAAAAGCACATACATTTACGGAATTGCACATTGTCAAGTCTCATGGATTTTCCTTCTTTATCCGTGAAGCTTTTATTACTCTTTGTTCTGTCAGCGACTAAGAAAAAGGAATGTGAAAATGGAAATCCGACAAAGCTTTCACCTCGGTCTCCTACTTAAGTCATGAAATGAATAATACAGTAGTTAGAAGAGAAATATAATTACTAAAAAAAAAAAATCATGGTTTCAGCCGAAGACACTGTGTGCCTTTTTTTTGAGGCACAAATCACTGCAAAATATTATTTTTACACCTGCATGGAAAAATGTATTCACCACCTTGTTCCCTTCATTGAGATGTAATAATCATTTAAGTTGGCAAGGAAATTTAAAACTTTAATGGACTTTGTTTTATGATGGCGGGGAAAAAAAAGTTTCTTTAGGAATGAAAGTGCAGTAAGTGGAAAATGTTAAATATTTGTTTAACCCAGCAAAAATAAGAATTGCATTCAGTGCACATTCATATATTTACTTTTATTCGGTTGTAGGAATTTTCTTTATCCACTTCACTCATTCATAATATTCATACTTTTGCAGGTTGCTAAACTGACAAAGGAGCTTGAAGATACAAAAAAAGAAATGGCCACTATGTCAGTCTCTACTGTTGTACCGGTTCCTCCTTCACTCCCAGGATCAGGGCCACCTCCGCCTCCTCCACCACCTCCTCTGCCAGGATTTGGAGGGCCTGCCCCACCACCACCACCACCACCACCCCCTCCTCCTTTCCCTCTTTCCATGGGAGGGCCGCCTCCTCCTCCTCCTCCTCCACCCCTATTTGGACTAGGAGGACCTCCCCCTCCACCACCACTCCCAGGGGCTTTTGGTGGGGCTCCTCCTCCACCTCCGCCACTTCCAGGTGCTCCTGGTATTCCTCCACCACCACCTCTTCCAGGAGCTCCTCCTCCTCCCCCTCTTCCTGGTGCCCCTGGGATGCCACCACCACCTCCACCTTTCCCTGGCGGGCCTGGAATTCCACCACCACCAGCGTTTGGCGGCCCGCCTCCTCCACCAGGCCTTGGAGGCTGGGGTGCACCTGTAGAACCAGCCCTACCATTTGGATTAGCACCCAAAAAAGAGTACAAACCGGAAGTACAATTGAAACGACCAAACTGGTCAAAGGTATGTCTGCCAAAACTTTTGTTGCATATGGGCTGGGAGATATCAGGACTTTTCTGACACTGATGTTGAGCTAAATATCATAACAAACATATTTATTAATATATAAACATATTTTAACCCCTTCCTGCTATTGGGCATAATTGTACGTCCACTTTAAGGCTGACTTGCCGCTGACGGGCATACAGTCACGTCCTGAAGATCAAGTGGGCACAGGAGCTGTGCCTGCTTCATCTTCAGCGGGTGTCGTCTGTAATATACTTTCTCAGCTAAATTCCCCAAATTGCAAACTAGGTAAGGACCCCAAAAAAAAAGCAGAGCGTGTTCCAAAAAGGGTATAAGAAAGGACCCTATTTATCAGTGTGACACCTGCCCCCCCCCAAAAAACCTGGTCTGTCCATAAAGGATTGGTTCAAAGCGTACCACACCAATCCATGGATTATTAATTTTATTATTCATTCATCCCCATTATTACATCATCCTATTATGCCCTGATGTACTCTACCCAGCTTACATGTACCCCCACATTATAAACTGAAATACCAGTAAAACCCTAAACAAAACTACTACCAAGCAAAATCTGCCCTAATGGCGCTCCCTCCCTTCTGAGCCGGACAGTGTGTCCAAACAGCAGTTTATGACCACATCGGGTATTACTGTACCCGCTTAACAATTTATGGGGTGTGTGTGTCTCCAGTGGCACAAGCTCGGCACATCATATTGTGCACTGAAATTGCATATCTGTGGAAAAATGGGCATTTTCAATCTGCAACATCTATTGTGTACTAAATTCTGCAAAACACTTGTGGGGTCAAAATGTTTACTACACCTTATGATGAATTCCTTGTGATGTCGTTTCCAAAAATAAGTATTTATTTTTAGGTGTTTCCTTTGTTTTTGCCGTGGTGCATAAAATATATTCTAATAAATTGAAGGTGCTCCTTCACTACTGAGGCCTGTGTTTGTCCATTAGCACACTTGGGCCACATGTGGGATATTTCTAAAAACTGCAGAATCTGGGCAATAAATATTGAGTTGTGTTATTCTGTTAACACTTGCTGTGTTACAGATTTTTTTTTGTATTAAAATTGAATTTCTGAAAGAAAAAAAAAAATTTAAGTTAGTCAATTTCACCTCCACTTTGCTTCAATTTTTGTGAAATGCCTATTCTAAATGCGGTTTTAAATACTTTGAGGGGTGCAGTTTTTAAAATGGGGTTATTTATGGGGGTTTCCCAAAATTGAGGGTTTTGAAGTTTTCTTCCAAATGTGAGAAATTGCTGCTAAACTTCTAAGCCTTGTAACGTCCTAAAAAATAAAGGGACATTCAAACAACTATGTCAACATAAAGTAGACATATGGAAAACGGGAACTAGTAAGTATTTTGTGTGATATTACGATCTGTCTTACAAGCAGATACATTCATATTTAGAAAAATGCTAATTTTTGCAAATTTTCTCAAAATTTTGGTGTTTTCCACAAATAAGCAATTAATTTATCGACCAAATTTTACCCCTGACATAAAGTACAATTTGTCACAAGAAAACAATCTCAGAATCACTTGGGTTGGTGAAAGCATTCCAAAGTTATTACCACATAAAGTGACACGTCAGATTTGAAAAATAGGGCTCTGTCAGGAAGTCCAAAAGTGGCTGTGATGGGTTATTAAAGGAACAAATTATAAACTGATTTGAAAAAAAGCCAGTGACCCTTTCCGTAACTAGTTGAAGGCCAGGCCATTTTCCTCCGTTAAAGACCAGGGATAGTTCTGCTTTCTTTTAGTACATGACGGTTTGAAGGCTTTACATTTTATTTATTTTTCTCGTTCAGTTTTTTAAAGAATTTTTGCATGTTTTTTCTGTGATACAGAGGACTCTATTTTTATGTAATTTTTATTTTAGTATTTTTAATATTTTTTTGGGGAATATCTGGGGAAAATAAAGAAAAAATATTTTCTTTTCTTTAGCAGCACAAGGGGCCCAATGATAAATTTTTAATTTGTGTCCCCTTTTCCGTTAAGGTAATTTTTATATTGGAAAGATATAGTTTAACCCCTTGACGCATTATCACGTACACGCATGAAGTATGGAGGCCGCTGTTCCTGGCCATTTAACCCCTCAAATGCAACGGTCAATCGTGACCGCAGCATCTGAGGCGTTATAGAGAGGGGCTGTAATGGCAGCCCTGGGGGCCTAATGAAGGCCCCCAGGTCTGCCTTTTGTCTGCCTCTGTTAAGCCGTGTCTCCAGCACGGCTTAACAGATGCCTGTGAAAATGACGATATACTGAAATACATTAGTATTGCAGTATATTGTACCAGGTGGAACTAGTAAATGGTGTAAAAAAAAAAAAAGGTTAAGAAATATTAAAAGTTCAAAAAACCCCTCTTCCCATTTTTCCTCTAAAGTAATGTAAAAAAGAAACAAAATTGGTATCGCTGCATCGGTAAAAGTCTGAACTCTTACAATATACCATTATTTAAATCACACAGTGAACGCAGTAAAAGCCAAAAATGTAAAATGCCAAAATCGCTGTTTTTAGGTCACCAATAAAAACTACAGCTCGTCCCGCAAAAAATAAGCCCCACACCGCTCAATCCATGAAAAAATGAAAGTCAGAATGTGGTGAAACAAAACTTTTTTTTTTTTAACAAAAAGGTTTTTACTTTTTAAAAGTAGCAATATATAAGGAAAATGTAATGATGGGGGTAGGGAAAGGGACAAGTGAGCCCTAATCTACCCGTCACTTTGTCCCTGCCTACTTGCAACGACCCGCCCTAGTCGACGGGGTACAACTGGGCGGCGGTCCCTACGCTCAGTTCACGAGACAAACAGACAAGGGTAGACAAAGCTAAGGGAAATGGGGCAGTTGCCCACGGCAACACCGTGAGCAACAAGAGTAGTGAACGAGACGAGTCAAACCAGGAGTGAATGAGGTACCAAACGCAGAGCAGGAGAGTAGTCCGTAAGCCAGGGTCAGTATGGAGCAGGATAAAATAGTCAGAAGCTGTAGCTGGGCCAGGAAACCACACGAGAAGAATCACAAGCAAAGGAGGAACAGGAAAGGCAGGTATAAATAGACAGAGGGCGGGAGCTAGCTGAGTCTGGCCAGGCTGCGATAGGCTCTCCCGCTCCTAAGCCTGCCATCCTGAGTGATGGAAGATGGAGTCAGTCTCAGAGACATAGACTCAGGTGCAGACTGATTACCTATGGGCGTATACACAGAAGTTGTGCCTGGCAGATCCTTTACAGAAAAACTATATAAATTTGGTATCCCCATGATCGTATTGAGTCGCAGAATAAAGTTAAGTTGTCGTTTTTACCACACTGGGAAAGCCATAAAAATGAAAACCAAAAAAACAATGTAGGAATCGCAATTTTTTTTCCCAATTTTTTTTCAGTTTCCCAGTACGCTATATGGTACTTTAAATGGTGCCATTAGAAACTACATCTCATCCTGAAAATAATAAGCCCTCACACCGCTCCGTTGCCAGAAAAATAAAAAAGTTTGGAACGTGGGGAGTGGAAAACGAAAATGAAATAATGTAAAATGGCTTGGTCGTTAAGGGGTTAAAGTTATTTTGGGCCCATTTTAATATTACGTTTGAATTTTTTTTTATTGCTAATTTTGTAACTGGGGCTGAAATATTAGCCCCGGTAAAGATCCAGCATCTCCTGCGGTTACCTGGCACCCGGCGATCACCATCATTGCCACCTCCTGATCTGTATACTTAGTGCTTATTGAGCACTGTATGTATATACAGCGGTCAAGTAGATAGAGATGTTACTAAACCGTGCCTGTTTTCTCTATAGGGAGTTGGGCTGTCTGACATCACGCTCCTTTCTCCTGCAGCTTCACAATTTGTGCGCTGCAGACTCATCCAGAGACATTCAGAAACGTCTGTGCAGATAACCCGGAGGATTTAAGACGTTCGGCGGTCTGAAAGTAGTTAAATAGGTGTTCCTATCTTCATCTTGTATGGCATATCCACATTGAAGTCTATAGGAGTTTGGGAATGAGCTGAGCAAGCAGGCAGTCTATCCTACCGCTCCTGCCCCCCGTTGCTGCCTGAACACAGCTGTCATGCAGTGTTTCTGCTAAACATAGCCGGACGGCAGCAATATTTGAAATTTCCAATATTGAAGTATATCGGCTATGGCAATGTATCCCACCCCACCCTTGACCCATTCATGTAGCTTCTCCTCAGGTCTGGGTCACAATTTTTACATGACCCACACGGAATATTTTAAGGGTGATGACCGCTCTAGAATATTCCCTTTACTTTGTAGTCTAGTTCTAAAGATATAGAACTCTTAAACATCAGAGGAGCTCCTTTTTCCTTGGCTTTTTTCACCCTGCCTGAAGCCGCTGATTAATGGACTCCCTTTCTTTCTCTCGTTTAATTTCACTTAATTTCATTTTTTTAAATTATTTATTTCGTGTTTTGTGCCCTCTGCCTTATTGGAAGCATTTTGAGGCCAGTACCATGGTAACACACAATTTTTAATAACGCATTTCATGTAAAATATGCAGGCAGTAGATAATTACCTCGCTATAAAAAAAAAGACTAGTTTCTTTTGTCATTTAAATTGCTATTCTCTCTGTTGTTTTTTTATTATGATGATATTTTGTGGGATACAGTTAATTAATGTGCATATCTAAGGGATCATTATCCGGCAGTCAACCTCCAGGAAACCATCTATATCTCAATGTGAAAAAATCGAGTCGTATCTGCTCGTAGCTTATGTTCATCATTAATATCTCGCAGGTCCTCGAAGCCCAACAAAGCTGCAGCTCTGTAGAACTGACATCCACGCACATTCCCACACCCCCTAATCCGTAACGGGCTCTCTTGTTCTTTCATCCATTTGGTTGTTCCTCACCAGTTATTCACATATCCAAGTTCTAAAAGGAAAACACATTTTGTAGTCTGTACTTGTTCCATCAAAGTAACTCATAATTGCATTTTTTTATTTCTTAGATTACTCCCAGAGAGCTCTCCGAAAAATCTTTCTGGACCCAGACAAAAGAAGACCGATTTGAGAAAGATGAGCTGTTTGCAAAAATAACCCTCACCTTCTCTGCACAGATCAAGTGTGAGTGACCTAAGATGCTTTTCATTATTTCTTTAAGGTTGGCATTAGATTTGCATTACTTTGAAACTTTATTCATGGGATTGTCAACATCATGACAACCCTTTTTTTCTTTTTTTTTGGCACGAAGCCAGCTCAGCGATCAACTGATCGCAGAGGATCCAGACCTTTTGAAACCCCTGGTGGTCAGCCGTTCTAACCGCAGGTCCACCAGGTCAGGAGCTGCTGATACTTTTATATATAATTAATCTGCACCTTGTGTCTTCCCTTTACAGCACAGGCCAGTACTGTACTAACTGGAGTTGTCTCCAGCCTTCTCCAGTAACCAGGTCCTTCTTATTAGGTTCTCCATAAAGCCCAAAATTAGGAAAATAACTGCTTCCCTGCCATCCAATACATTCTAGTGTAAAATCTCATTTTTACATAAACCTGAGACATATATAGACTCTTTGTCCACCGTCTCCTTTGCATCCTTTCTATTCTAAGTTGTACAATTACATGGCCAAAGGGAAAGTGCACATCGAAACACTTCATCCCTTTGAGCTTGTTGATGGCTGATAGACCAGTGAGAATCCAATCCATGATGCTCCAGACAAACCGTTGTTGCGCTGACATTACCTCCAGAGGAATTTTGGCACTTCGGCTTCAGTGGTGTGCTTGCTTGACTTCGCTGCAGTCCCAGTGTGTTAGATGTCTCCACCTTACAAAGTAGCACAATTCATATTTGACTATGGCTTCGTTCACATCTGCGTCAGGGCTCCCTTCATGTGTTCTGTCGGAGATTTCCGTCAGGGGAATCCATGAACGGAAACCTGACTGAAACTAACGGAAACCCTAGGTTTCCGTTTGCATCACTATTGATCCAAATGGTGACTGATCCGGTGCAAATGTTTTCCGTTTGTGACCGTTGGGTAAGGGTTCCGTTGTGTTTTGACGGAATCAATAGCATAGTCTACTACGGTATTCCATCAAAACAACGTGAACAAAGCCTTAGGCCCCATTCATATCCAGTTAAGACACTACATTTATCTTGTACGTCGGGAAAGCTCCCGACGTACAAGATAATCGTGTCCATAGGGCTCCATTATCCCGACGGAGACCAAAAGAATGTCATTTTGGCCTCCGTTGGGCTGGTATACATCGATGTCCCTTTTTTTTTTTTAAAGTATGGAGTAGCGTAGTAGACTACGCTATTCCATCCTGGGGGATCCCGCAGAAAAAACGTATACCACACAGTATGCGTTTTTAACATGGGTGACTGATGCCACCGTATGGCATCTGCCACAGGTATACGTTAAAAGTATACCTCAGGGAGCTCCTGACATCGCTGTCCATATAGGGATAGTGAAGTCCGTAGCTTCTGCAGTGTTGGAGTCTCTTGGCAGAGCGCTATTAGATGGCTCTGTCCAGAGACTCCAGCTCCCTGAAAACTCCTGAAGCCACTGTCCATATATGGACCGTGACATCAGGAGGAGTGATGAAGTCCCCAAGCAGAGCATCGGCGGATGCTCTGCTCGCCGTATCCAGCGATGGGGAACTCCTAAAGTCACTATCCATAAATGCACAGTGACTTTAGGAGTTTTGCCAGGGACAGTGCCATACAGGGGGATACATTTTTGCCTTTTGTCGGAGGTATACGTCGGGCGTCTTCCCGACGTATACCTCCAACGGAAGCCCCTAATTTGATGTGAATGGGGCTGTATGTGCAGAAAAAAAACCTGATCCATTGAACGTAATGCAAAACTCATACAAACGGATAGCATATCATCCATTGACTTCAATGTTAAAAAAACAAAAACTGAATGGTCCTTTCCGTCAGGTTGCCCTCATTTTTGACGGAAACGATAGCGCAGTAGACTATGCTATTGCTTCAGTCAAAAAAAAATGGGAACCTGACAGAATGGAGCATAACTGAGCACAACTGATGCAAAAACAAAACCCATTGAAATCAATGTTTTTTTTTACTAGAACGTTTACTTCCGTTCTTGTGGTCCCCTGACGGATACGCTAGAACGGAAGGCACAACACAGATGTGAACGAGGACTAAGGTGGCTTTAGGAAGGCATACCTCCCAACGTTTTAGTCCCATATCGTCTAACTTTTTTTTAAACTCGCTACACCCAGGAACACGTCAAAACAGCTAACACCTGCTAATAATGGTCTATGGAGATTGTATGACACTGATTCTCATGCACCTTTTACCAATGGATGAGGCAGAAATTGCAAAACCCACTTATCAGGAGAGCTGTTTACGTACTCTTGGTCATGTTATAATCCTATTCTATATATTACTTATTTGTATGTCCCTAATACATGTTCCAATTTAATATTTATCTGTTAGCCCTATGCTTGCTTCAGTAGGTATGCTATACCGTCTTTCTCTGCATTCTTATTTCAAGAACCAACCACTAGAGGGTGCAATGCATCTGTCAAATCCAAAAATATTTTTTTTTAGTACTTCCTCTCCTATCATATGGCACACAATGTATGAATGTTTATTATGTATATTCATTCCTTTAGATGAAGAGAAATTTACATATATGAAAACTGCCGTAGTGTGCAGATTTTAATTTTGTTATGTTTCTTGCTGAAAGAAAACCGCAAAATAATTTTACTTACTAGTGAATGGGATTTAAAAGTTAAAGGGGCTTTTGTAATTGATGATATATCGTTAGGATATGGCCTCCTAGTCAGGTTGGTGGGGACCTGACCAATGTCACCTAGGACTTGGTTTAGAAGATCAACTCAAGCACTCCTCAGGCCAA
Organism: Rhinoderma darwinii; assembly: GCF_050947455.1. Classification (NCBI taxonomy): domain Eukaryota; kingdom Metazoa; phylum Chordata; class Amphibia; order Anura; family Rhinodermatidae; genus Rhinoderma; species Rhinoderma darwinii. The sequence goes on from NC_134689.1 coordinate 36,006,084, forward strand.
TTTGCAAACAAATGGGTTTATTTAGATAAGACAATATTAAGAGAAATGTAACGTTTGTCACAATGCGGCAACACTTATACTTCCTAGTGCATATTATCAGAGACGCGATCATCTGTGCGCATGTGCGAACCTCCGGCCGGCGTTAGTCCCCACACACAGTACGATGCTTGTACGTCAGTACACACGTGACGCCTATGTCATCGCGGAGGATGATACTGACCTCTGGCGCCAATCTAGAGCCCTATTTAAAGAATGTATTTACACCTCCTCAGGACACGCAAACCAATGGTACAAGTTACCCTATCCCATAGCGCCATTTTCCATAGGATGTTTTTTTTTTCTATTGACCAGCGGCAATGGGTGAGTACAAACAAAACTCCCTCTACGGATGGCTCCGGATATTGAGTATGCATCTATCTTGGATTCCCTGTTTTTAGCTTGTATACAGTCTTTAGACTGTGATATATATATATATATATCTACTACAATTTGCTACTTTAGTTTATGCGATCACTGTTTTGATGTCACAAACTTAACCAATATTCCAGATATGTACAGTGCCTATCTTTTGAGGGAGACTACGCAATTTACACGAATATTGCTGTTGTCACTATTTTTTTCAACACTGTGTTGAAACAGCTACTGTTAGTCTAAAACTTATTTAATAATGGATTTTGACAATTGTATCACTCTTATCCTGACCATCATACAGGCCAGAGACTGTGGCTTTACAGGACCGTATTAGGCCCTTTCTTTATTTTTTCCTGAATCATTGTTCTGGATTCTATATACATCTACATGTAATTCATTTCAAGTTCTCCATGATAGCTTCACGTGTAAAAAGTTTTTTCTGTTTGCTGTAATATATATCACATTTCTGCGTTTACTTGCAGAGTTTTACAAAGGGCGGATTGTGGCCGAAAAGTTACCAGGGAAATGCAACTCAATATTTATTGCCCAGGTTCTGCAGTTTTAGGAAATATCCCACATGTGGCACTAGTGTGCTAATGGACTGAAACACCGGCCTCCGAAGCAAAGGATTACCTAGAGGATTTTGGGTCCTTCTTTTTATTAGAATATATTTTAGGCACCATGTTAGATTTGAAGGGTTCTTGCGGTGCCAAAACAGTGGAAATCCCCCAAAGGTGACCCCATTTGGAAAACTACACCCCTCAAGGGAATTATCTAGGGGTATAGTGAGCATTTTGACCCCACAGGTTTATTGCAGAAATTATTGGAAGCAGGCCGTAAAAATTTAAATCTACATTTTTTCTAAGAAATGTAGGTTTAGCTACTTTTTTCTCATTTCCACAAGAACTAAAGGGGAATAAGCACCGCAACATTTGTAAAGCAATTTCTCCCAAGTAAAACAGTACCCCACATGTGGTTATAAATGACTGTTTTGACACATGGCAGGGCTTAGAAGGGAAAGAGCGCAATTTGGCTCCTGGTGCTCAAATTTAGCAGGAATGGTTTGCAGAGGTCATGTCGCATTTGCAAAGCCCCTGAGGGACCAAAACCGTGAAAACGCCCAAAAAGTTACTCCATTTAGGAATCTACACCCTTGACTAATTCATCTAGTGAGCATTTTGACCCCACAGGTGTTTCGTCAATTTTATTAGAATTTGGCATTGAAAATAATAACAATCCCTTTTCTTCAATTAAACATAGCTTTAGCTCAAAATGTTTCATTTTCTCAACAAATAAGGGAAAAAAAGAACCCCAACATTTGTAAAGCAATTACTTCCGAGTACGGCAATACCCCATATTTGGTCATAAACTGCTGCTTGGGCACACGGCAAGGATCAGAAGGGAAGGAGCGGCATTTGGCTTTTGGAGCACAGATTTTGCTGCATTGGTTTCTGGGCACTATGTCGCGTTTGCAAAGCCCCTGTCGGACCAAAACCGTGGAAACCCCAGAGGTGACCCCATTTTGGAAACTACACCCCTCAAGATATTCATCTAGGGGGGTAGTGAGCATGTTAACCCCGCAGGTGTTTTGCAGAAATTAGTGTGCACTCGTTGCAGAGTGAAAATAGATATGCCAATATGTGGTGCCCAGCTTGTGCCACCATAACAAGACAGCTCTCTAATTATTATGCTGTGTTTCCCGGTTTTAGAAACACCCTACATGTGGCCCTAATCTTTTGCCTGGACACTTGACAGGGCTCAGGAGTGAAAGAGCACCATATAAAATTGAGGCCTAATTTGGCAACTTACAAAGTATTGGTTCACAATTGCAGAGGCTCTGATGTGAAGTAATAAAAGAAACCCCTAAGAAGTGACAGAGTTTTGGAAACTGCACCCCTCAAGGAATTTATTAAGGGGTGTAATGAGCATTTCACCCCACAGGTCTTTTCCATAAATGATTGCGCTGCGGATGATGCAAAGTAAAAATTTAAACTTTTCCCTAGATATGCCATTTCAGTGGCAAATATGTCATGCCCAGCTTATGCCACTGGAGAGACATACCCCAAAAATTGTTACAAGGGTTCTCCCGGTTATGGCGATGCCACATATATAGAGAAGAAAATAGCTGTTTGTGCACGCTGTAGGGTTCAGAAGGGAGGGAGCGCCATTTGGCTTTTGGAGCGCAGATTTTGCTTGGTAGTAGTTTTGTTTGGAGTTTTACTGGTATTTCAGTTTATAATGTGGGGGTACATGTAAGCTGTGCAAAGTACATAAGGGGCAAAGTCCGGTGGTATAATAATGAGGTAAAAAAAACTAATGAAATAATCCATAGATGTGTGTTACGCTGTGAAGCAATCCTTTCTCCACAGGCCGGTGTCGCACTTCTAAATAATGTCCTTCCTTTTCCCCCTTTTGGTCCACACTCTGCACCTTTGCAGTTTCGGGAATTTTGCTGGGAAGTGTTGTCCTGGTATAATACGGGCACCGTCGCTTCCAGTAGATATGTTTGGGCCCTCCCCTTCCTGGTTCCCTAATTTTAGGGCCTTGATAATTCGCCTCTTGAAACAAAAGAAATGTTCCCCTCGGGCTGCACAACTGCATATTTTTTTTTTACTGACTTATTGGAGCCATAACTAATTTAATTTTTTCATAGACGTAGTGGTATGAGGGCTGGTTTTTTTGCGGGACAAGCTGTAGTTTTTATTGGTACCATTTTGGGGTACATGCGACTTTTTGATCACTTTTTATACAATTTTTTGGGAGTCCAAGTGACAAAAAAGCTGCAATTCTGACACAGTTTGATTTTTTTTTATACAGCGTTCACCATGCGTTATAAATTACATGTTCACGTTATTCTGCGGGTCAGTCCGTTTCCGGCGATACCTAATTTATAGCACTTTTCTGTTTTACAACTTTTTGCACAATAAAATTACTTTTGTAAAAAGAATGTATTTTTTCTGTCGCCATGTTGTGAGAACCAGAACGTTTTAATTTTTTAGTCGACTGAGCTGTATTAGGGCTTGTATTTTGTGAGACGAGCTATAGTTTTTCTAGGTACCATTTTTGGATACATGCGACTTTTTGATTGCTTTTTATGCCAATATTTGTAGGACAAATTGACCAAAAAACAGAAACTCTGGTATAGTTTTGTTTTTTTTTACGCCATTTACCGCGTGGAATAAATAACATTTTTTTATAGTTCAGGCTGTTAGTCGCGGCGATAGCAAATATGTATGGTTTTATTTCTTTTTTTCAATAATAAAGGACTTGATAAGGGAAAAGGGCGATTGTGTTTTATTTTATTACTTGAAACTTTTATTATGTTTTTAGACTTTTTTTTGTTTTTAGTCCCACTAGGGGACTTGAAGGTCCAACTGTCTGACTTGTTTTTTCTAATACATTGCACTACCTATGTAGTGCAATGTATTAAGTCTGTCAGTCGGCAGCCCTGCAACCTCTAAGATGCAGCGATTGCTTTCGATCGCTGCATCTAAGGGGTTAATGGCAGGGATCGGAGCTAGCTCCTGTTCCTGCCGTTACAGGTGGATGTCAGTTGTAACATACAGCTGACATCCACCGCTGATGACGCCAGCTCAGCTCCGGAGCCAGCGCCATCTTGCCGTCGGCTACGGAAGTCTTTCAGGACCTGCCTATTGGCGGGCCTGAACGGCTTCTGTGCTAGGTAGACCTAGAGGCCTTTATAAGGCCTCCGGTTGCCATTGCAGCCACCGGAACCCTGGCAATTTCATTGCTGGGGTGCCGATGAGCTGCAAACTCATTAAAAGCAGCGGTCAAAAGCTTTTGACTGCTGCATTTAAGGGGTTAATGGCGGGGATCGAAGCTAATTTCGGTCCACGCCATTACAGCTGGATGTCACCGGATCCGGCGATGATGGCACCGACTCCGCTTCTGAGCCGGTGCCATCCATTTGTCATATGGATACGGCAAAATGTGGGAAGCACTGGCTTTCCATGATGTATCCATACGACGAATGTCGGGAAGGGGTTAATATTGCCTTATCCGAATAAACCAATTTGTTTGCATATTGACCTGAGGAGTGCTTGCGTTTATCTTCTAAACATTGTCTGGGTGGGAAACCTACCCATAGCACCCAGGCAACTTGCATAGTGCCACAGATTTGATTTCCCTAGGACTTAGTGGCAGTGACTCAAAGAAAGGATCATACCACTTTGACTCTTTTTGGCTTTTTCATACAGCGAATAATTATCCCATTATAGTTAATGTTCTACTATACGGCACATCCGCTTCATGTGACCTACCTCTAAACAATGAAGCCTGTTTTTCCTAGCACCATTTATACTTTTTTAGTCCGAGGTCCTATTCACACATCTATTACTCAACCACTAGGGGTCTGCACAAACAAGTATTTAATGGTATACTATATGTACATCTGAGTCTAGCAATTCCCTAATAAACGTTCAGCAGAAATTTTCTGCAATTGCCTCTCACATCCCAGTTAAAGGGAATCTGTTTTTATTTTTTTTCTTAATTTTCACTTTCTATATTGTAAAAAAATATATGTATATTTAATTCTTAAATACTGCAGTTCTCACACTGTCCTCTGAACTGCTTTAAAGGGAATCTGTCGCTTTTTTTTTTTAGTTAAAAAATTATTATTTAAGTGATTACACGTTGTTTTAATTTTTTCACATGTCAGGAAACATTATATATTACATTCTAATTTATAACATTTCCATGTGCTGAGCACTAGAGGGAGCAGTTCCCAAAATTGCAACATGGTCAATGTAGTAAAGCAACCTCATTGATTTATGTTGCAAATTTGGGGTGGACACACACTCTCTAGTGTCCTCAGACAATCCCCCCTCCCTTCTTCTGGCTAGTGCCAGGAGAAGGAGGGGTTTGAATCTTCAAACCTCCTACACTGTGTGCCGCCATTTTCTGAGCGACTGCACAGTGTAGGAGGATTAGATACAGTGTTCAGCAGACAGTATAACACGAACATAATATACACGAACATAATATACACGAACATAAACTACCTTCTCCTGCCGCCTCCGCTCCTATTCCTTGCGCCTTCGCTTCCTATGGCCGGAAGTCGTCATCTTACTGTCTGGCAGCGGCTTCCGGTCCACATGAAAATGGCGCCGGTTTTCGCTCTGCGAACGAGCTTCGTTTTGGTCTGTGTGGGAGCAGCGCATGCGCCGTTCCCACACAGACGCCATACGCTTCAGAGAATGGAACAGCTCCCGTTCGCATTCTCTATGTGCTTGTATGTGCCGTATTCCATCTCTGTATGTGTCGTTAATCGACGCATACAGAGATGAATAAAAATGGTAGCCCCATAGAGAAGTAAAAGTAAGAACTAAGTAAAAAGTAGAACATGAGAACACAAATAAATAAAATTTATGAAAATATATTAATTTATGAAAATATATTAAAAGCAATATGATAAAATTAAGCAAATCACTTTTCAGCAGTCATCTCATTATCGTCAGAGGACAGGATAACAATGAAGGATGCCCCCCTGTTATATAGACACATTGACAATAGGTGATGGGGACCGCTCAGTTCCTGCACAGTGACCTACTAGGGAATCAGAAGTGAGGTCACTAGCCAAAGTTTGATAATTCTGATTTGGTTATTTCCAGAGATTGGTTGTCACCTTGGATTTAGCTTCTCAGAAATGGATAGTAAAACTGTTGTTTTGTTATTGATTTAACAGAATGACAAAAATATAATTTACCACCAGGCTTTGAGAAGCTGATTCTAAGGTGACAACCAATATGGCCGCACTTCCTGTTGTCATGTTTGCAAGATGACCGCTGCAACTGAACAGAAAAATATATCAAAGGAAAGCAAACATGAAAATTTGGCTACTGTTCTAACTTCTGCGTTACGAATATATTTTTATGTTTTGGATGTAAATTATCTCAGATTTTTGGGTTCAGTCTCATGAGATTTTCCAGCTGTCATTCTGTTTCCTTAGCAACAGACTACAAAGCAACAGACTACAAACCATAAGTCCGCATTCTGTGCTATGTAAAAAAAAAAAAAAGTGGAATTTTGTAGTCTTGTTTCCAAGGAAACTAAGAAGCAAGGCTTTTAGAATACAGCAGTCAATGGACTGTAGAAAAGCAGCCCCTAGCTTGTCGATGGGTCTGCAGGACAATGGTAGGGAATTTGGAATCCATGCAGTTCTTACCCCATCCACCAAATAAGACGATTCAAAAAGTTTTTATTCATTACGAATAGTGGACTTCATTTATCAAAACTATCAAACGGGGGAAAAAAAGCTGGCCTTGTCATCCACGGCAAACAATAATAGATCAGCTGTGATTGGTTGCTATGGGCAATAAGACCCGTTTGTTTAAAAAGTTTTGATAAGTGAGGCCCACTATTCCCTACCTTTTGAATCATCCTGTATTTTGCTTCACTGATCTGACACTAGTCTTGAGTTACCGTACATGCAATTTTATTAATCTAAATTCTGCTGGTATCCCCTTACCAGAGCACCAGGGAGCAGTGCATTGTGGGAACACAGGTGACCATTCAGCTGGCCATAGACGAGAGATTTCTTCCTTTAGACACGACTGGAAATAACACACCTATTCTAACATCTGATACTCCGTAAATCAGCCGCAAACTTCAGGTTATGGCTAGCCGGAAAGAAACTAAAAACCACTGCAAATCAAAATTTCAACAGGTTATTTATTGGCAGTCAATTGGCAATGTACACAAAAAAGCATAGACACTTAATCAGAAAATAGAGTTCAAATAGTTTGTGTTACACGGGGCTATAGAGCGAGTAACCGCAATGAAGGACAGCGATAGATTATGTGTCCATTTAGAATGTATTTTCTCCTTTCTTCCTTTTTAAACATCATAGATCTTCTTTTGCTTGCCCCAAACCACTGATAAATGGACTCTCTCTCCTTTAATTTCACTTCAGTTAATTTTTTAAATAATTTAATGTTTTCTGCCCTCTACATTGTTGGAAACGTTTTCAAGGCAAAAAAAAAAAAGCTTTTCTGTAATTATAGCGAGCGCCAGCCAGTGCCCTCTAAATACCTCCTATGTCGTCTGCATACCAAGAACCTCTCCACTACCCTGTGATTGATGGTTATTGGATGTGGCCAAAGTTGCATGTCAAGGACATCTGCCCACAGAGGATGCAGCGAACTCATTCTGAAAATGGATGTTAAGCGATCCCTTTCTACATAGTAAATATGTTTTCCGCAATGTTTTCTGTAGATAAAAGCTTCTTCTTTAACAATGCATTGGATCTCCAGGTGGTGGTTGTCTGAACAGTTAGATTTCCTGTCTTGCTGCATTAGAATATTGTTTCAGTATGATTATAGCACTGGGATATAGACCGTTCATGAATTTTAACATTTTATTTTATTATTCCCCCCCTCCCCCTGCTCTCTGCGGGATGTTGTCTGAATGATTCCTGTGGTGACTACAGCTTCCAAAGGTAAGTGCTTCAGATCTTCTCTTTTTTTTTCCCTCTGCAGAGAAAGTGACGTTCCAACTAGAACACTTTGTGCCACATTTACTCATATTTGTCTACCTCAAAGCAGTGTTACATGCGTCATATCCCCTCCCCCCAGCAAGGTTCACACTACTGGCTTCCATGAGTATATACGTGGCATTATGTGCCATCACTTGCCACACTTGACTGGACGGCCAAATTAAAATTGGTGTTTGTGGTGGTAACTTGTTGAGGCCGTCATACATTGGTGTATAATGCTGTTCTTGGGTAGTTTGAATTAAAACAAGAACAATTACCCACCGCTCTATGTCAAGAGTTGTAAAAAATAAAATGCTTACCATGGTGAAGGGTGGCACATCTCTAATGAAGGCAGTACAAATGCGGCTGCTGCGACTATTTGGACTGGCAGCACCTCACGAGATCTTTGGCATTTTTAGTAACTTTTGTGGGCAAATAAAAGTGAGGTGATAGAGTGCACCGCTACAAAGTTATCCTTCGGTAGTATGGGAAATGACCGCACACCTATACCTTATGACAGGGGTAGCCAAATAGCCGATCGGTGATCTACTTTTGAACCGATGACCAGCAAGCGTACCCCCTTTAAATAAAAACTTAAAAGTAAGTAGCTATGTACCAGGCCTATGCAAGTCGCAACATGCTTACTTCGCATTACGCTCCAGTGCGCCATATTGGTTTTCACTCCTGGAGGAGGGGCTGGCCAAGTTTGCTGTTGATCTGTATATCGCTTGGCCTCCGCTCAACAAAAAGTAGCTTACATGCCACTTTGAATTTCTTATTTCTGCCTTATGGTATATATGTGGCTATTATGGCTTCTATACCAAATTGATGTCTGAAAGCAGGTGTCAAGGACTGCTGCGACATGGACTAACAGCTAATCCGGGGTGCAGCCTATGTACTGCTGATGTGTGGAATGCAGTAAAAGTAAGCTTAGCGCAGTGCATGTAACTGAGGGCCACACACAAAGCTAAAACGCCTTTAACTATAGTAACCAGGATATTGATGAAACACGAACAGCAAAAAATGAGAATCATGTGCCATTGTGCCGTCAGATCTGCAGCTTTCATTCTGACTTCTGAAAAGATTCACTTACATTAGCTTATTAAGGGGACAATAAGAAGAAATGAAATGATTATGGCCATCAGTAAGCCCGCTGCCCTCTCCCATCTTGTATCGTGTCAAATTAATGACATCATTAATGTCGTTTAACTGAAGGTGCCACCAAGTGTCATTTCCCTCAGTGTTCACTCCTATTCAGGACTATCCTTTAGCAAAGCCCGTGAAAAATTGTTCATACACCACTGTCCATGTAGCTCACAGATCTCTCATATTATTGTCTTGTCTCCTACCAAAGCTTTGTAACCCTTTATACAATGTAAGTTTTTATTAAAAGGTTTTCTGAGAATAACAAATGGACCACTTGGGCTATCACATCTGTGCAACGAATTTGAGGAATTCAATGCTGTGACAGATCCGTCACATGATGGAAAACACTGGTGCCCGGTGGGCCCTATTGACTTTAACTTTTGCGCTGTTTGTTCAGGCATTTTTACTGAAACTGCAACGGAGGCCCGTATCGGAATTGCCGACACAGATGTGATAGCCCACATTACGCAGAATGCTGCGCAATTTTACGTCACTTTTAACAGAATCTGCAATGGAGGCTCCTGACTGAGCATCCAACTCCAATATGAACAGAGCCTTACTTTATATAGAATTATTAAAATAATTATTTTGCTTCCACTTTCCGTCACTGGTAAAACCCAGCGGCCACAGGTCATTTGTTTCTGTATTCCTACTCCGGTCGTGTGACATTGTCAGGTAGCCATCATGTCTATTTGGATGGTGTAATTGGACAACCCTCCTTTTAAGATGCCCGCATGTCTCATTTCTTTGCCAGGACATTAGAGTTCAGTGCCCATATAAGATTAATGAAGGTTAATGTTGCACCGGTATCTGCTGGCATACTCCTGACTGGTTTACCCAGAATTCTCACTTCTCATCAGGTCCGCCGTACTGCGAGTTCAGCCAGACACTTGGTAATACATTAGTACATATTCTTCTGACTACCAGCCATCACTGCTCAGTCAGGGAGGGGATTTTGTGCACTATTGATCTCTAGTTATGTCATGGGTTTAATCTTTTGACCAGCACTACATAGGACCGTGTGCAGCTTTTATTCTCTATTCTCTTTGATGATTTGCTATACTGCAGAACGCTCACAGCACCTGCCAGTGCCGACATCAATGGTAGGCTTTGTGTTGCGGATTAGTTGGTGATGGGGCTGTCAGATAGTGGCGTGCCCGTGATGGTTATGCACAACCTAGCTCTATGTACCTGTTCTAGTGTACGATATTAAAATACATTATGATTTCTGTAGCACTATAACAAACGTATCACGTGACTAAAAACAAACAAAACCGTGTAATATGTCTAAATGTCAGTGTATCCAATCTCATGAAAAAAAAATGACTACAACAAATGTTCTAGTATAATAGAATGCGGTACACAGCAGCTGATGGACACCTCCGGTGCTCGTCTCTATGGGATGACGAAGGATTCAAACCGTAAAATCCAGCCTTATTTTTTTTTTTATCCCTAGCAAAAGATGTCAGGGAGCATTGGGCTGTGCCATGTAAATACTAGTGCTCTTTAGTTCTGTAGTTGATTGAAAGCCTAGCTGTCAATATAATTCACAGTTTCCCCTGTAATGTGCGCCCCTTTACCCCATTGAAGGCCACACATTAGATACAATATCTCCACTACATGCCATCCAGAAATGGCATATCTATACCCCCCTCTCAAAAAAAATAAAAATAAGTCACGTGCCCCTCAAGAAAATGTTAATCCACATGCCCCCCCTAGCGAGCTGCTAGTTGCCCACCCGGGTTGTATTTATATTGAGGATGATTTGTTATTCCTGGTGTTGAGATGCCGCTCACAATCTCCTTGTTAAGCTGTAGTTGGTGGGCACGTCAGCTCAGCAGGGCATGTTGCGGATTTACATTACAATCTGGGCGTTATAACAGCAATTGATCATAAAATTGTACTTGATATTACCAAATGGTTTTCCATTCCCGCTCGCTGCGTAGTTCTAGTTGGTGCGTTCCCAGCTCTTACAGCTGTCCTCAGAGAAATGCTGTAGCCAGAACAGTTGAGAAACTTGGCCAGCTTTAGCGATCAGTAATAACCTGGCTTGTCTGCACTCATAATACGTTCTGTAACTACCATATTATGGATGCAGGTGCTTGTATCACAAATTCTTTCTCCTGTGTTTTTCTTTTTGGGTTTTTTAAACCTATATTTAACAAGAAAAGCATTGTACTGCTGCTCTTCAGTCCTGTGCTATCTGCGGTTTATGGAATTGGCATTAATCCCCAAATGCAGTCATTTAGAGTATAATATAGCTCTTCATTAATCGCCTTACCATTGTATGTATTAATTGCACATTGGAATTAATTAAATAGGTTAATCGTTTTTGGTTTTAATTCCGGCCTCCATTTCAGACGTGGTTTATTCATAATGTCTACTGGGGCTTATGTATCATACGAATAGAAAGATGTCTCAAATGTGTTAACATAACAGGGGTACTTGCCCAATGTGTATAGTAAGCAACATTACCCCAGTGTACAAGCTTGACGGTTTTCTCACTACCCAAAAAAGGTGTATGCATTTTCTTATAAAAGGAACCCTACATATAACCGTATAACATATGTATAGAAATTGTGCAATGTGTTTATACCTAATGCAGATTTGGAGGGGGTGTAGCTTAACTATGTTCTTTCAATCCTTAAATTATGCCCCTCCCTCTTAGACTCCGCACTAGGCATAAAACAGAATATAATTTTTGCCTAGTGTTCCTTTAACCCTTTCATGACCAAGCGTCATTGATGCCCCTGTGTCCAGATCAAATTTTCCATTTCCGATAATCTCTGCATCCGCTTTGAATATCACAACTATTTTTACTTGTTTTTCTTTTTTGTTTTTTTTGTTTTTTTTTACTTATGAGGCTTTCGTTTTCTAGATTAGTTTAATTCCATGATTTTTGTTTTTACTATGAGCAGACAAATCACTAAAAATGTAAATAGATATATATGCACTGTTGCAGCTCTGTAACACTTAGGAGCCTCACACACGAGCGTGTTTGGTTCGTGATATACAGTCTGTATGTTGGCCGCATTTCCCGGACCGAACACACTGCAGGGAGCCGGGCTCCTAGCATCATAGTTATCTATGTCGCTAGGTGTCACTGCTTCTCCGCGGAACTACTGTCCCATACTGAAAACATGATTACAGTACAGGACCTTTGTCCCGCAGCGAGGGAGTGACACCTAACGTCTAGGAGTCCTGCTCTCTGCAGTGTGTTCGGTCCGGGAAATGCAGCCGACATACGGACCGTATATCACGGGGCCAAACACGCTCATGTGTGAGGCTTCTTAGTCGTCTTGCCTCTCTGTCAGCCTGGATCGCTGTAAAGGGAGAGTGAAGAGGGCTATAAGGCTGTATTAAAAAAAAAAAAAAACTGTCTGTCAGTTTTTTATGGCCATTTTGCAGCATTGTCCCTCCAAATTTTCATCCATTTCCAGGCCGTCTGACCGTTTTTAAACCGCCATTTTTCATCCGTTTGACATCTGTTTTTTATGGCCGTTACAAAAAGAAATTTCATTCGTCAGTGATTTTTTTATTATTATCCCAACCCCTGAAAACACCACAGTGCCCATGTAGATACTGCTGTAATGCACCTGTTGATAGTGCCAGTGCCCACTGTAGATTGTGCCCACGTATAAAGTGTCACTGGCCACACAGTGCTCATGTAGATAGCGCCGGTGTGTCCCCTGTATATAGTACCCATATAGTGCCCATGTAGATGGTGCCACACCCCTCTGTGTAGATAGTGCCCCCACCCCACCCCGTTGGGTGTTACCATTCCCCTTGTCAAATGGATGTCTTTGCACAGTCTCACTCGGTCAGCACTGATTGGACAGTGTCAGGCTATGTAGAGACACACCCCCAACTGGTAACACCCAGTTGTCAATTTAGTCATAAAGTTCTAGGAGGAATAACAGAGGAATGAATTAAATGTAAAATACTAAGAAAAGAGGCTCCAGGATTATTATTTCATGGAGAATACGATTATTAACTAAACACACAGGTCAGGAGAGGCGACAGGTCCTATTTAAGTCAGTAATTTTTTACAATAAAATGTCGCACATACAACAGGCCAGACCTCCTGATCCTTTAGAATCAGATTTATTAGACTGTTCTTGGAATACGCGCTAACTAGTAATTGCTTTTGGTTTGTCTAATATAAAGAAATTGTGATTCGATGCCAGAGCTATTGCAATCCACTTTATTGTTGCAGACTGGCAAAAATATCACCAGGGCATTGAATGGGAAAAAGGAGTAACTTCTTAATGAGGCTGACAAGTTTTTTTCCATGGAAGGATCTCTCTTCCTTCCATCAGCTTCTGTAGTTAAGGGAACAGATGAATTACCATATGGAAAGATCGCAGGGTGCGGAGCAGTGATAACTGACTTTACACAGCACCGAAACACCTCCTGACCTTTAGAAAGGTCTTCACAAAATGTCTTTCTTTGTCTACTCATTGAGCTGCATCTAAATGAGCCAGTTTTTGCAGTCTGGCTGCCATTCCTTCTTGGACGTCCACCAGCTTGGCCAGAAGGGACAATGCATTAGCCAGCGAGGAATGAAACTCGCGCTCCCTCCCGTCAGCGACATCCTAAGACTCGGAAACTCAATAACAATTGCCGCCTTGCTAATAAATGAACATTTTATCTGCTTTCTGCTCCTTTCTGTTTTATTTAGACGTTCATCTAACCCCCTGATGAGCGAAACTAATAAGGGGAGCTTCAAAACACTCCATTCCCTCCCCTCCCCCCCCTTTGTGGAATTAGCATATTTATGGACATTATAATTTTCCCTCTTTAGCTGATCTGATAGCAATGGGCTGCACTTTAATTTGTTTCAATAAAAAGCCTGACAGGCTCAGAGCTGTTTCAGGCAGTTTGAAGGCAGTGATTCACACATTTGCATAACATGAATGTGCTCTTAATGGTCCTGCATTGAAGGAATTATTTCTCTTTCTCTCTCTCTTTTTTTTTTTTTTCTGCCTCCTTTTCATTAGTGTTTTATTCAGACCTGTCTTGCAGTGAAAGGTGTGTGCCGTCCTCCTTTCTGTAATTATCTCTTGATGATGATGTGCGGAAACGCCAGCTGGAACCGGCTCCCCTTCATTTCCGTCAAAGTAGAAAAATGAGATCCTTGCCTGTGAATGCAGAATTAACCTATGGAGGGCCAATAATAAGGGCTGTAGACATGATTGCCGTTGTTCTGTCCAATTTGCCTCATACTTTGTGTCCCTGTTACTAGAGGTGACTGATTAATCTTCGCAAATACACATGTATTATACAGAAGTGGAGCTACAAGGCGTGTAATGATGTAGAGAACAAGAACAAATGCATTCCCATTCACTGTCGTGTTTGTAAATACGTCGGCTTGTAATGCGCCAATTTTGGAAGGCCTTCTTTGTAAAGTTTTTGTATGTACATGGTTATCTATGATCGACTGTTTTAGCTTATTAAATGGAGGACAAAAAAAAATAAAAAATTCCCCTGCTGGTGCTTTTTGGTAGAGCATCAAACTAAAGGGAGTATGTCATCATGTCTTCACCTCCCAAACAGCTAATTCCACTATATAGTGAAGGATGATTGTTTTTCAAACATATCTATGTTGCCCAAGTCAGCCAATCATGAACCATAAAAAAAAGGGCTTATAGGGCCTGTTCACATCAGCATCGGGCTCCCGTTCATGGGTTCTTTTTGACCATTCCGTCGGAGGAACAGATGAACGGAAAGCCAAACAGAAACCATAGCTTCCGTTTGCATTACCATTGATTTCCATGGTAATGCTTCCGTTGCAGTTTGTTCCGTTTTTTTCCCCTCCTTAAAGTTTACGTTTTTTTTTTTTGCGGAAACAATAGTTTAGTCGACTACGCTACGCGCTAAGCATTTTTTTTATGGTTGACGTTCGGCTGACTTGGGCAATAAACAGTAGATGCGTTTGAATAACTCATCCTTCTCTATATAGTGGTCTTAGCGGTTTGGGAAGCAAAAATCTGATGACAGACTCCCCTTTAAAGGGGTTGTCCAGTTTAGAAAACTGCTTTTCATATACGTTTTAGAGAATTAGGAATTAATAAAGGGGCGTCCTCTGTTCACTCTCTTTGGCCAGATCATAAAAATAATGGTTACAAAGAGCATCTCTTGCTCTGGGTGTCCTGTCCTGCAATACTTAATTTCACCTGTAGTGGCACTGCAGTGAAATTGAACGCTTAGTGGCAGGTTTCCCCACAGATTGGGGATCCCAGCAGGGGGACTTTTTGTAATCTGCTTAGTAATTAACACTTTTATAATAGGTAGGGGTTGTCCAAAGTTGAGAACCTCTTTAAATTTCTGTGTGGGAGACTCAATAGAAAGTCTCTGAGCCTGTACACCGCTACATCGGCTTTCCAGAAAAAGCCAAACGGAAACTAAGCGGATCAGCGCTCACTCGAGTGCTTCTGCTGCTTCATTTTAGCGATTGGTGGGGGTCCCAGTGCTCGGACCTCCACCAATCAAAACTTCTGACATGTAAGAAGTTTATTGAACGTTTAGTTACCCTTTAAGTCCCAATGACATTCCTGGTTTTACTGTGTAACGTCACCAGGGACAGCTTGTGTAATCTGGAACTTTTTATTGCCTGATCTAGCACTTTACAATTAGGGTCTATTCACACGGTGCAGTTTATTGCTGTGATTACCGCCAAAGTGTGGCAAAACGCAGCATTTTTAGATTACTAAAAAACAAATTTCACGTCCCTTTTTTAAATGAGATCTTACAAGTTTAGCACATCTTTAATCATAAGTGATCACAGGGCTTCCTAGAAAATTAAACATTCCTCTTGTCGAGGTAATTGTAGCATATTGTGTCACTGGAATACAAAGTGTTTGCATTGTAAACTAAATTAGACTGTATAATATAAAGCCAGGCGTTCGGGCCCCAGGAGTGTTTAACCTTGTGAATGTAATTTTCCTAGGACAAGTGAACGTGCTCAATGAGCTTTGATATAAATTTCATTCCCCTGTGCTCAAGGCATTGAATTGACGGAGCAGTTGTTAAATTGCAGGTGGATTGTCAAGTCCACACTATTTTTAGTTGTGAATGTCAGGACATTACAGGGAAAAGTTGTGTGATGTGTGAGAATGAACTTTCCCCCGTTATGTCTCATTTTTAAATGGATGACGCTCTCCATCATTCTACAGAAGGAATTTTCTTTTTTTTGCCATTTGTAACAATGATGCTCCATTTACATCATAATGAACGAGTATTCGAAAAAGGGGCTGCCTTTTTACCCCAAAAATGGTGCATTTCTGGTCTGTGGGTTTTTCCTAGTTTTGCAGTACAGCACTTGAATGGGTCTGAGCTGCAATACCAGACATGCTGAGAAGTATGTTTTTATATGGGTTTTCTGAAGGGTAATTAAAAGGAGCCCAGAGGTCACGTGTTGTGGCTTCTAATAAGGTACGGCCATGCAGTTTTGTATTATTAGAATCATAAAGACATTGCTTTTAAAAATCCAGGAGGAGCTTGCACAGGTGGCTGAATGGCAACAAACACCGTTCCTGGAGCGCCCTGTGTAGCACCATATGTTGGAAAACAGCAGCAATGATTCTACGGGATAATACCAACGTAATACGGCGTCCAATTTAGCATCCTATAGGAATCTGAAAGAAAAACCTCTGTATGCCTTCACATGAAATTGAAGGCATATGGAAGTACAGTAGGGCCCCATAGAAGTCTATAGGTGCCCTATTACAACTCCATACAACTCAGGGGTTGTACGGAGTTATAATACAGCCATGTGCGTTTGGCCTGTACTGAGCCGTTATACAGCCATGTGCATTTGGCCTACGGTGTATTAATACATTGCAGACATATCTTGTTTTTACCATGATTTTTTTAAAACAAAATGCAGCAAAAATCTTTGTGAAAAAATTGGGCAAAACCCCCGATAAGACCACACTACATATGTGAATACATCATTAATGTGGCTTCCTGCCACCCCATTCCTGTACCTATTTTCTTTTTTTCTTTGGTTATTTTCTAAATTGTTTATTGGCTTTGTAGGAAAAGAGCAGTTTTCAATTATTAAAACTAGAATCTCAAAAATGTTTCACGCTTAATAATAACCTTTTGCACCTTTGAATATATCTGGTTTAGGCCTCATGCACCTGGCCGTACCCGCAATCCCAGTCCGCAATTACAGGCACAGCCGCATTTTCGGCCCGTGCTCCCATACAAAGTATGGGAGCACGGTCTGTAAAAAGCAAAAGATGGGACGTGTCCTATCTTTTGCGGCGGTGTTCTACAGCCCAGATATTTTCCCGCAAATATATGAGATGGTGTCCGTTGTCAACAGAAGTGAATTGGACCTTAATTGCGGATCGTAATTACGGTCAAATTCTACGGTAGTGTGCATGGGGCCCTGATGGAGTCTGATGGAGACAAATGAACCTCAGTGGGTACTCCGTGACAACCTGCAGCATTGCCCAGAGCCATTGTGGCCCTCAGCAGAACACCGGAGCCATGCCTGGTGCTATTAGCATTCCGATTTGGAAGATCCCTTTTTGTCACCAGATTATAAGTGCCCTATCTCCTACATAGTCTGATCGGCGCTGTAATGTAGACAACAGTCATTTTTGAGCAAGTTATGAACAATTTTAGATTTATGCTAATTAGTTTCTTAATGACCAACTGGGCGTTGTGAAGAGTAGTGTATGACGCTGCCCAATAAGTGACCAATCCGCGTCCTACACTTCACAAAGACACTACATTTATTTGTGCCGTTATTAGAGGAGTCCAGAAAGTAGTCAAGAAGCTATGCAGATAAATAAATAAATAGGTGGCTATGGTGAAAAATAAATTCTCCTAATTTTCAGGCACAAAATGATATCATAGGTCATAAAAAAAAAAAGAATCTCACTTGTGCATGGCCTTAGGAGTAATGGGATATTTTCAGTGTGTCTGTGGTTGACTGGATTAATGTTCTGCCCTAGCAGGAGCGTGTAACTGCAAATTTCCAAGCCGCGTAGCTCTGCCACGGTTTACATGTGGGAGTGAAAGGAAGGCATCTGCATTTGTCATGCTTGTGGGGAATAGTTGAACAGCTTGAGAAGGTTCTAATTTCTGTCTGCTTCTGTCGCGAGGCGGTGTAACCGTCCTGGAGGAGCTGGAGCAAAAAATTGATTTTTGGTCAGGTGTGTTATTTTGGTTGCTTTCAGTGTGCGCAAGATTAGAATTGGAAGCCTCAGAATTGTCAGGCAGTTGAAAATAATGACAAATTTATCAGCAACTCTACATTTATTTTTGCCTCATGAACTCTAAAACTGCATTACCTTCTGCTGTGTTTTTGGAGATTTGCTCATTTCTTTTTACATTTAAGATGTACGATATGTCGTAGGCAACAGTAAAATTACGTGGCAGATGTCATTGATTTAATTTTTTCGAGATGAACAGGAAAAGTCATTAGACTGCCACTAGTATCTCAAAAATATCTGACCCTTTTTTATTTGTCATCTAATATTATATATATATATATATACACACACACACACTCTCGATCTCTCGATCTCTCGATCTCTCGATCTCTCGATCTCTCGATCTCTCGATCTCTCGATCTCTCTCTCTCGACAAAGAATGGGTGCTAAGCAAATAGTCCCGATCCGTGGACTGTAATATAGTAAAAGATAATCTTGTCTTGCAGCACTCCGGTAAGTAGTAGAAAAAACGGTGATTTATTCAATCAACATTAGGTAGTACAACGTTTTAGTCCTACGATAGGACCTTGAGAAAGGTCCTATCATAGGACTGAAACGTTGTAGTTAGGGATGCATCGAAACTTCGATACTGTGCACCCCAAACGTTTCAATACCGTTATTTCATGTATTTCGATACTAAGCTGTGTGGCCGCACAGCTAAGTATAGTAACACATGAATGCATGAGAGCGGTGCTGCGGCTGTGTAATACAGCCATTGCCGCTCTCCTGAGTCCTGACAAGTGCGTGCAGTTAGCATGACGTGATGCGGCCGGCGCTGCACTAATGAGCGGTGGCACTGAAGACCGAACATGGCGGGCGCACTACAAAAAACCCCCATGTTCTGTCTTCAGTTCCTGATCCGCCGCTCATTAGTGCAGCGTCGGCCGCATCACCTCATGCTGACTGCGTGCGCTTGTTGTCAGGAGCGGGGCAATGGCTGTATAACCCAGCCGCAGCCCTGCTTTATAACGCCGGAGATCAGAGAAACCTCCCATCTCCGCAGCTATTCTCCTGAATACTGCGATCAAAGCTGAACGCAGCATTCAAGAGGAAAATGAGAAGGGGGGATGCCCCTTGGATCGCATCACAGGAATCCCTGTGACGTGATTGAGGGACATACCATATATGGGCAGACAGCCCAGGGTCCATTGAAGGACCCCAGGGCTGTCTGACCATATTTCCTCTTGTTACGGCATATTTGGGTATGTCCTAACAACAACTGCCTGTTTACTATCCGTATATAGATATATGCCAGTACATTAAAGTTTAAAAATAAAGTAAAAACAAAGTAATATTAAATTTAAAAGAAAATACACATACACATTTTTACAATAAACATTAAAATAAGTCTCAATACATAAAATACACATATTCGGTATTGGCGCGGCCATAATAACCTGCACAACAATTTTTTTTGCGTAATTTACGATGTGTACGCTGTAAAAAAATAAAATAGAAACTGCTTTCTTTCACTTATTGTGAGCCGCGTGGTGTGATGAATTTAACCTCCATGTGCCTCACATTAATAGTAATTAACCCCATCATGTACCTTACACTTTAACCCATTATGACTGAGAAATATGATGGGGTTAATTACTGTGAGGCACATGGAGGTTAAATTCATCTGTGATGTGATGCCTCACATCAGAAAATGGAAGAACTTTTTTTTTATTACTGTTGGCAAAGTATCGAATTGGTATCAATTGCAATACTACACAAAGTATCGGTATCGAAGTCCAAATTCTGGTGACGTGACAACCCTAGTCGTATTACCTAATGTTGATTGAATAAATCACAGTTTTTTCTACTACTTATCGGAGTGCTGCAAGATTAACTTTTACCATATATACACACACACACACACACACACACACACACACACACACACACACACACACACACACACACACACACACACACACACACACACACACACACACACACACAGGTCTTTGAGGTATTTTAAGGCTCTGTTGACACAAGCATAGTGGCTTTCATTCATAACAGAAGCCATGACGTAGCCATCATATGACAGACTCCATTTATTAACCCCTTCCCCCTGCTTGCATTCTGGGCACTCATGTCCAAGCCATTTTTTAGATTTTTCCATTGTCACATTCGAAGAGCTGTAACTTTTTTATTTTTGCGTCGGCATAGCTGTATAAGGTCTTGTTTTTTGCGGGACGACTTGCAGTTTTTATTGGTACCATTTGAGAGTAGATGCGACTTTTTGATCACTTTCTATCACATTTTTTTTAAGTCAGGATTAACAGAAAACAGCAATTTTTCCATTGTTTTTTATTTTATTTTTTACGGCGTTCACAGTGCGGGTTAAATAATGTAACAGCTTTATAGTCGGGGTCGTTACGGACGCGGCGATACCAAATATGTGTAACTTTTTTGCTTTATTGTAGTTTTTTTAATAGTAAAGAATTTTGTAAGGGGAAAAAGTGGGTTTTTAATTTTTTTTGTTTCACTTTTTTTTTTAAAATTAGCTTTATTAAACTTTTTTACTTTTTTACTAGTCCCACTAGGGGACTTCCCTATCCTCCGATCGCTATTATAATACACTGCAATACTTTTGTATTGCAGTGTATTACTGCCTGTCCGTTTAAAACGGACAGGCATCTGCTAGGTCATGCCTGCGGCATGATCTAGCAGGCATTCGCTCCAGGCAGACCTGGGGGTCTTTATTAGACCCCCGGCTGCCATAGAAGACACAGACACTCGGCGATTTTATCGCCGGGTGTCAGTGAGATGAGAGGGAGCTCCCTCCCTCTCTCCAAAACCACTCAGATGCGGTGCTCGCTATTGCGCACCGCATCTGAAGGGTTAAACGGGTGAGATCGATACTAATATCGATCTCACCCGGCAGAGCAGGGACGCCCCCAGCCCTCAGCTGCTTCTGGCAGCTGAGAGCAGGGAGATTTCACGGCTCCCTGCTCTGTTTACTTTATTCTACAGCAGCGACGTAGTTTGGCGGCGCTCTAGAATAAAGCCCACTAATGACCGCCGTAAAAAGACGTATCGGCGGTCATTAAGGGGTTAATGATGGGGATCTGTTGTTTTGACCGCAAGCAAGGTGCTGCATGTTGTGCTACTCTTGTGGTGGAAACCCCATTTGGACCCCAATAGAGGTTCACAACGCTAATGTAAACAGAGCCGATCTAGGTATCCGCTTTTCTCAATGACAATGTTTTCCATGTTTATTTTTAGGGTGTGTTCACATATATCTGGTACCTCAGGTTCGGCTCACGGTAGGAAAACTGATGGCGCAACGGATATCATTATTTTTGGGTATTGTTTTCATTTCCTCAAAAATTGCTTTAGATATTGCGATATATAGGGTTATCACAATATCTGGCTTAATAACCCTATAATGATGCTTTTTATATTGAAATTTAGCTACAACGTTTTTTTTTTTTACTTAATTAAAATCTGCAGCAAATCTGGAGCAAAACCCTGGTGTCTGGTGTTGCTGCTCCTCCTCCCTATCCAAATGAAACCAGACACAGCCAATGAATAGACATGGCGCTATTTCTGGGGATTAAAGTAGATTATTTTTTTTCTGATACTGCACAATCCCTTTAAATGTCTTCTATAAGTCCAGGATCACACACACAGTTTTGATGCAATTTTTGGTGCATTTGTTTTTGATCGATCTTCCTTTCTCTTTGATCCACTTCTGACTTTGGCTCCAAAAACTGAGCCTATAATGTGTGTGTGTTCGTGTGTGTTCGTGTGTGTTCGTGTGTGTTCGTGTGTGTGTGTTCGTGTGTGTGTGTTCGTGTGTGTGTGTTCATGTGTGTGTGTGTGTTTGTTTGTGTTTTCCTGGCCTTACACTCTTCAACTGCCACGAGCTCATAATATAGCGATGCTGGGAGGGATATGTGCTTTGCATTATGTATAGAATGAGTCCTTCCCTGACATTTCTGCAGCGCTAATGGCATGCCCTGAAGCTAAGTTCTCTCCCAGTAGAGCCCTGCTATGAAGATGTGCGCTCTGCATTGTGTTCATGATGAATCCCGCTCCTTCACTAGTACAGGGCCTTCCGTAGTTGCTGTAGAACTGCACTTTGTTCCTCTCCTGGACAAAACTGTGTATGGCTGGTGGCCTTTTGTAATAGTTGCCTTTGGTATTGCAGAGCCGTATTCAAATGAATGAGAGCCTGAATACCAAATATAACCCATGGACAAAGGTGGTGCGGTTTCTGGAATAAAGCTGCCATATTTTATATTCTCTTACATGAGTTTTTTTTTTTTTGTGGATTAAAAAAAAAAAAAACGTGGCCAAAATAATAAAATTTGTTAATATTTGTAGATTTCTTAGACATTCAGTCACCGCCACTGTTCGGGTTCCCCACCGCATCTCTGTTTACACTTCTGTTGCGTAATGAAGTGCTGTCTGTAGAGACATGTCACGTGAACTGGCCAGCCAGCTGTAGTGACGTCACGACAGCTGGCCATGATTAGCCAATCATGACTTGCTTACGTGACATGTCATCACATAGGCGTGTGAACAGAGGCAGCAAGTGAAACAATGACTAATTCTATTTATTTTTTGTTTGAGGAAAAGCTCTTTTAAACTTATAAGAGAAGCTGATAATAAATCAAATAACTAAACAGTATATATATATATATATATGCATAATAATATATATTATACATATATATACATTATAATGTGTGTGTGTATATATATATATATATATATATATATATAATATATATATTATAAAATATTGCACCTGTTGGGTCCCAATGATGTAAAATTGATGGAGCCTAGTGTATATGCTTATACAAGATTAAACTATTGGGCTGACTCAAGTGAATAATGTTGTTTGAGAGTTGAGGGTTAATGTTATGCCTTTGTATTATACCCTCTATAGCTTGCTTGTATAAAGCTGAACGCATTGCAGTTTTAGCACAGGCTGGTAAGACAACTTGTTCCACTCTGCACAAGAGCCGAGCGCAGCGCATATTGTTTGAAGATTACTAAACGTGGTGCGTAATAATTCTTGAAGGAGTGACTGATGTGATTATCCTGACATTTGTACTGCTCGGTCTTGTACCTACTGGTGGTTGAAATTTCGGCGTCCTGACAAAAGGTGCTGAATTTGAGCCTAGTGCAGATGCTGAGTTAGATTAGATTCCCCTTACAAGGGGATAATTAGGTTGAATGTACGTCAAGTAATGGGAGAAGGGGAACTAAACGTTAATGTGTTCATGATAGTGTGTGTGACCTCATGGCGCTTCCTCTAATCCAGTAATACCCTGCAGTTCCAATCCTGCTATGTTCTGGATTTTCCCTTTGCTCAAGGGGCTAACTGATGCCCAAATTCAGGGCAGGCAGCTGCATAAATGTCTAATCTTCTAAAGACTTTAGCTTGGCAGACTGAAGAAAACAATCTGTTTTTCTAGGACAAGTAGATATAAGTCGTGTTATTTTTTCTGCCAGCAGTTTCTCCGAGGAGTCTATACTGGGCCAATTTCTTCAGTGTCGAGGTAACCTGAAGCACGGTCGTCTTACTTCGGAGTGTTTACTTAATGAGGATCTGCATTTACAAGGGTTTGTCTTGTAGCTGGGGTTATATGTACAGTACATGCATTAAGAAGGGAACACTTATAAGGTTGGTCTCGGATTTTCAAAAGTTGTTTTAAGCAGAACCATATATATATATATATTCACAGATAAATAATATACTGTCCAGTGTAGAAGTTTCAACAATATCTAAAGCTACGTGGTGATATAGGTGCAATGTTGTGGCAAAGCAGTATCACATTCTCTTGTTGCCAAAGCATTGTCTCCTCCGTTTCTGGATGTGGTTGTGACACGATCGGACAGCGTTGCCCTACTTATATGCCCGACTGAGACAAGTGAAAAGCACTACATGTAGCGGACCATGCCACTCATGTGGCAGCAATGCATACTGCTGATTCTGCAGCTGTGATGCAGCTAGCAACGTGATTCAATATAATAAAGCATGTTGCAACGTTAGGTTGTTTTTTTTTTTTAAACGTTTTCTTTATCAAGAAAATTTTTATTGACCTCCAATATAAGCAAATAATCTACATTTCACATAAACTGTAGTGCCAAAGTCCATAAAACATCCAGATTGAGAAACCATAACCTACGAAGAATAATCAGTCTGATCCTTCTCCATTGATGAGTGCCAAAGGAGAGACTGGATGGAGGGTTGTCAAAAGCTATATGGAAAAAGCACACACCACTCATGTGATGAGCTGGGTCCCCTGCTCTGTAGACTTCTTCATAGCAGAAAGTACATCAAATGAGTCTAAGGGGAATGACATTAGACCTTTTTAACACCAGTATAGAATTAATCTCAATAAAAAATGTAAGCAACTTTGTAAATACCGAACATGACTTGTCTTATATTGATCCTGAGTTACTGCTTGTATTATACTCCAGAGCTTCATTCACAATTCTGCAGGCTTCAAAGCTGAAATCTCTCAGGTGACTGCATACACAGCATCACGATGCACAATAGACACCAAGGTGATAGTTTCTACTAGGGATGCACGATGCATCGTAACTTAGATACTGTTTCGATATTCTGCATCCCCAAACGGTTCGATACCGTTATTTCATGTATTTCGATACTAAGCTGTGCGGCCGCATAGCTTAGTATTGTAACACATGAATGTATGAGAGCGGGGCTGCGGCTGTGTGATAGTCATTGCCGCACTCCTGAGTCCTGATAAGTGTGCGGGGTCAGGATGATGCGATGCGGCCGGCGCTGCACTACAAAACACCCCCATGTTCTGTGTTCAGTGCCTGAACCGCCGCTCATTAGTGCATCGCTGGCCGCATCTCCTCATTCTGACTGCACGCACACACTTCCTATCAGGAGCGGGGCAATGACTACACAGCCGCAGCCCCGCTGGCGGAGATCAGAGAAACCTCTAATCTCCGCCGTTATTCCCGTGAATGCTGCGATCACAGCGGACTGCAGCATTCAGGGGAGAATGTCAGGGAATTCCTGTGACGTGATTGAGGGACATACCACATATGGGCAGACAGTGCAGGGTCCATTGAAGGACCCCAGGGCTGTCCTACCATATTTCCTGTTGCCAGGGCATACGTAGGAATGTCCTAACAACTGCCTGTGTACTATCCGTACACAGGCTAATGTACTGGCATATAGATATATGCCGGTACATAAAAGTTTAAAAAAGTAAAAACATGGTCATATAAAAAAAATACACACACACACACACACACACCTTTTTTACAATAAACATTAAAATAAGTCTCAATACATAAAATATACACATTCAGTATTGGCGCGGCCGTAATAACCTTCACAACATTTTTTTTGCGTCATTTATGATGTGTACGCTGTAAAAAAATAAAATAACTGCTTTCTGTCACTTAGGCTGGATTCAAACGATTCCGTGGAACTACTGCCCCGTACTGAAAACATGATTACAGTACGACTGTTGTCCGGCAGCGAGGCAGGGACTCCTATCATCGTACATAACTATGATGCTCGGAGCCCGGCTCCCTGCAGTTTGTTCGGTCTGGGATTAGCGGCTGAAATACGTTCCGTCCATTACGGACGTAATGTGCTCGTGTGAATCCAGCCATATTGTTAGGCACGAGGTGTGATGAATTTAACCTCCATGTGCCTCACATTAATAGTAATTAACCCCATCATGTACCTTACGCATTAACCCATTATAACTGAGAAACATGATGGGGTTAATTAGAAAAAAATTTGACTATTATTTAATATGAGCACATCCATAGTATTCATTGCCTTTTAACAGGGTTTGTAATTATTACAGTGGTTATTTTGGTAACTTTGAGCTGGAAATGCGAGTTTGTATTTATTTCTAATAATTTTCACACCCGGAGTCTAGCGGAAACTCCTGCCTACAAAAAAAACCATGTGAACAGGGCCTTCATCTTCTAACTAAGACTGCTACATTGCATGTTGCCTTGGAAACTTTGTTTTCGGTATTTTGTTACATTTCAACATCTCCGCATTTAAATTGTAGCACAAAGACTGCACAAGGCTGCAATTTTACATCAAGTGCTTTTAACCTGTGTGGTTCATGAGGATGTGACTCCCATTATCTGCAGTAATACACTCCATGACTCTCGTCCTCCTCTGAGCCTGTTAAACACCTTTATCAATGTTTCCTGTCCAGATTATAATTTCTCTGCGGCTGAGTGAATGGTGTTTTTTGTATTGACTCTATTTTACAGTATCATCGGTTAGCTTTACACATAGACGGGGGCAATCCGATGCGAGCAGCCAAATATTTCATTATCTGCACGCAGAATAAACTTTAATCTATCAAACAAATATGGAGGTGAAGTAGAGACTGGATATAATAATGTTGTCTGTGCACGTTTTTAGTGGAATTCTAATGAAAGGCGCTGTGTAAAACAACCACATTTGGAAGTTTCTTATTTATTTTTCATTGCTGCATTATATGTTGGTAAATTTAAAGGGGTTGTCCCGGATTAGAAAAATGGGCCTCAGCTTTTTTTCAGAAACAGCGACCCGTCTATCCATGGGCTCTGTCTGGCATTGCAGCTTTTCCCAATGCAAGTGAATGGGGATGAACTGTAATACAAGAAACAGACCATGGACAGACGTGGCA
This sequence comes from Rhinoderma darwinii, assembly GCF_050947455.1. NCBI lineage: Eukaryota > Metazoa > Chordata > Amphibia > Anura > Rhinodermatidae > Rhinoderma > Rhinoderma darwinii. Next base: position 36,032,996 of record NC_134689.1, read on the forward strand.
CGGTTTATGGAAAGTCAGTCCCTTTTTTCTAATCCTGGAGAATCCTTTAAATCCTTTCCATATATTTGTTTACACTTAAAGGGGTTAACAACTTTTTAGCAATTTTTTTTAATGAGCGGTTGTAACTACTTCAGTCATTGATATGGAGATGTACTATCTGGTCAAAAAGCTGTAGACCGCTGATCATCACACCTATATAAGCTTAAAGAGGCTCTGTCACCAGATTTTGCAACCCCTATCTGCTATTGCAGCAGATCGGCGCTGCAATGTAGGTTACGGTAACGTTTTTATTTTTAAAAAACGAGCATTTTTGGCCAAGTTATGACCATTTTTGTATTTATGCAAATGAGGCTTGCTAAAGTCCAACTGGGCGTGTTTAAAGTAAAAGTCCAAGTGGGCGTGTATTATGTGCGTACATCGGGGCGTGTTTACTTCTTTTACTAGCTGGGCGTTCTGACGAGAAGTATCATCCACTTCTCTTCAGAACGCCCAGCTTCTGGCAGTGCAGACACAGCGTGTTCTCGCGAGATCACGCTGTGACGTCACTCACTTCCTGCCCCAGGTCCTGCATCATGTCGGACGAGCGAGGACACATCGGCACCAGAGGCTACATTTGATTCTGCAGCAGCATCAGCGTTTGCAGGTAAGTCGATGTAGCTACTTACCTGCAAACGCTGATGCTGCTGCAGAATCAACTGTAGCCTCTGGTGCCGATGTGGCCGACACGATGCAGGACCTGGGGCAGGAAGTGAGTGACGACACAGCGTGATCTCTCGAGAACACGCTGTGTGTCTGCACTGCCAGAAGCTGGGTGGTAACGAACAGAAGTGGATGATGCTGATTCGTCAGCATCATACACTCCCATTCCTAACGCCCAGCTAGTAAAACAAGTAAAAACGCCCCGATGTACGCACATAATACACGCCCACTTGGACTTTTGCAAGCCTCATTTGCATAAATACAAAAATGGTCATAACTTGGCCAAAAATGCTCGTTTTTAAAAAATAAAAACGTTACTGTAATCTACATTGCAGCGCCGATCTGCTGCAATAGCAGATAGGGGTTGCAAAATCTGGTGACAGAGCTTCTTTAATGGACATCCAATTACAAAACATGGGCGATAATATGGAGTTGGACCTCCTTTTGTGTCTATAACCACTTCCACTCTTCAGGTAACGGTTTCCACAAGATTTTGCAATATGTCTGTGGGAATTTTAGCCATTCAGCCTGTTGTTGGACGAGAAGGCCTGGAGCACAATCCAGCGATCCAGTTCATCACAAAGGTGTTTGATGGGGTTGAAGTCAGGGCTCTGTGCAGCTACTCCAGTTCTTTCACACTAGGGCTTGGGTGGTTTTGCAAAAAAATATAATCTAGATTTTTTTTTCAACACTATGGACAATTTTTGAGTTGAATCTCGATTTTCAGATTTTTGTTAAATAAACTAAAAAAAACAAACAAGATAGGGTATTTATGGTACCTTGCTAGTAATCAATGTACAGTATATATGGTGTGGTGCATATGAGCAGCAGGAGAACAATGAGACCTGAAAAGATCCAGACATACACGCTTAGGGCCCTTATACGCTGGGCAATTATCGGGCAGACAAGTGTTCATAGACCACTCATTGCCGATAATTGCCCTGTGTAAAAAGGTGATCGCATAGTTTTAAAAAACTTTTATATTATCGTTGTTTGCATCACATCTGCAGACATGTTGATAACGCATGGGGACAAGCGATCAGAGTAAGGGTATGTGCACACACACTAATTACGTCCGTAATTTACGGACGTATTGCGGCCGCAAGTAGTGGACCGAACACAGTGCAGGGAGCCGGGCTCCAAGCATCATACTTATGTACGATGCTAGGAGTCCCTGCCTCTCCGTGGAACTACTGTCCCGTACTGAAAACATGATTACAGTACGGGACAGTTGTCCGGCAGCGAGGCAGGGACTCCTAGCGTCGTACATAACTATGATGCTAGGAGCCCGGCTCCCTGCACTGAGTTCGGTCCGGAACTTGCGGCCGAAATACGTCCGTAAATTACGGACGTAATTAGTGTGTGTGCACATACCCTAAGGAGTACTCGTCACCATACATAGCTCCTTGTGACTGGAGCAAACGAGCGCCGATCAACGAGCTGTCTTGTTGATCTACGCTTGTTGCACTTGCCAAAATTTGGTGGTGTAATAGGCCCTTTAATGAGTCCTTATGTTACAATTAGCCTGGGGTAAATTATAATAAATTTGTTGGGCCACAGTGGTCACGCTCTTTCCCAGAGGTCACAGCCCTTTCTACAAAAGTGTCGTGGGTGGCGCAAAAAGGGCAAGTCGCAATTTGGACAGAAAATTGTGACACTTGGGCCCTTTTGTGACTCTTCTGGTGTAGAAAGGTTGATAAATTACCCCCAAAGTCCGCATGTGATTTCTGACTGCTCTTTGGACATAACTTCTGTGGCAAGTCTCTTCGATTTATTACCAGCAGTACCACACAGAACTAGTAACCCCGCCGCATTGTATATTACCAGCACTGAGGCTCCTTCACTGACACGAAGACCACTTAATTTAACCATTCAGTTCCTGCTGCATTTTAGGGTTTAAGAAGATATAGGGTGGCTATAGTTTCTTAAAGGGAATGTGTTGCCAGCAAAACTTTTTTTTTTTTTTCACGAGTCAGGAAATATTATAAATGGGATTCAATTGGATTCTAATTTATAATATTTCCCATTGCTGGTCACTAGATGGAGCCATTCCCAAAATTGCAGCATTGCATGTGGTAAAGCAACCACATTGCTTTATGCTGCAAAATTGGGTAAAAAGCCCTCGCTCTAGTGAGCTCTCAGAATCCCCCCTCCTTTATCCTGGCTAATGCCGGGAGAAACGAGGGGTTTGAACGGTCTAACCTCCTACACTGTGTGTCGCCATTTTTTGAGCTAACACACAGTGTAGAAGGTTTACATACACTAGTAAACACACACTGAAACACAAACATACATAGAAATCCCTTACCTGCTCCAGTCGCCGCCGCTCCCTCCGGTCCATCCGCTCCGTCTGCTGCCGCTGCTCCATGTGCACAAGTCCGGAAGCCGCGACCGGAAGTAGTAATCTTACTGTCCGGCCGCGACTTCCGGTCCACAGGAAAATGGCGCTGGACGGCGCACATTTCAAATTGAACTGTGTGGGAGCGGCGCATGCGCCGTTCCCACACAGCGGCGTACATGTTAGTGGATGGAACGGGCCCCGTTCGCAGTCCCTATGGGACTGGAGCTGCCGTATTCCATGTCTGTATGTGTCGTTAATCGACACATACAGAAATGGAAAAAAAAATGGCAGCCCCCATAGGGAAGAAAAAGTGTAAAAATAAGAAAAAGTAACACACAAACACACAAATTAATCCAAACGTTTTTAATAAAGCACGAACATCTTTAACATATTAAAAAAAAAATTGTGGTGACACTGTTCCTTTAAGCCTTGAAATGCAGAAGGAACTAAATGGGTTAAGAAGCTGTCTGGTAGAACGTTCGACTCCGTATAAAACATACACTCTCTGCACTCGTATAACACAGTCTGCAAACCCCAGTCCTCCTCCCAGTCCTCCTCACTGCTGCTCCTGTTCACTGTTGGCATTCATTGAAGTAGATGCTCTGTGCAGCGTGTCTGCTTGTTTTTCCTCTCTCCTGCTATGGGGGGGGGGGGGTCTGTAACAATTTCACGATTCTGGGCAAATCCAGAATCGTGCCAACTTGAAATGGCGGATTAATCTAATTAATTTGATCGCCTAGCCCTGCTCCACACCAAACTTGTCGAACCGTGTTATTATGGACCTTGCTTTTTGCAATGGGGCACGGTCATGTCGGAACAGGAAAGGGCCTACCTCAAACTGTTTCCACAAAGTTGGAAGCATATAATTGGCTAAAGGTTTTTGTATGCTGCAGCATTAAAGGGGTTGTACAGGATTGGAAAAACATGACTGCTTTTTTCAGAAACAGCTCCTCATCTGTCCGTGGGAAGTGTTTTGTATTGCAGCTCGGCTCCATTGAAGTGAATGAATCTGAGCTGTAATAGCAGACACAACTAATGGACTGAAAGAAATCAGCCATGTTTTTTCTAATCCTGGACCCCTCCTTTAACAATGCACTTTACTGGCCTAGCTGAAACCACTTTACTGGACATAAGAAGCCTAGCTGAAACCTTGAAAAGCAGCCTCAGACCATTATTCCTCCTCCACCAAATTTTAGAGTAAGCACTAGCATTCCGGTAGGTAGTGTTCATTGTCAAACCCAGATTCGTCCATTAGACCGCCACATAATGAAAGATTATTCGTCACTCCAGAGAACACCCTTCCACTTCTTCAGAGTCCAGTGAAGATATGCTTTACGCCACTCCAGGTGATGCCAATCATTGCACATTGTGTTCTTAGACTTGTGTGCAGCTTCTCAGCCATGGAAACCCATTTCAAAAAGCTCCCGATGCCCAGTTCTTGTGGTGATGTCACTTTCAGAGATCGTTTGGAACTCTCTAGGGAGGGATGCAACTAGGGCTGGGCGATTTTTGCCCAAAAATAAAATCTAGATTTTTTTCAATTCTATTAGCGATTTTTCGATTTTGAATCTTGATTTTCTTATTACTGTTAAATAAACTGAAAAAAATACCAAGAGACCATTTAATGATTTTCTTTATATAAATAACTTTTTAACATATATTACTATAATAGTTGTACGTAACTTCAACTTTTAACCTCTGCAAATACTTTATCAGAAATACTATTGCAGAAATGTCTATGTAATTGATTATAACTTCTGTATTCCCCGTCAGGGAACGGGTTAACAGAATCTATAATCAATGATGAGCTGCGTGCACGAACATCCCTCTCTGCCCGTCACCCCCTCATCCGGTCTCCGACGTTGCATACGAGAGCAGTGTCAATTGCAGCAGGGCCGGGCAGCTAGCGCCGAGCGGGCACACTGTGGCGAGAATAATGGTCCGTGTGTCAGCTGGATTTCACGGCACGACCACGGTACATGTGAACGGGACTCCTGGTATCAGTCATTTAGGCTACCGTCACACGACAGTGATAGAAAATGGCCATTGAAAACTGATCAATTGTCAGAATCTCTTGTCCGTTTTGCATCAGTGTCTCCAAATGGATTTCCTTTGTCGGGGTTTATTTTGTCCCAGTCCCCTGAAAACACCACAGTGCCCATGTAGATAGTTCCGCAATGTCCCCGTAGATAGGGTTGCAATGTCCCCGTAGATAGTGGCACACACGCTTGCAGATTGTACCCCGCCTCCTTGTAGATTGCAACACCACCCCCTCCCTTGTAAATTGCATAGATCGCAATCCCCCCTTGTAGATCATAGCACCCCACCCCATCCTTGTAGATAGCGGCCACTGTAGCTGCCACCAGCGGCTGAATCCCCGGTCAGAGGTTGCCGACGCTTTTACCAGGGATACAGCTCCTAGTGGGAGCTAGAGGGGGGCGCGATGTGCAAGGGGAGGGGGGCGCGATGTGCAAGGGGAGGGGGGCGCGATGTGCAAGGGGAGGGGGGCGCGATGTGCAAGGGGAGGGGGGCGCGATGTGCAAGGGGAGGGGGGCGCGATGTGCAAGGGGAGGGGGCGCGATGTGCAACGGGAGCGCTATCTATAGGGCAGTGTGGCTGTATACGAGGAGTCTCTGCTTCCCCCACGGAACTGCTGTTCTGTCCAGCTTCATTTTGTTCACTTCAGAACAGCAGTTCCATAGGGAAGCAGAGGCAAAACGGGGCGGACCAGGCAGTGACGAGACGGCGGGGCGTAGCCTCCTCCTGCAGTGCGGCGCAACTTAAAAAATCGATTTAACAATTCTGGTAAAAAACAGAGTAGTCAGAGGCTATTCGATTTCACTCGATTAATCGCCCAGCCCTAGATGCAACAGAGGATAGGCAATTTTTACAGGCCACCCTGCAACCCACTTTGTGTGTTTGTGGTCTACCGCTTTGTGAGTGAGCTGTTATTGCTCCCAAGACTCTTTCACTTCACAATAATATCACTTAGTTTATCGGGGCAGATCTAGTAGACTAGAACTTTCATCAACTGGCCAAGGTGGCATCCTATGAGAGTGCCATGTTTAATCCCTTGAGGACACAGCCAATTTTCTTTTTCATTTTTCTTTATCCATCATTGCATTCCAAGAGCCATTTTTTATTTTTTTATTAAGATAACCATAAGAGAACTTGTTTTTTGCAGAACGAGTGTGTTTTTTTTATGGTACCATATAATGCACTTAGAAACGTAAAAATTATTTTGTGGGATGGATTAGAAAAAAAAGCCACGCAACTTTGCCATAGTTTTGGAGGGTTTGTTTTTACGTTGCTTCTTGTGCAGTAAAAATGAGACATTAACTCTGTTCTGCGGGTCAGTTCGTTTCCGGCTATACCAAATTTTAAGTTTTTTTTACCTTTTTACTAAATAAATAAAAATAGTTTTGTGTCACCATATTTAGAGACCCATAAGTTTTTTATTTTTCGGTTTATAGAACTGTTTAAAAGCTAGTTTTTTGTGGGGTGAGCTGTAGATTTTGTTGATACCATTTTTGGGTTACATATGACTTTTTGATCTCTTTTTATTCAATTTTTTTGGGAGAAGCAAGGTGCAGTAAGTAATAATAATTTAATATTTCCGATTTTTATGGACTTGGTGATACCAATTATGTTTACTGCTTACATTATTCTATATGAAAAAAATGTGTAAAGAGGAATGTTAGATTTCTTAATTTTTATTTACATTTTTTTTCTACTTGTCACCTCGTGGGGTTAGGGGGGTTTCATCTTGGATACTTTTAGTTGGATTGCACCCTAATTCTCAATCTGTAAACCTAGCCCTATACATTTTATTATATCAGCAATCCGTGTTAGTCATTCTACCTAATAGGGCAACCCCTTGTCTGATAATCTAAGGCCTAATGCACGGCCGGCCGCGGGCCGCATTTTTGTGCCGTGCTCCCATACAAAGTACACGGTTCTACAGCACGGACACCTATCCGTAGCGGCAAGGTGTCCGTGGTCAATAGAACCGGGCGGGCCTGTAATACGGTCCGCAATTACAGAGATTTTTCACGGTTGTGTGTGTGGGGTATCAATCAGTAATCATCTTGAGATCGAAGACCATTCTTAAAGGTCCTGCAAAATGCAGCTCTGAGACAGTAAGCGTCTTAAATACCTTTTTATAGCGGCTGTAATACCTTCCATTTAAGCTGATTGACTGATCCTTGTCAGTGTTCACACTGATTAAGTAGACATATCGTACATTCATTCAGCTATAGGACTGGGTGACAGGATCTAGCTGCTTTTGGCCACGATATTGGCAATTGAGAATGTGCCCCCCCCCTACTCTCCCCAAAGCATTTTGAGAAAGTTGACCCGTTTCAATAACTGTATAATTTCTGTATTAATGGTAAGATCACTTGTAGAAAATCTGATTTGAAGATCACTTGTATATATCTGCTTATAGCTTTGCAGCACCTTTTTGTGCTGTTAACATTTGGTGTTTTATTGATGCCGTTTATATTTCCGATATTGGCCCCGATATAGCACATAGGTATACCCTTTTGTCATACTATTCGATTTGTTGCATATTGTATCTAGTAAGGTGATTGGGTCTGGTACCCTTATTCTTGTTGTCATGCCCATTATATGAGTGCTGTGTACTGCCTGGTGTGGTACCAAGAAAATGCTGTCTGTTTTTTTGCAGTTGATGACCATCTTTGGTCCCGTTTTTTTTTGTTTTTTTTTTATCAGATTACATTTTTTTATGCTGTATTCAATAAACTTTGGTGTACTTTGAATATATTATTTTGGGCATTTTATTCCTCTGTGTTCTTCTTTTTGGTTCATTCATATGTGGAGGTGCCTATGTTCTAGGGAGTAAAAACATATAGGTTCTATTTGTACGACTGATCTGAACATTGGGCATGAAGTGGTTACTAAAGTTCTTCTGATGCCCCCACTAACCAATCTCTTTATTAGTTAACAATGAACAGTAAAGAAATGCACACAAGCTAGACTGGAGATAGAATTACATTTAACAATACCCAAATGTTTTTTTTTAGCAATTGAACCATGGAGAAATTGGATGTTTGTTAGTAAAGACTTAAAGTGCCCATACACTTAAAATAGCGTTCGGCTGACCGCTATGCCTCCCGACTCCCCCAACCACGTGTATGCTTCACATGTTTTCAATGGGAAGACGCATCAATACATGAGCTGTAATAAGTCACGTAAGAGTGGGGATAATAAAAAGGTTTATTAGATAATAATAAGGCTACCCGCCAATGTGACCAGGGTTAGAGTACTCCAATGACGTCATTGGAGTACTTTAACCCCGGTCACATTGGCAGTTTTTTTTCCTAATAGTACGGTTGTATTTAAGCAGTGAAGTTTGTATGTTTTTTCTAGGCCTGATGAAGATGCCGGTGCGGCATTGAAACGCGTAGCCTTATTATGATCTAATAAACCTTTTTATTATTCCCACTCTTACGTGACTTATTATAGCTCATGTATTGAATCGTTAACCTAAGTTCAGCAGCGCCCTTGGAGACTCTCTTTTTCTTGCAACTCGGCATACCTTTTGCGGTCTTCCTCTGGAACACCGGTTTTGAGTCTTATTTCTTATTGCCTGTTATCATCCTACACCAGGTTAGTAGTATCTGTATTTTTACACTACATCTCACCTGGGTAACCTGCACCATGTGGCGCTGTGTTTTGTGTTTCTCTATACCTTTAATGGAAAGAAGGAGATAAACCTTAAAAAAATCTTATGTCCCCCTGGAAAAAAAGGTTTGGGAATGTTTAATCCGACATGCACAATCCTCTTCCCCCCCCCCCCCCCATACCTCCCCTGATTTCTGCATGGCTGGGACATCCCAAAATACATTGGATAGCTGTCCGGTCCCGCCGACTTTTATCTAGTGATTCTGGGCACCCATAGGCCTACTTATTTGAATGATTTTAGTCTTCAATGCATTCAATATTGAAGTAAGGATGCGGTAAGAATACACTTTTGCTTCTGAATTGATACCTTCTTGAGATGCAGACTATTTGCCCCTTATCACTATCGGTTGATGTAGAGACTAAAATAGCGTTCTTCAGCATGCAGATGCCATTAGGTCATTCTATACCATTGTTGTCCTCCGTTTGTGTTTCGTTGGGTCAAATGCTGCTCTTTTTTTGTTTTTTATGTTTTAAATGTTATTATTACCACTTATTTGACCTAATACTCACTGTAATACATTGGGTAAAGTGGTTAAGTGCTAAATATTTTATAACTGCACTGATTTCAATGGTCCACATTTACTAATGCTGTCTAATCGCTAACAGTTTAACCTAAAACTGGTAGGCAGGAAATGCACCAAATTTATTACAGTAATGCATGCTGCGTGATCGGTTTTCTGCCTTTTGTATAACAAAGTTAGACACTTTGCTCTTGCTTTCCTGCTAAGGCTAAGTTCACAGAGTTTTTTGACTAGTTTTTTTACGCGGAAACCGCGCCAAAAAGCTCGTCAAAAACGGCCCGAAAATGCCGGTTTTCTCCCGCGAACAGTAAAACCGGCTCGCGGGAGAAAGAAGCGACATGCCCTATCTTCGGGCGTTTCCGCCTCTGACCTGCCATTGACTTCAATGGGAGGCAGAGAAAGCGTATTTCGCGGCGTTTTATGCCCGCAGCGCCCAATGGCCGCGGGCGAAAAACACCGCGAAAATCTGCGTGCAGGGAGAGGATAATCTGCCTCAAACTTCCAAACGGAATTTTGAGGCAGAATTTCTGCCTGCAAAATACTCTGTGTGAACAGGCTATGTTCACACGGGGTCTTTTGCCGAGTTTTTTGACGCGGAAACCGCGTCGCAAAACTCGGCAGAAACGGCCCGAGAACGCCTCCCATTGATTTCAATGGGAGGCATCGGCGTCTTTTTCCCGCGAGCAGTAAAACTGCCTCGCGGGAAAAAGAAGCGACATGCCCTATCTTCGGGCGCTTCCGCCTCCGACCTCCCATTGACTTCAATGGGAGGCAGGAGAAAGCGTATATCTCGCTGTTTTATGCCCGCGGCGCTCAATGGCCGCGGGCGAAAAACGGCGCGATAATTGCTGTTCACACAGAGTATTTTGGGGGAGGAATATCTGCCTCAAAATTCTGTTTGGAACTTTGAGGCAGATATTCCTCCCCCAAAATACTCCGTGTGAACATAGGCCTCCCCTTTTCAGAACACTAGTGCCTAGCAAGTTGCAAACTTAAAAGTTGTGCCAATTTGTGCCAAAATCTGGCACATTTTTCTACTTTTCCTTGACTTGGACACGGAAGTAAATCTGCCCCATTGTGTCTAGAAACTGGTTCGGTGTCGATGCTAAGCAAAAGCCTATAAAATCTTGTAATGCCCATAACCGTGGCAGCATGACAGAACAGCAGCCACAGTACATTGTTTGCTGTTTGTAACTGCCTTCTGATTTATCTACATCTAAAAACCCTGACACGTGCGTGCTATGAAGTAATGCTCGGAGAGAAGCGCCAGGCTTTAAAGCATTAATAGTACACCCATAAGCTGCACAGAGGACGCTGTATTCATACAAAATAAAGAAGCGTCAGGGGAAACACAACTTCATTGCAAGTGCTATGAAAAGGAATATTCCATTAGATCGAGAGTGCTCCAGCCTTTTGTAATGCCAAGCCTGTCTGCTGTTAGGCTTTATCTTCATACTGTTGTGTCTGGTCGGCGTACGTGTATACAGTATGTCCCAAGGGTTGGCATTTTTTTCATTATTTTAATGTAAATCTATTAACTGAAAATGACTGACCTACTTTTTAAGAAATAGACCTTATTAAAAAAAAAAAACGCTGAAATCTTGCTGGCCGCTGAACCCTCACAATAGACTGACACTTCCTGTTCTGTAGAGATCACTTCTCAGCAGTCCTCTCATCACAGACAGGATTTTTTTTTAAATAAGAACCGATTCTGGAAAAAACAATCTTTTTTTTATATTTTTAATGTCTACTCTTTTTAAAATGGTAGAAACAAGGTTGTAATTGAGTTTGGGTTTTTTTTTTCCCTCTGACTAACAAGGTGGTAGCTCTGCAGGGTCAAATATTATATTCTCCAGCCCTTGACCCTGCACACCATTGTATTCCTTCCATGCCACAGGAAGATACTGGCGCAGCTAATGCAGCTCTAATGCGTGCAAGAGTGAGGGTCCGAACACCTCCTTATATGTCAGATTTCTGGATCCTGTGAAAGTCATACCTCACTTTTAAAAGGCAATATTAATTATGATTTTTTTTTGTTATGGCTATATTTAGCCCTTTTACATGTTAGATTGTATACCTACCGTTTCTTTCATCCTTTTATAAAAGTACAATATGTCTTATATCCTCTGTCTCCTCACAATTACCTCCCACCCCCTCTTCCCCCTTTGTTACATTCTGTTCAGTTTCTATTCACCAGATATGGATACAAATCTTTTTCATTTTTATTTTACCTCTGTGGCACTGAGCACAGTTGCTTCTTTTTAACTCTGGTACTGTAGCCCTGTACTTCAGAGTTCCAGCATCTCTCCCCTCACCCCCCCCCCCCCGCCAGTTCTCTCGGGGGTCACAAACTCTCTTGTCTTCCCCCCCCCCCCCCCCATCTTTAATTTAAATTAGAAATGAAATGTCAGCCATCCTTTTTTCCAAATCCTTTTTTTTCCTTTTCATGCTCCCGATCCAACTTCCTCCAGTTTTTTTTTTTTTTTTTCCTTCTTTCTTTCAATTAGTCCATCAAACCAGTGGTGACAGTTGAATTATTTAAATGCCGAGTTCCTATTTTTAATAAAGCCAAAAAAAAAGATAAGGCAGAAAAGTCAGATTGAGCGCAACTCCTAAGGGGGAGACGGAAGCACGGTACCTTCTGACACATAACAGGAGTTTCCTTTGCGACTTCTGGAGAGGCCGCTCCACAGTTAATCAGCATGTGCTGGCACGCTGAATATGGATGCCACTATATTTTCAAAGGATCTTCATTACCAGCCATTACTTCAGTGTTCCAGCCGCTTCGCTGACAGGAGGCTGAATATCTCCTTTACCGTGGGGGATTTTTTTTTTTTTCCTTTCACTAACTTTTCTCTCTGCTCTTTTATCTGTTTCCTCTGTTTGCTTGTCAGAAGAGGCTTCTTATTGGTTTGTTTTTACATAAATACATGCAGAATACCTGATCGGGATGAAAAAGCAGATTGTTATAGAAGGCTCATTCATTTTCTTCTTCTTTTTTTTTTCCGCCTGACTGGAGATAAGAGGAAAGAAGTTCTGATGTGAATAAACCTAGGAGAAAGGAGGAGTAAGGCATCATACTTTAGAAAGGAAATGTCACAGCTAAAGTAATTTTGGCTGCTTTTACATGTACCGAATTTGACTCCAGTCAGATGGATGTGCCGATAAACCATTATAGGGGCGTCCAACTGAGCCACCTTTTCACGCACGCGCATATTTAGCTGGGTGGAAATAGTGTTTACAGGTTTTCCGGTACAATCACGGTTAAATCAATATAGTAATTGTAAGCATTGTGATTTAAATCCCTTTTTTTTTTCTTTTTGTGTAAATCAGATCACTATATTCGTGGATTCGAAGTTAGAGCATATATACAAATATAAAAGTTGTTAGCAATTTAATTGTGCGTGACAGAAAAAGGTCGGAGCAGGCGAAGTTAAGAGTTTGTCCCAAAAACTCTTTAACAAACCTACAAAAATAAATTATTGGGTAAACCAGCGTTCATATGAACGCTCGTTCCCGACATTGACCTGTGTAAACAGAGCAACGATCTGCCGATAAACGAGCAAACGGCTCATTCATCGGCTGATCGTATCGTTTATGCAGCAATTAATCTTATCGTTATCGGCAGCGCATCTCCTTGTGTAAATAAGATGTGCTGCCGACATGATAAATGAATTGGGATGAAATGCATAGTAACGATCGCTCGACCCCATACATAACCAACAAGCACCGATCATCGAGCTGCCTTGTTGATTGGCGCTAGTTTTCACTGCCAATATCTGGCCGTGTAATAGGACCTTAAGGCTTTGTTTACCTGTCTGTACAATCCGCTGAAACAATCTCTGATTTGTGCCGTAGATCTGCAGTTTGATTGTGCCACGGGTGCACATGTGGATTACTCCCAATCAATGGGGCTAATCCACACGTGGAAATCGGCAGGCTTTTCCAACATGTCACTTACTGACGTCGGTACTGACATGCGGATTTCCATTTCAAAAGGGATTTCATGCAGATTTTAACACAAAAATCCACGTGAAATCTGACCCATGTGATTATAAACTTGTGTTGTCATGTCTCCATAATTAGCGAGAAGATGGTGCCGATGGAAGGGGTTACACGTGACTTCAGGATCAGACTACAAGTCTGTTACCATGGGAATATATAGGAGCTGAATACACAAAGCAATAGGCTATTTTTTATCTAAACTATTTGCAAAATAATTTGATCAAACAAAAGTTGTTTCAAAAGTGGACATTAAATTCACATTTTTTGTGTCCTCCCAAAATACGAGCAGGCACCACTTTCTGTCTGAGATACTTCGGTGTTCATCCTGCGCTTTCTGAATAAAAGGACATCACTGCCGTCAGTTAGGCCTTATTCACACGAACGTGTTATGCGTCCGTGCTAAGAGCGTGATTTTCATGCGCGTCGCACGGACCTATGTTAATGAATGGGGCCGCTTAGACTGTCCGTGAATTTCACACAGCGTATGTGCGCTCACGACATGTCCTATACTTGCCCGTGTTTCGCGCAACGCGCACCCATTGAAGTCAATGGGTGCGTGCAAATCGTGCACGCCACACAGAAGCACTTCTGGGTGCCGCGCGTGATTCGCGCAACAGTAATAAAAATGAATGAAAACAGAAAAGCACCACGTGCTTTTCTGTTTGTAAACATTCATACAGAGTGTCATAATGATGGCAGCTGCGCGAAAATAACGCAACCACGCACCATATGCTGATGCCACACGGACCTTTTGCGCGCGCAAAACACAGCGTTTTTTTTGTGCACGCAAAACGAACATGTCCGTGTGAATAAGGCCTCTTATACAGACAGAGGAGTGGGAGTGAGAATTGGGGCAGGTGGGTAGTAACTCAGCATGACAGTGTATATAGATTTGTCATTGTGACTGGAAATTTCGCTTTTCTTATAACAAGTTAACTCACATATATATTAACATAAATAGTGCCGCTATTAAAGGCGATGTAAACCCTTGAAAGTGCTTGACATTTTTACTTTAGGAAAAAAAAGTGTGTGTGGTGCAACTTTTAAATTTGTATTTGTTAAAAATTATTTTTACTTTTTGAGATACAGCTGCTCTGTGTCCTGTATGAACTTGGATGTGATGGATAACAGGTGGATCCTGCGTCAGACACACAGGAACCGTGGTCACTGAACCAGTCAGTCCTGCGGACCTAACGTGTACAGGATTCAGCGAACAATACTGATGCTTTGTATACAGGATACTGAGCAGCTGTATCTCAAAAAGTAAAAATAACTTTTAATAAAAACTGATTTTGAAAGTTGAACCAAACAAACTGATAGACGGTTTTTAACAAAAAAAAAAAAAACACTTTCAAAGGTTTACATAGCCTTTAACCCTTTAATGACCAGCCTATTTTAAACCTTAATGTCCAAGCTATTTTTTACGTTTGTCCATCGTCGCATTCCAAGAGCTATAACTTTTTTATTTTTGCGTCAACCTAGCGTTATAGGGTCTGATTTTTGTCGGTGGGAGAGAGTGGGAGCTCTCCAAAACAACTCAGATGCGGCGATCGCTATTGAGCGCCGCATCTGAGGGGTTAAACGGGTGAGATCGATTCTTATATCGCTCTCACCCGGCTCTGTTTATTCTGATGCAGCGCCGTGAAAAGGCGTATGCATAAGAATAAAGCCCATTAGTGGCCGCCGTGAAAAGGCGTATTGGCGGTTACTAACGGGTTAAAAGTTTAAAAGGGGTAAATTGCCGTTCTATATGGAATTCGTTCAGTATTTCTGAGAGGGTCGTTTTTATTTTATTTAAAGAGCAATCTAACTGCATGTGTATAAGTATTATATGTGATTTTATTTTAAATTTAATCTTAAAAAAAAAAAATCTCTGGTAACTATAGCATGCTGGGGCCTGCTCCCTTGTTGGAAAGCACTGGAAATTCTGCAGCTATCAAAGTGTTGTGAAAGTTTTCAGTCGCCCGTTCAAAATGGAATTGGAAAGTGTCCGCAGATCTTTAAAGAGGCTCTGTCACCAGATTTTGCAACCCCTATCTGCTATTGCAGCAGATCGGCGCTGCAATGTAGATAACAGTAACGTTTTTATTTTTAAAAAACGAGCATTTTTGGCCAAGTTATGACCATTTTTGTATTTATGCAAATGAGGCTTGCAAAAGTACAACTGGGCGTGTTTAAAGTAAAAGTACAACTGGGCGTGTATTATGTGCGTACATCGGGGCGTGTTTACTTCTTTTACTAGCTGGGCGTTCTGACGAGAAGTATCATCCACTTCTCTTCAGAACGCCCAGCTTCTGGCAGTGCAGACACAGCCGTGTTCTCGAGAGATCACGCTGTGACGTCACTCACAGGTCCTGCATCGTGTCAGACGAGCGAGGACACATCGGCACCAGAGGCTTCAGTTGATTCTGCAGCAGCATTGGCGTTTGCAGGTAAGTCGATGTAGCTACTTACCTGCAAACGCTGATGCTGCTGCAGAATCAACTGTAGCCTCTGGTGCCGACACGATGCAGGACCTGTGAGTGACGTCACAGCGTGATCTCTCGAGAACACGCTGTGTCTGCACTGCCAGAAGCTGGGCGTTCTGAAGAGAAGTGGATGATACTTCTCATCAGAACGCCCAGCTAGTAAAAGAAGTAAAAACGCCCCGATGTACGCACATAATACACGCCCAGTTGGACTTTTGCAAGCCTCATTTGCATAAATACAAAAATGGTCATAACTTGGCCAAAAATGCTCGTTTTTTTAAAATAAAAACGTTACTGTAATCTACATTGCAGCGCCGATCTGCTGCAATAGCAGATAGGGGTTGCAAAATCTGGTGACAGAGCCTCTTTAAAGACTCTCCTGATCTGGTGGCTGTTCAAACATGCCGTCTAAACCCTTAACAGTGAACAATTAAAGTGCAATACACGACATACCGCTATTGTTAACAGTTGGCTTGAAACTCCAGCTTAATAGAGGTGTGAATTGCAAAATTGCTGAGAACAGAACCGCTTTAATGTATTTCCTCAATTCTCAACAGCATGCAGTTCCCAATTTAAAAAACAGAAATACTTTACTTCTCTCCTGAAGATATTCGCTCTGCAAGCTCGAGCTGCATATACTCAAGAGATTATAAAGTATAAATGACTTCTGCTCTTTATATCTGATGAATTCAATTTGTATAAAAGGACTCGATAGACACACATATGTGTGTATGTATATATGTGTGTGTGTGTGTGTGTGTGTGTGTGTGTGTATATATATATATATATATATATATATATATCTCATATTTGTGCAGATATGAACCCTACATAGCGACAAGGCCATCTGGCAATTGTAAGGTTAAAATATGATAGGCCTTTCTGCTGCTCCCCTTCCTGCTTAGTCGTCTGTGTCCTGAGAGGCTTCTAACCTCTAAACATCTCGGCAGACATGGCGCTTCACCTCGGCACGTGCTCATTACTCCAGGGAATACACCGACCCAAAACAGCAGCTCAACTGGAAAGAAAAGAGATTGAAAAATAAATAAAAGCAAACCGGTACAACAGATGGGATTCTAACCTCTGCATCGTCACGATTATATTGTAGGATATCTTGTATGAGGACGCAGGGTCTACATCATTTTGGAGCTCACCTACTTTATTATTTTTTTAATGCAGGAAACTATTCTGTAGGGGGATGGTATAGAAGGCCGATCATGTCCGATGATTTTTTCTCTTGTACACAAGATTAGTGTTGGGCCCATATTTATTATACAGTAGAAATTAGTCTTCCCAAGATGCTAACTAGAAGAGCGCCCCTGCCAGGGCTTTTCTCACACGGCAATTCTCAGATGGTGGATGCAGTGCACATCCCTCCACAATCATGTTTGACAGGGCTGTATAGTGATTCTCACCACCCACTACTTTAACAGTTTATAGGCAAATTATAGTTGCCCCTCAAAATAGGTTCATGTTTAACCCCCCCTCCCCCCACTCCACCCAAAAAAGAAACACCTTGTTGTCCCCCAGGGGTCCCTGCATTTGCCATCCAGGTCACCGTTGAGCTAGAATCACGCACACGGTTTTGTCGCAGTATTTGTCTGTTTTTGTAGCCAAAGCCAGAAGTGGAGGAAAGGTATCCAGAAAAGACTGATGCATTGCTGTTCTATTGTGTCCACTTCTGTGTTTTGGCTCAAAAACTGGCACAAAATTTGCATTAAAAGTGTGTGCGTGTGTGCGTGCGTGCGTGCGTGCGTGCGTGTGTGTGTTCCTGGCCTTAGAAACATGTTTTTTAGCATGGATTTTGACTCGGAAACCGCATTGAATCAGCACCAAAAAAACTGTACAAATTGCCTTCCATTGATTTCAATGTGAGGCACAGGTGTTTTTTTGTTTTTTTCCCCAGATGGTTTTCTTTGAGCGGTTTCCTCCTTCAGACCTCCTATTTAAATCAACGGGGGGGCAGAAAAAACTTGAGCCACTCATTTAGGGCGTTTATTGTGGCGTTTTTTCCCCGCAGTTTTTGCATTAGATTTCATGGCTGCAGGCAAAAATTTATAAAAATTAAAAAAAGTGTCAAACAACGATGGCAAGTCAAAATCCAATATCTTTTTTTCCTTCCTGCAAAAAGACACTGTGTGAACTAGGCCTTAGACGTGTTTAATCTGGCAGGCCCAAGGTAACTCAGATCCCACATTATGCATCTATGCAGAAGGGCTCCAAGCACTGGTTTACATATATATTTTTTGTATATATATATCAGGCATCAATAGAAAACGTTAGGCATTTCTGTTCACTAGGATTTGTCCCATCCAGACCTGAATGGTGAGATAAATGTAATAACAGGGGTCTATGGGCAGGTTAGATATATACTTTGGGTGCAGATGGAGTGCCCAAACGCAATGTGTACAGAGCGTAAGCCTTTTTGAACTTTCTTAGTTTTGGTATGTGCTCTACGATCATAAGGTTATTAATGTTGGTGACTTTGATTTCCTTGACTCTGTTTGTAACCCCCAAGGCTGGATTTCCATGTCATTGAACGCTCTGGCATGAAGCTCGTCTAAACACAATTTCAGATGACCTCCTTCAAAATGTCAGCGCGCCCTCCATCCACAGTCACTACACTCAGATACTTCTTTCCCTGAAGGGGTCTGCCCGCTCAGCCTTTTCTTCTGCTGCCCCCTCCCCGCACTTGGTATATTGAGATATGGCTCAGGTGAACTTAACACATTCATGCCCGGAAGAATTATTTTCCTGTTCTGGACAAACATTTCTTGCTTGGGAAATAAATGCATTTTGTATTTTTTTTTTTTTTTTAAACTCTTATTTAAAATTAGAAATTCTAGAATGTGGAGCATGGACTCCAGCTGTTTCCCGCAGCTTTATAATAATACAGAATGCATTATTGTAGTGTACCGAAATACATTGTCGCTGTAGTATTACTAACGTGCCGCTCTCTACATCTTTCTCGGCACAATTATTTGCTGCTGTGTCTTTTGTACAAAGTTACACAGCAATGAAGCAAAACTGAGAGCAGACAATGGATGACCAGTCTAGCTCGGGAAATATACTTAGTGTCATTGTTTCTAGCCTAATCCCTTTCACTTTCAGCCAGCCTTCAAATCCTGATAGAGAGAACGTGAACAATGGGAGGATTTTGTGAGGCTTTTCCCTGTTGAGAATTCTCCAGATAATCCGGCCTTGAAACTCATTTCAGATTAATTGCCTTGTTATGACTTTTTAAAGTGACAGTCCTCGAACAATGAATTAGTTCTACATGGTCTATATTTCCAATGCAGATTTGGCCGTTTCACACTTATTATCTCTTTTATAAATGGTTTAGCAGTGCAATTTGCAGTGATCTGGGCACAAAGCATTCTGGGTATGTGTCATAGTGGCTACAATACAATTATTAATGCTATGTTTTATTGCATTAGGCTGCACATAAACTATACACTGTATTGATGTCTAAATTGACAGAATACAATAACTTCATCACTCAGGGATTTCATTTCTGAAATACATTGCCCAATTTACCGAAGTGCCCAGCTGATCAGCATCCGGTATACATTTCGAAAAGCGGGACAAGATCTTTGTGGCGAATTTGCAAAGACTGGTATTTCATACATCCAGTACAATGTGCCAAATATATTGAAAATCAATTTCTGGCGTAAATTATGTCGGGCTGATGGTGCCCCCGCAATTTCACCTTGTCATATTTTCACATTACATTTGAAAAATTGTCGAAAGGAGTGAAAAGTCACAAATCTGGTGTGCACCAAAATTTTAGCCTTTTCGTAGATCGGTTTATAATTTGTGTTTATGGGTTGACCACCTACATGCATATCCGTTGTCTGCAATCTGTAACTCCCCACCTCAGAGCTCCAACTTTTATCGTATGCTTGAACTTGTAGTTTTACAATAACTTTATGGCCACAGGTTTCCAGTCTAATAATGAATATGCCACAAAAGAAAACCATTCAACTGATCTCCTGTTATGAATTATGGGTGTTCTCTTTTTATATCATAATAAAAACCTCACCTAGTCTCCTTCTTTCCCCCCTTCCTTTTCTGTACCCATATAAAAATGGGTGACCGATGCCGCTGTATGGCTTCCGTCATAGGCATCTGTTAAACGGTTACATCATGACCTTTTCATGATATATCCGTTAGACTGATGCCATTTTAGCCTATGGGTGACGGGTTCATTAATCTGATGCCTGACAGAAGCATCTAACCCATAGGCTAGAATAGTATCCGTTTAACAGATACGTCATGAAATCTCATGACCCCTTTTCATGACTTATCAGTTAAATGGATCCCAGTATAGCCTAGGGGTGACTGACATTACTGTTAGGTTACCGCCACAACCTGTGTTTAACATATGTCGGGAGCTTTTCCCAGCATATACGTCAAACATAGGCAAAAATTATGATTCAAACATAGCATACGATCATCTTTTTCTAAAACCTGAATAAAAATCCTATTTTATTTTTAATAATATTATCATTATTTTTGTTATTATTAGCAACCTACTTAAACTCTTGACTATTCAAGCCTCCATGCTAGCTTTTGAGACCACTGCAGCCCTATTGCGAGTTTTTTATGCCAGAAATCTGATAAATTGATCGATTCCCCCCTATTGGCTAGTCCTGTAATTACTTTTCTGTGCTGGTGGCAGTACTTTTATGTCGGAGTGTATCTTAAAGATTCTGTGCCAGTACGTACGTGTTAAAAGCCTCCTAGACCAGTAACTCTCCATCTTCAGCACGGCTGACTTTTTGATCTGTAGGAAACTGTACAGGACTCATTATAAATAAACGTTACAAGGCTATTTTAATTTCCAGAAGCTGTAACAATAGTTCCCTGATGAAATGAAATATTTCTGGATGTGTCTTAGGAGAGCGATGTACACACAGCTTCCGTTTATGGCATCATGAGCGCGTCTAACCAGGTGTGCTTTAATTCTTGCCTCGGGGAGGAATAAGTAAGTGCCTTTCCATCTCCATGGCGTACACTAGGCCTTTCGTTCTCAGAGTTTTGCCAACATTGCAGATGGGGAGTCGTAATTGAAAACACATGTAGTGTAAATCACCTTTGTGAAAAATCAGTAGAAAAATTAATGTGTGCTGGGAGCGCGTCAGCCCCCTGTGCGTGGCTCGTTTCCTACTCTACCTTTCCCAAATTATTTTCTTTTGTTTCGTTTTGCGTATTTTCGTTCATGCTTCATTATGTTGAGCTGTACTGACCCCCATTGGGGTTAAAGCTGGCTTTCAGATCTTGCGCAGGTTCTGCATTACAGGCCCCAGCTGTTATGAAATGGTTCCTTTCGTCTGCTCGGCATGGCTGCTTTATGTAATCTAAACTGACAGGCCCCCTTTGTTGGGAGAAGTTTGGAGAAATGTGACAGGTTTAACAGTTCCTAGCTTTGACACCTCGCTCCCTTGGACTGGCGCTGGCTATGTAGGAATTTTTTTTTATAGGATTAACACTGTATATAATTGTGCTCAGGACACTGGAGAATAAGGTGTGTAAATCGGAATAGGCAGAAAATATCTTTCATTTACTCCACTCACCATTGTTCTCCTGCTTTGTATCCTGAGTCTTTTTTTTTTTTTTTTTTGCAATGGTTGTTGGAACAAAAAAAAATAGTTTGCTATGAGCAGGTGTAGATTTGCGCAACAATTTGCACCATTTTGCAGGACTAAAAATGATGAATCTGTCAAACTTTCTGACTCCGCCCCTGGTTATTCCCGTCCACTTCTTAAAAAAAGTGGTGAGAGTAGCGAAAGTCGCAAAACAAGACGTACGCCGCAACTTTTTAATTCTACAAAACTGGTGCAAATTGCTTAATGAATTCTCCTTATGGGGTCTATTACTTAACAAATATCAAAAGTACAAAAAATATGGAGTAACGGTAAGAGAATAGACAGAAAGCATGAGACCCAGAGGAGAGAAGGGGAGAGAAGGAAGAAAAGTGAGGGGGGATTGAAGCTAAAGACTGTCGTTCAGGGATCGCTAATCTATATTACCAATGATATCCATGCCCAAAAACTTTTTTTACTTTTAATGTCCACCCAGCATTGCCAGGTAGTCATGACTCTGGGAGGTCGGACAGTCATGAGCCTCTGCCATGGGTACTTCCATTCTCATCAAATTTTGGTGACCTATCCTGGAGCGAGGCCCATACAATGATTTATTCGATTATTTTTTTAAAAATAATTATCATTTATTGAAGTTTCATTTAGAATGAAACCGGAAGAAAAATAAGACTTCGCATAACCAGACATAAGGCCCCATGCACATGACCGTAAAAAAAACACCGCAATTGCGGACCTGCCCGGTTCTATTGGATGCGGACACCTTTCCATATCGCTACGGAAGGGTGTCCCATACTTTGTAGGGGAGCACAGCACGAAAATGCGGCAGATGGGGGCCAGCCGTGCTCGCAATCGCGTGCAGTAATTACGGGTTTATGGCAGAGCGGGGAGATACCTCCCCGCTCTGCCATAGTTTTCATTGTAGTCCCGGCGGTAGTTACGCCACTGGGCTGTGGCCTGCAGACCGGGTAGTCCCCTGACCTCGCCTCACCTCGCAACGCTCCCGTAATCACGGGTGAACACACGCAGCCACCCATGATTACGGGAGCCCCATAGACTTCTATGGGATGCCCGTGCCGTTATTACGGCATGAAATAGGGCATGTTCTATCTTTTTTAACGGCACGGGTACCTTCCCGTGAGCAAACGGGAAGGTACCCGTGGCTAACAGAAGCCTATGAGCCCGTTATTGCGGGTCGTAATAACGACCCGCAATAACGGGTGTTTTTACGGTCGTGTGCATGAGGACTTAGTTTGTGAAATACATACTGCAAGACAACAGCACAATGTTGCAGAATATACAGAAAGCAAGTAAAGGATGTCAGCCATATAAAGAAACCAGATTGACACAAGGCACACCGCATAACCGGAACATATAATAAAGGAGTCGAATGTTGCACCTATAAGATGGGGGGAGCCCTATGTAAGAGATTTAGCCATCTACAGACATGGATCCTTCAAAAGGGGAAGCTAGATCACAAGAGAACTACACAGTCAGGTGGACGCCGGAGGGACTAGGAGTCATCAAAAGGACAGCAAGAGAGGATGGCACGGGGGGGGGGGGTTTAAGCCATTTATCCCAAATCTTGTTGTTATAAAAGTTTTTTGATCTGTTTTAGACTGAGATACCTTTGGCCCATCTTTCCTCTATATAGACTAAGTACATGTCATGTTTCATTGTACACTTGCTGTCATTATTTCTCCCAAAGACAATTTCTTAAATAAAGAGGTATTTTTTTAAAAAATAAAAAAAAGTGAAAAACCCCAATCAAGGGAATCTGCTCTTCTGTCAGGTTAGGAAGGTGGCTATATATTGCTGAACCTTATGGGCCCTGTTGTGGTTGTGTCCTATTATCATGACTTGATCTGGGATCACCTCTAGTCTGGATCAAATAATGTTCCACAAAGATCACACGTGTACTCTTGCTCTTGTGCACGCAGCAATTATCTTCATTGTTGAGTGTCGGCGGCATCCCACACACCGCTATATATGCCCTTGTTACTAGCGTGGCCCATCTCTGAAATATTAAGACGGGGTAACTGACCGCAATAAGGAGAGCAGGTTCAGTAGGTTTCTGGGCATTGTTTGTTCTCGTGTTCCTTTTTGTATTTTTTTTTTTTATTTGAATATGCTTTTAAAAAGAATCTCTGCACTCGCCATCTTATACAAATTGTAGTCACCTTGTGCCTTTGACGGTGCCGTGCCTACTTCTATGTTACATCTCCGCAGGATTGTGCTCTTGAAACCCACCTGTTGGCTGATGTGAACGCTGTGTGAACACATAACCATTTGTCACCGCTATTTGATACAATTTGTCTTTGAGTTTATTAACAGTATACGAAAAGAACAGCTGTGGACTTCGGCATAACAGGGGTCATACACGTCTCAGACGCAAGTGACAGCGTGATAGATAACAGGGGCACGATGGCAGTTTCGTTCAAAGTGGCTGCAAACAAGTGAAATCTATTATTTGGATCTTCACAGCTTGATGCTTCTGAGATATTGTAGAAACAGCGGTTGGTCAGGTAGCGCGGCAGCAGGAAGCAGTTTTGTACATAAAGGCTTCATCCGATCTTATTATATGCTTGGGTAGCTGTTAAGACACTACCTCTACCCCCACATACGTCTCTCTGTTCGTCCTCAGAATTGGTATTCAGTCCGGCTGCTTTTATCATCTTTATGCAGACCGGTTCAAGAATTTCTCCATGCTAATCCAGTAACAAACCAATTCACAGAATAAAATCCCTAGAATAATTTGGAGGATTTCAGAGTGCCTCCAGCATCATATTCTCCGAAGGGTGCCAGTGAAAACATCTTATTTTTAGTTGGTCTTTTTACGTGATGGTTTTACAGTTTTGGTTGTTTACTGTAAAGAAAATCTAAATTTTCTGGTTTCACATTCCCGATCGAATACACGGCTGAGTAGTGTAATTGTCTCCCGCAAGGCCTTCTAGTGACACAGACGGCTGTCATCGGCAGGGGACAAAAGACTAATCATTTGTTTTTTTTATATAACAAACAAGGGTATATATTCTAATAAATAGAGGGTTAGAAACACACGGAGAGCTCAGGGATATTTGATTTGCAAACCAGATGCTCATACTCCTGAGTGTGTTGTCGAAGAAGTGAAAGGATAACGTTTATCTCAGTAGGACTGGGGGCACATGATACGCACCACCAATACTTGTTCTCCCGGCCATCAGACAGAGGGTGATAATAGCTGGGGTCCCCAGTGCTGAATCCTGGATCGGCTCAATAAGCATAATTTTTCTAAATTTTAGTACTACAATTCAGGAGTTTAGTTTGTTTTTTCGTCTTTGTAGGGAAACGGGTGGATGTTTAAAGGCCCTGTTCACACAGTTTTTTTGACGCGGAAACCGCGCCACAAAACTCCTCAAAACCCGCCCAAAAATGCCTCCCATTGAATTCAATGGGAGTTGGACGAGTTTTTTTTCCGCGAGTAAAAAAACCGTGTCGCGGTAAAAAGAAGTGTCATGACCCATCTTAAGGCGGTTTCCGCCTCCAAAACCCCATTTCAATCAGTCAGAAAGAGGAAAAAAACGCCTCGACGAGTGTTTTGACGAGTTTTTGTCAAACCACAGTGCAAAAACCGTCTGGAGCAGTTTTTGCAGGAGGAATTTTCCTCCTGCATTAAACTCTGTGTGAACACAGCCTTACAGCAAGGAAGAAATCCTCAGCTGGTTGAGTTTTCTCTTAGGCTATGTTCACACAGTTTTTTGGCGAGTTTTTTTTACGCGGAAACCGCACAAAAAATGTTAAAACCGGCCCTAAAATGCCTCCCATTGATTTCAATGGGAGGCGAAGGCGTCTTTTTCCCGCGAGCGGTAAAACCGTCTCGCGGGAGGAAGAAGGGACATATGCCCTATCTTCGGGCGTTTATACCTCTGACCTCCCATTGACATCAATGGGAGGCAGAGAAAGCATATTTTGCAGTGTTTTATGCCTGCGGCGCTCAATGGCTGCGGGCGAAAAACGCAGCGAAATTCGGCGTGCAGGGAGAGGAAAATCTGCCTCAAACTTCCAAACTGAATTTTAAGGCATAAATTCCGCCTGCAAAAAACTTCCGTGTGAACATAGCCTTAATTGCCCGTATACTACAGTATTTATATACCTTTTTAGAAATATTTATTATATAGTCAAAAAATATTCTATGTAATTGTAGACTAATTGTAGACTAATAAAAATACTGCTGCTACATGGAAACCATCAACAAGCTGCTGCAATTTTAGCTCATTATGGCGTTTGTGGGTTGTGGGTCTGATTTCTATACTGCACAGCAGTGATTCACAATTTTATTACTATGGGGTAACCCCTAAACAATTTTTCCAATCCTAATGAACCAATATGCCTATTCCCAACTCAAAGATGCTTGGTCTAAGGGCGATTTTAAAGAGTTATATAATTCTTGCCTAAAACTTTAGTAGCATGAAAAAGTAAGTGAACCCTTGAATTCAATAACCTGTAGATCCTTGTTTAGCAGCAATTACCTCCACCAAATGTTTCCTGTAGCTGCAAATTGGGAACTTCGGACCATTACTCCCTACAAATGTGTTTCAGTTTATCAATATTTCGGGGCTGCCTCGCATGCACAGTCCTCTTATTCCTCTGACTTGGCCATTCCAAAACACAAATCCATTTTTATTTTTTTCAACCATTCTTTGGTTGATTTACTTGTGTGCTTTGGGTCATTACCTTGAAGAGATGGGTGATACAACAAGACACTCTTCTTCCATTCTGTAGCACTATGCCTCCAGGGGACTGTCATTTGGATAGACCCATTTTTACAGTCAAGATTTTACAGATGCCCCAGTACCTATAAAGTAATTGAGCAAAGTTGTGCCCACTAAATGGCATCACGGAGTGCTAATTAGTGGGATGGAAAGTATGGATCTCCCTTCTCAGCCAGTCAGCAGAGCCAAGAGGCGTCATGTGACACAATACCATGGAGGTCAGGAGGCTGTCGTCTCATGCGCACAGCAGAGTGGTGTACATGGAGACTGTATGGGGGCACACAGTCCCTACAACTCTGTTCTGTGCATCCACCGTATGGCGCCATATTACTGATGTGTTCTGGCGTTGTTTCTAGGAGATAATAGTGTCTCCATAATATGGCATTTGATGGACAATGGCACAATTTTTCTTCTATTAAACTCCTTCTAAATCTGAAAGAAAATCTGAAGCATACGGAGATACAGCATTTCCCCATAGACTTCTATCGGTGCCATATATTCTAGGTGATCTAAAGGACAATCGGACATTATCGGAATGAAAATTACTTCTACCTGCATATATATGACGTGAATGTGGTGTGTACAGTATCTTGTCTTGATATGAAGGAATTGGCAAGGAAAGTTTAAAGTTGACCTTATGTTTCTACTGTATATTAAAATAAACTGTAAAGCTTCCGCAATAATATCTGTGGCAGTTCATCACATGGACTAAAGGAAAGAAGCGCCCTGTTCCTAGGCTGCGGAGTGTTTACTTAATCCACGGCAGACTCCTACTTGGTAATGCTTTCTTATTTGTTTCCAGGTTCTTCTGTTTTTTTGGCTGTTTACATTTCCTCCAGTGCCCTTGGAAACAAACTTCTCCCATACGCTCCGGCCTGTGAGATTTTGAAAGGCCGTTCATTAACTTCTGCAATTTTCATGTTCTGGGTGAAACATACTTTAAAAATGTATTTTATTGCTTTCCATTTTCTTGCAAATGTCAAACTTCAAGTGAGTCTGTTGGCTGAAAAAGCTCTCCAGCAACCTTAATACATTCTCCCAGCTGACAGCTGCTTGGAGGAGCTTCTGCATCTCACGGCAGGAGCTTGAAAGGTCATCCGGAGTGATTCAGTAGAGTTTTCCCTCCCTGGTCATTCTACATTATATTCTTTACCAAGGATACAAGAATATACTACTTAAACCTCCGCTAGAACTGTAAGGTGTCATTACGTTTTCCAGAATTTATACAAATGTCCCTCCTGTGCGTGGACGCATTATTGTATGTTTAGAAGGCACCACTTTTATGGAGCAGCGTGGACTATGTTAGTGCTAGGCGCCCTTCTTAATCCCTTAAAGGGATTCTCCGAGCTATTTAAAAAATTGGCCAATGCAGGAGGGAAAAAAGAAATAAAAGCCATTACTTACCTCACAGATCATCATTCCAGCGCCGCCGCTCGATCGTCGTCCCCACGTTGCTGTGTATTGACATAGCTGCAGCGATGAGGTGCCCATATACCCATGTGATCACTACAGCCAACCACTGGCCTCAGCGATCCTGTGCCGTAAACCCACGGAGACCCGTGATTGGCTTCAGCGATCACGTAGGTATACGGGCACGTCATCACTGCAGCTATGTCAAAACACAGTGACAGGGAGGAACTGAAGCTGAGGCGCTGGAATGACGGGGGTCCATGAGTTGAGCAGTGGCTTTTATTTTATTATTTATTTATTTTTTGCAGCCCTCCTACCGTGGCCAATTTTTTAAATAACTTGGAAAACCCCTCTAAGGTCGAGGGCATTTAAAAAATATATTTTTTTGGTTTTATCCTCCACTTTCCGAGAGCCACAACTTTTTTATTCTTCCGTTGACACAGCCCACATAGGCTTGTCTTTTGTATTTTTTTAATGGCACCATATAATGTACTGAAAAACAATTAAAAATGCACTTGGTGGGGTGGAATAGGAAAAAAACAATTCCCCGATATTGTTTTTTTGAGTTTTGATTTTACTGTGTTCACCCTGCGATATGACGTGTACTTTTTTTCTGCATGTCCGTACGATTACAGCGATACAAAAATATATATTTTGACTACTTTTATAAAAGTTATTTTGAGACCCCTAACTTTTTTTTTTAGGTCAATGGAGCTGTGTGAGGACTTGTTTTTTTGCGGGGCCAGCTGTAGTTATTGGTTCCATTTTGGTTTGCATATGAGTTTTTATAATTTTTTTTATTCAATTTTTTATTTTTATTTTTACGGCTCTCGGTTCTTTCACTGCACAATCACACTGTGCTGTGGATCATGCTGGGCTGGAACAATGAGAAGTGTATGACAGCCTCATACACTCCCCTGTACAACACCCAGTTGGTAAAAAGTAAAAAAACGCCCAGTTGTCCATTGAGAAACTCATTACCATAAATCTAAACTAGCTTATAACTTGCTCAAAATGAAAGTTTTTCCACGTTTTTTTGGACTTTTAATATTTTTTGTATAGTGTTAAAAACGAAACCTTTTTTATTTTTAATTTTTTTTTATTAAAGTCTCTCTAGGTGACTTGAACATGCGTTCATTTGATCGCTAGTACGTTACACTGCAATACTTCTTTCAAGTAAGGCTTAATAGGAGGCCTAACATGGCAGACTTAAGGGTCTGCAGTAGGTTTCCCGCTGCAAGCTCAACCACAGTGGCATCCTCCTGTCTGCTTAGATGCTGTGGTCGCTATTGACCGCAGCATCTAAGTGGTTAAATGGGCGGTATCTGAGTTGCCTCCTATCCCGGCCGCTAGAACGAGGTGTCAAATGTAGTATACAACTGACACCGCAGCATATGGTGCAGGCTTACTCCATGAGCCCCCCCCCCCCCCACATACTCTCCCGCACCATAACGTACCTGTACCAATAATCAATTCTTCATGCAATGCCTAACTTTTTTTTATCATCTTGAAAGTCTTTACATTTGATCACCCTTCATGTAAAATAAGTGATTTATTTTTTATGGCCGCTATTCAAGCTCATTAGTGTTGCTTTTCTGTCGTCTTTGACCAAAAGACGGACATCAAAACTGATCCTGTTTACTTCAGTAGAATTAAGTTTTGCACAGAATGGTCTCAACGTGTTTTTTGTGGTGTATACTAGGATGTGTTACTATATACACCGCGTTCCAAATTATTATGCAAATGTTATTTTTCGCTGATTTTCCTAAATAGTCGATGCAAATGACAGTCAGTATAATCTTCAAGCCTTCAACCGTTTAAGTATAATGTGAATTTTATTGAACAAATCTCCTAATGATGACAGATTTTTTTTTAGAAGTAAAAAACTCAAAAAGTTTCAAATTATTATGCACAACAGAGATCAAAACATTTTAAAGGTTGTAAAGGGAACTAAAATGGTAATTTGTTGAATTTGCAGCATCAGGAGGTCATATTTACAGAAATCAAAAGCTCTTTCAATAAAAAAAAACAACTTAGCAGGCCAAGTTACATGTTAACATAGGACCCCTTCTTTGATATCACCTTCACAATTTTTGCATCCATTGAATTTGTGAGTATTTGGACAGTTTCTGCTTGAATATCTTTGCAGGATGTCAGAATAGCCTCCCAGAGCTTCTGTTTTGATGTGAACTGCCTCCCACCCTCATAGATATTTTGCTTGAGGATGCTCCAAAGGTTCTCAATAAGGTTGAGGTCAGGGGAACATGGGGGCCACACCATGAGTTTCTCTCCTTTTATGCCCATAGCAGCCAATGACACAGAGGTATTCTTTGCAGCATGAGATGGTGCATTGTCATGCATGAAGATAATTTTGCTACGGAAGGCACGGTTCTTCTGTTTGTACCACGAAAGAAAGTGGTCAGTCATAAACTCTACGTACTTTGCAGAGGTCATTTTCACACCGTCAGGGACCCTAAAGGGGCCTACCAGCTCTCTCCCCATGATTCCAGCCCAAAACATGACTCCGCCACCTCCTTGCTGACGTCGCAGCCTTGTTGGGACATGGTGGCCATTGACCAACCATCCACTACTCCATCCATCTGGACCATCCAGGGTTGCACGGCACTCATCAGCAAGCAACACGGTTTGAAAATTAGTCTTCATGTATTTCTGAGCCCACTGCAACCGTTTCTGCTTGTGAGCATTGTTTAGGGGTTGCTGAATAATAGCTTTATGCACACTTGCAAACCTCTGGAGGATCCTACACCTTGAGGTTCGCGGGACTCCAGAGGCACCGGCGGCTTCAAATACCTGTTTGCTGCTTTGCAATGGCATTTTAGCAGCTGCTCTCCTAATCCTATTAATTTGTCTGGCAGAAACCTTCCTCATTATGCCTTTATCTGAACGAACCCGTCTGTGCTCTGAATCAGCCACAAATCTTTTCACAGTACGATGATCACGCCTAAGTTTTCTTGAAATATCCAATGTTTTCATACCTTGTCCAAGGTATTGCACTATTTCACGCTTTTCGGCAGCAGAGAGATCCTTTTTCTTTCCCATATTGCTTGAAACCTGTGGCCTGCTTAATAATGTGGAACGTCCTTCTTAAGTCGTTTTCCTTTGATTGGGCACACCTGGCAAACTAATTATCACAGGTGTCTGAGATTGATTACAATGATCCAAAGAGCCCTTAGGGTATGTTCACACGTAGTCAACCAAAACGTCTGAAAATCCAGAGCTGTTTTCAAGGGAAAACAGACCCTGCTTTTCAGACGTTTTTTACCAACTCGCATTTTTACCAACTCATTTTTTTACCAACTCGTTTTTGGAGCTGTTTTCATTGGAGTCTATGAGAAAACAGCTCCAAAAACGTCTGAAAGAAGTGTCCTGCACTTCTTTTGACGAGGCTGTATTTTTACGAGTCGTCGTTTGACAGCTGTCAAACGACGACGCGTAAATAACAGGTCGTCTGCACAGTACGTCGGCAAACCCATTCAAATGAATGGGCAGATGTTTGCCGACGTATTGTAGCCATATTTTCAGACGTAAAACGAGGCATAATACGCCTCGTATACGTCTGAAATTTGGCCGTGTGAACATACCCTAAGACACAATACCATCCATGAGTTTCATTGAAAAACTAATAATTAAATGTTTGACACTTAAATCCAATGTGCATAATAATTTGGAACACAGTATATATATGCTACTCAATTACTATACACTTTTGCTGACAAAGGCCCCATGCATGCAACCGTATAAATGGTCCATAATTGCGGTCCACAATTACGGACCCACTCACTTCTATTGACCCACAGATACCTTCCCGTATGTTCACGGGAAGGTGTCCAGGCCGTAGAAGTGTATTGCAAAAGATAGGACATGTCTGTTCTTTTGCTTTTCATGGACCGTGAGCCCATACTTTTATATGGAGGCACGAACCGCAAATGCAGGTGGCTGTCTGCGGCCGGCCGTGCCTGCAATCGCGGGCCGTGATTACGGGCACGACCGTGTGCATGGGGCCTTATTCTTTATTCATACAAACTTATTTTACGTCCGCGTTCTGTCCGTTGAAATAACGGGCAGCACACAGGCCCATGCAAATCAATGGGGCTATTCACACCTGCGTGATATTTCACGCAGCATGTGTCCGTTGCGTTTTTTTGTGGACGCAAAACCGACATGCTCCTCCGAATAAGGCCTTACACAGTTGACCAAGCATATATAGTTATTTCAGTAGCCTAAGTATTACTTTTCCATATAGGCAGACACAGAAGGGTATATATGACCGACAGACACATGAGGGTGGAACGTGGTAATGGCGAGCCAGCCAGGAGTCAATGCCAGGAGTGTGATATCAGCTGATTAACACCACAAGCTCTTCATAATTTACGAGGCATAGCGCCGTATACATCCGTATCGACTGTGCCTTGGATTGCCGCTCGGTCCCATTTACTTGAATTACATTTAAAGCCAGATTACTGCGGAGTCATTTAAAAAGCGCATTCGCTTTTCAGATGCGTTTCTTTTGGCTGAGGAATGAAAATGCTGCAGCTTTTCTGCAGCAAAATCCACACTTATGTCTTACACGACTACCTATTGATAACCGGCACCGATTTATTAACTCTACAGGTGAAAATTATATTAATGTAATCTTTAGTGAATTATTGGTTACGTCTTTCCACCAAGTTTTAACCCTTTACCTCATATCCCCCTTACACTCGAATGTCACTTGCTGGTGCCGCTGGTTAGCAGCTATGTGATCTGAATTAATGTTAGAAAGCTCAGCCAGCAAATGAAGGGACCCCACTGCTTTGTGGCTTTACAAACAACATTTGAAATTCTAAGTATAAAACCCCCACTACTTCTAATTTCTTTTTCCTTTCTCCCCCTCCTATTGCTTTTTGTAAGTCTGGGCAGACCGAAGAAGTGTGGCAGCGTTTCCGAGATCAGAAATGTCACATTAAAAGTCATGACCATGGCGGGTACACTTAGAATTCAGCAAGGCAATATTTAATGGTAACACAAAGCCCAGCAGGCAGTGGGATACGCTTCAGAGCCCTGCTGGTCAATGAAAGCGGTACGCCTGTCTATTAGAATTGTAGAGGAAAGGAAAATAAATCCGACATTTCAGGAGAATGGTTTTCTCTTCTAGCACGGATGCTCACAGACTTTCTTTTCAATGCCCGGCACGCCTGGCACCAGTCCTTTTTACAAGGACCGCTCCTCTTGCGGGAACGGACTACAGTCTCTTTAATAAATAGAACTTTCTATGGAATTTCAGCTTGGCACACTTCTTACAAATGGAAGGAAAATCTGTGAAGGACAAGGGAAATGTTCCTTATGTGTGCCGTCCTCTCAGGTTGTTTATTGGGGTCACCTCAACCCCTGAATTACATCCGCTCCTATTTTTATGTCGTAGCTCATCTTTTATTCTGCACATGAAAGCCGCGGCAGCTCCGTCCAAGGGCAGAGTTAGTGCCTCCTCAGCCAAGGAGCTTTGTCTTTTCAGATAAGGCCTCTAATGCGTGTTTCTGAGTTATTATTGTTATATTTCACGGTGAGATGACGGAGCCTTTGCAAGGACTGTCTGCAGAAAAGCCATCCGTTTGTCTATTGCTTTGTCCTTCGTTTTGCAGGGGTCACCCCGTGTAATTGATGCTCCTATGAGCTCAGCTGCTCGCAGCGAAGTTTGGAAATGTTTAATGCGTCAGCAGCCAGCGTCCTCGTGTTATGAACGCCGTTCACGTAACCTGGGTGATTTCTAAAAGTTCATTATTCAATTTTCTGTGGAACTAATTCATATGGGCATCTGAGGAGAAACAGAAAAATTAAATTAAGTGAGAGCTACAGACCATTGGCTGCGGGTTAATAAAGTGGGTGGCATGGGGGGGGGGCACACCTGCACCGCCTTCACATTTAGCGTATAATGATCCTGAATATCCTTATCCTTTTTTTTTTTTTTTTTTTTGTGTCTGGAGACTTTTAAAAGCAATTAAAATCTGCACAGTATTACATGCTTGAATTATTGATTTTAACTGTTTGTTTCTTTTCCTAAATCAAGCTAATAAGTGCCATATGGGCTTTGGCAGCAGAGAGGCAGCGTAGGGGATGATGCCAGTGCTGAAAAACAATGGGGCTGTGAACACCTAAAATGTCAGGAGAGACAAATATGTAGTCCACTTTTTGTTAGACCTGTAGCCTTACACTCCTAGTACTAGACTTTTAGTTTCATGGAGTCTAATAATCTTTACAAATAAAATATCTTCGCATTAACATTTAAGAGTTGTCATCCGTTCCATCTGATATGTTTAATAGAGTTACACCCCATTGGCTTCTTTGTCAGTCTTCACTGTACTTCTGGAATTCTATTCATAAACTGGAAGTTATACCAGTTGCACTGGACCGAATGCTACTTGCACCGTTTTTCGCGGCCACCGAGTGGCACCCGATAGTTTTCACGGACACATTCACTTTAGCGGGGGAATCGGGTCCGTTTTCACGGATCCGACTCTCCGATCTGTGGAAAGATAGGACATGTCCTATCTTTCCACAGATAACGGACGGGAGCCGGCTGACACACATGGTCATGTGCACTTAGGTCTTAATGTCTAGGAAAGGTTTATTTTTGTTTTTTCCCCAAGTGCCTTTTTAATGACTTAATCAGATTTCTATATGGAGTATCTGAAAACCTTACAGTACATGAAGTTTATTTTCAAATCTGAACAAATTCATGAACATGCAACAAATACATGGCCCCTCATGTGACAATCAGGACATGGCAATAATTGAACCCCAATTGAATCCTGAGTTTCTGGACTCTTTGCGTTACTTGGAAGTCAGGGCTGAGGGGTATGGCTGATAGGAGTGCATATATGGCAAACTATTTTCTAGCTTCGATTGGCACCCTGGAAGGCTGTTTAGTGGGGTGCAATGTTATTAGGTCATCTGTACCATGCCTTACGCCTCATTCAGACGAGCGTTTTTCACGTCCGTAACTGTCCATTGAAATAATGGATAGCACACTGACCAATGCAATTCAATGGAGCTATTCACACACCTGTCTTTTTTACGGAGCGTTTGTCCGTTGTGTAAAACAAACCATGTTCTATTCTGGTCCGTTTTTGCATCGCCCATTAAAGTCAATAGGTTAGTGAAAATAGACCGCAAACGGGCGCAAAAAAAAAAGTAAAACCAGGAAGTGCTTGCGTAGGAGAAACAGATGAGAAAAACGGAAACCACACTGATGCCATACGGACAGTCATATGCGTGAAACACAGCCTGTTTTTTTGCTCACGAATCGGACACGCATGTGTGAATGAGGCCTTGAAGGGGTTGGCCTTTTTTTTTTTTTTTCTCAAACAACTCCACCGTTGTCCATGGGTTGTGGCTGGTACTGCAGTTCAATCACGTTTTCTTGAGATGGAGCCCATGGACGAGAGTATAGCTGTCTCTGGTGAAAAAAAGCAGACCCTTTTTTTTCTAATCCTAGACAACCCCCCTTTAATGTTCGTGTTATTACCATTTTATAAAATGATACATATCCCTAGGGTATGCTATCACTTTATTATTGTTGAGGGTCCAAACTTTGGGACAACCCCACTGATCCTGAGAATGAAGGGGCCGCATTGTTGCTTTAGCGCTGCGGCCTCTTTACTGTTGTTATTCCCTTCACAACAGAGTCTGACACCTGATGTGCAGGGAACTTCTGGTTGCAGTTCCCTTCCGCGCTCCCGGCTATGCTGCGCAGGGAAAACTTAGAGGACCTGTCACTAGGTGATTATAAGTTGAACTGGTTAACTCGCCTGAATGAATAGCGCTCTCTCTCGGATTCCAGCGCTATTTATTTATTTCCTGGACGCCCCATTCCAGAGGTTTGGCCCAGTGTTGTGTTGGCTTCCTATATGCTGTATTTAGCCAACAGGGTGGAGTTAGCTTCCCTGCCTCTGATGCTGACCAATCAGCGCGAGTCAGCTTGAGTACATGTCCCGTTGGCTAACTACAGCAAATTAACATATAAGGGGCCAACACAATGGTGGGCCATATTTTTGGAAAAAAGAATAACCGCACTGAAACCAGGGGGACAGCGCTATTCAGGTCAGTTAACCAGTTCAATTTATATGACCTAGTGACCACTCCTCTTTAGGCTGGCCATTCACACGAGTTATGTCGGCGAACCTGCCGATTTTCAGCGGGACTGGCCGACCCTCTAATGTGTGTGGCGGAGTTCCGAGACTCCCCAACGGTAGATGTCGGGGGAGAGCAGGGTTGGGCACATTGAATTTCAACATACCCGATCTTTATTTTCATGATCAGATAAGTCGCTGCCAAAGGGGTCTGGAATCGGCTTTCTCCCCAAGAACACATGCACGCTCGGGTTAATGTACGTGTGTATGGAGGAGTTGGGAGCAATAGCTGACAGCCAAACGAGCGCTCAGCCGACAGCTATCTAAAATGTATGGCCAGCCTTTGAAGGGGATTCAGCGCTAAAGCTGCTCTGTGGCCCTTTTATTCCTAGGATCAGTTGGGGTCCCATAACTCGGACTTCCGCTAATAATGAAGGAAAGAATAACCCTTTAAGGAGTCTGCAGGAAGGCACTAGCTGCCAAGGAAAAGTTGATCTAATAAATCTTGCTACAACAGATCACTTCATTGTGCTGACCTTTTCAGATGTCCCTCCACATGGGGATATACTGTATATAGATCATGTTTCCAGCTTTTATTCCTAATTACACAATGAGCGCCACTTTTCCGGGTCTGTATTCACAGATCATCTCTCCCTATGGAGGTTAATAATTAATACAATACACTGCAGTCTTTATAGGCTTCCTCTACCAGCCGCCCATACATCATCCGTATCCATAAACATCCCCATGTATGTTAATGGCTAGAATCGCCCACTGCTTGGCTAAGGCCAATTATAATATACGAATGTCTTAAGTTCTAATGAAATAGTTTGTGTTCTCCATGAAAGCAGAGAAGGAACACAAGCCTATTTTATGTTACTTGCCCTTGCTTTATTTTATGTGTCTTTTTAATATGGCATGTATGCAAGTCATTAAAGACCACAGTGGAACTCGGAGTTTGAAATTTATTTTATCCCAAATGATCTTTACAAAGATTTGGAGACTCAATTAAAAGTTCTTACTTTTTTGAAAAGCTTAGATTCACCAGCTAACAAGGAGCCGGCTGCTGCCTCCATGTTAATGGCACCGTGTTATAACCGCTTGGTGGTGAAAATAACGTGTACACAGATATCATTAAACATTCACTAATTGATGTTCTTTTATATCCCCAGGACTCAGATGTACAGTTAAGTCTTTTCTCTATGGGAATTTTCCCCCCAAAGTTTCACTAATAAGTCTTTTCAGAAAGGTTAATTAAACTGACACTAGCGAGGGGAGAAAATGAAAATCTTATTTAATTTTTCCTCTTGATTGCAGTAAATTTCGGCACTTCATGTTGTGACAATGCCTTCTTAACTTTAAACGGAGCTTTAATCTAGTTTTAGACGCTGTTACATCTCTTTCTACAGATTGCCGGAAATAGTTTATAAAGTGTGATCCCTAGCAAATAAAAACGTGTCTTCTAGAAAAATTATGCAAAATGTTCTCACCACCACAGAGTAGAATTTTTTATGTTGCATAGAATGTGTCTCCTTCCGATAGCCTGCTGATGTCACCACGCAGGCCCGCCACATAGGTTGTCACTTTTCCCCTTACAGAAGTATAGGTAAAAAGAGCTCGTTGGCCTAATGCACACGACGTAATTTTGCGGCCTGCAAAACCATGGATCCACTGTCTGCATCTCCGGTCCATTTGTCAGCAAAACGGTCCATAGTGACGTGTATCCTCAATATTCACGGGTCTGCAAAAAAATAAAAATAATTTAATTGATGTAATTCCTTGGTGTCGCTTGGCAACGTATCCACAATTGCGGATAACTCAAGGACAGCAACCCGTATGCCGTCTGCAATTTTCACGGTCCCATAGACTTCTATGCACGAGACCACTCCGCATATAGACTATAAAATGACATGTCCTGAGTTTTTGGAGCTCAGACTCGTGGCCCTCGCATGGATCCGTGAACAACACAGCTGTGTGCATGGGGCCATATAAATGAATAGGTCCATGTGCTAGCCGCAAAATTGCGGATAGCACACAGACAAAAAACCACGGTAGTGTGCATTCGGAAAACCTATATACGCCTCATATTCATGTATACAGAAAAAAAGAGTCTTCTAGACATGTTAGTCCAAAAATGTAAATTTTATTATTCCACAAATAGGAAACCCTCCCAAAGATACCCATACATAAACATACAGAATTAAAACATACTTAAAATTGAAGAAACTCCGAGATTATCAAATAGCCACCATAGCCTATTTGTTATAATAGTACATAATATACAGCAGGTAACATAACAGCACCAGGGAAGAGCATATAATCTTCAAAATAGTAGGCGGTCCTAATAGTATCTGCCTCCCTTCTACCTAGGTAAAGTCTGTTAAAGATGTTGAACTAACTACCATACATAAGTACTGAGCATGGTTGCATATCTATTACCTGTAGCTGACGTGATGGCTGCTGATGGTCTCAGGAGAGAAACACCTCAACGCGCGTTTCGCACCCTTCGTCAGGAATTCGTTTATGCCTGCACGGTCAATTTTCTGGCCACCCACTCGAATGAAGCTATAGATGGGAGTACCATTGTGCTGGAAAAATGCCAAAGGGGTCTTTCGGTTTTGGAATCGGGGGTTCCAGAGGTCAGACCCCCACTGATCATGTTGTGAATAACCCTTAATAAGGAGTAAAGAGGGACAGACTGATTTAAGTCAAATGTAGTGACTGTTTCTGCAAAAGAGGGATACCTCCGATGTATGTTCATAGCAAAACATACAATGCCCACAAACCTCTGGTCCTTAAGGCCAAATTTTTAAACCGATTAAATTGCAAATCTATTTAACAGATAGCACTCAATGCAGTGATCACGAAGTGTTAATCCCGTAGTACCCCTAGAATAAATCCGTCGTGTTGTCATTTCTATGTAAAGTTGTCGCCGTAGCTGAAGTTTTTCAGAAGAACTACTTATTTAATAAAATAGTTTACCTTCCCGGGGATTCAGCCTCCCTCCTCTCTGGATATAAATTCTTATCTGTAAGCCGTATAAATCCTTTTGTGTCATCCTGTCCTTTTCGTTCCTCTGTCTCCTCTGAACAGATTACAGGGAGCATTGCTGCCTCTCTTTCACCTTGTAGATCTATATCTCAAATTACATTTTTTTTTTCTTCTCCTTCCCCTCAGCTCTCACTTTTATCACTCATTTCCCGAGCAGCACCGCACATAACTTATACACGCTGGGTTTTGTTGTGAGTCAGCGCAGATCTGTTTCAGAAATATTCTACTGATTGGTGATAAGAAACTGACCGCGCGGAGCTTTATTTCATTTACAGCACGTTCATATGGATGTTCATCGTGGAGTCATTCGCAGCCCCCCCACAAC
Source organism: Rhinoderma darwinii (assembly GCF_050947455.1). NCBI lineage: Eukaryota > Metazoa > Chordata > Amphibia > Anura > Rhinodermatidae > Rhinoderma > Rhinoderma darwinii. Next base: position 36,071,999 of record NC_134689.1, read on the forward strand.
TCATGACTCTCGATACATATCCCTCTGTGTTCCATCCTCTTTCTAGTTCTGTCCTGGAAACTGGTGCTGGAATATTAGACTGGATAATTGGATGTTGGATTAAAGGAATTCCCCGTCCTATGCTTTATTTACCTTGTGCAGTTCTTGAGTTGGGCTGCAACACATGTAAATATGGTCAAAAGCCACATTTTTATGCGGAACAAGTTGTATTAAAAAAAAACAATCAATTTCTGCTACAGTTTAATAAAAAAATGCAAACGCAGATTTAAGGCTCCGTTCACATCAGAGGCATGGTTTCCATTTATATCGGAAACCGCAATGTAGTACCTGATCCATCGTATGACGGATACCACCGGTGCCTGGCGGACCCCATTGCCTTATAGCGGGTTCTGTTGTGATGGCCGTCATTTTGACAGGAAGAATAGCACTGCATGGAACGCTATTCTTCCTGTCAAATCTGACTGATTCTGCAATGACGCAGATGTGACGAGAGCCTAAAGCAATGTGTGAATAACATTTCATCTGCGTTGTGGATTTTTTTTCCATTCACATCCACAGATGCTTCAGATATAACAGTTTAGTGCCGGACTCCGATGACCAAGCTAGGACAGCCAGACACGTGGATAGATTTAACAGTCCGACTGTGAATGGTTGATGAGTTGTAGTCTGTTTCCTATGGCAACCAGCAGAATAACGACACAGCGCTATATATAAATGGAGTAAAGCCATAGTTTAACTGACGGTCGATATAAAATAAGTAAAGCAGAGTTATTTGTAGCTTTGTGACGGCTCGGATGTCAGCATTTCCCTGGACCAATGATGCAGTAAATGTTCTCATCATTACACTATGCACAATTTTACCCAAATTGTTGGATTTTCACGGTTACCTTAAGGGTAGCAGTAGCAGGTATAGATTCAATAACTAATGGGTCCCACCAATAAACCGAAATGGGACCAGTGTTAGATTTTTCAATGTTCGGTCCAAGCTCCGTGTAAGGCCTAATTCAGACAAACGTAGAGTGTCCGTGTGACGACCATTAAAACAACGGCCGTTACATGGAACCATGTATTTCAGTGGGGCCGTTCACACGGCCGTTGTTTTAAAGACTGTGTGAAGGGTCCGTTGAAAAATAGAACATGTCCTATTTTGTTCCGTTTTAACGGATCCCTCCATGGACGCAAGACTGAAAATGGGAACCGTACGGGGGCACCTCGGACGTAAAAAAACACATTTTTCACGTCCGTTTCCCCATGTTCGTGTGCGTCTGGCCAGGGCTTATTCACACATTGCAGTCATGTCACAATTTTTGCTGCAATTTTAATGAAAATCGCTGCAAAAAGCACAATATGACTGCAGAGTGTGAATCCGCCCGAATAGGTTGCAGAGAAGGGAATATGGCTTCCTGGCATATAAGGGTATGGGCACACGACCTATTTTCAGACGTAATGGAGGCGTTTTACGCCTTGAATTACGCCTGAAAAGACGGCTCCACTACGTCTTCAAACATCTGCCCATTGCCTGCAATGGGTTTTACGATGTTCTGTGCAGACGAGGTGTAATTTTATGCGTCGCTGTCAAAAGACGGCGCGTAAAATTACGCCCGCGTCAAAGTGCAGGACACTTCTTGGGACGTATTTGGAGCTGTTTTTCATTGACTCCAATGAAGAACAGCTCCAATTACTTCTGTAAAAGACGCCGCAGAAAACGTAAGTACATGCAAAAACTTCTGAAATTCAGGAGCTGTTTTCTCCTGAAAACAGCTCCGTCATTTCAGACGTATTTTGCGCTGTCGTGTGAACATACCCTAAGATGCATCACATAAGGGGGTGTACAAGATGGATATATTCTTGACACTTGGTTAAAATATGAACAAATAATCATGCAAAGTCCATTATAACGATGGTTAAACTACAATGCAATATGTCTTTGTTCTGTGCTCGGCACTATATATGTATTTACAGCTGCTCCCCTACTATAAACCTGTTCTGGAAATGTGTGGACGGACATCCATCACTGGGCTTGATCCATCCTCCCAGTCTAGGTTGATTTCAGGTTAGAACTCATTCACACAGGTATATTTCCGATCTGTGATTTCTGTATTTCTTGCTGAAAACAGGAATTTCAAAGGAAAGCAGGAATGTATATTTATGGTGCACGCGGACAGAAAACAAAGCCGTGTGAATGAGCCCTTTTTGAATCGGTGACATGTTTAAAAAAAAAAATATTTTTTTTTTTTACTAGAAGTCCACTAGGTGGCGGACTCTGATCAGCTTTGAAATTGTCAACCAATTATGTCATCCTATTGTTTACATCTCTAAAGTACTTTTTTTTTTTTTTTAATCTAAGGGTAAGTTCACACGGCAGCGTCCGTTACGGACGTAATGGCAAGTGCAGGCGCTTTTCGCTGCGTCCATTACGGACGTAATTGGAGCTGTTTTTCCATGGTTTCAATGGAAAACTGCTCCAATTACGTCTCAAGAAGTGACAGGGACTTCATTGACGCGGGTGTCTTTTTACGCGGAAAAAAATGACCGGCACAGAACATAGTAAAACCCATTCAAATGAATGGGCAGATGTGTGCCGACGCTTTGGAGCCGTATTTTCGGACGTAATTCGGGGGTAAAACGCCCGAATAACGTCCGTAAATAGGGTGTGTGAACATACCCTTACTATCCTTATATAATAGTACTATAGATTATCACATGAACGCTAGCTGTAAGAGGTGATTTCTTAAAGTAAAAGAAATGCTGTTAAGCACTATAGAACGCTGTAACATTACAAACTCCTAGTTAGGCCTGATTCACATGAACGCTGCGCAACTCAGATGTGGAAAACTGCAGTTTTTCACGTCCGAGGTGCATCCGTGCTCAGCGCTGTGGGACGCGATGTCACACATCCCCCATAGTTGAGTCTATGGAGGGATGTGTGAAAAGATAGGACATGTCTTATTTTCCCACGGACCCTTCACACGGTCTGTTGAAATAACGGCTGTGTGAACGGCCACATTGAGTAACATAGGTCCGTGGGACGGTCGCTGTTTCAACGGCCGTCCCACGGACGTTTAACACGTTCGCGTGTATCAGGCCTAAGACTGTCAAGTTATACAATTCATTTCTGAGACACGTCATTTGCAAATAAACCGCTATAGAACATTTATCGCTTCCGGAGGAATCCTATTGATGATCTTTTTGTGCCGTCAATACTTCACTACAAATGAATGGCTCATAAAATTCTTTGTGGAATCCAGGGGTGTAGCTATCCCCTATAGAGGTAGAGGTAGCAGTCACACCCGGGCACTGGAGTCTGAGAGGACGCAGAAGCCCGTTACCCGCATAAGAAGACACCAGTATTAGAAATGATACATGGTAGATGAGGGCCCCGTTATAGATTTTGCATTAGGGCCCAGGAGCTTCAAGTTACACCTCTGGTGGAATCCATGGTACTATATAGATATACCAGTAAAGCAATAGGATCAGATGGTCGGACCCAACCTGCTTTCCCCAAGAGCTTACACCATGACAATAAATATATGCATTATTACAGCTGATTTATAGTGAATCTTTTTTACATTTGTGTGAAGCTTCTATTCCGAGTTCTGGCCTCCATTCAGATTGCAGTAAAGACCGTTATTAAAAATGTATCACATCCTGGAACATGAGGCAGATGCAATGGTCTTGGCTTGCAAATATATATAAATAAAGATATTTGACATTGTTGGCCTCTCCCGATACGCGTGAGCGTTGCAGATGCCAAGACTGTAAAGAGTCTGCCCAAAAAATGCAATATGTGCTACATCCCTTTTAAGGCCAGGATCACACACCGTTTTTATGCAGTTTTCGGTGCAGTTGGTGACTCAGTTTCTTGGACCAAAGCCAGAAGGGAATCTGAAAGGAATCTCCTTTCTATTATCCACGCCTATGTTTGGCTCAAAAGACTGAGCCAAAAACTGCACTCAAAAGTGTGTGTGTGTGGACGTGTGTGTGGACGTGTGTGTGTGTGTGTGTGTGTGTGTGGTGGACTGGCCACCTCTCCGGAATGCTGCAGCGCCTTGTCTTAGAAGTCTGCATTATGCCGTTCCTCAGGTATTCTTCCTGGAAATGTATGACTAAATTGACAACTGGGCGTTACCATTCCGCTCGTTAATAGGGTGTATCCCTACACAGTCTGACACTTATCACAGATTGTGTAGGAAAACGCCCCATTGTCAAGGGGCATGGTAACGCCCAGTTTTACATTTACAGGAGGATTAACAGAGTGACTGCACAACACAGAGTTCTAAGAATAGATGCACCAGAATTATTTTATGGGGAATGCAAATATTTGCTAAAACCGACATGTCAGGAGAACAAACCGGTCATCGTTACGGGGGTTGTATGATGAAAGAAAGACATGGCTGCTTTTGTCCAGACACTATGACGTGAATGAAGCTGAGCTGCAATACCAGACACAGCCCATGTACAAGAGTGGCGCTCTTTCTGTAAAAAAACAGCCATGCTTGTTTAATCTCATATAATCCCGTTTAGGAGCGATTGCCGCTTATGTCAGTGAACGGTTCTTTTCCTATTCGATGACAGGGTGACTTGAATTGTAGACCCCCCACCACCTCCCACCAGGGTGTACTCGGCATTCAGACTAACTACGGAATATGTGGAGTATTTCTGTGTTCCACCGGATGGCTAGAAATGAGTGCCTGGCAGTCCCATTTGCGGTGCCTGTGCCCCCGGTTTTCCGCAGGTATCCTGCAAAGCTTACTCGCGGCGCCGACGGTTGCCATAGTGAACTCAGTAGGCTTTAAAGATAGGTTACATCCATTTTTCAAATGTTGCCTTAAAATGAGAACACATCAAGGGACCGCATTAAATGACATTTGAAATTATATGACTAACACGCTTGTACTTTTCCACCCTTTGTAGTACTGAGAATGGCATCGATGATTTATGATGCCATTTTTGACATTGGCAGGATCAGAAAGGTTTTGAGTTTAATGAGATTTTTTTTTCCGATAATTCCCCTGGGTTTCGCTTTTTCAACTGCAAAAAAGAAAAAAAAATGTGCCGTCCTCTTCAGAACTGCGGCGTGCAGTAGTTGGTGAAGATGAAGGCGCATGGCAGGTTTATGATGTTGAGGAGATGGATATATTCTGACACAGAAAATGCCTTCTGCCGTGTGCGGCGCTTTCATGGAGTCACTGGCGCTCTTCAGCAGCGTCTCTGACTGTTTAGCAGGCTCCGCCGCCACGTAAGGCCAGGTAATCACTCAGTATGCCAGTGGCGTCGGCTTTGTTCAGTCACATTAATTTCTTCAGCAAATTTGGAAGTTCACCGAGCGTGATCTCTTCTTAGAATCAGATTGTTCCTCTCTGATTAAAATGTTTCTTTCACCCCTGCAGGCTGATAGAAAGCCTCACAGTTAGCGGGGTGACGGCAGACGCCGCTTACTCAGATTGCGATCAGTGCTCGTTACAATCTCGTCTTACAATCACTTTTAATTAATTGGGCTCTCATTTAGCTGCAGGACGGGCGCGTTCCTCTGATTAGACACGGGGAAGAAGAGCAGACAGCTGGGGGGAGGGTACGGGAAGTAATTATGTCGCTTTTCATTTTTTGTGTACTTTTTTTTTTTAGGATTCTATTGACTTTAAACTAGATTTTTGTATTTAGTGTGAAAGTAGCGTTTATACTGCGGCCTTCACTGTCCGGAAATCTCCAGAGGAGTCAGCATTTCCCTGCCCTGACCTCCCTATAACCACGGGATTAAAAAACACAATCAATACACAAAAATATACAGTGCGTTGCCGGGCCCCAGGACTGGTGACGGTGGTGACATGTACAGATACACTTTATTAGGACTCCTAGTCACTGCCAACGCCCGTGCCAGGGGAAAAAGGACCTTATCCTCTCATAACTAAAAAAAAAACACACGCAGGTTTTTTATTAATGTCCCTGTTTCCATCACCCATATACACACATTAGGGTCAATTTGAAGTGAAGAAAACAAAGTACCCCAAGGAAACCCAGACAAGCACAGGAAGAACCTGCAAAGTTCAGGCAGTTGTTGCCCTCCGACTTGGGCCATGTAAACGAGCGCCGATCAATGAGCGAGATCGGCGCCAATCAATGAGCGAGATCGGCGCCGATCAACGAGAGAGATGGCCACTCGTTGGCTCCTTTCACAAGGAGCCACCTATGGGGACAAGCACTCGTTGCTACAATCACTCATCCCCATACATTTCTATCATTTCGGCAGCACTTCTCCCTGTTTACTTGAGGCCTAAACGATACAAGAGTTTGATCGTTCGTCGGATGATCGTTGCCCTGTTTACAAGGGGCAATTATCAGGAACGAGCGTTCTGTGAACTCGTCATTTGCGCGATAATTCTCCGGTGTAAAAGGGCCTTAAGTGCCCTCAATAAAGAAACCAGGGCCTATTTTCACATGTCTAAATGTTAGTGTATGTAGAGCACACTTGTCCTGGACATGTAGGGTTAAAGTTTAGTTCCACTTTGAAGCTAGTTTGCTTATATGATTTAGGGGAAATGCTCACAATATACATTTATTATCTACTAGTCCATATAGAACAGTTTTTGACTACCTGTCTACCATAAAATCGACTTCTGCATCAAGTCAGTCTATAGTGTCATAATTCACTGCCAACTTCATACAACATTCAAATAAGTTGTTGGGACAGGGAGACAACCTGTGGAAAAGGTTTATATGTAGAAAGGGTTAAGGTTGGCATTCAGTACATTTTGTGTCCACCAGGTGGCATGGTTGCTCACTTTTTTGACTTTTCATTTCTTATTTAATTCCATGATAAATGTAAAATCGGATTATTTGCTGATAAGTTGGCAGAATGGGGTACATGGTACATTTAGGTATTTATTTTTAATATGTGTATAATTTATAGAATGAAATACAAAATCATGAAATATTTTTTTCCACTTTTTGTACAACATGTAGTTAAAAAAAAATGGTCTGATTTTACGAAAGGATAATAAGTGAATCCCAAATATTTTTTCTTTGGTAATTTTTTTTTCGAAATTTGTATTTTTCAAGTGTTAAAACAAAAGTAAAATGAAAAATATACATGGTTTTAGCTCCAGCTGCATTTTTGTTTTTCACCACCAGATGGTGCACAGAGACCAATTATTCATTTTTAATTCTTTATTCTACGGTAAAAGGAGATTGTTAAAAAAAAAACAAAAAAAAAAAACAGATATAAAACTGACATAAGATAAGATGGTGTTCTGCAAGAAAATATTATTTAAGGTCCATTAATATTCTTAAAGGTTGCAAATTGTAACTAGTGTTTATTTTAGGTGTATCATAGAATCGTCCCTGTAATTGCAGCAACCTATACAAAGTATTCTATTGGTAACTTGGCGGTTTCTTATTAGAGTTCATGCCGTGTGTCTAGGTCTGTAGATGAACTAGGGTTCAGAGGAAAAATAATGACCTAAATAGCATCTGATATGTATATAATGTGCGTCATAGACTCGGAGACACTGGTCTTTGATTCATGGGGAGGGGGGGGGGGTTTGGAATGTAAAACTTGCATTTTATTATCCGAATATCAGAACAATACAATTTAGGATTTGTTATTTTTTTTATTCTGTTTTTGCACTAATGTTAGGTCAGGTGATACTGATACATTAGAAAGCAGATTTATGAAATCTTTATACTATAGTCACATGACATAAATAAATTATTAGGGCTCTGCAGTAATTTTTCCAGAAGATATTGTGTGTATTTCTATGGTATATGTGTAGATAGATATGCACGTATGTAGTTTCATGTTCTGCAATTTGTTTTCTATCCACCAGATGGCGCAGTAACACCACAAATGATATAAAATGTCTCCATTCCCCATAATTGATTTGCCGGGGGTGTAGACTTCCATTGATCATGTGTATATGACCATCGCTGTCTAATGATGTGGTGTTTCCTGTCGACGTACAGTATACAAAGCCATCGCCTTCACGTCTTTCTTTTTTCCTAAGGACGGAGTTAAGGCATTAATGCTTGACAGATCCCTAATGTCACACATGTTCCTTCGCTGCTCAATAAGTTTTGTCCCCAGCTCCCAGTTTAGAGTGATTATCTGGTATTAATCAAACTCCTGCGGTTTACTGAAACTTAAAAAGCAAGCAATGAAAGCATCAATAACTTCCCCGCTGCTTGTGCTGTTTGATTAGAAACCGACATGGGGGTGAGCAGACTGACACTGATCAACGCGGCTCAGCGTGGTGCTGAACAGCGCTCCCAGCCCGGCTGTGAGACCGTAATTGAGGGATAATGACACCAGGGCCTCCTGGGCACACAGTGCAGCGGGTGTCAGACATGCCCTTGTTTGTGCCGGTCATCCTGCATCGGGGAAAAAAAAAAAGAGGATTAAAAAGTTACATTGAACAAGTCCATTTTATTTCCACTGTAAAATGGCGCTGGGATCCTCCACTGGACCACAGGAATATGACGGGGCAGAGATCTGGGGAGGCTCCTCTGCTTTTTCTACAATAGGTGGACAAGAAGAACAAAAAGCTAAATAAAACATTTATTAAAAATGCGCCGGCCTCAGGCAGAGCTGCAGCAACAGGGTTATCTATATAGCTGTAGTTATAACATCCAAATGAACCCAAAACCTGAAAGTCAGCTTTGGCTAGAGTTCAAGTATCTGCCACCTCTCCTGACGTGTAGTAATTACTTGTGTTCCCCATAAAATAACAATGCTGGAAAGGTATGAATAAAATGAAAACTGGGTGTTCTCGTTCTCCGTGTCAATGTGGTGTGTCCCTAGACTATCTCGCATTGTCCATTTAAGACAAATGGAATGCTGAAGCTCCGTTTTTAATTTATTCATACATTTCCAGGAGGAATAACAGAGGGACGGCACAATGCAGAGTTCTAAGAAAAGATTCTCCAGAATTGTTATTTTATGGGGAATACAAGGAGCTACTAAAGACAGACATGTCAGGAGAGCAGACCGATCCTTCCACTTCCCCTCTATAGACGGGTTTACATGGGCAGGTTTAATAAATCAATCGATGGTCGTTTTATTCGGGCCGATCTAAACTGGAGATGAAGAAGTGTTAAAACGGTCGTTCATATGCCATACAACTTGCGTATTGTCAGCAGCACCTCCCTGGTTTACACAGAGATATGCGCTGCCGACCGCGATGATTTTATAGGCTGCATGAAAGATGTGATCAGCCGACAAATGATCGTTTTCGTCTTTGCTGACCGCTGACGTGTTTACAAGGGGCGATGATCAGGAACGGGCGTTTGTACAATCATTGACCTATGTAAATGGGCCCTGGGTTAGATCTCACAAGCGCTGAATTGGTGCGTTCTCCCTTCTGACAGTGTGGGATGTTTTTTATGTTTTCTCTTTTCTGGGTTTTGATTATTTATTTTTTTTGTGTAAGAAAAGTGGTTTGAGGAGCGTTTCATTCCAGTGTCGGTGAGAACGAAGTTTTAGTCCCAATCGTTTAGGTCCAGGAATCTGAGATATATACTGCTAGAAAAAGTATGTCGCCCCTACGCGGCTAGTCCTGCCTTCCAGGATGGGTGGGAAATGGGGATCAGAAATGGGACGTAGGACTCTGTCAGGTTAGTCTAGCGATAAATAAACTCGGGCATATCCAGAGTTTTTTTAAATTAAAAAAAGGCAGGTACAATTTAGCGGTCAGTGTATCTGTCTGTAACATGGAGGGAACAATGTGGCCACATATTTGCCTGCTTAATTTTTTGTTTTTACTAGGGAAAGAAATTCATAAGTGACCACCATGTACCCTCCATGTCACATTCTGGTGCAAGGCCATTTCTTCAGTGCGGGCACCTGGATCCCGGCATCCTGAGCCACTCGGGGTGGTGAGTGTGGGGTTAACTAGACTCAGACATAAGTCTTCAGACTTTTTATGCAGTTAGGTTTACATGATTACTAGATTATATGGGATCAGGTCCCTGTATAGACCGTTTCTGATTGGTGAGAGATCAGGGTCACTAATGATGTCATCCGTTCCCTGTACAAGAGAAATAGACTGTGCCAGCTCATGTTTTCTGCTGTAATTTTTTTCTGTTTTCATACAATTTGTACAGTAATGTTCTAGGAGGTAGAGAGGCTAACCGATGAAGGATAGGGCTCACATACTCTAAAATGTGTGCGTATAATGGCAGATCTCGGGGAACGCTGCTCTTACCACCTGTTAAGTGCCCATGTGTCAGAAATATGATAGTAAACAGCTGTTGGGCAAGGACTTATGTGCAATATCCCCACATACTGTACACTGGGCATATGTTGTATGATAAAAAAAAAAAACGTTTTTAGACACAACCCCTATGATGTCTATATTATTCACCGTAGATTATACGTATTATAGATTATGGCTGGCAAAGAAGTGATAGGAAGCATTATTATGTTACTACAGAAATATTTGAGATAGATAATAAGCTTTAATATGAGGATTTTGTGCTGGTTTGGTATAGCTGTTTTAAATGTCTGCAGTTCCCATTTTTGAACACCAGATGGAGCAAGGACTTGTTTTTCGCCCGTGCCCCACCCTGAGTGAGTCAGGATGATGAAATCTTCCTGTGTGCTTTTTTTTTTTTCTTTCTTTTCCTTCCTGGTAAAGCAAGCTTTATTGTTAACAATGCTGGAGACAAAATGAACACGTGGAGCAAAACACCTTGTTTTTCTTGCATGTAACAACTTTGTATAGAATGTTGTGTGTCTTTGTGGAGACATTACATTACTGTGACGTTTATACACGTATGTCCATGAGCGGCATTTATGAGGTGTTCACGCTTTCTACTTTTGTATTGAAAACCATTGGAAATGATTCTACCCAGCTGGATGTAGCCGGCACCTGAGATATCGAATGTTCTGGGACAGATACCTTTTATTAACTGCAGTAAAATTGTGGAAATCACAAAAGTCCACCGGATAGGTCATCAATATATGATCAGTGCTTGTCCGACACCCGGACCCCGCACCGATCCTCCACTCCGGCTACCTCCAGGCACCGGGCGATATTGCCAGAAGCAGATGGCTCCGGTCGAAGAATAGCAGCTAAGATGCAGTACTGCAGCTCTGCTCCTATTAAAGTAAATAGGAGCAGAGCCGCAGTTCTGCCGAACGGCCACTATGCAGCGGTCGGAGCCATCTGCTTCCGGCTCCAACTACTGCCCAGAGGCAGCCGGAGTGGTGGATCGGTGCGGGGTCCAGGAGTCGGACACGCACCAATCATATCCGGTGGATAAGTCATCAGTTGTCAGAAAGTGGAAAACCCCATTAAGGGTCCTTTTACACCGGCCAATTTGGGCTGTAAAAAACTAGCGCCAATCAACGAGACCGCTCGTTGATTGGCACTCATTTGCACCTTTCACAAGTAGCTATGTTTTGGGGACGAGTGCTCATTATTACAATCGCTTGTCCCCATGCATTTCCATCATGTCGGCAGCACGTCTCTCTGTTTTACACAGGGGGATGTGCTGCCGCCGATAATTTTTTCTGTAGCATAAAAGATATGATCAGCATATACATGAACCCTCGTTTGCCCGATCATTGGCTTTGTAAAAGGTGTGTGGATTGGTGATGCGTAGGTGCTGCTGTTTGCGCGGCAGATCCACATTGTCCTTGAATGGGGCTAATCCTCTGCATTTCCATCTGAAATACGTGGCATACTACTTATTTCCACGTCAGAATTGATAAAAATTTTTGCTGCACCGACAAAAATCCATGTGGAAATTATCAGTTGCGGAAACGCCATTCACATGCATTGGTTGCAGACTGTCAAATTTAAGACGTATTTTTACACGAAATCTGCGGCAACGTCTGCGTCAAATCTGACGTGTGAACAGGGCCTTAGTGTGCCTCTCGCTGTGCTGTAAACTTGCTATACACCAGAACACTACAGAACTGTGTCCCTGAAAACTGTCGTCCGCTGTATGGAGGCCACAGCCTAGGTCATCATATGATGTATGTGTGAAGTTGTGACTACAATAATTTGGATTTATTCTCTACTTGTTACATAGATTAATGTTGCAGAAATGTAGCACGATGGATCTGAAATCTCATCTCCTGAACGCTATGGTACCAAGTGGAACCTGTGTATTGCAGTGTCGTCGTCCTGTACATCACACTATTGTAGCCACTAGATAACAGCAGCGTGGTCATAATGCACAAACCGCACAGTGCAGACATGACACCCTGCTCAGTGGTCCGTAACCAGCCGCACAGCACCCATGTATGGATCTGAGGACCCCCAGTATGTGGCCACCTACCAACAGGCACTATTCTGCTCCATTAAAACGGCAGATGTTATGATCTTTATTATCTGGGCTAGAACCAGATCACTGGCCTCCTGTGTCATTATATAGCCCAATACATCTGACCTGTACATCTACTACAGTAGCCCAGGCATTGCCACATTGAAGCTTTGCTACCATCTTTTATACGGGCTGTGTCATATTGGAGGTTTATCTGCCGGGTGTATTTACTATGTCCGGTTACAGCCGGGTACATTCTGGAAATGCTACATTATATTTTCCAATTTCAACATGGGTGATTTAGTAGCTGATACATATTGTCCGTTCTAGATCTGTTTGGGATGTGGATTCCGTTTATATCGAAAACTACAAATCCGTGTCAGATCCGTTTTTCAATGAATCCCACCGTTGCCTCACGGGCCCCATAAACTTATAATCGTGTCCATCAGGTTCTGTTGGGGTACCCGTTGCTTTGATGGGAAGTATTGCACTGCATGTCAAATCTGAATGTTTCTACATAGCCTCTGATGCAGATGTGTGAACAGAGCCAAAAACTAAGGGATGTTCACACATGGCAGATGGGTTTCAGAAAATGTCTGTACGTTCTGTTCCATACATCTGAATGGGGTTGTGTATATGTGTGTATGTATGTGTGTGTATATATGTATGTATGTGTGTATATGTGTATATGTATAATATATATATATATAAAACAAGACATGATTTTATTGTGTCATGGTGGGGGAGGTAATGTCCGGAGCAGGCTCACCCGCTGAGCCCACTCCGTATGCAGCGGGTGTCAGCTGTGTTTTACTGACACCTGGGACTAACTGCCAGGAACAGTGATCGTGCTGTTCCTGGCTGTTTAACCACTTAGATGCTGCTATTGACCACGATCACAGCAGCTAAGATGTTACAAACGGGGGCGACAGTTCATCGGCCCCCCTGCAAAGCGGTCGGATGGCGCCAATGGTTGTCATGGCAGCCCAGGGGCATAATGAAGGCCCCCAGGACTGCCTGTCTTCATCACCCTGTTAAGCCGTGTCTCTGGCAGAGCTTAACAGTAGCCTGTAAATATGACAAGATATTGCAATACATTAGTATTGCAGTGTATTGTACTAACGATCGCTGGTTCAATTCCCCTAGGGGGACTAATGAAACGTGTGAAAAAAGAATTTACGTTTTTAGCAGTGTTAAAAAAACAAAACCTTTTCCCATTTTTCCTCTGAAGTAATGTAAAAAAAAAAAACCTTACAAAATTGGTATCGCTGTGTCCGTTAAAGTCCAGACTATTACACTGTAGCATTATTTAATGCGTAAAAATATTATATGCCAGAATCAGTTTTTTGGTCACTTCATATCTAACAAAAACTTAAATAAAAAGTCTCATGTAGCCCAAAATGGTACCAATTGAATCTATAGCTCGCCACACCAAAAATAGCCCTTAAACTGCTCAATCGATGAAAAAATAAAAGTTATGTCTCTCAAAATGTGGCGACAAAACACAAATTTTATTTTCAACAAATAGTTTCTTGGTTGTAAAAGTAGTAAAACACAAAAAAAAAATATATAAATTTGCTATCACCGTAATCGTATTGACTGGTAGAATAACGTTAACATGCCACTTCTACCGTATGTTGAAAGCCGTAAAAACGAAACCCCACAAAAGATTGAGGAATCGCTGTTTTTGTCCTATTCCACCCCACAAATAATTTTTTTGCAGTATCCCAATACATTATATGGTACAATAAATGGCGCCAGGAAAAACCAACTCCAAAAAACAAGCCCTCGTATGGCTATAATGACAGAAAAATAAAAAAAGTTATGGCTTTTGGAAGACGGGAAGGAAAAAATGTAAAACGAGAATCCAAAAAATGGCTGCGTCCTGATGGGGTTATACGTGTCGCATGGTCAAATCTTCCTGATTATTACATGGGAAAAGATGGTAAAATGAACCTGTAATGATAGACCAACCTGATGGGCACCAAAATAATCCTATCATAATGTATTCTACGTCTCCTATATTATCTCCGCTGTCGTCTGCCTCTTCTCAGATGAGATGCCAGATTAAAGGAATTCTATTTTCTAATGCTTTCTATAGTTTATGGTCGGCAACAGGAAATATTAATTATAGATTGTAACTGCATGAAAATAATGGTTACACCGTATGATAGGAAAAATTCAGGGGTTCTCGGATACCCCTGCTGTGTATAAAGGGTAAAAATACCCCCTCACCCTCCAAAGAGAGAATAAATAAAGATCCTTCTCCTTCCAGAATTCTCTTTATAGTGACCTTAGTATTATGTCATGTTTGACTTTCTGACACATATTTGTGTAAAATGACGTTCTACAATCAGTCTACGGCTTATAGATGTAAATTATTTATTTTATTCTAATATTTTTGGGGTATTTTATACAAATAAAACATTATTTTCATTCTGAGCTGCATTTTTACTTTTTAGCCACCAGGGGTGTGCAGTTGAGCTACTTTTGGCTCAGATGACTGCAGTGATGTCAGTTGGCTGCGATTGGCTGACTCTCCGTCACCAAGGAGACCGCCCAGCCCACTTTCCACCGTGTAGCTCTGGCCCCCCTGTATGTTCCCCACCCTGCCCTCCCCCTCCCCCTCCTCCTCCACATTGACAAAAGCAGGAAGGCGCCATGTTTATTATAGAAACAATGATGTGCTGAGATGTCCCAGCCTCCCATCTGTCACCCGCCCTCCCTGCTCTCCATTATATCTGTGCTACACATTCCTCACTGAATCACCACAGATCAGGTTACGTGTATAATGTGCAGCTGCACCAACAATTGCGCAATGTGCGCTGTGCTCCTGTGATCATATGTAAAACACTATATACATGTATGTGTGTATGCGTGTACATATATACTTATGTGGATGTGTATATATATATATGTGTGTGTGTGTGTGTGTGTGTGTATGTATACTATATATGTATATATATATGTGTATACGCACGCAAAATTAATTTCAAGAAGTTAGTTGAAACGTTTTATGAATATCAGAGGTTATATATTATATAAATATACCTCATGGAAAATTGGCCTAAAAAAGGACGGTGCATAGACTTTATCATGCAGTTTTCAGTCCCTGCGCTGAGATTTATATATATTTTTTTTCACCATTCACCTGCCCTGTCCCCAATGGGTCTCACAATCTGACTTCGCTGTCTTGGATACACAATAGGGTGCATTTTGTGGATCTTGGAGACCACGCTGCATGGACACTACTTATATGCTTGCCCAGAGGTGTAACTTAAAGCTCCTGGGCAGGGGCATAACTAGGAAACACTGAGCCCCATAGCAAACTTTTAACTGGGCTCCCGTCATGCCGTGGGCCCCGTAGCAGCTGCTACAGTGGCAGTTACTCCTGGGCCCAATGCAAAATCTAGAACAGGGCCCTCACTTACCAAATATAATTTATAATACTGGTGTCATCTTATGCGCCTGAGGGGATTTTGGGCCCCCTCAGGCTCAATGGCCAGGGTGCGACTGTTACCTCTGCACCCCCTATAGCTACGCCCATGCACAGGCCCATACAGTGATTCTATGGTCGAGCACCCTACGTCTTAGGTATCGGGGTCGCTCCTTTAATTCCTTTTTATTACCCCTCCTCCACCTGCAAAGCCGCCATCTTGATTACTGGAGTGATTTAGGAGGTGCTGCTTCTGAATCCTTTCTTGATTCTTGCAGGATGTTTCGTCAATATTTTTTTGTTTTTTTGCTAACACTTCTGTACCTGCACACGTCTTGCCAGTGATCTCTTGGCTTTTAGTTACAGTTTTAGTTGTACTTTTTCTTTTGTGCGATGCAGCTGCATAGACACGGGCAAACTTGCTGTGTAAAAAGTTTTTTTGTTGACTCATAAGGGGGGTGAGGGGTGAGTTACAGATGTGCTTTGATTTTACCCAGACAATGGAACCATTATACGGGGCATCTTGGCGTGGAAGGTGGCCAACAATCTGATTCAAACATGGGATTCCCTTCAAGGATTTTTCACTAATTTGTCACACACTCTTCTGAGTAAAAGAGACATTGTTCCTACTTTTTGTCAGTTAAGAATGTCCGTTTTACGTTTTTTTGCAGAATGCTGTGCCTCAAGGGCTGCCAGCGGGACCCTAAGTTTCTGCTCATTCATGCCACATCTCCATTAACCTCATTTGTGGAGTGACCTGTAAATGGAATCATGTGGGATACTGGAGAAATGACTTGCATGCGGTTCCTACATTTGAACAGCAGGGGTGTGCACTTGAGCTGCACTGCAGAGTTTTCTGCTCTCTTGCACTGGGCCATTTTAAGTATCCTCTCCATTTTGTGTGAATGACGCAGACAGTAAAACGGATTTCACAGTGATGCCGAAAGACTGGAGGATGTGTCAGCATGTCCTGTAATCTCTGCCGAGGACAGGGCACGACTAATCCTGTACCACAGGCAAATGCATTGTGAACGGAAAACATGGCATGAAAAGAAAAATGTGATCTGCATCCTAACACCGAATCCAGGATCTGGACATGAAACCACAGGCAGTCTCTGCATTCTGTAATATTCATGAGCCGGTCTCTGGGCTTAGCTGACCCGTTCTCTAATGCTTTATTTTACGTGACCACTGGCTCTCTCCCCGACCGGTCAGTCCCTTGTAATCTATGTCAGATGTTGCCCACTAGATGACCGTGGCATCTGTCTGCAGTGTGCCAGCTACTTGTATGAGCAGGATGGCAGCCAGATGTTCTCCTGCAGACGTGACCAGTGATTATTCTCTCTACAATCTGCCTTTCATGTGGGTTAAAGATCTGCTCATAATATCTTTTATATTAACACATCGACACTTGTTCTTTCTACGTTTTTATCCGAGAGTCACAGATGGCGCAGCTTCAGCAATGGCAAATGGTCTGGTTTGTTGCTACGTGATACTTGTGTTAACCCCTCGGTGACCAGCCCATTTTATGCCTTAATGACCAAGCTTTTTTTTTTTTTATTTGCATCACATTCCCAAAGCTATAGCCTTTTTTTTTTTCCGTTGATGTAGCTGTAAGAGGACTTGTTTTTTTGTGGGATGGGTTGTATTATTCAATGGAACTATTCTGTGGTACATATATTTTTATACATTTTTTTTATTTTTTTTTTGTATACCAAAGCATTATTGCGTGTCAGTGTAAAAGGCACTCTAATAGGCATAAATCCATGGCAGGCCTGGAGGCCTTTGTTAGGCCTCCTGCTGCCATGGGAACCCATCAGCAGCCTGCAATCGCATTTGCGGGCCGCCGGTGGCTGACAGAGGGAGACAATTCAGCAGTTGCTATTGACTGCGTAATCTAAGTGGTTAAACGGCCCTGACCATAGGTAACTCCCATTAGAGCAGGAGTCCGGCTATCATCAGACAGCCGAGCACCCACTGCAGCCCACACGGGACACTCGTGCAGGTCTTCGACTACGCCGCCGTGAAAAGGCGCAAGCCTAGCCTAAGGCGGAATTCACACGACAGGGTTTCCCGGCCGGGTGCCGGCCGTTCATAAATCGGCCGTCACCCGGCTGCATTAGGAACAATAGACCCCTAATGGGGCTATTCACACGACCGATTTTTTTGACGGGCCGGGAAAACCGGCCGTCAAAAAATGGGAAATGCCCTATTTTCGGCCTTTTACCCGGCCGCCCGGCTCCCATAGAAGTCTATGGGGCCGGGTAATACACGGCCATCACCGGAATGTGTCCCGGTTGATGACCGGGTCTACCGTCGCTCGCGCCCTCTCTCCTCCTCACAGTGCAGAGTGCATAGGAGGAGGGCCCATGAAGAGCGGTAAGCCGCCAATTACCTATCATAGCAGCGCTACTACGCAGTATATTTTTGCAGCGATCCAGTCCCCAGTACGGCTCAGTGCCCGACGAAGGTCTTATCGACCGAAACGTCGACGTCGCACATGTAGCCTCTGGCATCCATCCTGAGAATAAAAATTGTATATATTTTTGAAACACAAGCAAGGTGTGCCGACTACAATTCTTAAGCAAATCGGCCGGTAAAAATGGCAACACGGCCCGGAACAGAATCGGACCAGATGCAAACAGGCCGGGAAAATCGTCCAAAAACGGCCGATTTTCCCGGCCGACACTCGGACCCTGTCGTGTGAATGAGGCCTAAGGCCCGTTAGTGACCGTGGTTACTATCTTAGGAAAACCCCTTCTTCAGAGACCACACTTTTTTTAAATGTAGAATTTATATACTCTCCGTTCTTCAGTGTTGGATGTTTTTCTCGATTGAACTGCAGGGGGCCTGGATATTATGGACACTGTAAATGATTCATGTAACTTCTCCAAGACGAAAATAAAATCTTTCCTGTTTTGTTGGATGGACCTCGTCCTGTGATCTGTCACTTTATTACTCTTACTGGATATTTCCTCCATGTAGGGTAACACACACAGGTTTCCCTCTATTAGTGTATGGAAGTGACCCTTCCTGCTTCCGGCGTAGTCCTCCAGTATTTGTGAATGGCAGCTGTTGAGCATTGTTTCAGCTATTCTCTCGGATACAAGCACTCGGCTTCCTGGCAGGATAAAGAACATCTGCCAGTGTATATTTCACATCCTACATAGGCAAAACACCTCTGAAGTTCAGTAATACATGGTATATAGTACATGGTATGTGAAATACAAGCGGTTGATTGCAAAACTATTAGGCCAGCATCACGCACACAGTTTTTGATGCAGCTTTTGTGGCTGTTTTTGGTTATTTTTTTTTTTATTTTTTTTAACCAAACTCAGAAATGGACATAAAAGAAGGAGATGCATCAGTCTTTTATTTATACCTTTACTTCCTTTTGGATCCACGTAAGGCGACAGATCAAAAAAAAAAACAGCCAAAACCGTGTGTTATCCTGGCCCCAAATTGTGTTGGACCCAGGAAGCCAACACATTACATTTACCTTCTCTGTGAGTATAGGCTGCAGCAAGAACACCTGAGTGTCCGATGGCTCCGTTAAGTGGTTTAACACGGGCAGATATTCGCCTGTGGTCAGCACCTATAACGAGTATACAGCTTGTTGATCAGCACACGTTCGCTCTCTTCAAACGGAACAATGATCCTTTAGTATGAGGACGAGCGATCGTTACTACAATTATTCATCCCGGTATGTTTGCAGCATGTCCGCAGCACATCTCTCTGTTTACACAGAGAGATGTGCTGCCAACTGGCGACCATTTTTATTGCCGCATAAAAGATGTGATTAGCTAATGATAGACAGGGCGATGATCGTGAACGAGCGTTCATATGAACGCTCGTTCACCCGATCGTTGGCCCGTAAAAGTGAATGGGTTCGTAATTACGGATGAATTCTACGGTCGTGTGCACGGGGCCCTAAAGGGCTCTTACCTACGGTAATGGATTCACGTTCGATTTCTCAAAGGAGAGCCTATAGTTTAACTATTTATTTACATGGCCGGTATGATTTCATCATTGTGCATTTGTCATGTTGCTGTACATCAGTCTTTTTATAGTGCTGCTGGTCTCTTGTGTGTCATATACAGCCACTATACATAGGGGCCTGAGTGTGACTACAATTTTGCATCCTCATTTGCTGCTTCACTAAGCAGAGCATCTGAGACTTTGTTCACATGTCATTTGGGCTATACATGGGAGATATAAGTAAAAGAATTCCCCAATGTATATCCCCAACATATGACACTGTATAACCATGATGTATATACCTACAGTGGCATACCTCATCGCAACGTTAAAAAAAAAAATACTGTATAACACTTGGTATGTTTTTTTGCGGTGGCCCACTTATAGGAAAGTCTACTGCGCTTCCCGATACAGTAAAAAAAAAAAAAAGTAATCCGGCGCATACCACTCCATCACGTGAATAGAGGCCTATGACTATGTTTGGCGTATGCATCAGTGTTTTTCTCGACGTGAAGTGAACAGAGCCTTATGAGACCTTTTGCGGCTTTGTAAAAACTGATGTAATGGATAAATAGCACCGCTCCCATCGGAAAATAGGAATTTTCCTGTATGATTTGCTGCTGACTGAGTGTTGCAATGGACAGCTCACTTTATTTTACTACAGGGCCTTTCTTCATGCACCGATATATATACCATCTTTTGATCTACAGGGTGGGCCATTTATATGGATACACCTAAATAAAATGGGAATGGTTGGTGATATTAACTTCCTGTTTGTGGCACATTAGTATATGGGAGGGGGGAAACTTTTCAAGCTGGGTGTTGACCATGGTGGCCATTTTGAAGTCGGCCATTTTGTATCCAACTTTAGTTTTTTCAATGGGAAGAGGGTCATGTGACACATCAAACTTATCGAGAATTTCACAAGAAAAACAATGGTGTGCTTGGTTTTAACGTTACTTTATTCTTTTATGAGTTATTTACAAGTTTCTCTTTGTTTACAGCCATTGACATGTCGCAGAGGTTAACACGTGAGGAGCGGATAGAAATTGTGTTGATGTCTGGTGAACGCAGTACCCGGGTCATTGCAGCAGATTTCAATGCAAGACACCCTACGAGACCACCCATCTCCCATGCTACAGTTTGCAAACTGCTTGCCAAGTTTCGTGAAACTGGTTCAGTGTTGGATTTGCCCAAATGTGGACGCATGAAAACTGTCACTAATGAAGAAACATCAGTGGCTGTCCTAGCTTCCTTCAGCAAGAGCCCACAGCGTAGCACTCGCCGCATGTCCCTGGAGAGTGGCATCAGTCGAACATCCCTTCGGCGGATATTAGCTACTCACAAATGGCACCCTTACAAACTCCAGCTGCTGCAGCATCTCAACGAGGATGACCCAGATCGGCGCACTGAATTTGCAGAATGGGCAAAACAAAAATTGGAACAGGACCCTCAGTTTACACAGAACATTTTGTTCAGTGATGAGGCAAACTTTTTAGTGAATGGTGAAGTTAACAAACAAAACCACCGCTATTGGTCTGACACTAACCCACATTGGATAGATCCCTCCAAGACTGTTGGAACACAAAAATTGATGGTATGGTGTGGTATATGGGGTACAAAGATAGTAGGGCCATTCTTCATCAGTGGAAACCTCAAGGCCACGGGATATCTGAAATTGCTATATGATGATGTGTTTCCCTCTTTATGCACTGAAGCTGGCACGTTCCCTGAGTTTTTCCAGCAAGATGGTGCACCATCACATTATGGGTGTCAGGTCCGAGCATTCCTAGATGAACAGTTTCCTGGAAAGTGGATTGGTCGTCGTGGGCCAGTTGAATGGCCCCCTAGGTCTCCCGATCTGACCCCCTTAGTCTTTTATCTTTGGGGTCATCTGAAGGCAATTGTCTATGCTGTGAAGATACGAGATGTGCAGAAACTGAAACTACGGATACTGGAAGCCTGTGCTAGCATTTCTTCTGCGGTGTTGCTATCAGTGTGTGAAGAGTGGGAGAAGAGGGTTGCATTGACAATCCAACACAATGGGCAGCACTTTGAACACATTTTATAAGTGGTCAGAAACTTGTAAATAACTCATGAAAGAATAAAGTAACGTTAAAACCAAGCACACCATTGTATTTCTTGTGAAATTCTCGATAAGTTTGGTGTCACATGACCCTCTTCCCATTGAAAAAACTAAAGTTGGATACAAAATGGCCGACTTCATAATGGCCGCCATGGTCAACACCCAGCTTGAAAAGTTTCCCCCCTCCATATACTAATGTGCCACAAACAGGAAGTTAATATCACCAACCATTCCCATTTTATTTAGGTGTATCCATATAAATGGCCCACCCTGTAGATCACTTTGATTGTCCATATAGGGTATTCTTATACTATATACATGCCACTGTCAAAGTGTTTAAATTGTGTGAATTAATATAATCTATTCTTGACATTGCAGAAGTTTCCGAACGTGTATTGCCCATAGTAGTCATAACGAGAAATGTTAGACTAAGTTGACGCTGGATTACAATTGAGGGAAGAGTCTTCTATGTCCCCACATTATTTATTGCTTACATTGTATTTAAAAAAACTATAGATGTCTCTCAACCATATCAAGCCCTTATAGCGCGCTATATATATATATATATATATATATATATATATATATATATATATATATATATATAAAAAAAAAATATATATATATATATATATATATATATATATATATATACACTACCGTTCAAAAGTTTGGGGTCACCCAGACAATTTTGTGTTTTCCATGAAAACTCACACTTATATTTATCAAATGAGTTGCAAAATGATTAGAAAATATAGTCAAGACATTGACAAGGTTAGAAATAATGATTTTTATTTGAAATAATAATTTCTTCAGACTTTGCTTTCGTCAAAGAATGCTCCATTTGCAGCAATTCCATCATTGCAGACCTTTGGCATTCTAGCTGTTAATTTGCTGAGGTAATCGGGAGACATTTCACCCCATGCTTCCAGAAGCCCCTCCCACAAGTTGGATTGGCTTGATGGGCACTTCTTGCGTACCATACGGTCAAGCTGCTCCCACAACAGCTCTATGGGGTTGAGATCTGGTGACTGCGCTGGCCACTCCATTACAGATAGAATACCAGCTGCCTGCTTCTTCCCTAAATAGTTCTTGCATAATTTGGAGGTGTGCTTGGGGTCATTGTCCTGTTGTAGGATGAAATTGGCTCCAATCAAGCGCTGTCCACAGGGTATGGCATGGCGTTGCAAAATGGAGTGATAGCCTTCCTTATTCAAAATCCCTTTTACCTTGTACAAATCTCCCACTTTACCAGCACCAAAGCAACCCCAGACCATCACATTACCTCCACCATGCTTGACAGATGGCATCAGGCACTCTTCCAGCATCTTTTCAGTTGATCTGCGTCTCACAAATGTTCTTCTGAGTGATCCAAACACCTCAAACTTCGATTCGTCTGTCCATAACACTTTTTTCCAATCTCCCTCTGTCCAATGTCTGTGTGCTTTTGCCCATATTAATCTTTTCGAGCATCTGTCACATCCATCCAGTAAAAAAAAACATATACGTTACACTTTACAGGTTTTTAACATGGTAGTCTATGGGCGAAGGGTGGCATCTGTTGGTGTGTTACCATGTTGCGCCACATATCTAGGTATATGTTGGATTTAGAGATCAGTTCAGGGAATGCACATCTGTAGGTTTTCATTTATACATTACCACAAAAATGTTAAGGTCCTAGTTGCATCAAATCATGAAATAATATAGAAGTTAGGGTTAGATTCACTGTTAAGAACCAGACATTCTTCCTGGAGGAATGAACTGAAAGTGTTAAAGATCTGTTTTAGTTAAAAAAGAGGGATGTGGGTCAAAAGGAGGAACGGTCCCTCATAAAGAGGGACACTTGTGAGGTATGGTCATCTACTGGTGCTGTTACCCCCAATAATCAGCCCCCTGAACTCTCAGTGGAGGGGTTGCAAGAAAGTGTGCGAAGTTTGTTACTGACCTTTACAACTTCTTAACAAAAAGAAAGTGCTGTGGAGCTGGTCATGTGATCTCTCCAGGCCAATCGGCTGAGAAGGACATGTTGTTTTGCATACAGAGCCCGGTCTTTTTTCCTAAGCACCCGCCAGCAGTCTGTCACCGCCTGTAGCGCCGTGCAAATATGACACAGAAATCAGGACATGTTTATGTAAAAAGACAAGAGTATACATTATATACAGTATTACACAGAGTATGGAATTCCTTAATTTAGCTTTAAAGGCACACTAAACCCAAAGTCTACATTCTCTACGTTTTCTGTGGAGTAGACTGCTGTCCATGTTTGCCCGGTAAGCAGCCATCCCTGTTTGTTTAAAATTGATGAATTGTAATATGTAAATGATTGTCCTCAAACTTGTCCCTACTTTACTTTATACCCTGTTAGGCCCTGTTCACATCACGTTTGGACCTAGGTTTAGCGCGAACGCCCGTAAAGCTGATATACACGCTAAACATATCCATATGACCCAATGGAGGCCAAAAGAGTGTCTTCTTGGCCTCTGCTGGGCTGGTCCTTTTTTGTTATTTTTTTTTTTGAGGTATGGAATACCACATGGTTGTATATCATAGAGTGGGATCCTGCAGAATAAGTATACCGTGCGGTATATGTTTTTTGTTGGGTTTTTTTTTGTTGGTTTTTTTAACATGGGAGCCTATGAGTGATGTAAACTACTGTGTGGCATACGTCACAGGCATCTGTTAAAGGCATACATCATGAGCTTTTCAGTAGTTTTTCATGACTTTTATACATTAAACAGATGTCATAATAGCTTATAGATGATGGATGCCTGCGACGTATACATCATGAAAAGCTCATACTAGTTCATCACGTATACATTTAAAGAGGCTCTGTCACCAGGTTATAAATGTCCTATCTCCTACATAATCTCATTGTCGCTGTAATGTAGATAACAGCAGTGGTTTTTATTTTGAAAAACGATAATTTTTTTAGCAAGTTATGAGCAATTTAGATTTATGCTAATTAGTTTCTTAATAGACAACTGGGTGTGTTTTTACTTTTTACCAACTGGGCGTTGTACAGAGGAGTGTATGAGGCTGACCAATCAGCGTCATACACTTCTCATTGTTCCAGCCCATTGTTACAGTGTGATTTGAGCAGTGAAAGAAGCTGGGCTGGAGCAATGAGAAGTGTAGGACACTGATTGGTCAGCGTCATACACTCCTCTGTACAACGCCCAGTTGGTAAAGAGTAAAAACACGCCCAGTTGTCTATTAAGAAACGAATTAGCATAAATCTAAAATTGTGCATAACTTGCTCAAAAATGATAGTTTTTCAAAATAAAAACCACGGTTATCTACATTACAGCGCCAATCAGATTATGTAGGAGATAGGGCATTTATAATCTGGTGACAGAGCCTCTTTAATATATCCCATAATGTCCTATGGGTGATGGTTGCTGCTGTTAGGCATTCGTCACAACCTACGTTTAACATATGAGGAGCTTTTCCGTGCATATACGTTACATGGAGGCGAAAAAACGTGATGGGTTTGCGGTCTTACTGGTATTACTGAATATACTTACCCAAAGATGGGATCAGTGAAAAGCATAAAGATTTCTCAATGTAAAACTGTTGCCCAAACTCTACATGATCTGATTTGTCCCTTTTAACTCGTGAAGTGTATTATTAATCATTGTGAGATCCAAACATGTAAGAGCAAGTTGGATTTATTCACATTAAGATGTGGCAGAACCCGCTGCAGATCAGGTCATACAGCTGTTCCTTTTATATCAGAGACTGAATAGCTAGGGTGTGCGTTTAGGAGTTGGTTTACTATAATGTAATGATTAGACCTGCTTTACATACAGTAAGCCTAAGTTCAAACTAGCGTTAGTATACGTTTACCTCTCTTCCGTTAGAAGAAGAGAGGATCGAAAGATTAAACGGAAAGCAACAGTTGTTTCAGTTGCTTTCCGTTTGTCTCCGTTCGCTAGGTTTCCATTTTTTTTTTTTTACGGAATCAAAAGTGCAGTCTGCAGAACTTTTAATTCCCTTCAATAAAACGGAAAACTATCAAACAGAGACAAACGGAAAGCAACTGAAACAAAAGAATTACCATTGAAAACCATGGTCATTTTAACGGAACCGTTGCTTTCCGTTTAATCTTTCGATCCTCTATTCCTCTGACGGAAGAGAGGTAAACGTATACCAACGCTAGTGTTAAAGAAGCCTAAGGTCCCATGCGCACAAACGTTTTTTGTGCTCGCAATTCACCCGCAAATCTGCGGGTGAATTGCCGCCCCATTCATTTCAATGGGCCCATGCACACGACCGTGGTTTCCGCGGTCCGTGCAATGCCCAGGAGCCTGGACCGCAAAAAGATAGGACATGTCTTATTACTGCCGTATTTTGAGGTCCAGGCTCATAGAAATTAATGCACGGCTATGTGCACGGCCAGCGATTTGCGTGTGCGGCCTGCGGGTGACACTCCGCGGCCGCCCGAGCCGCAATTCACGGCCGTGCACACCACTACAATCGTTTGCATGAGGCCTTACTTGTCAAATGTTTCCATGGAGAATTAATGAACTGCAATTTAGTAGAAATGTTCGGTACTTAGTGTCCACTTATTCACTTCATTTGTTCTACAGGCAAGAAAGAACAAGAAGTTGAGGAAAAGAAAGGCCCACCAAAGAAAAAGGCAAAAGAACTCAAAGTACTGGATTCAAAGACTGCCCAAAATCTGTGTACGTTTCTGCAGTTTATTGTTTTATGCTCTAGGGTTTTGGTCATGCGTTCCTCCTTAGGGGATGTTCAGATGCAATGGAAAATTACCAGTGCGGATATGGAGGTGTTACATGCGGATTTTGCCGCAGATTTTTTTCCTTTGTGAATCAGTGGCAAAAATCCATAAGAAATGTGCGAAACATTTGGCATACCGTGCGGGTCTTTTTCACCACATGTGAATAGGGTTTTATAAATGAAGGAATTAGCTCTGAAAGTGGCTGGTAAATATCTCACGTCAGGGGTGGACAAATTGCTGAAATCTTTAGAAGTCCGTTAGGAAGTCCACGAGCCACTTAGAATTTCTTTGTGGCAAGAGAATAAGAAATTCCACAGGCATTGAAACAACCCAAAGAGTTAAGTTGTCAGATGTCCGGGGAATGAAGGATCGTTCATGTCGACTTACGATCCTTTCTTCTCATTCCACTTTTCCCATCGAGTGGCCATGCACGCTCGGCCTAGCCCCGTGTGAATGTGTATGGGGGGGTCAGGAGGAATAGCGGTCGACCGAACGAGCATTCTGTCAACCGCTATCTAAGGTGTGTGGCCAGCGACACGCTGGTACCTGGTCCCTGGGATTTTCTCCGCTGTCTTTTGTTGACATTTTGGACAGGCTTTTGCTGGTTTTCATGCATTTTGGGTATAGACACATCACATGTCGCATTAATGTACTGTATATATCTCTAGTTATGTGCTTATACTGTACAGTGTTAGAGCTTGCTCTATGAAATACTTGTTTTTGATTTCTGAACATCAGACAAGTTAGACCAACTCTATAGACTATAAAAGATTCATTACAACCTTGACCGATGCTGGCGTGATACACAATACAGTGTTCAAAAGAGATGCAGGACAATGAAGCAGATGGGAAAGTTCAGTAGAAAATCCTCCAGCTGTTGCTCTCCTGCCAGCAGAATGAAAGTTTAGCTTTGCGTGGTCTACACCTGCTGTCAAACACACAGCGTGTAACTTGCCCAAGGCCTGGTGGTCGTGGACTTGGCATATGTCATTGTCGGGAGGAAGGTAAACTGACCGTTCTGTGGTCAGTGACCCTGCAGAAGATAACACAAATCATGATTTCATGTGTAAAGGCATGAGTGTTCTATATTCTCCATGTTATCGGACTCCATAGAAGGAGCGCACGGTGTAGAATACCGCTAAATCTGAAATAATTTTTTAACTCACTCCAATCAGATGTTATATTGCTGAACATTGCTTGTCTTCAGATCCAGCGGACCATTCTACACAACACAGACCGGTTTCTGAGACATCTTAGTTTTGAAATCTGAAAAAGGAAGTCATTCAATTAGTAGTAGCTCTGCTGAGTAGCCATTAGGTTTTTATGCCATAGCCAGTGGAACCATAAATAGAATTGTACATGTTAAAAAAAAAGTCCTGTCACCTTTCATTTTTTTTCTTAAGTGTACAGTCAAATTTGTGTAACCCATTTTCTTTAAATCACGCCCTCCGTGGTATTCAAGGTGCCTTTTGCAAATATATAACGGGTGCCGCCATTGTTTACACTCAAACTCTGGGCGGGTTGTGTACACGCTGCTTCTTCTCTAGTGATCTCCTAGTCCGTATGGACAAGGGAATAAGGTTAGAGAGGCAATGTTTTATCTCCGTTTTGTATTTGCTTTGTTTCCTGGGTATAAAACCCTGTGTACAGAACAAATCATTTTTTTCTAGTCCATGTGCTGATGTTTTTCAATAGCCATACATTAATTTGACCAGATTATTGAATACAATTTTGCGAATAGCCGCCAAAACCAGCTCAGGAGATAGTGGATGGCATCATATATTTAGTGTAAGTAGGTGAATCATGTTACCATCATAGACTACAGTAGGGCATGTTTTTGTTTTTTTTTAGCTTGTTTGCATCAATTTAATCTGTGTAATTATAATATTATTTTTTCTCATATACAGCTATCTACTTGGGTTCATTTCGTATGCCCTATGAAGAGATTAAAAATGTCATCCTTGAAGTTAATGAAGAAGTGCTGACAGAAACTATGGTTTCAGTGAGTGTTTTGCTTTCTTTTTGTTTTTTTTGGTATTTTTTCTCTGTCCAAAAACTTTGCAGTCATATTGACTGGACAGTCTCTCTGGGGTCGCTGTGGAGTATATCCAAGTAAATACTTCTCCTTCATTCCAACACCGCTCCTCTACGGCCTCCCAACTTCAGAATGGAGTGAGTAGATGCTGATGAGTGGCGCCCCCAACTCCAATCATTTACACTGTGCTGACCTCTAATTACGGGCATCAGAGTATGTCAGAGTGCCGCGTCCCCATATTGGAACCACGGAAAATCGGTAATCTGAAGTTCTGTCACATCAGTCATGGTTACTTATTGAGAGAGAATGTCAAGGTTAATGCAGTTATTCAGCCCAGACTACATATAGAAAGTGACTGTCACTTTAAAGACCCTATAACACATGAGTGAGGTTTTTATTGTGAATTAGTGGGAATTTTTACTTTTTCTCATTTGAGAATTGACAAGCAAATGACAAAGATCTTGGAAGTGCGGTCCTAACACATAATGCCCTGCAGAAGTCTGATGCCTTGGGAGATGTTCCAAAGACATACGAAGTTCTGTGGCGTACTATGAAACTGGTCTTCTGAAACGGGACTTAGACTCATGTGAATGATTACAAACGGAGTACAGCGCTCCGTGATATGTTCGCGCTATAAATGCAGGGAAGTAAACAATTAGTGGAACCTCAATGTTGAATGCATTAGATATTGAAATCATTGAGCATGTGCATCTCTAGAGAATTGTCCTGCCCAGTTGCTTAAAGAGGATCTGTCACTAGGTTATATAAATGTAACTTGTTTACTGACCTGAATAGCACGGTCTCCCTGATTCCAGTGCCGTTTTTCATGAACCCCCACTCGTGTCAGAGATATGGGCCACAGTTGTGTTTTCTCCCTATATGGTAATTTGCTGTAGTTGGCCAACAGGGTGTGAGCTACCCTCAAGCTGACTCACCCTGATTGGTCAGCATCAGAGGCAGGGAAGCTAGCTCCACCTCGTTGGCTAACTACAGCAAATTAGCCTATAGGGAGCCAACACAACAGTGGGCCATATCTCTGGAATGGGGAGTCCTGGAAAAAAACAAAAAACAGCGCTGGTATCAGGACGAGACAGTTAACAAGTTCAACTATGACCTATAGGTCCTCCTTTAATTTTCAATATAGCAGCGATCATCTGTGAACTTCTACACAAGGATTTTTAGTTTTGGATCTGTGTAAACTATTAAAATCTTCATTAGTGACATTATAACCTCGTGTACCTCAAAGACCGTCCTTGTCCAGAGACACCAGAGTCCAGGTTTCATATTTTTCAAATTCCGTTCATAAAATGTAAACTGAATTTAGTTTGGTTTCTATGGGTAGCAAGGACGCTTTTTCGTTTTTGGTACTTGAGAGCCAGTAATTCATGGACATTGTGTGTTTTTTTCATATTAATTTTACTTATTTGGTTTTTACATTTTTTTTATTTTTTTTTGTAGAATCTAATTAAGCAATTACCCGAAGCTGAGCAACTTCAGAGGTTGGCAGAGTTTAAGGATGAATACAACGACTTAGCAGAGCCTGAGCAGTTTGGAGTAGTGGTAAGCATGTTGTTGCTCTGAAAGGTTGGCTTTTACAGCATCCATAATCTTTGTCCTTCAATCGCTTTGCTCTGTCAAACAATAATTTTAAATGTATTACAGAATAGAGTTATGTATGTAATAAAGTAGCCGACTGCATCCGCATCACTTCAGGGAAATAAGTGATTTACTCTTTTAGGATTATTGTCACTCTTATTATTATCTCTTATCTGTATTATTTATGTTGTGTTCTAGTATATTATTGGTGGTGGTTTCTGTCCTGGTGCTAACCAAGACCCAGACCCCTGAGAATAATATATTCTTTGCATCACATATTTGAATAAATCTATTTGTTTGCAGTTTGGTTTTAGAGCATGTGCATGTCCCTTTGAGAGGTCACCCGCTCAGCCCTGTATTAGCCACGATCTAGAAGCAGCCATGGGTTATACATGCAGGTTCCCTTTGTGTTAACATCTGATCGGTGAGACCTTCAACATTCTGGCCGAGGTAGATTCCTAGAGAAAGGGAACGTGTCACATGGACCAATTTAACGAAGAGCATCTACAAGGTGTTCTTAGAGAAACTTGTAATGAATGCTACCTCACCAGACGTTCAGCATGCCAAGCACTCCACCTGTAGAGGCGCATGATGCAAAACCGAGACCAAGAGAGGCACTGATTGAACTGTATCACTGTGCAGGGCCACGGCAATTGACGTGGGCAATGTAATTCCCAATTGTTCATTTATTCATACCGTTCCAGGAGGGATAACAGAGGAATGGCACATGGTAGATCTGTAAGAAAAGATACAAGTGGAATTCACATTTTTACATGAGAACGCAAGTCGTTTTGCTATATATTTGTATCCTATTTAAAATGTTATTTTCTGCCCTTGCTTCATATTTCAGATGTGCACTGTCCCCCGCTTGAGACCTCGTCTGAATGCCATCCTGTTTAAGCTCCTTTTCAATGAGCATATCGAAAACATCAAGCCCGATATAGTCTCCGTGACCGCTGCGTGTGAAGAAGTGAAAAAGAGCAAAAGCTTTGCCAGCCTGTTGGAAATCACCCTGCTGGTGGGAAATTTTATGAATGCCGGATCCAGGAATGCTGGTGCTTTTGGTTTCGATATTAGCTTCCTTTGCAAGGTGAGAAACCTACATAGTCTAGCAAAAAATAATAATTTGTGTGTGTGTTTATGTATATATATATACACACACGACTGCGCTATTGATTCCGTCGAAAAACGGAAACCTGCCGGAATGGTGACAAACGGAAACCATTAGCAATGTTTCCGTCACCATTGATATCAATGGTGATGCAAACGGGAGCTAAGGTTTCCGTTTGGCTTTCCATTGAGGGGGTTCTACTGATGGAACCCTCTGACGGAACCCCTCAACGGAAAGCCAACGCTGATGTGAACAGGCCCTTAACTTTATCCTCATCTAACATACAAAGGCCTGCAGAATGATGTTCTTCATGTCCGTGGAGAGACTTCTTTATCTGCCACACAATTGTCCAGGGCAGCTACACTTCAGGAAAATACCCTTAGAAATGTTTTTCTGGTTTCTGTTGGATTTTACTCTTCTGAATTTTCACACTTAAAGGGGTTGTGTCATAATGACCATCCCTGCCATATGTCCTGTTAGGGCATATTAACATAATAGACTTGCTCAACAGAATACCGCAGTGGCTTTCACAAATTAGGAATTCTACAAGTAGTTACCACCAATAGCTCCAGTTTGATAACTTTTTATTTATTTTTTCCCCTCTTAAAGCTTAAAGATACCAAGTCGGCTGACCAGAAGACCACGTTGTTACATTTTCTAGTTGAGACCTGTGAACACGACTACCCTGATACATTACAGTTCCCAGATGAGATGGTCCATGTAGAAAAAGCTAGTAGAGGTAATCAATATTAAGGGAAATGAACCCTAAAGGAGATCTACCCTAGCGTGTGAATGCAATGTCAAAAGTAAATATATAAGAGCTAATTAGCATATGGCTGACACAATTCCTGCCCCAGAAAAATGTGTTGAGGAAATAAAATCGACTTAATGCTACAATGTATTAAATGTGTAGAAACCCTAAGGACCCCTGTTTCACGGCTGGGCATTGTGGGTACGGACAGCCGCGGAGAGTCACCTGCATTTGCAGGCTGTTATCCCATTATAAAGTATGGGAGCACGGTCCGTAAGATCAAAAAATATGACCTGTCCTATTTTTGTGGGTCATTACTACAACCCGGACGCCTTCCCGTAAATATACGGGAAGGTGTCCGTGGCAAATAGAAATGAATGGGTCCTTACTTTGATCCCCAATTACGGTCCATAATTGCGGATCAAAATTAGTCGTGTGCGTGGGGCCTAAATAAGTATGTGAAGGTAAGGAGCACATCTAAGTGTTATGTGACTGGAATGATCCTTTAAGCCCCCCCCCCCCCTCGCCTGTATTTGAGTCATTTTTATTGAATTTTTTTACTATTTTACAATTTATTTTTTTAGCACATTACTGGTACACAGTGTTTCGTGTTGTAAGGACAGGCAGAACATTTTCAAGGTCTCGTATCTCCTGTGATTAATATTTTGAGAACTGATAGACTCCGATTTCCATTTGTTCCTTTTCTTGTTTAAAATAGTAGAATCCGTTCTTTGCATTTCCACTGCATGGGAAGTATAGTACATGGCAGCCAAATTTAAAGGGTTTGTCCAGTTTAGAAAACCCATATCTGTGTCCTTCCCTGTCCTGAGCAGTGGGACCACCTTCTTTGAGGTTGATGGAAATGGGTTGTCTTCACGAGCCATTCCCTTTAACACCTTAACGCATTCTCACATACATGTTCGTGACCACCTTTAAGAGAAAGTATTTAGCGCGCTCACAGACTGAAAGCTTTAGAAAGAGGGGCCGGCCCCCTCCGACAGCCCATCCCACCCGTGCAAAGTGATCGCGCACTGCTGATGGTTGTTATGGCAGTTTGGAGGCCTAATGAAGGCCCCCAGGTCTGCACTATTTATTCTAAGGGGACTAATAAAAAAAAAGTGTTTTTAATGTGCAAAAAAAAGACTAAAAGTTAAAGCAAAAAAAACTTTTTCGCGTTTTTTCTAGGAAGTACTCTAAAAAAAAAAAATTTACTTAACTGTTATCGCCGCATCCATAAAATTCGGAACTTTTACAATATAATGTTATTTAACCCACACGGTGAACTCTGTAAAAAAAAATAAAAAATGAAATGCCAGAATTGCTTTTTGATCACCTTAGCTCCCAAAAAAATGGCATCAAAAGTGATCAAAAAGTTGCATGTACCCCAAAATGGTACCAGTAAAAACTACAGCTCGCACCACAGAAATAAGCTCTCATATCGCTCAATCGATGGAAAAAAAATTATGGATCTCAGAATGTGGCGACAAAATGCAAATAGTTTTTTCTTTCTAAAAGTGGTAAAACCATAAAAACACTATACAAATGTGGTATTGCCGTAATCGTATTGACCCGTAGAATAAAGTTAACTTAGTCAATTTTACCACATGATGAATGCCTTTAAAAACGAAACTTAAAAAGCAATGACGGAATTGCTGTTTTGGGCCCTTTTCATCCCACAAATATTTTTTTTTTAGTTTCCCAGTACATTATAGGGTACATGAAATGGTGTCATGAAAAACTACAACTCGTCCCGCAAAAAAATAAAAGCCTTCATACGGCTATGTTTACGGAAAAATAACAAAAGTTTTGGGTTTTGGAAGTCGGGGAGGAAAAAATGTAAAATTAAGAACCAAAAATTTGCCTGGTCATTAAGATGGGATATGGGGAATCTGTCCTTTTTTAAAAGACTTGTTTTCTTTTGAGATGTCCTTGCACATTAGAGACAACCATATAACTGTAAGGAAGACGTGTTTAGTATGCTTACTGCGTATATATGACCACTCTGCTCCCCCCTGACAGCGTATGAAAGCAGAATGTTAATATAGAGTACAATAAAGCCGTGACATCAAGGACTGAGGGACTGGCTGTTTACTACAAGCCGGGGGTGACTAGTATAAGAACTACTTCATCCATTCATCCTCCTCTATGCTGATGGGGTCACGTCCAGGTTTTGTTAAGTAGGAGAGGTCCTCCATAGCTTTTATCATGTGGTGAACATGGAGTTTTGCGTTTCGTTGGTAATCTGACATGTAATCGTATAGATACTTGACTATGTGTTAGTCTTTTTTTTTTTTTCTTCTTCTATTTCAGTCTCTGCTGAAACTTTGCAGAAAAGTTTGGATCAAATGAAAAAACAAATTGCAGATCTTCAGCGAGACATTGAAAGCTTCCCCCCATCAAACAATGAGAAGGATAAGTTTGTGGAGAAAATGACTATATCCTTTTACCACCATTAACCATAACTGACATGTTTTGAATGGAGTTGCACAACTATGGGCATTTCTCCTTTTATAAGCTATTCAAATACAGCGTTCAGTACTAGTCATAGCATCAAGAATTCAGTGTCATGAGTAAATTTCCATACATGTTACACTGACATTACTGGGGCTTTTCTATAACAGAATATAATGGGAAGCCTGTACTTTGTGTCCAGTACACTGAGGATAATCCACCAAGGGTAGAAGTAGTAGGAGATTTCATGCCTCTTCTGCTTTTGTAGGTAATGATTCTAAGACTATAAATGCTAGTTAAATGTTAGTTATTTAAAGGGGTTTTCCCAGAATTTACATTTATCAATTGATCACCTATACACGGGATAGGTGATAATGTTTGATCACTGGTACCCTGACCGATCACTAGAACAGGGGTCATGAGTCCTCCGTTCCTCGTTCTTTCAGGAGGAGCTTGAATGGAGCAGTAGTCGAGAAGCGCCCTGCCACTGCATTAAATGTCTATGGGGCTGACGGAAACAGCTGAGCGCTATACTCCATCTCCGTCAGTCCCAAAGACTTTGAATGGAGCGGTAACATGCATGCTCAAAAACTGCTCCCTTCAAGCTCCTCACTACGATCAGGACCCCTGTTCTAGTGATAGGTGGGGCCCCCGGCAATCAAACCTTTATTACCTATATTGTGGATAGGTGAAACATGTCAACTGTAGGAAAACCTCTTTAAGTTAAAAATAAATATGTTGGCATAAACCACTGGGTATATGCATATTGACCCCTGTGAAACCAAACACCCTTTTATATGCCCTTTTTTTTTAATGTAGGGGACCTATAGGCCCCATTTATATATTATTTGCAGAGGTGATCTATATGAACCACGTTTTTGCCTTGACTGATTTATTTTACATATTTGTTAAAGAAGCCCAGGAACAGTATACAAAGTTATGCATGATGCATGACAACATGGTGTCCTCGTTTCAAGAAATCGGGAAGTACTTTGTGTTTGACCCCAAGAAGGTCACTATTGAGGAGTTTTTCCTGGATATGCACAACTTCCGGAATATGTTTGTGGTATGTTTTAGTGCTGTAACCTAAATGCCTATTATTCAATGCCTGCGGTTATATAAAAATCGATATATTTTTTATTTTCCTGGTTATAAGACATTGGATGATCACATTAAATGGGAAATTGCAGCTGTGAACATTTATCTATTAACAATGTAAGTTATAGATTGGTGGGGGACTGGCCACATCCGTCCCAACCCCTCAGCATGTTTACAGTGGGTAGAAGTTGTATGGAGTGGTGGTTGAGAATGTGGGCTGCCTCTCCATGCATATTTATGGGTAGGTACGGAAACAAGTGCTTGGCTGTTTCCGTGGGTACCATAAAGTTCACAGCAATGTTATCATGCTGGTGATAGGGTCTTGTGTCCCGTATTCTAGAAATCTATGGGTGGTCCCCCACTAATCTAACATGTATTTAATCCTGTGAACAGAAGAAAACAGCCTGCTGTTTAATTTAGGGTAGCGGGCATACAAATATGTTGGTGCAATTTTTTAGGGTGCCTGGATAATATTGGATTAGGGCCCTTTTACACAGGCCATTGATCAGGGAAACGAGTATTCATATAAAGGCTTGTTCCCGATCATTGCCCTGTGTAAACAGTGCAACGATCCAGCCAATGAGCGATTTGTATCATTTATGCAGCAAGAAATATTGTTGGCAGTACATCTCCGTGATGAAACTACCGCTCGTCCCTATACATTAATTTATAATCCTTTCTCCTTTTGAATGTAGCAAACGAGCACCGATCAATGTGCTGCCTCGTTGATCGGTGCTAGTTTTTTACGGCCCATAAGGTGGGTGCAATTACTCACTATTGAGGCCACCAAAAATCTGATAAGCAGCCAGAAAATAATTTAATTGTATATACCCTTCTCTCTGAGTCCTCTAATCACTAGTTGAACAGTTGTGTAGGGGAACTGCACAGATGCCCTAATCTTGAAGTTGCCCTAATCTTGAAGTTGTTGTCAGAGATACGGAAAAATGTACAATTTCTGATGCTTTTTGGGGGTTTTGTCTATATCTCTCACAAAGGTTTTTTCCATCATGGCCATTTCCTGGTTAGGTGGTCGGAAGTTACGGAAACAGCCGAGCTACACTGTTTCCGTAACTCCCATAGAAGTAAAAGGGAGTTATGTAAACAGTGTAGCACGGCAAACTACGCTGTTTCTATGTCTCCCGAGTACTGTAAACAGCGTAGCTCGCTGTCCTGCGCTATTTCAGTAACTCCAATTCTTTTTTTATGGGAGTTCTGGAAACTGCATTAATTAGTGAGCTCGGTTGTTTCCGTAACTTCCGATCACCTAACCAGGAAGTGGCCGGGATGCAGCGGGAGCCAAGCAAGGTGGAACGGGGTTTAGGGGGCGCCGTTCTAGAAATAGGTGCAGGTTCCAGAGGTGGGACCCACATCTATATGACATTTATGGCATATCCTTTGGGTGTGCCATAAATGTTCAAGATGGGAAAAGCCTGAGCCTGTCTGGATGACATGTCGAGGGTTTTGAAATTAATCATTGGTATCAGTATTTAGTTGTGATG
Organism: Rhinoderma darwinii; assembly: GCF_050947455.1. Lineage (NCBI taxonomy): Eukaryota > Metazoa > Chordata > Amphibia > Anura > Rhinodermatidae > Rhinoderma > Rhinoderma darwinii. The sequence goes on from NC_134689.1 coordinate 36,109,045, forward strand.
GATATAGTTCCCCGAAGCCAAGCCATAGTAAATTGTGGGATCATTTATATAACACCTTTTCTTATGAAATCTTTTTTAATTCTGCCATATAGCAAGCTCTCAAAGACAATCAGAGAAAACGTGAAGCTGAAGAGAAACTCAGACGAGCCAAGCTAGCCAAGGAGAAAGCCGAGAAAGACAAACTAGAGAAACAACAGAAGAAAGAGCAATTAATAGACATGACTGCAGGTAAGTACTCCTCCTCAAGCTGCCCGTGCTGGGTACAGTGCAGACATCGGTGACCCCTGGTATTGCCAGAAATAATAAATGAGAATTCCAGTTATCTTAAAATCACAATCAGAACAGACAATATTTATTATTTTTGTAAGCTGCAAATAAAAAACTATAATAATTATCAGTGGCGTAGCTAGCAGGGGGGACAGTGGCACCCGGGCCCACTAAGATGGTGGGGCGAGCCACGAATGCCCCCGCAACGACCCACGCCTTGACAGACGCGGCCATGCCACAATACTCTTCAATCTAGCAGACGTGCCGCACGCTAGGCACGTCTGCTAGAGCACACCTTTGACGCTGCCCGCCAGAGAGGAGCCGAAGAAGCCTGCGTGTTAGAGAGGGTGATCAAGCAGCCCTCCCCAATAATGAATGGATACAGGGATGATTATTTTTGTATACAGGGATAATGGCTGATATATACAGGGATCATGGGGGATGATGGCTGGACTACCCATCATCCCTGCATATAACCCCCATCATCCCTGTATATAACCCCCATCATTCCTATATATAAAGCCCATCATGCCTGTATATACCAGCCAGGGATCATGGCTGGTATAAACAGGGAAGATGGTGGTTATATACAGTGATCATGGCTGGACCAGCCGTGATCCATGTATATAACCCCCATCATCCCCGTATACAACCCCATCCTCTATATATATTTATATATATATATATATATATATATATATATATACCAGCCATCATCCCTGTATGTAATCCACATCATCCCTGTATATAACCCCCATCATTCCTATATATAAAGCCCATCATGCCTGTATATACCAGCCAGGAATGATGGGGGTTATAAACAGGGATGATGGCTTGTATAAACAGGGAAGATGGTGGTTATATACAGTGATCATGGCTGGACCAGCCGTCATCCATGTATATAACCCCCATCATCCCCGTATATAACGCCATCATATATATATATATATATATATATATATGTACCAGCCATCATCCCTGTATGTAACCCCCATCATCCCTGTATATAACCCTCATCATCCCTGTATATAACATCCTGGTTCATGTTTTAATTTTTTCTATATTGCCCTTGGGGTAAAATGGGGAAAGATGTGTGTATTCTCCACAGAGGGCTGTATCAGTTGGGTGGTTACTGGGCTGCACATCCCGGGCCATGTAATTCCAGGCCATATAAACTTATTTAAACTTCGATCCTCATTTGCTGATCTCCGAGGCCTCCGATAAATCTCATGTTAGTATACATGATACATTCATTGGGATTTATATATGAAACCTGCCATTATGTACAAAAGTATGTAAGCACAAAGTCCACTCCATCTGTATCCCCTGAGATGAGTGTACAGGGACCATATTATAACCGAGGATATAGGGTATTACTTGAGGTTACTTGAGCCTTATTTATACAACCTTACAACCCCCTATAAGAATGTTTTCTGTAGAAAGGAGATTTAGAAAAATTCTTGTTCTAACGAACCGCGTAAAAGGTCGTCTGACCTGATCCCCCGGAGGGCGCTCTCCCCTGGTTTCCATTACACCGTCACAGTACGTGACATTTTCTATATAAAGAGACCAATATTAATCCTCTGCATATTTTCTACATTTCGGACACAGAAGATTTTGTATATTTCTCGACGCCCTGTGTGAGACGCAATATTAAAACTGGCCACATCCTAAACTCCACAATGTAAATGCTTCATAAGCTATTTTGTAAATTCTTCTTCTACGGTTATAAACTCCTCAGCACTGACACGTGAAGCTCGGGTTGGCTTAGGATCACTTTAGTAGACTTTTGTTTGGCCGTCTGATATTTCCATTTCTCAGAAGAATGCAGTTTGTTATTCATGAGGCCGAGGTTTCCTGTGGAGCTGCTCCGTGATGAAGGCCAGATGCTCATTCCAGCTTGTGGATGGAGCACGAGAGCCCTAATGACACCAAAAAAACACAACGCTTTTAATATTACAGAAGTCCATGCATGTCCACAGATAGATTAATACACGTGCCGCCGCCTTTGACAAACTTGACTCCTATAGTTACTCAGTTTAATAATTGTGTTCATTTACATAGTAGGATTGAAAAAGTTCAACCAAGGGATGGGAGAGGATGTGGATGAAAGAAGGGATATGGGTAAACTTCAGACCTTTTTGTTTTACTGCTATTTACCCAGAGGAAAGTAAGAAATGCAAAAGGTTTGAACCAATTTGCCCTAAAAAGGAAAAATTTCCCTCCTGATCCCGAGTTGTGATCAGACCGGATCAACATTAAAAAATAATTCTACACATTGGCATAGGAGCTCATATTATTTTGTTCCATTCATATATTTGCCATTCATATATTTATATAAGTTAATCATGTCCCCCCCCCCTTAGTCGTCTTTTTTCAAGGCTAAATAGGTTTAGTTCTTTTAATCTTTCATCATAACTTAGATTCTCCATGCCCCTTATTAGCTTCGTTGCTCTTCTTTGTATTTTTTCCAACTCCAGGGCATCCTTTCTATGATCTGGAGCCCAGAACTGGACTGCATATTCTATATGAGGCCTCACTAATGCTTTGTAAAGTGGTAATAGTATGTCCCTGTCCCGCGAGTCCATGCCTCTTTTGATACACACAATATCTTGCTGGCCTTTGAAGCAGCTGATTGACACTGCATGCTGTTATTTAGTTTATGATTTACAAGTACACCCAGATCCTTCTCAACAAGTGACTCCCCCAGTGTAGCTCCCCCTAGGACATATGATGCCTGCAGGTTGTTGGTACTCAGGTGCATAACTTAACAGATGCATTTAACCAAGTGAATGCCCAAACACTCCGTGTGTCCAAGTTGAGTGGAGTTAGGCTTTAAATTTCACCCCCCCCCCCCTCGTCCTGAGATCAATAGCAGAATATAGGCTGTCTATGGAGCAACAGATCCAGACTAGAATAAAACTGTATTTTCTGATGTCGGAACATTGAATTAAAGTAGAACTTCTCTAAGAAGCGATTCTAATAAGAAAATATTAGGTTAAGGCCACACTGACTTTTTCCGCCTCTGATTTCTACGCAAATCTGCATATATTACAGGGCGATTTTCTTGAGGATGCATCAGATTTTATCCTAGTCTTTACAAAGGGTGAAATCCATGGTGAAAATCAGTAGCATTTCCACTAAAGATTGAGCATGCTGCGGATTTTACTATTTTTCTTCCACATTTGGATGGTGTTTTGAAAACCCTATCCACGTGTATTGTACTGTAAATTACCATAGATTTTCGGTGCACAATTTGCACAGAAAATCTGCAATTCTGTGGCGTTATGGGACAACTGTTGATGGAACTAGTGTACTAGTGTAGGTTCATGTGAACTTTATATGAACATATGTGGTATACTAGTGTACTGTGCCGTGTCTATTGGAAAGGGTTTATTTTTTCTTCTAACAGAAGCCGGCACTCTTATGTATAGAACATGGCTGGACTAGTAAAGGATAATAACTGTTTATAGAATATAAATAATTAGATGTTTACCTTTCATACAATCTTTTATATCGAGCCTTGTAATGTAGGTCAATGTTTAAACTCCCATTCCACCACCAGATGGCGACATTGGCAGTTATTTTTTTTTCTGCAGTCAATGTGCCAATGACAGATGTCCTAATATACGTTTATAGATTCCGGTTTCACATGTTGCTATGGAGATAGTGAGGCAAGGACACTGATTATTTCAGGGTTAACTGTTGTTTTCCTGGAACACGACCGTCATTTATAAAATTCCCTTCCCATCCGCTGACTAAGCAGCATTAGAACTATCCAGAAATACACAGAGATGGGGGTCTTTATTATCATCTAAACTGATGGAGACTGCGAGATGCTATAGATTGCAGAATGATCTTATCTTGTACATTAAGTGTTTTACCATTGCAATATATAACCATGTTAATTGGAACTTGGCTCCTTAATTAAAAGAATGCTTAAAAAAAAAGTGCTATCTACGCTATTCAAGCTCTAGAAACTGCTGTGCAGTTGTTCGTTTGTCCAGCAGAGGGAGCACGGATCTAGTTTTTGCTTTTTATCTAATATAACCTTTCACCCCCTCCCCCTCTTTCCTGAGCTTGTGCAATGCAGACAGAGGGGAGGATCATCCTGCACTGCAGTGAAGGCCATAGAACGCAATCAAGAAACGTCAGGGAGAAGTTCCCATAACTCATGTTATCCCCCTCCTCCCCCTGCTTTGGGCTCCCCTCCAGAGCGTGGGATTTCTTCCTTTTGTGCTGCTGATTCATGAATCCCTGTGTGTGTCTAAGACGCGTGCTAAACGCCTGACCGAAAATCAATGCAAATGAGAAATATTCTGGTTAAAGCCATAAGATAAAATACAGTAATATGCCATGTGTCGGTCCTGGAGCGCAGGGAACTGCAGAAAGCTATTCTATATGGGGTATTCAGTATCGACAACATATACAGCATGCCCCAGTTCATGTATAAACGCTTTCATTGTATATGCAGGATGAAGATATCACTGACCCAGATGTGTGTTGGTGCATTCAGCCGTCTGGGCATGAGAGCGTATACACGTGTATTCATGCACACTCTGATTTCCCTCTAGGCCTATACAACATCTTGGCTGCTCGCCCCCATCCACATCTCATTTAGCTAAATGGCGGCTTTCTAAAATAAATATGACATACTACATAGGAGTCTGAGACATATAGATATGTTACGTGCAGAGAGATGGGTTACAATATATTTTGCACACAAAAAAAAAGGTATGATCAATTAAAGGAGCTCTAACTATCTAGTCTGCATCTTATAAGACAAGCTGACAATATCCTTCACAGTAGGTTTAACCCTTTTGAACCATATTATTTGGAGGTATATAGAGAAACAGTATGGACTAGGAGCGTTGATTTGGAGCTCTATACAACTTGGCGGTTCTACGGGGTCATAATACGGAAGCGTGCATGTAGCCCATTTATTATACTGATAAGGACGACGGGTGTGGAGTCTGTTCATGAGCAGCTCTCACTCCCACCGCCCGTCTATGAGATATATTTTGCTGCCATACTTACTACTTGTCTGTTCACGTCATTTGCAGAGTTGATCCCAGCGTGCTTCACATTAACAGTCTTGATACTTTGCTGGTTTTATTCATAAGTAACTATTGACGTCTTTTTGTTGTGTTTTCTTTACAGAGGGCGATGAGACCGGCGTGATGGACAGTCTACTAGAGGCGCTGCAGTCCGGAGCCGCCTTCAGGAGAAAAAGAGGTCCACGCCAAGGTAATCCCCTAATAACTACAACACATTGCTAGGGAACATAACCTATCCATTTTATTTTTTATTATTTCCGTTATTTCATATTTTGTACTTTTATCCGCTGATATATTAAAGTTTTTTTCCTTTGTGACTTTTCCATCACCAGTTTTATCTTCCCTGTAGTGTCGCGTGGCTACAATAAGCCGATCTGCCCTCTTTTACTACTTTGATATACCGTAGTTTCTTATTTTAGAGAACACAGTCCTGCCTGGTAGTATACTGAAATGGGCAGTATATATTCAGAAGCTGTCAGGGGCAAGAACATCATTTAATAATAGAGTATTCCCCTGTATCGATTCCAGAGCTTCTGCTCCTAAAACGTCAAAAGTCTGTGGTTCAAAGTTTTGGTCCTTTGGACCCTTAGGCACCATGCACACGAACGTGCTTTCGCGGCCGCAGTTCCCCCGAAAATCCACGGGTGAATTGCAGCCCCATCCATTTCAATGGGCCCATGCACACGACCATGGTTTCCACGGTCCGTGCATGGCCCAGGAGCCTGAACCGCAAAAAGAGCAGACATGTCTTATTACGGCCGTGTTTTGCTGTCCAGGTTCATAGGAAATAATGCACGCGGCCATGTGCACAGCCTGCGATTTGCGGGTGACACTCCACGGCCGAACCGAAAATCACGGCCGTGCACATGGCTACGGTTGTGTGCATGAGGCCTTAGAGGAAAACTCTAGGCAAATTTAATATTATGCCTAGTGCAGAGTCTAAGGGGGGTTCCATGACAGAGTGATTTTAAGAGGGCCACAGAGATGTCATACGCCACCCCCTATACACTAGACATAACCATGTATTTATTTTACCTGGAGTGTAAAACCTGCTGTTTGCTTCTTATTATGGCCATGCAGTTTGGGCCAGGTGAAAAAAGTTGAAAGAGCTTGTGCAGCGGAAATTCACAATACAATGTGCTCGGTCTTGTGGAAGCGGTAATTAGCTGCACAGAAAAAAAGATGGCACCATTAAGTACTTGTGAATTTACCCTTACTAGCAGCATAACCAGGAGCTCCTAAAACATTAAAGGGTAACTAAACTTTTAAAAAACTTTTGCCATGTCATAGTGTCATGTCAGAAGTATTGATCGGTAGGGGTCCGAGCACTGAGACCCACACCAAGACGAAGTGGCAGAAGCGCTCGGATGAGTGCAGTGCCACTTTGTTTCTGATAGTCTTTTTACTCGGAAAGCCAAGCAAGCGTTGTACAGGCTCGATAGAAAACCTGATCAGAAACAAAGCAGCACAGCGCTCACCTGAGCACTACTGCCTCTTAGTTTTAGCGATCGGTAGAGGTCTCCGTGCTCGGACCACCACCAATTGAAAACTTCTGATGTTAAAAAACTACTTTTTACACATCATAGTGAGGCTGGATTCACACGAGCATGTTACGTCCGTAGAGGACGGAACGTATTTCGGCCGCAAGTCCCGGACCAAACACACTGCAGGGAGCCGGGCTCCTAGCATCATAGTTATGTACGACGCTAGGAGTCCCTGCCTCGCTACCGGACAACTGTCCTGTACTGTAATCATGTTTTCAGTACGGGACAGTAGTTCCACGGAGAGGCAGGGACTCCTAGCGTCGTACATAACTATGATGCTAGGAGCCCGGCTCCCTGCAGTGTGTTCGGTCCGGGGCTTGCGGCCGAAATACGTTCCGTCCTTTACGGACGTAACATGCTCGTGTGAATCCAGCCGCCCTATTATGTGTAAAAAGTAGTTTATAACGTTTTTAGTTACACTTTAAATGAAGTTATCTGCTCTGGCGCTTCCTTTTAAGATTTGGTTAGCCTGTGTTACAATCTGCTAGGATTCATTCCCCTTCTAAAGTTGTACGCTGGATGGAGGATTATTCTTTTTTTTATTTATTTTGCATGAGAAGATCATTTCACACAAAAACTTTTTCAAAGTACCTGAAAAAGCGAGACATGTTTCACATTTTTTTTTTTTTATATATTCCAACATGATTGAACATGACGTTTGCTGTTGTATAAATCATGATTCTTTTATTCCAGCATGTGCAGGGTGTGGTAGTTGCTTGACTAATGTTATCCGGCTTGATGACGGCAGTGATTAACACACAGATGCAGCCAATATAATGGACCAATAAGCTGCCCTTTTTCCCCATAACATCCAGAGTTCATGTTGATAAAATCTAAACTCTGGTTGCTGTGGGTAACAGCTACTTCTTCACTTATAGACCGCAGTTTTGCTATACAAAACTACTCTGCATCCTGTCTCTTTAAATGGCCCATTTTATGGATCAATGAATGTCATGAGTAAAAGGATCTACAAATAGAGACCATGGCAGATGCCCAGAATGACACCCCCAGGGTGAGATCTACAATGGCGTCGGTTCCTCCTCAGCCATTTCAGATTTCCAGGCAGTGAATAGATATCTCTGGCATTAGTAGATGATGCTTCTATTCTTACAAATATCCCATATTCCACCAGTTTAAACCAGATAGATTTAGCCGGTGGATGTGGTGGTTTCATGAATCAATGTATTGTATTTTTTTTATCCTCCGGGCCACACTATGAAGTCATCATGTGTGTGCTCGGGTCACGGTCAGACTTCCAAGGATGACATTGTTTGGTCGCTGTGTGTTCACAAGATGATAAAATATGAATTGGTCGCTGTCATGTAGTGTTGACAAGTCCAATGTTTAGCTTGTACTGGCGAGATGAGGGCTCCATGGTCAAGTGCCGCCAGTCCTAGAACTTTGTATTATTCAATCAAACTTTGTTTTCAATGCCACATTGTAGTCGAGTTGTCCTGGAGTTTGCATAGACATATTGGACGGGTCGGCATTCTCTTCTCTTAATCCTCTATTTCTTCCCATTAGACTCTCTCCTGTCCCTCAGTGAGGAGGAGGAGGAGGCACCAGACCTGGTAACGCTGGGTGCATTAGTGTGATGTGTTTGTGCCAATAACAATTTGTCCTTTTTTTTTTTTATTATTATTTTTTTGCTTAACATACCCAACGTTTCCATTATTTTATTTAAGAGTGTTACTTCCTGTTTGTATTTACAGCTAACATAGTTGGCAAAGCATGAAATTGTGCAGAGCCAAGTAACACTAAAGGATGGACTGAGAGCTGAATATTACTAACATAGATTTACCTTTATTGACTAAACTTATCGGCATTGTAATGACCTAAGTTTCATTCCTGTCCCCATATCATAGTTCATTATAATGGATACCAAAAATGACCATGAGCGGTGAAACCACTTATAGAATTTGTATTTGCGGACTCATTGACACACATTCATTGAAATACTTATATAATACTGTTGTAATGCAATCCACTGTATTCTGGGCTATGCGGCGATGATTCTTGGCCTCCAAAGTCACATGACTATTTTATCCATAAATATGAATAAAACCCAATGCGACCACAACACAACGTTGTCTACAGCTTCGACATAATAATCACAACCCATAGTCATTTGTGCAGTATCACAACTTTCCATTAACAGGTGACTAGGCTTGCACAGGGCCTCGGATAATAGAAGTCACCTTGGAGTTTGGGCCACTATAACCCCCGGACTGACATATTTGCCCCATCCAATCTCCGGATATAATGGACTTTTAGTTTTGCATACCGTACAAACTGCTTTGGAGTAAATCTCATGCCGACCAAAATCCAACCCAAGTACTGCTCCGACTATGGATCATGGATGGCCGCATTCAACAGCAATGGTGGACCAATGCTTAGAAAGTCTATCTCCCTTCTGTGTTGCTTGCCTGCTGTTTGCTGGTATTCTATCTTCAGTTTGTCAGCGATTTCATGTATTCCTTACCACTCTAAATGCATATTCTAAAGTTCGGGACTTGGCTTGGTTAACTACAGACTAACAATCGCCAAATTAAATGTAAAACATTCTCCGAATTATATTTTATTCTTTTTAGTAAAACTAGACTCTTACTAACAGATGAACTTCTCTGTATAACAACCTCGTGTGACTACTTTTCTCTTCTGCCTGAACAAGGGGATTGGCTTTTCAGGGGTTATACCCATCACAGTTAGTTCTGTTATATCGCTAGGATATGCGATCACTTTCTGATCGGTGGCTGCCCGACTGCTGGGACCCCCTGCCTATCTTGAGAATGAAGAGGCCGCATCGCTGGTTTAGAGTTGCAGGCCCTTCAATGGTTTTCCCTTCTCAGCGGTGCTCCCTGGCACCCCTATGTGAATTGGGGAAGCTGCAGTTCCCTGCACTGTGGGTGGCCAGGGCGCTATTGTGCAGGGAAAATATTTGTAGCGGACATAGCACTAAGTTCCTTCAATCTCAGGATTGGTGGGGGTCCTGGCAGTTGGTTACCCACCAATCAGAAGTGATGGCATATCGCTAGCATATACCATCACTTTCTGGGAAGTAATAATGGAGGCTCTATGGCAGTGGCCAGAATGGAGATGGTCCAAGGCCGACTCTGGTTCATCTCACATTAATTTATCAGCGCTGGGGTCAGAAAACCTTGTCAGAGGCTGTTCAGACTTGTATTTTACTGAGTGCAGAAGGAAGACAAACCAATATTTCTTTGCTGCTTGATGTGGCCGATGTAAGATTTGTTCTGTGTTCTTGCATGTTTGTTTGCTTGCATGTATTCCGCATGATCTACTTTACCTTTACCCACTAGTTTTCTCTGCAGGAGCTCGAAAAGTTTGAAAACAAAAATAAATGTTTTTGACTTGGTGACATTTTGTGAATTCCTCCTGTCGTCTAAATGTTCCAGCCTGAAAAAAAATATCTTTATAGCTCGTTTTATGTTTCAGTCTCCGTGTGTGAAAAGCCACAAGAGTAGTTTATATTTTTATTTACCCATTCACATAGCAGTAGAAGTTCAAGTTCCCTAAAACATCTGGAAATCCCCCTTACAAAATGAAGCCGCACTGGTGATCCGCTAATCTGCAGGTGTCCACGCCTGTCCCCTACAGCGGCTGCCTCACATGACGCCGTTTCATAAAACATATAATGGGTGGATCTTTTTGTTATATGTGAAGAAAAAAACCATTCCGATGCTGAAATGACTATCGTGTGCCCTCCCACCTCCTAGAATTATTGGGGTCAAATTATGATTTGTTTTGTTTTAAACTGACGGTTTGCAAATTATGTCAAAAAACATAATTTTGACAACGACCTGTTAACACACCCCAACAGTAACATCATCGGTAATAACTGAACTATATTGACTTTTTCATGGTTTGTTTTTATACATAGCAGAAGACCCCTTAGATACTGAACTGTAGGAAGAGCAGGGGGACAATTATTAATGCTGGCAAGCGTTCTGCTTGTATGCCCCCCCCCCCCCGCCATGCAGCATGCAACACATTCTCCAACAAGACGCACACCCAGTGGATGAATGTAATGAGGGCGAAGAACAATGCCAGCTCGGACCTGGCATTGGTGACTGGTACTTTTCTGATTAGAAAAGTGACATAAATAGTTAATAAATGAGCCACACTCCCCCCAACTCTAAATCCTTGCCAACTTTTTCTGACCCATTCTGATGCCATAAGGAAAATAAGCCAGTAGTTTCCCAAGACCACCAAACACCCCCGTAAATTCCTGCTCAGGGCACTGTAAGAAAGTGTGGCCTCTGTCTCGATTAAAATCCTGCTAGACTGATTTGCGGAGCATGACCACGACTTCCTCCAAGACACCTTACCCACTAAAGTGCTATGTCTGCAGCCATGTGGTCCCTCTCGGCTCCTCAGTTTACATAACGGGCTCAGTTGCAAATTGAAATACTGCAGCCATCCACACCTGATTTACCGGGGAGGTCTCCTATTGACATTGTCTAGTTGGGGCAACTATTATGTCTTAACCTAAATAATCACCTGTAAAGAAATCCAAATATATATCAATTCTATTTCTATGAACCATACTTATGACCATTCAGTCATCCTTTGTACTAAATACTGGTTAAGGGGTATTTCTTTGCTGTGTGCTGTCCCCTTCTTGTAAGCTAAAGGAGCTCACATCACTTATAATTGGTATGTGTGTTGAACTGTAGTCCTCTAAAGTAAAGAAACCATGGCTGATCCAAGACATTAATGCCATGATCACACACACTGTTTTGATGGAGTTTTTTGGTGCAGTATTTGGATTGTTTTGGGGTTTTTTTGAGCCAAAAACAGAAGTGGACACAAAATACGCATCAGTTTTTCCTTTATACCTTTCCATCCCTTTGGATCCACTTCTGGCTTTGGCACAAAAACTTCAACAAAACTGAGTGTGTGATCCTGGCCTAACGGACAAGCTCACTACATAGTAGAACTTTGAATTCCGCTTGGTATGTGAATGGAAAAAAACATAATGTCACGTAAGATCTTTACAGGATCTGTGAAGCGAAGTCACTTAACTTTCTGTATAGACTTAACCTGTAGAATGTCATCTTTCATTTTCTAATCTTTTAGCTGAAACCCAGTTCTCGGTAATGTATCAAGATCACACGTTGTAACGATTATGAAGGTGTAGATCCTACGTGTCTACTGCTCTGAACATCCGACTTACTGCTGTCTTTCAATATTCTCTTTTAGCCAATAGAAAAGCTGGCTGTGCTGTTACCTCGCTGCTAGCATCGGAACTGACCAAGGATGATGCATTAACAGCGGTGGTTGTTAAGAAGAAGAAACCTAATGAAGACTTGATTGGAATGGACATTAGTCACGAAGATAGTCCAGATATGCTTGCGCGTTCCAGTTAACCATGCAGTGTGATATATACATATAACAGCTGAGCATGTGGGATACCTCATAGGAAGTATGGAGAAGAATTTCAACACCAAGGCCATTTTCCAAAGGCTCGTGTAAAAGAGTATGTGTTTAACATATGGTTTGCGGTGTTGGTCATAGGAGGGCGGTGCTAATCGAAGTCTTCATTTTCTAGAAATGTTTTCTTTTCGTCTAAATGTGGCATGTGTTGGTAACATAAGCTTGTTATGTGGTACAACAGTGTGCAGGGCATCATTACAACCAATTACTTGTTGGCGTTTCGGCATGACGTCCTTCACATGCAGAGAATGGCCTAGACCGGACAGACAACCTAACCAAAGTATGGACTCGTGTACGTACAATTCTGCCTTAATTCTTCTGTTTGCTTACCTCTTAAGGATGGAGAAGATCAATATCACTGTAATGTAAATTGATATTTTATTTATCCTGGTATTATTGTAATTGCACAGTTCATCAGATATCATTGATTTCATTGGGTCTGATTGAATTGGTACTTTAATTGCTGGAAACTTCTCTGCGTACACAATGTATGTCCTACTGTTTGCTCTAAATGTAGTCTCTTGACGACCCCTTGATGATAACTTCTTACCGCGTCCTACAGATATGTAAGGCCATATTTTGTATTTTTTCAGCTTGTTCTTTTGATGGCGTGTGTCACACAGGATTAATATTACAAAAATTCTTGACCTGCTGACACCACTAGGCCTGTAATACTTCCGATACCTAGTGGTGAACCTATGTTTTTAAATATGTTTACCGGGGACTTTGGGCTTAGAAGAAGACCATGTACTAATCACTTCATGCGATGTTCACATTATTCTTTTAATCCCTGGTGGATTGAAATGGCGTGTTATGCAAGCTACAGTATTCCCAACCAAATCTAGTGATTTCAGTCTATACATATCATCAACATATCAATCCCGCTCTAGCTCCATAGACTCTTGTATTTTCTTTGCACATCTTTTTTACTTTTGAAAACCTTTTTTTTTTTTTTGTTTCTCTTGGAAATGTAACTATTTGGGGATTTTAAAACCGTGTTCTTGAATGTAATATATGACCCTGTGCAGGAAGATGATCATCCCTTCATTGACCGCTACAAGCCTTTGGCCTGCCAGGTAGCCTCATCGTCTCCTTGACTATTCAGCTATCTTCGCTTTTACTTTGGAGCACATTCATGTTCCGGTTCCAACTATAAAACAGCAAAAATATTTAGTCAAACACTGCAAATAAAAAAAAAAAGGAAAATGTGTTTCCAGAATGCTGTATTATGTCATTTAAAGTTGTTTTATTTTATACATGAATATATTATTGATTTATAGGATTATTATATTTAGGATTCTACAGTATTTCAATATGGAAGCACATGACAGTAATATAATTTGATCATAGGCTTTATTGCATTGTATCTTATTAACGGTTGACCCAGCTATGCTGCATCAGTACTAGGTGGGCTCCATTAGAATGTATGGGGTAGGAGCACCATCATCGTCGATATATACAACCGTTCATATCTAGTGAATTTTTAGGAAGACTTTAGATCCACTAAACCTTTATAGTCACAATTTTTTTTGTTCGGTAAATTTTGTGGTTCTGTGGTTATGGTTAAATAATATCCGATGTAGGATGTGTTTTTTGTTTTTGTGGTTTTTTTTAAATAAAAAATAACTTGAATACTTTCTTTCCCATCGACTCATATTAAAAGTTTACCAGCTGGTCCACAGTCGGAAGAATTCCCATGGCACGTTATCAGTAGGACCCAAACTTTTTAAGTCTTTTTATAAAATGATTGAATGTTTAATCATTAAGCACAAAAAATTAAGCACAATTTAAACACCAGCACCGAGTAAAGGAAAACTAGGAGATAACATACAAAATTGTGCTAAAATTAATATTATCAAATTTTTTAAAAATAGAACAATGCTAACTAGTAAGGAAAGGGCACTGAAGCCAAATTGCAGAATCAAAATGTCGGCTGGTTTCTCTGAGATTTTTAAATAACTTGGAGAACTGTAGTCAAAATTTGGAATGTCCGGTCGCCATTACTGTGTGTGTGTCATCGCCAACCGAGTATAAGGCTATAGTCTCGCTAGGTTGTTATCCCAACACGTCTATTACCAGTTCTAAATACTCGGGCAAAGAACTGGTTATACTTGCCTTAGTACGATGAGGTGGAGATCATTATGACCTTTGTCAAGAGCTTCTGAGGGTCACTAGTGATTACCACCACACACGGAGGAATTCTATCTGAACGAAGAGGTGTCTCCCCAAATAAAAGTGTAAATTGGAGAAGTCACCATGTACGGCCGGCTTTATGCCAGTTATCCGGGAGTTATAACCAGCCTCTACCCAATACAGTACCGGAAACCTGGCTTGTATATGCTTTTCCTATCCGGTCATTGTGACAGTTGTCGTTGCATTTTATGCTCCTGTATATTCATGTATAAAGTGTTTTTTGTGCACTAGACTGAACAAATATTTTGTTGTATATGGGCAAGATCATTGAAAAAATCCAAAAACAGAAGACACATCCTGATAACATTATATTCAGTTTAGATCTACGACAGGTAGGATCTTCAATTCTTCGTATTGAATAGATCTATTGCAGTTCTCCAATGATGGCCGCTTAAGTTTCACTCTGATTGAAATAACTCAATTTGCCAAAATCCTTCTGCATTAGGACCATGTACATCAGGTGGGTTGTTCCCCACTGCAGCTGTAAATCGATCAGGAAATACATATGGGTGTTTAAATTACAGAATTTTGATAGGAAACTTTATATATTTATGTTTTAGACTCTGGAACCTATTTCCGGATCACATTATGCATCATCGTTCATACTTTAGTTTTACAATTTTTAGTTTGGTGTTTTAGTTCATGTCTCAAATATATTTTTTCTACTCTTCTGAATGTTCTGGGTGCTGGGCTCCCCGTACTTTAACAGCATTGTAAAATAGGATAACAGACTTTTATTGATTTTTTTTTTACTCCATAAGCACATTGATGTATTATCAGTGGTGTTTATTTAGCATATCTATGTGAAACCACATGTATGCGTGTGAAATATTTGTGGCTTTTGATAGAGCAACTGACAAACATTATGCCTTAAAAAGTACGTCCGGTCCTCTATGTAAAACAGGGGATTGTATAAGTATCCGTTCCCTAACATAGTGGTTTTGACCGGCAACTGGGTCGGGGCTTCATATTCGGTCTGGTTGCCCTGTATTTCAATTCACAGCACCATTCAATTTGTAAATGGGATGCCGACTACATACTGTCATAAAACAGCCGGTGGTGAAGGGTTGTCAGGGTTACCTGTGGGATATTGGAGCCCCAGTAGCCGCCCTGCGGTTGTTATGCATTTTTCCTAATATTTTTGGGAAAGGAAATACTCTTTAAAGTAAATAAAAATCCCCTGGGTTATGGCATCTCTTGTCTCCCTTTACATTGATCTTCCAGTCTGGCATGGGGGGGGGGGGGGGGATGAATTACCATCTATTTCTTTTACAATATAGGACGACAAGTTATAATCCAGTTGACTATCTAGTGGGCTCTCGATGCAACAAGCATTATCCAATCTTTTTTTAATAAAAAAAAAAAAGTTCTATAACGTTTGTATTTTTACTTTGCTGCCATGCTTAATACAGAGATTGCTGCTAATGTAATGTAATGTTCCGCACACGGAGGGCCATGTTTAATAACATGGTGCCAAGAGCAACTATTAGATCTGTGGGAAAGGACTACTGACCCATAGCACTTGCTGGCGCCTTATTATTAAATTAGATTCTTCGCCCTTGCTGCCATGCTACCACGGTAAGCTGCCATACCTACACCTCTGACTTCTTTGCAGTTTCGTGTGATTATTATGAAATCCTACAGGCCAAATGTGGCAAGCCAGACTGCTCATCTATTTTTATGTATGTTGCATTTTACACCATTTATACCACTGGAAATACCATGTTTGCCCAGCTCATTTTTGGTATGTTTTTTTTTCTGGGAACTGTAATCATATCATATTTTGTTTAAAATGTTAATAAAACAATTCTACGGTTTGCTGCACTCGTGTCTTTATCCATCTTGCTGGGTTGAATGAAAATAAAAATGCTCTGAGACCGTATTACTCATTATAGGTAAAGTGTTACCGGGCCAGGCCCCCCTTGAGTAAGAGCAACTATTGAATGTTCTGTAGGAAATATTGATCAACCGTTGCGGATTTAGGGTATGTTCACACGTAGTCAACAAAAACGTCTGAAAATCCAGAGCTGTTTTCAAGGGAAAACAGACCCTGCTTTTCAGACGTTTTTTTACCAACTCGCATTTTTCGCGGCGTTTTTCACGTCCGTTTTTGGAGCGGTTTTCATTGGAGTCTATGAGAAAACCGCTCCAAAAACGTCCAAAGAAGTGTCCTGCACTTCTTTTGACGAGGCTGTATTTTTACGCGTCGTCGTTTGACAGCTGTCTAACGACGATGCGTAAATAACAGGTCGTCTGCACAGTATGTCGGCAAACCCATTCAAATGAATGGGCAGATGTTTGCCGACGTATTGGAGCCGTATTTTCAGACGTAAAACGAGGCATAATACGCCTCGTATACGTCTGAAATTTGGCCGTGTGAACATACCCTCAAAGCGCACGCTGTATGTTCGTTACTCTGCCACTCACTATGATTGTCTGAAGGCGCCGTGATACCTTTTGTACCTAAGGGTAAGGCCACACGGAGCGGGACTGACCCGGCGCCATGTTTTGCACAGCTGTCAAGCTTGTTGAAGGCTGTGCATTGTTCCAGGTAAAACTGCTCTTTATCGGTAAAATCATGCAGCCATTAATACACCCGTCACAATTTTGCAGGAAAAGAACTGTTTTACAACGTGCGGTCATTAACCGGCAGTTTGACAGCCGCGCTAAACAGTGTGCAGGCGCGGCTGTTGGCCGCATGGCGCCGGGTCAGTGCTGCTCCATGCGCCCTTACCCAAAGGAGTTGCTGCTATGATCACGTGGTTCCTCTTAGCCAATCAGACTGAGAGGCAGAGTAATGTTAAATTCACACCAAAAGACAATACCCCGAGCCAACATTTGCTGATCCATTACCTATAGAGCATCTTACAGATGCTTTTTATAATGCTTCAAAGTGGTCGCTCATAGGAGATCTATGCATACCGTATAGTTACACCCTCCTCTAAGCATGATCATTACAGCAGAGACGTGGCGTGAGGGATACATCACTTTCTATGCAGGTATTTTTTCCCCTGCCAACCTGCATATCGGCGCCATGTCTGTAAACAGACATGCTCATAGTAGGGATCTCCTGTTCGAGTGACGCTATATAAGGTTAAAACATGGCTTAGAAAGATTATAGAAACACTATACGTTCCTGTGCTAGGTTAGCATGTTGTTTTCTATGTTCGAACACCACACAAGGAGCAGTGTGAGATGTAATATAGCAGCCATGTCTTCTTAAGAAAATATTCCTATTTCCACAGGGACTATAAATAAAATATGACACAGCTTTTAACAGATCCTTAATGCACATAGCACTATTTTCAAGTCACGAAAGCCCAAGTGTTTCATAGTCGCTTATGAACATTAACTCTTGTGTGCATTTATTACTCCATTTTTGGAATAACTGATGTAAAATAAACGAGTTGGAGATTCTAATGGTGTGTGTGTGTGTGGTGTGTGTGTGTGTGGTGTGTGTGGGGTGTGTGTGTGGGGTGTGTGTGGTGTGTGTTTGGGCTATACCGTATTCAGATGGGATAGAAAAGATAAAAAAGGTGGAGGGGTTTGTCAGTTTGTAAAATAGAGCCTAAGACCAGTCCTGAATGAAGACATTGGGGGAGACTGACAGTGTGGAGTCTTTATGGGCAAATCTTCATGGAACGGTAAACTACTGATTGGAGTTTTTATAAGCCACCGAACATAGCGGAACAGGCAGAGGATGAAATCCTGCAGCAAATAGAGAAGGCAGCAAATAATAATGGGCTCCTTATTATGGGGGATTTTAATTATCCTGACATTAATTGGGACATACAGGCCGCTGGATGTGCTAAAAGCTGGAAGCTTTTATACAATTGAGTCAAGACAATTATTTCACTCGGTTAATAAACTAACCAGAGGGGAGATTGTGCTGGATCTGGTCTTATCTAATAGACCAGACACAATATGAGATGTGGAGGCCTGGGAGCACTTGGGCAATAGTGACCACAATATGGTAAGTTTTAATATAATTGTCAATAAAGCCATACGCAATAATAGCATTAATTCATATACTTTAAATGGAATAAAACTGAAGATAACGGAACAGGAGAAGGACCTGGGTGTTCTGGTAACAAATGAGCTAAGCAGCAGCACTCAATGTCAAGCAGCAGCTGCAAAGCAAATAGGATTTTGGGGAGTGTAAAAAGAGACATACTTACTTCTCACATTCTGATCCTGTGAATTCAAAAAGATCTCCGGCTAAGAAGCTCGGTGCACTTACTACAGCTCCTGGTGTTACCAAAGAAAACTCAAGTGTCCCAGAAGCCAACTACCGCCAATAAAATACTGTTGATCTGCAGAACCTTGCTGAAGAGTTTCCCTGCAGTTGTCCGGAGTTATAAACCTCATCGCATCCGCTACGTGATCCTCTGATCCAAACCTTTCCCTAACTTCAACTTCTTTATTAGCTATTCTCATGACCGCATTGCTCCAGATATTGGGATTCTCCAGATAAAATGCTGATCGTTCTCCGTTCCTCCAACTCCTGAACTACAGATGTTCTGGCCATAAATTGATGACAAATTAGATTTGCAAAAAAGACGACGTTTCTGTCACCCTCTCCTATGATCTACAATGGTGCGTACACAAGAAAATCCATTTGAACAGATTCCCAGCAACAAACTGGACCATTCAGGTGACTCATTTATCTTCCGGAGGAAATGACCCAACTTTTATGAAGACATAATCCAGCTAGAATATTAAACCTGTCATCTTTTCTTTAGTATTTTGTAAATCAGAAATAAAGACTTGCCATTTTTATTTCAGGTGATTCCAGAATAAACTTTCATGCCGCTAAATATACGCAGATAACTTCACCAATGGTGAGTGTTCATACCAAGGAGCTGCAGTAACAAAGCAAATTTATTTGCCTACTAAACGTCTGATCTTTTGGTTGGAATACTTATTGCACGTGTTGGGACGTTTTAGTCATAGAGGGTGGTAACCCATACAGACCGGGTACTTCTCACAGCTGAGGGTTTGTATAAAAGCAATCTTCTGTGATCTAGATACATCAGCAGTGCAACTTCCTTGTTTTATTAATATCTTCAGTGGGGGAGATTATTACTAGCGCGCCTTCCGAGGGATGCGCCACAACGGAGTTCCATGCGTAAATTTTGCGCCATTTACGGTAGCAGCAAAGTGGATGAGATTTAGAAAATCTCATGCCCGCACTGTGGAAAAAAACGTAGCGTAAACGTTAATAAAGTGACATGCGGAATTTAATTCCGCAGCATGTCCATTTATGCTACAGTTTTGTTGATTTTCCGTTTCAGGTTTTCCCCATTGCATTCAATGGGGATACAAAACCCGCAACAGAAAGCCCAGTGTTGCGACTTTTGCGGCATATTCGCAGAAATTGCACCGCAAAAATTGCAACTACTGAAATAAAAAAATAAAAAACATACCCTGAACGCCCTCCTCCTTCCTGCAGGCCGGCCTCCTGGGATGATGTTGCATCCCATGTGATGTCTGCAGCCAATCAGACTGTGATTGGCTGCAGCTGTAGTCACATGGGATGATACGTCATCCCAGAAGGCCGGCCTGGATGACGTTACATCCCATGTGACCGCCGCTACAGCAAATCACAGGCTGCAGGGTCATCCAGGGAGGCCGGACCGGACTGCGATGGAGGGACGCGTTGCCATAACAACGACCTACGTAAGTATCAGTGGTTTTTACCACTGCTTTCTGCAGCGGAAATTCCGTCTGAAAAAGCGCACCAAAATGTGGTGCGGTTTTCGGATGGAATGTACTGCGGGTTCCAGTTCGGATATGCTGTGTGGTTTTTAAGCAGCATATCCGTTCTGTGTGAACCCGGCCTAAGGGCTCATGCACAACCGTGTTTATCTTCAATGTGCTATCCACATTCTTCGTGGATAGCACACTGACCCATTCATTTCAGTGTTTTTTGCGGAACTTCTCTCTGCAAATTATAGAACATGTCCTATCCCTGTCTGTTTTTGCAGACCTTTGCCACCATTGAAGTCTATGGATCCGCAAAAATAACGGACAGCACATGGAAGCAATCCTTGCATTTTGCGGATGTGACGTTAGGCAACGCCTAGGGTGCAGACCGCGAAATACGGATGACACACGGAAACATGGCCCTCACATACGGAACGATTGTAGAGGCAATTACGGACACAAATACCATCACTAGGATCCGTATTTTGAGGCCCGATCAACAGTTGTGTACATGAGGCCTAAAAAAAAGCCTTCAGCATGTATAACATCTATAGTGTACACATTGTAGCAAACCCTCAGCTGTTAGAATAATAAGATCTGGATAGATTTTCAACCTCTGGAAGTACAAGAATGTCACCATTACATGACAGCAAATACAGAAGCCAAATGATACAACAAAATGTATAATTAAGCTTTTACTCCTTTTCCCTACACATGACAATCTTCAGGGTTTTTAATCTCCATATTATGTCATTCAAAGTGAATAAATGTTTCTTCAAAGTAGAATCTATAAAACAACACAAAATAATAGATGTACAGCGCTGTGAGATGATCTAGAATGCAGCAAAGTGATCTCAATGGTCCTAAAGCCTTCCATTCAGAAATGGGTTTATATTAAGGAAATAATTACTAATAATAAGTAAATGATGATTACAACTCATGTATTTAATACTGCTGTATGGCTGAAGCTCGCACGATTCTGTGTCCACTCCTTGACCCCACATTCACTATCTCACAAGGAGGGATTTCCTTCTCTTTCCCTGTCTGGATAGAAGCCAGCTTTGTCATTTCAGAAGCGTAACTGCAGCTGCCGTCCTCGCGCCAGACAGGCCTCATATAATGCAATAAAATCAGCAACATGAGATATCGCAGTGACTCATTCATAGCTATGTGCTGCTGTCCAGAGCGGACAACTGGATCTACAAACAGCTTTTGTATAACTTCAGATCATCAGTGTTGTCTTACAATAAAATGTAAAAGGGTTGCCCCATCAGGATGACATCTCTGAGTAAAGAGCTAATAGGACATATGGACATAATAGAAGGAAGTTCCCGGCTCTAGAAACCCCTCTATTTGCCATAGTGGAGAGTCGTTGGAAAAGCACTGGACTCCGTGCAACCATCTATTACATGGTTGCCCATTTAATACTACGCACAATGTAATACTACATGAAATATGTAACTTCTCGCAGCTTCTCTTGTGGACATCAGCTCATCAACTGGGTTTCCTGTAACTAAATCCACTACAGAATGTCTCTGTCCTGTCTTCTCTGTCCATGCATCAGATGAAAGGCCCATTGATTTCAATAATCACTTTAAAATGCTTCTCAACGGAAGTGCCTGGCAGCATATCCCATGTATCTATGATATATCAGCAGATCATTTTGATTGGACTTCCCCTTTAATGAATCATCAGAGTACTGGATTAGAAAACAAGTTATGGCTCTTGCACACGACCTTGTGTGCGATGTGGGAAAAGATACGACATGTTCTATCTTTCCACGGATCGGAGAATCGGTCAAGAGGGCTTAGTAATGTTGTTATGTCACCATTCTCTCTCACTTTATCTCAGTGGAATTAAGGTTTGGGACGTATCGGATGTGACACTGAGCTGAGGATCAGGGGAGCAGGTCTAACAGCAGTGGCTTGGGTTTATTTACCCACATACATCCATACAGTATGGACACAACACATTCATAGAGACTTTCAGCACTTTCTAAGTTGTCCCACGTGTAATTTATAGCACTAATGCTCGCCTGTTTCTGTAAACCTCATAGAGGCAGATTTATCAATGGTTTTGTGGCCTGGGCATATTGAAAAATATGGTGTTCAGGCTGAGAACACCGTGTTCATGAAAGCTCTGCGCCATGTTTCCCGTGGAAATGTGTTAGCAAAATTGTCTGAGGCTTGAGAGTTGCACTGAGGATCATTTATCAACATTTTCCGACCTGCCGTTGTTTTTAGCCGACACCAGATTCATCAACAGCTCGTGCACCGTGATGATGATCCGGCGCCTTCTGCACAAGAGAGATACCGGGGGCATCGCTTTCATGGTGCATCAACATTAACAAATCTCCCCCATCGACTACAGCTTGCAGGATGGGGCTTAAGCTACTATTCTATATAATAACAATGTAAGATACTGTATATGTATTAAAACTTGATGATATATAACATTGGGACTAGTCAGTAGTCCATTAATATCTGAAAGATATGTACCCTCGCTGATGAGCTAAATCAGGGATCTCAAACTCGGCCGGGTAAGTGGGCCACACATAGAAAAAATGGGAAGTTGACGGGCCGCATTACTTTCAAATTTGATACAATACAAAATTATTGTTAATCAATTAGTTATTTGAATTACTATAATAATACTACCTTACTATAATAATAGCGCTAGGTTTAAAATTTGAAATATTTCTCCACGTGCTTATTTCAACAATCCAGTTTTCCAGTTTAATTGTCGCTTAATGCAGTCCGCCGCTTCAGTTGGCAGTGTTTGGCAGACACACATGTCAAGATTGGGCAGCCCCTTTTTAGATAGTGCCACAGTGCCCTCGGAGGATTCTGCCGCCGTGCCCTCTGTGGATGTTGCCGCAGTGCCCTCTGTTGATGCTGACGCAGTGCCCTCGGTGGATGCTGCCGCAGTGCCCTCTGTGGATGCTGCCGCTGTGCCCTCTGTGGATGCTGCCGCAGTGCCCGCTGTGGATGCTGCCGCAGTGCCCGCTGTGGATGCTGCCGCAGTGCCCTCTGTGGATGCTGCCGCAGTGCCCACTGTGGATGCTGCCGCAGTGCCCTCTGTGGATGCTGCAGCAGTGCCCTCTGTGGATGCCGCCACAGAGTCCTCTGTAGATGCTGCCACAGTGCCCTCTGTGGATAATGCAACACACCCCTACATAATGCCACAGTGCCCTCTGTAGATAATGCCACAGTGCCCTCAGTAGATAAGGCAACACACCCCTAGAAAATGCCACAGTGTCCTCTGTAGATGCTGCCACAGTGTCCTCTGTAGATGCTGCCACAGTTCCCTCTGTAGATGCTGCCACAGTGCCCACTTCAGATGCTGCCACAGTGCCCTCCGTAGATGCTGCCACAGTGCCCTCCGTAGATGCTGCCACAGTGCCCTCTGCAGATGCTGCCACAGTGCCCTCTGCAGATGCTGCCACAGTGCCCTTTGCAGATACTGCCACAGTGCCCTCCACAGATACTGCCACAGTGCCCTCTGCAGATAATGGCACACACACCCCAAGTAGATAGCTCCATTGGGGCTCCCTCTAGGAGTGGAATCCCGAGCCAGAGCGTTGCCAACGCTTTGGCTGGGGATTCCTCTACTGTTGGAGCCCCTGACGTCACTGTCCATACACAGTGACATCAGGGGATCCTCCTGGACTGGAATGTGATATCGGGGGCAAACCCAGAGCCGGAGTCCCAGAGCAGAGCACTAGTATAGGCTCTGCGCCGGAACTCTGGGGAAGCCATTAACATCAGTGTCCATATATGGACAGTGATATCAGCGGCTTGCCCAGAGCTGGAGTCCTGGAGCAGAGCCGCTTCTAGCACTCTGCCTTGGATTCCAGCTCTGCTCCTAACATCACTATGGACAGAGATGTCAGGGGCAACCCTAGAGCTGGAGTCCCGGGCAGAGCGCTAGTAGGCTCTTCCTGGGACTCCAGCTGTGCTCCTGACATCACTGGGACTCCTGCTCTGGGGAAGCCCCTGACATCACTGTTGATGTATGGACACCGATGTCAGGGAATTCCACAGAGTCCCGGAGCAGAGCCGATACTAGCGCTCTGCCCGGGACTCCACTCTGGGGAAGACCCTGACACACTGTCCATATATGGACAGTGATGCCAGGGAATTCCACAGAGTCCCGGAGCAGAGCCTATACTAGTGGTCTGCCCGGGACTCCACTCTGGGGAAGAAACCGACACACTGTCCATATATGGGCAGAGATGTCAGGGAATTCCACAGAGTCCCGGAGCAGAGCCTATACTAGTGCTCTGCACGGGACTCCGGCACTGGGGAAGACCCTGACACACTGTCCATATATGGGCAGCGATGTCAGGGAATTCCACAGAGTCCCGGAGCAGAGCCTATACTAGCGCTCTGCACAGGACTCCGGCTCTGTGGAAGCCCCAGACATTGTGTGTCCAAACATGTACACCGATGTCAGGGAATTCTACAGAGTCCCGGAGCAGAGAAGATACTAGTGCTCTGCCCAGGACTCCGCTCTGGGGAAGACCCAGACATCGCTGTTCATATGTGGACAGCCATGTCAGGGAATTCCAGAGTTTCGGAGCAGAGCCTATACTAGCGGCTCTGTGTCCCGTGGGCCGCGTGCTTGAGACCCCTGAGCTAAATGAAGGTGCCATGGGACTCCAGCAACCGTCTTGTCCTCTTCATTGTTTGCCCAGGTACAGCGCTATAAATTTGGTTGTGGCTCTGGCTGATATTGCAGCTCAGTCACAATCACTTGAATAGTACTAAGACGCTCTGAGTTGCAATGCCAGGCACAGCCAAATGTATGCCAACTATATTCAGATTATCGAGGAAAGGCCAGAACAGGTCATCAATAGTTGTCTCAGAAAAAATGAGGAGCAGATTTTCGTGTTGAATCTCCGCTATGGAAAACAGAGTTGGCAAAAAAAAAAAGAAAATTTTTATCCCCCAGGCGTTGCCGTAGCAACACGTCCCGCTGTTCTCCGTTCAGCCCTGCCTCCTGTGATAACGTTGCAGCCCAAGTGACCGCTGCAGTCTGTTATTGGCTGCAGCAGCCACATCGGATGAAATCATCCCAGAAGGCTGGGCTGCATGAAGAACAGAGGGACACATCACTATGGCAACGCCCGGGGGATAAATATTAGCTTTTTAATTAAATTTAACCCAAAAAATGTTGTTTTTTGTTGTGATTTTTGTGGCTTTTTCCTCGCAAAAAAACGCAATATTTCTATTTGTTGCGGGTTTTACCTTCCCATTGAATTCAATATGTAAAACCCGCAACAAAAGTCCACTGATTCTGCAGCATTAATTGACATATTCTGATTTGAAAAAACACCGCTGGCCAATTTATTTAAGTCTCATTTCCATTCACATCTTATATTAATTAAATCCATTGCGGAAAATCCGCAGCTAATACGCCAAGTGTGAATATACCCTAAGGCCTAATGCACACAACTTTAGTTTTTTTCGGTGTGCGGGAGAACACACGGACCCATTCATTTATAAGGTCCCATGCACACAACTGTGATATTCACGGATTCATGTGGGGGCCTTAAAACTCAGGACATGTCAATTTACTGACCGTATTTGAGGGTCATTTGACCTACTGAGGGGGTATTAGTCTTGTATGATAGATAGATAGATAATGATGACGCACGAATGCACTACGGAAAGTTTTTTGCGGACAAATGGACCGCAAATACAGAAAATGGTTACGTGGTTTTGTGGACGGCCAAAACGCTACTGTCGTGTGCATTAGGCCTAAAAGATACCCCCTCTGGCTTTAGTGAAGGTTTTGCCTGTACCAGCCATTTAGATTTCAGCTTTTCATTTTGCTTTACAGAAAATGACTGGTTGCTATAGACAACTACTCCACTAATATACCTGTAATACATTTTAGATGAGGAGAAGGTTTATAAATATTAATAGTGATTAAATCTTAACTTCCATATCTTTACTTAAAGTGATTATAATAATAATGATTATTATTTTATTTTGTTTGTTTTTTATATATTTTAGAACTCATTGCTTTGTGAAACTCACCCCACCATCTGAGTACATAATGTGATTTTATGTTACGTTGCCTTTTAGGCTTTATCTGCAGTTTGTCTTGACCTCAGTAACTTGTTATTTTGGGAGCGTTCTCTTAGTAATGGGATATGAGTCAGCATTAAATACTGTATGATTAACTGGTATAATCTGCAGACAAGTCCTTGCTTGTTTTATTTTGCACAAATGACTTGATTGTCAATGCCATTTTATATGTTACTTTGTACTTTCTTATACAGTAGATCATATTGTCCAGTGGACACATTACACAATTATTTAGAATAGTAACATGTTTTTGGGCATTTATAAGATGCCCCGCTAATGGGGTTTTAGTGGAAGCACAGGCACAGAAAGATTCCCTGCACAGCATGCAGATCTTGTGAGCCCTCTAGGTCTATCTGAATTTATCAGGGGGCTCACAAGAGCGTTCTATCTCACTGCTCAGCAACCACATGGAGGGCTCATTTGAGCCACCACTAATAAAACTCCCATTTGGCATTGTATCTTATATATGCGTTACAACACAGAGGTGACAGATGCTCTTTTATTTCCCACAACTGGTAATAGTAGATGGGTGAAATGATATGACTACTGTACAGTTGTCCATCAAATACTGTAAAGTCAGCTTAATCCGCTTCACTGAAAAGTAGTCAGTGGACTTGTAGCCTAGTGTGTGTGTGTGTGTGTGTGTGTGTGTGTGTGCGTGCGTGCGTGCGTGCCTGCGTGTAAATTGGGGTAGAGTTAGTACCCATTACTGTGCCACATCTCTGAAGAAAACAGTATGTATTTAAAATAAATTAATTCATCTCCAAATATTGTTATTAAAGAAATTGTAAAGCACATTAAAATGTTTATGCGCTAAATACAGAATCATTTAAAAATTTTTATTGCAGATTAAATGTCAAACGTCTATGAAAAATATGTGATTTGCATAAATACTGCTTCCTGTAATAAGTTTTTCGTATTATAATGTACACATAAATTGAATTAGTAGTCCTATTTTTTTATTTTTCTTACAACTAACAGAAGATGAAGAGCCTCTAACACTATGTTTTCCATTTCAGAGTTTGCTTATTTATTATAACATATCATTATAAAATAATAAATAGTAAACATGAGGCAATCTTTCCACTACTATTCACCATTTCTAATCCATATGAGCTGTTTCTCGTGTCATAATTATCAGAGTGGCTTCTTTCAGCTTGCACACATTCAGCTTCTGTCCCCTAGTTTTAATGGTCACTTTGTTTTTATATGCATTATATCATTTAAACTCTGTTATTACAATATTATAGTTAGAATAAAGCCATGTTGGTATTGTGTTTTTACAACATATAATTGAGCTCTCTGATAAGTAATGATTGTAAATGATGCCCTTTGTTGCCTTGTTCAGCTCCACCCAGAATAGGCCCAACCTCACACAAAGATCTACACCACATGTGGTCACAAGATGGCAGCACAGGCTAAGAAGCTAAGAAATACTGTAGTACATTGACTCTTATGAAGTGCTATGTCGTATATTTATAATTTATTATATCAAGTCCCTCCCAGGTTATTATCCCGCCCATTGCGCAGTGTGATGTTATCAAGGTCCCGCATCACTTTTCCAAAATATTTATAGTGTAAGGACAAAATCGAACATTTCATTGCAGTATTCTTCTGCTGAGGTGCAATCTATTAAAACAGAAGACCATTCTGATAGAGTGTTTGATACATCTGGAACAGATTAACCCCCTGGGGCCGCAGCCATTTTTTGTTTTTTCATTTTCGTTTTCTCCTCCCTTCTTCCAAAAGCTATAATTTTTTCATTTTTCTGCCGACATAGCTGTTTACGGGCTTCTTTTTGCGGGACAAGTTGAATCTTTCAATGTCACAATTTAAACCCCCATATTATGTACCAGGAAACTGAAAAAATAATCCTTGTGGGGTGAAATTGGAAAAACACTGTGATTCCTCCATTGTTTCTTGGATTTTGTTGTTGCGGCAATCACCGTGCAGTGAAAACGACATGTGAACTTTATTCTGCAGCTCAATATGATTATGGCGATACCAAATTTATATCGTTTACAAGGAAAAACAATATGGTAAAAAAAAAATTGTGTTGCCATATTCTGAGACCCATAACTTTTTTTCTTCCATTGATGTAGCGGTGTGAGGGCTTATTGGTACAATTTTGGGGTACATATGACTTTTTTTATCACTTTTTATTCCATATTGCCTTACCGTCCTGTCTGATGAGTTGGTGTATAATTGCCGCCTCCAGGTGGAGAATCAATGGAGGGGTGACTAGGAATTAAGAAAACAGCCTAACTCAGGTGGGAGGGTCGGTGGGACAGGGCCGCATTCTGGAGACAGGTGCTAATCCCACAGGTCCCAGAAATATCCCTTTAAATAAATGAAATTTTCTGATAGTTTGCTTTAATGTATCAGACTGGAGTCCAGGCTTTTTAGCACACGGAGCATTGCCTAGACAGGATACAATCGTGTCCACTTTTTAGCTGAGAGTAGGACCAAGTTTCTATAGGTTTGTAGCCACTGAATGTAAACAAGAGTGTTCTCATTCACTGACAGCAAACCGAGATCTTGAAAATATTGAGGAATCAAAACACAAAGTATATTAGAAAGTTATAGAACTTTTACAGTGATTAATATTTATTTTCATAAAACCAAGAAACTTTTGTTTCAGTTTTAGGTCAGGATGTATCAGAATGAATACAAGGTTTTTTTCTCAGCATTTCAGTAACTCCGTCTCCTCCAGAACAGGATGAGGTAATGTTTCAATGCACAAAAGCTTCTCTGATGTGAATGACAATGAGTGGAGCTGCTTGTTTTTCGTGATTCTTCACGTGTTTGTCTGTATGGACTATTTCCAGTATCAGGAAATGACGTGATAATGTTCAGGTTTTCTTTCTAAGGTATAGGGGCATTTTTAATTATCATGTAACATTTACTTGGAAATCCAAAAGACTACAAGACAAGAGTTGCCCCAGTAATGTCTGGATCATTAGAGCCGATCTGGCCACAACCTCTGCACATGGAATACAGTTTTGGCAGTTGTTAAGTGTTTAATGGGAACCGTATGTTGGAAACATGTTTTATTAGGTATTGTGCAATATTACAGTAAGCTGGAGGTAATGTGTTCCCAAAGAGTCAGAGTTCTGTATACTCGAGCTATATCGTATATCTATAGACTACATCTAACATACATAGGCACAGGAGAGCGGACCATGATATGCACCACTCCCTGAGCATTGCATTTTATCCTACGGTATCCATTACATCAGGGACGTTTTTACACATTGGTGGGCCGAGTATAAAGATTTCAAGAGTGGCCCCCTTCCTGATCATTTTCATACCTGCCAATACTCTAAAATGAGAATGGCACAATGCACCCTCCCAACTCTTGCCCTGCAAGATACACGCACATACACACTTTACATACACACACCACATATATACATACACCCCCCCCATATATACACACCACATATATACATACACACATTATAGACCCACCACATATAAATATGCAGCATACACCACATATATAAACGACACGAATATAAATACATACATACACACCACATATATACATACACACATTATACACACATCACATATATCCATACATAACCTACGCCTATACGTACATATATAGATACACATAGATCACATATACTGTATACACACACACACCACAGATATACATACATATATATACACACCACATATACACACTACAGAGATAAATATATATATATATATATATATATACACACCCCACATAAATACCTACATACACACACACCACATATATACAAATGCACACACGCTACATATATACACACTTTACAGATATAAATACTGTACATATAAGGCTCTGTTCACATCTGCGTTGGTGTCCCGTTCTGACGTTCCGTCTGAGGTTTCCGTCAGAACGGGACCCTGAGCAGACAGAAACTCACACCGACGGAAACCAGAGGTTTCCGTTTCCATCACCATTGATTTCAATGGTGACGGAGCCGGTGCCCGTGGTTTCCGTTTGTTTCTGTTGTGCAACGGACCCGTCGTTTTGCCGGAAGCAATAGCGTAGTCGATAGATATACATACAGAAAACAACATCCACAGTGGTGTAACTCATGGATCCCGGCATCTCTGTGTATGGTGTGTGGCGCTATGATTGTCTATCTGGGTATGCTGGGAGTTGTAGTTTTAGCTGGAGAGCCACAAGATGTACACCACTGGGTTAGCTCATCTTAGTGATTCGTGTACAGATGTAGCAGGGCAGAGGACTGCTGCGGGGAGCTATCATGATGCAGAAACAATGCTGCCTCAAAGCGTTATTGACAAATTCATCTTTGCTACCTCTCTTTATTGAGATGCTAATTTATTGGTCTCTGTCTCTGATAGATGTATAATTTAACATGAAAACATATGGTTATATAACTCCACTGCATCATTTCTTAGTCCTTTATTCATCATGACTCACAGCTATTAATATATTTCCACTTTCTCCAATTAGTCATCTTTACACTTATGTAATACAAAGCTTAACAGATCTTTGAATCTTAAAGGAGAAATATTATTTTTAGTATAGCTGTATTCTGCTCCATTTCTGGGTATGTTTTTTTTTAAATATATGTAACCTGTAAAAATCATACTTTACTATGCGCCAAGTCCAAGGCTGGCCTTACGATGGATGGTTCCCTGTGCGGTACCTTCTGTATTCGCCCTCCAATATTATGTACTGTAATTCAGTGCAAAAATAATAATACCATACAGTGGCAATTTTTAAGCGCCATGCCATATGGTGTCTACATAATACTGCCATACATTGGCCTAATAACACTTCCACACAGATCCAAAAATATTACTATATTTAGGCAGCAAGTGAACAGCCAG
Source organism: Rhinoderma darwinii (assembly GCF_050947455.1). Classification (NCBI taxonomy): domain Eukaryota; kingdom Metazoa; phylum Chordata; class Amphibia; order Anura; family Rhinodermatidae; genus Rhinoderma; species Rhinoderma darwinii. The sequence goes on from NC_134689.1 coordinate 36,140,221, forward strand.
TTCTTGTAGTTGATGTGTTGGATGCAGGAAAAGTGTAAGGATCTGAGCGACTTTGACAAGGGCCAAATTGTGACGGTTAAACGACTGAATCAAGGCATCTCCAAGAGGCAGTCCTTGTGGGGTGTTACCGATATGCAGAGGTCAGTACCCACCAAAAGTGGTTCAAGAAAGGGCAACCGATGAACCAGTGACAGGATAATGAGCGCCCAAGGCTCATTGATACCTGGGAAGCGAAGGCTAGCCTGTCTGGTGCAATCCCACAGAAGAGCTACTGTAGCACAAATTTCTAAAAAAAAGCTATGGTTGGCTATGATCGACAGGGGTCAGAACACACAGCGCCTTACAGCTTGCTGCATTTGGAGCTGTCTGGCTGTGGAATAGGTCAGAGTGCCCATGCAGACCCCTGTCTACCACTGAAAGGGCCTACAATGGGCACATCAGAACTGGAGCAATGGACGAAGGTGACTTGTTTGATTAATCAGGTTTTCTTTTTCATCATGTGGACGGCTGGGATCATGTGCGTCGATTACCTGGGGATGAGATGGCACCAGGATTTACAATGGGAAGACAATCTGGTGGAGGCAGTGTGATGTTTTGGTCAATGGCCTGCAGGGAAACCTTGGGTCCTGGCATTCATGTGGATGTTAATTTGACACGTACCATCTGCCTAAACAGTGGGCACTTTCTTCCTCGATCTGTTTTGACAGCATGTTGTACAGAAAAACAGGATATTCCACCAGTTTGTCAGCAGGGTCTGTACATCCAACTACACAATGGATTCACAACACTGCGGACTTTGCTAATTTTAGCCATTTCCTGTTCGCTGCTTTACATCTTTCCTCTTCTTACTCATTGTTTGGTTTCGCTACTTCTGCCTTTTTGCCTTAAGTCATAAAACTCAATTATTTTTTTTTGCAGAAAAGAAGTGTTAACACAGTCCTGACATCAGTGGAGTCGGATAGAGCACTACAGTCTTTATACAGAAAGAAGGGTTATGTTCCCGACTGCTGTACAGCCGTGGCACCTGGGCATTAAAGGTCATTAGACCACATGATACACTTAGCACATTTTTTTTTCTGGTCCTGCACTTTAATGGGTGCTCGAACTGATCAATGGTCCGTCGCTCCTAATGATTGTATGGCCAGTTCATGTGCATATTCCTAAATAGATTGTGTCCTAGGGAGACTTGATAGACACATAGATGACACATAGAAAGAAGCACTAATACCGAAGAGGTATATTATGGTATATTAAGAAAATAATCATCACAGACTGTTGGAACTAAAAACAATATGATGATAAAAAGTGTAGATTTACTTTAAAGAAATAGGGAGGCCCATCTAGACGAAAGGAGTACACTCACACTGAACGTTATCTGACACACAGTTCTACTTGTCAGATGTACCTCATTTATATACAAGAAATCATAAACTAGATGTCCATGTTGGAGAAACAACAATTCCAACAATTATTTCCGTATTTGATCCAAGTAAATCCCATGACATGGAAGTTTGCATGCTATTCAATTGAGTCATGTCCTCTTAAAAGTGTAATTTCCTAAAGAGCCATAAACTGTGTAATAATAATTTAAGAATACAATACAAGTATTGGGATACCTACACATTACACCTACAGGAGCTTTTATGACATCCTATTCTAAATCCACCGACAATAATATAGATTTGGTCACCCCTTTGCAGATAAAACAGCTTCCACTCTTCTGGGAAGATTTTGGACTGTGTCTGGGAATTTTTGCCCATTCATCCAGAAGAGCATTTATGAGGTCAGACACTGATATTGGAGGAGAGGGTCTGGCTCGCAATCTCATCTCTAGTTAACCCCAAAGGTGTTGGATAGGGTTGAGGTCAGGGCTCTGTGTGGGCCAGTCAAGTTCTTCCACACCAAACTCACCCAACTATGTCTTTATGGACCTTGTGCACTGGGGCACAGTCATACTGGAACAGAAAAGGCCTTCCCCAAAGTGTTAAAGCTACAATTGTCCAAAATGTCTTGGTATTTTGAAACATTCAGATTTCAGTGGCGGTGTGTTTTACACCATGCTATGCGATGCTTGGCATTGTGCTTGCATGCAGGTGCTCGACGATGGAAACCCATGCCATTAAGCTCCTGTGGGAATAGTTTTTGTGCAAATGTCAATGCAAGAGGAGATTTGGATCTTTGCAGTTGTTAAGTCAGCAGAGCGTTGGCGACTTTTATGCACTATGTTCCTCAGCACTTGATGACCCCGCTATGTAGATTTGAAATGCCAGTCTTAAATCTCAATAATAATTTACACATGGAAATATACAGATAGTGTATTCATATCTAAATGTTGCCTTTACCAGATGTCCTTCCTGGCTATAGGGACAGTCCTATAAGTAAATCCAGCCCTGACTATGCTATAACAGATACTGCAGCTAAGACCAGGATAGGTCAACCTTACTGGCACAGTCTGTTTTCCATAAAATCTTTGGCCTCCTTTTCAAGCATCTCCAGTTGTCTGGACGTCCGCACCCGGCGTATATTCTGTGTCTTGCGTTCTTTCAGCTGTTCAGACTGGAATATTTCTCTACTCATTAAATGTTTCTAGACATCTCGTTTTTCACTCTCCATATGTCCTCAGGATGTCAGAATGAATGCTCAGCACTACTTCTTATATCACATAAATGTGGCAAGTACCGTCTTAGAATTATAACATGAAACGGAATAATTAAGAAAATGTGGTTGGTGGAGTAGACAAGACAAACGGAGTTCTGCCGCTGTAGTTGTATAAGACACAATATTTGCCCCCTGTATAAATAGACCATAATGTACTACCAGTCCTGTATTAAGAAGTTTCAGTGGACATATGGTCTTCAACCTCTCATGATCTCTAGTCACATCGTGTTCCCAGAAGGCTACCATTTAGTATTTCTGCACAAAATTCCAAGTTATTGTAGAAGGTTTTCGGAGACAATTACGTGGTAGACACTATATTGAATTACATACAATTCATGGCCTGAAAGAGTTGACTTAGTCAGAGATGGTATACAGAGAGCAGCATATACAACAACTATTTACAGTGTTACCAGCATATGTTTTAAAATACAATAGTTACAACAAAGGGGTTATGGGGAAACATTGGTAGGGCACCTGATGCATGATGTACATCACTGAATGAATTGGGTGTTGGGCTGGAAAGGGGGGAAAAGTCCAGAGCAATATCGCATTAATCTATGATATATATTAGGGCAAAAAAGACCTAAAGACTTCTGGGTTGAGTTAGTCAGGGGTGAAGTGTCACTGACTGAAAGGAGTTATGGGGGGGGGGGAGTATTAACATTTCTAGAAGCTTGGAACGTCAACAAGGACCCCAGGCGGTATCGCGCTGTCTGAATTCCCAGCTCGCCAGTTCCTCCATAGAATCCAATTTATTGGTCCACAGTTGGAGGAGGGAAGATCTTAGGCTTTCCTCTATAGAGGGATCAGTTATTTTGCTACTGTAATCATATGAGTAATGAGATTGTTACGTTTAGGATGGAAGGATTCAGAGGGTGCCTATATACAGGGCAAGGGTGAGATGTCTTGTCCAGAACTGCTTTTCAGGTTTAACAACCACAACTGGTCACTTTACATTTATTACATGTAATGATAGGGGTAGGGAAACGGACAAGTGAGCCCTAATCTACCCGCCACTCTGTCCCTGCCTACTTGCAACGACCCGCCCTAGGCGACGGGGTACAACTGGGCGGCGGTCCCTACGCTCAGTAAGTGCACGAAACAAACATACAAGGGAATATAAAGCAAAGGGAAATGGGCAGTTGCCCCACGGCAACACCGTGAGCAACAGAGTGGTGAACGAGCCAAGTCAAACCAGGAGAGCACGAGGTACCAAACGCAGAGCAGAAGAGTAGTCAGAAAGCCAGGGTCAGAATGGAGCAGGATCAAATTGTTAGGAGCTGTAGCTGGGCCAGGAAACCACACGGAAAGAATCACAAGCAAGGAGGAACAGGAAAGGCAGGTATAAATAGACAGAGGGCGGGAGCTAGCTGAGTCTGGCCAGGCTGCGATAGGCTCTCCCACTCCTAAGCCTGCCAGCCTGAGTGGTGGAAGCTGGAGGTTGTCTCAGAGAGATAGACTCAGGTGAAGACTGATTACCTATGGAAGTTAACCCCAAAGCTGTGCCTGGCAGATCCTTTACAGTACCCCCCCTTTTATGAGGGGCCACCGGACCCTTTCTAAGTGGACCTGGTTTACTGGGGAAACGAAGGTGGAACTTCCTGACCAATACCCCAGCGTGAACATCCCGGGCGGTTACCCAAGTCCTCTCCTCAGGCCCGTAACCTCTCCAATGGACCAGGTACTGGAGGGAGCCTTGGACCATCTTGCTGTCCACAATCTTGGCCACCTCGAATTCCACCCCCTCAGGGGTGAGATCGGGAACAGGAGGTTTCCTCGAGGGAGCCAAGGACAGGGAGCAGCGTTTAAGGAGGGAGGCATGAAACACGTCGTGTATACGAAAAGATGGGGGTAACTCCAGCCGGAAGGAGACAGGATTGAGGACTTCAATGACCTTATACGGCCCAATAAACCGGGGAGCAAACTTCTTGGACGGGACCTTAAGATGCAAGTTCCTAGATGATAACCACACCAGATCCCCGACCATAAACAAGGGGTTAGCAGAACGTTTTCTATGAGCCTGAGTTTTTTGTACGCTCTGGGACGCCTCTAGGTTCTTCTGAACCTGGGCCCAGACTGTGCACAGTTCCCGATGAACGACCTCTACCTCGGGATTGTTGGAACTACCAGGTGAAACAGAGGAGAACCGTGGATTAAACCCAAAATTACAGAAAAAAGGGGAGACCCTTGACGAGTTACTGACCCGGTTATTAAGGGAAAATTCAGCGAGGGGAATGAACTAGACCCAATCATATTGACAGTCAGAGATAAAACACCTTAAATATTGTTCTAGAGATTGATTAGTCCTCTCAGTTTGGCCATTGGTTTCAGGATGGAAAGCAGAGGAGAAGGACAGATCAATCTCCAACTTCTTACAGAAGGCTCTCCAAAACAAAGAAACAAATTGTACCCCTCTGTCCGAAACAATATTGACAGGGACCCCATGGAGACGCAGGATGTGTTTGACAAACAAGGTAGCTAACATCTTGGCGTTGGGTAGTTTCTTGAGGGGCACAAAGTGGCACATCTTACTGAAGCGGTCTACTACCACCCACACCACCGACTTGCCTTGGGATGGAGGCAAATCGGTGATAAAATCCATGGAGATATGTGTCCAAGGTCTCTGGGGAATGGGCAACGAACGTAGTAAGCCCGCTGGTCGGGACCTGGGAGTCTTGGACCTAGCACAAACCTCACAAGCGGCGACGTAGGCCTTAACGTCTTTAGGCAACCCAGGCCACCAATAGTTTCTGGCAATGTGGTGTTTGGTACCCAGGATGCCTGGATGACCAGATAGCGCGGAGTCATGATTTTCCCTAAGTACCCTTAGCCGGTATTGCAGGGAAACAAACAGCTTGTCCTTAGGAAGGTTCCCGGGAGCTGAACCTTGATCAGCTGCAATTTCAGAGACTAAATCAGAATCAATAGAAGAAATGATTATACCGGGAGGCAAAATACAAGCAGGATCTTCCTCCGAAGGAGGGCTGGCCATGAAGCTACGCGACAGTGCATCGGCCTTAATATTTTTAGACCCAGCCCTATAGGTAACCAAAAAGTTGAATCTGGTAAAAAATAGCGCCCATCGAGCTTGTCTCGGGTTTAGCCTCCGAGCAGATTCTAGGAAAACCAGATTCTTGTGGTCGGTAAGGACCGTTACCTGGTGCCTAGCCCCCTCCAGGAAGTGGCGCCACTCTTCAAATGCCCATTTAATGGCTAAGAGTTCGCGGTTGCCAATATCACAGTTACTCTCAGTGGGCGAGAACTTCCTGGAGAAGTAGGCACAGGGACTTTGATGGGTGAGGGACCTGGTACCCTGGGACAAGACAGCCCCCACTCCCACCTCGGATGCGTCAACTTCCACGATAAATGGCTCCATTTGGTTGGGCTGAACCAGCACCGGGCCGAGATAAAGCACTTCTTAAGGACCTCAAAAGCCTGGACAGCCTCTGGAGACCAGTGGAGGAGATCAGCACCTTTGCGAGTGAGGTCCGTAAGAGACTTAGCGATGACCGAGAAGTTAGCAATGAATCTCCTGTAATAATTAGCGAATCCCAAAAAACACTGTAACGCCTTCAGGGAGGCAGGTTGGACCCATTCCGCCACAGCCTGAACCTTGGCGGGGTCCATGCGGAATTCATGAGGAGTGAGGATTTGACCCAAAAATGGTATCTCCTGTACCCCAAACACACATTTTTCGGTTTTTGAAAACAGTTTGTTTTCCCGAAGGACCTGGAGCACCTTCCTGACATGCTCAATGTGGGAGGGCCAGTCCTTGGAAAACACCAGTATGTCATAAAGGTACACTACAAGAAATATCCCCAGGTAATCTCTCAAAATCTCATTTATGAAATTCTGGAAGACCGCTGGCGCATTACACAACCCAAAGGGCATGACGAGGTATTCGAAATGGCCTTCGGGCGTGTTAAACGCAGTCTTCCACTCATCCCCCTCTTTAATGCGGATAGGTTATACGCCCCCCGTAGATCAAACTTAGAGAACCATTGGGCCCCCTGAACCTGATTAAAGAGATCAGGAATCAAAGGAAGGGGATACTGGTTCCTTACAGTGACCTTATTCAGGTTACGGTAGTCAATGCATGGCCTAAGACCACCATCCTTCTTCCCTACGAAGAAGAAGCCAGCACCTACCGGAGAAGTAGAGGGGCGAATGTAACCCTTGGCCAGGCATTCCTGGATATACTCTCTCATGGCTTCACGTTCGGGACAAGAAAGATTAAATATCCTACCCTTAGGAAGCTTAGCTCCTGGTACCAATTCGATAGCGCAATCGTATTCTCTATGAGGAGGTAACACTTCGGAGGCCTCCTTAGAGAAAACATCAGCGAAGTCCCGAACAAACTCAGGTAGCGTGTTCACCTCCTCAGGGGGAGAAATAGAATTAACAGAAAAACATGACGTCAAACATTCATTATCCCATTTGGTAAGCTCCCCAGTATTCCAGTCAAACGTGGGATTATGCAACTGCAACCAGGGAAGGCCTAAAACCAAATCGGACGATAATCCCTGCATCAACAGTACAGAGCACTGCTCCAAATGCATGGAGCCAACAAGGAGTTCAAAAACAGGGGTATGCTGTGTAAAAAAACCATTAGCAAGAGGAGTGGAGTCGATACCCACTACCGGGACAGGTTTAGGCAAATCAATCAAAGGCATAGCAAGAGACATAGCAAATTCCACAGACATGATATTAGCAGAGGACCCTGAATCCACGTAGGTCTGCCGGTAGCAGACCTACCACCAAAAGAGACCTGAAAGGGAAGCAAGATCTTATTACGTTTCATATTTACGGGAAATACCTGTGCGCCCAAGTGACCTCCCCGATGATCACTTAGGCGCGGAAGTTCTCCGGCTGCATTCTTACGCTTAGGACAGTTGTTCACTTGATGCTTGTCATCCCCACAGTAGAAGCAGAGACCATTCTTCCTGCGGAAATCTCTACGTTATTGGGGGGACACGAAGGCCCCGAGTTGCATAGGTACCTCTGAGTCTTCCGGGGAAGAACGAAGCAACGGAACCTCGGGAGGCATCATGGGGGAGTCGGAGGAGAAAACACATAAACGTTCGCGTTGTCGTTCCCTGAGACGTCGGTCAAGTCGTACCGCTAAAGCCATAACCTGGTCTAGGGAGTCAGAAGAGGGATAGCTAACTAGCAGGTCTTTCAGGGCATTCGACAGACCCAACCTAAACTGGCACCTTAAGGCAGGGTCATTCCACCGAGAAGCTACGCACCACTTCCTAAAGTCAGAACAATACTCCTCAACAGGTCTCTTACCCTGACGTAAGGTCACCAGCTGACTCTCGGCAAAGGCAGTCTTGTCAGTCTCGTCATAAATGAGTCCGAGAGCAGAAAAGAAAAGATCAACGGAGGAAAGTTCAGGGGCGTCAGGAGCCAAGGAGAAGGCCCATTCTTGGGGCCCGTCCTGGAGCCGGGACATAATTATACCCACTCGCTGGCTCTCAGAACCTGAGGAGTGGGGCTTTAAGCGAAAGTAAAGCCTGCAACTCTCTCAAAAGGAGAGAAAAGCCCTCCGGTCCCCTGAGAACCGGTCGGGCAACTTGAGGTGGGGTTCAGGAGTTGAGGTGAGGGGAACTACCAAGGTAGCATCAGGCTGGTTGACCTTCTGAGCCAGGGCCTGGACCTGTAGGGAGAGACCCTGCATTTGCTGAGCCAGGGTCTCAAGGGGGTCCATAGTAGTGTCAGGGACCAGGGTAGACTAGGTATGGGCTTGTGATTGTGTAATGATAGGGGTAGGGAAACGGACAAGTGAGCCCTAATCTACCCGCCACTCTGTCCCTGCCTACTTGCAACGACCCGCCCTAGGCGACGGGGTACAACTAGGTGGCGGTCCCTACGCTCAGTAAGTGCACTAGACAAACATACAAGGGAATATAAAGCAAAGGGAAAGGGGCAGTTGCTCACGGCAACACCGTGAGCAACAGAGTGGTGAACGAGCCAATTCAAACCAGGAGAGCACGAGGTACCAAACGCAGAGCAGAAGAGTAGTCAGAAAGCCAGGGTCAGAATGGAGCAGGATCAAATTGTTAGGAGCTGTAGCTGGGCCAGGAAACCACACGGAAAGAATCACAAGCAAGGAGGAACAGGAAAGGCAGGTATAAATAGACAGAGGGCGGGAGCTAGCTGAGTCTGGCCAGGCTGCGATAGGCTCTCCCACTCCTAAGCCTGCCAGCCTGAGTGGTGGAAGCTGGAGTCAGTCTCAGAGAGATAGACTCAGGTGAAGACTGATTACCTATGGAAGTAAACCCCGAAGCTGTGCCTGGCAGATCCTTTACATTACATCTGTAAGATGCCCCAAACACTAAGAATTTGTGAATGCAGTTACAGTCAATAAACAGCCTCTCAAAGTACCAGCAGTGGTGTGCGGCCGCATACATGCCATAAAGGCAGAGCATGTAACTTCTATAGGCCTATGGTGGAAGCGGGTACCGGCAGCCACCACTAGCGGGATCTGACTGGAAACAAACTACATAATTTCTCATCTCAGAAGCAAAAGTGGTGTTTATATAAAGTATGGAGAACACACTCCTTTTTGGCTCCCTGGCTGGCATATGGGCGCCATTTATTCGGTGCAATTATGCCATCTAGTTCATCTTTCATAGGGCATCATAAAAATGCTCTAATCTATCCCATACAGGTATGTAGTGGTTCAGATGGCACTAGACATGAACAAAAGTATTTGGCACACAATGTTGTAGTTAGAAGAAAATCTTGTTTTATTAGAAATATGCCAATGACTTAGTTTGACGTTTCGGTCATTATGACCTTCATCAGGCACTGTAGAGACAATATGGATCATTGTAAGAAAAATATATTGTCTACATATAAATATATACATGTCAAAACATAGTATAATAAACATGAACAGTACCATACCATGTACACAGTCATGCTTAAGCAGTGGCAACAATTTCCATCAAGTTTAGATAAATCCAAATAAGGAAAATCAATAGCAAAGGAAGCATGAAATAAAATTTGATTGCAGTTGGCAGAACCAATCAATATGAAAAGTATAGATTTCAAATGTGCATAGTCAGTCAGGTATTCAACTAAAGGGACATAATTATCAGAAATGTCAGAGCATATGGTGGTATATTGCATCATATCCAGTACATGGGAATAGGTGAAGAGCAATATCTGTCAGATAACAGATTTAGGCAACATAATGATGGATAAAGATCAGGTGTATACAGGGCAATAGTACCTGGCAGTATGCAAAAATGCAAAGATTATGGACATACATACAGATACTAATATATGGCGTGTGGCCGTCCACAGTTGGTAGAACGGCTTGTGTATGGGATACAAGGCCAGGTGACTAAATTTCAATCACATCCGTTAGTTATCTGTATGAATGGTATAAGGAAAATGCAAAGGTAACTAATGGAATGAAGATATAGATATATGAACCAGATAATTATCACCATTTGAACACGTTGTATAGTTCATACATAAAAAAATATTGTCATATATATTTTAATACGTTCCGGGCCCCCATCAGGAATTTCTGGGCCCCATACAGCCAAGATGTCTGGGCCCCCCCTCCATTACTGGGGGTTGGCAATGGAAAGTGTGGCACTCACGTTTGTACGTTATACACATTAACTGATTTTGGTGCTGATGTCAATTACAGTGAAGGAAACCATGGAGCCGGCAGTGAAGGGTTAATGCTCTGGATTTTGATCTATTTAGCCAAATCGTATCCGACGGTATGGCATACAGTGGGACACGTCGCCTGGGGAATGGCCCAGGGGAAAGTACTGAAGTCACTGTCCATAAACAGGGCTGGAGCCTTCTACTAGCGCTCTGCCCAGGGACTCTGGCGCTGTTCCTGATGTCCATATAAGCTAAGTGACGTCCGAAGCTTTGCAAAGCCCGAGTACACGGCCACATTAGGTGCAGATTTTACCTGCGGTTTTGATGTGTATTTTGTGCACCAAATTCCTGTGTGCGTTATAGAATTTGCTAGGGATTGACAGCAAATTAACCCTTTACATTGTAAAGGTTGAAATACGTTCCAATTCTGCAACATAATAGGCATGCAACTTAACCCCTTCCTCCCCACCTTCCAAATGTTATAATTTTATTATTTTTCTGTCTATATAGCCATATGAGGGCTTGTTTTCTGCGGGACAAGTTGTAGTTTTTCAAGGCACCATTTATTGTACCGCATAATGTACTGGGAAGCTGAAAAACAATTATTTGTGGGGTAAATGGGCAAAAAACAGCGATTATGCCATTTCTTTGGGGGTTTTGTTTTTACGGCATCCATCAGGCGGTAAAAACGACATATTCACCTTATTCTACAGGTTGATACGATTACGGCGATACCAAATTTATATGTTTTGTTTTATGTTTTATCACTTTAAAAAAAATAAAACTAAATTAAAAAAATGTTTTGTGTCGCCATATTCTGAGAGCCATAACTTTTTCATTTTTCCATCAATTCAGCGACGTGAGGGATTCAATTTTGCAGGGCGAGCTGTAGTTTTCACCAATACCATTTTGAGGTATATGCGACTTTTTGATCACTTTTTTGGAGCGCTAAGGTGACCAAAAACTAGCAATTTGCGTGTTTTATATTTTTTTACGGCGTTCACCCAGCGCGTTAAGCAACGCTATATTGTGATAGTTCGGACTTTTAACCCCTTAATGACCAGCCTATTTTAAACCTTAATGACCAAGGTAGTTTTTCCATCGTCGCATTCCAAGAGCTATAACTTTTTTATTTTTGCGTCAACATAGCTGTATAAGGTCTTGTTTTTTGCGGGACAAGTTGTATTTTTTAATAGCACCATTTTGAGGTACATATTATTTATTGATTAACTTTTATTGACTTTTTTTTGGGGGGGTAATAGAAAAAAATCTGAAATTTCACCACTCTTTTTCACGTCCTAAATCTACGCCGTTTACTGTGTGGTATAAATAACACAAGAACTTTATTCAGCGGGTTGTCACGATTGCAACGATATAAAATTTGTATAGTTTTTGTATGTTTTACTACTTTTACACAGTAAAAACGCTTTTTTTTCATAATTATTTGTTTTTGTGTCTCCATATTTGAAGAGCCGTAACGTTTTTATTTTTCCGCCGATACAGTTGTATGAGGGCTTTTTTTTGCGGGAACACTTGTAGTTTTTATTGGTACCTTTTGGAGTAGATGCAACTTTTTGATCACCTTTTATCAGGATTACGTCAGGATTCACAGAAATCAGCAATTTTTCCATAGTTTTTTATTTAATTTTTTACGCCATTTACCGTGCGGGTTAAATAATGTAATAGCTTTATAGTCGGGGTCGTTACGGACACGGCGATATCAAATATGTATAACGTTTTTACTTTATTTCGTTTTTTTAATAGTAAAGGCAGTTAGTAAGGGGAAAAGGTAGGTTTTTCATTTTTATTTCACATTTTATTTAAATTAACTTTATTAAACTTTTTTTTTACTAGTCCCAATAGGGGACTTTAATATGCGATCACCCGATCGCTATTATAATACACTGCAATACTTTTGCAATACCATTTATTTTTTTTGGAACAAAAAAAACCACGTTATTTAACTGTTTTTAACATTTTTGTCATTAGTCCCCCTAGGGGACTTGAAGCAGCGATCCACTGCATGATATACTGCAATACTAATGTATTGCAGTATATCGTGATACTGACAGTCTCGTTTGAAGCCCTGCTGGAGGCAGAGCTTCAAAGGAGTACAAAGATGGCAGACCTGGGGGCTTTCATTAGGCTGCTATAACAACCGTTGTTAAAAGCCGATCGTGCCGCGGGGTGGGGGCGCAATGGCTTGTTTCAGGGGGCGCTCTACTGATTCTAATACTTTAAATGCCGCGGTCACGATGTACCGTGGCATTTAAGGTATTAAACGGGCGGAATCAAAGTGATCTTTGATTCCGCCCGTTGCGGTGAGGTGTCGGCTGCGTAACACAGCCATCACCTGCTGTGTATCGAGCGAGCTCAGCCCGTGAGCTCGCTCTATACTTTCCATACATACCTAACCCTTAACACGCACAGTTACGTGATATTGCGTTAAGGGGTTATAAATCAGCAGCACGTCCTAAATTCCATACAGATTTTTTTTCTGCTGCACGTGCATGGGGTTTTGACAAACACCAGTCATATGAGTTAGGGCTTATTCAGACTAATGTGTTAATCGTCCGTGTGAAGGACGTTTTTTTTTAATGGCCGTCACACGGCTGCATGTATTTCAATGGGGTTATTCACATGGTCGTTGCTTTAACGGACTATGTGAAGGGCCTGTAAAAAAATAGGACAAGTCCTATTTTTGTGCATTTTCACAGATCCCTCAATAGACTCAAGTCTATGAGGGATCTGTGAAAACGGGTCCCGCACGGGAGCAAATTGGCCGTGAAATATGGCCGTTATTCACGGCTGATTTCACACACGTTCGTCTGAATATAGCCTTATATTGTAATTTGTAGTGAATTTTCAGTGCGCAATCCGCACTAAAAATACGAGACAAGTGGCCTTATTCAGATGTCTGTGATATACGGAGTGTGTATCGGCCATATTTCCCAGACCGACCACAGTTCAGGGAGCTGGGTTTCTAGCATCACAGTTATCTATAATCATAGGAGTCCCTCCCTTCCCGTGTAAATACTATACCCGGTCCCGTACTGAAAGCGTTATTACAGTACGGGACAGTATTTCCGCGGAGAGGCAGGCACTCCTATCAGCATTGATAACGGTGATGGTAGGAGTCCTGCTCCATGAATTGTGGTCGGCCTGGGAAATACGGCCGATACACGCTCCGTATATCACGGACTAAACACAGCTGTTTGAATAAGGCCTTAGTGTAGTTACACAGTGTGGTCAAATCCCATTTTTTTGCCACAATTTTTGCAAAGTCGCGGCAAAAACGTGATTTTACCGCACTGTGAGAATATAGCCTAACAGCACTATTTTTTCATGTTTTGTATCCTTTTTTTATGCAATTTTCGTAATCGCACAAATCACACGGTTTTGCCGCAATTTTTATATAATCGCGGGAAAACTGCACAATTTGTTGTCAATCGTGGCAAAAAATGGGAAGCAGGATCGAGAGGGGAGAAAAACTGACCAGCCTGCAGGTCCGGTCGGCTGTGTAGAGGAGCTGGCTGGGGGGCGGGATCTCCACACGGAGCTTCTGCTTCTAATGCTGCATCTTCCCCGTCCAGTTCGTGAAGCAACAGGTATGCAGGGGGGGCCGCGAGGGGGGCCCACGAGCGTTGCAAAAGGGGGGGCACGCAAGGGTTGCGAGGGGGCCGACAGTCCGGGGGGGTCGAGGACAGCCCTGCGGGCCCCTGATGGGATTAGTACTAGTACTGCCCTGATGGCGGCCATGAATATGTTAAATGAAGCAGTGGTAGCTATTAAACAGGCTTGGAAACACATCAAGGTACAATATAGATAGGAAATTCAACACAAATTCATGCAGCAGAACACTAACTGTGTATGTATATATATATATATATATATATATATATGTGTATGAATATAATACACAATGACATACTACGGAATAAAAAGGATAGAACATATACGGAGATACAGACAGTGAGGTCAGCTGTATAAGACCATAGGCAAACAGAGTCAACCAACCATTGGTGGCCGGGAACCACTCAAATAACCAACAGGGAAGATTGAATAAGGCGTGTGCATAGATTTACTATGCCTGCATATAACATAAAGTGCTACCTAATTACATTTGTGGTATACAAAAGTTAACATGAAAAATCCTGACATAAGATGTAGGCACAAAGGCGCCGCATGATGACCTCATACATGAGTCACCATGACGCCGCCGCTAATCGGCACTCCCGGATGTGGGTCCAACAGCGTGTGCGCAATCGAGCGTCTGTGCACACACCACAGCCAAGACAACCAGGATAAAAAGAACGATGTAAATGGAAACTACCCTACAATGGGACTGAAATGGAATATGGGGAATATGAGCAGACAGTAGTACCCTAACAGACCTGAGCAATAATGATGGACATACATATATATATATGTGTGTGTGTGTGTGTGTGTGTGTGTGTGTGTGTGTGTGTGTGTGTGTGTGTGTGTGTGTGTGTGTGTGTGTGTGTGTGTGTGTGTGTGTGTGTGTGTGTGTGTGTGTGTGTGTGAAATATCAAAAAATCTGATATATATGTATACAAAAATACAACACATATAAAACTGTGAAGTGATGTGAAGTAAAGGAATAAATAAATAAAAAAAATATAAATAAAATAAAGTGAGTAATTAGGAAGTGAAATGAAGTGCACAAACAAAATTAAATATAAATAGGTGACGCAAAAACGTGCAAAATAATACTCAAAAAGAATTAAATTGTGATAAAAATATATATTTAAATAAATATAAAGTGATACATCAAAAAGGATATATATATATATATACAAACGTGAAAATTATATAGTGAAAGTATATAAATAAAACAATATGCGTGATAAATACATACAAGTATATCTAAAGAATACATCTATATATACAAAAATATATGAGTACACCATAAACAAGCAATTATATTATTAAAAATAAAGTGCATATGTGAAGTAACCACATAAAGCAGTATACACTAAGTGAATAGAAATGTATGATCTATATCACTGGATGTCATAAGTTACAAATGCCACAATATCAACAGGAAAATGATATATGTATAAATAAAACATACATGTATTTTTAGAAATAGGTACATTCATCTGAATAATATACTCAATAGACCCTCAAAAGTAGAGGGAGAACAATACTATAATAGCAAGATGTAAGAAGTATCCCCTAAAAAAGAGAGACACAACAGTACTCAAAATAATGAGCATTGTCAGAAAATGTAGAAGGCAACCAAAAAAATAGAAACTAGGATGGTATATCACTATATGCCCAAAAATAAAAATCAAGGGCAATAAGGCATGCAAAGAAAGCATTATATTATCAAACGGACATCAAAGGGTCAACTTAAATGCTATTATAGTTTGTTAATTATTTTAGCTTTGTGGTTCTTCACACTCTACACCGCGTTCCAAATTATTATGCAAATGTTATTTTTCGCTTATTTTCCTAAATAGTCAATGCAAATGACCGTTAGTATAATCTTCAAGCCATCAACCGCTGGAGTATAATGCAAATTTTATTGAACAAATCTCCTAATGATAACTGATTTTTTTTTTAGAAGTAAAAAACTCAAAATGCAAATTATTACGCACAACAGAGATCAAAACATTTTAAAGGTTGTAAAGAGAACTAAAATGGTAATTTGTTGAATTTGCAGCATCAGGAGGTCATATTTACAGAAATCAAAAGCTCTTTCAATCAAAAAAAACTTAGCAGGCCAAGTTACATGTTAACATAGGACCCCTTCTTTGATATCACCTTCACAATTCTTGCATCCATTGAATTTGTGAGTATTTGGACAGTTTCTGCTGGAATATCTTTGCAGGATGTCAGAATAGCCTCACAGAGCTTCTGTTTTGATGTGAACTGCCTCCCACCCTCATAGATATTTTGCTTGAGGATGCTCCAAAGGTTCTCAATAGGGTTGAGGTCAGGGGAACATTGGGGCCACACCATGAGTTTCTCTCCTTTTATGCCCATAGCAGCCAATGACACAGAGGTATTCTTTGCAGCATGAGATGGTGCATTGTCATGCATGAAGATAATTTTGCTACGAAAGGCACGGTTCTTCTTTTTGTACCACGGAAGAAAGTGGTCAGTCATAAACTCTACGTACTTTGAAAAGGTCATTTTCACACTGTTAGGGACCCTAAAGCCTACCAGCTCTCTCCCCATGATTCCAGCCCAAAACATGACTCCGCCACCTCCTTGCTGACGTCGCAGCCTTGTTGGCACATGGTGGCCATTGACCAACCATCCACTACTCCATCCATCTGGACCATCCAGGGTTGCACGGCACTCATCAGTAAACAACATGGTTTGAAAATGAGTCTTCATGTATTTCTGAGCCCACTGCAACCATTTCTGCTTGTGAGCATTGTTTAGGGGTGGCTGAATAATAGCTTTATGCACACTTGCAAACCTCTGGAGGATCCTACACCTTGAGGTTCGCGGGACTCCAGAGGCACCAGCAGCTTCAAATACCTGTTTGCTGCTTTGCAATGGCATTTTAGCAGCTGCTCTCCTAATCCTATTAATTTGTCTGGCAGAAACCTTCCTCATTATGCCTTTATCTGAACGAACCCGTCTGTGCTCTGAATCAGACACAAATCTTTTCACAGTACAATGATCACGCTTAAGTTTTCTTGAAATATCCAATGTTTTCATACCTTGTCCAAGGTATTGCACTATTTCACGCTTTTCGGCAGCAGAGAGATCCTTTTTCTTTCCCATATTGCTTGAAACCTGTGGCCTGCTTAATAATTTGGAACGTCCTTCTTAAGTAGTTTTCCTTTGATTGGGCACACCTGGCAAACTAATTATCACAGGTGTCTGAGATTGATTACAATGATCCAAAGAGCCCTAAGACACAATACCATCCATGAGTTTAATTGAAAAACAAATAATTAAATGTTTATGACACTTAAATCCAATGTGCATAATATGCTAATAGGATGGTTGAAACTATCCATGGGTAGAATCACTGGATCTCTGTGTGTAGTGAGAACAAAGCCGTAAAATCGGCATACTGAACTCTAGATTTGAGACCAATAGACCTTGATGCGTTCCTGAAGTCCAATATGTCAGTGTTCATTTCTTCACAATAGCGATGTATGTGGACAGAATAAAAAAGAAGAAATTAATGGATCACATAAATTTAAAAGACATCGTATTCATCATTTGGCTGATATACATGTCATCTCCCTATGCGGATAGAGTTATAGAAGCAAATCCAACAGTTACCGGGGGCAAGTCAACTAGTTCAGATCACCACCCCTAATTTATAATCGATATTTAAACCTTGGGGTCTCAGGGTGTTAAGTCGAAAAATCCACTCCAACTCCTTTTTAATAGGCGTGCCCTATCACCCCCCCCCCCCGTCGCAAGGGTGGCACGCTATCAATTACTCGGAACCTCAATTGTTTTTCTGAATGTTGGGCCTCCACAAAATGTTTAGGGACTGGTAAGGCCAAACGTTTGCAATGAATTGTATACCTGTGTTGATTAATTCTAATCTTCAGGTCCAGGGTTGTTTCACCCACATATAACAAATTACACGGACATTGTATCAAATAGACCACAAAGTCACTATGGCACATCAAGAAATTATTAATCCTATACATCTTGTTGGTAACAGGCTGTGAAAATTTATCTCCCTTAATCATTAATGTGCAATTTATACAATTCAGGCATGGATAACATCCCTTTTTCCTGGGTGGCCGAAATGTTTGTGATTCTTTTTTCTTTGTATCCTGGTCCGATCGCACCAATTTGTCACCTAGATTATAAGATCGGTGGTAAGAAAAAAGGGGAGGTCCCTTAAACTCGGGTATATTGCCCAGGCAGTTACCCAATATAGGCCAATGTTTACATATTATTGGACTGACTAATCTCGCTGTATGTGGATATGAACGGAATCCTATTAATCTTTTTACTGTCATCAATATTTGGATCTTTCGTCTCTGTAGGGGGTCGGAGGAGATCACTACGTGCAATATTTTAAATTTTATGGCGATGTTCACGTATGATTGTCGAGGGATATCCCCTATCCCTAAATTTACGTGTAAGGACATTTAGTTTTTCGTCAGGTGGTTGCTTTCAAACCTTAATAGGTTATTTTTGTCTGTTGGCTTAATAAACAAATTAGTGGAAAGTTTCCACTAGGTTCTCCTGCACCCGCGGCAAAGATTCAGTTTGGCACTCTCCACCAATCAATGACGTGTCATTTCTTTTCCACATTTTTTTAATGTAACTCGAGCATAAAAACATTTGTACATTTTACAAGCAATATAGTTCTATACACAACACCAGAACCAAGCTCATTACATATATACAGCACCAGAACAAAGCTAATTACATATATACAGCACCAAAACCAAGCTCAGTACATAAATACAGCATCGGAACAAAGCTCAGTACATAAATACAGCTCCAGTACCAAGCTCTGTACATATATACAGCACCAGAACAAACCTCAGTACATATATGCAGCACCAGAACCCAGCTCATTACATATATACAGCACCAGAACTAAACTCAGTACATAAATACAGCTCATTTCTGCAGTTTGCCATTCAGATGTCTTCAGCTTCTCACTTTTCAAAAATGTCTACACCTTTAAACAAAGATAAAGTTCTCATTATACCATGCACTACTCCCCTAAATATAATAGCGCCATACACTGCACCTCTAATTATAATAGCACCATACACTGTGTCCCACACACACACACACACACACACACACACACACACACACTGTGCCCCCTGTAGATAATGCCCCCATAGAGCCCCCTGTAAATAGTGCCCCCATATAGCCACCCCTGTAGATAGTGCCCACATATAGCCCCCCTGTATATAGTGCCCCACATACAGCAACCTGTAGATAGTGCCCCACATGCAGCCCCCCCTGTATATAGTGCCACACATATAGCCCCCTGTATTTAGTGTCCCACATATAGCTCCCCCTGTAGTGCTCCACATATAGACAACACCTATATATAGCCCCCTGTAGATATAGCCCATTCCTGTATATAGTGCTCCACATATAGCCCACCCTTGTATATAGTGCTCCACAGATAGCACACCCCTGTATATAGCCCCCCTGTAGATATGGCCCACCCCTGTATATAGTGCTCCACATATAGCCAACCCCTGTATATAGTGCTCCACATATAGCCCACCCCAGTATATAGCCCCCCCATAGATAAAGCCCCCCGTAGATAATGCCCCCCTGTAGATAAAGCCACCCCCGTAGATAAAGCCACCCCCCCGTAGATAATGCCACACACTTTTTTGATTAGGATAAAAAAACAAACGATATAAACTCACCTTAATCCTGTTCCCGCGTCGTCCGGCGGCAATAGAGACCTGCTCTCTTCTGCGCAGTTCTCCTGGGGTTGAACGACGCAAGCAGTGCGATGACGTGATCGCGCCGCTTGCGTCTATGAAAGATGCTGACTGGCAGGACAGAGTGACTTTCCCTCTCAATCAGCGCCTTTCAACGACGCAAGCGGCGCAAAGTATCGCGACGCTTCACTTGTAGAAAGGCGCTGAATGGCCGGGCACGGAACGTACCCGGCAATTCATTGCTTCTAATTGCACCTGTGTCCTATAGACACAGGTACAATTATAGTGCAGGAGGGGGTGGCGGCGGCTGGTCTCAGTAGCGCCGCCGACCCCTCGGAGAGGCAGCTGGCCATCATCATGGACGGTGCGGCCCTGGTCGCCCCCTCTAAGTTGCGCCCGGGGCACATACCCCGCCTGCCCCTCCTAGCTACGCCCCTGGCTCTAGTCAAGCATAAATATCTATGTGTCTCGCAATATAGATCACCTTTGTCGTTCTGGCAGAGGGTTTATCCTGTAGTTGGCCCTTGGGGTTCTAGTTGCCGCTAGTAATGGCACCGCAACTCAATATGATGTTAATGTCTCTATTAGGAATATATATATACACATATATATATACACCGTTATTGTTCTGCTGCATGAATTTATGTTGAATTTCCTATCTATTTTGTACCTTGATGTGCTTCCAAGCCTATTTAATTGCTACTACGGCTTCATTTAACGTATTATATCAGTCCTGAGACTATGACCATATTTTTATGTATGAACTATACAACGTGTTCAAATGGTGATAATTATCTGGTTCATATATCTATATCTTCATTCCATCAGTTACCTTTGCATTTTCCTTATACCATTCATTCAGATAACTAACGGATGTGATTGCAATTTAGTCACCTGGCCTTGTATCCCATACACAAGCCGTTCTACCAACTGTGGACGGCCACACGTCATATATTAGTATCTGTATGTATGCCCACAATCTTTTCATTTTTGCATACTGCCAGGTACTATTGCCCTGTATACACCTGATCTCTATCCATCATTATGTTGCCTAAATCTGTTGTCTGACAGATATTGCCCTTCACCTATTCCCATGTACTGGATATGATGCAATATACCACCATATGCTCTGACATTTCTGATAATTATGTCCCTTTAGTTGAATACCTGACTGACTATGCACATTTGAAATCTATACTTTTCATATTGATTGGTTCTGCCAACTGCAATCAAATTTTATTTCATGCTTCCTTTGCTATTGATTTTCCTTATTTGGATTTATCTAAACTTGATGGAAATTGTTGCCACTGCTTAAGCATGACTGTGTACATGGTATGGTACTGTTCATGTTTATTATACTATGTTTTGACATGTATATATTTATATGTAGACAATATATTTTTCTAACAATGATCCATATTGTCTCTACAGGGCCTGATGAAGGTCATAATGACCGAAACGTCAAACTAAGTCATTGACATATTTCTAATAAAACAAGATTTTCTTCTAACTACAACATTGTGTGCCAAATACTTTTGTTCATCTATCCCATACAGGTGATAGATTCCCTTCAACTCATTAAGAAGGGTTAATATAACTCTGTTGTCTGCCACCATCACTCTCCACTAGTTTGCATTTTATTCATATTTCTATCTAGAAGCAATTGTTTCACTCCACATATTTTATTGCAGAAATGAAGTGTTCTGCATTCACGACTGGGGTCTTTTTTGGTTGATGCCCTGTGCAGTACCCTTTATTGATGCCACCTCCTGTATGCCGAGTAGTGCCCAAATAATACAATCCTACTGTGCCCACATAACATTGCCAAATAGCTGTCTTAATGACACTGCCCAATCAACTGTTAGAGCCAATGGGGCCGCCTTCAGTAGTGCCAAGTGATGCACTCTTTGAAACCACACAGGTTGCACACACCTAAGCCCTGTTTGCAGCATTATTATTATTCTTCACCCTAAATTGTTTCTTGACAAATGATCAGACTGCCATGAACAGCGCTTCTTAAAATAGTTTCCTCATAATCCCACCATGTAGTAATTTTATGCTGAATGTACATCTCATGCAGTACAATTTATCCTATTGTTTCCAGATTTGGCATCTTGTAGGATAGTAGGTGAGTCACACTGATAATGACCCATTCATAATAACTAGCTTGTACTTGCTGAAAGCTGATAAGCACATTTCCTTCCTTCTCCCTTCCTCCTGTTTCACATAATGAAGGCACTTGATATATCTAAGAGGTATGATACACATACACTATAGATATATATATATATATACATATATATATATATATCTGTACCCAGTATGAAACTGTTGAGGAAAAAAATGTAGGTGGTTTCTATGGCAACACTTGAAGCACAGCTTAAAGTTCTGTGCCATCTCTGTGCCACTGATGGCATGCATCGGGCTCTGACTCACTACATCTCACCACTCATTTCTACAATGCGGACCAGTATACAGTCACTGGGAAATTTACATTTATTGACTAAGTATCCATGTTCTCAGAATAATAATAAGAACTGTTATAGAATCACTAATGAGTCTCCTTACACAGTCACAAAGGGGAGAAAGAAAAGAGATGGCCAGGGGTGTAACATGGTACCATGGGACCTCATAGCAGAACTTGGAATGTGGCCTGCTCAATCAAGATATGAAAGGCTTGTGGTTATTATGTTCTCGACATTCAGTGATCTGCATTAATTTTCCTGGGGGGCACGACTGTAGAAGTCATCTCTGTCTAAGTGTCATATTGGCAAAGTGTCCTGGCAGTTATACATGGCAGTTACACAGGGTCAGTGAAAGGTAAGCTGTGTGGACTAAGCAAACAAACTTGCAAACATTATAACTAATACTATAGAATTTTTCTCAGTGTCCTAAAACCAAACCATCGCAACATGTTTGCTGCCTCACTCATCATTGTAGCTGTTGTTGGTTTACAAGCCTACCGCCCATTTCACCCTTTAGAAAATTCAGTCCACATATGTCCCTCTCTCCTTCCCTCGCCCATGTACAGCTCCCATGCACTATTCACTTTGCTGAATCAACTTAGCCCATCTCATCCCACTGCTCAACACAAAGGTCGCTCATAAATCACTGAATCATCTGCTGTCTCTTTCCATTCTCCTACTACTAGCTGCAGGGGACATCTCTCCCAACCCTGGTCCTCCCTTTTCTTCTGCCATTTTCTTCTGCCAAGCTCAACCACTTACCTGCCACACATAGAAACTGTAACAACCATGGTCACTGACCATGAACTCCTTCCATCCAGTCGACGCCCTTCTATCAAGAGATGTCTGCACATGCGGCTGTCCTGTTCCACAGTGACCACCAAAGTGAGCTCAGTCCAGACATAAGGAGCCAAAGCGCACACAGGTGGGAGATTGATCTATTTGCTCCCAGAGCACCCTGGGCTATAAGAAGGGCTGTGCCCCTCCCTCCAATGCCTGAGCATTGTTGTCGTACCCTAGTCTGTCTAAGCAAATGGTCTCCTAGTGTTTCCCAGCTCCCAGTGTTTCCCGTTCCTGCTACCTGTAACCTGTATTCCGTGCTATCCTGGTCAAGTACCGTGTTGAGCTGAAGTTGTGCTGTGCTGTATACCATGCCTGTTTTGCTACACCACGCCTGGAGCCTGCCTGCTGCCTACTCCCAGCCGAGCCCTTCTTGCTACTGTCTGAGCTACCACAGGTACACTATACGAACTATAGACTGTGACCTGTGTCCTGTTGGCCAGCTGCCATACCGTCAAGGCGGTACGGCCCAGTGGGTCCACGCACCCTACTTGACAGTACGCTCAGGCCATGGACCCCGCTGGTCAATCCAAGATCATGATGATGTCACAAGAGATGCGGGCGAATATGCTAGACCTCCAGTCTCAACAGGACCAACTCCTCCAGACCTTGAACATTATTGCACGTCGGCTGGAGGTGCAAGCTGCTAATCCTCCTACTTACCTCCTGGCAGTACTGATCCTCTGATTACACCTACTGGCAGTGCTCATCCCCGATTTTCTTTTGCCACTTCCTAACCACTATGATGAAGACGCAAGTACCTGCCGTGGATATTTGAACCAGTGCCAGGTCCACTTTACCCTGTATGCAAGGGCATTTCCTTCTGATGGCGCAAGGGTCGCTTTCATTGTCTCTCTCCTCACTGGCAGGGCCCTTGCATGGGCGAATCCTATCTCGGAGAGACAAGGACCAGAGACCTGTGACTTCCAGGGGTTCCTCCGGACATTTTGCATGGTGTTTGAGGAGCCTGGATGAGTCTCATCTGCAGCCGCCTTCTTGCTGAACCTACGCCAGGGAGACACCTCCATGGGCAAGTATGCCATCCACTTCCGCACCCTGGCGGGAGAACTGTTGTGGAACAATGAGGCCCTGGTGGCTACATTCTGGCAGGGACTGTCATCTAAGATTAAGGAAGAGCTTGCCACCCGTGATCTACCCTCTACCCTGGATGACCTCATCCTTCTGGCCGCCCGGATTGATATAAGGATCTGAGAACGGCTCCAAGAAGTTTGTTGGGAGAAAAGACTCCCTAGTCCAGTCCCTACTTTGCAGCAACCACTGCTGTCCTCAGATGCCGATCCTCCTAAGGAGTCTATGAGGACGTACCAGTTTAAGCTATCTACCCAGGACAGACAAAGCAGACGCATCTCGGGACTCTGTCTATATTGCGGCCTCGGAGGCCATCTTGCGCGTCTATGTCCCCAAAAGCCCCAGAGCCTAGGGTTGGTGGGAGAGACAGCCTTGGGTAAAGAAGGACTTTCATCTAAATTGTCCATTCCCGTGACCATAGAGAAGAAAAGAGCAAAAAACACGGCGCCACATGGTGTAGGTCAATAGGTTAAGCAGGTGAAGAATAAACATTACCATGCTCACCAAAAGCCAGAAATTAATTCGCAATAGTGGTCCACAGGTGCTGCTGCCAGATCCGAGCCGGGTCACATAGGTAACCGCTTGACAGGATGAGTATGGTAAATGTAAAGAGATGGATCTTCTGAAGAGACTCGGTCCGATATAAAATAAGTTTTATTGGAACAGGGTGGCTACGCGTTTCAACGCCGGACTGGCGTCTTCATCAGGCAAGTTAAACAGACAGAAAATAAGCATGTATATATACAGAGGTTGTGATAGTCTTAATTGGGCCAATTCAGACAGGGCTGTTGACCAAAAAAAATGCCAAAAACAGGCAGGTCAAAGTTCAGAGCAGACAGGTAAAAAATTGCCATAATAACAGCATAATCGCAAAGTGTGCTAAATTGATCGAATCGATGCAAGGTGATGTGAGAAATACATGGTTAAAACATAGGTGGACGAAAAAGTTACATAGTTAATACGGGAAATTCGTACAGGTAATTATAACAGACTGAAAGTTTAATAAAAACAAGGATGCACCATGCATCATGCAGTTTAAAAGGACAATAGATGTAAAACATATGTGTAACTGATTGATTTGGATAAGTAGGGATAATTCATATGACATAAGTGCAAATAGACGGAAAGGGCCGTAGTCAAGGCGACTGTAAACAGTACGGTGGCCGGTGAGGTCCAAGCAGCAATGGAACGCATGGTGGCACGCAAACGCGTAGGATCGCGCGGCGCTGCACAGAGAATACAGAGGAACGAAAAGCCAACAGAAAGCAATGAGAAGGCAATGAACTTTAAGTGAAAAGTTACTATAATTGAATAGATACAGGCAAGATAGATTATGTAGTGATAAGATGAACGTACACTGTCGGGAATGATGTATGAATAATAGACAGAAGCAGGATTGGTGTAATAGAAGGGAGATTTGATATCGGAGAGACATTCGATGAGGAGAACAGATAACGTAAAGTTGAAAAATGAATGTAGACAACAAAAATACGCAACTAATGGAAATAACAATACACTAAATACATTATTAATATTGTATACAATGAATTGATACAGGAAATTGTGGTGAGTTAAGAAGATTAATAATAATATTTAATAAAAATATTTAATAATGAACCATGTAGTAGGGGTTAAAGGGAAATACAAAGAATTCGTATAACAAATTGGTTTGGATACATGGGGATAAAGGGAAATATGACCATAGAGAAAACGCATCGGGTCTCTGCGTATCTGGACTCTGCTAATTTCATTCGTAGAGACCTGGTGGATCTTCTCCAATTGCACACTACCCCTCTGGATAGGCCGTTGATGGTTGCATCTGTAAATGGACTACCTCTGCCAGACCCAATTATAGCTGTGACCAAGTCGCTGAGGCTCCAAGTGGGAGCCCTCCCCTCCGAGCTTCTCTCGTTCTTTGTCCTGCCCAAGGCCGTCAACCCATGCTGCTGGGTCTGCCTTGGCTCCGACTACATGCCCCAGTCCTGGACTGAAATTCTGGAGAGGTTCTCCAGTGGGGCTCCGAGTGTCTCAACCATTGCCTGGTATGGATTCGTTCGGCTCAGCCTCCTCTGCCTCGGTCCTTGGCAGGATTGACTGATTATTATTCTGCCCCCACACCGGGCGTATGACTGTCCTATCAACCTAGTTCTTGGTGCTTCCCTTCCCCGTGGTAGGATATATCCTCTCTCCTTGCCAGAGACTCTGTCCATGTCCGCCTATGTTAAAGAGAACTTGGAGAGGGGCTTCATCTGGAAGTCTTCCTCCCCGGCAGGAGCTGGGTTCTTCTTCGTCAAGAAAAAGGATGGTTCTCTGCGTCCTTGCAGCGACTGCCGGGATCTCAACCAGATCACGGTGAAAAACAGGTATCAGTTGCCATTGATCTCTGAACTGTTTGATCTTATACGTGGTGCCAATATTTTTTCTAAACTAGACTTGCGTGGGGCTTACAGCCTAATCCGGATTCACCGGGGTGGCGAATGGAAGACTGCATTTAACACCCGTGACGGACATTATGAATATCTAGTAATGCCCTTCAGCCTGTGTAATGCTCCCGCGGGCTTCTAGGAGTTTGTTAATGACATCTTCCGCGATCTCCTCTATGTTTGTGTTGTGATCTATCTTGATGACATCTTGATTTTTTCTCCAGATCCAATGACTCATCGGAGACATGTCCGTCAAGTTTTGCTGTGGTTAAGGGAGAATCGCCTGTACGCCAAGTTGGAGAAGTGAGTATTTGAGAGAGATGCTCTACCCTACCTGGGCTACATTATCTCGAATCTAGGTCTCAAGATGGATCCTGAAAAGGTAAAGTCCGTCCTGGAATGGTCACGCCCTCAAGGCTTGAGGGCCATACAGCGCTTCCTGGGATTCGCCAATTTCTACAGACAGTTCATTCCAAACTTCTCCTCACTGACATCTCTTATTTCTAACCTCACCAAGAAAGGCATGAACGCCAAGGTGTGGACTCCAGAAGCAGAATCCGCATTTAATAGCCTGAAGAGTGCCTTCACGTCAGCCTCTATCCTCCATCATCCAGATGTTTCTCGACAGTTCTCGTTGGAGATGGACGCCTCCTCTGTCGGTTCTGTTGCACTCCTGTTCCAGAGAGGTTCCAAGGGCAAGTCAATGGCATGTGGCTATTACTCTAAGCTCTTCTCTTCTGCAGAACGCAACTACTCGATTGGGGATCGGGAGTTACTCATCAGGCTAGGTGGTCGCTGTTCTTTGCCCAGTTCCAGTTTGAGCTCCACTACCGTCCGACCGACAAGAATGTGAGGGCCGATGACTAGTCCAGGTCATTAGAGACAGAGGACACTATGGATTCTCCACAGAGTATCATTAACCCATCCTGCATCATCCCTGTCAACCCTCTGCAAGATAGAGACATTCCCCTGGTGGGGACTTTTGTGTGCCTGGCAGACAGAAGGAGAATCCTTTGCTGGGGACACAGTTCCAAATTGGCAGGTCACGCGGGTGCCCGTAAGACCCAAGACCTGATCGCTCGTCATTTCTGTTGGCCCACGCTGCCCAAAGACATCACGGACTTTATCTCCTCCTGCACGCTGTGCGCAGCAAATAAGGTTGCCCTCTCCAAAGCGGCGGGCCTGCACCAGCCGTTGCCTGTGCCCGATGCCCCCTGCCAACATATGGTCTTTGTCACGGATTTGCCTCTCTCTGCTGGTTGCAGTACGGTCTGGGTGCTGGTGGACCGATTCTCCAAAATGGCTCATTTCGTTCCACTGACCGGTCTAACGTCTGCTTCCCGACTGGCTAATCTTTTCGTCCAACACATCTTCCGTCTGCACGGCTTGCCTCTACATATTGTGTCGGATCAGGTGTTTCAGTTCACCTCTACGTTCTGGAGAGCCCTCTGCGTACTCCTCGGTGTGAAGTTGAACTTTTCCTCTGCCTACCATCCCCTGTCCAATGGTCAAGTCGAGAGAATAAACCAGATTATGGAGAACTATCTACGACACTTTATCTCCAGGCCGCATGATGACTGGGTGCAGCTGCTTCCTTGGGCTGAGTTCTCCTACAACAACCATACTAGTGAGTCCACCGCTAAGAGTCCATTCTTCATTGTCTATGGCCAACACCCTCGTATACCTTTTCCTGTTTCCACTACGTCCCAGGTGCCTGCATCTGACTCTGCATTCAGGGACTTTCTACAGATCTGGCAGCAGACTCGATCTTCTATTCTGCTAGGAATATCCGGCTGTGGGTGCCATCCTACAAATTTGCTCCCAGGTTCCTTGGACCCTTCAAGATTTTGCAACAAATCAACCCTGTTTCCTACAAGTTTCAGCTGCCTCCTACCCTCAAGATCCCCAACTCCTTCCATGTCTCCCTGATGAAGCCGGTGATCTTGAACCGCTACTCCAAGACTTCCACTCCTGCAGTGGCTCCCAGCGGTTCATCAGAGACTTATGACGTTAAGGAGATCCTGGACACTAAAAAAGTAAGAGGAAGAACCTTTTATTTAGTAGATTGAAAGGGGTTTGGTCCAGAAGAGAGGTCCTGGGAGCCAGAAGCGAATCTCAATGCCGCAAAACATGCGAGTGGCTTAACCCCTTCCCGCTCCTTGACGTACTATTACGTCATGGCAGCTGTATCGTTCGCGCTCCATGCCGTAATAGTACGTCTCGGGAGTAACGGCCGTTTCGGCCGTCCTCCCGACACATACAGGAGCTGTGACGCTGCTGTCTTGTTCAGCAGCTGTCACAGCTCCTACAGCGGGGACCGATCGCTGTGTCCCCGCTGATTAACCCCTTAAAAGCCGCGTTCTATAGAGATCGCGGCTTTTTAGGGGTTAAGCTGCCATCGCCGGCCTGCTACGCGATAGCGGCCGGCGATGGTGACTATGGCAACCGGACACCAAACAATGGCGTCCGGCGATGCCATAGACGGAAGCCTAGTGGGTCCTGACAACGTCAGGACCCACTATGCTTGCTGTCAGTGAGTAGCTGACAGTTCTAATACACTGCACTACGCATGTAGTGCAGTGTATTAGAATAGCGATCAGGGCCTCCTGCCCTCATGTCCCCTAGTGGGACAAAGTAATAAAGTAAAAAAAAAGTTAAAAAAAGTTGTGTAAAAATAAGAAAATAAAAGATTTAAAAGTATTAAAAGTAAAAATCCCCCTTTTTCCCTTATCAGTCCTTTATTATTAATAAAAATATATAAAAAAACAAATAAACTATACATAATTGGTATCGCCGCGTCCGTAACGGCCTGAACTACAAAATTATTTCATTATTTATCCCGCACGGTGAACGCCGTAAAAAAAATAAATAATAAACCGAACCACAATCACAATTCTTTGGTCACTTCACCTCCCAAAAAATGGAATAAAAAGAGATCAAAAAGTCGCATGTACCTAAAAATGGTACTGATCGAAACTACAGTTCGTTACGCAAAAAATAAGTCCTCGCACGGCTTTATTGATTGAAAAATAAAAACTTTATGCCTCTTAGAATAAGGTAACACCAAAAGTGAATGATTGTTTACAAAACTTATTTTATTGTGCAAACGCCATAAGACATAAAAAAAAACTATAAACATCTGGTATCGCCGTAATCGTATCGCCCCGCAGAATAAAGTGAATATGTCATTTATAGCGCACGGTGAACGCTGTAAAAAAAAACGAAAAAAAAAACAATCGTACAATTGCTGTTTTTTAGTCACCACGCCACCTAAAAATAGAATAAAAACTGATCAAAAAGCCGCATGCACCCCAAGAAAACTACAATGGATTCCTCAAGGGGTCTAGTTTCCAAATTGGGGTCACTTTTGGGGGGTTCCCAATGTTTTGGCACCACAAGACCTCTTCAAACCGGACATGGTGCCTAATAAAAAAGATGCTTCAAAATCCACTAGGTGCTCCTTTGCTTCGGAGGCCGATGCTTCAGTCCATTACCGCACGAGGGCCACATGTGGGATATTTCTCAAAACTGCAGAATCTGGGCAATACGTATTAAGTTGCGTTTCTCTGATAAATCCTTTTGTGTTATAAAAAAAATGGTATAAAGAGGATTTTCTGACAAAAAAAAAAATGTAAATTTCACCTCTACTTTGCTCTAAATTCCCGTGAAACACCTAAAGGGTTCATAAACTTTCTAAATGCTGTTGTGGATACTTTGAGGGGGTCTAGTTTCTAAAATGGGGTGTTTGATAGGGGTTTCTAATATATGGGCCCCTCAAAGCAACTTCAGAACTGAACTGGAACCTAAAAAAATAAATAAATGAGGCAATACTTCGCTTCTTACATTATACTGATAATGAGCCGTGCCCACCCCGAGATGACCCCAGTTTTGACCGTTTGTATAAACGGAGACCCCTATTAGACCGTTCCAGTGCCCGGTTTTCCCAAGCATACACCCCTGAGAAGTGTATTTCTATTGATGAGTCCCTGGTACATTTTAAAGGGAGGGTTCAATTCCGCGAGTACCTGCCGGGTAAGAGGGCAAGGTATGGCGTGAAGATGTATAAGCTGTGAGAGTGCATCAGAGTATACCTACAGGTTTAGGATATATGAAGGAAAGGCCACCCCCAAACCAGACTGCATCCTGGACTACAATAGGTACATGGGAGGGATGGACTTGTAAGATCAAGCCCTGAAGCCCTACAGCGCCATGCGGTGTGGTATAAGAAGCTGGCCGGGCACATCATACAGATGGCATTGTACAATGCGTACATGCTACGTCGATGTGCAGGCCAGACGGGAACTTTCCTGGAATTTCAAGAGGTGATTATCAAGAACCTAATCTTTAGGGACCAAGAAGGGGGGGGCACCCAGTACTTCTGGAAGCGAGCCCACACGCATCGTACCAGGGCAACACTTTCCAGGAGAAGTTCCCCAAACTGGCAAGAAGGGAAAAAGTCAAAAGAGGTGCAAAGTCTGCTATAAGAGGGGGTAAGGGAGGACACAATATATCAATGTGACACGTGTCCCGAATAACCAGAGCTCTGTATGAAAGTGTTTTAAAATTTATCATACATCCCTTGGTTTATAATTTACCCCAATTTTACTTACCCTGATGCACTCCACACAGCTTATCCCCCCTCGTCTTTCCCCTCTGATCCCTGCTGTGTGTCCAGGCAGCTGATAACAGCCACATGTAGGGTATTGCCATACCCGGGAGAACCCACATTACAGTTTATGGGGTGTAGGTCTCCGGTCAAAATGGCCACTACACCTCTAGATGAATGCCTTAAGGGTGTAGTTTTTAAAACGGGGTCACTTCTTGGGGGTTTCAACTGTTCTGGTACCTCAGGGGCTTCTGCATACATGACTTCGCACTAGAAAATCCCCAGTAGGCCAAATGGTGGTCCTTTCCTTCTGAGCCCTCCCATGGGCCCAAATGGCAGTTTATCACAACAAATGGGGTATTGCGGCCCTCAGAACAAATTGCGCAACAGAATGGGGTATTTTGTTTCTTGTGAAAATAAGAAATTTTCAGCCAAAACTACATATTATTTGAAAAAAATAATTTTGTTTTCATTCCCAGCCCAATTCAAATAAGTTCTGTGAAAAAACTATGGGGTCAAAATGGTCACAACACCCATAAATGAATTCCTTGAGGGGTGTAGTTTCCAAAATGGGGTCATTTGTGGTTGGTTTCTATTGCTTTGATACCTCTGGGGCTCTGCAAATGCGACATGGCACCCGAAAACCAATCCAGCAAAATCTGGACTCCAAAGAACACACAGCGCTCCTTTCCTTCTGAGCCCTCCCATGGGCCCAAACGGCAGTTTATCACCACAAATGGGGTATTGCCGCACTCAGGACAAATTGGGCAACAGAATGGAGTATTTTATTTCTTGTGAAAATAAGAATTTTTGAGCTAAAATGACATATTATTGGAAAAAATATATATTTTTTTAATTCCCAGCCCAATTCAAATTAGTTCTGTGAAGAAACTATGGAGTCTAAATGGTCACATTACCCATAAATGAATTCCTTGAGGGGTGTAGTTTCCAAAATGGGGTCACTTCTGGTGGGTTTCCATTGCTTTGATACCTCTGGGGCTCTGCAAATGCGACATGGCACCCGAAAACCAAACCAGCAAAATCTGTACTCCAAAGAACACACAGCGCTCCTTCCCTTCTGAGGCCTCCCATGGGCCCAAACGGCAGTTTATTGCCACAAATGGGGTATTGATGCACTCAGGAGAAATTGGGCAACAAAATTGAGTATTTTGTTCCCTGTGAAAATAAGAAATTTTGGTAAAAAATTACATCTTATTGGAAAAAATGTCATTTTTTTAATGTCACAGCCCAATTGAAATAGGTGCTGTGAAAAAACTGTGTGGTCAAAATGCTAACAACAACCATAAATGAATTCCTTGAGGGGTGTAGTTTCCAAAATGGGGTCACTTTTGGTGGGTTTCCATTGCTTTGATACCTCTGAGGCTCTGCAAATGCGACATGGCACCCAAAAACCAATCCAACAAAATCTGGACTCCAACAAACATATAGCGCTCCTTTCCTTCTGAGCCCTCCCATGGGCCCAAACGGCAGTTTATCACCACAAATGGGGTATTGCCACACTAAGGACAAATTGGGCAACAAAATGGGGTATTTTGTTCCTTGTGAAAATAAGAAATTTTGATCACAAATGACATTTTATTTGAAAAAATGACATTTTTTTCATTTCAGAGCCCAATTCAAATACGTGCTGTGAAAAAACTGTGCGGTCAAAATGGTAACAACAACCCTAAATGAATTCCTTGAGGGGTGTAGTTTCCAAAATGGGGTCACTATTGGGGGATTCCTACTGTTTTGACACCTCAACACCTCTTCAAACCTGGCATGCTGCCTAAAATATATTCTAATAAAAAAGAGGCCTCAAAATGCACTAGGTGCTTCTTTGCTTCTAGGGCTTGTGTTTTAGTCCACGAGCGCAGTAGGGCCACATGTGGGACATTTCTAAAAACTGCAGAATCTGGAGAATACATATTTAGTAGTGTTTCTCTGGTAAAACCTTCTGTGTTACAGAAAAAAAAATGAATAAAATTGAAATTCAGCAAGAAAAATGAAATTTGCAAATTTCACCTCCACTTTGCTTTAATTCCTGTGAAATGCCTGAAGGGTTAAAAAACTTTCTAACTGCTGTTTTGAATACTTTGAGGGGTCTAGTTTTTAAAATGGGGTGTTTTATCAGGGTTTCTAATACATAGGCCCCACAAAGCCACTTCAGAACTCAAGAGGTACCTTAAAAAAAAGGCTTTTGAAATTTTCTTAAAAATATGAGAAATTGCTGTTTATGTTCTAAGCCTTGTAACGTCCAAGAAAAATAAAAAAATGTTCAAAAAACGATGCCAATCTAAAGTAGACATATGGGAAATGTGAACTAGTAACTATTTTGGGTGGTATAACCGTCTGTTTTACAAGCAGATGCATTTAAATTCAGAAAAATGCAATTTTTTCAAAATTTTCTCTACATTTTGCAATTTTTCACCAATAAACACTGAATATATCGACCAAATTTTACCACGAACATGAAGCCCAATGTGTCACGAGAAAACAATCTCAGAATCGCTTGGGTAGGTTTAAGCATTCCGACGTTATTACCACATAAAGTGAAATATGTCAGATTTGAAAAATGGGCTCTGAGCCTTAAGGCCAAAACTAGGCTGCGTCCTTAAGGGGTTAAAAAACTTCTGAAAATCAAGAGCTGTTTTCCCTTGAAAACAGCTCCGTATTTTCATACTTTTTTGAGTTTGCGTGTGAACATATCCTTATTGTTGCTCTGATTCACTCTCGTCTTGACTACTGTAACTCATTATTAGTCGGTCTTCCCCTCACTAAAGTCTCCCCTCTCCAATCTATCCTCAATGCAGCAGCAAGGCTCATCTTTCTTACCAACCGCTACACAAATGCCTCTACCCTGTGCCAATCACTGCACTGGTTGCCCATCCCCTCCAGAATTAAATTCAAACTTATTACTCTCACCCACAATGCTCTCCACAGTGCTGCACCACCTTACATCTCCTCCCTCATCTCTGTCTTCAACCCTACCCATGCTCTACATTCTGCTAACGACCTTAGATTAAAATCCTTTATAATCCGAACTTCCCACTCCCGTCTCCAAGATTTTTCTTGTGCTGCACCCGTCCTCTGGAATGCGCTACCCCAGACAATCAGATTAATTCCCAATATCCACAGTTTTAAACGTGCCCTGAAAACACATCTTTTTAGACAGGCCTATATAACATTCCCTAATCTGACTCTGTCCCATGGCCCTCCTTTTAGATTAGTCATCAGAATAAGATTCCCTCACACTCCTTCTCTTCATGTCCGTCATACACGGATACTGGCTGATGACCGGCTCATGCAGCTTTATGTTTACCACCCCATGTGTATAAAAGATGGCTGGACTATTGTACTGAACAAACACTTTTACACTTTGTGCCTCCCTCATTTCCTCATAGATTGTAAACTCTTGCGAGCAGGGTCCTGAATCCTCCTGTCTGAATTATAAATTAGCTTCGTCACTATGTAATGTCTGATATTGTCTGTTTATGTTCCCTCTAAATTGTAAAGTGCTGCGTAATATGTTGGCGCTATATAAATAAAGATTATTATTATTACCCTCAGCTTTCATCATCCACAGTTATCACTAACTTCATCTTATCTCTCAGTGGAGTTGGGTCTTCTTAGTCACTGAACCCCATAGCAGCTGCTATGCCTGCTACCCTGGTAGTTACGCTCATGGCAGGGGCATAACTAGAGTCATGCTTGATTCAGCCATGATTAAGGACGCTCGCAGCGTCTGAAACGCGTAGGCTTTCCTTCAACACTACAACCTTCCTTACACTACCAGGATGTCACGCAGTGTATCCAAGTCCTGATTTTAATAGCCACTCTACTGGCCCATTAAACTTGGAAAATCCTTTCCATTTTATCGCAATCTTTGTGCTGGATCCAACCTTGTTCCTTCTAGTCATAACTAGAGTCCTGAGGGCCCCTGGGAACATTTCGGACCTGGGCCCACCAACCCTACCCTTCCCCGCCCGCTTGTTGCTCAGATGCGCGGGCCCCAGTGTTGTTGCTATGGTCTAGAAAGATATATGTTTTGCCCCTACCAAGAAAATACAAATATATAGTTAAATTAAAGAAGTGGAATTACCTGGATTTTTGCACTGATTACTAAAAAATGTGGTATGATTGTTAAGTCACAATTCTAAACACACAATCTAACTAAACTAATAACATACAAACAGTTTTAATGTTCATGTTTCCTTTTGAGCATATCGAGTGAACATTTACATTGCAGCGAGAAAAAGTAAGTGAACTCTTCAATTTAATCTGTAGATCACCTTTAGCAGCAATCACCTCCAACAAACATTTCCTGTAGCCGCAGTTAAGATTTGCACAACATTGAGAAGGAATTTTGGACCATTCCCCCTACTAATGTGTTTCAGTTCATCCAAATTTTTCAGGTAATTCCAAAACGTTCACTTACTTTTTCTTGCAGCTGGATATATGAGGAAAAGCATAGAACCAAGTAACAGCACCAGGACTTCAGAATCAAAGGAGAAGTGTTTGTTTTTTCGCCACAAAGTGAGCAATGTTTCGGTTCACATCTCACTTTCTGGCTTGAGAAAGGTTCAGATGTGAACCGAATCGTCAAATTTAGCGGTAACATGGCCTGATTTACAGCTCTTGCAAGTTTGTTTACATTTTTTGAATCTACATATATATATACTAGTCCTTCTCAATGAATTAGAATATCATCAAAAAGTGAATTTCAGAGTGATCTATTTCCAGCATTTTTTTTTTTCAAATTAATATTAAAGCATATTAATGAAATGTTGAGAGGAAGGAAAAAGTGTGGTAGAAAAGGTCAAGAAAATGCCATTCAAGATTCTGGGGGAGATTCCCAAGGAGTGGACTGTGGCTGGAGTCAGTGCTTCAAGAGCCACCACATACAGACGTATCCAGTACTTGGTATTCCCATTGTGGAACAATAAAAATTTTAATTTTGGACTAACATATGTCTAGAGGATTTTTTGTCTTGTGTATACAATAATATGAGGCATATATAGGACTTCCCGTATCCAGTACTTGGGCTACAACTGTCGCATTCCTTGTGTCAAGCCACTCATGACCCAGAGACCACGTCAGAAGCGTCTTACCTGGGCTAAGGAGAAAAAGGACTGGTCTGTTCCTCAGTGGTCCAAAATCCTGTTTTCATATGAAAGTAAATTTTGCATTTCATTTGGAAATCAAGGTCCCAGAGTCTGGAGGAAGAGTGGAGAGGCATCAATCCAAGATGCTTGCGGTCCAGTGTGAAGTTTCCACAGTCAGTGATGGTTTGGGGGCCATGTCATCTGCTGGTGTTGGTCCACTGTGTTATATCAAGTCCAGAGTCAATGCAGCCGTCTACCAGGAAATTTTCGAGCACTTCATGCTTCTCTCTGCTGACAAGCTTTATGGAGATGCTGATTTCATTTTCCAGCAGGACTTGGCACCTGCCCGCACTGCCAAAATTACCAATACCTGGTTTAATAACCAGAGTATCACTGTGCTTGATTGGCCAGCAAACTCGCCTGACCTAAACCCCATAGAGAATCTATGGGGTATTGTCAAGAGGAAGATGAGAGACAGCAGACCCAACAATGCAGATGAGCTGAAGGCCACTATCAAAGCAACCTGGGATCCATAGCACCTCAGCAGTGCCACAGGCTGATCACCTCTATGCCATGCCGCAATGATGCAGTAATTCATGCAGAAGGAGCCCCCACCAAGTATTGAGGGCATATACCGTACATACTTTTCAGTAGGCCTACATTAGACTTATATAATATTCAAATTTTCTGATATACTAAATTTTGGGTTCTCACTAACTGTTACCATACTCATCAACATTAAAAGAAAAAAATGCTGCAAATAGATCACTCTGTGTGTAATGAATCTTTATAATATATGAGTTTCACTTTTTGAATTGACTTACTAAAATAAATTAACTTTTTGATGATATTCTAATTCATTGAGAATGACTAGTATGTATATATATATATATATATATATATATATATATATACTGTATATACACATACATACTAGTCCTTCTCAATGAATTAGAATATCATCAAAAAGTTAATTTATATATCATCAAAAAGTTAATTTATATATAGATCTCGAAGAAATCTATAAGATAATTATTAATGTATGATAATATAATATAATACCACTGTACAAGAAACAACTATCACCATAAAGAGACTGATCAAAACACAGCATGCCGAGGCTAATATTACCAATGAAACCACTATGCAAGGGACATAAAATACACATATTACCACCATTTAATGTCTAAATAATACCACCATACTGTTACTGAATAAAAAGTACATACAGTGACCTTATAGTGCTAGATATTAGTTCTACACAGTTGGTTTTCAAACCATACAGTGCAGGTAAATCCAGCTGACATCTACTCTGATTGAATTTATTTGCTTTTCCTTTTTTTTCTTCATCCTGCCCAGACTGCCATCAAGACTTCTACCAGCCACGACTCGTCACTGCCTGAATTTGCATCACAGACATCTTTGACTTCTTGCTTTTACAGCACTCTCCCCACCTTCTCACCACCCTCTACACCAGGGGTGTGGAAAGTCAGGCCCGCGGGCTCCAAAAGGCCAGCAAGATAATTTGGTCTAGCCCAACCTCACTCAGACCACGCTGCCGCCGCTACATCATTCGCTACTTCGCTCCGTCCGCCCTACTCACTCACATTTAGGAGCAGGAGAAGGGCGGACTGAGCCAAATATGCCGGCGGCGGCGGTCTGAGAGAGGTCAGTGCATGCCGGCCCGAGAATGGACCAGTGCGGTCACTTGATCTGAGTCACCTGACCTCACGTCGGTGACGTGAGGTCAGGTGACCGGATTGGTTCACTCACAAGTCGGCACAGTCCAGTCACCTGTCCTGAGTCACCTGACCAGACTGGTCCACTCCCGTCACAGCATGCACCGACCTCACTCAGACTGCCACTGTGGCCGTGTCATTCCCTGCTTGGCTCCATCCACCGTGCTCTCTCACATTTAGGAGGGTGGCGGTCTGAACCAAATATTGCGGTGGTCTGAGTGAGGCCAGTGCGTGACAACACGGGAGTGGACCAGTCAAGACACTTGACCTGAGTCATCTGACGTCAGGTGACTCAGGACAGATGACTGGACCACTCCTGGGCTGGCACGTACTGACCTCACTCAAACCGCCGCATCCTCATTCACTAGTAGTGAATGACAGTGCTTGGCTCCATCTGCCCTCCTCCTTTTCCTGACCTAAAATTTACAAACTTAGCAGAAGCCTAAATGTAGAAATTTAGCTGTAGTGTAGACAAAGGACCTGTCCTAAACACATGAAGTGAGGTCATGTGACTTAAAAGGTTTTCCCATCAAGGACATTTATAATATATCCACAAGGCCATTTATGATATATCCACAGAATATGTCATAAATGGCATATAGGTGTGGGTCCCAGCTCTATCTCTAGAACGGGGGCCCCTAAACCCCGTTCTACCTCTTTGTGTTGTGGCTGAAGCTTGTGATTTACGCTGTTTCCATAAATCCCATAGAACTGAATGGTAGTTATGAAAACAGCGTAACTCGCATGCTACACTACTTCCTTAACTGCCATTCACAACTATGAGAGTTACGGAAACAGCATAGCTCAGCGAGCTACACTGTTTTCTTATTCATGGTCGGAAATCAGGTGGAACACAGAGAGGTAGAAGGGGGTTTAGGGGGCCCCGTTCTAGTGATAGGTGTGGGTCCCAGAGGTGGGACACTTATGACATATCCAGTGGAAACCCCTTTAACCCTTTCAGGACCAAGGTCATTTTGGCCTTTGAGGACCAGCCCCATTTTTTCAAATCTGACATGTGTCATTTTATGTGGTATTAACTCTGGAATGCTTTTGCCTATCCAAGCGATTCTGAGATTGTTTTCTCGTGACATATTGTACTTTATATTAGTGTAAAAATGTGGTCATTAAATTCATAGATTATTTGTGAAAAACACCAAAATTGAAAGAAAATTTGCAAAAATTCTAATTTTTAATGTATCTACTTGTAAAACAGATAGTAATACCAGACAAAATGATTGCTAATTAACATCCCCCATATGTCTACTTTATATTTGCATTGTTTTTTTAACTTTATTTTATTTTTCTAGGACGTTACAAGGCTTAGAACTTTAGCAGCAATTTCTCACATTTTTAAGAAAATTAAAAAAGGCTATTTTTTCAAGGACCAGTTCAGTTCTGAAGTGGCTTTGAGGGCCTTATGTACTAGATAGACCCGATAAATCACCCCATTTTAAAAACTGCACCCCTCAAAGTATTCAAAACAGCATTCAGAAAGTTTCTTAACCCTTTAGGCGTTTCGCAGGAATTAAAGCAATGTAGAGGTGTTATTTACAAATTTCATTTTTTTTTGCCGAAATTCATTTGTAATAAAAAAAATTCTGTAACACAGAAGGTTTTACCAAAGAAACGCAACTCAATATTTATTGACCAGCTTCTGCAGTTTTTAGAAATATCCCACATGTGGCTCTAGTGTGGTAATGGACTGAAGCACAGGCATCAGAAGCAAAAGAGCACCTAAAGGATTTTGGGGGTCACCATTTTTTAGAATATATTTTAGGCACCATGTCAGGTTTGAAGAGGTCTTGTGGTGCCAAAACAGTGGAAACTCCCCAAAAGTGATTTTGGAAACTACACACTTCAAGGAATTTATCTAGGGGTATAGTTAGCATCTTGACCCGACAGGACTTTTGATATATTTATTGGAGTTTGTCTGTGAAAATTGAAATTTTTACAAGGAATAAAGAATAAAAAGCATCCCAAAACTTGTAAAGCTATTTCCTCCGATTACGGCAATACCCCATATGTCGTAATACACTGCTGTTTTGACCCACGGCAGAGCTCAGAACGGAAGGAGCGCCATTTGGATTTTGGAGCGCAGATTTTGCTTGGTAATAGTTGTGTTTGGGGTTTGGCTGGTTTTTCAGTTTATAATGTGGTAGCATATGTAAGCTGGCAGAGAACATCAGGGCATAATAAGAGGGTATAATAATGGGGTAAATAAATAATAATTCATAGATATGTGGCCGGTGTCGCACTGATAAATGGTACCCAATCTTATCCGCTTTTGGAACGTTCTGCACAATTTCTGTTGCTATATTCTGAGCGCCAGCACTTTTTTATTTTTTCTCCACCGGAGCCATGCGAGGGCTTATTTGTTACGTTACAATATGTAGCTTTCATTGGTAACATTTTTTGATCACTTTTTATTCGATTTTTTGGGCAAGCCAAGTGACAAAATAAAACATACATTTTGACAATGTTTTTTGTCTTTTTTTTTTTTTTGCAGTGTTCACCGTGCGCTATAAATGACATTTTACTTTATTCTGCGGGTCGGTGCGATTACGGCGATACCATATGTATATAGATTTTTTTATGTTTTGTGGCGTTTGCGCAATAAAATCACTTTTCTATAAAATTATTTATTTTTTGTGTCCCCATATTCTGAGAGACATAATTTTTTTATTTTTCAGTCAAGAAAGCTGTGTAAGGGCTTGTTTCTTGCGTGACGAGTTGTATCTTGTATATTTTGGGAGGGGTGATGACCAAAAAAATAGTGATTCTAGCATTGTTTTTAAATAATTTTTTGCGGTGTTCACCGTGCGCAAAAAATAATATTATGGTTTTATCTTTTGGGTCGTTACGAACGCAGTGATACCAAATATGTGTACTTTTTGAACGTTTTCATTTTTTCATTTTTTTCCTATAATAAAAGACTTATTATAGGAAAAAAAGAATTTTTTGTTTTTGTAACTTATAACTTATTTTTACACTTTTATAAAGCATTTTTATTACTTTTTGTTTTTACTTTTTTTTACTTGAAGACCTGAAGCACTGATGGCTGCTTTAACACATAGGTAGTGTAAGGTATTATAAAACAGATGGTCCTCATAGGCTTCCATGAATGGCAGACCTGGAGGCCGTTGTATGGCCTCCGGTTTTGCCATGCAACCGACGGCAGCACTTGCAATCGGTCCCAGGGAAAGTTTGTTGTAGCAACAAACTTTCCAGTTTGTTGCTACAACAAACTTTCCCTGCGATCACATGATCGGGACCTGAACCAATCAGGTCCCGATCATGTCTCCGGGACCAGAGGCAGGGGTTGACAGCGCAATCTGGGTGTAACCGCTACTCTGAGACATCCGGATGACGCTTTTAACACCCACTGTGAATTCACGTCGGCGCTGCACAAAGCCCAGCATGCACTGATGTGAATTTACTGTGGGCGATCAGGAAGCAGTTAATAACGGTGATCATATTCTCTGTAGCCAAACCATTCGGTTCGGCTATCAGAGAACAGGTGCTGGGGAGCTGGGGACACTGACACCGCCGATGTCATAGCGCTCTCCCCAGCGCTATGCCGGCAAAAGCAGAGGTCTGCAGATTCACATCCTCGCTGCACGGGGTATATGCTGATAGGACGTTAATCTACAGATTGTCGGCGTGAAAGGGTTAAGGGTCCGTTCACATATATCCGTTGCATCAGCATCAATTTTTTGTTTCTCAAGTGATTACAACTGATGCAAAAACTGATAAGTTTATGTTCACACGCAGTAGCAAAATACGTCTGAAAATACGGAGCTGTTTTCCAGCGAAAACAGCTCCTGATTTTCAGTCATTTTTTTAACAACTCGCGTTTTTCGCTGCGTTTTTTACGGCTGTTTTTGGAGCTGTTTTTCAATGGAGTCAATGAAAAACGGTTCCAATTACGTCCCAAGAAGTGACATGCACTTCTTTGAGGCGGGCGTCTTTTTACGCACCGTCTTTTGACAGCGGCGTGTAAAAAAAAGGCCGTCTGCACAGAACACCGTAAGACCCATTGAATTCAATAGGTAGATATTTGCAGACGGTTTGGAGCCGTTTTTTCGGCCGTAATTCGTGGCATAAAACGCCTGAATTACGTCCGTAAATATGGCGTGTGAACATACCCTCAGACTTTTTTCACAATTTTTACTACTGAACCATTAGTTGTCGTCAGTTGTCATCAGTTTTTACCACAGTGGTAGTCTAGGGTCAGAAAACGTGCCAATTTTATCAGAGTGCTGCATAGCTTGTGATAGATTTGATACATGATAGATTAGATACTTGTTGTGTATCATGTCAGGGCTCTCCTTCTCTGCTACGGCCTTAGCGCTACACTGAAGTCTGACACACACATTGTAAAGTCACGTGTGTCATATTTATTGCAGCGCCAAGGCTGGCGCCAAGAGAGAGAAGGAGCCCAGAAGGCAGCTGCTGTCCACTGACCTCAGATCAGATCTTTGAAGCAGCCTTGTGAGCCTGCAAAGACGCCAAACACTAGCCCTAACTTCAGGGAGTAGCTAGGTTTTGGTGCCTTTACAGCTACCCAATTCCACTCTGTATCTCCTACCCACCCCACACCACGCAAGGATTGCTGTTGTTTCTATTCACACAACAGGGTTTGGGTGTCGGCCATTAAAAAACGGCCGCCTAGGTCCGTTTTTGATGGCCATTTTGCAACTGTTTTGTATCCGTTCCGTGTTTTCCGTTTTTGGAAAATTTTAAAAACAGATACATTTCATGTGTAGATAATGCCACAGTTCCCCCTGTAGATAGTGCCACACTGCTCTCTGTATATAGTACCACACTGCTCTCTGTATATAGTGCCACAATGCCTCCCCTTGGTGCCCCACACAGTAATAGTACCCCCATTTGAGATCTACACAGTAATAGTGCCACCAAACAGTAATAGTGTCAACTTTAGTAATGGTCAAAACCACAAAAAAGGCCATACTCACTAGGTAGGTGGGTGGGTGGGTGAAAACCCGTTCCCATCAGGACGCAGACGGGTCAAAGAATGCTGCAGAAGGGGTGTGCATTAAATAGTGATAGCCCCTCCCACTAGTCTTGAGGGGAGTGGCGAACTAAGTGCTCAAAGGTGTGCGATAAATGTGTGTCAGTGTAGTGCTAGGGTGTGAATGGATGGTAAAAAATAAATATGTATGTATGAAAGTGTCAGAACTGTGTAATAAAAATAAATAAATAAATAAATGTGATGAATAGGGGTCAGTGCTGTGAATAGTACATGGGGTGTCAGTACTATGTGTAATACGTGGAGGGATAATGTGCTGGTCGTCAGGCATGGCGTATCTTGCCGAATAACAGCCTATTTGTAACGCCGCTAGTGTTAGCTAAAGCGGGCTGCTCTGCATTCCAAACCAAACGCCAGCACATCATGCCCTCCCAGCATATAAGACCCGGCTGCGTCCTGAAAAAAAGTGTAGTATACGTAGTAAGAAATATCCATGAAACATGGGGTATTAGTTGTTATTTTGGCCAAAATACGCAAAGCTCGCAACCCAACGTCAAGGGTCCCCAGTGCCTTGCGAGTCCCTAACCAGAACTTTTCGTTCCTAATTTAAAAACACAAACAGAAAAAATGGGACATAAATATCATCAAAACCACAAAAAAGGCCATACTCACTAGGTAGGTGGGTGGGTGGGTG
This sequence comes from Rhinoderma darwinii, assembly GCF_050947455.1. Lineage (NCBI taxonomy): Eukaryota > Metazoa > Chordata > Amphibia > Anura > Rhinodermatidae > Rhinoderma > Rhinoderma darwinii. The sequence goes on from NC_134689.1 coordinate 36,183,842, forward strand.
AAAACCCGTTCCCATCAGGACGCAGACGGGTCAAAGAATGCTGCAGAAGGGGTGTGCATTAAATAGTGATAGCCCCTCCCACTAGTCTTGAGGGGAGTGGCGAACTAAGTGCTCAAAGGTGTGCGATAAATGTGTGTCAGTGTAGTGCTAGGGTGTGAATGGATGGTAAAAAATAAATATGTATGTATGAAAGTGTCAGAACTGTGTAATAAAAATAAATAAATAAATAAATGTGATGAATAGGGGTCAGTGCTGTGAATAGTACATGGGGTGTCAGTACTATGTGTAATACGTGGAGGGATAATGTGCTGGTCGTCAGGCATGGCGTATCTTGCCGAATAACAGCCTATTTGTAACGCCGCTAGTGTTAGCTAAAGCGGGCTGCTCTGCATTCCAAACCAAACGCCAGCACATCATGCCCTCCCAGCATATAAGACCCGGCTGCGTCCTGAAAAAAAGTGTAGTATACGTAGTAAGAAATATCCATGAAACATGGGGTATTAGTTGTTATTTTGGCCAAAATACGCAAAGCTCGCAACCCAACGTCATGGGTCCCCAGTGCCTTGCGAGTCCCTAACCAGAACTTTTCGTTCCTAATTTAAAAACACAAACAGAAAAAATGGGACATAAATATCATCAAAACCACAAAAAAGGCCATACTCACTAGGTAGGTGGGTGGGTGGGTGAAAACCCGTTCCCATCAGGACGCAGACGGGTCAAAGAATGCTGCAGAAGGGGTGTGCATTAAATAGTGATAGCCCCTCCCACTAGTCTTGAGGGGAGTGGCGAACTAAGTGCTCAAAGGTGTGCGATAAATGTGTGTCAGTGTAGTGCTAGGGTGTGAATGGATGGTAAAAAATAAATATGTATGTATGAAAGTGTCAGAACTGTGTAATAAAAATAAATAAATAAATAAATGTGATGAATAGGGGTCAGTGCTGTGAATAGTACATGGGGTGTCAGTACTATGTGTAATACGTGGAGGGATAATGTGCTGGTCGTCAGGCATGGTGTATCTTGCCGAATAACAGCCTATTTGTAACGCCGCTAGTGTTAGCTAAAGCGGGCTGCTCTGCATTCCAAACCAAACGCCAGCACATCATGCCCTCCCAGCATATAAGACCCGGCTGCGTCCTGAAAAAAAGTGTAGTATACGTAGTAAGAAATATCCATGAAACATGGGGTATTAGTTGTTATTTTGGCCAAAATACGCAAAGCTCGCAACCCAACGTCAAGGGTCCCCAGTGCCTTGCGAGTCCCTAACCAGAACTTTTCGTTCCTAATTTAAAAACACAAACAGAAAAAATGGGACATAAATATCATCAAAACCACAAAAAAGGCCATACTCACTAGGTAGGTGGGTGGGTGGGTGAAAACCCGTTCCCATCAGGACGCAGACGGGTCAAAGAATGCTGCAGAAGGGGTGTGCATTAAATAGTGATAGCCCCTCCCACTAGTCTTGAGGGGAGTGGCGAACTAAGTGCTCAAAGGTGTGCGATAAATGTGTGTCAGTGTAGTGCTAGGGTGTGAATGGATGGTAAAAAATAAATATGTATGTATGAAAGTGTCAGAACTGTGTAATAAAAATAAATAAATAAATAAATGTGATGAATAGGGGTCAGTGCTGTGAATAGTACATGGGGTGTCAGTACTATGTGTAATACGTGGAGGGATAATGTGCTGGTCGTCAGGCATGGCGTATCTTGCCGAATAACAGCCTATTTGTAACGCCGCTAGTGTTAGCTAAAGCGGGCTGCTCTGCATTCCAAACCAAACGCCAGCACATCATGCCCTCCCAGCATATAAGACCCGGCTGCGTCCTGAAAAAAAGTGTAGTATACGTAGTAAGAAATATCCATGAAACATGGGGTATTAGTTGTTATTTTGGCCAAAATACGCAAAGCTCGCAACCCAACGTCAAGGGTCCCCAGTGCCTTGCGAGTCCCTAACCAGAACTTTTCGTTCCTAATTTAAAAACACAAACAGAAAAAATGGGACATAAATATCATCAAAACCACAAAAAAGGCCATACTCACTAGGTAGGTGGGTGGGTGGGTGAAAACCCGTTCCCATCAGGACGCAGACGGGTCAAAGAATGCTGCAGAAGGGGTGTGCATTAAATAGTGATAGCCCCTCCCACTAGTCTTGAGGGGAGTGGCGAACTAAGTGCTCAAAGGTGTGCGATAAATGTGTGTCAGTGTAGTGCTAGGGTGTGAATGGATGGTAAAAAATAAATATGTATGTATGAAAGTGTCAGAACTGTGTAATAAAAATAAATAAATAAATAAATGTGATGAATAGGGGTCAGTGCTGTGAATAGTACATGGGGTGTCAGTACTATGTGTAATACGTGGAGGGATAATGTGCTGGTCGTCAGGCATGGCGTATCTTGCCGAATAACAGCCTATTTGTAACGCCGCTAGTGTTAGCTAAAGCGGGCTGCTCTGCATTCCAAACCAAACGCCAGCACATCATGCCCTCCCAGCATATAAGACCCGGCTGCGTCCTGAAAAAAAGTGTAGTATACGTAGTAAGAAATATCCATGAAACATGGGGTATTAGTTGTTATTTTGGCCAAAATACGCAAAGCTCGCAACCCAACGTCAAGGGTCCCCAGTGCCTTGCGAGTCCCTAACCAGAACTTTTCGTTCCTAATTTAAAAACACAAACAGAAAAAATGGGACATAAATATCATCAAAACCACAAAAAAGGCCATACTCACTAGGTAGGTGGGTGGGTGGGTGGGTGAAAACCCGTTCCCATCAGGACGCAGACGGGTCAAAGAATGCTGCAGAAGGGGTGTGCATTAAATAGTGATAGCCCCTCCCACTAGTCTTGAGGGGAGTGGCGAACTAAGTGCTCAAAGGTGTGCGATAAATGTGTGTCAGTGTAGTGCTAGGGTGTGAATGGATGGTAAAAAATAAATATGTATGTATGAAAGTGTCAGAACTGTGTAATAAAAATAAATAAATAAATAAATGTGATGAATAGGGGTCAGTGCTGTGAATAGTACATGGGGTGTCAGTACTATGTGTAATACGTGGAGGGATAATGTGCTGGTCGTCAGGCATGGCGTATCTTGCCGAATAACAGCCTATTTGTAACGCCGCTAGTGTTAGCTAAAGCGGGCTGCTCTGCATTCCAAACCAAACGCCAGCACATCATGCCCTCCCAGCATATAAGACCCGGCTGCGTCCTGAAAAAAAGTGTAGTATACGTAGTAAGAAATATCCATGAAACATGGGGTATTAGTTGTTATTTTGGCCAAAATACGCAAAGCTCGCAACCCAACGTCAAGGGTCCCCAGTGCCTTGCGAGTCCCTAACCAGAACTTTTCGTTCCTAATTTAAAAACACAAACAGAAAAAATGGGACATAAATATCATCAAAACCACAAAAAAGGCCATACTCACTAGGTAGGTGGGTGGGTGGGTGAAAACCCGTTCCCATCAGGACGCAGACGGGTCAAAGAATGCTGCAGAAGGGGTGTGCATTAAATAGTGATAGCCCCTCCCACTAGTCTTGAGGGGAGTGGCGAACTAAGTGCTCAAAGGTGTGCGATAAATGTGTGTCAGTGTAGTGCTAGGGTGTGAATGGATGGTAAAAAATAAATATGTATGTATGAAAGTGTCAGAACTGTGTAATAAAAATAAATAAATAAATAAATGTGATGAATAGGGGTCAGTGCTGTGAATAGTACATGGGGTGTCAGTACTATGTGTAATACGTGGAGGGATAATGTGCTGGTCGTCAGGCATGGCGTATCTTGCCGAATAACAGCCTATTTGTAACGCCGCTAGTGTTAGCTAAAGCGGGCTGCTCTGCATTCCAAACCAAACGCCAGCACATCATGCCCTCCCAGCATATAAGACCCGGCTGCGTCCTGAAAAAAAGTGTAGTATACGTAGTAAGAAATATCCATGAAACATGGGGTATTAGTTGTTATTTTGGCCAAAATACGCAAAGCTCGCAACCCAACGTCAAGGGTCCCCAGTGCCTTGCGAGTCCCTAACCAGAACTTCGCCACTCCCCTCAAGACTAGTGGGAGGGGCTATCACTATTTAATGCACACCCCTTCTGCAGCATTCTTTGACCCGTCTGCGTCCTGATGGGAACGGGTTTTCACCCACCCACCCACCTACCTAGTGAGTATGGCCTTTTTTGTGGTTTTGATGATATTTATGTCCCATTTTTTCTGTTTGTGTTTTTAAATTAGGAACGAAAAGTTCTGGTTAGGGACTCGCAAGGCACTGGGGACCCTTGACGTTGGGTTGCGAGCTTTGCGTATTTTGGCCAAAATAACAACTAATACCCCATGTTTCATGGATATTTCTTACTACGTATACTACACTTTTTTTCAGGACGCAGCCGGGTCTTATATGCTGGGAGGGCATGATGTGCTGGCGTTTGGTTTGGAATGCAGAGCAGCCCGCTTTAGCTAACACTAGCGGCGTTACAAATAGGCTGTTATTCGGCAAGATACGCCATGCCTGACGACCAGCACATTATCCCTCCACGTATTACACATAGTACTGACACCCCATGTACTATTCACAGCACTGACCCCTATTCATCACATTTATTTATTTATTTATTTTTATTACACAGTTCTGACACTTTCATACATACATATTTATTTTTTACCATCCATTCACACCCTAGCACTACACTGACACACATTTATCGCACACCTTTGAGCACTTAGTTCGCCACTCCCCTCAAGACTAGTGGGAGGGGCTATCACTATTTAATGCACACCCCTTCTGCAGCATTCTTTGACCCGTCTGCGTCCTGATGGGAACGGGTTTTCACCCACCCACCCACCTACCTAGTGAGTATGGCCTTTTTTGTGGTTTTGATGATATTTATGTCCCATTTTTTCTGTTTGTGTTTTTAAATTAGGAACGAAAAGTTCTGGTTAGGGACTCGCAAGGCACTGGGGACCCTTGACGTTGGGTTGCGAGCTTTGCGTATTTTGGCCAAAATAACAACTAATACCCCATGTTTCATGGATATTTCTTACTACGTATACTACACTTTTTTTCAGGACGCAGCCGGGTCTTATATGCTGGGAGGGCATGATGTGCTGGCGTTTGGTTTGGAATGCAGAGCAGCCCGCTTTAGCTAACACTAGCGGCGTTACAAATAGGCTGTTATTCGGCAAGATACGCCATGCCTGACGACCAGCACATTATCCCTCCACGTATTACACATAGTACTGACACCCCATGTACTATTCACAGCACTGACCCCTATTCATCACATTTATTTATTTATTTATTTTTATTACACAGTTCTGACACTTTCATACATACATATTTATTTTTTACCATCCATTCACACCCTAGCACTACACTGACACACATTTATCGCACACCTTTGAGCACTTAGTTCGCCACTCCCCTCAAGACTAGTGGGAGGGGCTATCACTATTTAATGCACACCCCTTCTGCAGCATTCTTTGACCCGTCTGCGTCCTGATGGGAACGGGTTTTCACCCACCCACCCACCCACCTACCTAGTGAGTATGGCCTTTTTTGTGGTTTTGATGATATTTATGTCCCATTTTTTCTGTTTGTGTTTTTAAATTAGGAACGAAAAGTTCTGGTTAGGGACTCGCAAGGCACTGGGGACCCTTGACGTTGGGTTGCGAGCTTTGCGTATTTTGGCCAAAATAACAACTAATACCCCATGTTTCATGGATATTTCTTACTACGTATACTACACTTTTTTTCAGGACGCAGCCGGGTCTTATATGCTGGGAGGGCATGATGTGCTGGCGTTTGGTTTGGAATGCAGAGCAGCCCGCTTTAGCTAACACTAGCGGCGTTACAAATAGGCTGTTATTCGGCAAGATACGCCATGCCTGACGACCAGCACATTATCCCTCCACGTATTACACATAGTACTGACACCCCATGTACTATTCACAGCACTGACCCCTATTCATCACATTTATTTATTTATTTATTTTTATTACACAGTTCTGACACTTTCATACATACATATTTATTTTTTACCATCCATTCACACCCTAGCACTACACTGACACACATTTATCGCACACCTTTGAGCACTTAGTTCGCCACTCCCCTCAAGACTAGTGGGAGGGGCTATCACTATTTAATGCACACCCCTTCTGCAGCATTCTTTGACCCGTCTGCGTCCTGATGGGAACGGGTTTTCACCCACCCACCCACCTACCTAGTGAGTATGGCCTTTTTTGTGGTTTTGATGATATTTATGTCCCATTTTTTCTGTTTGTGTTTTTAAATTAGGAACGAAAAGTTCTGGTTAGGGACTCGCAAGGCACTGGGGACCCTTGACGTTGGGTTGCGAGCTTTGCGTATTTTGGCCAAAATAACAACTAATACCCCATGTTTCATGGATATTTCTTACTACGTATACTACACTTTTTTTCAGGACGCAGCCGGGTCTTATATGCTGGGAGGGCATGATGTGCTGGCGTTTGGTTTGGAATGCAGAGCAGCCCGCTTTAGCTAACACTAGCGGCGTTACAAATAGGCTGTTATTCGGCAAGATACGCCATGCCTGACGACCAGCACATTATCCCTCCACGTATTACACATAGTACTGACACCCCATGTACTATTCACAGCACTGACCCCTATTCATCACATTTATTTATTTATTTATTTATATTACACAGTTCTGACACTTTCATACATACATATTTATTTTTTACCATCCATTCACACCCTAGCACTACACTGACACACATTTATCGCACACCTTTGAGCACTTAGTTCGCCACTCCCCTCAAGACTAGTGGGAGGGGCTATCACTATTTAATGCACACCCCTTCTGCAGCATTCTTTGACCCGTCTGCGTCCTGATGGGAACGGGTTTTCACCCACCCACCCACCTACCTAGTGAGTATGGCCTTTTTTGTGGTTTTGATGATATTTATGTCCCATTTTTTCTGTTTGTGTTTTTAAATTAGGAACGAAAAGTTCTGGTTAGGGACTCGCAAGGCACTGGGGACCCTTGACGTTGGGTTGCGAGCTTTGCGTATTTTGGCCAAAATAACAACTAATACCCCATGTTTCATGGATATTTCTTACTACGTATACTACACTTTTTTTCAGGACGCAGCCGGGTCTTATATGCTGGGAGGGCATGATGTGCTGGCGTTTGGTTTGGAATGCAGAGCAGCCCGCTTTAGCTAACACTAGCGGCGTTACAAATAGGCTGTTATTCGGCAAGATACGCCATGCCTGACGACCAGCACATTATCCCTCCACGTATTACACATAGTACTGACACCCCATGTACTATTCACAGCACTGACCCCTATTCATCACATTTATTTATTTATTTTTATTACACAGTTCTGACACTTTCATACATACATATTTATTTTTTACCATCCATTCACACCCTAGCACTACACTGACACACATTTATCGCACACCTTTGAGCACTTAGTTCGCCACTCCCCTCAAGACTAGTGGGAGGGGCTATCACTATTTAATGCACACCCCTTCTGCAGCATTCTTTGACCCGTCTGCGTCCTGATGGGAACGGGTTTTCACCCACCCACCCACCTACCTAGTGAGTATGGCCTTTTTTGTGGTTTTGATGATATTTATGTCCCATTTTTTCTGTTTGTGTTTTTAAATTAGGAACGAAAAGTTCTGGTTAGGGACTCGCAAGGCACTGGGGACCCTTGACGTTGGGTTGCGAGCTTTGCGTATTTTGGCCAAAATAACAACTAATACCCCATGTTTCATGGATATTTCTTACTACGTATACTACACTTTTTTTCAGGACGCAGCCGGGTCTTATATGCTGGGAGGGCATGATGTGCTGGCGTTTGGTTTGGAATGCAGAGCAGCCCGCTTTAGCTAACACTAGCGGCGTTACAAATAGGCTGTTATTCGGCAAGATACGCCATGCCTGACGACCAGCACATTATCCCTCCACGTATTACACATAGTACTGACACCCCATGTACTATTCACAGCACTGACCCCTATTCATCACATTTATTTATTTATTTATTTTTATTACACAGTTCTGACACTTTCATACATACATATTTATTTTTTACCATCCATTCACACCCTAGCACTACACTGACACACATTTATCGCACACCTTTGAGCACTTAGTTCGCCACTCCCCTCAAGACTAGTGGGAGGGGCTATCACTATTTAATGCACACCCCTTCTGCAGCATTCTTTGACCCGTCTGCGTCCTGATGGGAACGGGTTTTCACCCACCCACCCACCTACCTAGTGAGTATGGCCTTTTTTGTGGTTTTGATGATATTTATGTCCCATTTTTTCTGTTTGTGTTTTTAAATTAGGAACGAAAAGTTCTGGTTAGGGACTCGCAAGGCACTGGGGACCCTTGACGTTGGGTTGCGAGCTTTGCGTATTTTGGCCAAAATAACAACTAATACCCCATGTTTCATGGATATTTCTTACTACGTATACTACACTTTTTTTCAGGACGCAGCCGGGTCTTATATGCTGGGAGGGCATGATGTGCTGGCGTTTGGTTTGGAATGCAGAGCAGCCCGCTTTAGCTAACACTAGCGGCGTTACAAATAGGCTGTTATTCGGCAAGATACGCCATGCCTGACGACCAGCACATTATCCCTCCACGTATTACACATAGTACTGACACCCCATGTACTATTCACAGCACTGACCCCTATTCATCACATTTATTTATTTATTTATTTATATTACACAGTTCTGACACTTTCATACATACATATTTATTTTTTACCATCCATTCACACCCTAGCACTACACTGACACACATTTATCGCACACCTTTGAGCACTTAGTTCGCCACTCCCCTCAAGACTAGTGGGAGGGGCTATCACTATTTAATGCACACCCCTTCTGCAGCATTCTTTGACCCGTCTGCGTCCTGATGGGAACGGGTTTTCACCCACCCACCCACCTACCTAGTGAGTATGGCCTTTTTTGTGGTTTTGATGATATTTATGTCCCATTTTTTCTGTTTGTGTTTTTAAATTAGGAACGAAAAGTTCTGGTTAGGGACTCGCAAGGCACTGGGGACCCTTGACGTTGGGTTGCGAGCTTTGCGTATTTTGGCCAAAATAACAACTAATACCCCATGTTTCATGGATATTTCTTACTACGTATACTACACTTTTTTTCAGGACGCAGCCGGGTCTTATATGCTGGGAGGGCATGATGTGCTGGCGTTTGGTTTGGAATGCAGAGCAGCCCGCTTTAGCTAACACTAGCGGCGTTACAAATAGGCTGTTATTCGGCAAGATACGCCATGCCTGACGACCAGCACATTATCCCTCCACGTATTACACATAGTACTGACACCCCATGTACTATTCACAGCACTGACCCCTATTCATCACATTTATTTATTTATTTATTTTTATTACACAGTTCTGACACTTTCATACATACATATTTATTTTTTACCATCCATTCACACCCTAGCACTACACTGACACACATTTATCGCACACCTTTGAGCACTTAGTTCGCCACTCCCCTCAAGACTAGTGGGAGGGGCTATCACTATTTAATGCACACCCCTTCTGCAGCATTCTTTGACCCGTCTGCGTCCTGATGGGAACGGGTTTTCACCCACCCACCCACCTACCTAGTGAGTATGGCCTTTTTTGTGGTTTTGATGATATTTATGTCCCATTTTTTCTGTTTGTGTTTTTAAATTAGGAACGAAAAGTTCTGGTTAGGGACTCGCAAGGCACTGGGGACCCTTGACGTTGGGTTGCGAGCTTTGCGTATTTTGGCCAAAATAACAACTAATACCCCATGTTTCATGGATATTTCTTACTACGTATACTACACTTTTTTTCAGGACGCAGCCGGGTCTTATATGCTGGGAGGGCATGATGTGCTGGCGTTTGGTTTGGAATGCAGAGCAGCCCGCTTTAGCTAACACTAGCGGCGTTACAAATAGGCTGTTATTCGGCAAGATACGCCATGCCTGACGACCAGCACATTATCCCTCCACGTATTACACATAGTACTGACACCCCATGTACTATTCACAGCACTGACCCCTATTCATCACATTTATTTATTTATTTATTTTTATTACACAGTTCTGACACTTTCATACATACATATTTATTTTTTACCATCCATTCACACCCTAGCACTACACTGACACACATTTATCGCACACCTTTGAGCACTTAGTTCGCCACTCCCCTCAAGACTAGTGGGAGGGGCTATCACTATTTAATGCACACCCCTTCTGCAGCATTCTTTGACCCGTCTGCGTCCTGATGGGAACGGGTTTTCACCCACCCACCCACCTACCTAGTGAGTATGGCCTTTTTTGTGGTTTTGATGATATTTATGTCCCATTTTTTCTGTTTGTGTTTTTAAATTAGGAACGAAAAGTTCTGGTTAGGGACTCGCAAGGCACTGGGGACCCTTGACGTTGGGTTGCGAGCTTTGCGTATTTTGGCCAAAATAACAACTAATACCCCATGTTTCATGGATATTTCTTACTACGTATACTACACTTTTTTTCAGGACGCAGCCGGGTCTTATATGCTGGGAGGGCATGATGTGCTGGCGTTTGGTTTGGAATGCAGAGCAGCCCGCTTTAGCTAACACTAGCGGCGTTACAAATAGGCTGTTATTCGGCAAGATACGCCATGCCTGACGACCAGCACATTATCCCTCCACGTATTACACATAGTACTGACACCCCATGTACTATTCACAGCACTGACCCCTATTCATCACATTTATTTATTTATTTATTTTTATTACACAGTTCTGACACTTTCATACATACATATTTATTTTTTACCATCCATTCACACCCTAGCACTACACTGACACACATTTATCGCACACCTTTGAGCACTTAGTTCGCCACTCCCCTCAAGACTAGTGGGAGGGGCTATCACTATTTAATGCACACCCCTTCTGCAGCATTCTTTGACCCGTCTGCGTCCTGATGGGAACGGGTTTTCACCCACCCACCCACCTACCTAGTGAGTATGGCCTTTTTTGTGGTTTTGATGATATTTATGTCCCATTTTTTCTGTTTGTGTTTTTAAATTAGGAACGAAAAGTTCTGGTTAGGGACTCGCAAGGCACTGGGGACCCTTGACGTTGGGTTGCGAGCTTTGCGTATTTTGGCCAAAATAACAACTAATACCCCATGTTTCATGGATATTTCTTACTACGTATACTACACTTTTTTTCAGGACGCAGCCGGGTCTTATATGCTGGGAGGGCATGATGTGCTGGCGTTTGGTTTGGAATGCAGAGCAGCCCGCTTTAGCTAACACTAGCGGCGTTACAAATAGGCTGTTATTCGGCAAGATACGCCATGCCTGACGACCAGCACATTATCCCTCCACGTATTACACATAGTACTGACACCCCATGTACTATTCACAGCACTGACCCCTATTCATCACATTTATTTATTTATTTATTTTTATTACACAGTTCTGACACTTTCATACATACATATTTATTTTTTACCATCCATTCACACCCTAGCACTACACTGACACACATTTATCGCACACCTTTGAGCACTTAGTTCGCCACTCCCCTCAAGACTAGTGGGAGGGGCTATCACTATTTAATGCACACCCCTTCTGCAGCATTCTTTGACCCGTCTGCGTCCTGATGGGAACGGGTTTTCACCCACCCACCCACCTACCTAGTGAGTATGGCCTTTTTTGTGGTTTTGATGATATTTATGTCCCATTTTTTCTGTTTGTAACTTTAGTAATGGGACTCTTTGTGGTTCCTACACAGTAATGCCTCCCTATGTGCTGCCACAGAGTATTGATGTCGCCCTTTGTGCCCCCATACAGTAGTAATATTCCCCTTTGTACCCCACACTGTAATAGTCTTGTTTTGTGCCCCATACAGTAGTTGTCCTCTTTTATGCTCCCATATAGTACTTGTCTTCTAGTGTGCCTCCACATAGTAGAAAGGTACCACCATATAGTAGTTAGGTTGTGCCCCCATATAGTAGTTAGGTCCCCTCAATAATAGTACTCTTTTTGCACCAATGAACAAAAGCTTTCTTAACCCCGATCCCATGATTAGTAGCTGGGTCCTCCTCTTGTTGGCTGCTGCCCACGCCCCGGCAGATGCGGCGCGATGCAGAGACGTCATTACACCGCCTGTGCCAGGACGCTGACGTCCTCAGTGTCCTCCTGATCTTCAGTAGGCCACAGGCCTAGAACAGCCAGTGGCTTATAATAGTAAGTGGCTGGGCAGGGAGCCAATGGCTCTCTGCTCCGCCATAGTTAGCGATGCTCGTCCAGGGATAAGGGCTAAAGGTGGGTTCCTTTTCCCTTCCAGGCCCTCATTACGCCACTGGACCATGGAAGTCGCAAAGAGAGACAGATCTTTACAAAGATTTGTACCTTCATGAAGAACGTTTCTGCTTATAAATAAATTCACTTTACAATATAATGCAGTACATGTTAGTGAATTCATCTAACAATATTTTCCTTACTGCAGTTCTGGTCCACCGGATAATGTTCTGTCTGACAAAGGAGTGACTGAGAAACATTTTGTGTTGCTCTAAGAGGTTGTCACTTCCTGTCCCTTACAGAAAAATGACACATTGACAAGGGGAATGGTAAGACTAATTCAATTGTTGCCGACTCTTCCTTGCAAAAGCGCTCCAAATCTGTCACATTGCGAGGGCATCTCCTTTGCAAAGCCCTCTTCAGATCACCCCACAAATTTTCAATGGGATTCAGGTCTGGGCTCTGGCTGGGCGATTCCAAAACTTTGATCTTCTTCTGGTGAAGCCGTTCTTTTGTTGATTTGGAGGTATTCTTTGGGTCGTTGTCGTGCTGAAAGGTGAAATTCCTCTTCATCTTCAGCTTTTTAGCAGAGGCCTGCAGGTTTTGTGCCAATATTGACTGATATTTGGAACTGTTCATAATTCCCTTCACCTTGACTAAAGCCCCAGTTTCAGCTGCAGAAAAATAGCCACAAAGCATAATGCTTCCTCCACCAATGCTTTACTGTGGGCATGGTGTTCTTTTGGTGATGTGCAGTGTTGGCTTTGCAACAAACAGACCTTTTGGAATTATGTCCAAAAAGTTCAACCTTGGTCTTATCAGACGTATATGTTTTCCCACTTGCTTTTGGCAGACTTGATGTAGGTCTTTGCAAAACATAGCCGGGCTTGGATGTTTTTCTTTGTTAGAAAGGCTTCTGTCTTGCCACACTACCCCACAGCCCAGACATGTGAAGAACAGGGGAGATTGTTGTCACATGCACTACACAACCAGTGCCTGCCAGAAAGTCGTGCAGCTCCTTTAATGTTGCTGTATTCCTCTTGGTAGCCTCCCGAACCAATTTTCGTCTTGTGTTTTCATCAAGTTTTGATGGACGTCCAGTTCTTGGTAATGTCACTGTTGTGCCAAATGTAATCCACTTCTTGATGACCGTCTTCACTGTGTTCCAGGGTATATCTAATGCCTTGGAAATTCTTTGGTACCCTTTTCCTGACTGATGCCTTTCAACAATCACATCCCTTTGAGGTGTTGTAAGCTCTTTATGGACCATGGCTTTTGCTGTCACATGCACCAAAGAAAATGTCAGGAAAATCCTAATAGAACAGCTGAACTTTATATGGGGTTACTCAGAATCACTTTAAATAATGGCAGCTGCGTACTGACTACTATTTAACATGAGTTTAAATATGATTGGCTAATTTTAAACACATCCACAACCCCAATTATAAGAGGGTCCTCACACTTATGCAACCACATTATTTTTTGTTCTTTATTTTTATTTTTCCCCCCTAAATGATTTCAGTTTGTTTTTCAATGGAATTGTACAGATTATGGGTCACATTAGAGGTGGAAAAATTTCTGAAATTATTCATCTTGTATTGATTTTGTAACATGACAAAAACCTGGCATTTTAACAGGGGTGTGTAGACTTTTTATATCCAATGTATATGTATGTGTGTGCGTCTGAGATCCTCTTATTTTGAACATACAGTATTAATGTTAATATCTGCATTGCTGTAAATTGAGATGTTTAATTTGCACATTTAAGAATCCCCTTTGGCAATATTTTCATCTCTTCTACTTAATAATCACAAGTATCAAAGAGCATAATAATGTGCTGGAGAGACAGATTTTAACAGTTTCAAAAAAAAGGGGCCAAGACTGTCAAGCCTTAAACGTTCTAATTTTATTTATGACTGGAATAGATTACTTTATCTCGTTCCCTGGGGCGCTGTTTAATTTTTAGCTTTTAAAGCTGAAACATACCATTTTGGCATCTTCTAGTCTTGTATTTGATATTACATGCTCACAGATTAGATAAGAGTTAATAATTAAAGGCTACGTACACCTTTGTAAGCAGTTTTTTTGTTTTTTTGTTTTTTTTATTAAATTAATGTATTTAGTGTTTTTAAACAACTTTCCAAATCACTTTTATTAATTTGGAAAGTTGCTTAAAAGTTCTAAATACATTCATTTAAACGGGTTGTCCACAATCGGACAACTGATGACCTATCCACTGGATAGGTAATCAGTTTATCATCAGTGCGGGTCCGACACTCAGACCCCGCACCGATCAGCTGCTCCGGCTGCTTCTGGGCGCTTGATGTTTTGAACGGTATGAAGTAGTTAGAGTCGGAAGCAGATGGCTCAAACCACTGCATAGCGGCCGTTCTGCAGAACGGCAGCTCTGCTCCTATTCACTTGAAAAGGGGCAGAGCTGCAGTACTGCATCTTGGCCGCTATTCCGTGACCGGAGACAACTGCTTCCGGCAATATTGTCCGGAGCAGCTGATTGGTGCGGGGTCCGAGTGTCGGACCCCTATCGATCATACAGTGATGACCTATCCGGTGAATACGTCATCAGTTGTCTGATCGTGGAAAACCCCTTTAATAATAAAACAAAATTCTTACAAAGGTGTACTTAGCCTTTAACCCCTTCCTGTCGTAAATAACTTTCAGGTTTTAATTTTAATTTTTTCCTTCCAAAAGCCATAACGTTTTCATTTTTCGGTCAATATAGTCCTTTGGGGGCTTCATATTTGCAAGACGATAGTCCTATGGGGCTTCATATTTGCAAGACGAGTTGTAGTTTTCCGTAGCGCCATTTATTGTGCCATATAATGTAGTAGGAAACTGGAAAAATTTGTGGGGTAGAAAATGAAAAAAACAGCGATTCCTCTATTTTTTTGCGCTTCATTTTTACGGAATTCACTGTGCAATTAAAACAACATGTAAACTTTATTCTGTGGGTCAATACGATCATGGCGATACCAAATAAATATAGTGTCAAAAATAAAATTTATTTTGAGAGCCATAACTTTTTTATTTTTTCATCGATTAAGTGGTATGAAAGCTTATTTTTTTGCGGGATAAGCTGTAGTTTTTAATAATACCATTTTGGGGTACATGCAAGGTTTTGATCACTTTTTATTCCATTTTTTTGTAGGAGATGAGGTGACCAAAAAATAGCGATTCTGGCGTTTACATTTTCTTTTCTTACGGCATATACCATACGGGTTAAATAATGATATATTGTAATAGTTCAGACTTTTACGGATGTGGCGATACTAATTAAGTTTATTATTATTTTTTTTTACAATGCTCTAGGGGGAAAATGGGAAAAGGTTTTATTTGTATCTTTTAACATTTACATTTTTTTACATAAAAAAAAATACTTTATTGTACTAATTTTTACTTTTTTTTATTAGTCCCCCTAGGGAACTTCAACCAGCGATCGTTGACTCGCTCGCACTATATACTGCAATACTAATGTATTGCAGTATATCGTCTTTCTGACAGGCTTCTACTAAGCCCTGCCAGAGGCAGGGCTTAATAGGAACACAAAGATGGCGGACCTGGGGGCCTTCATTAGGCCCTCAGGCTGCCATAGCAGCCATCGCCACACCGCAACTGCATTGCGGGGGGCGCGATGATCTTCTAGAGGGGGTCGCCCCCTCTTTCTAACGAGTTAAATGCTGCGGTCGCTATTGACCGCGGCATTTAACGGGTTAAACTAGCGGGTTCGCGCTCCAGCACGATACCGCTCATCACTGTGAAGTGTTGGCTGTAACATACAGCCGCAACCGCATCGTATGGATGTAGCTATGACGTAGCCATACGTCAAATGTCGGGAAGAGGTTAAAGGCTATGTACACCTTTGAAAAAAAATTATTATTTTTAAAAAATGTGTATCGGTATGATTGGTGCAACTTTGTAATTACATTTCATTAAAAATGTCAGCGGGACTGCGGGTTCAGTGCCAGCAGTTCCTGCGTCTCTGACACGCAGGATCAAGCTGTTATCCATCACATCTAAGTTCATAACTTAGATGTGATCGATAACAGGTGGATCCCAAATAAAAATGTTTATTGGCAGTGCTAGTAGAAGATTAGTAAAGTAAAGGGAGGGCAGCACATTCCAATGAACACGGTACATAGTATACACATATTTATACACATACATTTATACACATATATTTATATACTGTATATATATTTGGTTATGCAGTGTGAAAAATATTCTATTCCATTTTGCTAGTTATTATTAGTCTCATATACACTTATGCATATTCCAAAAATTTTCTTATGCAGAATTGGATTTTGAAGTATTTGCTGGTAGTCTGTATCATGCATAAATAAAGAGCTTGTGTGTTCCCCTGAAAGGAATCAAGAAAAATGTGTAAAGCATTTGCTTAAAGAAAAATATATATTTTTTTTTAAATTGCCTTGTGAATTAATTTTTGGCCTTGTGAAATAATGCTTCATGTATCTAGTACATCAACTCGTGATTACAGATCTTAGTTATGACTTCTTTGGTGATTAAATATCAACCTTGTAGAGCTGCAGCATAGGGACTGGCAAAGCGGAGTGTTCCCTTTTCTGATATGTTACCATCTGCAGTTACTACCAGGAGCAGATGGGCTGTCACAGTGAATATGGATTCCCTCAGTGTCTCCTGGAATGTGGCCACTGCCTAGAAAGAAAAGAGCCTTAAAGAATTTAAAAAAACCTACCATCTGCCATGCTGCGGCCATCGCTGTTGTCACTGCTATATTTGACTCAGGAAACCCTACCATGTCACTGGGCAGACAGCTTGAAGTGAGAGCTTTGATCTCTTTCAACTTCAAAGCCAATTCAAAGTAGATCATATGCTTCACAATAGTAACACCTTTTTCAATTCTAGACAGATGCACGGACAACTTCTCCGGGGACATCACAGGTGTCTTCAGTATGTTTTACGAAATACACACACACTATAAGTAAATACTCACATACTGTAAATAAACACAAACACACTGTAAATAAACACAAAAACACTGTAAACAAATACACATATACTGTCAATAAATACACGCACTATAAGTAAATACACATATACTGTAAATAAACACAAACACTGTAAATAAACACAAACACACTGTAAATAAATACACATATACTGTAAAAAAAATACACACACTATAAGTAAATTCTCACATACTGTAAATAAATACAAACACACACACTCTGTAAACATGCACACACTTACTGTACATATACACACATGTGCATACATTTAAACACACACAAACATGCACACACACTGTAGGAACACATACTATTCATAAACACATATAGAAGTACTTGTAATCAGGGGAGTGCCTAGAAATGTAAGTTAGGGTGTGATCGATTTTCAAAAGTGGGTTCCTAACTCTTGATTCCAGAACAAAGCTAAAAAAAAAACAAGTGAAAATAGAGTGCCCAGAAAAATAATACAAATAGAACCTAGATAATACCATACAGATCCTATATAGTGAATACAGCATCCAGTGCCATACAGTGCCACTTTACTGCCACATACACTGTCCCCTTAGTGCCATACAGGGGCGTAGCTAGAGGCTCATGGGCCCCGATGCAAAAATTCTTACTGGGCCCCCCCCCGCAAACTTTTCATGGCCTAAGTGACCCAACAATGCAGCACTAGCAGCCGGGGCGTCACTAAGGCTGGGTTCACACACACTATTTACGGACGTAATTCGGGCGTTTTAGCATTGAATTACGTCCGAAAATGCGGCTCAAAAGCGTCGGCAAACATCTGCCCATTCATTTGAATGGGTCTTACGATGTTCTGTGCCGACGGTCATTTTTTTTTACGCGCCGCTGTCAAAAAGTGCCTGTCACTTCTTCAGACGTAAATGGAGCCGTTTTCCATGGACTCCATGGAAAACCAGCTTCAATTACTTCCGTAATGGACGCAGCAAAAGACGCCTGCACATGCCATTACGGCTGAAATTACGGTGCTGTTTTCTCCTGAAAACAGCACAGTAATTTCAGCCGTAACAGACGCTGCCGTGTGAACATACCCTCAGGGCTTAAAATGTCCGGGAAATAGCCCCAATACATGTGTCCGCCCCAAAAAAAAGTGTGTATATGAGACAGCATAGCATATCTATAGCACTACGACCCTATAAACTATGGATAGGATTAGATACAGTGGCTGAGCAGACAGTATCACACATGATAGGATTAGATACAGTGGCTCAGAAGGCAGTATCACACATGATAGGATTAGATACACAGCTCAGCAGACAGTATCACACATGATAGGTTTAGATACAGTGGCCCAGCAGACAGTATCACACATGATAGGATTAGATACAGTGGCTCAGCAGACAGTACCACACATGATAGGATTAGATACAGTGGCTCAGCAGACAGTACCACACATGATAGGATTAGATACAGTGGCTCAGCAGACAGTATCACACATGATAGGATTACATACAGTGGCTCAGCAGACAGTACCACACATGATAGGATTAGATACAGTGGCTCAGCAGACAGTACCACACATGATAGGATTAAATACAGTGGCTCAGAAGACAGTATCACACATGATAGGATTAGATACAGTGGCTCAGCAGACAGTACCACACATGATAGGATTAGATACAGTGGCTCAGCAGACAGTACCACACATGATAGGATTAGATACAGTGGCTCAGCAGACAGTATCACACATGATAGGATTAGATACAGTGGCTCAGCAGACAGTATCACACATGATCGGATTAGATATAGGGCCCAGCAGACAGTATCATACATGATTGGATTAGATACACAACTCAGCAGACTGTATCACACATGATAGGATTAGATACAGGGCCCAGCTCGCTGACATTGCGGCTCCAGCGCTGGACCCAGGATAGGTAAGAATAATAATTTTTCTTCTTTATGTGTTACTGATTATTTTTGTGTGTTTGTGTTTTTTTTACAGGTTCGGTTGTTGGACTTCGGATACGAGGACTTCAATGACGGCGTTTTTTTTATTCTCAATAAAATGGTTAATGAGGGTTGTGTTTTTTTATTTCAATAAAATATTTTTTCTATGTGCTTGTATCTTTTTAAACTTTATTATCACCGCCTTAGTAATGGCCGCTGGCTGATTGACAAACTCCATTACTAAGGCGAGGCTTAATGTTAGCCGGTGCAGAGGCTACACTAACCCCCATTATTACCCCGGTACCCACCGCCACCAGGGGTACTGGGAAGAGCCGGGTACAAACCAGTACCCGACCATCTGTAGTGACGGGCAGGCACCGGGGTGGCCGCAGGCTGGTAGTATTAGGCTGGGGAAGGCCAAAAACAGTGGCCCTTCCCACCCTTGTAATGCTGCCTGCTGCTGCTGTGTTGTATCTGGCTGGTTATGAAAATTGGGGGGGACCCGACATCGTTCTTTCCAATTATTTTTTATTTTTTATTTTTTTAAATGACGTGGGGTCCCCCCCATTTTAATAACCAGCCAGATACAATAAAGCAGCAGCAGGCAGCATTACCAGGATGGGAAGGGCCACTGTTTTTGGCCTTTCCCCTCCTGATAATACCAGCCTGCGGCCACCCCAGTGGCCGACCATCACTACAGATGGTCAGGTAATGGATCGTACCCGGCTCTTCCAAGCACCCCTGGTGGCGGTGGGTACCGGGGTAATAAAGGGGGTTAGTGTTAGCCTCTGCATCCGCTAACACTAAGCCCCGCCTTAGCAATGGATGCTGTCAATCAGCCGGCGGCCATTACTAAGGCGGTAGTAATATAGTTTAAAAAAAAACCACAAAGACATAGAAAAAATATTTTATTGAAATACAAAAAACCCCCACACAACCCTCATTAAACATTTTATTAATAAAAAAAAAACTGTCATCGAAGTAGTCCTGGAATCCGCCGTAGTCCAACGACCGAACCTGTAAGAAAACACACAAAAAATGATTAGTAACACATGTGTTAGGGTATGTGCACACACACTAATTACGTCCGTAATTGACGGACGTATTTCGGCCGCAAGTACCGGACCGAACACAGTGCAGGGAGCCGGGCTCCTAGCGTCGTACTTATGTACGACACTAGGAGTCCCTGCCTCGCTGCCGGACAACTGTCCCGTACTGAAAACATGTTTACAGTATGGGACAGTTGTCCTGCAGCGAGCCAGGGACTCCTAGCATCGTACATAAGTATAATGCTAGGAGCCCGGCTCCCTGCAGTGTGTTCGGTCCGGTACTTGCCGCCGAAATACGTCCGTCAATTACGGACGTAATTAGTGTCTGTGCACATACCCTAAGGCTTAGATACAGGGCCCATGTGTGATACTGTCTGTGGGACCCTGTATCTAAGCCTACCACAAGGTAGGCTTAGATACAGGGTCCAGCAGACAGTAATCTTATACAGTATAAGATTACTTTGTGCTGGGGCCCTGTATCTAAGCCTACCATGTGATTGGCTTAGATACAGGGCCCAGCAGACAGGATCACACAATCTGTGATCCTGTCTCATGGGCCCCCTAAGCCTGCTACATCGTAGGCTTAGGGGTTGTGCAGTCCCTAAACATTGATGGCCTATCCACAGAATAGGCCATCAATAGCTGATGTGTCGCCCGGGACCCGCAAATCAGTTGTTTTGAAGGGGCCGCAGCACTAGTACGAGAGCTGATTCCCCTTCATTTCACTACTCGCTCACACTGTGAATCGCCGACACCGATTCACAGTGTGACCGGAATGAAGTGACAGGAATGAAGGGGAGCAGCTCTCGTACGAGTGCTGCAGCCCCTTCAAAACAGCTGATTGGCGGGTCCCGTGAGTCAGACCCCGCCAGTCAGGGCTAACCTTGCCTTCCTCTTCGGCCGCGGCGGGAGTTCTGTAGTCTCGATGCTGTGACGTCATGCGTTGCGCACAGCGCTTGACGTCAGGACCTCCGCTGCGATCCGGAACCAGGAAGGTAAGTAAAGTATGTTACTAT
Source organism: Rhinoderma darwinii (assembly GCF_050947455.1). Classification (NCBI taxonomy): domain Eukaryota; kingdom Metazoa; phylum Chordata; class Amphibia; order Anura; family Rhinodermatidae; genus Rhinoderma; species Rhinoderma darwinii. Next base: position 36,205,121 of record NC_134689.1, read on the forward strand.
AGTAACAGGGGCCCGCGGCCCGAGTTACTATAGTAAATTTTTATTGATGTGGTGCGGGGGGCCGTGGGCCCCCTGGCTTCGGGGCCCGGTCGCAATTGCGACCGCTGCGACCCGTATAGCTACGCCAGTGGTGCCATACACTGCTCTTGTGTCACACAGTGCCCTCATAGTGCCATGGAATGATACTTTACTACCAGTTCCCCCTTAGTGTCACACAGTGCCCACAAGTGGTAATGGTAATAATAATAATAATAATCTTTATTTATATAGCGCCAACATATTAAGCAGCACTTTACAATTTAGAGGGAACATGAAACAAACAATATCAGACATTACATAGTGACAAAGTTAATTTACAATTCAAACCTGAGGAGTGAGGACCCTGCTCGCAAGAGCTTACAATCTATGAGGAAATAAAGGAGACACAAAGTGTAACAGTGTTTGTTCTGCACAATAGTCCAGCCATTTTTATACACATGGGGTGGTACACATAAAGCTGCATGAGCCGGTCACTAGCCAGTATCCGTGTATGACGGACATGAAGAGAAGGAGTGTTACAGAATCTTATTCTGATGACTAATCTAAAAGGACGGCCATGGAAAGGAGTCAGATAAGGGAATGTTATAGGCCTGTCTAAATAGATGTGTTTTCAGGGCACGTTTAAAACTGTGGATATTGGGAATTAATCTGATTGTCTGGGGTAGCGCATTCCAGAGGACTGGTGCAGCACGAGAAAAATCTTGGAGACGGGAGTGGGAGGTTCGGATTATGGAGGATTTTAATCTAAGGTCGTTGGCAGAAAGTAGAGCCCGAGTAGGGTGGTAGACAGAGATGAGGGAGGAGATGTAAGGAGGTGCAGCACTGTGGAGAGCTTTGTGGGTGAGAGTAATAAGTTTGAACTTTATTCTGAAGGGGATGGGCAACCAATGCAGTGACTGGCACAGATTAGAGGCGTTGGTGTAGCAGTTGGTCATAAAGATGAGCCTGGCTGCTGCATTGAGGATAGATTGGTGAGGGGAAGACCGACTAGTAATGAGTTACAGTAGTCAAGACGAAAGTGAATCAGAGCAACAATGAGAGTTTTGGCGGTTTCCTCTGTAAGAAAAGAGCGGATTCTGGAGATGTCTTTGACGTGAAAATGACAGGAGCGTGAAAGTGATAGAATGTGAGGAGTAAAGGAAGGATCTAAGTCAAAACTAACCCCCGAGACAGCGGGCGTGCTGCTTAGGAGTTATGATAGTGCCACGCACAGAGATAGAGACATCAGGTTTAGGGAGGTTAGTAGATGGTGGGAACACAAGGAGCTCAGTTTTAGAAAGATTCAGTTTCAGATAGAGAGAGGACATGATGTTAGAGACAGCGGACAGACAATCACTGGTGTTTTGTATTAGAGCAGGGGTGATGTCACGGGAAGAGGCATATAATTGGGTGTCATCAGCGTAGAGATGGTACTGGAAGCCAAATCTGCTGATGGTTTGTCCAATAGGAGCTGTGTAGAGAGAAAAGAGAAGCGGACCTAGGACTGATCCCTGAGGAACCCCGATAGCAAGGGGAAGAGGAGAAGAAGTGGAACCAGCAAATGACACACTGAACGAGCGGTCAGAGAGATAGGAGGAAAACCAAGAGAGAGTAGCGTTCTTGAGGCCAATAGAGTGGAGCATGTTAAGTAGGAGTTTGTGGTCTACAGTGTAAAAGGCTGCAGAGAGATCCAGAAGAATCAGTAGAGAGTATTTGCCATTAGATTTAGCCGCCAAGAGATCATTTGAGACTTTACTAAGGGCAGTTTCTGTGGAGTGTAGAGTGCGGAAACTAAATTGTAAGGGGTCTAGAATGGAGTTAGCAGAGAGATAGCGGATAAGGCGAGAGTAGACCAAGCGTTCCAGGGGTTTGGAGAAGAAGGACAGATTAGAGACTGGTCGGTATTTAGTCGCGCTGGATGAGTCAAGAGTTGTTTTTTTCAGTAATGGGTTTATAATGGCATGTTTAAAAGAGGAGGGAAAGATACCAGAGGAAAGAGAGAGGTTAAATATTTTAGTTAGGTGACCAGTGACAGCTGGGGAGAGGGACTGGAGGAGGTATGAGGGGATAGGATCACTAGGACAGGTAGTAGGACGAGAAGAAGAGAGGAACCTAGAGACTTCTTCTTCTGTTATTAGGTCAAATGCTGAGAGTGAACAAGAGAGAGTGCGGGAGGGAAGGGGATCGATGTTACTAGGGGACTGGGAGATAATATCATGGCGGATGTTGTAAATTTTTACTTTAAAATAAGTGGCCAGGTCTTCAGCACTGAGATCTGTTATTGGCGTCTGCACTTCAGGACTAAGGAGGGAGTGAAAAGTATCAAAGAGACGTTTTGGATTATTAGATAGTGTGGAGATGAGAGAAGCGAAATAGACTTGTTTGGCGCAGTGAAGGGCAGAGTTGTAAGTTTTGAGCATAAATTTGTAATGGAGGAAGTCTGCAACCAAATGCGATTTTCTCCACAGTCGTTCGGCACATCTCAAGCACCGCTGAAGAACGCGAGATTGAGGCATGTGCCAGGGTTGTCGTCGGCTTTGTCGGGTGGTTCGGAGTGTAGGAGGGGCTGCTTCATCCAATGCATTTTTGAGAGTGTTATTGTAAAGTTTGGCAGCCAGATTGGGACAGGAGAGGGAAGAGATAGGGGACAATGAGGACTGTAGACTGTCTATGAGTTTCTGAGTGTTAGTGGCATGTAGATTTCTGTATGTCTGATACGTAGGGATGACCTGAGAATATTTGATAGTAAAGGAGAGAAGGTTGTGGTCAGAGAGCGGGAGAGGAAAATTAATAAAGTCAGAAACTGAGCAGAGATGGAAGAAGACCAGGTCAAGTGAATGCCCGTCCTCATGTGGAGGAGAGTTAGTAAGTTGTGACAGACCTAGGGACGAGGTTAAAGATAGAAACTGGGAGGCAGATGGGGAGATTTGGTTATCAATGGGGATGTTGAAGTCACCGATGATGAGAGTGGGTGTTTCAGAGGATAGAAATTCTGGAAGCCAGACAGCAAAATGATCCAGGAATTGGCGGGGTGAGCCCGGGGGCGGTAGACAACTGCCACTCTGAGGGAAAAAGGGTGAAAGAGTCTAAGGGTGTGGACTTCAAAAGAGGGAAATGTGAGTGAGGGGACCGGGGGAATGACCTGGAAAGTGCAGTGTGGGGAAAAAAGTATGCCCACTCCTCCACCCTGCCTGTTCTCAGGTCTGGGGGCATGAGAGAAGTGGAGACCACCACAAGATAGAGCAGCAGGGGAAGCAGTGTCTGACAGGTGTAGCCATGTTTCTGTAAGAGCCAGGAGGTTGAGAGAGTTAGAAAGGAATAAGTCATGAATAAAGGTGAGCTTGTTGCATATGGACCGAGAATTCCAGAGAGCACAGTTAAAAGAGACAGGAGAAGACGTACAAGGAATGGTAAGAAGATTAGCAGGGTTTCTATGTGTGGCAGGTAAGTGGTTGAGCTTGGCAGAAGAAAAGGGAGGACAAGGGTTGGGAGAGATGTCCCCTGCAGCTAGTAGCAGGAGAATGGAGAGGGACAGCAGATGGTTCTGTGATTTATGAGAGCAATTTTTATGTTTGGCAGTGGGATGAGATGGGTTAAGTTGACTGAGGAAAGTGAATAGTGCATAAGAGCTGTACATGGGCGAGGCAAGGAGAGAGGGACTGGTGTGGACTGTTTTTTTTGCCAAGGCCTAAATGGGCAGTAGGATTGTAAACCAATAGCAGCTATAATGATGAGCGCGGTAGTGAACATGTTTGTTTGCAAACAGATAGAATCGTGAATCTAATAATTAGAGTGTGTGCTAGTTTGTTTCGTGTTGCAGCTTACTTGTCACTTTCCCTATCCAACTGCCATGTATAACTGCCAGGACACTTTGACAGTATGACACTTAGACAGAGATGACTTCTGCCTTCGTGCCCCTCTGCACGAGTGCCTTCCCCATATGCTACATCTAAATTTATTGGGGAGTAGATGCTCAGATCTAGGCCTAATTAAGCTAAGTGGTAGAAAGTCCTCCTACTTGCAGTTTCCATAACCTACTAAATATGGGATAACTATGTATCCATAAGTGGTACATAATGTGGCAATATAGAAATGCTATAAAGAATAGCAATTATTAATAAAACAACATAATGCAAAACAATACAGTATCAAGTGTTGACAATAGAATTCAATAAAGTAACTAGTGCAGAAGTTAACGTAACACACTCTCTTAAAGTGGCAGAGCAAAAAAGGAATACAATTCTAATTGTATAAAAAATGGGTACAACTAAGTGAGTGGAAAAGAGGTGCATCTTCACCAATTCTCAGGTACTTCGTATGGAAGAATGCAGATCATATTCTTCATACAACGAACATTCTGATGTCTTAAATCTAAAAGAAAAAAAAAGGAGAAAACAAATTGAAACCATAAAAAATTATTACAAACACAGAGATGTTTTACAAAAAACAGGACGAAGCTCAACTTCTCATTAAGACCGTTGGGTGGTATAGTACCCATTGTTACTGTCCACTTACACTCCGTTTAAGCAAGGATCGATTTTCAATTTTCTTCTCTGACACCACAGTGGACAATGCCAATCCCCCTGACCTTGAAGAATTTAGCATCACAGCCATGATGGTGTTTAAAATGTTTAGGTATCATTTTCAGTTGGATTGTTCAGGTTCCATCGCTGTTTTTTCAGGGGCCCCAATTGTCTTTGTACTAGATCTGCGTGGATGTAGCCCATGGTTATGCACAATGCATGAACGCTGTATACATGGATATGGAGGGAAACACAGTAAAGCTGAAACGGAAATATTAAGGCACAAACTTATTTTACAGCACGCATAGTATAACTGAAACCTGGAAAATCCCTCTAATTATTCACCACCACATAAAACATTGCAGCTCTACATATACTGCCTAGTAACAGTACTGGAGGCTACAGACAGAGAAATGTACAGTATTTGGTGATTATTGCACTTATCTGCCTCGTCTGTCTCTAGGCAATTCAGCTTCACTAATGTATTTTATCCTTTGTTTTGCAGATCTGTAGCACGGAGCTTCTAATCAATAATCCCCTTAGCCAGCTAATTCTCTTCCTTGTTTCTATGCCGCTCTCTCCTTCTCCTCCCCCACCAGACTCCAGCACTGTTTACGTCTCCGGATTACTGTATCCTTGTATCCAACCTTTCTGTGCTATTCCTGGCTCAGCAATTCAGATTAAAAACACAAAATAAAAAAATCCCTCAAAAACAAAAAACAAAGAACAAAATTTACAATGCTGTGAATAAGTATTTACCCCCTCCAGGCTTTGCTTGGTATTGCATATATACGTCACACTGAACACAGCTCTAAGGTGTAATTATATTTACAGTCATTATGTAGAATGGTGGCAGTACAGTGCTATGAGTAAATCTTTGAATTCTTCCCCTATTATTTCATATTTATTTATTTAACATTTCATATGATCTTTATATAAAATGACAAATTATACCAAGGAAATCATATAAGGGAAGCAATGACACAACACAGAAATAATACATTGCTGTTTAAGGTAAAACAGGCCAATAATTAACTTCATATATATATATATATAACTGTATATTCACACTTGGCATATTTGTTGGAGGAATGTCTGAGTGGAGGAAACAACCCCATTTAGATGCATGGAACAGATATTTAGTTGTATACATTTCGGCAACAGATCTACCGTGTGAACATATCTTTAGGCTAGGTTCACACTGAGTTTTTTGCAGGCCGAAAATCTGCCCCAAAATTCAGTTTGGAATTTTAAGGCAGATTTTGCTCTGCCTGCACGACGATTTTCGCGGCGTTTTTCGTGGCGTTTTTCGCCTGCGGCCATTAGGCAAAAAACGCCGCAAAATACGCTTTCTCTGCCTCACATTGATGTCAATGGGAGGTCAGAGACGTAAACGCCCGAAGATAGGGCATGTCCCTTCTTTTTCCCGCTAGCTGTTTTTTCCGCTCACGAGAAAAAAAACGCCTCCGTCTCCCATTGAAATCAATGGGAGGCATTTTCGGCCGTTTTTTGACGCGGTTTTCGCGTCAAAAAACGTGTAAAAAAAACTCCATGTGAACTGACCCTAAGGCACACGAAGCAGATTTGCTGTGGATTTTACGTCTAGATTTGCGTGCGGAAAATCCGAAGCAGATAACTGTTGCAGACAAGTGGATGAGATTTAAAAAATCTCATCCACATGCTTATTTTCCGCATGGAAATCAAAGCATGATGCGAATGGAATCTACAGCATGCTCGATCTCTTCTGGTTGTTCACTGCAGATTTTAATCCTTTCAATGTAGTAGTGGTGAAATCAAACGCAAAATCCGCAGAAAAATCTGCTCGGAACAAGTGCGGATTTTGTTGCAGAAATGTTGTGGAAATGCTGCGGAATATCTGCTAGTTTGTGGGTACCCTAAAGGTGGCCATACACATCCGATGAATGTTTGCCGAACCTGCCAATTTCAGAATAACCGGCCGACCATCTTATGCATCCGATGAATGTTTGCCGAACCTGCCAATTTCAGAATAACCGGCTGACCATCTTATGCGTATCGTGGTGTTCCGACACTCCCCTGATGACAGATTTTGGGGGAGTACAGGATCGGGCTGTTGGATTTCAAGATGCCTAAACTTTTTGTTGGTAAGGAGATAAGCTGCTATCAGAGGATTCTGGCAGGCGCTATTACATGGGCCAATGATCAGGCAAATGAGCGTTCATAAGAATGCTCGTTCCCGATCATTGCTGTGTGTAATAAGGGCAACAATCTGCCGATGAACGAGCAGATCCTCATTCATTGGCTGATCTGCTCTTTTATGCATAATTAAAAATAATCGTTGTCTGCAGCACATCTACCTGTGTAATCAGAGAGATGCGCTGCCGACATGATGAAAATATATGGGGACGAGCGATCGTAGTAATGAGCGTTCATCCCTATACATAACCAAGCATTGCTCCATGTGAAAGGCGCAAACTAGCACCGATCAACGAGCTGTCTCGTTGATCTGCGCTCGTTTACACGGCCCATGTCGGGCTGTGTATTCGCACCTTAACTCCCATCTCCCGATCAAAAACACATGCACACTCGGCTAAGCCGAGCGTGGATGTGTATGGGGATTAAGAGCTGTTGGCCCGACAGTTATCTGAAGCGTGTGGCCAGCTTTTGGGGGCAATTACTATTATATATAGGTGATATGAATGTTGGGTTAACTTTGTTCCTTACAAACCTAGTCCTGCTCTCAAAAGACAACTAGATACATGTAGGACCGTATTTAGAGTTGCTGCTGCCCTACGGCACTTTTAGTGCTGACGTCCCCTACAACTCCCAACGTTACGGAAACAGCATAGCTCACTGACATTACGGCTCCAGCACTGGACCCAGGAAAGGTAAGTATAATAATTGAGTTGCATTTTTATGTTACAATTTATTTTTTGTGTGTTTTTCTACAGGTACGGTTGTTGGACTTCTTCGGATTTCAGCACCACTTAGATGACAGCATTGTTTTATTCTCAATAAAATGGTTAACAAGGGTTATGTGGGTTTTGTTTTTTCAATAAAATATTTTTTTCCATGTGTATGTTTCTTTTTAGCTTTTACAGCTGCATTAGTAGTGGCCGCTGACTAATTGACAGCGTCCATTACTAAGGCAGGGCTTAGCGTTAGCCAGTGAAAAGGCTAACACTAATCCCCCATTATTACCCCGCTACCCACCACCACCAGGAGTATCGGAAAGACACGTGTACGATCTAGTACCCGACCGCCTGTAGTGACGGTTTCGCACCGGGGCAGCCGCAGGCTGGCATCATTAGACTGGGAAAGCCCAAAAACCGTGGGCCTTCCCACCCTGGTAATGCTAGGCTCAGTAACGAAACTACCGCTTTAGCAGCCATAGCGGTTGCTACGGGGCCCACGACATGAGGGGGCTCATGCCGCCCGCTGGCACAGCCCCCCATGCCCGGTGGTGCCGCTAGTAGCTGCTATGGCTGCTACAGTGGTAGTGACGCCACATTCAATAGTATCTGCGTCCTTGGGACGCAGATACTATTGAACACTATGGCAGAGCAGGGAATTATCTCCCTGCTCTGCCATTTACTAGGATACAGGCCACGTTCGGGCAGGCACAGGATCACGCCAACCGACGCAAGGATCCCATCGGCGTTGCTGCTTTGGAGATATCTACAGAGGGGGCTGTATGGCACTATCTACAAGGGGGAGATGGGGGCCCTATCTACAAGGGGGAGGGTGGGGCACTATCTATAGGTGGCTGTATGGCACTATCTACAGGTGGGGCTGTATGGTACTATCTACAAGAGGGGAGTGGGGGCGCTTTCTACAAGGGAGGGCTGTATGGCACTATCTACAAGGGGGGTGGGGGTTTCTATCTACGGGGTGGCTGTATGGCATAATCTACAGGGGGGCTGAATGGCACTATCTACAAGGGGAGGTGTGTGGCGCTATCTACAGGGGGGCTCTATGGCACTATCTAAAGGGGGCTGTATGGTGCTATCTACAATGGGGAGAGGAGGGGCACTATCTACAAGGGGGTAGTATGGCACTATCTACAAGGGTAGGTGGGGGCGGTATCTACAAGGGGGGCTGTATGGCACTATCTACAGAGGGGGGCTTTATGGCACTATCTACAAGGGGGAGGAGGGGGCGCTATCTACAAGGGGGGCTGTATGGGACTATTTACAAGATGGAGGTGGGAGCACTATCTACAGGGACGGCTGTATGGCGCTATCTACAGGACAGGCTGTATGGCGCTATCTACAGGGGGCTGTATGGTGCTATCTACAGGGGGTCAGTATGGCGCTATCTACAGGGGGAACATTATGGCACTATCTACAAGGGGAGGTGGGGGACGCTATCTAAAGAGGGGTGCTATATGGCACTATCTACAAGTGGGAGATGGGCACTAAATACAGGGGACGGCTGTATTGACCTATCTACAGGGGGGCTGTATGGCACTATCTACAAGTGGGCGGGTGGGGGCGCTATCTGCAAGAGGGGCTGTATGGCACTATCTACAGGGGACTGTATGGCACTATCTACAAGGGAGAGGTGGGGAAACTATCTACAAGGGGGAGGAGAGGGGACTATCTACAGGGGGGCTGTGTGGCACTATCTACAAGGGTGAGGTGCGGGCACTATTTACGGGGGGTCTGTATGGCACTATCTACAAGGGGGAGGTGGGGGTCGCTATCTACAGGGGGGCTGTATGGCACTATCTACAGGAGGGCTTTATGGCACTATCTACAAGGGGATGTGAGGTTAACTATCTACAGGGGGCTGTGTGGCACTATCTACAGGGGGCTGTATGGCACTATCTACAAGGGGGAGGTGGGGGCGCTATCTACAAGATGGGTGTATGGCACTATTTACAAGGGGAGGTGGGGGCAGCAAGGGGGAGGTGGGGGGGAACTATCTACATGGGGCTGTATGGCACTATCTACAAGTGGGAGGCGGGGGGCACTATCTACAAGGCGGAAGAGAGGGCACTATCTACAGGGGGGCTGAATGGCACTATCTATAAGGGCGAGTTGGGGGGCACTATCTACAGGGGGACTGCATGGCACTATCTTCAAGGTGAAGGTGGGGAGCGCTATCTACAAGGGGGCATGTACTTCACTACATGTACAGGGGGCACTATCTACAGGGGGGAACGGTGCCACTAGCGATAAGGGGGTGTGACACTATCTACACAGGGGGCTCTATAGCTTTGTCTAAAGGGGGGCTCTATGGCACAATCTACAATGGGGGCTGTATGGCAGAATCTAAGAGGGGGCATTATCTGAAAGGGGGGCTGTGTGTGGCATCCACGGGAGGGGAGGCCAAGTCAAAAGTTTGCTATGGGGCTCAGTGTTTCCTAGTTATGGCCCTTGCTACGCTGCTGCTGCCATTTTGTATCTGGTTGGTTATGAAAAATAGGGGGGTACCCCATATCGTTTTTCCCAATTATTTATTTAAAAAAAGAAAACAACGTGGGGAAACCCATTTTTCATAACCAGACAGATGCAAAATAGCAGCACTAGGCTAGCATTACCAGGGTGGGAAAGGCCACGGTTTTGGGGTTTCCCAGCCTAATAATACCATCCTGCAGCCACCCCAGTACCCGACCATCACTACAGATGGTCGGGTACTGGATCGTACCCGGCTCTTCCCTGTACCCCTAGTGGAGGTGGGTACCGGGGTAATAATGTCGGTTAGTGTTAGTCTTTTCACCAGCTATGCCCCGCCTTAGTAATGGAAGCTGTCAATCAGACAAGCATGAGTGAAGAAAAGTTGGCACTACTGAGGAATATAGCAACAAATGGATGTGGAGCAGGTTGGATCAGGGGTTCCCTTATCTCTTTTGGGTGGTGCAACAAAGTAAAAGGTTCTGACAAATATAGTAGTGAGGAAAATTGAAAAGCGTCACTCACCCATGCAGTAGAAAAACTCCTTTATTGTGGCATACAAACGGTTAAAAATGTGCTTCACAGGGAGGACAGCATTGGTAGGTTGCAGCCTGTTTCACGCTAACTAGCGCTTCTTCCTATTCAGAACTGACATCATTATTAATTACAGCAGTTTATATACCCAATATGATGTATGTGTGACATGTGCCACAGGAAACTGAGAGAATTAGTATACAATAGTATATGTCTACATAACACAATGTGGTCAAGATAAGGTTAATTTATCATATACAATGTGGTCAGTTGAACAGATAGACTTCCTGTCTGTTAACTGACACAATACAATCAATAAATTGCTAGTTTCTGTTTTCCTAAAAGATACGTTAACCATTCTTCATATTGATACATTAGCAAAAAGTTAAATTGATTAATTTTTCCCTATAAAGCGCTAGCTGATGCTCTGCTCGGGGACTCCAGTGATAGAAAACTGCTGACGTCACTGTCCATATATGGCACTAGGAATGATCTAGGAATGATCCTGATGTCACTGTCCATATATAGACAGTGACTTCAGGAGATTCCACAGTGCCAGATTCCCTGGGCAGAGCCCCCCCCCCTCCCATGAGTGACCTGACTGCCAGTCAGTCAGTCAGTCGGGTCACAGTTAATTTTGTTTAGGGAAAAAAATTCTCTTGCAGCTGTCCCTCTCTACCAGAGAGGGACAGCCACTAGGCTCTGAACCCCCCAGTGCCTAGTGGCAAATCCGGGCCTGGATACAGTTGTATCGAGTCTAGGCAGTTCTCTATGAGCTAAATACATCAGCAGCCATTACGCAAATCTCTCTGGTAGTTTGCTACAATGCATCAGTCTAAAGTCAAGGTTGTTTAGCTCACAAATTGTCTACACTGGATATAATTGAGAGCAAGAATAAGTATGTACCAGTTTTCAGCCTGTGAATGTACACAAGAGTGTTCTCATTCACTAAAAGTAAACAAATATCTTGAAAATGGTAAAGGAAGTGAAGCACAAAGTATATTAGAAAGTTGTGTTATATTTTAATTTATTTATATAAAACCTGAAAACTCCTTTAAATAAATGTAGTAATAATTTAAAACCTGTGTTATGTGTTTGTTTTCTTTCAACCCTAAATGTGTTCCAAGCACATACTATGCTTCAAAATTGTATCAGGGGCTTCTGCTTTGAGGAAGGAGGATTGTAATGCCATCAGAATTAAGAGTACTTCCAATGATGTTGCTGGCCGCATTTCCCGCCAGAAGGCAACTGTACAATACTGAATCGTACAATACCAATAGCCTCTCCTGCAAATCTTCTTATCAGGAGAGACTTATGGTGTTGTACAGTTGCCTAGGCAACCGGACCGCCAGTCTCCTGGTCACATCTGCCCTCACTTTTAAAAATGTGGCTGACAACATTATTAGAAGTATCCTTAAAGGTAAACAACTAAGGTTGGACAAACAAGCTATGAATCTGCTGAGATCCAATTGTACAAAGAGTTTACACTAAATGATTACAAACCATTTGACACTGCGAGGCCACAAAAACAAAATGCAATAAAACTGGTACATGTGAATGCATCCTAAATCTAATCATGCAAGCTCTCAGAGTCAAATCCTCTAGTGAACATGAGATACACAAATCCAACAATGTCTTCCAGATTTTTACACAAGTTCAGTTGATTTACCCTTATTAGATATGCCATGACCTGTCCTAAATGAATGATAACCCACATAAACATGTTCATGTTATTAAAAATCAAAACTATTGCATGGACTGTGTAAAACAGTGTAATAACGGTAGTAGCAAGGTCGACAGAAATCCTCTAATGTGGTACAATCATTTCTGGACAATAGTGTCCCTCATAATGACTTCTACTATTCTCTGTAAAAATAAGACACTGTTTTATTTACAGGGATTCTACAGTTAAAAAAAAGAAAAGTGTGGATCGATTGCCACTAGCATGTTAGATATTTAAATGAAAGAAGTATTCCAGGCACAACGATTAAAGCAGTCAATATGCTCAGTTAGACATGTCATCACCAATATTGTATACATGAGTGCATTTATTTCCTTTCCAGTCCTGTTCATGCTGGAAGCTCCATCTGCTTTTCTCAGCCTGTGGGTGGGTTAGCTTGCTTGTCTGCCTGTTTCTAACCCTAGAGAAAACTTTGCACAAGCTGTTATGAAAATATGAACAGGATCTTTTCATTCTTAAGACCATGCTCCCTCTTGGATGATAATGTTCATGACGGAAGATTTATTATTTCTCTAAGGCTTCTTTCACACTACTGTTAGTAAACGTTTACCTCTCTTCCGTCAGAGGAAGAGAGGATCAAAAGATTAAACGGAAAGCAACGGTTGATTTCAATGGTAATTCTTTTGTTTCAGTTGCTTTCTGTTTGTCTCCGTTCGCTAGGTTTCAGTTTTTTTCACGGAAACAAAAGTTCTGCAGAAACGGAAACCTATCGAATGGAGACAAATGGAAAGCAACTGAAACAAAGGAATTAACACTGAAATCAATGGTAATTCTAACCGAACAATTGTTTTCCGTTTAATATTTTGATCCTACCTTCCTCCCACAGAAGAGAGGTAAACGTATACTAACGGTAGTGTGAACTTAGCCTAATAGGTGAATTGTGCACTGACGGCTTGTAATAGAAACTCATGCTGAATTACGTTTGGTTATTACAAAATGAGTGACAAGGGAATAAGAGAAGTATTAATATTATGTAGAGTGGTTGGCATAGTAATAATTTAGTCATGAACATGGCAGACAGAGCTCTAAATGTAACTATTAATAACATGTCCTACCAATAAAATAATGTAAATGGTGCAACTAACAGAAATAATCAAAACCGGTTGAATAAGTCTTATGGGCAATGTTTGGGTTTTTCTGTTTTGCTTGAAATATTCCTCTTTGGCCTGCTTGAGCCATTCTTATAAGAGCCCCCTTGCCCGTAATTGTTTAAAATAGAGAAACCATGTACCATTGATATCATAAAGTACAACTAAAACTAAAGTAAGGAAAAATGTGCAGAGAAATATTGTTTGGAAGAAAACATTTTATTTATTTTCTCATTTTTTCTTCAAAGAAAGAAAAAGCAATATAAATATTATTGTATAAAACTTGAGTGTAATACATTGACATTAGTCTATACTGGTATAAGAAGGGTGAAAGCATATTTATAATCATAAAGTACAGGTCAGAAATAGACACAATGAAAAGACAGATGGATTCAATTTAATGTACATTGATATCACAAACCACACAGAAAGATACAGAAGGAATTAAAGTACTGCAGCCCACAAGTTATATACAGGGATGGAAGGATCACATAATTACTATATTACAATACCATCTATACTACAATGAAGGCTTTGTTATAAAGTAAAAGAACGAGAAAAAAAAAATCACCTACCACTAAACAACTTGTGTGACTGCCCTATTTAATAGTGTTACAAGCTCTGGAGAAGGTTACTGTGTAGTTACCCATGTAAAGGGTGAATTAGTGGTTGCATCTCACCCTGTTGATACAGGAGAGGCATTGGCATAGTATGCAGAGATTAGTGTATGAGGCTTTAATATGATATAACTGTGAGCAACAAGCACGAGATACAACTCTTTACTGCTGAAGGCATCAGGATTTCTTATCTGCCTCCAAAATCCCCAGAACAGAAACTCAAACAATAACGAGTATAAAATTACCATTTTCTCATATCCATTGCAAAAATGAATAACTCTTGCCCTTTTTTTGCTCAATGAGATAATTACTCTTAATAGTTATGTGATATATGTGAAACCTACAAAAAAAATCATCATTAAAAGATAAGGGTGTGTGCTACAGGCTCTTAGCAGCTACAATACATCACATGTAAAATAATTAAAAGAAATCACGAGAAATAAACAAAATTACAAACAAATTGTAAAATAAAACGTGGAAAATCTATATATTTCTTTTCATTTTGCCAGTGTCATTATAATATCAAAATAGTATGACAAGACATGAAGCTCATTTTAACTAATATTTATTAGATTTAGTGTTTTTGATAAAGCTATATAAAGGTCTGATGTTCGATCACTACAGCTCAGCTATGGGACACGCCAATGTAGAAATATTTGTTCATAAAAAGTTAAACAAGCAAATCCACAGTCCTCCTTTTTTAAAACTGTGATTTAATGATTAATAATTATTAAAAACAATAAAGTAAAGCGATCAATCCTTTTATGTCAATTTTTGTTACAAATTTTTTTCTTGTCCAAAGTGGCTCCTTGGAAATTGTAATTCTTAAACACGAAATATCTGGCCTGCATTAAACGGGCTCACTTTTTCTTCATTCTATATAAAGAATGCATACACTCCATGCTTGGTACATACATGCAGAAGGAAGACAATCCTGTAGAAATGCTGACCGAAAGTAATTATTACACATGCATTCCTTGGTGCAACAATTTAAACAAATGAGAATAATCATAATCCTGTCCACTTCCTACATTGTGACTTGTATTTCTAATTCTTCTCGATTCTAGCATGTTCCCACAATATTCTTTCCCATGAAATTTTAAAAATGTAATCATTTTTACACAAAATGGTCAACACATGGTCAACACACTGGCATTTGTCCATTTGGTAGACATACTATGCTTTCCTCTGGTTCTTTTAATTTTTTTTAAGCATTTACTATTTAACTTTTTCATTATTTTGGGTTTCATAAAGTTCTTTACAGAAAAACTTTTACCACTGGAAATTTGTTTATTCTAAATTCTAAAAACAAACATCAACTGATTTTTTTTTATTTTTTTATAATTTGTTGCCTCAAAAAAAAAAGCCATGTGGGTTAATAAAGCTTAAAGAATACTTCATAAGTTCTTTGATGCTGATAAATTATAAATAACTATTTAGCATTACATATTTACATTGGAAGAATTCTCATAAGGATGTGGAATACTATCAGCGAGGCTGGACTCTATTTTTATGTAAAAAGAGTACATCATTGGTTAAGAAATGACTTTGCAAAATATAATAACCTGGCCAATAGAAAATATTGGCGCATTTCAATAGGGCTCAGATATCCAGTGTCCATACTAGTATTCTCATCACAAGGTCTAATAGCAGAGAGGACCCTGCTACTAGCCCTAATGATGACTGATATAACCAATTCTAACCCTCTCTTCCATTGTAGATAAGACATTGAACATCACTTGGATATTTTTGCTGGGGGATGTTCTTATGGGATTCTGCGCTGTTTATAAGCAGGATTTTATCTTCATTTCTTCTCCTTTTTACCAGATTTCTTCTTGTTTCCTGAAGGTGCTCCTGCTTTTCCGTCTCGTTTCCCAGCAGCGTTAGTGAGTGTTGATGTAGTTCCCGGAATGTAGATGTTTTGTCTGTAGTCTGGGACATGTTGCAGTGTGAACTGTGGTCCATAGCGAGCACTGAGGCCCATTGTACCTGTTCCTGCTCCGATAGCAGAACTTCCTTCAGCAGCTTCTACTGGGAACCAAGGGAATACTGGTCAGCTGGAGTATATTTAATATATAACAATACTATTTTCTGGAACATATGTTCATGTAGAATAGGTCAGGTCAACAAGCAATAATCTAAATATAAAAATACATACTGGAGGGTTACTTTACCATTGGGGAACATTTCCATATTGGTCTTATTATATATGTTACATCCCTGGTTTTAAATTTTATTTTTTCAAAGCAAGAAAATCATTCACAATTTAGATGCTGACTTTTGTAAGTCTCCCTGCTGGAAGCCCCCCACCACCACCACGATCCGAGGTTTATCTTATGGGAACACAGTGTTTTTGGATGTGAATCATAAATCTCCCTGCTGGAAGCCCCCCACCACCACCACCACGATCCGAGGTTTATCTTATGGGAACACAGTGTTTTTGGATGTGAATCATAACAGGATGGTCATTGAAATCATGTTGTCTGTTATTCATATTGGCCATTTCTGCAGGCTAGTAGTGTCTAGAGCTCTTCTGTATTTGTTCTCAGCTTTACCCAATAGAGAAGTGGATACCAAAAAAATCCCTTTAAAGTTTGACAATGGTGATTAGTTTTTATTATCACATCACATGTACCGATTCATGTAAATTAAAGTTTAAGGAGTTTTCCCACCATGAAAATTAATGGCATATCGATCAGATGTGCCATCAATGTCTGATCTATAGGGGTTAGACCAATGGGACAACCACTAATGCCTAGCAGAAAGGAGCTTGGGATACAGCAGTGCATCATGGTAGGAAAACCCTTTGAAGATCAATTTATATGTATTTCAGTTTTTATCATGTTTAATATTAACATTTAACTGCAGCTCTTTTATGAATAGGCTTTTTCAAGTAATATGAGTATCCTACCGAAGTCACCTGAGACCAATTTTTAGGAATCTTATTATGTATGGGTGATCCGGGCTCAAGCTTGAATAGTGCGCCACTTTCTGATATTAAAAATGCATTCGCAAGTCTCCCTTACAGTACAGGTAAAGTGCACCTCTAGTTTTGTAAACCTTAATGACATAAAGACATGCCAAATGCTTCCATTGTCAAGAAAGTGACACAATGGACAATGTTGTGGGACGAGACAAATCAATGGTTAATTGTTATGGTGAATGTTTGTGTGAGTCTACGGTTAGTATCTTAATTTTGTATATTTCAATGTAAAACTTGCTGATGGCATCTTAGTGCAACTGTGATGAATTACATATATAATAATACATATGAAAATAAGAATGAGGAGGGTAGTGCGAAAGTCAAAGCAAAATACACACTAACAGGGGCAACTTACTGTCTCATTAGATGATGTTGTCCAGTACAACAAATATATATTTCCATCTTAGAAACTAAATTTATGTGTTGAAATATCGCAGAGGAATAAGATCATAACTGCTGAGAGTTACCAGTGAACTGACACAGCTAAAGGCCAAGTTCCACATTCCACATTTGTAGCACTCATGTTTCCAATCAATATGAGTCTATTATCGTGAGCAGCAGTTATAAGGCTGAGAGCATTTGCCTGGAACATCAGTCCAATATAGATTACATTAATATAGTTAGAAAATGTTGTGCGCTGTTAAAGTAACTAAATAAAAATCTACCTCACTACATCCTGTGGGTTAAAATACCAGGATATGAGTCAGTGAGAAAAGTGCAGATATCACATTATGGAAATGACATCTATAATATTATACCCAAATATCAAACATAGTCAAGAATTTCAAATGGATCGTTATTGCGATAGTGCAGTGTCTCCGCAGAGCCGTATAATGACACAGATCTCACTTCTGAATATCAATATGTGCATGATAATGCTGCGGTTTATACCGGTTAAGTTTTTAAGTTAAACATATTTATTTAAGAATTTATGGTGATTTTTTTTTATTTTCTATGTCATTATCCATATTAAAAAATGATCCAGAAATCTTGTTGTTTTCATTCTGGCCACTGAGCCTTATAATAGACTGACACTTCCTGTTCTGTAGAGATCACTTCTCAGCAGTCATCTTACTATCATCACGGGTAGGATTACAATATAGGTAACAGAGGATCCACCATTGACAATCGGTGATGGACACAGATCCCCTCCTATCCCTTCCTGCACATTGACCTGTACACAGGTCACAGAGCATGCCTAGTAAACTCTCCCATAGAAGTCAATGGGTCAGCTCCAGATTATTGCTTTGTTTCATGCAGCTGCTGTAAACATCTCTCTACATGCTATTAACAGCATCTCAGGTAAAATGGCTGCTCCCATAATCACATACAGAAAATAGAATAAAAAAATCTACACTCAAAAAATAAAAACAGATTAAAAAGGATTGTGTTTCATCTGGTTTTATATAGTCCCAAAAAAATTGATAGGTGATGCATTCCCTTTAACTAATCAATTCATCAACAGGGGCAGACCTGGAATAATTTTCGTCACTTTTATATTTATATAACACTTGTTTGTGCCAAAAAAAAGCGGCATAGGGCCTTCATAAATGGCATTTGTCTCGGACGTCATCATTTGCAATGTTTTTATAGCACAAAACTTTGGTAATATATTAATAAATCTGCTCCTATGTGTTTATGACTAGACAGATGCAGAAGGATGCGTCAGTGCAGTTTTTTGCTTTAAAAATAAAATAAATAATTGCTTAAAATTTTTATTCTGTGACTTGAATTTAGCAAACTTTTTCTGCAAACTTTTTCTGCCATCTATGCAGTGTTGTCACTCAGAGGTTTCCATGACTCACATTTGCTTCCATGCAAAGTTATAGGGAACGATAAATTATCCCCATTGTCAGGATCAGTACAGTAGACTTATCAGTAGATTGTAGCTATTCTTCTCTTTCCTAGCAGGAGGACTTATTTGAAACACACAGTGACGTTAATGCACATTTATGTTCTAAAGGGAAAGTTAACGGAAGAGGGGAATTGACACCTTTGATGTTTCATAGCATTGAGGATTATCCTCTCTTGAGACTATCACAGTATAAGAATGAACGTCACGTTACACATGCTTTATATTCAGTAACTGTTCTATTTATCTAATTAGGAATTTAGCATTAACTGATATAAAACTAACCATTTGCTGATGCCAGGATCATTGCTTGCAGTCTTTCTGTTTCAAACTGGTTGTTTGGCCACACTCCAGCTTCTTCTGTGGGTTGTTGTGCTCTAAAAGGATGAAAAGATATACTCCTATAAGACAGAGGCCAAATGTGAGGGAGGGACAGGTGTCTATCTGTACTGCCAAGAAACACTGAGAGGCGATGCTAACAGATGATTTATAGGGGACATGTAAATATTACACTATCTAGAGGACATTTCTATTATTATTCTGTTTATGAATTAGTTTGGCATTATTACAAAATTACCATAGTAGCCAGATTATTTAATGAGTTGGGTTCATGGCTCATGGATGGAATTTGAATTTTGGATATCATACGATACTATATTTTTTAATTTCTTAATTACTCAATATTTTATATACAGATTAAGGTTTCCCCACATAGGAAGTAGTCCCTCTTAGGCTAGGAGCCTAAACTATTTGGTTATTATTGTACACACAGGTCATATAATTAAAGCAAAACTCAAGGCAAATGTTTTAGAAATAGTGAAAAAAGACCTACTAGGGCCCTGTTACATACCAGGGCCATTAATTTTCTCTCTAGTACCTCAAAAACAGTTTGAAGTTCCTTAGCACCACAGGACATAACAAAATGGCTACATGTTACAGGGCTGTACTGGAGATGTTGCCAAAGTTTTTTCCCAAAATCACACCCCATTCTCTGCAGCTATTGGCTGAAGCTTCACCTCATAGACTTGCTGTTCTGCCCGCCCCCTGCATTCACTCTGCAGATTATATTGATAGTGCTGAGAGCTCTCTGCTCTATTTTAGCTACATCTTTTTGAATTTTGACCAGAAAGCAGGGAGAATTATCTGAAATGGAGCAGAGAGCTCTCAGTATTAACAGTCTTGTGTGCAGAGTGCATGCAGGGGAGTGAGGAAGAGAAGTAAGTCTGTAAGGCTCAACTTTAGCCGATAGCTTAAGAGAAAGAAGTGATGTCATAGAAGGGGCATCAAGGTGTCTTTTATAGGTCCTTAAAAGGGTTGTCTCGGGATAACCCCTGTAACCCCCTAATAATATGCCCTATTAGGACATAAAATAAGGGGGTCTAGAACAGAGAAAGATAAGTTCTTGCTCTTGAGGATCTGACGTGTCCATGCAATACATAGATGGCCATTTATTTGTATAGTCACCATGTAATGCCACATTTCAATATATACCTAGACATGGCTTCCCCTGGTGATAACAACCGATTGCCGCTGGTAAAAGAAACCAGATACTTTTGGCACATCCACAGGATATGCCATAAATATCTGATAGATGCGGTTCCCACCTCTGGGACCTGCACCTCTCTCTTGAATAGGGTTCCTCCTACCCCATCCTGCCTTGCAAGGTGGCCGCTATCCGCAGCATCGAGATGAGGAATCAGTTCATATGGGGATTCCAGAAACAACCGAGCTCGCTGAGGTTTGCTGTTTAGATAATTACCATAGTAGTCTCAATTTATGGAAATAGCATACAGATCTGTCCACCCTTACTCTTTCTTGAATTGCGTTAAGTTATACAACTTGTCATGATCCCAATTCAATACAATCTCTCGCCATCTAGTAAAAAAAGTATTTGTTAAATGTATACGTTAAACGTATACATTTTTAACATTGGGTGACGGATGTTCAACGATGCCTCTCATGAATGCCATCCATCGGCCATTCATCATCTATAGACTCCCATGTTAAGAAAAGTATACATTTACAGGACATATCCGTTTTTAACATGGGAGTCTATGGGTAATAGATGTCATCCGACAGAGGCAATCCATAATTTTATTTTTGACATGTTTGTTTAATATTTTATGCAATACATCTCAGGTTATGCTGGATTTAGAGAGAAAGTACGGGAGGACACATCTGTAGCTAGCTTTGCTTTTCTGTTTAAGTAGCTCCCAGTTACTTCTATGTGAATTACGGAAGCAGCGGAGCTCAGTGAGCTCGGATGGTTCCAGAATTCCTGGCCACCTCTAAACTGATTCCTCACCAGACGGGACAGGGTCGGAGAACCCTCATTCGGGAGATAGGTGTGGGTCTCAGAGGTGGGACCAGCATCTATCAGACATTTATGGCATATCCATAGGATATACCATAAATGTCTAAGATGGGAATATCCAACTAACACCACAGAAAATAACAAAATGACTGCATGTTATTGGGAGAAGATTCCAAACTGATGACCCCTTCTCGGACATCACTTCCTGCTATGCAGCTTCTGGCTGAAGCTGCACCTTATAGACTTCCTGCTCTGCCTGCCCCTGCATGCACTCTGCACAAATAATGTTAATACTGGGAACTCTCTGCTTCATTTTAGATAATTCTCCCTGCTTTCTTGTTCAAATTAACAGGAAGCAGATACAATATAGCAGAGAGCTCTCTGTATTACCAATATAATCTTTAGAGTGAATGCAGGGGGTGGGCAAAGAAGGTAGTTTGTGAGTTAAATCTTCAGCCAATAGCTGAAGATCAGGAAGTAAAACACAGAGAATGGGGTGTTATTTTGGCAAACATTTTGGCAACTACTCCTATACAGCCTAGGAACATGTAGCCATTTTGTTATTTGCTGTGGTGCTAAGGACCTATTGAGTATAGAGCACCTTCAAAACATGCATTTAAGGGACAAGAAAGAGAGAGAGAAAGAGAGAGAGAATTATTAGCACTGGTATATTTAATAAACCTGGTAGGTCCATTTTACTAGCAATGAAAAATTTACAGGGAAATTCCCGTTAATAATTTCGAATAGGTAAATTGTGAATCAACTCAATAAAACATTGTCCCTTAACGCAAGTGATTGGCTCTAAATCAGCTTCAAATGGGGTTCTTTTAAACTGGACTTTTGGGGCCCAGTACTGTATCAGAACCAGACCTATCATGCTAGGAGCAGTTTAAATTTAAAGCTTTGATAAACAGGATAATGGTCCTAAATTAAGATTAGGAATATTGCATTTAATGATCGATTATAATTGCATAAAAATAACACACACACTGGTGCAATGAAATCCATAAAATAGTAGGTGATGACATCACTAAGACCCACAACATTAAATGACTTGGACAGTTTTGTACCTAGGAATTTTGTGTTTGAGATATTAGTACGTATCATTAGAAGAGTCAGTGATTGGAGAACTACTTGTTCTTTCTCTGTTTATGTGAATTGGAATAAAAAACTATTGGCTGCAAATGAAGATGTCACTGAATATTGAGAAGGTTGTGTTACTCATTGTTATCTCAGTCCAGTGAATTGAGAAGTATCATCTGGTGCCCTCCAGTTGTGCCCCTCTGCCGTGGATCTGCAGTTTTAGGGTCCCCTCTCTGTTGTCTCAAAATGCCCACAGCGCTTCTCAGACTGAGTCTAAGACACTTCATATGTTCACGGATTGGATGGAACTGCTCATGTCAGCAGCTCTGGCCAATCCGAGAACAGTGGGAACGTCTCAGACTCGTAGTCTAAGAAGCGCTGCAGTCATTTTGGGACAGCACAGAGGGGACCCTAATATGGCGGATCCACAGCAGAGGGGTACAAATGGAGGGCACCAGGTGATACTACTCCATATACCCTATCATATTTAAAATCCTGGGACTGGAGGATCGCTTTAAAGATTGTTACATCTGTACTTTATTCTATATATAGCATTGGCTTTTCATGTATGGTCAGCATTTGAAAGCCTTGAGGTGAGAATTCAATAAAAAAATCCATGTGAAAACGTCTAGGACCAAACAAATATCCAGAGGCCTAACTTTGTAAACACTATATTATTAACCTTCATATTTGACCCTCTCATGTGAGACTCAGATAAAAAATACTGAGCATCACCTACCATCTTCACTGGGAATGTTTATACAGTATTCAGTATAAAAACATGGAGATTACTCACCCGCTGGGTCCGGGTCTCTGAGCCTGGGAGAAACGCCAGTCTGTGTTAGGTTGCCCCTGCTGAATAAAAACAGAATAGCGTATTTAACTGGTATTCTGACTATACAGAACATCTGGAAACAAGAATAAATCAGTTTTGTTTCAAATTATTCTTACTATTTGTTACTTCATACAGTATGTGGCGTGAATTAACCATTAAGTAACTCCTGACCCATTTTTGATTGTATCATGGGACATACTAAATGCTATTGTTTATAGATATACAATATACTGCAACATATAAACTTACCAAAATATATGTGAACAAACAGAATTGTTATTTTTCGTGGAATTGCCTGCCCCCACTGACCAGAGATAGCCAGCTTGTACATCCGCCATTGTTTTTGTTATTGCCACTAATAAGTTGTGCTAGAGCAGTGATCTGCATCCCGTGGCTCATCAGCTTGTGCAAAACTATAACTCCTAGCCAGTCAGGGCATGCTGGGAGTTGTACTTTTGCAACAACTGGAGAGCTGAGGGTTGGAAATAACGGCTCTAGAGGAAAAGGAATCTCCTTGTAGGAAGGTAAATATTTGGCTGAGCGAAACATTAGGTTGATTATACACATGTGCGATTTGCACCCGATCTGCCTAGTGTTCCAATACGTTCGAGACATTGGTTGTTGTAGGTGAAAAGATTGCAAGATACCTACAAGAATCTGAATGGTTTTACTCTACAAAGCTATTGTAGTTATTAATTAGTAATGACTGCTAAAAACTGCTACAATGTCCAATATGTGTTACAACCAATGGTACAAATTAGAGTATGGTACAGAATTGGTCACATATAACATTAACTGTTTCCGTTTTGTCCAAGATAATAATAATGATGGAATTCCTAACTATCCTATGATGGAGCAGAACAATGGAAAACCTGAATGAAGATATAAACAGAGTCCTATCTGAGCTTTGTATAGAGCTGTTATTTAGGCAGTGTATGCTGCTATTATTCAAGCTCTTTATTGCATTATTATTTTGGCATGATATCATTTTAGAATTTTCAGCTGGCTTTTGCTCAGGCATTTTCCCATTTCAGAAAGAGGAAGGGGCCCCCCCCCCCACAATGTTTGGCTCAGTTACCTCCATATAACTTGATTCGCTCCTGGAGGTCGTCCCCTGGTCTAACCTCTAATAATACTCAGAATAATATTATATGAAGTAAAAACATACAGTCTATACTGTATATGAACAGTCATCCTAATAAATTCCATCGCTAAACAGAAACATTCATTTACAAGCGTCCATAAATTAAAGTGAACTTCCGTTTTCTTGCTTTGAGTTGTGGAGTCTTGCGCTGTTATGTTTCAATGTAATTGGGATGCTATACATGCTGTATTACACAAAACTTTGCCGCAACATCTGTAGTTTATTAACCGCATACAAAGTGACACATTCCTGACCTCCTCTGTACAGTAATGGATGAAACGTGTGCGGCTTCTTCATATGAACCAATTGCACTTTAGCCAAACAGCTCTATACAGATATACTGGTACAATCCTGGTAATAATGGCGAAGTCTGATATTATTATTACTAATAATCTGGATAACTCTTATATTCTCATCACTCCCCAGTGATTTCCTTATAAATTACAGTAGAGAATGTTTAATTCTTTTAGAAACAGCTTGAAATAATATTTAGACAATGAGATTTATGTTAAAATGCAAATGTTATTGGATTACGTTGTTAAATCCTAACTCCACAGAAACGGAATATTGAGGTGTGATAGCAGTTAACCCCAATATCCCTGCTTGACCCTGTCACATTCATAGGAGTCTGGAAGCTGACATGGGGTTTTGCTTGGCAGGGTCCTAACACTGGTGGTGATTTTGTTTCCCTGAGTAACAATAAATACAGCTCCTCTGCACAAATATGGAGTCTTGTTAAAATCCCACAGAGCTGTGGCTTCAGGGAAACACTGCCAGACAATTCTCCATAGCTCAGCTTCCTATGAGTCATGTACAGTGGTGGGGGATGGGAAAGGTAGGATACTGGGGCAGACTGCGGTCATTTTAATTTTCAAGTTTTTAATGGATTTTAGCTTTAAAAGTTAAGAGCGATCACCTGTCTTTGCAAATCCTCATTGCCAATATTAAATCACAAGGTGAGAGAGATAGACAGAAAGATGATAGATAGATAGATAGATAGATAGATAGATAGATAGATAAGATAGATAGATAGATAGATAGATAGATAGATAGATAGATAGATAGATAGATAGATAGATAGATAGATATTGATAGATAAGAGATAGATAGATGATAGATGATAGATAGATAGATAGATAGATAGATAGATAGAAGAGATGATAGATAGATAGATGATAGATAGATAGATAGATAGATAGATAGATAGATAGATAGATAGATAGATAGATAGATAGATAGATAGATAGATGATAGATAGATAGATAGATAGATAGATAGATAGATAGATAGATAGATAGATAGATAGATAGTAGATAGATAGATAGATAGATAGATGATAGATAGAAGAGATAGATAGATAGATAGATAGATAGATAGATAGATAGATAGATAGATAGATAGATAGATATGAGATAGATAGATAGATAGATAGATAGATAGATAGATAGATAGATACATAGCAGAGATAGATAGATAGATATGAGATAGATAGATAGATAGATAGATAGATAGATAGATAGATAGATAGATAGATAGATAGATAGATAGATAGATAGATAGATAGAAGAGATAGATAGACAGATAGATTGCTAAGCTCCAGCCTCTACAAATGTATTTCTGCTGTTTTCTACCAGTGACCCAAAATGAACCAGATCATCAGGGGATTTCGTGCAATCCCAGCACTGAGATTACTTCTGTCACAAGCTGAATGATCATTATCAGTGTCTGTGTTATGGAACGTTGCTCTTGATTGTTTTGTTGTTTTATACTACTATTTATTTATATATACAAGGTTTCTAGGATTAAATGCTTTTTATTTGATTATAAATCATAGATATTTTTAAACATAGACAAGTTCAAACTGGAAACACAGGACGTAAATACTGTACATTTATATACTGCCAGCATATTTTCATTTTCATAGTTTTACATGAAACAAAACGTTTCCTATACATAGTTCTCCCGTCCCCTTAATTATATAACATTTACTTAGCATTCCCCCTAAAGAAAAAATAAGTCCTTGTCAAAGTCATTTCTTAGTTATATCGGTGTCTGGGAAAGTTGGGTTACAAATGATATGGCCTCCATTACTGCCTCTACTGGGGGCATTACCCAACTTACCGAGAGACATAAAAGGAAAATGAGCCTGGTTATAAAGCAATAAACAACTGGGAATCTATCCTGTAATTGAGGCAAGATTTGCCCTTCAGGACTGCAGGAAAGCTGGCACAGACAACTTATGGGGAGATTTTATTGTATCTATACTAGTTGTTACTGAGTATTCCTAGAGGCAGATATAACCAAGAAACATCTACAGAGGGGGCAATGCAATGTAATATAAAACAAAGTCAAACAATGGGAGTGCAGCTTCGTCCTAACCCTTTTACCCTTTATTAAAGCCTATGTAAATGTTTGAAAGTGTTATGAACTAGTTGGACCCTGCGTCTCACTGAACCCGTCAGGTCCGCGGGACTGACGGATTCAGTAAATAGCGAACGATACAGCTGCTCTGTATACAGAATACAAAGCAGCTGTATCATAAAAAGTAAAAATTATTTTTAATAAAATGTATTCACAAGGCTTATTAACACACAATAAAATACATTTTTATTTTTTTTTAAAAACACTTTCTAACATTTACACAGCTTTTAAAGTTATAAATACTAAATATCAACACAAAATCACAAATACTAAATATCAACACAAAAGCACAAAAACATATCATGCAAGGCCTAATGCTAATGGGTGTATTATGGCACAGTACAATCTGTATGTAGCCGTAATAAGGCACCCACAGCAGTCCATGGGGCCATACTGTACCTACATACAGGGTATATGTATAGGCATAGAGTTTTTGTCTTTCAGAGTTATGAATCTGCTCTCTATTCCATCGGATGCCATATTATTGAGGTATTATCCACTAGAAGCTTTGCACTGTACTAAGCACCATATGCCCCCTAACAAAAAGAATTTCACTGATGACACATAGTAACACGGTGCTGAAAGTGTAAACAAGTAATACACAAGTGAAATGATACGTATCATTATGAAATAACAGGTTCCGATCAGGTATTTCATAGTGACCTGTATCCGTTAGCAGCAGCGTTACTCTTCCTTTATGCTGTAGGATTTGTACTATCAGGGGAGTTGATGATCTAGAATGGCTTGTACACAATCCAGACAAACATACAGCATAAGAGATTTAGAAATATTAGCTGTACTGTTGGTATTGCCTAATGCCGCCTACATGGGTGATCTAACCTGTTCTCAGATGTTGGAAGGAACTGAACAGTTAAGCAGTCTGTTTGTTATTCTATTATCAAGCAGGAACATAAGCTAAGGCCTCCTTTACACGAGCGTATTATACGCGCGTGCGACGCGCGTGCTTTTCACGCGTGCCGTACGCACCTATAATAGTCTATGGGGCTGTTTAGACGATGCGTGAATTTTGCGCAGCGTGAGTGCGTTGCGTAAAACTCACGACATGTTCTATATTCTTGCGTTTTTCACGCAACACGCACCCATTGACTTCAATGGGTGCGTGAAAACAACGCATGCCACACTGACGGTCCTGCGTTGCATGCGCGAAAATCACGCAAGAGCTGTCAAAAGGATGAATGTAAACAGAAAAGCACCACGTGCTTTTCTGGTTACAAACATCCAAACGGAGTGTCAAATTAGAGATGAGCGCACCGAACTTCACCGGGTTCGGCCGAACTCGTTTTAACCGAACCCGGCAAAAGATGTTCGGGTACGCGACGTCAGGAGACAGTCACTGCCCACGGTGCTCAAAGACTTAAACTGTTTCAGCACCATGGACAGTGACTTTCGATCACAATATACATATACGTGTAAAAAAAAAAAGAAGTTCTGACTTACCGATAACTCCCGGCTTCTTCCTCCAGTCCGACCTCCCGGGATGACAATTCAGGCCAAGTGACAGCTGCAGCCAATCACAGGCCAAGCACAGGCTGCAGCCAATCACAGGCTGCAGCGGTCTCATGGCCTGCCGCGTCATCCTGGGAGGTGGGGCCGGATGACAAGAGAGGGACGCGTCACCAAGGCAACGGCCGGGAGACCGGACTGGAGGAAGCAGGCAGTTCATGGTAAGTGTGAACGTCTTTTTTTATTCACAGGTTGGTGTAGATTGTGATCGGCATTCACTGTCGAGGGTGCTGAAAGAGTTACTGCCGATCAGTTAGCTCTTTCAGCACCTTGGACAGTGACGGGCGTCGACTACCTCATCTCTATGATGGCGGCTGCGCGAAAATCACGCAGCCGCGCATCATACACGGATGACACACGGAGCTGTCAATTGCCTTTTGCGCACGCAAAACGCAGCGTTTTTTTGCGTGCGCAAAACGCACACGCTCGTGTAAATGAGGCCTAAGGCTGAGTAATAGTATATCAGCGCCTGAATAATAAACCAGAGAAGAGGGAGAGCAGTAACTACAGATGGAAATACTGCATTATAAGAGTACTACTATTTATTACCTGCTGCTTCTGCAGCACCAACATATTCCATAACACTGTAGGGAGATTAATGTAAGGAGAAGGCTTGACAGAGGCTGCATTGAGCAGCTGAAACGTTGCACCTTTTTCACTGATGGGTGAATAAACTTTCTATTTTTTGACCCTTGGAGTGCTGCCTCTTTCTCCTTACATTTGTATACCATTGGGGATTTACAAGTCGGATCCCTGGAAGCTTGCACCCTTATGCCCTGGAGGTTTTGTTCTGCTGTGCTGCCCATACACCTTCTCTTGGACTGTAGGGAGATTGTCATCATTCACATTATTCTAATTTCCCTTTCTCAAACTAACTAACAAACACGCACGCACACACACACACACACACCCACCCACCAATTTCATAGTAAGGCCTCATTCACTAACAGATTCACGCGCGTGAAAAACACACGTGAATCTGGTACGTGTGTGTTGCGTTATGCATCAGTATGCTTTGCGGGTGGCATGCGTTATTCACACACTCGCAAAGCACACCTTTTATTTTTCAATTGAATTGATGCGCAAATCACGCACGGCACACGGATGTGCATCCGTTTACAGTGCGTGGTTTTCACGCACCCATAGACTTCAATGGGCCCGTAGGTGCGTCAAAACGCACCAATATAGGACATGCAGTGAGTTTCACGCAGTGGTCTCTCGCTGTGTGCAAACTCATGCATTTGTGAACGGCCCCATTGAAATCACGGACATAATTCACGCTCGTGTGAATGAGGCCTAAGAGTATAAACCTCAATATCTCTTGAAGCATGGGAGGAAACATACAGTAGGTGAAACATACAAACCACTAAGCCACTGTATTGCCCATATAATACTTTTTTCTTTACTAATGTAGCATTCCCTGCTAGTAATATGGTTAGGTAGTAACACTGATATACTTGATTCTTTAGTTATTTACTCTGTGGGGTTTTTTTAACGAAAAAAGGTTCAGAAATGGCCATGAAAACAGAACCAATTGTTATCAAATTCTGTCCAAATGCATATATCATCATAATGGATGTCATTTGTGAGAGAAAAATGATGTAGGTAAAGTCTTTCTGTTTGGCACAAGTGCATTCTCCCATTCATTGACCCATGTTCTTTCTTACTCTAAAGATTTATAGCGTGCCCACAGGGAGGTATAGTGGAAGTACAGGCTTCTGGGAAATGAGGGTGAGGCTGGAATCACACATGCAGTTTTGTGGCAGTTTTTTTTATCCAAACACAGGAGTGGATACAAAAAAGATATTATACTTTCCTCTACTTAGTCTCTCCTGGTTTTAGCTCAAGAAATTGCAAGAAAAACTGCATGTGTGATCAGCCTTAAGCAGATGTCACTTTCCTTTAATACAAAGTTTCATGTATTATTGATTTATGCAGAACAAGTTACAGCGAAAGGCAAAGTTAAGAAAATGACTTTCTACAGGGAAGAAGAAGCATTAGTAGTGGACATAGTCTGTTGTATCACCTTTTAAAACAACCTAAAATATCACTTGGCAAAAAAAGAATTACTACCATTAAAACAATGAGCAGAATTAGAAAGCCCTTATGCAATGCAACCTGGGAGATTTATTCAAATGAGTTTTATGCTGGATCACGCACTGAAATACTCTGCACATCAAATACAAGCTGATCTGTTATAGGTGGGCATTATGGGTGAGTAAATTCTTACTGTATATTTAAAGTAAAATGCTGTAATGAAATAAAGCCCAACGAAAAAATGGCTCTTGATAGGTAACAACAAAGAACTACAGTATATGAATCATCACTTAACCCAAATCATATCAAATGAAGATAGACGTAGTGATAACAAGGACATATAAAGTGTTTCTCACCTGAGACGAATCTCTCATGTTGTTAACATCTAAACCCTCGGTTTTGTTGACCATCTCTCCCATTGTAGGAAACGTATGAGGCTTCAGAAGTGTGAGATTGATGTTGTCGGCTCCTTGAGAAAAATATGTTCTGTAACACTGGCTTTCTGGATGGGCTGGATCTGTTCTAACCTCCATATATTTTAGTGTGCCATCCATATTGATATGAAGTGCAGGTTGTTGTCTCCCATGACAACTGTCCGTATTTGACTGACTTAAAAACCAGCAAGGATACTGGCACAGATGCATGTCTTTTCTAAAACATTTTACTACCAATAGCAATAAAGTAACTAGAAATGCCAAGGTAAGGGCCACCAATGAAATAACCAGGTACATTAGTATGTCAGTGCTATTTGCAGAATACAGAAGAGAGAAGGAAGGTTTGGGGTTCTCGGCATTGTTCACTAATGTTACAAGTAGGGTAACAGTAATAGATAAAGATGGTTTACCCATATCACTGATAGACAGTACAAGCTTCTGCTGGGAGTCATCAGTCGACAAGAAATTCCGCACGGTTTTTATTTCTCCAGAATGAGTGGATATGTTGAAGGGGAAGATATCGGAAGACTTTACAAAACTATAGGATAGCAATGCATTGTGTCCTGAATCT
Organism: Rhinoderma darwinii; assembly: GCF_050947455.1. NCBI lineage: Eukaryota > Metazoa > Chordata > Amphibia > Anura > Rhinodermatidae > Rhinoderma > Rhinoderma darwinii. The sequence continues at coordinate 36,236,218 of NC_134689.1, forward strand.
GAGTCCACTGCAGACACTTTAGTGACCAAATAACCCACTGGCACGGTATTTGATATATTTAGATGGCTGGTGGGCTCTCTAGAAAGCTTTGGGTATAATAACTTTGGAGGGTTATCATTCATGTCCAAAATAAAAACAAATAGAGTCATATTGGAAAAAAGTTTTGGTTGTTCTCCTCCGTCCTCCACCTGAACAATGACTTCTAAAACATTAACTTGTTCATAGTCAAATGAATGTGTGGCATAAATGACTCCGCTAATGGGGTTAACCGAGACGAAAGAAGAGACAGGTAAACTTCCATATTGGTGTTCAGCTAAAGAATAGGTATATTTGGCGTTATTCCCTTCATCTCGATCAAAAGCGGATAAGGTATAAAGCAAGTGTCCAGGTTCATTGTTTTCATGAATAAAGGTATTGAGATCTTGATTCAAAAACAGTGGTGGATTATCATTAACATCAGAAATATTAACTATAATTGTTACCTGAGAAGACAGAGATGGAGACCCCATATCCATGGCAGTCAACACTACTTCATATAGGGAAACATCTTCTCTATCAAGGGGGTTACTTACAATTAAAGCATAGTGGTCCTTAAATGACTTCATTTGAAATGGTCCATCAGGTGACAGAGAAAGTTGTACTGCCCCATTTTTTCCTGAATCCTTGTCAAGTACAGAAAAAAGTCCAATAGTTGTTCCAACAACGGTGTCCTCTGGAATCTCACCCAACAGGGATGTTAACAATATCTCTGGCAAGTGATCATTGACATCTTCAATTGCTATCTGAACAAGGCAGCTGCCCTCCATTTGTGGTATTCCTTTGTCTTTTGCTCTTACAGTTAACTCGTAATAGTTAGAACTTTCGAAATCTAAAATTCCATTTGTTCTAATGATGCCTGTGTCGGGGTCAAGAGAAAATAATTGCCTGATGAAGACTGGTGTGCGACCATCCAAAAAGTACTCTATTTCAGCATTCAACCCCTCGTCCAAGTCAGTGGCATTTATTTGAATGATTGGGGTGTTCACTGGTAGATTTTCTATCACATTTATTTTGTAAAACGTCTGTTGAAACATAGGAGCATTATCATTGAAATCCATAATAATGATCGTTATTTGTGATGTTCCAGACTTTGGAGGATCTCCACCATCAAAGGCAGTGAGAATGAGATGATAGTCTCCTCTCTCTTCTCTGTCCAAAGCCTTTTCTATGACAAGCTCCGGAAATGGAGAACCATCGTTTTGACTTCTTGAAGATAGTGAAAAGTACAAGTTGGGGCTTAAATTATATTGTCTAACCCCATTAATGCCTGAATCTTGATCTTGTGCTTCTTCCAAAGGAAACCTGGCACCCGGATATGCAAATATCTCCGTTATTTTTATCACCTGCTCTGTGCTTGAGAACTTTGGAGAATTGTCATTTATATCTAAAATCTCAACTTCCGCTCGATGCAACTCCAAAGGCTTTTCAAGTACGACTTCTACTGTCAGTAAACATTGTAAACTAGATCCACACACACTTTCTCTATCTATGGTTCTATTTACAAAAAAGGCACCACTTTGTTGGTCCACTCCAAAATACGGACCACCTCCTGAGGGCCTTAGACGTATCCTACGTTCAGATATAATAGCTGTTGATAGACCTAAGTCATTGGTAATATTGCCAACTAATGTACCTAATTCTCCTTCCTCCAACACTGAATATTGAAGGTTCTCAGAAGCTCCATTGTGGTTACAAGAAAAAAATAAAATAATTACTTGCCATTTCCAAACTATAGTGGAGATTTGAAGTCCCATTATATAAATGTCTTCTCTTCCAGTATAGTTGTACGTCCTACTAAAGCCACATTCAAATGTACATGAGACTAGCTGGTATCTCAAATATGCACAGGGTTTACATTGTAATGTCAGCTGTGCATTCTGTTTTACAGAATATGGACATGGAGACTACTAAACTGGAGTATGGGGAGGAGAGAAAATGACCTCGGCAGATACGAGACATTAACAATTATTAATATCCTCCCAAATGTTACAAAGTAGCAAAGCCTTTAGATTTCTAATCATAAATGTAGGTGTATATATATAAAAAATGTTTTGAAATCATTGACACTAATGCACTTAAAAAGTAGTCACATGTAATAGATAGAAAAATTAGGAATGCATCATTAGATCTATTGTGTATATATAGCAGTGTACAACACTACTCACTACTACTCCATCATCCACTCTCATTAAAAAAATTATACATTTTTTCGACTTTGATTTTTTTTCTTAATAGCAGCTTGTAAATATGACAGCATCTTCCAAGACATTGCTTAAAAGTATGTCAGTGCACTGAAGTTCATGTAAACAACGATCATATCTGGTCGGGGAATATGCTGCCCTCTGCTGGATAATTTCATTAGATCAATGTATATGGAATGTAAAATCTAGAATTAGGCTGCCTGAGGCTCCTTACCAGCATGTGCTCTAGATTACGTATCACTATAGCTAATTTATAAATTGCAGGATTTTCCAATAACCTGTTAAGCAATAATATCAACCATCATTATTACAATTTAAAATACAACAGAACATAGCTTTCTCCATCTATTTATATATACACCGAATGCTTTAGATGCACTTTATAAATTGTGTCTATAAGTATGCAGCATACAAAACCCAAACTAGTCCCTATCTCACCTGTGCTGTGTCCCTCCACTCAAACTGCCCAGAAATGACATCATCACTTTCATTGACTAGTTGCTTTAACTGAGGAAAGTTCAAAGACTTCATCATATTCAATGTGTCCCTATTAATATCGGAAGAACCGCCTGTTTTAGGGTATTGGTTTTGTTGACTTCCCGGCATCATAGAAACCTCCATGTATCTGAGTGTGCTGGTAGGATTCAGCTGTAAAGTTTTTTGGGTGTGCCCGATGTAGTGATTCATTTCAGAGTTTGTCATTTGCTGCTTGTTCCTAAAACATTTTGTCAGCAAAATAATTAAAGTAACAAATGACACAACGCTAATGGCAGCTAGAGAGATAATAAGATACATGGTCACATTGGGGGATTGTTTGGCCTCAGATTGCAGATCTGTAGAATAATGACTTTCTTCGGATGAGCCATCCCCTAGAGAAATGAGTAAGGTAGCTGTGGAAGACAATGACGGTGTTCCATTATCTTTTACTACAATACAAAGGTTTTGTACTTGTAAATCTGTCTCTTGGAAGCTTCGAGCCAGGCGGACTTCACCAGTATGAGAAGAAACTTTAAATAATGAGAGATCTGTCGCTTTAGCGATGTTATAGTTGAGCCATGCATTGTATCCAGAATCAGCATCAATTGCTACAACTTTAGTTATCAAAGAACCGGCTGGAAGAGACCTTGGAAGCGGCTGCTGGGCTGAAACCTGTCGTGAACTTCCAGGGTAAAGTATTGAAGGTTGATTATCATTTTCGTCCAGAATGTGCAGATAGACTGTGCAGTTAGATGATAACTTTGGCGTCCCAGAATCCTCTGCTCTGATTGTGAACTGGAGAACCTGAGCTTGCTCATAATCAAATGATTGCTGAGCATAAATGTTTCCATTCTGAGTGTCCATGTAAATAAAAGACATGGCCGGGGAACCATTAATGAGACTGTTAAATATGGAGTAAGTGATGTGAGCGTTTTCTCCAAAATCCTTGTCAGATGCTGAGACAGTACAAAGTAACGCCCCGGGCTTGTTGTTTTCTTTTATGTCAACATTGATGACGGATCGTTCAAACCTTGGTGGGTTATCGTTGATGTCTGTGACAGAAATGTTTAGAGCGGTTTGTGTTTTCAGCTGGGGGTCTCCCAAATCAGTCGCCTGAAGCACAATTGTGTATTGACTAGCATGTTCTCTATCCAGGAATCCATCCGTGACTAAGGAATAGTGGTTTTGGGTGGATGTGATAGTAAAAGGAAGATCTGGAGAAATTTCCAAGTGCACTTCCCCATTTTTTCCACTATCTTGGTCACTAACTCTTAGGAGTCCCACAGTGGTCCCTGGAGGCGTATCTTCTGGGATGGATGATACCAAAGAAGAGATGAGAATTTCAGGAGAATTATCATTGACATCTTCAATATCCACTTGGATTACACAGTGTCCTTCCATTTCAGGTATCCCATGATCCACAGCTTTAACGGAGATTTCATAAGAATGGTGTTTTTCAAAATCCAGTGGTCCCTTAAGTCGTATGTCTCCTGTTTTATGTTCCAGGCTAAAGACATTGCTTATGTCCTCTGATGATATATCTTCAAAGGTATAACTGACCTCACCATTTGAGCCATCATCTTTATCCGTTGCATTCAGTCTTATTACAAGAGTATTTAATTGTGCATTTTCTTTTAAACTAATTTTATAAAATGTATTATCAAAAACTGGGGCATTGTCATTGTTATCTATCACTATAACAGTAATAACAATTGTTCCGGATCTGGGTGTACTCCCACCATCCAGAGCAGTCAGAACCAATTTGTATTCTGCTTGTTCTTCCCTATCTAGAGCTTTATCTAGAACAAGCACAGGGGAGGGTCTTTCATTTTTCCGGGCCTGTACATTTAAAGAAAAATATTTATTGTGGCTTAACTTGTAGGAGCTCACAGAGTTGATGCCCAAATCAGGATCCTGGGCTCTTTCTAGAGGGAATCTAGTACCAACTGCAGCCAGCTCTGTTATTTTTATGGTACGTTCTGCATTCTGAAAAACAGGCGAGTGATCATTTGTATCCAGAATCTCTATTTCCAAGCGATAAAGTTCCAGAGGCTTCTCAAGAACAATTTCCACAGGCAGAACACAATTTACATTTGTGCCACATAATTTTTCTCTGTCTATCCTGCTCCTTACTATAATTGCTCCACTCTCCAGATTAAGAGAAAAGTATTGTTGGCTTTGTTCAGACCCCAGCCTCAGAGCTCGTTCAGAAATCCCTGCTGTGTTTAATCCCAGATCCTTAGCAACGTTGCCTACTAAAGTCCCAGGCTCCGATTCCTCCAGTAAAGAATATCTCAGCTGTGCAGACGCTAGTTTCAAGATACTGACAAAAAATAAACCCATTACTTGCCAGTGCCGGGAACTGCAGACTCCTTTCTGCTCCATTGGTAATTTTTTCAAGACGAAAGGCGATTCAGTGACAAAATATAATGAACACGACGTGAGAGGGAGTACAGCAGCTCTGTCTTTTCCAATGTGCTTTGCAGATCTGCTTTTCTGAACTGCTGTCAGTGTAGTGCGCTGCTGGCAGACATTGAATTGTCAACAATAGAGTTTTCATGAGGAGAAATCACGTTGCCATCTAGTGGTGAAATCCTAAATAGCAGATGAATAACAATCACCATGCTCACAGGATGCTTTTCACATAGCAACAAAGGTACTAATCTCTCTTAAAACCTCAATAGAGTCTCCCTGATCTTTGTTAAATGATCAGATTACAAAATTAATCAAGACGGACCTTAAGTCATAAACAAAGAGTTGACCTACTGCAGAATGATGCGAAGTGTTAAATATACATGTGCAGTGATATAAGAAAATGATGCATCAAATGGAATACACTTAAGATGCAAAACATGTTCACTAAAAGAAAACACATACAGTAGTCCAACCGTAGTACGCCACGATCCGCAAACAACTCATGTCACTACTGAAGAAGACAACTGGGTCTAAACTTTAAGGAATGGTGGGGGGCTCTGACAATGAAGGATATATTGTATTCAATGCAAGTGATATACATTATTTTATGCATCTTAGTGTATGAGGCTTATTGGTAATGCATGCTCTTAATGAACAATGTAGAATATTTTTAACATGAATTTGTTAAATTACTCACTGATACAATAAAAGGACAACGCAATCATTTTACAAAATATATCCATATGTACAAGAGTTCTCCTGGTATGTACACAAGATTTATCAAAACTGTCTAAGAGAAAAAACTGGCCATAGCAACTAATCAGTGCTCAGCTTTCATTTCTGGAACTGCTGTGATAAAATGAAAGATGCACTGTGATTGGTTGTTATGGCCAGTTCTCCTGTTAGACAGTTTTGATAAATGAGACCATATAACTGACGATGAAGCACACTCTAATTTTACATGAACAAACGAGATGTAGGAGCTGCACCGTAGCATAGAAATATGGGTGCTATCCTCAGGGGAATCTTGACATGAGATCCCAAACAAGTTTAACCACAATCCAAAAGAAGAGGCAGCACCACTGGAGTGCTGCCTCTTATTTTTGATTGTGGTTGCTCTAATTTTACACTATACTCACCTCTGGCTCACACTCCATGTCCGTGAATAACCTATGTAAACAGACAATCCCCCTCTGCCCTATATTCAGATTATTTACATTGTTTACATTGTTGAAATGCAGCATCATTGTGCTTTCCATTTTAAGTACATTATTGAAAGATAAGCGTTACAGCCTTTTCCATTGTATTTACAAACTGTAGAATCTGTGAAGTAATCATTTTTTAGGCCTTTTTCCCACTGTGAATAGACGTACAGTCCGTCGGAGCTAAGATACTCCCGACGTATACCTATGATGTTTGCCGCTGTATAGGTATACAGTGGCATATGTCGCCCATAGGCTTCCATTGTGAAAAAGTATACTGCGCTTTATAATTATTATTTTTCTGGATTCTTCTGTATGAAGTAGTGTATTCGACTAAACGACGGAACCCTTGCACAACGGAGACAAACGGAAACCATTGGCACCGGATCCATGACCATTGAAATCAATGGTGATGGAAACGGAAGCCTATGATTTCCGCTTGTGTCAGTAAGAGCTCCGATCCGACGGAAAGCTCAGACGGAACGTCAGAATGGAGACCTGACGCAGATGTGAACGAAGCCTTACATGTAGTGCAGATACTGAAGCTACAGAATAAGGCCTCGTTTACACGAGCGTGATCTACGTCCGTGCGACGCGCGTGCTTTTCACGCATGTCGTACGGACCTATGTAAGTCTATGGGGGCATGCAGACAGTCAGTGAGTTTTGCTCAGCGTGAGTCCGCTGAAAAAAACTCACGACATGTCCTATATTTGTGCGCTGTTCGCGCATCACGCACCCATTGAAGTCAATGGGCGAGTGAAAATCACGCAGGTCACACAGAAGCACTTCCATGCGAACAGCGTGATTCGCGCAACAACTGTCAAACTCTGAATGTAAACAGAAAAGCACCACATGCTTTTCTGTTTACAAACATCCAAACGGAGTGACATAATGATGGCGGCTGCGCGAAAACCACGCAGCCGCGCATCATACGCTGATGACACACGGAGCTGTTAAGTGCCTTTTGCGCACGCAAAACGCCGCGTTTTTTGCGTGCGCAAAACGCACACGCTCGTGTAAACCAGGCATAAGTAAGATTCTGCTGGAGCACCAGTCACCAGACAAGTTACATAATTAGTCGGATTTCCCAAAATAATTTACATTTTTAATGTCCAATCAAAATGCAAGATAAGATGAATCACGTGGCTGTCACCTGTCATTTAGACACTTTTGCTTCCTATTTTGACGACTTGAGATATTGGACCAGTAGGTATACTAAACCATGTGCCACTTTACTGAAAATATTTCCATCATATATACTACGTATATGCAAACCCTATGAGGGAGATTAATTGATACTGGTGCTCCACAGATAATACACCAGTCTCTCCATACTCTATCTATCTATCCGTCCGTCCGTCCGTCCGTCCGTCCGTCCGTCCGTCCATCCATCCATCCATCCATCCATCTATCTATCTATCTATCTATCTATCTATCTATCTATCTATCTATCTATCTATCTATCTATCTATCTGTCTGTCTGTCTGTCTGTCTATCTGTCTGTCTATCTACACACATATTTCTTAATCTTTTACATAAACATGAAAATATTGTTACCTGTTTAATCAAATCTGTTGATGAAGAGTCACTTAAAGCATTAATTCCAATCCCAGAATCATCAGACTCTATTGGATTCTCTGTTGGAGCAGACTGTGCTGGTTTCAGAAAAGCAAATTCACTTTCAGTAGAGTCTAGAGCTACAGATATATCACGTGAATATGGCAGAGTCGATGCTGCATAATTCACTGGGAATCTTGGTCCAACCTGAGAATACATGTCTGTTGTTAGGTATCCAAACGCTTTGGGATGACTTGACTTTGACCTCCTCCATCTGGATATTATTGCAGCCATAACAGTCAAAGTAAACAGAAAAGATATTGCAGCCAAAGCTATTACTAAATAGATATTCATATTGGATGAAAGGTCGGAGTTCTGTGGTTGAGTATTTATCTTTGAAATATCTTGCTGAAAATTTTCTGCGACCACTAGATTTAGGGTTACAGTGGCCGATAGAGGTGGAGTCCCATGGTCCTTCACAATCACTACTACAGAGTGCTTCAATGTTTCTTTCTCTTCAAAAGTACGGGATGTTCGTATCTCACCACTGTGCCGACCAATGGTAAAGGATGAAGGCTCTGGAACGCTAAGGAACTCATAGGAGAGCCAGGCATTGTGGCCAGAATCTGCATCTACTGCCACTACTTTGGTGACTAAATAACCTTTCTGAGAAGAACGAGGAACTGTCTCAAACTGTGCTGACCCACCTCTTCCACTGGAGGGATATAGGATCTTGGGATGATTGTCATTTTGATCTATGACATAAATTCTTGCAGTGACATTGCTGGTCAGTCGAGGAGTTCCATGATCTTCTGCCATTATTTTAACTTCGAACTCACGCACCGTTTCATAATCGAAAAGTCGTTGAGCATAAAGGTCTCCCGTTTCTGAGTTCATTGAAATATATAACGATACTGGCACATCATCTATATTGCTATTAATGATAGAATACCGAATTTTACCATTATCGTTAAGGTCCAGATCAGACGCCTGAACTGTAAAGAGTAAGGAACCTGCTGCTTTATTCTCTGGGACATACACATCATATCTTGTTTGGTCAAACACAGGGGAATTATCGTTCACATCTGTCACTTCCAGTCGAATGGACTTAGTAGTGGACAGAGGAGGAGATCCTCTATCGGTAGCTGTAATTGTTATGTTATAGACATCATTATCTTCTCTGTCCACGGTATTCGACGTTTGGAGTCTATAGTAGTTGCTAGACGAGGACATTATCTCAAAAGGCACCGAGCCTGTTATTTTACAAGAGATATCTCCATTTGCTCCAGAATCTATATCACGTATGTTAATAAGCGCTATCAGTGTACCTGGTAAAGCGTCCTCAGGTATTGTGTTAGAGATGGATGAAAGAACTATCTCGGGTGCATTGTCATTCGCATCAATGATCTTCACAACCACCTTGGAATGAGAGACTAGGCCTCCTCCATCCTCAGCTTCAATGATCATGTCATAGCTCTTACTTTTCTCAAAATCCAGATGACCTTTTGTTCTAATTTCTCCAGTCTTGGGATGTATTGAGAAAATCTGTTGAGCTATTTTATTGATATGGCTAAAGGCATAGGTTATCTGACCATTTACACCTTCGTCTTCATCGGTGGCATCCAGCTGTAACACCAATGAATTGACCGGGACATTTTCAGCCATGCTAACCTGGTACAGCTCTTTTTTGAATAAAGGCGGGTTATCATTTATATCGCTGACACTTATTTTAATGACAGCTGTCCCCGTCTTTATAGGCTGACCTCCATCCAAAGCTGTTAATATAATTTCATAAGATGACTGCTGCTCTCGGTCTAACATCTTCTGTAACACTAGTTCTGGGTATCTTCTACCATCATTGCTTATCTTTTCACGCAGATTGAAATAATTGCTTTCAGAAATTTTGTAGGTTTGCAAAGAGTTAATTCCAACATCTGGGTCCACTGCATTAACAAGAACAAATTTTGTCCCTGGTTGGGTCAATTCACTTATTTCTAAATTAATAATGCTCTTGGAAAACACGGGAGGATTATCATTAATATCCTGAATTTCAACCTTCACTGGAAACCTAGACAAAGGATTTTCAGCCACAGCTTCAAGGCTTAGTAAACAACTGGATGCTGTCTCGCAAATAGTCTCTCTGTCTATTCTGTCTGAAACATAGAGGTTGCCATCTTCCAGGTTAACATGAAAGAAATGTTCTGCATTTGTAGATGAGATGTGAAATTTTCTCATTGTCAACTGCTTAATATTTAAGTTCAGGTCCTTAGCAATATTCCCTACCAAGAAGCCTTTCTTTGTCTCTTCAGGAATTGAATAACGAAGCTCCCCAGAAATAGCCTGAAGCCTACAAGAAAGTAATACAAAGCATATTACTTGCCATTTCATTGTACTCCAAGTTCTTCTGCCTTTGATATCCTGGAGAACCATAGTAAGAAGTTGAGATCTGTCTCCTGTATTCTGTAGAAATACTGTATCCTCCACGTCTACTGGCAATAGATCAGGATATACTGTACAATCCCCTGTCTTTGTGAGCTTTACAATCCAGTGTATCGGAGGAGGATGTCTCTCTGCACTATTTACTGAAAACTCCAACGGACCTCCACATGTAACAATGTCACCATACTGAACAATAGCGACACTCAGTGTTTCGCCTAGGAATTGCAGGTCTACTTCTTTTTTTTTTTTTAATAGGGATTTCCATATTTCCATGCTATTATGTATCTACTTCATCAGTCTCTCAGATAAACATAATGGACATATAAAATTACTTATGCAGTGCTATCATATTTTACAATAATTTATACTAGATGATCAAAGATATGTACACTCTGCACCCTGTCCATTTACAACAGTTTGGGAAATAATTCAAATATTTATGTAAGGCAACAATTTGAATTTCTAGATACAAACGTTATAGTATTCCCTTACAATTTAATCAGTCTTTTTCTATCTATCTATCTATCTATCTATCTATCTATCTATCTATCTATCTATCTATCTATCTATCTATCTATCTATCTATCTATCATCTATTTATCGTAAAAAGAAAAACAGCACAAAAGAAGAGAATATTTCTCTGTACAGCTGTGTGTGCAAGCCTCAGGACCTCGATCTCCAGCCCCACATAAAGATATCCAGAAGATAGGCAGCCCTCCACTCAATTTTATCTAGTGAAAATTGTTTTATTCACCCATATAGAGTGCGACGTTTCAGCCCCGGTGTGGGCCTTTCTTGAGAAAGTATTTAAGTATTATCATTGTTGCCCGGGTTGTACAGTACTACACAGAACCTGCAATTATTTTGATCACTTAGCAGAATTCATCGTAATATCATAATATGTAAAGATTATTACCTTGCAAGCAACCATGCAATCAGGGCCGGCATTAGGATAGATGGTGCCCCGTGCAAAATTTAATTTCGCCCCCCACCCCATCATAAAAAAAATGCCCCATAAAAAAGTATAATGCCCTTTTTAGTGCCCCCATAAAGTATGATGCCCTTTATAGTGCCCCCACACAATATAATGCCCCCTTAGTGCTCCCCCACAGTATAATGTCCCCCTCCCCTCGGTCCCACACACAGCCCTCCTTGTAGATTGTGCCCCCTGTAGATTGTCCCATGCAGCCCCCTGTAGATTCTGCCATACAGCCCCCTGTAGATTCTGCCATACAGCCCCCACCTCCCCCTTGTAGACAGTACCCCCACCTCCCCTTAGTAGATAGTGCCATACAGACCAAGACCTCCCCCTTGTAAACAGTGCCTCCACCTCCCCTTCGTAGATAGTGTCATACAGCCCCCACCTCCCCCTTGTAAACAGTGCCACCCAATCAAATAAAACAAATTTTTTTTACTCACCTAGTACTCACAAAGCAGTCGCATCCATGCATAGGCCACCGTGATCCAATGACGTTATCAGGCTGGCCTGCGCAGGGAGCAACTATGGCTGCTACAGTGGTAGTTTACTCCACTGAGCAAAGAAGGAGCGCCTGGGCAGAAAGGCAGCTGTGGAGTTGTCGGGCACGGGCGCTTCACAAACACAAGCAAGGGAAGGGAGCCAGTGCAGCACCCCCTTCCGCCTGCTGGAGTGATGTGCCCTGTGCGATGGCACAGGTCGCACACCCCAAAGGCTGGCCCTGCCTGCAGTACATCTCCAGTACCTAATCACTATTCATATAAATTGGCCCAACTATCCACCTATTAGACCAGACACTCCTTCTCCTTGACACAGAACTAGTCCTCAACATAGTGTTGTATGCGTTACTTTTACCCTATATATTTAACATTTATGTACAGATGTGTCAACCCTTACCTTCGCTTGAATTTGGTTAAGGACCCCAATTTATTATGAAACTAATTCAATACAATATTGCGATATGCTAGCAAAACCCTTGAAAGACTCCAATTCACATCACGATCACTTGGTGACTGCACATTGACACATATACACATATGAAACGTGAGTTACATATACGTATAAGTAAACACATTTTGGATATCACCAAGGGGGAAATGAAGAATCCACTAGCAGCACATTTCAAGACACATCATGGACAGTCACCTATAGGTTTGAAATTTATGGGAATTTATCAATTATTTGAAGATAGAAGAGGGGGTGATCGGAACCGTATACTTCTACAAAAGGAGACCATGTGGATTTATACGCTAGGCACCCTAAACCCTAAGGGACTAAATAACGAAATAAAATTTAATATGTTCCTTTGAGTATTAAAAATGTTGAGAGCAGGTTGATTACTGCTGGGATGGCTGTTTACCAGCGTCCAGAGCAGTCTCCACTTGCCCCCTATCATTAAAAATATAAAAAAAAATAAAAAAAAAATAAAAATTTAAAATTAAACGGTTACATTTTCATTCCCAATGGGGAATATGAATACTATATGGTGCCAATACATGGGTCTATCTGTTTTCCCTATTTTTCCCTATGGTCCCTTTGAATAAATGGTAATCCCAGTATATATGAAATATCCCTATCCAAAGGCTACAACTTTGGGATATGATGAAAAAGAAAAAGAATCTGTATTTGTATTTGTTTTCCCTATGGTTCCCTTAAATAAATGGTAATTCCAGTAGGTATGAAATATCTCTATCCAAAGGCTCTAATTTTGGAATATGATGAAAACAAAAAGAATTAAAATTAATGGAAAATATTGTCTTTGAAATATGGAATATTTATATAGATGGTCCTATTTTGGCTTTTGGAAACTCATATTAGAAGATTATGAAATGATCAGATTGCGCTATAATATACATAATTCCTCCTCTCCATAAGTAGGCACCTGGCATATTGATCAGAGAATATCTTGTTGGTTCCATATAGAATGGTGATATTAATAGAAATTATGTATTAAGATTGCGTTATTGAAAGAATTTTCTTTCTGGCAGATTGGCAATGAGTTTGCGGACTCTCGGGGTGGGTGGGGACACAGGTTATATTGCCCTTTGGCATGAGACGAGTTTCCCTGCCCTCCCCGAGAGACTGTATAATCTAGTCAATGCATGACGCTAAAAAAGGTGAGAAATTGGCTATATGATTAGAACGGATGCATTGGGGGAAGGGAAGAAATTTGTTTTCCGTTTTTCTATGATCCGGGAATAAATTATAATCTGGAATAGTTCTATTGTGAAAAATCACTTTGCCCTATGCTATTCGTGTCAGACTAAACAGATTATCTGTATTAATTTTCGAGACATACCACTGATCCTCCATTATTATGTTAATAAACTAAATATCGTATAGATGTGGGTTAATGATAAAAGGAATTATCTATTTATTTATTTGTTCTGATTAAAATGTAAAGGAAAAGTTTTTTCCTTTTTTGAATTGCAAATTACAAATAAACATATTGTGCAAAGATGACATGATATAATCTATACACATCTGTTTTTATATATATATATGAAATAAAGCCTCTTTACACTTGCAATTGAGGAACCAATAAATAACTGTTGGGACACTATAAATACAATGCCCTTGGCTACACTTGCTAAAACGGCTCTGAGGAAATCCCGTGTAGGGATGAAACGCGTCAGCTGACTTAATCAAGCTGGGCAGGTAGTGACGTCCATACCTGGCCCTGCAAATCCCTGACCAAATTTGGAGACATGATATGGAAGGAGACATCATGTGAATTGTAATTCACCTTATTGCCGGCATATGCTCTTGCCCTCCCGGACCTCGTGCCGCCTTGTGCACGGTGTGGAATAAGCGGATATTCAGAAGAAAATCTAAAGCCATCCGACCTTGCGGTGGAGCTCCAAAGTGGGTTGAGAAACAGATGAATATATAGCCTGGAATTTGCCGTTGGAAGGCTTTTTCGTCCCACCTGTTAACAGATTGCTCCCGCACATGGATTACAGAGGCTCACCGGAACATTAGAGGTAAAAATACAAGCTATTTTACAAAATCTTGGAAAACTGATTGCCTTTTGAACAAAGAGGATCGAGGGGGATATATTTAAACCTTGCGTCTACTAAATAGACTGCCTATTACTTATCATCCCCAAAATCCAATGCTATATGCAATAGGAGGGAAGAGCTAAACAATATAAAAATCTGCCGTCCAAACAGTTTATGTACCATGGGATGGTTATTCTCCCAGGATTGGAATTTCACTACATAGGAGATTATAAAGATAAAGATATTTCTACTTGTCATGAATAGGCATGGTGGCCATTTTGAGCATATAAAATTTATTTTGTCCAAAAACGCAAGTGTGAACACAACCTAGCGATTGTTCCAAATTTATTATCTGTCCCTATGCTTAGGGAGAACAAACGTACTGTATGAGTGAATTAATTAATATGTAAAGGTGTATCAGATTATATGTCATCCTTCCTCTCTTGGCCAGGAGATTTTTTTTAAAAACTTTTTGTATGTATATATTAATGTATCTGAAAATATTCGGAGGTTTAAATAAAATTGACTTTATATAAATTATATTTACCTGAGAGTGCCTTGATATATTTCTGGATCTTTTTTCTTTTCTTTTTTGGTATATATCTTCTTCAGAAATGGCACCGTGCTATATGTATATTGCATTTTTGGGTATGATTTTTGGGTATGGTTTAGCCATAACCTGTTTCTTTTTTGTGTAAATTATCTGGAGGGTGTTCCCTCCTTTTTCTTATATACCCTTGAGAAATCAATTTTTTTATTTTTGGAGTTAGGGAGGATCAGTGGTGTGTTTTTGAAATGGCATATTGTCTAGATACTGAGGTAGACGCACGGATTGCGGCACTATTGAATTGCGAAATGAATAGAAATACAGAAGTTTTGAATGGAGATATATATGGCCTCTTTAAAAACCATCGTAGACTCATATTGAGTCATTTAAGACGAAAATGGGATATTCAGAGTTTGGAAGCCTATAAAACATCTAATATAACACCAAGAGGTTTGCGAAGACGTACAGTCCCAGCATCACATTTCAAGAGTGAATTATTTTTGGAAAAATGGGATAATGAATGTTTAAGACACTCGAGGAACTTGATGGAATTGTTAATAGAGGAAGAGAAGATCATGTTAGGATCACTTACTACTGAAATTGAGGAAAGTGTTAAAAAGCTAGATATGTTTTGTAATGACCCAGAATTTGGGAAACTAAATGATAGCCTTAAAAGAGAGGTGGAAATGGAACTTCGGGAAATATCAACACGCAAAAGGAAAAAATTCCAAAGGGATACCTTTGACTTTGAACAAAAGCAGATTTTTTCATTTAAAAAAAATAAAGAGAGACAAAATAGAGGTAGATCATGGATAAGAAGAAATACCCTTATGTCAACGGATGGGGAAACGACGAGTGACCCATCCAGTGACAATGAGACTGGGAGATATACTAGAATTGAGGAACCTCAACCAAAGGTCTCTTTTTTAGGGGACAGAAACAGAGGAAAATACGGAGAGGAAAGATCAGTAGAGAGAAAAGGAGGTCCAAATACAAGGCAACGCAGGGGAAGATAGAAAATAATATTAACAATATAATCAATTTAACAGACTTCCCTTTGACAATGGATCATATCTCCCTACTCAATCGAGGTTTGGGTTTCTCACCTGTTACCCCTGGGAAGGAATTTGAGATCTGTAAAGATCTCCATTTATTTTTGAGAAAGATCCTTTTGAGACTCTGGCATGGGGAAAGACATGAGAAAAATAGTGGGAATGGTGATGCAGGACCATCACTCCAGGGAGAAATAACTAATTTAGAGACAGCCCCCAATCTATCGTTATCAGATTGGAATACCCTGGTAGATTTAAAGGAATTATGGAGGGAAGGTAACCCATTGGAAGATATGGATGGATCAGAAGATCATATTGATATCATCCCTGAATATACAGGATTACGGAAAAAAAGTAGCACTATGCCAAGCATATATTCCAATAGATATACGCAGACTTTCTTGGAGGCAATGCTTAGAGATATAGGTCTCATTGACTGGTCCTCTTTTCTGTGTGAGGACAACTTAACAAAAAAAGAACGAAAAGCTCTGAAAGAATTAATAAAAGAAAAAAATATAGTGATAAAACCGAGCGATAAAGGTGGTAATGTTGTTCTCCTCAGGGAAGAGGACTATGTCAGTGAGATCAAAAGACAACTAAACACGAATACCTATACCCTCTTAATAAATAACCCATTGGAAAATATAACTGAAATATTGAATAGAAAGTTAGCTTTTGCATTGGATGAGGGTCTAATCAATAGACATGAATTCCAATATTTGGAGGTGAGGGATCCACGAATGCCGACTATCTATGTGCTTCCCAAGGTGCATAAAAATAGGAATATGCCACCGGGCAGACCGATTATCTCAGGGTGTGATGGCCCGACTGATCACCTTGGGAAGTACATAGATGAGAAGTTAAAACCATTTGTCCGTACATTGCCTTCCTTTGTTTTGGATACAGGAGACCTTCTAAATAAAATCGAGAATTTAACGCTTGATGATGATTTCATTTTGGTGGGATTAGATGTGGAGTCGTTGTATACATCGATTCCGCATAATATTGGCATGAGAGCTGCTGCGCACTTCCTGGAGAGGAGAGGAGGAGATTGGTCTCATCAAAATGAGTTTATTATAGAGATGTTGGAATTCATTTTGAATTATAACTGTTTTTCTTTTGATGGCAAGTATTATCGCCAGATACATGGAACGGCCATGGGATCCTCCTGCGCACCATCATATGCGTGTTTACATCTGGGATGGTGGGAGGAGTTCATTGTATATCCTCATCGCCTCTTCAGGAAGTGTGCATCTACCTGGCTCAGATATATGGATGATATCCTACTATGTTGGAAAGGATCTTTGAACTCTCTTAATGAATTTATTGGGGATCTCAATATTAACAATTTGAATATCCTCTTGACGTTTACACATAGTAGAAACACTATAAGTTTTCTCGACCTCAATATATATAGGGATGGGAATAGACTTAAAACAACTACGTATCGAAAACCGACATCGGGTAATACCTTATTGGCAGCAAGTAGTCATCATTTGCCCTCTCAAATTAGGGGGATCCCAATCAGTGAGTTCCTTCGAATTCGACGGAATTGTACTGATTTTGAAAACTTTAAAAATGAAGCTCAAGATCTTTCCTCCCGTTTTATAAATAGGGGGTACTCTAAAAAACTAATTAAAAAAGGATATAATAGAGCACTTAGACAAAATAGAGAGGGAATTATGAAGAGAGACAAGGGGGACAATGGTGATAACAGAGTTCGATTCATCTCCAGATATGGGTCCCACTGGGATATACTGCGGAATCTTATGATAAAGAACTGGCCACATTTAACATTGGATAAAAGGATCAATTCAATAGTAGGAAACATTCCAAGTATGGTCCCCAAAAGGGCACCTACACTAAAGGACAAATTGGTCAGCTCTGAATTTAAGAGAAATACCCCAGAAAGGGACCTATGGCTGCAAAAACGCCCAAAGGGAATGTTCAAGTGTGGCTCGTGTAGATGTTGTAAATATGTAACGAAATCAGATACTTTTTCCGATAGTGAACATAAAAAGGAATTTAAAGTTTACAATTTTATCAATTGCCGCTCAACGATGGTGGTATATTCTGTTACCTGCCCATGTGGGAAACAATATATCGGGAAAACGAAACGTGAGTTACATATACGTATAAGTGAACACATTTTGGATATCACCAAGGGGGAAATTAAGAATCCACTAGCAGCACATTTCAAGACACATCATGGACAGTCACCTATAGGTTTGAAATTTATGGGAATTTATCAATTATTTGAAGATAGAAGAGGGGGTGATCGGAACCGTATACTTCTACAAAAGGAGACCATGTGGATTTATACGCTAGGCACCCTAAACCCTAAGGGACTAAATAACGAAATAAAATTTAATATGTTCCTTTGAGTATTAAAAATGTTGAGAGCAGGTTGATTACTGCTGGGATGGCTGTTTACCAGCGTCCAGAGCAGTCTCCACTTGCCCCGTATCATTAAAAAAATATAAAAATTAAAAAATAAAAAATGTAAATTTAAAATTAAACGGTTAAATTTTCATTCCCAATGGGGAATATGAATACTATATGGTGCCAATACATGGGTCTATCTGTTTTCCCTATTTTTCCCTATGGTCCCTTTGAATAAATGGTAATCCCAGTATATATGAAATATCCCTATCCAAAGGCTACAACTTTGGGATATGATGAAAAAGAAAAAGAATCTGTATTTGTATTTGTTTTCCCTATGGTTCCCTTAAATAAATGGTAATTCCAGTAGGTATGAAATATCTCTATCCAAAGGCTCTAATTTTGGAATATGATGAAAACAAAAAGAATTAAAATTAATGGAAAATATTGTCTTTGAAATATGGAATATTTATATAGATGGTCCTATTTTGGCTTTTGGAAACTCATATTAAAAGATTATGAAATGATCAGATTGCGCTATAATATACATAATTCCTCCTCTCCATAAGTAGGCACCTGGCATATTGATCAGAGAATATCTTGTTGGTTCCATATAGAATGGTGATATTAATAGAAATTATGTATTAAGATTGCGTTATTGAAAGAATTTTCTTTCTGGCAGATTGGCAATGAGTTTGCGGACTCTCGGGGTGGGTGGGGACACAGGTTATATTGCCCTTTGGCATGAGACGTGTTTCCCTGCCCTCCCCGAGAGACTGTATAATCTAGTCAATGCATGACGCTAAAAAAGGTGAGAAATTGGCTATATGATTAGAACGGATGCATTGGGGGAAGGGAAGAAATTTGTTTTCCGTTTTTCTATGATCCGGGAATAAATTATAATCTGGAATAGTTCTATTGTGAAAAATCACTTTGCCCTATGCTATTCGTGTCAGACTAAACAGATTATCTGTATTAATTTTCGAGACATACCACTGATCCTCCATTATTATGTTAATAAACTAAATATCGTATAGATGTGGGTTAATGATAAAAGGAATTATCTATTTATTTATTTGTTCTGATTAAAATGTAAAGGAAAAGTTTTTTCCTTTTTTGAATTGCAAATTACAAATAAACATATTGTGCAAAGATGACATGATATAATCTATACACATCTGTTTTTATATATATATATATGAAATAAAGCCTCTTTACACTTGCAATTGAGGAACCAATAAATAACTGTTGGGACACTATAAATACAATGCCCTTGGCTACACTTGCTAAAACGGCTCTGAGGAAATCCCGTGTAGGGATGAAACGCGTCAGCTGACTTAATCAAGCTGGGCAGGTAGTGACGTCCATACCTGGCCCTGCAAATCCCTGACCAAATTTGGAGACATGATATGGAAGGAGACATCATGTGAATTGTAATTCACCTTATTGCCGGCATATGCTCTTGCCCTCCCGGACCTCGTGCCGCCTTGTGCACGGTGTGGAATAAGCGGATATTCAGAAGAAAATCTAAAGCCATCCGACCTTGCGGTGGAGCTCCAAAGTGGGTTGAGAAACAGATGAATATATAGCCTGGAATTTGCCGTTGGAAGGCTTTTTCGTCCCACCTGTTAACAGATTGCTCCCGCACATGGATTACAGAGGCTCACCGGAACATTAGAGGTAAAAATACAAGCTATTTTACAAAATCTTGGAAAACTGATTGCCTTTTGAACAAAGAGGATCGAGGGGGATATATTTAAACCTTGCGTCTACTAAATAGACTGCCTATTACTTATCATCCCCAAAATCCAATGCTATATGCAATAGGAGGGAAGAGCTAAACAATATAAAAATCTGCCGTCCAAACAGTTTATGTACCATGGGATGGTTATTCTCCCAGGATTGGAATTTCACTACATAGGAGATTATAAAGATAAAGATATTTCTACTTGTCATGAATAGGCATGGTGGCCATTTTGAGCATATAAAATTTATTTTGTCCAAAAACGCAAGTGTGAACACAACCTAGCGATTGTTCCAAATTTATTATCTGTCCCTATGCTTAGGGAGAACAAACGTACTGTATGAGTGAATTAATTAATATGTAAAGGTGTATCAGATTATATGTCATCCTTCCTCTCTTGGCCAGGAGATTTTTTTTAAAAACTTTTTGTATGTATATATTAATGTATCTGAAAATATTCGGAGGTTTAAATAAAATTGACTTTATATAAATTATATTTACCTGAGAGTGCCTTGATATATTTCTGGATCTTTTTTCTTTTCTTTTTTGGTATATATCTTCTTCAGAAATGGCACCGTGCTATATGTATATTGCATTTTTGGGTATGATTTTTGGGTATGGTTTAGCCATAACCTGTTTCTTTTTTGTGTACATATACACATATACCATAGACATCCACATCATGTTTTGTTTTTTTTAAACTGGTTATCTCACGCCACACATTTCAGGATATATTGAGATAGGAGGAAAGGTAAGGAAGGACACATCTGCAATTGTGGTTCTTATCCTCTAAAATTTTAACTAGACAATGTTTCCAATATACACATGTACAAAGTGCTACAAACTTGACAGAACTTGACTTAATTATTTGAACATTGCTTTAGATGTTGACTTTTGGGTTTAGGTATCAGGTTGATAAAAAAACAACTAAATAAAACGTAACAAACCTGCATGTATTTTAAAATATATGTACAAGTAATGTGAAGGAAATTCACAATTTTATTAGTATTTTTTGTGAAGTGCATACCTAACATACGTAGCACAAGCCCAGTAAGGGGCCTATTTACTATTTTAGAATTCCTATAGCCTTTACATTTTATGAACACTTTAGCAAATTAAAATAATAAATATTTGATCAGTGGAAACAGTTATTGATTTGGTAATACACTAAAGTACTGATAAAAAAAACAAACCATCACAAAATGCTTGACTAGCTGTCAGTATGCAGCATGACAGTTCCTCAACATTAAATCATTTACTAATAATATGAAAATCGCCATTCATAAAGAGAGATTTCATGAGAGAAGTCACGGAATAGCCCTTTAGATATTCTACTATTCATGGGAATACAGTACATACATAACAAAAGAGTTGGAAGATTAAAAAGCACCAGAATGTCTTGTTACAAAAACAAGCATCAGGAGGGGCCCCATTTTGCTCTTGCTATGGGGCCCACTCTCTTCTTCATCCAACCCTACCACTATTACAGCAAATTATGCTAAAAAGTACAAGCCAAATTTTATGCAAAGCTTTAACAATTATTATATGCAATATATGTTTATTTAGTTAGGAATAGATATGATTTGGGCACAACCTAATTGCTTTATAAAAAATGTATGAGGGAGGAGAAGCATGTGAGCTGCCCCTATCACTTATTGTCAATGGTGGCTCCTGGGTTATCTATATATAGGTTTTAACTTTCATTGTAATCCTGACTGTTATGATAATGAGATGACTGCTGAGAAGTGATCTCTACAGAACAGGAAGTGTCAGTATATTATGAGGCTCAGTGAACAGTGTGAAAAAATATAGATAATAACAGAAAAAAAATATAGATAATAACAGAAAAAAAAATTCTGACTCACATTCTGCTTTAAAGTCAAAAGCGGCTACCCTATGTTACCCTCTTTGAGGGGATATATAGATATCTTTGATTTGATTCAATATTTCCATGTCAAAAGCTACTGACATTTTGCCAGAACTAATAAAGCCTCTGAGGCCTGCATCCCGCACCCTCATACAGAGATTTATAGCTCTTCCTGCATACACACTGATAAAGATAGAGCTGTCAATCACTGGGTGTGGGCAGGTAAAGCAGGACTCACAGGCTTTTTCTATGAGTGCTGGTAGCATCTAAAAAGCTTTGTACATGAAAATACAGATTTAAATATTAGAAAACGATATATCCACAAACTCAGTATTTCCTCCTCTATCCTATAATCTTGATAGGGAGGTATAGGAGACAGGCCCCAATATGTTAGTGTTTATCATAAGTTAACCATCAAGCAGACACTGAACAAGAATAGTCTGCATGGAAGCGTATTGAGAAAGAAGCCATTATTCTCCAAGAACAGTCTGATTAACGTACAAAACATAGGTCAGTTGACAATTTCAACAGTAAGGCCATTTTCACACGGGGCAGATACGCTGCATTAAAGCACCCAGCGTATTCGCCTTGTGCGCCGCAGGGAATTCCGGGGCAAATAAATCGCACCAAACTGTGGTGCAGTTTTTTGCCTATAATGTCTGCTGGGGAAAACTGCTGCATTGACCGGCCTGCTAGCATCCCAGGAGACCAGGAGACCGCTGCAGCCTGTGATTGGCTGCAGTGGCAGTCACATGGGATGAAGCGTCATTCCTTGAGACCGGTCCTCTGACGTCATACAAGCCGGCCTCCTGGGATGATGTTTCATCCCATGTGACCGCCGCTACAGCCTGTGATTGAATGCGGCGCTCACATGGGATGCATGTGAGCATGTATTTTAAAATATATGTACAAGTAATGTGAAGGAAATTCACAATTTTATTAGTATTTTTTGTGAAGTGCATACCTAACATACATAGCACAAGCCCAGTAAGGGGCCTATTTACTATTTTAGAATTCCTATATCCTTTACATTTTATGAACACTTTAGCAAATTAAAATAATAAATATTTGATCAGTGGAAACAGTTATTGATTTGGTAATACACTAAAGTACTGATAAAAAAAAAAAAAACATCACAAAATGCTTGACTAGCTGTCAGTATGCAGCATGACAGTTCCTCAACATTAAATCATTTACTAATAATATGAAAATCGCCATTCATAAAGAGAGATTTCATGAGAGAAGTCATGGCATAGCCCTTTAGATATTCTACTATTCATGGGAATACAGTACATACATAACAAAAGAGTTGGAAGATTAAAAAGCACCAGAATGTCTTGTTACAAAAACAAGCATCAGGAGGGGCCCCATTTTGCTCTTGCTATGGGGCCCACTCTCTTCTTCATCCAACCCTACCACTATTGCAGCAAATGATGCTAAAAAGTACAAGGCAAATTTTATGCAATGCTCTAACAATTATTATATGAAGTATGGTTTTATTTAGTTAGGAATAGATATGGTTTGGGAACAACCTAATTGCTTTGTAAAAATGTATGAGGGAGGGGGAGCATGTGAGCTGCCCCTATCACTTATTGTCAATGGTGGATCCTGGGTTATCTAAATATAGGTTTTAACTTTCATTGTAATCCTAGACGTGATGATAATGAGATGACTGCTGAGAAGTGATCTCTACAGAACAGGAAGTGTCAGTATATTATGAGGCTCAGTGAACAGTGTGAAAAAATATAGATAATAACAGAAAAAAAATATAGATAATAACAGAAAAAAATATAGATAATAACAGAAAAAAAAATCTGACTCACATTCTGCTTTAAAGTCAAATGCGGCTACCCTATGTTACCCTCTTTGAGGGGATATATAGATATCTTTGATTTGATTCAATATTTCCATGTCAAAAGCTACTGACATTTTGCCAGAACTAATAAAGCCTCTGAGGCCTGCATCCCGCACCCTCATACAGAGATTTATAGCTCTTCCTGTATACACACTGATAAAGATAGAGCTGTCAATCACTGGGTGTGGGCAGGTAAAGCAGGACTCACAGGCTTTTTCTATGAGTGCTGGTAGCATCTAAAAAGCTTTGTACATGAAAATACAGATTTAAATAATAGAAAACGATATATCCACAAACTCAGTATTTCCTCCTCTATCCTATAATCTTGATAGGGAGGTATAGGAGACAGGCCCCAATATGTTAGTGTTTATCATAAGTTAACCATCAAGCAGACACTGAACAAGAATAGTCTGCATGGAAGCGTATTGAGAAAGAAGCCATTATTCTCCAAGAACAGTCTGATTAACGTACAAAACATAGGTCAGTTGACAATTTCAACAGTAAGGCCATTTTCACACGGGGCAGATACGCTGCATTAAAGCACCCAGCGTATTCGCCTTGTGCGCCGCAGGGAATTCCGGGGCAAATAAATCGCACCAAACTGTGGTGCAGTTTTTTGCCTATAATGTCCGCTGGGGAAAACTGCTGCATTGACCGGCCTGCTAGCATCCCAGGAGACCAGGAGACCGCTGCAGCCTGTGATTGGCTGCAGTGGCAGTCACATGGGATGAAGCGTCATTCCTTGAGACCGGTCCTCTGACGTCATACAAGCCGGCCTCCTGGGATGATGTTTCATCCCATGTGACCGCCGCTACAGCCTGTGATTGAATGCGGCGCTCACATGGGATGAAACGTCATCCCTGGAGGGACGAACACAGACTTCTGGGTAAGTATGTGTGTTGTTTTTTTATGTATTGCAGTTTTTGCGGCGGGATCGCTGCGAACCAGCCGCAAAAACGCAACAACCGCTATTTGAATTCAATGGGGGAAACCAGCAACAAATAAGCAGTGTTTATGCAAATACAATTAATATGCTGCTGAATAAAATTCAGGTCAGTTTCTGAGCGTTTTTTTCCGCAATATTTACACAACGTGTGAACTGACCCTAATACAACCTACATATTCTTATATTCTTTATACAAACCCTGTCAATATGACCGACCTGTTAAAGTCAGCTCATCACTGTACTACCCTAATAGAGCTACACTGTTTAAGTGTAATTCAATCCACTAAACACCCCCCCAAAGCAGCAAACAAGGGGGGGCATGGCTGAAAAGAAAGAACTTCCTTGTTTCTGTTTGGAACTTTATGGGATATTTATAGGGTGGAATTGTACCAACTAAAATGACTCTAGTGTGGTATCATATGGATGTCCTTATTTCAGTAGAAATAGTAAATATAAATCAATTTCCTACTTGTATGTTATTTTATTAAAAAAAATACAATACACATATTGATCACAAAGTAAAAGGTATATAAATAACAAAGAGAAAACATCTCACCTTCAATACCATTATGATGTAAATAAAAAAATATATAAGTAAATTAATTTTTTCAAATATTTAGTCATTGCAGTTCATAATTGTTTAAAAAAATAAATTATCTTTCATTATAGAGTAAATACATACCTGAATCAAAAGATTGTCCCTAGAGAAATGATCTTCTGCATTTCCATTTCCAATCCCTGAATCATCAGCATCTATTAGACTTTCCACAGGAACATTGTGTTGAGGTTTAAGGAAAGCAAATTCCCTCTCACTTGGGTCCAGAGTTACACAAACATCATATGAATATGGCAGAGGTAATGTTCCATTGTTGAATTGTGAAATAAATCTGGGGTCTACCTGTGGATATAGACTTGTACTCATGGATCCAAATGAAGAAGAAGATTTGGACTCTTTATATTTGGAGACAACTGCAATAATCACAGTCAGCATGAAGAGAAAGGAAATCAATGCCAAGGCTATTACCAAGTAGAATTGTAGGTTGGACTGAGATTCTTCTTTGTTAGACTGACTGCTCAGCTCCGGAAGGACCTGATGAAAATGATCAGCAATCACCATGTTCAGAGAGACTGAAGCTGAGCGGGAGGGAATCCCATTGTCTTTTACTAGAACCACAATTCCATGTTTCATGATGTCTCTTTCATGAAATACACGTGATGTCCTGATCTCTCCTGTGTGCTGGTCAATAGTGAAGAGTGATGGTTCTGAAGATTGTAGAAAGTAAGACAACCAGGCATTGTGTCCAGAGTCAGCGTCCACTGCCACCACTTTAGATACTAAAGAGCCTTGTTCAGAGGTCCAAGGAACCATCTCAAATGTTGGACTATCGACCTCTGGTGATGGGTACAGAATGACAGGTGAATTATCATTCTGGTCCACTATATATATTCTCAATGTTGTACTGCTGTTCAGAGATTGGGCTCCATTGTCTCTGGCAATGATCTGGATATTAAATTCCTTATGCTTCTCATAATCAAATGACCGCTGAGCATAGATGACCCCAGTTACTGGATTCATGGAGATGTAAAAAGACAGGGGATCTTCTTCATTACTTTTAGTCATTATAGAATATATTATCTTAGCATTGTCTTCACTGTCCATATCTCTTGCTTGAATACTGAATATTGAAGCTCCTGGTGAATTATTTTCTGGTATAAATGCAGTGTAAACCAATTTCTCAAACACTGGGGCATTGTCATTGACATCTGATACATCAATTCGAATAACTTTTCTAGAAGTCATTTCAGGAGAACCTTTGTCTGAGGCTTGTATTGTGATGTTGTAGGATGGGATATTTTCTCTATCTAGACTACTTTTTGTAACAATTTTATAAAAATTTCCTGTTGATGATATTAACTCAAATGGAACATCACCTGTTATTATACATTGGACTTCACCATTTTCTCCTGAGTCCCGATCAAGAACTTTAATCAGAGCCACCACAGTTCCAGGGTCAGAATCCTCAGGAATAAGATCTGATGACGAGGTTATAGATATCTCAGGAGCATTGTCATTTATGTCTATGATTTCTATTACAACTTTAGCATGAGCTGCTAGGCCTCCTCCATCTTCTGCTTGTACAGAAATGTCATAATATTTTGTCATTTCATAATCTAAGCGTTTCCTTGTTCTAATTTCTCCATTTTTGGAATCGATATTAAAAATCAGAAGAATATTATTTGCTGTGGTACTGAATGAGTATGTGATCTGTGCATTGACACCTTCATCTTCATCACTTGCACTGACCTGCAGAATTGTAGAATTCACCGGTATATTTTCCCTAACACTTACTTTATATACATCCTGTGTAAATACTGGAGAATTATCATTGAAGTCAGTTATGATGATATTAATGATGGCAGTGCCTGTCTGTACAGGATTTCCACCATCAGAAGCTGTTAGAATGAGTTCATGCTTGTTTTGTGTCTCTCGGTCTAGAGGTTTCTCTAGTATAAGCTCTGGAAATACACTGCCATCACTGCTGACCTTCTCTCCAAGAGCAAAATACTGGTTTACACTGAGTCTGTAGCTTATCAGAGAATTAATACCGATGTCCACATCTTCAGCTTTTTGCAAAACAAACCTTCTTCCTGGGGAGCTTGATTCACCCATTTCTATTCTAATCTTGTCATGGACAAATTTAGGAGGATTGTCATTTATATCCTGAATATCAATCTTAACATTGAAGACATTTAGTGGATTTTCCATCACAGCATCAAATGTAAGGACACAATCATCTGCAGCTTCACACAATGTCTCCCTGTCTATCCTATCAGCAATGTATAGGTTTCCATTATCCAGATTTATGCTGAAATATTTCTCAGACACATCAGACATAATACGTAATTTTCTTCTGGAGAGCTCCTTAACATTTAATTCAAGATCCTTTGCTAAATTTCCAACAATAGAACCTTTTCTTAATTCTTCATTAATGGAATAATGAATCTGACCAGAAACTGAATGACACAGCCAGGAAAATAAGAAGGGAAATATTACTTGCCATCTGAGTCCTTGCATTGATTGTCCTTCCTGTAGTTGTAATCCAGCCATCCTTCTTCTTATCAGAATGGTAATGGTGAATTTTTTTTTTTAGATTTATAATCAAGCAGAATTAACAGCAGAAAATAATCTCTCTTCTTTATGAGTCCTATACACAGCACATCCTAGTCTGAAATGCTGTGTATTTCTTCTTGCAGTTGAACACTGTCTGCATCATGGAGGTGATTCTGGATTTGTAGAATATTTTCCTTATTGGTGAACAGCGGCGCTCTGAGGCGTTTATGGGGAACTACAGCATCAAAGCTTCATTGCTATCAGATACCATTTAAAACTTTTAGTAGAAGAGAAATATAAAGCATATAATAATATCACAATAAAATTCTAAAGTAAACTTTAATATATTTTAATATTATTCGGTGAGAACGATACCCCAAAAAATATTTCTGCTGGATATGGCTGAACCCCAGTGGCTCAGTGGTTAGCACTATTGCAGCCTTGGGTTCAAATCCAACCAAGGGTATGTTCTCCCTGTGTTTGCGTGGGTTTCTTCCGGGTACTCCAGTTTCCTCCCACACTCCAAAAACATACCAATAGGGAATTTAGATTGTGAGCCCCAATGGGGACAATAAAAAAGAGGACCTCCCCATTACAGGTAGCTATGTAATGTTCTCTCAGTACAGCGCTAAATAAAACCTAGTTTATCAGAATTACAATTGGAAATTGGAAAACAAGAAGTGACAGTGTTCTCATAGTGCAGTAGGATGAGTGGTAAAAAAAGTTCTCTAGATAGCTCACTTAAATGGGACTGATGTCAAAGAAGCACTTTGCCAGTTTTTGTTTTTGCTGGTGAATTTGAATATCTGCAAAACAAAAACTGGCAAAGTGCTTCTTTAACAAGGTATCAATCAGTCCCATTGTTTCTTTCTAGCTCAGTTTCATCTATACATTTTTAACCCTTTCATTATAGGTAGCTGTGTCATGGTCTCTCAGTCTGACCAGAATAGACCATGCTCTCATGTGTGGACAGGAGGTCAGTTCTCCTGTGTGGCTGACTTCCTGTGAACTACAGGATTATAACATCACCTATCCAAACCCTCCTGGCAGAACTTAGACCCCCTCCCCACCCCACCTCATTGTTTCTCTATATGCCTTCCCATGCATATAGTGCTGCTGCAGAGATTACTTTTGCCCTATTTAAGGGAGCAGGAGTTAAGTAATATAATAGAGTCCATGCAATGATCAGCTACAGAGTTAAAAAACTCCCCTGACTCACACTGACTGTCTATACTATCTGTGAGTGCTGTGTGCAGAGAACCCAATATATTTCTATGGGATGCTGCTCCTCACTACCTCATGTGTAAAAACTGACATGGAGAAATCTATCACTAACAGAACACAGGGGAGACAGGCTGATGCTGAATCACATAGAATACACCGTTTGCAGTGTGAGTACAGAAGTTCTATGTCACTGATCAACACTTGCTGCACTAAGATAAGATAGGAGCAGAGCAAGTGCAGTGTGCTAAGACTCTGTCCTCTCTCCCTTTGCAAACTCAGACGCATCATGGGAAATGTTGTCTGAATTAGGGGAACCATATCAGAGGGGATGAAGGAACTAAGATGGCAGACAACCCATAAATGAGACATCAACTAGAGCAGGTATACATAAGGCATACACAGGAGCCTCTAAATTATTCTTTAATAATAGACTATAAAAACACAAAAAAAGGTCAAACTTACAAAAGGACACAGACAGGTCAGAAACCCTAGGTGCTCCTCTCCTTCATCAGCGTTTCTGACCTGTCTTTGTCCTTTTGTAAGTATGGCCTTTTTTTGTTTTTGTGTATATATGTCCCCTTGTTTTTATCTGTATGGTTTTAATAATAGACTATTATGCACTATATAGACAAAAAAATAATAATTTCCTGGACTGCTTTAAGTTGTGCTCTGATTATAGGCCTTACTGTATGTGATATTTTAAAGGGGTTTTACAGTGGGAAACAATTGATGGCCTATCCTCAGGAAAGTCCACCAATTGTCTGATCGTTGGAGGTTCGACTCCCGGCACCCTGCCGATGAGCTATTTTGAAGGGGCCACAGTGCTCATACAAGTGCTGCTGCTCCTTGTCAATAATTCAAACTGCGAAATCTAGAAACATTTGTAGAAGGGTTTCACAGTATTACAGCCTTCTCCCATTCAAGTTATTTGTAGTTGTCTGTAATACTGTGAACTGCCACTATAAGTGTGTTGCGTTTTACAATATGGAGCAGTAAATGGAGTGAAGGGGAAGCAGAACTGGTCCCTTCAAACCAGCTGATCGGCAGGGGGTTCCAAGAGTCGGACCCCCACCGATCAGATGGTGACGGCCTATCCTAAGGATAGGCCATCAATTGTTTCTCACTGGGAAAACCCGTTTAAGAAACCCCCTCTGTTATAGCTGTATCTCATCTAGAAGGACAAGTACTGGAATTCTGTCTACCTTCATGTAGGACAATAATCCTGAAAATGGAGAAGAACGTTTCCGCTGAGATAGTGCTGCTTCTACACCAAGTAATAGATTCAGACTTCACATTACACTTATTAAAAATATTCCTATTATTATGTTGACTACTGTATATTGGTAACACTTTTAGAATAGTCATGGATCAAAAAATTATCACAGTTGCACACCCTGTATGATAAATTTGGCACATCTTGCTAAACATGTTCGACACTTTTCTGTTCCTTACTCCACCTCATGGTTGGCTTATTTTAGACCAAAATTTTGTGCCAAAATTCAAGTGCAATTCAATTTAGACACATATTAAGCCTTTTCCCAAAGTCACACTACTTTTTTTAAAAAAAAAAACTTTTAAAAACTGTCTAGTGAGGCTGAGAAAGTAAATCTCGCGCAAGTTATGCACTTTGCTAAAGTTTTGGCACAAATTGAGCGAGACTTCTGCCGCATTTAGCTTAGTAAATCTCCCCACCATGTATATCATGCATCTTAATATTCCTTTTCTGACATTTATTATGTTTGTTTCACAAGGGCCGGTCCTGCATCGGATGGTGCCCTGTGCAGTCCTTACTGTTGATGCCCCTATGTGGTGTACTGTCATACAGTATACAATTAACCATACACAGTTACTAATCATCAGTATCATATAGTGTGGTGTCGAAATAAAAGTGGCATAAGCTGGCCTACAGGGTCACTTCCCAGTATCTATTGCTTTCTGGAAAACTCTGCATAGATGTGTAGGTAGAAGATGCTGAAAAGTTTCATAGTATTCAGTTACCAACCCATCTGGACCCGGGGATTTCCCAGCTGGGAGAGATTTGACGGCCTGGATAATTTCAATCTCAGTGCATTAAGAGAAACCAATTGTGTAGGAGTAAGTTTAGGGATTTTAACTTGACGTAAGAACTGCTGTGTATCATCTTGACTAGGAGTAGATGTAAAGGGGTCTCAAAAATAACATAGTATGGCATATAAGTCTCTAAAACGGTTGGCAATGTCTTGTGGGTTATACATTTTACCCTGTCATTGAGGTTTTTAGACTTAAAATAATAAAAAACATCAACCTATGCCAGTCATTTATAAATTGAGATATTAGTTTGGAACTAATATTTAATATTTCTGGATGGACATGTTTAATATGCTAGATGAATAACTAACTAAACATGAAACATACCTGCGATATGAGATTTTCTAAACGTGAAGAATTCTTTAGAGTTTCATTTCCAATCCCTGAGTCATCAGCATCTATTAGACTTTCCACAGGAACATTGTGTTGAGGTTTAAGAAAAGCAAATTCCCTCTCACTTGGGTCTAGAGTTACACAAACATCATATGAATATGGCAGAGGTAATGTTCCATTGTTGAATTGTGAAATAAATCTGGGGTCTACCTGTGGATATAGACTTGTACTCATGGATCCAAATGAAGAAGAAGATTTGGACTCTTTATATTTGGAGACAACTGCAATAATCACAGTCAGCATGAAGAGAAAGGAAATCAATGCCAAGGCTATTACCAAGTAGAATTGTAGGTTGGACTGAGATTCTTCTTTGTTAGACTGACTGCTCAGCTCAGGAAGGACCTGATGAAAATGATCAGCAATCACCATGTACAGAGAGACTGAAGCTGAGCGGGTGGGAATCCCATTGTCTTTTACTAGAACCACAATTCCATGTTTCATTATGTCTCTTTCTTGAAACACACGTGATGTCCTGATCTCTCCGGTGTGCTGGTCAATGGTGAAGAGTGTTGGTTCTGAAGATTGTAGAAAGTAAGACAACCAGGCATTGTGTCCAGAGTCAGCGTCCACTGCCACCACTTTACATACTAAAGAGCCTTGTTCAGAGGTCCAAGGAACCATCTCAAATGTTTGGCTATCGACCTCTGGTGATGGGTACAGAATGACAGGTGAATTATCATTCTGGTCTACTATACATATTCTCAATGTTGTACTGCTGTTCAGAGACGGAGATCCATTGTCTCTGGCAATGATCTGGATATTAAATTCCTTATGCTTCTCATAATCAAATGACCGTTGAGCGTAGATGACCCCAGTTACTGGATTCATGGAGATATAAGAAGACAGGGGATCTTCTTCATTACTACCAGTCATTATAGAATATATAATCTTAGCATTGTCTTCACTGTCCATATCTCTTGCTTGAATACTGAATATTGAAGATCCTGGTAAATTATTTTCTGGTATAAATGCAGTGTGAACCAATTTATCAAACACTGGTGCATTGTCATTGACATCTGATACATCAAGCCGAATAACTTTTCTAGAAGTCATTTCAGGAGAACCTTTGTCTGAGGCTTGTATTGTGATGTTGTAGGATGGGATCTTTTCTCTATCTAGACTACTTTTTGTAACAATTTTATAAAAGTTTCCTGTTGATGATATTAACTCAAATGGTAAATCCCCTTCTATTATACATTGGACCTCACCATTTTCTCCTGAGTCCCGATCAAGAACTTTAATCAGAGCCACCACAGTTCCAGGGTCAGAATCCTCAGGAATAAGATCTGATGACGAGGTTATAGATATCTCAGGAGCATTGTCATTTATGTCTATGATTTCTAACAAAATCTTAGCATGAGCTGCTAAACTTCCTCCATCTTCTGCTTGTACAGAAATTTCATAATATTTTGTCATTTCATAATCTAAGTGTTTACTTGTTCTAATTTCTCCATTTTTGTAATCGATATTGAAAACCAGAAGAATATTATTGGCTGTGGTACTGAATGAATATGTGATTTTTGCATTGACACCTTCATCTTCATCACTTGCACTGACCTGCAGAATTGTAGAATTCACTGGTATATTTTCCCTAACACTTACTTTATATACATCCTGTGTAAATACTGGAGAATTATCATTGATATCAGTGATGATGATATTAATGATGGCAGTGCCTGTCTGTACAGGATTTCCACCATCAGAAGCTGTTAGAATGAGTTCATGCTTGTTTTGTGTCTCTCGGTCTAGAAGTTTCTCTAGTATAAGCTCTGGAAATACACTGCCATCACTGCTGACCTTCTCTCCAAGAGCAAAATACTGGTTTACACTGAGTCTGTAGCTTATCAGAGAATTAATACCGATGTCCACATCTTCAGCTCTTTGCAAAACAAACCTTCGTCCTGGGGAGGTTGATTCACTCATTTCCATTCTAATCTTGTCATGGATAAATGTAGGTGGATTGTCATTTATATCCTGAATATCAATCTTAATATTGAAGACATTTAGTGGGTTTTCCATCACAGCATCAAATGTAAGGACACAATCATCTGAAGCTTCACACAATGTCTCCCTGTCTATCCTATCAGCAATGTATAGGTTTCCATTATCCAGATTTATACTGAAATATTTCTCAGAGACTCCAGACACAATACGTAATTTTCTTCTGGAGAGCTCCTTAACATTTAATTCAAGATCCTTTCCTAAATCTCCAACAATAGATCCTTTTCTTAATTCTTCATTAATGGAATAATGAATCTGACCAGAGACTGACTGACACAGCCAGGAAAATAAGAAGGGAAATATTACTTGCCATCTGAGTCTTTGCATTGATTGTCCTTCCTGCAGTTGTAATCCAGCCATCCTCCTTCTTTACCAGAAATATAATGGTGCAATTCCTTGTTATATTTATAATCAAGATAAAAACCCCAAAAATCCCTTCTTTATGAGTCCTGTCCCCAGCAAATCCTAGTGTGAAATGCTGTGTATTTCTTCTTGCAGTTGAACACTGTCTGCATCATGGAGGTGATTCTGGATTTGTACAATATTTTCCTTATTGGTGAACAGCGGCGCTCTGAGGCGTATATGGGGAACTACAGCATC
This sequence comes from Rhinoderma darwinii, assembly GCF_050947455.1. NCBI lineage: Eukaryota > Metazoa > Chordata > Amphibia > Anura > Rhinodermatidae > Rhinoderma > Rhinoderma darwinii. The sequence goes on from NC_134689.1 coordinate 36,270,317, forward strand.
AGTGTCATGTTCTGATACATACTACTTTTTGAGTACACATATAAATATATGAACTAGTAAAATATGGTCAGTAGTAAAAAATACTTTTAATATATTTAGTTATAAATTTACCTTTAGTAGTTGGAGATCTATTTTAATGAAAGATAGCTAAGAAGTTTCCTGGACATGGCTGAACCCTCTTTAATTTTTGTCATATCCATTAAAACTATTTATCCTAAAAACTGTAGTACCATAATAATGTCTGGTAAGGTGTGGCAGAGTTTTAAAATCTAGAATCAAATCATTTTGTACATTTTACGTTTAATCCCATTGACTTAATTTCCACAAATAATATTTAATTATAAATAACTACAACGTCTTCTGATTTTCAATCTCTTTTAGCAAAGAATGCCTCTAATATTAGGAAGATGTAACGTACAACACACATGATGCACTGTCCAATATTTAAATTGTAAGTTTATATTTTGTTAGTGATTGTTCTTTGAATGAAATTCATCGTTAGTATATCATAACGATCATCAGTTCAAGTATTTGTCTACTTTGGATAATCCCTTTTTGTTACAAGTTCACCAGACAATAAGTTGTTCATAGGTTGTCCTGTTTCTGAAAGTCTCAACGATCAGCTCTAATCGCTAGAGAACTCAGCAGCAAGTGATTAATTTCCCTGCAGCGCCACCACAGGAGAAATGACACATTACACAGTCTCTTAATAGGTAACCTAATTAGGTATTTAAAAAAACAATATAATTTAATAGGCTCTTGAGTATACACGAGGAATTTAAAAATAGTTTGTTTCGATGGTTTACTAAATTTTATTATTGTTGAAGTAACAGTCCTAAATATTGTGAATCCCTCTGCTCTTGTGTCCTATTGATATTATTCAATGCTCTGTGTTCTACTGGTTAAATATCATCATCAGGGCACTGTGCAAATCCAAATTACTGTCCAAATCAATATCCTTATCCTTACCAGCTTCAATAGTGCAGGTCATGTTTGTATGTGTGTGGACACAAGCTCAGATCACCCTCTGGCTCAAATTTAAAAGTCTGCACCAGGAATCCTCACCCAATGTCTTTACTGCAATAGACCACGAGCCCTAAGCCTTACACTTTGGCCAAGCCCCACCACTTAGCTATCTACCACCCAACAGAAGGGTATGTTCTCAGCAAATCTGTTTCTGGAACATTCAGAAATTTCTGGAGACTGAAAAATATTGTGTCCAAGTTTTAAATTGGGTTGTTTTCATCATTCAATTCTAGGTTTACTGTCCTTTTAAAAATGGAAATAAAAAAATAAAAATATAAAATGAAACATTCCAATTCTACCATAAATTGATGCTGAAAGAATCGTATTTATAAAGCAGTTTTCAACAAGATTTGAAATACCCAAAACACTCAAGACTCACAAAGATATCAACCCCACAAAAAGAAACAATACAAGTAGATTGCGTGTCTGAAACTTTTATCACTACATTAGATAATTGAGAGCTTAAACTTTATCACAAAAATATTACCTTTATGCAAAGTCTTCTAAAACATGTATCCATTTAATTATTGCACGATTATGATGTTTTACTCCAAAATATGATTCCAAAAACTATATCCAACTGACAACGCGATTTGAAACTGATTTTGGAGGAAGTTATATATTAATAATGTTTATTTCTTATCAATTGTTTCATAAATGATCTTTTAAACCTTATTCATAATATGTCCTGTACATGTAATGATAACACATCCATAACCCCTTGGCGCATTATCACATACATGTACGTGATAAACGTTATAGGGAAGTATGGAGCGCGCTCACGGGCTGAGCGCGCTCCATACGCTGCGTGTGTTAGCTGTGTTTTACAGCTGACACCCGGGATTAACGACCAGGAACAGCGCTCACGCTGTTCCTGATTGTTTAATCCCTCAAATGCTGCAGCATCTGAGGTGTTGAAAAGAGGCAGCTCATTGGCGCCGCCACAACATGATCGGGGGGTGCCTTCTGTCTGTCTATGTTAAGACGTGCCTCTGGCATGGCTTAACAGAAGCCTGTAAAAATTACAATATCCTATAACATGCAGCGAAAAAGAAAAAAGTGGATCCAGCGTGGATGCGTTTAAAATGACTCATTATCAGCCATGACTAAGGACGCAGGAAGCGTCAGAAACGCGTAGGCTTCTTTCTACATCGGATATCTTTCCTTACACTTCAGGATTCTACACCTTTAATCAAGTCCTATTCTTTTAGATTTTTTTGACCAAATAAACTTGGAACAAGTTTCCATTTTAAACGCATCCACGCTGGATCCACTTTTTTCTTTTTCGCTGCTGTATATCATCGTGAACCGACACGAGGATCCGTGCGGGGTAACCCTAATGAACTAGCAAACAAGGTGAGCTGGAGGCTTTTTTCTTTTTTGTCATCCTATAACATGGTTGCAGTGCCATGAATGCATTTAATAGCCATGGCCCAGACAGGAATGAGCCATGTAGCCCATGCAGCTCTAGCATTAATAATTGACATTAAACCACAAGTACCACAGGAAGTCAACTCCTGCAAAGTAGGAATTTCAAGAAACATGCACACTATTCTGGATAACTATTGTTAACAACATACAGTATATAAAGTCGCACCTATATTAGTTATACAAGCTACTACCGGAAATTTATAAATAATGTTTTCCGCTAAAACACCAGTGCACCTCTACTTTCATTTTAGACCTCATGTTGCAATGTTCCCTACAATAAAATATTATGCTTAAAGTGGTTTCTGGCTTGTAAATGGAACATAGATGTCAATATGTGATCGTATAAGGTCTGACACCCCCCCCCAGGTACTGCCCCCAAACCAGCGGAGATTAAAAGGCTTGCAGTACCCAACTCAGTGCTACTCTCATCCATGTGTCTGTATCTGTTACTGCAGCTCACTCTCAACCCTGGCACAGGCACTTCAATACCCACAGGAACATGGAAGTGCTACAGTAAAGTGCCCAGTGCATTTCAACAAGCATTGCATCCCCTTCCTTGTAATGAACAATAAGGGGGTTCTGTCGGTCATTATTGTGGCGAATGTTATTTTCTGGAAAACCCCTTAAAACTATTACAGCAAGTACAATTATATGTAAATTCTGACACTGATACATGCAGGGGTGTACATAGGAAAGTCTGGGCCCCGTAGCAAACTTTTGACTGGCCCCCCCTCCCCTGGGTGCCACACACAGCCCCCCTGTAGATAGTGCCCCCCGTAGGTTCTGCCATACAGCCCCCTGTAGACAGTGCTATACAGCCCCCTTTGTAGATAGTGCCCTCCTTGTAGACAGTGCCATGCAGCCCCCCTTGTAGATAGTCCCACACCACTTCCCCCTGTAGATAGCACCATACAGCCCTCCTGTAGATAGCGCACCACACCATCCATTTGTAGATAGTGCCATACTGCCTCCCCTGTAGATAGTGCGATACAGCCCACCTGTAGATAGTGTCATACAGACACCTGTAGATGGCGCCATACAGCCCCCTGTAGATAGTGCCGGATAGCCCCCGTGTAGTTAGCGCCATACAGCCCCCCTATAGATAGCACCATATAGCCTCCTGTAGATAGCACCATACTGACCCCTGTAGATAGCACTATATAGCCCCCCTATAGCGCCACACAGCCCCCCTGAAGATAGCGCCATACATCCCCCCCTGTAAAATGGACAGGCATCTGCTAGGCCATGTCTCTGGCATGGCCTAGCAGACATTAACTAGTGTCAGGCCAGGGGGACTTTATTAGGCCCCCGGCTGCCATAGAAGACACCAGCACTCTGCGATCACACGAAGGATGCTGGTGGGGTGAGAGATGGAGCTCCCTCCCTCTCTACAAATCCACTCAGACACGGCGCTCACTATTTAGCGCCGCATCTAAGGGGTTAAACGGGTGAGATCGATACTGATATCGATTTCACCTGTTCGAGCAGGGCTGCTCCATTCTCTCAGCTACCTCCGGTAGCTGAGAGCAGGGAGCTTTAACGGCTCCCTGCTCTGTTTATTTATTCTGATGCAGCGCCTTAAAAACGCTAATGGGCGGGCACTAAAGGGTTAAAGGAATTCTTTTTTTTTTTTAAATGTAAACAAAAAGTATAATAGAAGGTTGTATAAACCAACAACAATATTAATAAAAATGTATATCATGTTATGTACTAGAATTATTAATATAGGTATCCATCTAGGACTGCCCTGGAAGACAATTTTACCTTTTTAAAGTAGTTTTCCTGTTTTCACACTACAAGTGATTGTCTGTCGCTAGGATATTCCATCACTTGTTGATTAGTGAGATCCCAACCAATCCTGGAACGTAGCTTCAGTGCTAGCTAGAGGTTCCTTTTACGCAGCTTGATACTTGCCGGAAAAACGAGCTCCAATCGACGATACAGCACATTGATCGGCGCTTGTTAGCTCTATTCACACGGATCAACGATTGTTAATAGATGGAGACGAATGATAGTTAATACGATTGCTCATTCCCATGCACTTGCATCATGTCAGCAGCACATCCCCTGTTTACACACGGAGATGGGCTGCCGACTAGTGACCATTTTTTTGGCCTCATAATAGATTCAATCAGCTAATGAACATAGGGCAACGATCGGGAACGAGCGCATGAACGCTCGATTGCCGGATTATTGGCCTGTGTAAAGGGACCTTTAGTTTTTCCCTGTGCAGCGGTGCTCCTGGAAACCTGCTGTGCAGGGAAAATGCTGAAGATGTGAAAGGCCCAGAAGGATAAATAATATATTTGTGTCTCAGTGAAATGATACCATTGATGGTTTTAAGGCTTAAAATAACAAAACACAATGCCCATTTAATAATTAATTCAACAAATGCCATTTATATATATTGAGATATTAGTTTGGGAACTAATATTTAATATTTCTGGATGGAGATGTTTAATATGCTAGATAGATTACTAAGTATACATGAAACATACCTGCAATATGAGGTTTTCTGCAGGTGAAGAGTTCTTCAAAGTTTCATTCCCAATCCCAGAATCATCAGCATCTATTAGACTTTCCACAGGAACATTGTGTTGGGGTTTAAGAAAAGCAAATTCCCTCTCACTTGGGTCTAGAGTTACACAAACATCATATGAATATGGCAGAGGTAATGTTCCATTGTTGAATTGTGAAATAAATCTGGGGTCTACCTGTGGATATAGACTTGTACTCATGGATCCAAATGAAGAAGAAGATTTGGACTCTTTATATTTGGAGACAACTGCAATAATCACAGTCAGCATGAAGAGAAAGGAAATCAATGCCAAGGCTATTACCAAGTAGAATTGTAGGTTGGACTGAGATTCTTCTTTGTTAGACTGACTGTTCAGCTCAGGAAGGACCTGATGAAAATGATCAGCAATCACCATGTTTAGAGAGACTGAAGCTGAGCGGGAGGGAATCCCATTGTCTTTTACTAGAATCACAATTAAATGTTTCATGATGTCTCTTTCATGAAATATACATGATGTCCTGATCTCTCCTGTGTGTTGGTCAATGGTGAAGAGTGATGGTTCTGAAGATTGTAGAAAGTAAGACAACCAGGCATTGTGTCCAGAGTCAGCGTCCACTGCCACCACTTTAGATACTAAGGAGCCTTGTTCAGAGGTCCAAGGAACCATCTCAAATGTTGAGCTATCGACCACTGGTGATGGGTACAGAATGACAGGTGAATTATCGTTCTGGTCCACTATACATATTCTCAATGTTGTACTGCTGTTCAGAGATGGAGATCCATTGTCTCTAGCAATGATCTGGATATTAAATTCCCTATGTTTCTCAAAATCAAATGACCTTTGAGCATAGATAACCCCTGTTACTGGATTCATGGAGATGTACGAAGACAGGGGATCTTCTTCATTACCTTTAATCATTATAGCATAAGTAATCTTAGCATTGTCTTCACTGTCCATATCTCTTGCTTGAATACTGAATATTGAAGCTCCTGGTGAATTATTTTCTGTTATAAATGCAGTATAGAGCAATTTCTCGAACACTGGGGCATTGTCATTGACATCTGATACATCAAGCCGAATAACTTTTCTAGAAGTCATTTCAAGAGAACCTTTGTCTGAGGCTTGTATTGTGATGTTGTAGGATGGGATCTTTTCTCTATCTAAACTACTTTTTGTAACAATTTTATAAAAATTACTTGCTGATAAGATTAACTTAAATGGTAAATCTTCTGTTATTATACATTGGACATCACCATTTTCCCCTGAGTCCCGATCATGAACTTTAATCAGAGCCACCACAGTTCCAGGGGCAGAATCCTCCGGAATAAGATCTGATGATGAGGTTATAGATATCTCAGGAGCATTGTCATTCTCATCTATGATTTCTATTAAAACCTTGGCTTTGGCTGCAAGGCCTCCACCATCTTCTGCTTGCACTGAAATTTCATAAAACCTTGACACTTCATAATCTAAATGTCCTTTGGTTTTAATCTCTCCATTATCAGGGTTTATAGTAAAGGACTGTAGAATATCACTTGCTGTGGTTCTGAATGAATATGTGATCTGTGCATTGACACCTTCATCTTCATCACTTGCACTGACTTGCAGAATTGTAGAATTCACCGGTATATTTTCCCTAACACTTACTTTATATACATCCTGTGTAAATACTGGAGAATTATCATTGATATCATTGATGATGATATTAATGATGGCAGTGCCTGTCTGTACAGGATTTCCACCATCAGAAGCTGTTAGAATGAGTTCATGCTTGTTTTGTGTCTCTCGGTCTAGAGGTTTCTCTAGTATAAGCTCTGGAAATACACTGCCATCACTGCTGACCTCTTCAAGAGCAAAATAATGGTTTACACTGAGTCTGTAGCTTATCAGAGAATTAATACCTATGTCTAAATCTTCTGCATTTTGTAAGAGAAATCTTCTTCCTGGGGAGGTAGATTCACTCATTTCTATTCTAACAGTGTCATGGATAAATTTTGGAGAATTGTCATTTATATCCTGAATATCAATCTTAACATTGAAGACATTCAGTGGATTTTCCACCACAACATCAAATGTAAGGACACAATGATCTGCAGCTCTGCACAATGTCTCCCTGTCTATCCTATCAGCAATGTATAGGTTTCCATTATCCAGATTTATACTGAAATATTTCTCAGAGACTCCAGACACAATACGTAATTTTCTTCTGGAGAGCTCCTTAACATTTAATTCAAGATCCTTTCCTAAATCTCCAACAATAGAACCTTTTCTTAATTCTTCATTTATGGAATAATGAATCTGACCAGAGACTGAATGACACAGCCAGGAAAATAAGAAGGGAAATATTACTTGCCATCTGAGTCTTTGCATTGATTGTCCTTCCTGTAGTTGTAATCCAGCCATCCTTCTTCTTACCAGGAATATAATGGTGAAATTCCTTGTTATATTTATAATCCACTTGTTATAGAAGTAATGAAATCCTTCTTTATGAGTCCTATACCCAGCACATCCTATTCTGAAATGCTGTGTGTTTCTTATTGCAGTTGAACACTGTCTGCATCATGGAGGTGATTCTGGAATTGTAGTTTATTTTCCTTATTGGTGAACAGCGGCGCTCTGAGGTGTGTATGGGGAACTGCAGCGTCACTGACAGGCTTAATACTATCATATAATACTTGAAACTTTTAGCAAAATAGTAGTATAAAATATATTATAATATCAAAATATAAAGTAATTTTAATATATTTGAATATAAAGTTGTTTATAGTGAAAACCATTATGCTGAATAATACCCAAGAAGATATTTGTACTGAATAATACTGAACCCTAGTTTATTATTAGAAATTAAAATCGATATACTGTACATCAGTCCCCTAAACTAGGACTGATTGATACCTAGATAAACGGGCTCTGTCACCAGATTACAAGTGCCCTATCTCCTACATAATAAGATCGGCGCTATAATGTAGATAACAACAGTGGTTTTTATTTTGAAAAACGATGATTTTTTTAGCAAGTTATGAACAATTTTACATTTATGCTAATTAGTTCTTAATGAGCAAGTAGGCGTTTTTTTACTTTTTACCAAGTGGGCATTGTAAAGAGAAGTGTATGATGCTGACCAATCAGCATCATACACTTCTCTTCATTCCAGCCCAGCTTGTTTCACTGCACAGTGTGATCTTGCGAGATCACGCTCTGACGGGACTTCCTCCCACAGTTACTTCACTGGAGCGATGGAAGAGTCAACAGACATCGCCTCCAGCTGTGCCAGGACATTTATCTGAATCTGCAGCGGCTGGAGGCGATGCCTGTTCAGTCTTCCATGGCTCCAATGAAGAACCTGTGGGAGGAAGTCCTGTCACAGCGTGCTCTCGCGAGATCACGCTGTGCAGTGAAACAAGCTGGGCATGAATGAAGAGAAGTGTATGACGCTGATTGGTCAGCATCATACACTTCTCTTTACAACGCCCACTTGGTCATTAAGAACTAATTAGCATAAATCTAAAATTGTTCATAACTTACTTAAAAATAATCGTTTTTCTAAACAAAAACCACTGTTGTCATCTACATTAAAGCGCCTATCAGATTAGGTAGGAGATAGGGAACTTATAAACTTGTGACAGAGCCTCTTTAAGTTGTGCTTTGATTATAGACACTACACTATGTAAAGCTTTGAGTTTTATTCACCCAATACACTCTGTTGTAGCTGTGTCTCCTCTAGAAGGACAAGTACTGGAATGTCTGCCTTCAAGTAGACCAATAGTCCAGAAACTGGAGAAGAATGGTTCCACTGAGATAGTGCTGCTTCGACAAAAGTAATAGATGCAGATTTCACTTTAAACTTATTAAAAATATTCCAGTTATTCCGTTTAATTTTGTATATGGGCAGTAACACTTTTGGAACAGACATGAATCAAGTCCAAAAACGACCTGCTAAGAAACATTTACCAGTTACACCACCCAAAAGATTTTTCAAATTTTTTAAGTTAAACAAAGTAGGTAACTGTTATTGAAGGTATATAATACGCTGCAAGAAGGTATCAAGCTTTAAGGTGTCAAGTTTTGAAAAACAAAACATTACTGGGCAGATTTATTATTACTGTCTAAAACTTTAACAGCTTAGGACTAGACAAAGTATGCAGAAGATGAACCAAATTTATCTCAGTGGTGCATGCTGTATGATAAATTTGGCACATTTTGCTAGACATATTAGACAATTTTCTCTTCTTTACGCCCCTTCTTGCTTGGCTTAATTTAAACCAATATTTTGTGTCAAAATTTTGGCACAATTTGGGCATAATTTAAGTTACACCCCCTTTTTGCTAAGTCGCACTCCCCTTTCTAGACACTTTTTAAGACTGTCTAGTGAAGACCAAAAAGTGTCTAAAACACATAATTAATCTGGGACAAGGCATGTACAAATTGAGACAGAATTCTGGCGCCTTTAGCTTAGTAAATCTCCATGTATTTCATGTATCTAAATCTTCCTTTTCCAACAATAATTATGAACTTATGCTTGTTTTACGAGTGTTGGTCCTACATTGAATGGTGCCTAACCCTGTGTTGGGACGCACCTCCCCATTTAGTGTCATAGAGCATACAAATGCTGCCCAATTGAAAGTGATATAGGTTGGCCAAATGGCACTTCCATACAGTTGTCTAAATTAGTAGCAATGCCACACAATGATGAGTAAATACCACCATACAGTTCTCAAATAATACCAACTTACAGTGACAAAGTAACAGCTCCATACATTAAGTATTATTAACAGCGCTTTACAATGAGTAAATAATACTGCTGTAATGCCGGGGTAGGGAGACAGACAGGTGAGCCCTAATCTACCCGCCACTCAGTCCCTGCCTACTTGCAACGGCCCGTCCTAGGCGACGGCGTACAACTGGGCGACGGTCCCTACGCTCACTATGTGCATGACAGACAAGGGTACACAGAAGCTAGGGGAACGGGGAAGTTGCCCACGGCAACACTGTGAGCAACAAGAGTAGTGAAGGAGCCGAGTCAAACCAGGAGTGTACGCGGTACCAAACGCAGAACAGGAGAGTAGTGAACGAGCCGAGTCAAACCAGGAGTGTACGAGGTACCAAACGCAGAGCAGGAGAGTAGTGAACGAGCCGAGTCAAACCAGGAGTGTACGCGGTACCAAACGCAGAGCAGGAGAGTAGTCAGTAAGCCAGGGTCTATATGGAGCAGAGGACAAAAGTACAAGTAGCAGCAGCAGAGCCAGGAAACAGACAGAATCACAGGCAAAGGAGGAGCAGGAAGTGAAGGTATAAATAGACAGAGGGCGGGAGCTAGCTCCGTCTGGCCAGGCTGTGATAGGCTCTCCCACTCCTCAGCCTCCCAGCCTGATTTGTAGAAGGAGGGGTCACTCAATCAGACTTAGGAGCAGGTGCAGACTGACTAACCACGGGCGTCGACACAGAAGCTGTGTCTGGCAGATCCTTTACAACTGCTATACAATTAATATTGGTGGTCACAATCCTTGTATGCCAGCGGATGATGGTACCTTCTTCAGTAAGGATAGCTGATGTAATTTGTGCAACTCCAGAGGTCATACACCCCTATGGTCAGCCCTAGAATTCATCAATACTTCCCTACCTCGATGGTCAACTTTACCAATATTTCTTTTTTTTATGATTACATCTTTACAATGTATTTTTATTTCCAAATCTAATACTAAATCTAATCTCATAGTAACAGTTGTTAGTATAGATGCTTCTTATATTGACTACCTTTCACAAATTCATCTCAGTGTATTCCTATAGACATTCACATATCAGTAGGTTATCATTTTGTGGAGCGCAAACCTAACAATAATCATATGTTTGTTTTTTATTCAATAGTTTTTTTCAATATAGGAATTATATAAAAGTTTGCTTATGTCTTTATTCTAGAAAATAACTAATTCCAACAAAGAAGGTCACAATGCATTTGACCCAAATTGCAACCAAGTTGCTATAGATGAATGTCTCATACTTTAAACAACTGATAGGTACAGTATATCCTTTTCGACATAACGGCTATAGTGTAGTTTAATAACTTAAAGGCTCAGTCAAACCCCTAGCCATAATAGTCTCGCGTTGAACACCCCACTAAAAAAATTGTCTCCCTCTGGGGAGGGGGGGGGGGGGCGGGGGGGCTTGTCTTGTCTGTGCATTACATGGCAACCGGCGTATCTGTGAATAATATGGCACTGCGGAGGTACAGCAAGTTATTGTATCGTTACTTCACAAACCAGACATGGCCGCATACAGAGGCGCAGATGAAGGCTCATGGGCCCTGGTGCAGAAGTTTAGCTTGCCCCCCCAAATCACCACTTACAAATAAACCAAAATAATATTTATTGTTATATAACAATATATTAGAGCAAAAAAAGAGAAACTTGATCCTGCGCGTGGGTTTAAAAGGAAGTAATATTCCAACTTTATTCCAAATATATCCATATACAAAGGGGTGGATGCATCAGACAGCAGGCCTACGTGTTTCAGACAAATCACTTGTCCTAGACCTTCCCTCTGTATAGGTCCCCTAACTCATTAGGAGGAGGACAAAGACTTATCGAAGAAGGCTGACTGGTCAGATGGCACCATGGGTGGGCCTGGTACATCTAAGTAAGCTGGGTGCATCGACCAATCCTTTTCTTCTCCTCAGTTCATTTCACGGCCACCAGCCGCACCACCACACATGCTTTCAGCTACATCGCTGGGTCTCTTTTGCTTGGGGGAAATATTTCCCTAACATAAATAACCCAGTGATATAGCAGCCAGGCAGCACAGCACTACTGCTCTAGAGTGGTGAGGGGGAACCTGTAAGGCCCCTGTGGCTATGGGGCCTGATCACAACTGCAACCGCTGCAACCTCTATAGCTACGCCACTGTCCCCATAAATATGTGAAGTACATTAAAATCTTTCCGATAGACCAAATGTTTGAGAAGACCGCCCCTTATCCAGACCAGATTTTCAGTGACAAATTTTCCATTCCACCATATACTTTGCATACTGCCTATCTTCCCTGAGCAGCCCACCCCCTAGAAGATCAATTTTCAATGCAATTTTGAATGGTCTTCTCAAAGAAATTTCACTCTGTTTGGAAATGGCAACAGTTTATAGTTCTTTAAGAAAAAAAAAAAAGTTAAATGTTTTTGTTATAAAACTAGTGAGATGTAATGTAATAATTCTCAACAAAAGAAAGCTGAGGTTTAGCACCCCAACATTGTATCAAATTAAATTTAAGAAAAAGAAAATTTACAAAAAACATACCTGTGATATAAGATTTTTTAAAGTTTCATTTCCTATCCCAGAATCATCAGCATCTATTAGACTTTCCACAGGAACATTGTGTTGGGGTTTAAGAAAAGCAAATTCCCTCTCACTTGGGTCCAGAGTTACACAAACATCATATGAATATGGCAGAGGTAATGTCCCATTGTTGAATTGTGAAATAAATCTGGGGTCAACCTGTGGATATAGACTTGTACTCATGGATCCAAATGAAGAAGAAGATTTGGACTCTTTATATTTGGAGACAACTGCAATAATCACAGTCAGCATGAAGAGAAAGGAAATCAATGCCAAGGCTATTACCAAGTAGAACTGTAGGTTGGACTGAGATTCTTCTTTGTTAGACTGACTGCTCAGCTCAGGAAGAACCTGATGAAAATGATCAGCAATCACCATGTTTAGAGAGACTGAAGCTGAGCGGGAGGGAATCCCATTGTCTTTCACTAGAATCACAAATCCATGTTTCATGATGTCTCTTTCCTGAAATACACGTGATGTCCTGATCTCTCCGGTGTGCTGGTCAATGGTGAAGAGTGATGGTTCTGAAGATTGTAGAAAGTAAGACAACCAGGCATTGTGTCCAGAGTCAGCGTCCACTGACACCACTTTAGATACTAAAGAGCCTTGTTCAGAGGTCCAAGGAACCATCTCAAATGTTGGACTATCGACCTCTGGTGATGGGTACAGAATGACAGGTGAATTATCATTCTGGTCTACTATACATATTCTCAATGTTGTACTGCTGTTCAAAGATGGAGATCCATTGTCTCTGGCAATGATCTGGATATTAAATTCCCTATGCTTCTCATAATCAAATGACCGTTGAGCGTAGATGACCCCTGTTACTGGATTCATGGAGATATACGTAGACAGGGGATCTACTTCATTACTTATAGATATTATAGAATAAGTAATCTTAGCATTGTCTTCACTGTCCATATCTCTTGCTTGAATACTGAATATTGAAGCTCCTGGTGAATTATTTTCTGGTATAAATGCAGTGTGAACCAATTTCTCAAACACTGGGGCATTGTCATTGACATCTGATACATCAAGCCGAATAACTTTTCTAGAAGTCATTTCAGGAGAACCTTTGTCTGAGGCTTGTATTGTGATGTTGTAGGATGGGATCTTTTCTCTATCTAGACTACTTTTTGTGACAATTTTATAAAAACTACTTGTTGATGATATTAACTCAAATGGTAAATCTCCTTCTATTATACATTGGATCTCACCATATTCTGATGAATCAGGATCATGAACTTTAATCAGAGCCACCACAAATCCAGGGGCAGAATCCTCAGGAATAAGATCTGATGATGATGTTATAGATATTTCAGGAGCATTGTCATTTACATCTAGGATTTCTAATAAAACCTTGACTTTGGCTGCTAAGCCTCCTCCATCTTCTGCTCCCACTGAAATTTCATAAAACCTTGACACTTCATAATCTAAGTGTCCTTTTGTTTTAATTTCTCCATTTCTGGGATTTATAGTAAAAGTCTTTAGAATATTATTTGCTGTGGTACTGAATGAGTATGTGATCTGTGCATTGACACCTTCATCTTCATCACTTGCACTGACCTGCAGTATTGTAGAATTTACCGGTATATTTTCCCTAACACTTACTTTATATACATCCTGTGTAAATACTGGAGAATTGTCATTGAAGTCAGTGATGATGATATTAATGATGGCAGTGCCTGTCTGTACAGGATTTCCACCATCAGAAGCTGTTAGAATGAGTTCATGCTTGTTTTGTGTCTCTCGGTCTAGAGGTTTCTCTAGTATAAGCTCTGGAAATACACTGCCATCACTGCTGACCTTCTCTCCAAGAGCAAAATACTGGTTTACACTGAGTCTGTAGCTTATTAGAGAATTAATACCTATGTCTATATCTTCTGCATTTTGTAAGGGAAATCTTCTTCCTGTGGAGCTTGATTCACCCATTTCTATTCTAACTGTGTTATGGAGAAATGTAGGAGGATTGTCATTTATATCCTGAATATCAATCTTAACATTGAAGACATTTAGTGGATTTTCCATCACAGCATCAAATGTAAGGACACAATCATCTGCAGCTTCACACAATGTCTCCCTGTCTATCCTATCAGCAATGTATAGGTTTCCATTATCCAGATTTATACTGAAATATTTCTCAGACACTCCAGACACAATACGTAATTTTCTTCTGGAGAGCTCCTTAACATTCAATTCAAGATCCTTTGCTAAATATCCAACAATAGAACCTTTTCTTAATTCTTCATTTATGGAATAATGAATCTGACCAGAGACTGAATGACACAGCCAGGAAAATAAGAAGGGAAATATTACTTGCCATCTGAGTCTTTGCATTGATTGTCCTTCCTGTAGTTGTAATCCAGCCATCCTTCTTCTTACCAGAAATATAATTGTGAAATTCTGTATCTCTATAATCCACTTGTTATAACAAAAGGAATTCTTCTTTATGAGTCCTGTACCCAGCACATCCTAGTGTGAAATGCTGTGTATTTGTTGAACACTGTCTGCATCACGGAGGTGATTCTGGAATTGTAGTTTATTTTCCTTATTGGTGAACAGCGGCGCTCTGAGGCGGATATGGAGAACTGCAGCATTACTGTCTTATGTACTAATATATACTACTTTTTGAGTGAACATATAATATAAATATATGAACTAATAAAATATGGTCAAAATAGTTGTGTATATAGAAAAAAATATATATTTAGTTATAAATTTACCTCCAGTAGTTGAAAAAAATTGTAATGAATGATAGCTAAGAAGTTACCTGGACACGGCTGAACCTTTTTTCCTTTTTGTCACATCTATTAAAACTATTTATTCTAAATCTGTAGTACCATAATATTGTCTGATAAGGTGTGGCAGAATCTAGTGTCAAATAATTGTTTTACATTTTAGGTTTTATTACATTGACTTAATTTCCACAAATAATATTTAATTATAAATAACTACAACGTCTTCAGATTTTCAATCTCTTTTAGCAAAGAATGCCTCTAATATTAGGAAGATGTAGCGTACAACACACATGATGCACTGTCCAATATTTAAATTGTAAGATTATATTTTGCTAGTAATTGTTGTTTGAATGAAATTCATCGTTAGTATATCATAACGATCATCAGTTTAAAGATTTGTCTACTTTGGACAATCCCTTTTTGTTACAAGTTCACCCGACAATAAGCTGTTCATAGGTTGTCCTGTTTCTGAAAGTCTCAACGATCAGCTCTAATCTCTAGGGAACTCAGGAGCAAGGGATTCATTTCCCTGCAGTGCCACCACAGGAGAAATGACACATTACAGTTTCTTAATAGGTAACCTAATTAGGTATTTAAAAAAAACCATAAATCTCTATTGTTAAAAGGCAACTATCAGAAATATAATTTAATAGGCTCTTGAGTATACACGAGGAATTTAAAAATAGTTTGTTTCGATGGTTTACTAAATGTTATTATTGTTGAAGTAACAGTCCTAAATATTGTGGATCCCTCTGCTCCTGTGTCCTAATGATATTATTTAATGCTCTGTGTTCTACTGGTTAAATATCATCATCAGGACAATGTGCAAATCCAAATTACTGTCCAAATCAATATCCTTATCCTTACCAGCTTCAATAGAGCAGGTCATGTTTGTATGTGTGTGGACACAAGCTCAGATCACTCTCTGGCATAAATTCAAAAGGCTGAACCAGGAATCCTCACCCAATGCCTTGACTGCAATAGACCACGAGCCCTAAGCCTTGCACTTTAGACTGACAAATACTGTGTCCAAGTTTTTAGTTAGTTTGCTTTCATCATTCACATCTAGTTTACTGTTCTTTTAAAAAAGGAAATAAAAAAAATAGGAAAAAGTCCAATTCTACCATAATCTCGACGCTGAAAGTATTGTATAAAAAAGCAGTTTTCAAAAAGATTTGAAATACCCAAAACACTCAAGACTTACAAAAGATTTAAACCTTCAAAAAGAAACAATACAAGTTGATTTTGTATCTGAACCTTTTCTCACTACTTGAGATAATAGAGAGCTTAAACTTTAGCACAAAAATATTACCTTTATGCACAGTCTTCTAAAACATGTATCCATAAATGTAATTATTGCACAATTACGATGTTTTACTCCAAAATATGATTCCAAAACCTATAGCAGCAGTTATCAGTACACATACCTCCCATGTGCACCATCTTACACAAATTGATTAGGAAATTGGTTTTAAATCATATCTTAGATAAATAGATAGGAAATAGCTTTCATTTAGCACCATACCACATATGCATTTTCTAATTTGACCCTTTTCTCCCTATCTTCAGAGCCTCTCCACATTGTTGGCCCAACCTATGGTTTAGTGAATGCACGCAGTCTTACACTCAGGTTCAGACTGTCCTTCCAAAATACCAGAGGATCCTTTGGTGGGCCTAGGCTCTGATACAATATTGGCCTCAAAGGTCAAGCTGAAGATAACCCCATTTGAAGCTGATTTCTAAGCCAGTCACATATTACTAATGCTTATTTCTTATCAGTTGATTCATCTTTTAGATCTTATTTATAATATGTCCTGAACATCTAATGATAACAAAGCTTAAATGCAATAAAAATAGACATGCACATGTTCTGTACAGATGGAGGGTGGGCCCACTGAACCCCCCCCGTCCATCACTGCTTCCAGCATCTTAAAGTGTACCACCAGTTGTACTCTCCGTCTGAATTAAATCTGGCGTGGCGAGACGCTCCAGCACGCTGGGTGGTACAGTTGCCGTGGCAACCGTACGATGCCTTTAGAGTACTATGTACAGATCCTATCAATTCGAATTAGACCCCTGCACAATACTCCCTGGACATTGTACAGGTGCCATGGCAACTATACCACCCACCCAGGAACGTCTCTCCAAGTCCAATGTCAGCTTGGGCACAATAGTATAACTGATGGTAAACTTTAGGCATCAGGTAGCTAAAAGCCTTCATATAACATGGTTGTAGTGCCATGCAAGCATTTATTAGCCATGGTCCAGAAAAGAATGAGCCGTGTAGCCCATGCAGCTCTTGCATTAATAATTTACATTATACAACAAGCATCACAGGATGTCAACTCCTGCAAAGTAGAAATTTCAAGAAACGTGCACACTATTCTGGATAACTATTGTTAAGAACATACAGTATATAAAGTCACAAGCTACTACCGTAAATTTACTGTTTTCCGCTAAAACACCATTACATCTCTACTTCCATTTTGGACCTCATGTTGCAATGTTATAATTCCCCATAATGAAATATTATGCTTAAGTGGTATTCTGGGATGTAAATGGAACATAGATGTCAATGTGTGATCGGATATGGTCTGACCCCCCTGGTACTGTCCCCAAACAGCAGGAATAAAAGTGTTGCAGTACCCAACTCAGTGCTACTCTCATCCATGTATCTGTATCTGTTACTGCAGCTCACCCTCAACTCAACAATGGATGGCAAGTTCTACCGTAAAGTGTCCAGAATGTTCCACAAAGCATTGCATCCCCTTCCTTCTCCTGAAAACTGTCTGGTTCTGTCGGTCAGTATTATGGGCCAATGATATTTCATGAAAACCCCTTTAAAACTATTACAGCAAGTAGATATAAATGTAAATTCTGACAGATCCATGGCTCATTCAGTATACCAGAGCTTTGCAGATTTGTTAGTTAGGAATGATCATGACAGGGTTAAGATTCTGGAGGGAAACCCGAGAGTTTCAGGCCCTAAAACCACATAGACATCTTAAAAAACGAAATGCAAAAATGTAAACAAAAAGTATAATAGAAAGTTGTATAACTTGTTGATGGTGTGATAGAAATAATAATAATAATAATAAAAATCATAAAAAACTAATATAATGTTATGTGTTATAATTATTGATGTAAATATCCATCTTGGACTTCTATAGAAGACAATTTTATTTGACCTTTTTAAAGACGTTTTCCTGTTACAAGTGATTGTTTGTCGCTAGGATATTCCATCACTTGTTGATTATTGAGATCCCAACCAATCCTGGAAAGGAGCTTCAGTGCTAGCTAAAGGTGCTTTTACACAGCTTGATACTGGCTGGAGGAACAAGTGTAGATCGACGATACAGTACGTCCAACAGCGTTTGTTAGCTCTATTCACAAAGAGCAATGATTGTTAAGATATGGGGACATACGATCGTTAATACGATTGCTCATTCCCATGCATTTGCATCATGTCTGCAGCACATCCCCTGTTTACACAAGGAGATAGGCTGCCGACTAGCGACCATTTTTTTTGCCTTTTAAAAGATTCGATCAACTGATAAACACAGAGCAATGATCGGGAACAAGCATTTGTAAGAACGCTTGTTGCCCGATCATTGGCCTGTGTAATGGGGCCTTTTTCCCCTGTACTGTGGTGCACCTGGAAACCTGCTGTGCAGGGAAAAATCTTAAAGGCTCAGAAGGATAAATTATATATATAGTTCTCAGGGAAATTATGCCATTGATCGATTTTAGACTTAAAATAACAATAAACAATGCAAGTTTCATAACCAATTCTTCAACATATGCCATTTATTTATAAATTGAGATATTAGTTTCGAACTGATATTTAATATTTCTGTATGGACATGTTTAATATGCTAGATGGATTACTACCTCTACATGAATCATACCTGCGATATGAGGTTTTCTGCAGGTGAAGAATTCTTCAAAGTTTCATTTCCAATCCCTGAATCATCAGCATCTATTAGACTTTCCACAGGAACATTGTGTTGGGATTTAATAAAAGCAAATTCCCTCTCACTTGGGTCCAGAGTTACACAAACATCATATGAATATGGCAGAGGTAATGTTCCATTGTTGAATTGTGAAATAAATCTGTGGTCTACCTGTGGATATAGACTTGTACTCATGGATCCAAATGAAGAAGAAGATTTGGACTCTTTATATTTGGAGACAACTGCAATAATCACAGTCAGCATGAAGAGAAAGGAAATCAATGCCAAGGCTATTACCAAGTAGAATTGTAGGTTGGACTGAGATTCTTCTTTGTTAGGCTGACTGCTCAGCTCAGGAAGAACCTGATGAAAATGATCAGCAATCACCATGTTTAGGGAGACTGAAGCTGAGCGGGAGGGGATCCCATTGTCTTTTACTAGAATCACAATTCCATGTTTCATTATGTCTCTTTCTTGAAATATACGTGAAGTCCTGATCTCTCCTGTGTGCTGGTCAATGGTGAAGAGTGATGGTTCCGAAGATTGTAAAAAGTAAGACAACCAGGCATTGTGTCCAGAGTCAGCGTCCACTGCCACCACTTTAGATACTAAAGAGCCTTGTTCAGAGGTCCAAGGAACCATCTCAAATGTTGGACTATCGACCTCTGGTGATGGATACAGAATGACAGGTGAATTATCATTCTGGTCTACTATACATATTCTCAATGTTGTACTGCTGTTCAGAGATGGAGATCCATTGTCTCTGGCAATGATCTGGATATTAAATTCCTTATGCTTCTCATAATCAAATGACCGCTGAGCATAGATGACCCCAGTTACTGGATTCATGGAGATGTAGGAAGACAGGGGATCTTCTTCATTACTTCTAGTCATTATAGAATATATTATCTTAGCATTGTCTTCATTGTCCATATCTCTTGCTTGAATACTGAATATTGAAGCTCCTGGTGAATTATTTTCTGGTATAAATGCAGTGTGAACCAATTTCTCAAACACTGGGGCATTGTCATTGACATCTGATACATCAAGCCGAATAACTTTTCTAGAAGTCATTTCAGGAGAACCTTTGTCTGAGGCTTGTATTGTGATGTTGTAGGATGGGATCTTTTCTCTATCTAGACTACTTTTTGTAACAATTTTATAAAAATTACTCGCTGATGATATTAACTCAAATGGAACATCACCTGTTATTATACATTGAACTTCACCATTTTCCCCTGAGTCCCGATCATGAACTTTAATGAGAGCCACCACAGTTCCAGGGGCAGAATCCTCAGGAATAAGATCTGATGATGAGGTTATAGATATCTCAGGAGCATTGTCATTTATGTCTATGATTTCTATTATAACCTTGGCTTTGGCTGCTAAGCTTCCTCCATCTTCTGCTTGCACTGAAATTTCATAAAACCTTGATACTTCATAATCTAAATGTCCTTTTATTTTAATTTCTCCATTTCTGGGATTCATAGTAAAAGTCCGTAGAATATTATTTGCTGTGGTTTTAATAGAGTAAGTAATCTGTGCATTGACACCTTCATCTTCATCTCTTGCACTGACCTGCAGGATTGTAGAATTCACCGGTATATTTTCCCTAACACTTACTTTATATACATCCTGTGTAAATATTGGAGAATTATCATTGAAGTCAGTGATGATGATATTAATGATGGCAGTGCCTGTCTGTACAGGATTTCCCCCATCAGAAGCTGTTAGAATGAGTTCATGCTTGTTTTGTGTCTCTCGGTCTAGAGGTTTCTCTAGTATAAGCTCTGGAAATACACTGCCATCACTGCTGACCTTCTCTCCAAGAGCAAAATACTGGTTTACACTGAGTCTGTAGCGTATCAGAGAATTATTACCTATGTCCAAATCTTCTGCATTTTGTAAGAGAAATCTTCTTCCTTGGGAGGTGAATTCACTCATTTCCATTCTAATTGTGTCAAGAATAAATGTAGGAGGATTGTCATTTATATCCTGAATATCAATCTTAACATTGAAGACATTTAGTGGATTTTCCATAACAGCATCAAATGTAAGAACACAATCATCTGCAGCTTCACACAATGTCTCCCTGTCTATCCTATCAGCAATGCATAGATTTCCATTATCCAGATTTATACTGAAATATTTCTCAGAGACTCCTGACACAATACGTAATTTTCTTCTGGAGAGCTCCTTAACATTTAATTCAAGATCCTTTGCTAAATTTCCAACAATATATCCTTTTCTTAATTCTTCATTAATGGAATAATGAATCTGACCAGAGACTGAATGACACAGCCAGGAAAATAAGAAGGGAAATATTACTTGCCATCTGAGTCCTTGCATTGATTGTCCTTCTTGTGGTTGTAATCCAGCCATCCTTCTTCTTACCAGAAATGTAATTGTGAAATTCCTTTGTTATATTTTTAATCCAGATAAAGTAAAAACAAATGATTTCTCTTCTTTATGAGTCCTACACCCGGCACATCCTCATCTGAAATGCTGTGTATTTCTTCTTGCAGTTGAACACTGTCTGCATCATGGAGGTGATTCTGGATTTGCAGAATATTTTCCTTATTGGTGAACAGCGGCGCTCTGAGGTGTATATGGGGAACTACAGCATCAGTGATTTAGGTTTATTCCCAATAGATACTTACATTTTTATGCAAAAATAATGTAATAAAAGAATATTTATTATGGAGGCTTTTATAGTAGACATTCCTGATATTTTAATTTGTAAATACTTTTGTAAAAGTAATGTATTTTAGTGTGAGATATTTTGAAAATAGTGGTAAAAAAATGGTCAAGAAACTTTTAATTTATAAAGGAAAATCTGATCCGCTGTATAAGCCGGAATAAAACTGACACTAGCAGTTGCTTAGCTCTGTTATTATGACACACACCTTAGGAGATGACTGTTGGTCTGGACTCAACCTTATGTGATTCTTTCTATAAAAGATTGATCTTTAGAACTGAAATATTCGACCAGGCATATAGTAGTTCACCGGCGTTTATGAAACTGAATAAACTGAAACTGCTTTACATTAAAAAGAAAAGTCACAGATAAATCGAATTATCAAGGTAAACCTATAAATCTATAAAAAAATATTATGACATTAAAACACAATAAATCAAGGAGGTTTCATCAGATATATCTACACATTTAATATTCCTTGCTTATAATCAATGGTAGCTTCACTATACAACATTCTGCTTACCTTTGAGGTAACAGCCAACCTACATTTATCATTAAAAACAATTTCCATTGTCCAGTTAAACTGTATTGGAGAAATATTTTGATTGGACTAAATCATTGGTTGGATGAATTGCATGAGGCATATTTCCACTATAATTGATTCATCTTGTAATTTTATAAAGTAGTTATATGCATATTTACTACTAGTTAAACTTTATCCAAAAGTTATACCTGTTGCTGACCATTTTGCAAAAATGGATCTGAGTTTACTGGTTACCCAGTCACCCAGCTGCATACAAGTAGACACAAACTCTTCCCTGCTTTCTCCTCCCTATTCCCTCTTCCCATGTCTGCACATCGTGTGTGTGTGTGAGGTCCGAAAGACTGCCAGCTACCTGGTGCCCCTGTATGACTTAGACAAAAGCACCTAAATATGTATAAGAAAAACGATTATATTAAAATGCAACATACAGACATATGGTCCTCATTTTTCAAATTGTCTGACAGAAAATGTGGCCTTGTTGCCAATAGCAACCAATAAAAATGTAGATTTAATATTTCAAGAGCAGTTTTGGAAATGAAAGCTACACTGTTATTGGTTGCTATGGGCCACAAGGCTAGGTTTTATGTAAGGCCCTATTTACATCTGTGTTTGGCATTCTGTTGTTGTGCTTTGTCAGAGGAGCAAAACAATGAAAGTGCCAGATGCGTTGAACAACGGAGACGACTGGCATCCGACAGAACACATTGGTTTCCGTCAGTGGTGTCCATGAATTTACCGCATACAATAGCGCAACGTGCTGTGCTATTGTTTCAGGTCATCTTTACTGGATCTGTGACGGATGCCCCTAACAGGGTCTCCAAAGCAGATGTCAACAGAGCCTTAGACAGTTTTGATAAATCAGGCCCAGTAATATCAAAATAGTGCACGATGTTGCATATCCCTATAAGAACTTTATAACAAATATTTGGAAATTTGGAACAGTTTTTTGATAGCATAACGTTATCTGATAAAATGCTCTTTCTGTATAATGTAGTTATACTAAGGATCTCTGATCAAAGATGAGAACATAATTTTACCTCTGTGGAAAGTACTACGCACACCGATGAGGATATTTTGCAAGTAAAATCTTTTATTTTATCATAAAAAAGATTTTACTTATCATCGGTGTAGTACTTTCTACAGTCTACAGAGGGTTTGTCCCCTATTTATGCACCCACATACTAGATCACCCGGTGCTATCTAAACTTACTTTACATAATGTTACCTCAACACAATTTATCTTACATTACAGAAGATAAACCAATGGCCTTAATCCGCTTTTTTGCAATCTGATAACAATAATAAACCTTCCCCCTGCTGCTGTGCATTCATCCCTGAGATCCCCCTACTTTTTCTGATGCCCCCCTTTCCTTGGATGTCACTGACCTGAATTGGTGACCCATGCAGTCTATACATTGTACATAATAGACAATATCCCTGGTCACCTGTAGAGGCAGTTGGATTCTTTGATATACAAACTTTTGGGTAGACCATAACAGATCTATCATATTGTCATTGTGTGATGCAGTTGACATTTCTAATATTTCCAAAGCTGACTTTCAAGTGGATCATGACCAAGCTTGACCATTGTCATGGCCAGTTCAGGCTTCAGCTGAGGCCTAGTAGAAGACAGCAAGGAATATCCAGAATGACCCCATTTAGGTAAATACAAATTTGGGCTCCATCTGTCTGACCCTCCAAACAGAAACAGTAAGTTACAAAATAAAGACTATAGCAAAATAAAATGCAAATAGGATAATAAATAAATAAAACAATTAGTAATATCATATAATATATTATCTACAACAGTAGACACATAAAAAGGATGCCCTGTGAAAAAGTCTCTAGCCTTCCTCAGAATGAGGGCTGTTTTCCTGCTTTATAGTACACTATAGAGCTAATTAAATACAGAATTTTCTACAAACGATCATTTAGACCATGTATAAAATGTCCTTTACACCTCAGAGCTGCTGATTGGCTGAGGTGAATCATGTGGCCAGCAACACTGACAAAGTTCATGTGACCACAAAATTACGTAAAAGTGATTTCTTTACAGGCTCCTTGTTAGACACTTTAGGTACCTGTACCCACTAGAATAACTATTAGGATTACATTTAAAAAAATATTTTTGAATATGTCTGTCATAGTAACTAGCAAAGGTGTAATTTGGAACTCTAGGGCCCCAGTGCAAAACCTGTAAATGGGCCCCCAAATTATGACAATTCAGTGACAGTGCTGGTGTCCAGATATGGGGCAGAGGGGCAATAGGGCCCCCTCAGGCACAATGGCCCAGTTACAACCGCAACCTCTGCAACCCTATTGTTATGCCCTGGTAACAAGTTCTCTTTATGGGTTTTCTAATGTCAAGCCACTGATTTATTCTTCTACCACACAGGAGAACTTTTGACAACTGTTAGAGAGATAAAACCCCAAAGTACCAACAACCACAAGGAAGAACATTTGTAAAGTGAAATGATTGTTAAGTGAGGCATTACAAAGTGAGACATTATTGTACAGATGTAGCAATCTTTTACTTGACACTTTATGCGTTAAACACTCTGGCAGGAAACTTTAACTTCAGTTGTTCAATAGCTTTTCAATGGCTTTTGTTGTGTTAAGTGATGTGTTATCAAGCAACAGCAAGTTATCAGGGTTAAGTTAAAGTTTGCTCATCTGTATAAAGAACTTTTCCTATGCTTATTATGGGCCTTCCAGATACCAGGCACTGTGCAGCCAAACTATTCATAAGAATATAACCTACAAAAGAAGTCACACATAACATAAATTAATTATTATTGGAATGCAACATGATAAAAATACATTATAAAAGTTGAAAAAGTGCAACAATGCAGAAGCCTTGCAGTCTATAAAATATATATTGCAACAATATAACTGTAGTAGGGAAAGGAAACACAATGCAAACAAAAGTATTACAATGTTATTCCACATAATAACCTACAAACAGGACAAGGATAAATATACAGCAAGGGGTTAATCCCAAATTAATCCAAGACCACTATCATGGATAAATGTAAAACAATAAGCGATACAGACCAAGATGGCGACCACTATTCCAAATAATTTTATACAAATTAACTAGCAATATTCATATATAATTTTCATATAAAATGTAGTAATTACTTTTAAAGTCAATAAAAGTCCATAAAAGCTCATGAAGTTCTCCTCGTCCTATTCAGTCATTTTTATAGTTTATTTAAAATAGCTTCCTTAGTTTTATGTCACTTTCTAATTCATTCTGACGTCTAAAACTTGTATAATGTACAGAAGATTATTTAACGCCCTATATCATGTGACCTCTGTCTAAGGAAAGATTGGGGTCCTCAAGATTTTTTTAAAATTTAAGATAGGTCTATAGAACCGATGCCATGAAAAGAAGTCTTGCCATGGTAGTAATGGAACCATAATGTAACTATATCAATAATATATTTAATTAACAGATTTAGCGCATTAGTTATAGTTCACAATGGGACTACAAACCACTATCACAAACTGGTGCCAAGAACATATAAGACATACAAAGTACAGAAAGATTTTAATATAACAAAATTATTTAAGTTTAAAATAAAAAAGTTTTTGTATTAATTCATCAATGCCATTTAAACTAAAGTATCACAGCACATCTACCTCCATATTAAAGTGTAACTAAACGTTTAACAAACTTCTGACATGTCATAGTGACATGTCAGAAGTTTTGATTGGTGGGGGTCCGAGCGCTGAGACCCCACCAATCGCTAGAAAGAAGCAGCTGAAGTGCTCGTGTGAGCGCTCAGCCGCTTCGTGTCTGTTCGGCTTTTTCCGGAAATGAATGTATCGGAGTGTGGACTCAATAGAATGTTTATGAGTCCGTACGCCAATACATTTATTTCCGAAAAAAGCCAAACATACATGAGTCTCAGTGCTCGGACCCCCACCAATCAAAACTTCTGACATGGCACTATGACAAGTCAGAAGTTTGTTAAACGTTTAGTTACACTTTAAAGTTGATTAAATATTTATTCATATCTTTCATTTTTAAAATTATATAATGCTATACTCCAAAATAACAAACCTTAGAAAAAGTTCCACATTATGTATATTTATAGATAGATGTAAATACATACCTGTGTTTCTACAGCTGGACAGTTCTTTACAAAACTTTCATTTCCAATCCCTGAGTCATCAGCATCTATTAGACTTTCCACAGGAACATTGTGTTGGGGTTTAAGAAAAGCAAATTCCCTCTCACTTGGGTCCAGAGTTACACAAACATCATATGAATATGGCAGAGGTAATGTCCCATTGTTGAATTGTGAAATAAATCTGGGGTCTACCTGTGGATATAGACTTGTACTCATGGATCCAAATGAAGAAGAAGATTTGGACTCTTTATATTTGGAGACAACTGCAATAATCACAGTCAGCATGAAGAGAAAGGAAATCAATGCCAAGGCTATTACCAAGTAGAATTGTAGGTTGGACTGAGATTCTTCTTTGTTAGACTGACTGCTCAGCTCAGGAAGAACCTGATGAAAATGATCAGCAATCACCATGTTTAGGGAGACTGAAGCTGAGCGGGAGGGAATCCCATTGTCTTTTACTAGAACCACAATTCCATGTTTCATGATGTCTCTTTCTTGAAATACACGTGATGTCCTGATCTCTCCTGTCTGCTGATCAATGGTGAAGAGTGATGATTCTGAAGATTGTAGAAAGTAAGACAACCAGGCATTGTGTCCAGAGTCAGCGTCCACTGCCACCACTTTAGATACTAAAGAACCTTGTTCAGAGGTCCAAGGAACCATCTCAAATGTTGGGCTATCGACCTCTGGTGATGGGTACAGAATGACAGGTGAATTATCATTCTGGTCTACTATACATATTCTCAATGTTGTACTGCTGTTCAGAGATGGAGATCCATTGTCTCTGGCAATGATCTGGATATTAAATTCCCTATGCTTCTCATAATCAAATGATCGCTGAGCGTAGATGACCCCAGTTACTGGATTCATGGAGATGTAGGAAGACAGGGGATCTTCTTCATTACTTTTAGTAGTTATAGAATAAGTAATCTTAGCATTGTCTTCGCTGTCCATATCTCTTGCTTGAATACTGAATATTGAAGCTCCTGGTGAATTATTTTCTGGTATAAATGCAGTGTGAACCAATTTTTCAAACACTGGGGCATTGTCATTGACATCTGATACATCAAGCCGAATAACTTTTCTAGAAGTCATTTCAGGAGAACCTTTGTCTGAGGCTTGTATTGTGATGTTGTAGGATGGGATCTTTTCTCTATCTAGACTACTTTTTGTAACAATTTTATGAAAATTACTCGCTGATAATATTAACTCAAATGGTAAATCTCCTGTTATTATACATTGGACCTCACCGTTTTCTGCTGAGTCAGGATCATGAACTTTAATCAGAGCCACCACAGTACCAGGGTCAGAATCCTCAGGAATAAGATCTGATGATGAGGTTATAGATATCTCAGGAGCATTGTCATTTATATCTATGATTTCTATTAAAACCTTGGCTTTGGCTGCTAAGCTTCCTCCATCTTCTGCTTGCACTGAAATTTCATAAAACCTTGATACTTCATAATCTAAGTGACCTTTTGTTTTAATCTCTCCATTTTTAGGATTAATATTAAAAGTCTGTAAAATATCATTTGCTGTGGTTTTAATAGAGTAAGTGATCTGTGCATGGACACCCTCATCTTCATCACTTGCACTGACCTGCAGAATTGTAGAATTCACCGGTATATTTTCCCTAACACTTACTTTATATACATCCTGTGTAAATACTGGAGAATTATCATTGAAGTCAGTGATGATGATATTAATGATGGCAGTGCCTGTCTGTACAGGATTTCCACCATCAGAAGCTGTTAGAATGAGTTCATGCTTGTTTTGTGTCTCTCGGTCTAGAGGTTTCTCTAGTATAAGCTCTGGAAATACACTGCCATCACTGCTGACCTTCTCTCCAAGAGCAAAATACTGGTTTACACTGAGTCTGTAGCTTATTAGAGAATTTATACCTATGTCCAAATCTTCTGCATTTTGTAAGAGAAATCTTCTTCCTGGGGAGGTTAATTCACTCATTTCCATTCTAATTGCGTCAAGAATAAATTTAGGAGGATTATCATTTATATCCTTAATATCAATCTTAACATTGAAGACATTTAGTGGATTTTCCATCACAGCATCAAATGTAAGGACACAATCATCTGCAGCTCTGCACAATGTCTCCCTGTCTATCCTATCAGCAATGTATAGGTTTCCATTATCCAGATTTATACTAAAATATTTCTCAGAGACTCCAGACACAATACGTAATTTTCTTCTGGAGAGCTCCTTAACATTTAATTCAAGATCCTTTCCTAAATCTCCAACAATAGAACCTTTTCTTAATTCTTCATTAATGGAATAATGAATCTGACCAGAGACTGAATGACACAGCCAGGAAAATAAGAAGGGAAATATTACTTGCCATCTGAGTCCTTGCATTGATTGTCCTTCCTGCAGTTGTAATCCAGCCATCCTTCTTCTCTTAAAAATATATTTGTTAAATGTGTTGTTATATTTATAATCCAGATTAAAAACCTAATGAGTCCTGTCCCCAGCAAATCCTAGTGTGAAATGCTGTGTATTTCTTCTTGCAGTTGAACACTGTCTGCATCATGGAGGTGATTCTGGATTTGCAGAATATTTTCCTTATTGGTGAACAGCGGCGCTCTGAGGCGTATATGGGGAACTACAGCATCAGTGTCTTAGGTTTACTGCTAACAGATATCACTTAAAATATAGTGTACAGAAGCTTAAAATAATGTATAAGTATTATGGAAAGGCTTTTATATTAGAAGGTTTTCTGTTTTTTAAAAGTATATAATTCTGCAAGTCCAATATACTTATTAATAAATTTACATACAGAGTACAGAATATGGTTTATAAATAAAATATAAAAAACAAAAATGTAAAGTCAAAACGTATATAATGCTATTACAAAAGTTACTCTAAATATAGAACTAACACTAGCAGTTGGGTAAAACTATTATTGTAACACACCTAATATGACTATGGTCTCGATTATGTAGCTAAGGTATCAAGTATAGTTCACTGGTGCTTCTGAAAATGAATATACTGCTACTGCTTTATATTAAAAATATAATAAATCGCAGGTAAATTTAATTGCAAGGTAAACACTATAGGTAAAATGGTAAAATGATCTATTAAAACCATAATCATATTATATTAAAAGATGTTTAATCACAGAATGATCCTAAAGTATATCTTAATATACCTCATGTATTATTTAGAAGCAAAGAGTAGGTATTTTGGATACTCAGGTAACACTACTAAAAACCCCATCTCTTATGCCTAAAGGAAATCTAGTGATGTCATAGTGACATCACCAGGGTTTCATGGAATCAAGGATTGTTTACATTTAAGGTAACATTTAACAAATACCAATCATTAGCAACTATTTCGGATTGTCTAATTGGACAGTCATCGGTTGGACTATAGGGATTTTTAATTTGGATGATGCATAGTTCTACTCAAATTACTTTATTTTGTAAATTTATAAAGTGGTTACATGTATATTATTTATAAGTTTTACTCATTTACCCAATTAAATTTTTCCACATCACGTCATTAAGTTAGAGAAATGGATCTGACTTTACTAGTTAACCAGTCTTTAAACTGCATACAAGATAAACCCAGGCTCTTACCTGCTCTCTTCTCCCTATGTCCTTTCCCTATGTCTATATATCTTATGTCTGTGTATCTCAATATGGTGTATATATAAAATATGTCTATATCATATATACAGTATATATATATAAAACTTTGAAAGAAAATGGATAGACTGTTGTCAATAGCAACAAATCACAGCATAACAACCTTTCTGACATTATCTATCTTATGAAAATTTTAGAGTTATAATCCTTTATAAGGATCTGTCAAAAAATTAGAACATAATGTTACTGTATATACAAGTACAACACAACACAGTCTACATTAAAGGTGTTGTACAGGATGGGAAAAAAATGACTCTTCCTTCCAAAAACAGCGCCACCCATTTTCACAGGTTGTGTGTGGTATTCACGCCTCAGATCCCCCTTACTGCATGTTCTGCTGTTTCCTTCTCCTTAGTTGTTAATGACTCCCTGTATTGGTGACCAAGCTGTCTTTACACTTAATGGAAACAATAAACTTGGTCACAAGGACAGGCAGTTGAAATATTTCTTATACAAATCCCTAGGTGTCTCATGGCAGGATCGTTCAGATATCATATTGTTGGAGTATTTCCCTTGACATGAAAGAGATACTCTCCTGCCATAGCCTTTGAGGAGGGTGCACAGCAAATACTCTATTTGCAGGCTATGGACTTCAATGTATCCTTGTTAATAGTTGCCCCGTTTAGTACATGTGTATCGAATTCACTGTATATGTGTTGTCTTCCTCCCTTTTGACTTTCAGTTTGTCAGGATGGCATGTCATGATGCCCTGTGGCACTGTCATGACAAAGTTCTGTAACTGGACACAGGGAATGTGCATGTGTGTACATAGATGTTAAGTTATGTTGTAGTTTGTGTAGTTGCCACTTAATGGCTCTGTTGTAATGTGTTATATAAGGAACTGAATGCAGGATGTGCGTCAGTCTGGGGCTGAGCCACATGGAGTGCCGAGGGAAATGCTGCACTGAGAGAAAGAGGAGTAGGCCTGGATCCAGCCACTAAGAAGCTTGTCAGTAGGCTGAAGCAAAAGGGAAAGAAGAGCTTGGTGTCTAAAAGAGGGAGTGAGCAGGGGAACCACGTGGAGTACCTAGGAAGCTGCTGGAGTTGTGCAGTGGTAGATAGAGAGATTCGGTAACCAGAGATTGATTGTCTTACTGCAGGAGTACAGTAGAAGGCTGGAGGTTGCAGCTTCTGAAAGTGGATGCCAGAAGGTGGCACAGGCCTGTTTGGGACTAAGGAAAAGACTGCTGTGGTTTGCAGTGCAGTAGGTGGCTGGTGTACTATTAGACTAACATATAGTATAAAACGGAAAGAGGTTGGGCATAGAGGAGGGTGCTCTGGTGGGTCCAGGCAGGCCATCGCTGAAGCAGTGCTGGTGGCAGCTCTTTTGCTTTGCTGGAGTGATAGCTCAGGGAGACTCTGCTGGGAGCTGTGGAGATAGTCAGCCCATGAGTAAAGACCAGGAGGGAATGAGCGGTACTAGGCTCAAATTTGGGTAAAGTCTGTAGTAGGTGAGTTTAGAGTATTTCTAAACTCACCTAAGGAAGCCACAGTGAGTCTGGTTGGCCTGGAGACCTAAAACATGGCCTGGTAATTCTAGTCCTGCAAAAGGCTGGACTGCTAAATAGTCATTGAAGTTGGTAGTGGTAGGTGACCCTTGAGAGCAGGGCCCAAGTGGATAGGCAACCTGGATCGTTGAGTGACTGGAAGTGTGAGAGTGGAGATCTGGATGGGTTCTAAGGGCCTTCTAGTTGAAATGCCGGGCGTAAATCAGCAAAACGTTGGTAAACGGGGTCTTGTACTAAATTTGCCCCTCAAGGATGGGATGGAGCTACTGAGTGGCAAAGGTCTAGAATTATAGGGCTGGAATGTGTAGAGAAGTGCCTAGAGGGCTCGAACAGAAGAAGTGTGATGCCTGACCATAAGGTGGGAAGCTGAGGAAAAAGGTGGAGATCTGTGTGAAGTAACACAGCCTGGGAGTGGTCTTGGAAAGGCAGGCAGAGACCTGTGAAGAGTAATAGTGAAAAGAAGTTTATCTATTTGACTGTTTAGTAACTACTTTATGTGTTGTAACCATATACTTGTGTGCCACTATAATAACAGTTGAGTGTTCTGTAAAGATACAATACATTTTCAACATTCATTTTGTCTGCGATTGTGTTTCTTTTAAAGGGGAATCACTTGAGAAACCCAACTTTACAAGCCAGTTTAGGCTTCAACTGCAGCCTAGTAAGGGACAGCAACCTTGTTCAGGTATATTAAACCATGGCCTCCATAAGTCTGACCCTTCAAATTTTAACACAAAAAAAATAATGAAAAAAAAATAAAGATTATAAAAATAAAAAACACATAAATAAAAAAAGTAATAAAACATACTATAATATATTATCTAGAGTACAACACCAAGTACATAAAAAAATGATGCCACATGCAAAAGAATATTATTTTCAAAATATCCAGTCTTCCCTAGTACATAAGGCTTACTTTCTGCTCTATACTGCATTACTAAAACAGCAAATGAAATAAACTATATTGTACAAACTATTTATTCAAGACTATGTATAAAATGCTTCTGACTGTTCCACCTATTCACCTCCATTAAATCACTGCTGTCAATGGGTTAAAAGGATCATGTGGTACTGTCTTAACCCTTTCAGGACCAGACTAATTTTCATTTTTATGCTTTTGGTTTTTCCTCCCCCCTTCAAAAGGTCATAACTTTTTGATTTTTTATTTATGTGCGATGTACTGGGAAGCTGGAAAAAAATTCAGAATGGGGTGGAATTGGAAAAAAACAGCAGTTCCTCCATTTTCTTATGGGTTTCGTTTTGACATATATAATTTTAATTTTGTGTAATAGATTTATTATATATTTTTTTCTCATTCATACAAACTGAAATAAACTGTAATAATTCCTGTAAAATGTTAAAGAACATGACCACCTTATAAAAAAAACATCATAAGTTATCCTCTGCTGTTAAATTGATAAAAATCCATTATAGCCATTTGTTAGTGTTACCCATTTATTTACTGTAATTTTCCAAAAATGTTGACAGGAAGTGTCACCATTACATTTGCCAGAGCGGTGGACACCGACATTTCTTAGATTACAGAATGACAAGAAAAGCCAAAAAGAAATTTGGACACAGCAAAAAAACACCTTTTTACAACAAAAATACATATGGAGAAAACAAAGACTGCACATTTAGCGATATATACAAGCCCATACACAAATATATGCACACACCCTTGCTCAACTTTTGGGGGTGGTAAAGATCCCACAGTGCGATGCCCCTGGGCTCTCATAACAGAGACACATGACAAATTCTCTTTTCACTATTACTAGATAGAGTAGTCAGAGTATAGGTGTACTCCTGCCTGATCATTAACCTAGTAAAGGCAATGCACCCTACTGTATGATGCTGCTTTACCCTAAGGACTTAGATGCACAGCATGGCAAGAAGTCTTGCTTTATTATTGTTAGGTTTATTAGACAGCTTTAATGCAATGCATTGATCCAAAGTGACTTTAATCCATTGTGGTAAACTGAAGCCAACAACATATAAAACTTATATAATACTCAAAGATTTCAACAAGGCTAAATTCTACATGGAGAGAATACTAAAATATGCTAAAAATCTGAGCATTAATTTGACATCACCATTTTAAACTGAATCTTTATATATTTACCTCCACATTACACTGAATAAAATGTTTGTTCAAAAATTTTATTGTTAAAATAATTGTACTATGAAATCCCACCATTCAAAATGGTAGTGAAAAGTTGGTTACTAGAAGGATGGTCCACTAAAAGAAGAGGTAAAATATACATAGGCTAGAAGGGAATTCAGCGAAGGAAAAATCTGGTTTAAATCAGGGTGGTCTTTTCAAAGAGGAGGTCTAGTAAATACCTGTGTTTCTGCAGGTGAAGAATTCTTTAAACGTTCATTTCCAATCCCTGAGTCATCAGCATCTATTAGACTTTCCACAGGGACATTATGTTGAGGTTTAAGAAAAGCAAATTCCCTCTCACTTGGGTCCAGAGTTACACAAACATCATATGAATATGGCAGAGGTAATGTTCCATTGTTGAATTGTGAAATAAATCTGGGATCTACCTGTGGATATAGACTTGTACTCATGGATCCAAATGAAGAAGAGTTGGACTCTTTATATTTGGAGACAACTGCAATAATCACAGTCAGCATGAAGAGAAAGGAAATCAATGCCAAGGCTATTACCAAGTAGAATTGTAGGTTGGACTGAGATTCTTCTTTGTTAGACTGACTGCTCAGCTCAGGAAGGACCTGATGAAAATGATCAGCAATCACCATGTTTAGAGAGACTGAAGCTGAGCGAGAGGGAATCCCATTATCTTTTACTAGAATCACAATTCCATGTTTCATGATGTCTCTTTCTTGAAATACACGTAATGTCCTGATCTCTCCTGTGTGCTGGTCAATGGTGAAGAGTGATGGTTCTGAAGATTGTAGAAAGTAAGACAACCAGGCATTGTGTCCAGAGTCAGCGTCCACTGCCACCACTTTAGATACTAAAGAGCCTTGTTCAGAGATCCAAGGAACCATCTCAAATGTTGAGCTATCGACCTCTGGTGATGGATACAGAATGACAGGTGAATTATCATTCTGGTCTACTATACATATTCTCAATGTTGTACTGCTGTTCAGAGATGGAGCTCCATTGTCTCTGGCAATGATCTGGATATTAAATTCCTTATGCTTCTCATAATCAAATGACCGCTGAGCATAGATGACCCCAGTTACTGGATTCATGGAGATGTAGGAAGACAGGGGATCTTCTTCATTACTTCTAGTAGTTATAGAATAAGTAATCTTTGCATTGTCTTCACTGTCCATATCTCTTGCTTGAATACTGAATATTGAAGCTCCTGGTGAATTATTTTCTGGTATAAATGCAGTGTGAACCAATTTCTCAAACACTGGGGCATTGTCATTGACATCTGATACATCAAGCCGAATAACTTTTCTAGAAGTCATTTCAGGAGAACCTTTGTCTGAGGCTTGTATTGTGATGTTGTAGGATGGGATCTTTTCTCTATCTAGACTACTTTTTGTAACAATTTTATAAAAGTTTCCTGTTGATGATATTAACTCAAATGGTAAATCCCCTTCTATTATACATTGGACCTCACCATTTTCTGCTGAGTCCCGATCATGAACTTGAATCAGAGCCACCACAGTGCCAGAGGCAGAATCCTCAGAAATAAGATCTGATGATGAGGTTATAGATATCTCAGGAGCATTGTCATTTATGTCTAGGATTTCTATTAAAACCTTAGAATGTGCAGCTAGGCCTCCTCCATCCTTGGCTTGCACAGATATGTCATAATATTTATTCACTTCATAATCTAATTGTCCTTTTATTGTAATTTCTCCATTTCTGGGATTTATAGTGAAAGTCTGAAGAATATTATTTGCTGTGGTTCTAATTGAATATGTGATCTGTGCATTAACACCTTCATCTTCATCGCTTGCACTGACATGCAGAATTGTAGAATTCTCTGGTATATTTTCCCTAACACTTACTTTATATACATCCTGTGTAAATACTGGAGAATTATCATTGAAGTCAGTGATGATGATATTAATGATGGCAGTGCCTGTCTGTACAGGATTTCCACCATCAGAAGCTGTTAGAATGAGTTCATGCTTGTTTTGTGTCTCTCGGTCTAGAGGTTTCTCTAGTATAAGCTCTGGAAATACACTGCCATCACTGCTGACCTTCTCTCCAAGAGCAAAATACTGGTTTACACTGAGTCTGTAGCTTATCCGAGAATTATTACCTATGTCTATATCTTCTGCATTTTGTAGTGCAAATTTTGCTCTTGGGGATGTGGATTCACTCATTTCTAATGTCATTGTGTCAGGAATAAATGTAGGAGGATTGTCATTTATATCCTGAATTTCAATCTTAACATTGAAGACATTTAGTGGATTTTCCATCACAGCATCAAATGTAAGGACACAATCATCTGCAGCTTCACACAATGTCTCCCTGTCTATCCTATCAGCAATGTATAGGTTTCCATTATCCAGATTTATACTGAAATATTTCTCATAGACTCCAGACACAATACGTAATTTTCTTCTGGAGAGCTCCTTAACATTTAATTCAAGATCCTTTGCTAAATCTCCAACAATAGATCCTTTTCTTAATTCTTCATTTATGGAATAATGAATCTGACCAGAGACTGAATGACACAGCCAGGAAAATAAGAAGGGAAATATTACTTGCCATCTGAGTCCTTGCATTGATTGTCCTTCCTGCAGTTGTAATCCAGCCATCCTTCTTCTTACCAGGAATATAATGGTGAAATTCCTTGTTATATTAATAATCCAGTAGAGTTAACATAAGAAAATCTCCCTCTTCTTTATGAGTCCTGTCCCCAGCAAATCCTAGTGTGAAATGCTGTGTGCTTCTTCTTGCAGTTGAACACTGTCTGCATCATGGAGGTGATTCTGGATTTGCAGTTTATTTTCCTTATTGGTGAACAGCGGCGCTCTGAGGCGTATATGTGGAACTGCAGTATCAGTGACTTAAACTCATATAAACTTTATGTACTCATACAGATTAGCACAGTTTATCTTGACTATGATAAGATGCTGCACAGTGATATCACACAACAAAAGACATTGAAAAACCATTGAAAAAGTCAAGTTAAAGTTTCTTGTCACAGCGTACTTAATGCATTAAGAATCAAGATAAAGATGGCTACATCTGTATGTTGATGCTTGATAAAGATCCCACTGAGACGGATTGAAACATTGCTACTGGGGTGAATTGAAACACACCACTTTACCAACACCACTGGAGTTCTGCCTCTACTTTTTTTTGCTATTGTATGTTTATTTATAAATATATATAAATATATGTGTATATATATATATATATATATATATATATATATATATAAAATATATATACACACAATATATATATACACACACACACACACACACACACACACACACACACACACACATTTATTACGAAAAGGCTTTAAAGTAGAACACTTTGATCTTTTACAAATATTTTAACGGGCTTAGGTATTTATATGTAGGAGATTTGTATAAGTACTGTATGTAATATATTTATAGATAAAACATATACAGTGATAAAAGTTATTAACTATTAGTCGATGTTTGACCTTAGTTTAGTGGTGTGATGGTGCATTATATGTGGTTTATTGTGAGTCCTCAGCAGAGAGGGATAACTCTCTAATCAAGTACCACAGGTCATGTCTCCAGCCTATGGACAATTGGACGAGTCAGAGGTGAAGTCCACAAGACAAAGTGTTGTCATTGTCCAGACCCCACAGGGGGTCATCAGGAGGCACCACAGTTATATTCAGCTCAGGTGCAGACCAGCAATCAAGGGTGATCCAATTATCTTCCCCATTGTGTTCTCATCCTGGCTGTGGCAATCCACATAATAGCACAAAGGACCACAACTCACTTACAGACAGTGTATGACTACAAACTAAAGTCATTATAATGATGGTGACTAGAAACTGCCAAGATGTTCCTCCCCCTGAGGGGATATAAGGGCTTGTCCTGGGGAGGATGGAGATCTTCTGGATTTAGACCTTTAGGAGAGCTGAAGCTGAGGCCAGCACTCTGAAGATGTTCCTGGGATTACTTATTTTGTGGACTGTGTGTTGTTCCTGCATTGAACGTGACTTGTTCTGTCAACATTGGATGCAATAAACCCTGTTGGAGTTGCCCTGACGTCTCTGGCTCTGTTGATCGTGTATTAACGTAACGAACCCCATGACAACTGGTGTCAGAAGTGGGATCAACAGAGTGCAGGAGAGATGGACAGAGGTCTGCACACCAGGATGTCTATCGTGAGGAGAGCAATTGTATTTTACCAGGAGGCAATGGACTGCCTTGGACCAAAGTTTACAGAAGACATTGAATGTTGGGCTTGGGATAAGGCTCTAACTATGGCAAGGAAGGAACAAGTCCTTGTGCGAGCTCGGGAGTTGCACCAGGAGACCATGGATGCTCTGGGATGTTTGGCCTCCAAGGATGATAAGTTCTGGGACTGGGACTGGAATTGGTGTCTGGCAACAGCGGAGCGAGAGGTGCCGCAAACATGGTGTGAACGGCCAGCACAGTGTTATAAGGATTGTGCTGCTGCTCCAGGCTCGGATCGCTACAGATCTCCAGAGAAAGCTCCAGAGTGTCCTGAGGTGAGTGATGTGATGTCTGTGGGCAGCTTATACCATAAGACATGGGAGCACCAGGAAGAGGGAAAAGATTCTGGGCTTGATTCAGGACCGGAAGGAGTGCATACAGAGAATGTCAGTGTATCTGCAGAAACGGGTCCTGTGGATGATGAAGATGCAGGAGATGTGGCTAGCATTCGTGTGGATGATGAAGATACAGGAGATATAACTAGCACTGGTGTGGATGATGAGGACACAGGCGATATGGCTAGCACTAGACCTCCTGAAATCTTTGGCACTGAGATCACCAGTGCCAGTTCTGAAAGCCCAACTGAGGTTAAGTCACATGATACAGCCCCACTAGTGAGCAATGATGTTTGTGCTTCTCCTGGCGATGTGTTTCCTGCATTCCCTTCACCCCAGGATTTCCAAGAGGTTGAGGAACCCAACTGTATTGTTACCTTGAGGTCTGATTTGTCTGAGTCCAATGATTATGGGGATGTTACAGTCAGTATTGACTCTCCAGGCAAACAGTCTTCCAACATGGATGAGGATGACACTGGAGTGTCAGCGAGTTCTAAGGTGGAAGAAGGATCATTGGGGGAGCAGGTCTGCGAAGGACAACAAGACACTGGTCCCAACAGCAGTGGTGACCTTCATGATGGGGAGACTTCAGACCCTTTTCAAATATGCCCAAGGCCCTTGTTTTCTAAAAACGGTTGGACTTCTATCTCCCCATCTTCTGCCACCAACTTCTCTGGACTCACTACAATTCTGAACAGTGACTGTATTTTCTGGAATGATCTTTGCCTGGGTGATGGGTCAGATAGCCGGCCAGCATTACCCAATATATTGTGGTGGGATGCAGTGGGGAGGAAAGCGTCTGGATGGGCCATGTGGAGTCTGCAGAAACCTGTAAACTGGATAAAAGGTCCCAAGAAACCCCCTGACCCCAGAGACTCCATCTCACGGGCGGGACTGTCCTGGAGGCCACCGGATCAGATCTTCCAAAGTGAACAGATGACGTGGAACTTTTGTGGAAGTGTCTTGAACTTTGTGATTGTGTTTCCAGACATTGCTCTTAGCCCCGGATATACATGTGCACTGGACTTTCTTTACAGCCTGTGGACTGTTCTTATTGAACTGTAATAAGTGGCTTATGAGTGAGGTGGCCAGCGGCCTGTGTAGGCCACATGGCCAGCTCACTTATTATATGAGGGGAGAGGTTGTGATGGTGCATTATATGTGGTTTATTGTGAGTCCTCAGCAGAGAGGGATAACTCTCTAATCAAGTACCACAGGTCATGTCTCCAGCCTATGGACAATTGGACGAGTCAGAGGTGAAGTCCACAAGACAAAGTGTTGTCATTGTCCAGACCCCACAGGGGGTCATCAGGAGGCACCACAGTTATATTCAGCTCAGGTGCAGACCAGCAATCAAGGGTGATCCAATTATCTTCCCCATTGTGTTCTCATCCTGGCTGTGGCAATCCACATAATAGCACAAAGGACCACAACTCACTTACAGACAGTGTATGACTACAAACTAAAGTCATTATAATGATGGTGACTAGAAACTGCCAAGATGTTCCTCCCCCTGAGGGGATATAAGGGCTTGTCCTGGGGAGGATGGAGATCTTCTGGATTTAGACCTTTAGGAGAGCTGAAGCTGAGGCCAGCACTCTGAAGATGTTCCTGGGATTACTTATTTTGTGGACTGTGTGTTGTTCCTGCATTGAACGTGACTTGTTCTGTCAACATTGGATGCAATAAACCCTGTTGGAGTTGCCCTGACGTCTCTGGCTCTGTTGATCGTGTATTAACGTAACGAACCCCATGACAAGTGGTATTATTATAAAGTAAATGGTAGTGTTACTTTAAACTAGAATACTATAAAGTTGGTCAAGAAGGAGAAAGCAAAGCTTATGAAATGTAATATGCTGTACATATTCTTAAGGTAATAGTTTGATGTAGGAAATCTATGTAAGCTTAAATAACTTATAAATGCATTACAATATAGACAATAAAACATGTCTCATATAAATTGATTTGTTAATATAAATACTATACTAATAATAATTACATTAAATAATATGATAAATCACGTATAAAATATCCTTACATAATTCCCTCCTTTGTTGCTTTTAAGAAAAGAGCAGAA
The DNA here is from genome assembly GCF_050947455.1 of Rhinoderma darwinii. Lineage (NCBI taxonomy): Eukaryota > Metazoa > Chordata > Amphibia > Anura > Rhinodermatidae > Rhinoderma > Rhinoderma darwinii. The sequence continues at coordinate 36,310,661 of NC_134689.1, forward strand.
TACCTGAGAATTATTCCTTACTTCGCCTGATAAACAAACTTTATTACATTAATGCTTAAGTTGGTCTATAACTCATTCCATGGTACTCCTGATCTAGGTCCCCTTCCCCTATTCCTAAAGGAATGTATTAGTGATGCCACCAGGGTGACTTAAGAAAGACCATGCATGGACAAAATTCTCTTCTTATGCTTTTATACAATGCCTTAAAAATTCTACATCTTTTGGATTGTGGTGTCTTTGAGACATCTTTAGTTTAGAAATTAGAAGTGTACTGCCAAATACCTAAATTCAGTAGACTTTTATCTGCAAAATAAATAACAATATTGCCAAATCATGCTACAAAATGTAAATGTCAGTAAAAAATAATGCTGAAGAAATAGAAAGGTAACACTGAAATGGTACATTAATACACTTTAACAAGTTGAATTCTTAATATACAATAACTGCCTGTTAGATTAATATAAAAAAAGTAACGTAAAGGAGTTGAAGTATGATTGTATAATAAGTATGATCTGCTGTTTTGGATCCACTAAGGATTGTTGTAAAAAATAAATAAATAGGAAGATACAACAACCTAGTCCAACATAACACAAGCAGGCAAAGTAAACATGTGAAAAGTATATAGAAACCAGGTCAATTTAACAAAAACCCCAACATTAGAAATGGCATCAAAAAGGTTATCTATGATTAAAAAAGAGAAAAAAAATCTTTCCATAGTCTATGTCTGGTATTGCAACTCACCCCGCATTCCCCATTCTAGAATTACAGCTCATCCCCATCCCCAATCTTCTCACCAATAAATATTTATATCTATGGAAGGCTGTATAATATGTCCTAAATCATTTAATTGTGGCAATTGTAACATCCCTTCATCCAAAATATGCTAATTCATAAATCTATTTTACGACATTAATGCACATAGATTTTTTTTGCTATGCAAAACATGTTAGGTTTTGTTCACATTTAGGTTGTGTCTCTGTTCATAATGGAAGCTAGAAAGATGCACCGTACAATGGATAAAACCAGTAGCTGCTGGACCTCATTGACTATCAAGGTGGTCTGGCGGGTTCACGCATGGTTTCTATAGTTTTGACAGGAACAACAATGCTGCCGCTGACAGAGGCTCCAAATAGGGCAGTGTGAATATTGCCTTGCAAAGATCTATTAACAGTAACAATATATATGAGTTTTAATAAAAATACACAGATACGTACATTATATATTTTTTTAGTCATAATTTTAGACTGTAAGAATTCTTGTAAAGTCATGAAACCCTTAACACTACATATCAAGGCAGAACAGTGTAAAAAAATATATACTATTAAAATAACTCTATGTTATATTCCCTGGTGGGTCTTAATGGATAAAACATGTCTAGGCGAATTATAGTCTAGGGAAAGGCTTCAATTCCAGCCTGTACCTCAGGACAATTCTCAGTTTAGCCTATGTTTACATCACGTTTGGCCTACGTTTGACATATATCCCGCAAAAAGCTCCCAATGTATACATTAAACATAGGCTGTGTAGGATGCCTAAAAAAATGCCTAAGAAATACATCAGTCACCCATAGCCTACAATGGTATCCATACATGAATATGTCATCCTCTCATGACCCTCTTATGACACTTCTGCTACATGGATACCAAAAGCTCATGATGTATCTATTTAAGGGATGCCTGTGACGAATGCCATACAGGGGCAACCAACACCCATAGACTACCATGTTAAAAAATGCATACGTTTAACGTATATGTTTTTTTATTGGACTTAGCTGAATGGAGTAACATAGTCTGGTACACTATATTATACCTTGTGGTTTTTTTTTTTCAGTATACTGACATATACCAGCCAGGCAAAAGCCAAAAGAACACTCTTTTGGCCTCCATCCGACAATGGACATGTTAAGCATATACATTGGAAGCTTTTCCGAATTACACGCTAAGCATAAACAGAAAACGTGATTCGAATGAGGCCTTATAAAGAAATCTAGAACCTGAGCTCCCCATAACATCTATGTCTGGTCTCATTTCTGCAAACTATTTTTATCTGAGCTACTGTCTAGTTTTATCTATTGCAGTATAAAATAAATGAAACCGTCAGTACATTATGACAGACCTATTAAAATAGGAACATCAGTATGATACCCTAGTAGAGTTATAGTAGTGGGTGGATCTGCACCGATAAAAGAGTCCCTCAAAGAGCCAAATTGGTGGTTTAAAAGAAAACACTTCCTGCTTTTGTGGAGCCATAAGGTGTATCACCAAAGCCAGTCACCAGATCAGAAAAAAATTACGTGATGTAGCTTATGACTACAGATTCTGAGCAGTTGTGGAGTGATATGATTCTTTTAGCTGCTAACTGGCTGGGAATTAACATGGGATACAACATGTGACTTCACAAAACTAAGTGCCCCCCCCAATCAACCTATTTGGCACTTTGGTTGTTTCGTTGTTTGTTGGGTGCAGTTACACTCAATAGCACAACTCTATTAGGACATCAAACTAATATTCAACACTAAAAGGATCTGTCACAGTGGCAGGTCCTTTATACAGGTACACCACTTTCTTGTTGCTCAGTAAGGACTCAAAAAAATTCAGGATTCTTTAAAAGAATGCAATCCTTATATAGTTTCCAATTATACTATAATTTAGGACATGTTTTGCTACATATGTATTATATACAATATGGTTGGTAAAGGGTAAAAAGCATACTTTTAATGATTACTCTGATTACCTTATGAGAATAATAAATGATATAACACATAAAAAGACTATATACTATATAAAACATACCTGTGTTACAATAGTTTCTCCAGGTGGACAATTCTTGAAATTTTCGTTTCCAATACCTGAATCATCAGCATCTATTAGACTTTCCACAGGAACATTATGTTCGGGCTTAAGAAAAGCAAATTCCTGCTTACTTGGGTCCAGAGTTACACAAACATCATATGAATATGGCAGAGGTAATGTCCCATTGTTGAATTGTGAAATAAATCTGGGGTCTACCTGTGGATATAGACTTGTACTCATGGATCCAAATGAAGAAGAAGATTTGGACTCTTTATATTTGGAGACAACTGCAATAATCACAGTCAGCATGAAGAGAAAGGAAATCAATGCCAAAGCTATTACCAAGTAGAACTGTAGGTTGGACTGAGATTCTTCTTTGTTAGACTGACTGCTCAGCTCAGGAAGAACCTGATGAAAATGATCAGCAATCACCATGTTTAGGGAGACTGAAGCTGAGCGAGAGGGAATCCCATTGTCTTTTACTAGAATCACAATTCCATGTTTCATGATGTCTCTTTCTTGAAATACACGTGATGTCCTGATCTCTCCTGTGTGCTGGTCAATGGTGAAGAGTGATGGTTCTGAAGATTGTAGAAAGTAAGACAACCAGGCATTGTGTCCAGAGTCAGCGTCCACTGCCACCACTTTAGATACTAAAGAGCCTTGTTCAGAGGTCCAAGGAACCATCTCAAATGTTGGGCTATTGACCTCTGGTGATGGGTACAGAATAACAGGTGAATTATCATTCTGGTCTGCTATACATATTCTCAATGTTGTACTGCTGTTCAGAGATGGAGCTCCATTGTCTCTGGCAATGATCTGGATATTAAATTCCCTATGCTTCTCATAATCAAATGACCGCTGAGCATAGATGACCCCAGTTACTGGATTCATGGAGATGTAGGAAGACAGGGGATCTTCTTCATTACTTCTAGTAGTTATAGAATATATTATCTTAGCATTGTCTTCGCTGTCCATATCTCTTGCTTGAATACTGAATATTGAAGCTCCTGGTGAATTATTTTCTGGTATAAATGCAGTGTAAACCAATTTCTCAAACACTGGGGCATTGTCATTGACATCTGATACATCAAGCCGAATAACTTTTCTAGAAGTCATTTCAGGAGAACCTTTGTCTGAGGCTTGTATTGTGATGTTGTAGGATGGGATCTTTTCTCTATCTAGACTACTTTTTGTAACAATTTTATAAAAATTACTTGATGATGATATTAACTCAAATGGCAAATCTCCTTCTATTATACATTGGACCTCACCATTTTCTCCTGAGTCACGATCATGAACTTTGATAAATGCCACTACACTCCCAGAGGCAGAATCCTCAGCAATCTTAGTCAACAGTGAGGATATGGAAATCTCAGGAGCGTTATCATTTTTATCTATTATTTCTATTAAAACCTTGGTTATGGCAGGTAGACCGCCGCCGTCTTCTGCTTGGACTGATATCTCATATAATTTTGTTACTTCATAATCTAAATACGCTTTTGTTTTAATTTCTCCACTTTTAGGATCAATAGAAAAGCCATCAAGAATATGACTCGATGTGGTGCTAAAAGAGTAAGTGATCTGTGCATGGACACCTTCATCTTCATCACTTGCACTGACTTTCAGGATTGTAGAATTCACCGGTATATTTTCCCTAACACTTACTTTATATACATCCTGTGTAAATACTGGAGAATTATCATTGATATCAGTGATGATGATATTAATGATGGCAGTGCCTGTCTGTACAGGATTTCCACCATCAGAAGCTGTTAGAATGAGTTCATGCTTGTTTTGTGTCTCTCGGTCTAGAAGTTTCTCTAGTATAAGCTCTGGAAATACACTGCCATCACTGCTGACCTTCTCTCCAAGAGCAAAATACTGGTTTACACTGAGTCTGTACCTTATCAGAGAATTATTACCTATGTCTATATCTTCTGCATTTTGTAAGCGAAACCTTCTTCCTGGGGAGGTTAATTCACTCATTTCTATTCTAATCTTGTCATGAACAAATGTAGGATGATTGTCATTTATATCCTGAATATCAATCTTAACATTGAAGAAATTTAGTGGATTTTCCATCACAGCATCAAATGTAAGGACACAATCATCTGCAGCTCTGCACAATGTCTCCCTGTCTATCCTATCAGCAATGTATAGATTTCCATTATCCAGATTTATACTGAAATATTTCTCAGAGACTTCAGACACAATGTGTAATTTTCTTCTGGAGAGCTCCTTAACATTTAATTTAAGATCCTTTGCTAAATTTCCAAAAATAGATCCTTTTCTTAATTCTTCATTTATGGAATAATGAATCTGACCAGAGACTGAATGACACAGCCAGGAAAATAAGAAGGGAAATATTACTTGCCATCTGAGTCTTTGCATTGATTGTCCTTCCTGCAGTTGTAATCCAGCCATCCTTCTTCTTACCAGATATATAATGGTGAAATTCCTTGTTATATTTATAATCCAGATAAAACCAGAAATAATCTCTCTTCTTTATGAGTCCTGTCCCCAGCAAATCCTATTGTGAAATGCTGTGTATTTCTTCTTGCAGTTGAACACTGTCTGCATCATGGAGGTGATTCTGGATTTGCAGAATATTTTCCTTATTGGTGAACAGCGGCGCTCTGAGGCGTATATGTGGAATTGCAGTATCAGTGACTTAGGTTTATTGCTAACAGATATCACTACTAAAAAAAATGTCATGAAATTGTAACTTTTATATAAAAATTGCTATAAAATGTAATTTTTGTCAAATTTATGTGATGTTTGTAATTGTTTATAATATGGTACTTTTGTAAGGCTTAAATAATAGTCAAATTAAAGTAATTAATTGAAACAAATATAATGCAGCAGCTATACAGAATGGTCTATTATGAAGTTTATTTGAAGTTTAACATATCTGGGTTACCCAGCCTAATTACACAACAAAAGAGGAATTATATTTTATACAGCATCATCTTAAAATAATTTAAATATTTGCTCAGAACTGCATGTTTAGTAAAGTACTGGAGAACATGGAGTGATCATGGTTCAAAGCAATGCTATTACATATGAATATTTGCCCCGAACTACAACATAATGTATTGCTATTACAGAGTCATATTTCCTCCTAGATGTGGTATATGCCAATGAGTAAAATGTTCAGTCTGACTCATAACCCCTAACACAAGCATGTATATTTCACTTTTAATCTTAAATTATAGAATCTAATACCATGTATAAAGGGAAGAAATAAGCTATTATAGGTTCCATAATGAACATTTATGTGGCTTCCAATTCCGACATGCTTCATTCTAAATACTACATGCTTAGCTAAATATAATAAAGATAGTTACGTTATAAATGCAATAAATACATATTATATGTCACTGTTATTTGTAATTAGATGATTGCTATATGTACAGTATATTAAATACAAATAATACTTTATAATAAGAATGAATCTAAAGAGTGTCAATGCTTGTTGGCATAAGAGTAACAAAACTAGTAAAGAACCTAAATCCCTCTACCTTGATTCGTGTTATGCCTGTTACGACTTATCAAGAGGCAGGTTAAAAAGCAATATATGATATAAGCTTCCATATTCTTACAGATTCTCTTCAATCTGTTAAAGATATCAAAATGATTAGGAATATTAGTTATTAGTGGGCATAACTGATCTTTTCAAGACTAGTGTAAGGCTTCCTATAAATTATTTCCCTCTCTCTGGAGGATCTGGAACTTCTGTGCACTAAATAGACAGCTCCTTTATTTCAATGGGAACGGTGTAATGCTTCATTACTCCTGTGGTGGTGCTATAGGGGAATTTGACACTTCCTGACAGGTTTCCCTACAGATTATATTTAATTGCAATGGTCCCAGCAGCTGGACACTCTTTTGTCAGAATATTTTAAAGGGATTCTTCTAGCAAAAATGGTTGTCCAAAGCGGACAACCCCTGTAAAAAGCTTTAATTTACTTTTTCTTTTAGGGTATGTTCACACGGCATATGTATAAGGCTGATTTAAAGGGAAAACAGCCTCTGAATCTAGGTGTTTTATGGAGCAGATTTTGGTGTTTGCAAGGGTATTTTGAAGCGTATTTTGAGGCATATTTTAAGGCCAGTTCTAAAAACATCTTCAAAAAGTGGCATGAGACTTCATTTTAAGAGGCATATTTTTAAGAGGCGTTTTATTTAAAAATTTAGCAGCGTAAACATATGCCTCATATAAACAGCATATTGTATTTCTCATTGAAATCAATAGGAAACTGTTTGCAGGCGTATTTCAAGTGTATTTTCGAGCATAAGACGAGCTTTTTGCGCTCCAAAATATGCCTGAAAGTAAGCAGTGTGAACACAGCCTTAGATTTTCAGCAAGTATTGGAGGGGTTACACATAGCAAACAAATAATATACTCTATGACATTGAAAGAGAACAGAGTTTGAACAGCCCTCTAGCTTTATCCACACAAAAGATAAAAGATAAAAGTTGAACTTGAATGTAAGTGAAGGGAAAACAATACCTCCTTGACCCAGACAAGTCAAAACCACTAAAGATATTATATTATAATCCTAAACATAAAAGTAGTAAAACCACATTGATAAATCCATCAATAGAATATCTCCCAGTTGACATGAGTTTTACAATTTGCAACTTTATAACATGGTGGGCGGAGCATTAATTAATGTAAGGCTCTGTTCACATCATGATTTGTCCCTATTTTTAGCGCGTAGGTTGGGAAAGTTACCGACATACATACTTAATGTGTCTTTCGTCTGCCGGCTGCCCAGTATGCGTCAGTATTTAAAACAAGGCATGGAATAGCATAGAAGATTACGCTATTATATTCTTCTGAGTAAAGTAAAAAACACGTATACGTTAAACATATACTTTCTTTTAAACATGGTAGCCTATAGCTGAAGTTTGCCATTGTAGTGAATAAATCGTTAGCTTTTTATGACATATCCATTAAACGGATACTGTTAGGCTACATGAAAACGTTGCGTAATTTGATGTGGAACATCCGCACCAAAACCGCAGGTATACGCACGTCATTCCGCAGCTAAAACCACACCTAATGGTGCGTATTTTGATGCGTTTTTCTCTAAAACTAGTCAGATACAATTTGCAAGTGGAAACGCAGGATACATTGACATGCTGCGGATTTTAAAATACGCACCGCAGGTCACTATATGCACAGAAAAAATCTGCACCGTGTAGATGAGATTTCATGAAATCTCATTTACTTTGTTGGTACTGTATTACATGGGTGGATTTGCCGCATGGAAATACAAGCGGCACATCCGCACGTAATACGCAACATATGCATTCAGATTTACAGTCTGTGGGTGACGGATACCACTGTTAAACATCTGTCACATCCTATGTAACGTATATGTCGGGACGTTAAAGGTCGGCCAAAACACATGGTGTAAACAAGGCCTAACTTGACTGGACCAGATCATCTTCCAATTTGCCTTACAAAAAAATGAACTGTAGATTTATTAGGTAATAATGGAAACATTACCATTTGTAGTTCCTCTTGTTTTTTATTTTTCTATAACTCATCACCATTACAATAATAATACCACACGCAATCATTCTAATATATAAAGGCAAACCTTTTGCCAACGACTTACTTCTTCTCTGGCTGCAGCGGTCAGATGGTGTAACCACTTTAGCCAATCAGTGACAGGTTGAAGCAGACATATTTACTGCTACCTGTAACTGCCTCTCATCTCCCTGAAAGGACTATTCCGAAGGGAACCTGTCAGCAGCATTTTCACCCTCAGGTAGGGTGCTTTGGGTGTAGGGGTGAAAATGATGGGGACAGGTTCCCTTAATAAATGTGTTGTTTTAGTGAGGAGATTTGTCCAAACTGCCTAAAGAAAAACTGTTTGTTGCGCACACCAACCAATCACAGCAGAGCTTTCATTTTACTAGAGCAGTTTAATTAAAGGAAAGCTGAGCTATGATTTGTTGCTATGGGCATGATAACATCACCTAGCGACAGAAAGCAATGTAATACAAGTACATACACACACAATGAGCTGTTCAATATTAACAATAATTGCACCATTATTCCTATTTAGTTTGCCCATGGATGTTATGACATCCATGTAACCCTGTGAACTGAATGTGAAACATCAACATCACATGGTGTGTGTGTGTGTGTGTGTGTTTCTGTGTGTGTGTGTGTGTGTTTCTGTGTGTGTTTCTGTGTGTGTGTTTCTGTGTGTGTGTGTGTGTGTCTGTGTGTGTGTGTGTGTGTGTGTGTGTGTTTCTGTGTGTGTGTGTCTGTGTGTTTCTGTGTGTGTGTGTGTGTGTGTGTGTCTGTGTGTTTCTGTGTGTGTGTGTGTGTGTGTGTGTGTCTGTGTCTGTGTGTGTCTGTGTGTGTGTCTGTGTGTGTATGTAGGGGGGGGGGGTGAATGCACTGCAGATGACAACATTAATTTACTTCTGTAAAAAATGCCATGTCCAAAAAGGCAGTTAACGGCAGAAGAACAAGCTGATTTTAAACGCCGCAAAGCCAATTATGACAGAACAAGTTGGCAACAACGAACTGCAGATGAAAGAATTGCTGAGATTCAGCATTTGCGTGATCATTATAATGAAATTATACCAGAACAAATTGGAGCTGAGTCTCAGCCCATGCGTAATGTAAATATTGCAGAAGCACAAAATATGACCCCCGAAAAAAGGGTATGTCTCAGCAATTAAAAGGCACAAAGACAACACAGAAACAAACAAATTATTTGTAGGTAGCAGAACTGCAATAATCGAGATGTTAGAGCTCTCCGAGCTAGACAAAATGCTACACGCTATAAGGCGTTAAACGACACACATGATGAAAATGCTGTTGCAAGACATTAATTTGGCACTCTTAACCAAATTTTGTAATAAACGCTTTCCAGGAGAAAGACCTTCCTATAGATAGAGTTTTCTAGATGTAGCTCCAAAGAAGTAGTAAAATTAGATCGCAATCGCATTTTCACATTAATTTAACAACTTATGAAATATCAGCATGGGCACTCTAAAAACTTTATTGATAATACACGGTCAATCAGTAGAAGGGTGTTGCGTAGGGGGGGGGTATCACTATTGGAAGTTAGTGTATGGATACAGTCAGTATAATAGATATGCGGGAGCAAAAAAAAATGTTTTTAAAACCATTAGAAAAACAAACAAACTATGAAGCAACCTGCGCAAGGGGTCCACGTCTCCTGCCCTGGATAGATCATCTTGCATTTTGGATTGTAAAGTTTCATGAAAAATGAAAGGACTGACCAACAAGAGTTTTCTTGATCCCATTGTATTTTTTGCACAATGGGCACACAGATTGTGGAGTAGTGACACACACAGGACAGTGATGGCATACAGGCAACAGAGTGGTGGCATACCCAAGGAACAATGATGGCATACTGAGGGGACAAAGTGGTGGCATACAGGGAACAGTGATGGTATACAGGGGACAGAGTGGTGGCATACAGGTGGCAGAGTGATGGCATATTAGGGGGCAGACTTTTCTAGGGCTGGTTACATTTTTCACACAACAGGCTTTATTGCGAGTTCCCTAGAAATAAACCAACAACTACATCCAATAATACATGGTAAAGTCCAACTAACCATTTCTTTCATTTTAAAGGAATAATAATTAAAATATTAATAAAATAATAATAATACGTTGCCATACTCAATAAGGCTGAGAATACACTGAGCAGCTTAGGCCCTGTTCACACAGAGTTTTATTACAAGGTTTTTGGCGCGGAAACCGCTCCGTAAAACTCGTCAAAAAACGCCCGAAAATGCCTCCCGGTAAAAAGAAGCATCATGACCCATCTTCAGGCAGTTTCCGCCTCCAAAACCCCATTTCAATCAGTCAGAAAGAGGAAAAAAACACCTCGACGAGTGTTTTGACGAGTTTTTGTCAAACCACTGTGCAAAAAACGTCTGGAGCAGTTTTTGCAGGAGGAATTTTCCTCCTGCAAAAAGCTCCGTGTGAACACAGCTGATATAAAGTGGTTAGAGATTACAAGTACAATTAATCTATATAAAAAAAACTTCCTAAATGTATTGTTTCTTTTAGTCTTATACTCATTCTTAGTTACAACTTATGTTATACACCAGAGATGCATTTACAATTGTGTAGGCTTCCAAGCTGAATACTTGCAGAATTCCTTGCTGGTGCATTGATAGCACAGAATAGCAGGAACTCATTGATGAGTCGTCAGTCGTCTTAGGGTTCATGCACATGACTATATTATAGCTTCATTGGTGCAGTAATGTTATCCTGTGAAGTTTTCCATACCTTGGAGTGATGCCATATGTACGCACAGAGGTGTTTTTGTACTCACTCCATGTTCCACTTGAAGAAAAAAACAAAACAGCCCTACCGTATTAGATGCCGCATGGGTGCCTTTCCACATAGAAGTAAATGGAGACTGAAAAATGACATCTATGTATACAAAACCATGTCTGTAGGGATACCTACTTTTTTTTTTATCCCCGAAACCACTGGCAAAGAATTTTTGAAGCAGGTAATATTTTGCAACTCATATGGTATTCGTACAGAACACCATATGGAACTTATATAGAAGTACACAGAACTCACAGAGTACAGAGCAACACACGGTACTAAAACAGAACTTCACTAGTGCTGTTTGTACATCCATACTGAGTCCGGATTGGTATAGTTTTTAAATATGTTTGTGTGTGAGTCTAAGGATATGTTCACACAGCTTATTTTTGGGCTGATTTTGGAGCAGAAAATCAACATTTTACAGTCCAAAATACATCTATAATAATCCTGCAAACAGTTTTCCATTGAATTTAATGAGAAATACACTGTGCTGTTCACATGAGGTGTATTTTTATGCTGCTGACTTAAAGGAACAGTGTCACGAAAAAAATTTTTTTTACATCAGTTTGGTTTTAGTGTTTTATTAAAAACGTTTATATTTATTTGTGTGTTTGTGTTTTACTTTTTTTTATTTTTACACTTTTTCTTCCCTATGGGGGCTGCCATTTTTTTTTCCATTTCTGTATGTGTCGATTAACGACACATAAAGACATGGAATACGGCAGCTACAGTCCCATAGTGAATGCGAACGGGGCCCGTTCCATTCACTATGCTGTACGCCGTCTGTGTGGGAACGGCGCATGCGCCGCTCCCACACAGTCCAAGTTGAACTGCGCGCCGTCCGGCGCCATTTTCCTATAGACCGGAAGTCGCGGCCGGACAGTAAGATTACTACTTCCGGTCGCGGCTTCCGGACTTGTGCACTTGGAGCGGCGGTAGCAGATGGAGCGGACGGACCGGAGGGAGCGGCGGCGACTGGAGCAGGTAAGTTATTTCTATGTATGTTCGTCTTTTACTGTGTGTTTACTAGTGTATGTTAACCTACTACACTGTGTGTTAGCTCAAAAAATGGCGACACACAGTGTAGGAGGTTTGACCGTTCAATCCCCTCGTTTCTCCCGGCACTAGCCAGGATAAAGGAGGGGGGGATTCTGAGAGCTCACTAGAGCGAGTGAGTTTTCCCAAATTTTGCAGCATAAAGCAATGTGGTTGCTTTACCAAAAAAAAAAAAAACTCGCAACACATTCCCTTTAAAAAAACTCCTCGTAAAAAGTCCCATTTCACTTCTTGAGGCATTTTTGGAGCTAATTTTCCATTTACACTATGAAAAATGCCTAAAAAAATCCTCAAAAGTAGCTTCAAATTAAAAGAAGCTTCGTTTTCTGCTTCAAAAACGCCTTGAAATCAGAGGCTGTTCCCTTGAAAACAGCTCTGTAATTTTCAGCTACTTTTCTACTTCCACTTTTTCTACATGTGAACATACCCTCAGACTAAGCATAGGTATGGTTCTGATTCCAAAAAGGAGTGGTAGGCAAAAAATGCATAACTTATTTTTCTTTTAATTTATTAATGGTTATGAACTTTATCAAATGTCACAAAGAAATCAAAAACAGCAATGCATAAATAGAGTTTTGAAAATAAACCTCTAAAAATGGCTATTTATAAAGAGTTTGTGTGCATGAAAATACACATATTTTAAGGCATAACTCGATTCATATAATAAATTGCTACTGATAAAACAATGCATGTGGATTGTCGAAACATATTCTGTCTTAATATCCTATGATTTATACTTGTAGCCAATGAAATGCAAAGCTGTAAAAGTAAAAAGCAGTAAAATATAAATTTTACTCTTCACTGTATTTATTATGTTATCATTTTACATTTCACTATGAAGTTAATATTAATACTTAATTAAACATACCTGCGATATGAGATTTTCTACATATGAAGAATTCTTTACATTTTCATTTCCAATCCCTGAATCATCAGCATCTATTAGACTTTCCACAGGAACATTGTGTTGGGGTTTAAGAAAAGCAAATTCCCTCTCACTTGGGTCCAGAGTTACACAAACATCATATGAATATGGCAGAGGTAATGTTCCATTGTTGAATTGTGAAATAAATCTGGGGTCTACCTGTGGATATAGACTTGTACTCATGGATCCAAATGAAGTAGAAGATTTGGACTCTTTATATTTGGAGACAACTGCAATAATCACAGTCAGCATGAAGAGAAAGGAAATCAATGCCAAGGCTATTACCAAGTAGAATTGTAGGTTGGACTGAGATTCTTCTTTGTTAGACTGACTGCTCAGCTCAGGAAGGACCTGATGAAAATGATCAGCAATCACCATGTTTAGAGAGACTGAAGTTGAGCGGGAGGGAATCCCATTGTCTTTTACTAGAACCACAATTCCATGTTTCATGATGTCTCTTTCTTGAAATACACGTGATGTCCTGATCTCTCCTGTGTGCTGGTCAATGGTGAAGAGTGATGGTTCTGAAGATTGTAGAAAGTAAGACAACCAGGCATTGTGTCCAGAGTCAGCGTCCACTGCCACCACTTTAGATACTAAAGAGCCTTGTTCAGAGGTCCAAGGAACCATCTCAAATGTTGGGCTATCGACCTCTGGTGATGGGTACAGAATGACAGGTGAATTATCATTCTGGTCTACTATACATATTCTCAATGTTGTACTGCTGTTCAAAGATGGAGATCCATTGTCTCTGGCAATGATCTGGATATTAAATTCCTTATGCTTCTCATAATCAAATGACCGTTGAGCGTATATGACCCCAGTTACTGGATTCATGGAGATATAAGAAGACAGGGGATCTTCTTCATTACTACCAGTCATTATAGAATATATAATCTTAGCATTGTCTTCACTGTCCATATCTCTTGCTTGAATACTGAATATTGAAGCTCCTGGTAAAATATTTTCTGGTATAAATGCAGTGTGAACCAATTTCTCAAACACTGGGGCATTGTCATTGACATCTGATACATCAAGCCGAATAACTTTTCTAGAAGTCATTTCAGGAGAACCTTTGTCTGAGGCTTGTATTGTGATGTTGTAGGATGAGATCTTTTCTCTATCTAGACTACTTTTTGTAACAATTTTATAAAAACTACTTGATGATGATATTAACTCAAATGGTAAATCACCTTCTATTATACATTTAACTTCACCATTTTCTCCTGAGTCAGGATCATGAACATTAATAAGCGCTACTATACTACCAGAGACAGAATCCTCAGCAATATTAGTCAACAATGAGGAAATGGAAATCTCTGGAGCATTATCATTTTTATCTATTATTTCTATTAGAACCTTGGCTTTGGCTGGTAGACCGCCGCCGTCTTCTGCTTGCACAGAAATCTCATAGAATTTTGTTACTTCATAATCTAAATGTCCCTTTGTTTTAATTTCTCCACTTTTAGGATTGATAGAAAAGCCATCAAGAATATGACTCGCTGTGGTACTAAATGAGTAAGTAATCTGTGCATTGACACCTTCATCTTCATCACTTGCACTGACCTGCAGAACTGTAGAATTCACCGGTATATTTTCCCTAACACTTACTTTATATACATCCTGTGTAAATACTGGAGAATTATCATTGATATCATTGATGATGATATTAATGATGGCAGTGCCTGTCTGTACAGGATTTCCACCATCAGAAGCTGTTAGAATGAGTTCATGCTTGTTTTGTGTCTCTCGGTCTAGAGGTTTCTCTAGTATAAGCTCTGGAAATACACTGCCATCACTGCTGACCTTCTCTCCAAGAGCAAAATACTGGTTTACACTGAGTCTGTAGCTTATCAGAGAATTATTACCGATATCCACATCTTCTGCATTTTGTAAGAGAAACCTTCTTCCTTGGGTGGTGGATTCACTCATTTCTATTCTAATCTTGTCATAGACAAATGTAGGAGGATTATCATTTATATCCTGAATATCAATCTTAACATTAAAGACATTTAGTGGATTTTCCATCACAGCATCAAATGTAAGGACACAATCATCTGCAGCTCTGCACAATGTCTCCCTGTCTATCCTATCAGCAATGTATAGGTTTCCATTATCCAGATTTATGCTGAAATATTTCTCAGAGATTTTAGACACAATACGTAATTTTCTTCTGGAGAGCTCCTTAACATTTAATTCAAGATCCTTTGCTAAATCTCCAACAATAGAACCTTTTCTTAATTCTTCATTTATGGAATAATGAATCTGACCAGAGACTGAATGACACAGCCAGGAAAATAAGAAGGGAAATATTACTTGCCATCTGAGTCCTTGCATTGATTGTCCTTCCTGTAGTTGTAATCCAGCCATCCTTCTTCTTTCCAGGAATATAATGGTGAAATTCCTTGTTATATTTATAATCCAGTAGAATTAACATAAGAAAATAATCTCTCTTCTTTATAAGTCCTGTCCCCAGCAAATCCTAGTGTGAAATGCTGTGTATTTTTTCTTGCAGTTGAACACTGTCTGCATCATGGAGGTGATTCTGGATTTGTAGAATATTTTCCTTATTGGTGAACAGCGGCGCTCTGAGGCGTATATGAGGAACTGCAGTGTCACTGACTTAGGTTCCTTGCTAACAGATACCACTGATAAATGTTAAAACATGTCATGAAATTGTAACATTGATATAAAAATTGCTATAAAAATTGAATATAGGGATTTTTATTTATGTGACGTTTCTGAATTTTTATAATATGGTACTTTTGTAAGGCTTAAATAATAAATTAAAGTAATTCATCGAAGCAAATATAATGCAGCAGGTATACAAAGTGTTATGTCTATTATGTATATAATATATATATATATATATATATATATATATATATATATATATATGTAAAGTTTAGCATATACCATATATAAAGGGAAGAAATAAGCTATTATAGGTTGCGTAATGAACTTTTATGTGGCTTCCAATTCCGACATGCTTCATTCTAAATACTACATGCGAATCTAAATATAATAAAGATTAGTCACATTATAAACACACATATGTCACTGTTACTTGTAATATTTATATTTGGATGAAAGCTGTGATGTGTTTGTTGATAAACAAATTAGTATATAAAATAATTATTATGGCTGTTATGATTTATCAAGCAATATATGATATAAGCTTCCATATCTTTACAGATTCCCTTCAAACTGTTAAAGTTATTAAAATTATTAAGAATATTAGTTATTAGTGGGCATACCTGAAGTTTCCAAGGCTATTATAAGGCTTCCTATAAGTATTTCTTATTTGTTTTTATTATTATTTTGCCGAATAGAAAAAAGTGTATTAGTTAATAGAGGGGAGTCCTTTATTTGGGACCGCTATTTAATATTGCTTTCCAGAGCATTCCTCTCTCTGGAGGACCTGGAACATCTGTGCACTACATAGACAGCCACTCCATTTCAATGAGAACGGTGTAATGCTTCATTACTCCTGTGGTGGTGCTGTAGGGGAATTTGACACTTCCTGACAGATTTCCCTACAGATTATATTTGATTGCTGTGGTCCCAGCAGCTGGACAATCTTTTGTTAGCTTGTCTTCAGGGGATCCTTCTAGCAAAACAGCTTGTCCAAAGTGGACAACCCATCTAAAAGGCTTTAATTTACTTTTTCTTTTAGGGTATGTTGACACGGCATATGTTTGAGGCAGAAAATACGAGGCTAATTTCAAGAGAAAACAACCACTGAATACAGGCGTTTTTTTTTTTAGGAGATTTTGGTGTTTGCAAGGGTATTTTAAAGCATATTTTTTTCAGCGCATCTTGAGGCGTTTTCTGTAGTGTCAATGGAAAATCAGCTCTAAAATACCTTAAAGAGGCTCTGTCACCAGATTTTGCAACCCCTATCTGCTATTGCAGCAGATAGGCGCTGCAATGTAGATTACAGTAACGTTTTTATTTTTAAAAAACGAGCATTTTTGGCCAAGTTATGACCATTTTTGTATTTATGCAAATGAGGCTTGCAAAAGTACAACTGGGCGTGTTGAAAAGTAAAAGTACAACTGGGCGTGTATTATGTGCGTACATCGGGGCGTGTTTACTACTTTTACTAGCTGGGCGTTGTGTATAGAAGTATCATCCACTTCTCTTCACAACGCCCAGCTTCTGGCAGTGCAGATCTGTGACGTCACTCACAAGTCCTGCATCGTGTCGGCCACATCGGCACCAGAGGCTACAGTTGATTCTGCAGCAGCATCCACGTTTGCAGGTAAGTCGATGTAGCAACTTACCTGCAAACGCTGATGCTGCTGCAGAATCAACACGCCCAGTTGTACTTTTGCAAGCCTCATTTGCATAAATACAAAAATGGTCATAACTTGGCCAAAAATGCTCGTTTTTTAAAAATAAAAACGTTACTGTAATCTACATTGCAGCGCCTATCTGCTGCAATAGCAGATAGGGGTTGCAAAATCTGGTGACAGAGCCTCTTTAAGTAGCGACATGCAACTTCATTTTAGTAGGCGTAATTTTATGAGGCAATTTTTGAATTCAGCAGCGTAAAAATACGACTCTTATGAACTGCACAATGTATTTCTCATTAAAATCAATGGGAAATTGCAGGCGCATTTCAAGTATTTTTCAAGCATAATGCCTTTTGCACTCCAAAATACGCCTGAAAGAAAGCCGTGTGAACACAGGCTTAGATTATCAGCAAGTATTGGAGGTGTTACCCAGAGCAAGCAAATAATATATTACATTGAAAAAAACAGAGCTTGGACAACCCTCTAGCTTTATGCACACAAAAGATAACAGTTAAACTTGAATGTAATTGTAGGAGTAAACTGAAGAGAAAATAATATTTCCTTGAACCAGACAACTCATCACCACCAAAGATATTATTTTATAATCATAAACATAAATGTAGTGAAGCCACATTGATAAATCCATCAAAAGAATATCTCCCAACTGACATGAGTTTCACAATTTGCAACTTTATAAAATGGTGGGTGGAGAATTAATACATGTAAGGCTCTGTTCACATCATGATTTGGCCCTGTTTTTAGTGTGTAGCTCGGGAAAGTTCCCGACATACATGATAAACGTATCCATAGCACTCCATTGTCAGACAGAGGCCAAAAGACTGTAATTTTGGCTGCCGGCTGCCTATTATGAGTTGGTATGAAGCAAAAAATAAAAAGAGGATGGAATAGCGTGGAAGATTATGCCATTGTATCCTCCAGAGTCCCGTAAAAAAAAGTATACATTAAACATAATTTTTGTTAACATGGTAGCCTGTGGCTGACGTTTGCCACAGTAATGGATACTTCATAAGATTTTCAATAACTTTTTACGACACATACGTTAAACGGATACCATTGCAGTCTGTGGGTTACGGATGCCACTGTTATACATCTTTATTATGTGCTAATGGAACCATTACCATTTGTAGTTACTCTTGTTTTTTTATTTTTCTATAACTCACCACTATTACAATAATAATAGCACACGCAATCATACTAATATATAAAAGGCAAGCCGTGTTGCCGACTCACTTCTTCTCTGATTGGCTGCTGCAGTCACATGGTGTAACCACTTTAGCCAGTGGCAGGTTGAAGCAGACATATTTAGTGCTAACTGTAGCATTTTCACCCTCAGGTAGGGTGCTGTGAGTTTAGTGATGAAAGTGCTGGTGACAGGTCCCCTTAATAAATGTGTTGTTTTAGTGAGGAGATTTATCCAAACTGCCTAAAAGAAAAACTATTCCGCGCTTGTGCGCATGCGTGATCGGCGCTTCATTCATTTCTATGGAGCTGTCGGGCACACAAGGCGGAGACACAGACCCAGGAAGTCCCATGCTTCTCATGGAGAACTTCGGGGGACTTTCAGTATCCCGTTCTACTTATCACTGGGGGTCCCAGGTCAGACCCCCAGCGATCACACATGTAACCACTATCCTGTGGTTTGGGGATACATGTGTTTTGTGGGACAACCCCTTTAACAAACCATCTTAGGTCTCATGCACAGGACTATATTATAGCTTCATTGGTGCAGTAATGTTATTCTATGAAGGTTTCCATTCCTTGGTGTGATGCCATATGTACGCACAGAGGTGATTTTGTAATGACTTCATGTCCTGCCTGAAGAAAAAAACCAATAGTGCCCTACTATAGTGGATTCCGCATGGGTCCCTTTCTCCATAGAAGTCAATAAAGGCTTAAAAAATACATCTATGTATACAGATCCATGTCTGTATGGATACCTTTTCTTCATCCCTGAAACCATTGGCAAAGAATTTTTGAAGCAGGTAATATTTTTGAACTCATATGGTATCTGTACAGAACACCATAAGGAACTTAAAAAGAAGTACACAGAACTTACACAATACTAAAACAGAACTTCAATAGTGCAGTTTGTACATGTATACCGAGTCCTGACTGGTATAGATTTTAAATATGTTCGTGCATAAGGTCCAAGACTAAGCCTATGTATGGTTCTGTTTCCAAAAAGCAGTAGTAGTCAGACAATGTATAACTACTTTTTTTAAATTTATTTATTTTTAAGCCTCACTTAGAAATCAAAAACAGCAATGCATAATTACAGAGTTTTGTGAAGAAACCTCTAAAAGTAATTATTTATAAGGAGTTTGTGTGCATATGAGAATACAAATATTTTAAGGCATAACGCAATTCAAATAGTAAATTGCTACCCATAATAGAATATAAAGTATGTGATTATTCTGCTTTTTGCCCTAATATCCTATGATTTATACTAGTAGCACATTACAATATACATACTAAAAATGAACTAACCAATGAAATGCAAAACTGTAAAGGTAAAAAGCAGTAAGGCCTCATGCATTTGCGGCCGTATACTATCCGCAATTGCAGATAGTATAAAACACATGTTAACCTATGGGCCAATGCACACGACCATTATACGGTCCACATTTGCGGAACGGGCTCATTGAAATCAATGCACCATTTTGTGTGTGCACTGTCCGTGATTGCGGACAGCCTGCGGATGACACTCGGCAGCCCGTTCGTGCTGTATCACGGACCGTGCACACCTCTATGGTCGTGTACGTGAGGCCTAAAAGATAAATTTTTATCTTTGTTGTATTTATTATGTTTTTCTTTTAAATTTCCTTAACTGATTTCGGAGTTAATATTAATACTTAATAAAACATACCTGAGACATGAGATTTTCTATTAGTGGGGAATTCTTTAAACGTTCATTTCCAATCCCTGAGTCATCAGCATCTATTAGACTTTCCACAGGAACATTGTGTTGAGGTTTAAGAAAAGCAAATTCCCTCTCACTTGGGTCCAGAGTTACACAAACATCATATGAATATGGCAGAGGTAATGTTCCATTGTTGAATTGTGAAATAAATCTGGGGTCTACCTGTGGATATAGACTTGTACTCATGGATCCAAATGAAGTAGAAGATTTGGACTCTTTATATTTGGAGACAACTGCAATAATCACAGTCAGCATGAAGAGAAAGGAAATCAATGCCAAGGCTATCACCAAGTAGAATTGTAGGTTGGACTGAGATTCTTCTTTGTTAGACTGACTGCTCAGCTCAGGAAGGACCTGATGAAAATGATCAGCAATCACCATGTTTAGAGAGACTGAAGCTGAGCGGGAGGGAATCCCATTGTCTTTTACTAGAATCACAATTCCATGTTTCATGATGTCTCTTTCATGAAATATACGTGAAGTCCTGATCTCTCCGGTGTGCTGGTCAATGGTGAAGAATGATGGTTCTGAAGATTGTAGAAAGTAAGACAACCAGGCATTGTGTCCAGAGTCAGCGTCCACTGCCACCACTTTAGATACTAAAGAGCCTTGTTCAGAGGTCCAAGGAACCATCTCAAATGTTGAGCTATCGACCTCTGGTGATGGGTACAGAATGACAGGTGAATTATCATTCTGGTCTACTATACATATTCTCAATGTTGTACTGCTGTTCAGAGATGGAGCTCCATTGTCTCTGGCAATGATCTGGATATTAAATTCCTTATGCTTCTCAAAATCAAATGACCGTTGAGCATAGATGACCCCTGTTACTGGATTCATGGAGATATAAGAAGACAGGGGATCTTCTTCATTACTTTTAGTCATTATAGAATATTTTATCTTAGCATTGTCTTCACTGTCCATGTCTGTTGCTTGAATACTGAATATTGAAGCTCCTGGTGAATTATTTTCTGGTATAAATGCAGTGTGAACCAATTTCTCAAACACTGGGGCATTGTCATTGACATCTGATACATCAAGCCGAATAACTTTTCTAGAAGTCATTTCAGGAGAACCTTTGTCTGAGGCTTGTATTGTGATGTTGTAGGATGGGATCTTTTCTCTATCTAGACTACTTTTTGTAACAATTTTATAAAATTTTCCTTTTGATGATATTAAGACAAATGGCAAATCTCCTCCTATTATACATTGGACCTCACCATTTTCTTCTGAGTCCCGATCATGAACTTTAATCAGAGCCACCACAGTGCCAGAGGCAGAATCCTCAGAAATAAGATCTAGTGATGAGGTTATAGATATCTCAGGAGCATTGTCATTTTCATCTAAGATTTCTATTAAAACTTTAGCATTAGCAGATAGGCCTCCACCGTCTTTGGCTTGCACAGATATGTCATAATATTTATTGATTTCATAATCTAAATGTCCTCTTACTGCAATTTCTCCATTTTTAGGGTTTATAGTAAAGGACTGCAGAATATCATTTGCCGTGGTTCTAAATGAATAAATTATTTGTGCATTAACACCTTCATCTTCATCACTTGCACTGACCTGCAGAATAGTAGAATTCACCGGTATATTTTCCCTAACACTTACTTTATATACATCCTGTGTAAATACTGGTGAATTATCATTGAAGTCAGTGATGATGATATTAATGATGGCAGTGCCTGTCTGTACAGGATTTCCACCATCAGAAGCTGTTAGAATGAGTTCATGCTTGTTTTGTGTCTCTCGGTCTAGAGGTTTCTCTAGTATAAGCTCTGGAAATACACTGTCATCACTGCTGACCTTCTCTCCAAGAGCAAAATACTGGTTTACACTGAGTCTGTAGCGTATCAGAGAATTATTACCTATGTCTATATCTTCTGCATTTTGTAGTGCAAATTTTGTTCCTGGTGATGTAAATTCACTCATCTCTAATGTCAATGTGTTATGGACAAATTTAGGAGGATTGTCATTTATATCCTGAATATCAATCTTAACATTAAAGACATTTAGTGGATTTTCCATCACAGCATCAAATGTAAGGACACAATCATCTGCAGCTCTGAACAATGTCTCCCTGTCTATCCTATCAGCAATGTATAGGTTTCCATTATCCAGATTTATACTGAAATATTTCTCAGAGACTCCTGACACAATACGTAATTTTCTTCTGGAGAGCTCCTTAACATTTAATTCAAGATCCTTTGCTAAATCTCCAACAATATATCCTTTTCTTAATTCTTCATTTATGGAATAATGAATCTGACCAGAGACTGAATGACACAGCCAGGAACATAAGAAGGGAAATATTACTTGCCATCTGAGTCCTTGCATTGATTGTCTTTTATGTAGTTGTATTCCAGTCATCCTTCTTCTTACCAAAAAAATAATTGTGAAATTCTTTGCTTTAGTTAAAAATCCAGTAGAATTAACATAAGAAAATAATCTCTCTTCTTTATGAGTCCTGTCCCCAGCAAATCCTAGTGTGAAATGCTGTGTATTTCTTCTTGCAGTTGAACACTGTCTGCATCATGGAGGTGATTCTGGATTTGTACAATATTTTCCTTATTGGTGAACAGCGGCGCTCTGAGGCGTTTATGGGGAACTGCAGCATCACTGATAAGTATTTTTTTACTTCATACTTTCATATAGACTGAACTTTCCAACAGTTGTTTCGCAACTGTTTATTTTGGATGTTTAAGAAACCTTTGGTGTCAATTTATATTTTTTGCATTGTAAGAGTCCATCCCATTAAATATAAACCTTTATCTTTTTGCTATTTGATAACAGGTTTCTGTTTTTTTTTAACTTTATACAATAAAACAGTTTTCTATCCTGTCCCCACTTTAAAATAGCAACAGAAACTGGGGAAAGAAATAGGTGTGAATAGAGTCTTATCTTGCATAAAAGTTAGCAAGTACAATACACATAACAGGTATAAAAGGGAAAACAGCTGCTAAGTATATGAAATTGCATTTATACTTTAAATGGATAAATGAATCTGAAAGAAAATACTCCTAAGAGACTCTCTTTCTCCTCGCGGCGAACCAGAAAGTGTAGGTTATCTTACAGGCAATGTTCTCTGGGAAAAGTATTGAAATTAGTTTTCTTCCAGAAGGAAGAAAACTTTCTCTCTAGTGTCACCTACAGTTAGTTACCCTGTAAGTTATTCTCCGACCCACTAGAGAGTATTGAAACATGACTGGGGATATCAGCCAAACTAGAGACACCCATCTGTAGAAAACAGAGTGTTTTCCTGCAAGACTCAGTACAACAGCTGGATCTCCTTAAGGAGAACCAGTTGCTAAGTCTAAGGCATCTCACCCAGCAAACCAGTACCCCACTTTTTTGTTTTTTTACTGTAAAGAAGCAAAAGCTCTGAAACAGTGCTATATATAGATAGGTGTCTCTGGTTTTGATGTCATCCATAATCATGTTTCATGAATCTTTAATGGGTCAGACAATGACTTACAGGGTAGCTACCTATAGGTGGAACTAGAGAGACCATTTTATTCTTTCTGGAGTAGAGCTGATCTGAAAAAATAAACATTCCATTGAATAAAAATGTGAAATGATTAAACAGAAACCGGACAACCCCTTTAAGTCTTTCTAATAAATAATGTATGTGCTGGTTGCTCGGTTTCCTGGGCAGCAATCTAAGTATGTTTGAGAAATATAGGTATTTGTCTCCATATTTTTGTGAAGAACTGAATATGTCACTGACAGTTAAACAGCTGGCAGCATGTATTTATATTTAATATGTCACCGGTACTAGCACTCGCAACTGGCAGATGTCTGGTACAACTTGTTAACGGATTAAGGATATCTGGGTGACTATTTTTTTTTATTTTACAGGTACATTATAGAAAGGGGCAGTGGGACAATCCGGCATTGGACTTGCTTGAACTTATTTTTTTGAAAAATGTGCATGGAAATCATTTCAGAGTTGCTAAAATTTTTTGTAGACCTTCTATTCAAAGGTTTTCATAAAGATCTAGTGGTGCTCATGAATAAAGGTTTTAAACACATAAAATACTTTTTAATTAGTAGCGTGAGATTTTATATAATATAAAAGTATTCTATATTTATTAACGTAATCTAATCTCTGTAGAATTCAATAACCGTTGCATTTTTAGATGTCAACCAATATGATATCAATGCGCTCTGGATGAACAAAGTAACATTACAATTTCTACATCATATTTCACTGGATCACTTGGAATGTAGGAAAGTTACTTACTATGCTCAAAAACACATTCCAGAGACCAAGAAAAAAGCCATGGAGTAAAGTAAAATAATAAAGTAAATTTAACAAAGTAAAATAAAAATAATAACTGTACAATTCTTGAAAATTTTTAGAAAAGGGGAATAAAGGATGACCCCACACCAGTTGGCAGAAATTGCCAATTTTAGTCTTGGCCGTTGGTAGACAGATGCCCACACTTGCATAGTCATTTTAAATTAAAATGAATAGAAGTTCTGGAAAGTTTTAAGTGCTCTCAGACTTTTTCTAATTTATGACCGTGACTAAAGTTAGCCAAGTCTCCGGTTCAGAGCAGTTTGCAGCAACTGAATCCCAAACCAATCAGTGTTTTTGTGCCTATCCATTTGACATATCATGAAACACATTTCAATCCGAAGTGACCTTCTTTCAATAAAATGTGGAACTTCTAAAATATATTTATCTCACAGAAGAATACACTTATTATTCCCAATCCTCTAATGTGTTCTTGTTTCTATAATGTAATTAATATTTTTCAGGAAACCTATTGCTCCACAAACTCTCAAACATTTTGGGACTGTCGGTGGAAGCTATGAGAATAACAATCTCTTTTTCCTAGTTTTCTTCCTGTCATATATGGTTTGAATATTTGAAATTCAGCAAGTTCTTACCCTGAGGCTATGAATAAAATTGTTTACTAGCCAAAGGCCAGTGTTGAAAAAAAACCCTAAAAAATAAATATTTAGGCTGGATAGTCTTATCTCAAAGTGAAGAGTCAAGAGTTGAGGCATTCAGAACAAGTAATCTAATGGTCTCTGAACACAAGCCTAGACCGCTATACCAATCCAGCTATAGTGATACAGTTTGGGTAATAACACTGTGGGGGGCATTTATTAACTTTTTACAAGAGTAAAAATGTAACAAACGGTAGGAAAGTTGCAATTCGAGCAGTAAATTGCAACTTTTGTGATGTTTTGACCACTTACACAACGTTATTAAAATCAAAAGAGGTGGGGCCACCCACAACACGACGCATTTACTATAATTTATGCGAGAAACTGGTGTAAATTATAACGGAAATCTATGGCAATTTATAGCTAGCGTAGATTTCACTCTGTGGCGCACAAACAGCCAAAGATGCACCTCTTAATGAATTTGTTGCATCTTACTCCAACTTTCTCTATATTAAGACTGGCATATGAATCACCAGTCCTAATAACATCCCCCCTATGCGTTTACCTTTAACAGGACAGTTTGACTTTGACAGTAGTACTATCAATATGGGCCTACCATATTTATTGTATATAAATGTGATAACTGCATGCAGACAACTTCTACTAATATATGAATGCTTGGTGGACTTTGATGATCTCTTAACAACACTTCGTCACACGTAAATGCCCATACATGGTTAACTAAGTATAGAAGTAATATATTACTTTTTTGTTTTATATTTCCAAGTACACTAAAGGGGCTTTGACTTATTAATATCTCTTAAGATATGGGGGATATTTGCCACATTATTCAGCACAGCACATATAAAGTGCCTTCTGGTAAGATATATTTGCAACTTTTAAACATTTACAAACATTCTTATGCTACTTAAATTACTCTGTAGCAAGTTTTGGCAATAACTTATTTCCTATGGTACAAATTATTACATATGTTGCTTAAAAGTTATAATATACACATATTGTTCTTATTCGGTAAAATAGTCATAGGCAATACTTTCAATATCTGCTTTTGATTATGGTAAAAAAAAACTGTCACCAGCTTTAAGAAGTAGTTTACACTACTAATAATATACAATTAATAAAAACTATAAATAATATATTCTAATTTTACTACTAAGGGACATTGCCATAATGGGGTTAATTTGGCTAACCAGAGGAAATGAGGAGAGCCACCCTCCATCTGTATAGAACATAACCCCTTTCAAGCGCATTGTCCACATTGTTAACAGTTCACACATAAAGGACATATAAACAATAAAGGTGCTTTTAAACGAGTAGATACTCACCTTTAAATGAGCGTCGATCGGCAATACAGCTTTCAATTGGAGCTCGTTTTCTCTATTCAAACAGAGCAATGATCATTTGTATGAGAAAAACGATCATTACTACGATCATTTACCACCATACATTTGCATTATGTTGACTGTTTACACAGGGAGATGTGCTGCCAACTAGCAACCATTTTTTGGCTGCATAAAAGATACGATCAGCCGATGAATCAGCGTTTGCTTGGTCATCGGCTAATCATTTCGCTGTTTACACAGGGCAATGATTGGGAACGAGTGTTCATATGAAAGTCCATTTGCACGCTCATTGGTCTTTAAGTCTAATAGGCTATTTGTAAATCATCCTACAGTATATTATTTCACTCCTTGATCTATACTTTAGCAAAATTTATTTTTATTCTTAGCTAAAAAAATACTTTTCTTTCAGATATTTGCATTGATACAATAACATATTTCATAAACATACCTCTTTTATAAGTTTTTCTGCAGGTGAAGAATTCTTTAAAGTTTCATTTCCAATCCCAGAATCATCAGCATCTATTAGACTTTCCACAGGAACATTGTGTTGGGGTTTAAGAAAAGCAAATTCCCTCTCACTTGGGTCCAGAGTTACACAAACATCATATGAATATGGCAGAGGTAATGTTCCATTGTTGAATTGTGAAATAAATCTGGGGTCTACCTGTGGATATAGACTTGTACTCATGGATCCAAATGAAGAAGAAGATTTGGACTCTTTATATTTGGAGACAACTGCAATAATCACAGTCAGCATGAAGAGAAAGGAAATCAATGCCAAGGCTATTACCAAGTAGAATTGTAGGTTGGACTGAGATTCTTCTTTGTTAGACTGACTGCTCAGCTCAGGAAGGACCTGATGAAAATGATCAGCAATCACCATGTTTAGAGAGACTGAAGCTGAGCGGGAGGGAATCCCATTGTCTTTTACTAGAACCACAATTCCATGTTTCATGATGTCTCTTTCCTGAAATACACGTGATGTCCTGATCTCTCCTGTGTGCTGGTCAATAGTGAAGAGTGATGGTTTTGAAGATTGTAGAAAGTAAGACAACCAGGCATTGTGTCCAGAGTCAGCGTCCACTGCCACCACTTTAGATACTAAAGAGCCTTGTTCAGAGGTCCAAGGAACCATCTCAAATGTTGGGCTATTGACCTCTGGTGATGGGTACAGAATAACAGGTGAATTATCATTCTGGTCTACGATACATATTCTCAATGTTGTACTGCTGTTCAGAGATGGAGATCCATTGTCTCTGGCAATGATCTGGATATTAAATTCCCTATGTTTCTCATAATCAAATGACCGTTGAGCATAGATGACCCCAGTTACTGGATTCATGGAGATGTACGAAGACAGGGGATCTTCTTCATTACTTTTAGTCATTATAGAATATATAATCTTAGCATTGTCTTCACTGTCCATATCTCTTGCTTGAATACTGAATATTGAACCTCCTGGTGAATTATTTTCTAGTATAAGTGCAGTGTAAACCAATTTATCAAACACTGGGGCATTGTCATTGACATCTGATACATCAAGCCGAATAACTTTTCTAGAAGTCATTTCAGGAGAACCTTTGTCTGAGGCTTGTATTGTGATGTTGTAGGATGGGATCTTTTCTCTATCTAGACTACTTTTTGTAACAATTTTATAAAAGTTTCCTGTTGATATTAACTTAAATGGCAAATCTCCTTCTATTATACATTGGACCTCACCACTTTCTCCTGAGTCCCGATCATGAACTTTAATCAGAGCCACCACAGTTCCAGGGGCAGAATCCTCAGGAATAAGATCTGATGATGAGGTTATAGATATCTCTGGAGCATTGTCATTTTCATCTATGATTTCTATTAAAACTTTAGCATTAGCAGATAGGCCTCCACCGTCTTTGGCTTGCACAGAAATGTCATAATATTTATTGATTTCATAATCTAAATGTCCTCTTACTGCAATTTCTCCATTATCAGGGTTTATAGTAAAGGACTGTAGAATATTATTTGCTGTGGTTCTAAACGAATATGTGATTTGTGCATTGACACCTTCATCTTCATCACTTGCACTGACCTGCAGAATTGTAGAATTCTCCGGTATATTTTCCCTAACACTTACTTTATATACATCCTGTGTAAATACCGGAGAATTATCATTGATATCATTGATGATGATATTAATGATGGCAGTGCCTGTCTGTACAGGATTTCCACCATCAGAAGCTGTTAGAATGAGTTCATGCTTGTTTTGTGTCTCTCGGTCTAGAGGTTTCTCTAGTATAAGCTCTGGAAATACACTGCCATCACTGCTGACCTTCTCTCCAAGAGCAAAATACTGGTTTACACTGAGTATGTAGCTTATCAGAGAATTATTACCAATGTCCAAATCTTCTGCATTTTGTAAGAGAAATCTTCTTCCAGGGGAGGTTAATTCACTCATTTCTAATATCAATGTGTTATGGACAAATGTAGGAGGATTATCATTTATATCCTGAATATCAATCTTAACACTGAAGAAATTTAGTGGATTTTCCATCACAGCATCAAATGTAAGGACACAATCATCTGCAGCTTCACACAATGTCTCCCTGTCTATCCTATCAGCAATGTATAGGTTTCCATTATCCAGATTTATACTGAAATATTTCTCAGACACATCAGAGACAACACGTAATTTTCTTCTGGAGAGCTCCTTAACATTTAATTCAAGATCCTTTGCTAAATATCCAACAATAGATCCTTTTCTTAATTCTTCATTAATGGAATAATGAATCTGACCAGAGACTGAATGACACAGCCAAGAAAATAAGAAGGGAAATATTACTTGCCATCTGAGTCCTTGCATTGATTGTCCTTCCTGCAGTTGTAATCCAGCCATCCTTCTTCTTACCAGAAATATAATTGTGAAATTCCTTGTTATATTTATAATCCACTTGTAATAACAGAAATGTATCCTTCTTTGTGTGTCCTATACCCGGCACATCCTGGTCTGAAATGCTGTGTATTTCTTCTTGAAGTTGAACACTGTCTGCATCATGGAGGTGATTCTGGATTTGTAGAATATTTTCCTTATTGGTGAACAGCGGCGCTCTGAGGCGTATATGGGGAACTGCAGCGTCAATGATATTTGTTTATTACATATGTGAAATAAAGTTTCTTATCTAAGCAATGTGAGATCATTGAATATCAAAAATATTATAAAGAAATGTATGAAGTACACAGGCATCATTATAACTATATGAAGAACTAGCTAAAGAATGTTAAGAATTAATATAAATATTGATTATGACTTTTAAACAAATCAATAGGAAGGGTAAAAGAAACTTAGTATTTATAACAAAGTATTTTACTGTCTATCTTACAGTGATTACTGTTGTAATAGACCAGTGTATACAATGTTCCTAAACAGAGTCCCCCTTACTCTGATAAATTACATTAAGGTAGCCCCAGGGCTATGATCATAAACTGCACTGCCTATTGAAAGCAACACATGGGCACAGTATGAGTAACACCTAGAGACATAGCATGTACTCCCTGGGGTATTAGTACCACTGGTTGAGAACCTAGATACTGGACAATCAGTGCTAAAGAAGATCATTGAATTGTCTTGGAATTTCCATACACTTACCGAATGTAGACAGAAAATCCCAATAGTTTTATTCAACTGTTGTTCTGGAAGGTTCAAGAAATTTAAGGCTTTAGATAATATATTCCCATTAAATATAAACCCTAACTCAATAAATTTTAATGATATGTCGTCTTATACCAAATATTTAGTAGGATTTTTCTTTCAAATCATTAATGCTAATCTGTTTAAAACAAATACATATGATAGATACTGAACCTGTTTTTTCTAAAGTTTTTTTTTACATTGGGCAATGGTAAACAAGCATATGATCGGAAAAAGGAATGCTGGTTACTGATCATGCCCTGTGTAAATAGGGCAATGATCAGCCAATGACTGCATCTTTAATGCAGACAAAAAAAGGTTGCTAGTTGTTAGCACATCTCCGTGTGTAAAATGGAGAATTGTTGCCGACATGATGTAAATGCAGGCTGACGAACAATTGTATTAACGATCATTCATCCCCATACACATATGATCATTGCTCCTTGTGAATAGAGCTAACAAGCGCCAATTGATGTGTAGTATCGTCGATAGGTGCTCATTTTTCAGACCAGTATTGCGCCGTGTAAAAGCCCTTTAAGTTTATTTTCACACTGCCATTTTACAAGGTCCATGATGGATATGAATGATCTAATATCTTCTATTTTAATCCATTTAATGGGTTATATTTATTTAGGATCTCTCCGTTTCTGCTATTTTTGCACATTGACAATAGTAGCGACAGGTTTCCCTTTTTATTACTGCATACAATAGCACAGTATGCTGCTTTACTATTCTGTCTAACAAAAAGTAACAGATGCTTGGCAGAGAAGAACTAACCCATGTGTGAACAGAGCCTTACTTTGCATAAAGCTTAAATATGATAAAGTGCCAGGTATAGAAGAGAAAAACGCTGCTAAGTATGTGATATTTAATTTATACTTTAAATGTTCTGCAGTTCTTGCAGTCTATCAATAGATTTTCATACTAGCCAAAAGCCTATATAATCACACATGAAATTTCTTTAGGCCTGATAGGCAGTGGTAAATCTGAACTCACACATATAAGGCCAAGGGTTGAGGCATTCAAAGCAAGCAATCTTTTGGTTTATGAACACAGGCCTCGGCCTCTATACCAATCCAGCTTTATTGATATGGTCTAGGAAGTTTGATTACATGGGCTGTAATGTAGTGTTTTAAAGGGTAACTTCTAAATTAAATATATTAAAGTCTGTGTATTGTACAGAAAATTTGATGTTAGCTGTTAACTAAAAATGCTACTCAATTACTCTATAGCAGGAATTATCAGTAGACATCCACTCATTCCATAAACATATATTGCTTAAAAGTTAGTGTGTATATATACATATATATATATATATATATATATATATATACACACTACCGTTCAAAAGTTTAGGGTCACTTAGAAATTTCCTTATTTTTGAAAGAAAAGCACCGTTTTTTTCAATGAAGATAACATTAAATTAATCAGAAATACACTCTATATATTGTTAATGTGCTAAATGACTATTCTAGCTGCAAACGTCTGGTTTTTAATGCAATATCTACATAGGTGTATAGAGGCCCATTTCCAGCAACCATCACTCCGGTGTTCTAATGGTACATTGTGTTTGCTAACTGTGTTAGAAGGCTAATGGATGATTAGAAAACACTTAAAAACCCTTGTGCAATTATGTTAGCACCGCTGTAAACAGTTTTGCTGTTTAGAGGAGCTATAAAACTGACCTTCCTTTGAGCTAGTTGAGAATCTGGAGCATTATATCTGTGGGTTCGATGAAACTCTCAAAATGGCTAGAAAAACAGAGCTTTCATGTGAAACTGGACAGTCTATTCTTGTTCTTAGAAATGAAGGCTATTCCATGTGAGAAATTGCCAAGAAACTGAAGATTTCCTACAACGGTGTGTACTACTCCCTTCAGAGGACAGCCAAAACAGGCTCTAACCAGAGTAGAAAGAGAAGTGGGAGGCCCCGCTGCACAACTGAGCAACAAGAAAAGTACACTAGAGTCTCTAGTTTGAGAAATAGACGCCTCGCAGGTCCTCAACTGGCAGCTTCATTAAATAGTACCCACAAAACGCCAGTGTCAACGTCTACAGTGAAGAGGCGACTACGGGATGCTGGCCTTCAGGGCAGAGTGGCAAAGAAAAAGCCATATCTGAGACTGGCTAATAAAAGGAAAAGATCAATATGGGCAAAAGCACACAGACATTGGGCAGAGGAAGATTGGACAAAAGGGATTTTGAATAAGGAAGGCTATCACTCCATTTTGCAACGCCATACCATACCCTGGGGACAGCTCTTGATTGGAGCCAATTTCATCCTACAACAGGACAATGACCCAAAGCACACCTCCAAATTATGCAAGAACTATTTAGGGAAGAAGCAGGCAGCTGGTATTCTATCGGTAATGGAGTGGCCAGTGCAGTCACCAGATCTCAACCCCATAGAGCTGTTGTGGGAGCAGCTTGACCGTATGGTACACAAGAAGTGCCCATCAAGCAAATCCAACTTGTGGGAGGGGCTTCTGGAAGCATGGGGTGAAATTTCTCCCGATTACCTCAGCAAATTAACAGCTAGAATGCCAAAGGTCTGCAATGCTGTAATTGATGCAAATGGAGAATTCTTTGACGATAGCAAAGTTTGAAGGAGAAAATTATTATTTCAAATAAAAATCATTATTTCTAACCTTGTCAATGTCTTGACTATATTTTCTAGTCATTTTGCAACCCATTTGATAAATATAAGTGTGAGTTTTCATGGAAAACACAGAATTGTCTGGGTGACCCCAAACGTTTGAACGGTAGTGTATATATATATATATATATATATATATATATATATATATATATAGTTATTATTCAATGAACTAATTGGTAGAATTCCTTTATATGCTTATGGTTATTGTATGTAACTTTACTACTTCAAGGGGTTGTGAAGTTTAAAAAATGTGATACCCTATTAGGAGGTTCTAATTTAAAAGTTGGGGGTTCCCTCTTCAGGATATTCATCTCTTATCTAGAGTGAAGAACGGTTCCAAAGAGTTTTAATCGCTCTAAAATTCCTGTCATGCTTTAGACAGATAACCAATTGATGTTAATGTACACTATGTAATTTTTCATTTTCCCTGTGGTGGCACTGCAGGAAAACTGAACACTTACAGGCTGGTTTCCCCACAGATAACATCCGATTGCTGGGGATCCCAGCAGTGGGACACTTTGTGATCAGTCTGTTGTAGCAAGTAGGAAATGTCTAAAGTGGTCGACCATATTAAGGACAGTGTCATACTGAAATTCCTAATAGAGGAAATGACTCTTAGAGCCCAACCACCATCTACACAAAACATGTACAAGTCCAATTTTAATTGCATTGTAATCTTTGTTGAGAACTCCTGCCAGCACCATACTATTACTGTGCTGGTCCTTGAGGGGTTAAAGAGTGTCAGACCGGAGTTCCTCCTAGAGGTAATGACCCTGAGGGTCCATCCTCTATCCATAAAGTACATGTGCAAGATGACTTTTAAATCAACGTAATCTTTGTTGTCATCACTATCAATAAGGTCTATTAAGCCAATGGGGAATCACCCCATAAGAAATAGACCTTTGTGGTAAGTGATTGGCTCTAAAGTCAGCTCCAAAAGTGGTTGTCTTCTGCTGGACCTTTGGAGCCTATTATAGTGTGAGAGCCTGGCCCACTAGAGGATTCTCTGGTACTTTGTTCAACTGGTGCGACCATACTTATAGAGGAAAAAAAAAATTACATTATAAAGTAAAATACAACCAAAATATAATTTATTTCGAAAAATTAGTGATATTTGATTTGAATAACATAACTCGGTCACTATTGCAATTTAAAAGAAGAAAGTAGAGCAGCTATCCATCTAAGCGAAACCAAATCAAACCAATGAAACATACAAAGCTATAGAGATAAAAACAGTACGTCAATAAATTACGGAATAGTAAGAAAAACGGAACATATTCGATCACTCCGGGATCTATCCTTTATTTTAAGGCGTTTTTTTTTTACTTAAAAATTTGCTTCGATACAGCAATATATTTCATAGTATATGGAAACATACCTGCGATATGAGGTTTTCTGCAGGTGAAGAATTCTTTAAAGTTTCATTTCCAATCCAAGAATCATCAGCATCTATTAGACTTTCCACAGGAACATTGTGTTGAGGTTTAAGAAAATCAAATTCCCTCTCACTTGGGTCTAGAGTTACACAAACATCATATGAATATGGCAGAGGTAATGTTCCATTGTTGAATTGTGAAATAAATCTGGGGTCAACCTGTGGATATAGACTTGCACTCATGGATCCAAATGAAGAAGAAGATTTGGACTCTTTATATTTGGAGACAACTGCAATAATCACAGTCAGCATGAAGAGAAAGGAAATCAATGCCAAGGCTATTACCAAGTAGAATTGTAGGTTGGACTGAGATTCTTCTTTGTTAGATTGACTGCTCAGCTCAGGAAGGACCTGATGAAAATGATCAGCAATCACCATGGTTAGGGAGACTGAAGCTGAGCGGGAGGGGATCCCATTGTCTTTTACTAGAATCACAATTCCATGTTTCATGATGTCTCTTTCATGAAATACACGTGATGTCCTGATCTCTCCTGTGTGCTGGTCAATGGTGAAGAGTGATGGATCTGAAGATTGTAGAAAGTAAGACAACCAGGCATTGTGTCCAGAGTCAGCGTCCACTGCCACCACTTTAGATACTAAAGAGCCTTGTTCAGAGGTCCAAGGAACCATCTCAAATGTTGAGCTATCGACCTCAGGTGATGGATACAGAATGACAGGTGAATTATCATTCTGGTCCACTATATATATTCTCAATGTTGTACTGCTGTTCAGAGATGGAGATCCATTGTCTCTGGCATTGATCTGGATATTAAATTCCTTATGCTTCTCATAATCAAATGACCGTTGCGCATAGATGACCCCAGTTACTGGATTCATGGAGATATAAGAAGACAGGGGATCTTCTTCATTACTTTTAGTCATTATAGAATATATAATCTTAGCATTGTCTTCACTGTCCATATCTCTTGCTTGAATACTGAATATTGAAGCTCCTGGTGAATTATTTTCTAGTATAAATGCAGTGTAAACCAATTTATCAAACACTGGGGCATTGTCATTGACATCTGATACATCAAGCCGAATAACTTTTCTAGAAGTCATTTCAGGAGAACCTTTGTCTGAGGCTTGTATTGTGATGTTGTAGGATGGAATCTTTTCTCTATCTAGACTACTTTTTGTAA
Source organism: Rhinoderma darwinii (assembly GCF_050947455.1). Lineage (NCBI taxonomy): Eukaryota > Metazoa > Chordata > Amphibia > Anura > Rhinodermatidae > Rhinoderma > Rhinoderma darwinii. The sequence goes on from NC_134689.1 coordinate 36,346,191, forward strand.
CAATTTTATAAAAGTTTCCTGTTGATATGAACTGAAATGGTAAATCCCCTTCTATTATACATTGAACCTCACCATTTTCTGCTGAGTCAGGATCATGAACTTGAATCAGAGCCACCACAGTTCCAGGGTCAGAATCCTCAGGAATAAGAGCTGATGATGAGGTTATAGATATCTCAGGAGCATTGTCATTTTCATCTGTTATTTCTATTAAAACTTTAGAATGGGCTGCTAGGCCACCACCATCTTTTGCTTGTACAGAAATGTCATAATATTTATATTCTTCAAAATCCAAATATTGTATTGTTTTAATCTCTCCATTTCTGGGATTGATAGTAAAAGTCTGAAGAATATGATTTTCACTTGTACTGAATGAATATGTGATTTGTGCATTGACACCTTCATCTTCATCACTTGCAATGACCTGCAGAATTGTAGAATTCACCGGTATATTTTCCCTAACACTTACTTTATATACATCCCGTGTAAATACTGGAGAATTATCATTGATATCATTGATGATGATATTAATGATGGCAGTGCCTGTCTGTACAGGATTTCCACCATCAGAAGCTGTTAGAATGAGTTCATGCTTGTTTTGTGTCTCTCGGTCTAGAGGTTTCTCTAGTATAAGCTCTGGAAATACACTGCCATCACTGCTGACCTTCTCTCCAAGAGCAAAATACTGGTTTACACTGAGTCTGTAGCTTATCAGCTTATTGATACCCACATCCAAGTCTTCTGCATTTTGTAATACAAATTTTGCTCCTGGTGATGTAGATTCACTCATTTCTAATGTCAATGTGTCATGGATAAATTTAGGAGGATTATCATTTATATCCTGAATATCAATCTTAACATTGAAGACATTTAGTGGATTTTCCATCACAGCATCAAATGTAAGGACACAATCATCTGCAGCTCTGCACAATGTCTCCCTGTCTATCCTATCAGCAATGCATAGGTTTCCATTATCCAGATTTATACTGAAATATTTCTCAGAGATTTTAGACACAATACGTAATTTTCTTCTGGAGAGCTCCTTAACATTTAATTCAAGATCCTTTGCTAAATCTCCAACAATAGATCCTTTTCTTAATTCTTCATTTATGGAATAATGAATGTGACCAGAGACTGAATGACACAGCCAGGAAAATAAGAAGGGAAATATTACTTGCCATCTGAGTCCTTGCATTGATTGTCCTTCCTGCAGTTGTAATCCAGCCATCCTTCTTCTTTCCAGGAATATAATTGTGAATTTCTGTGTTATCTTTATAATCCAGAAGTATTAACAGCAGAAAATAGTCCCTCTTCTTTATAAGTCCTATACCCAGCACAACCAAAATGAAATGCTGTGCATTTCTTCTTGCGGATGAACACTGTCTGCATCATGTAGATGATTCTGGAATTGCAGAATATTTTCCTTATTGGTGAACAGCGGCGCTCTGAGGCGTATATGGGGAACTACAGCATCAGTGATTTAAATTAATTCCTACCAAGTATTACTTGAAATGTGACTTTGCATAAGTAAATTCATTGTGACATACACATGTATCAGAATTACTGTATTAAATGCTACCGTTATGCACATTAAGTTTAAGTGGACTAAGAGAGAAATTGTATTTGAAATATATTTTGTAATCTTCTAAAATCTTAGAAAATATAAATACACTTTATTATAGTTGCTAATTAACTAAACTGCAACGGCATTTACAATATACCTGATTCATATGGCATTGTACTTTCAATTGCATTTATCATTCCCTTGTCTGAAGGAATGACACAACTTTTTCTCATTAAAACATCCATGTTTTATAAACAATAACTGAAATAGTCTATTTTACCCAGACAGAACATTATAAAGTATATTTGTTGATGACACTGTAATGTCACACATACTGGATTTGCAGCCTAGACTACGAGATCAAGCACCAGAAAAAAACGCCCTTTATATCATGTGCACTCTTTGCAAAATTGTCAGGGTTTGCTTCTTATTTCACCAGTAAATAGTATAGTATGATATATAATATAGTATTGACAGCACAACAATATTCTCTTCATGGTGGATAGTTGACATTCTGTTGGATGCTTATATTGTATTTTATTGCTTCTACAACATTTGACTCTCACAGAAATAAACATACCAAAATCTTTAGTATATATTTAACAGTGAAACGATTGAGTATATGTGCTCAAAGCCTACCAACAACATTTGTTGTATGTAATAGACTCACAGTGATGTCATGTTGAAATCACCCGTTTTCTTAGCATTCGTCTAATGAAGATTTTCCTTACTTCTGCGGATTTCAGACTCTTTAGACCATTAAGTCTTAAATAAAGATGTTCCTGCCTAGGAAATAGGGTGGTGGTATGATAGTGCCACTCTGTTCCCTATACATGAATGTACAAGTACTGCATAGGATGTATCCAACAAATACCAAATCTTTTACTCTAACCATATGGCTATAAGGCATGAATAGTTTTTAACCCCATTAAAGCACGCTTTTCTATGCAATTCTTAAAATATATGCAATACTGGTCACCACTTCTCAACATTGTTGTTTAAAGTCTTATACTGTATATATGTAAACATCTATGAAGCCAGTAGATGGACTGAAAATGCCCAAGTAGACTTTAATATTTAAGCAACATTACTTCCTTCAAATTCAGGTCAATTCTAGGATTTTTTTCATTTCCAAATTTTTTTTAAATTTAAAAAAGCCATATATTTACTCAGGTGCATATGTAAATTTTACCATAGATGATATGTAGCCTTAGTTTCACCAGTAGATTTCTCATTGGGAATCTCTGTGACTTTAACACACAGTAGGTGGCCTTTCCTTAGGAAAACAAACGGCCAGACATAGACGCCCGTATGTACAAGTTGCTGTTCCAGCATGAACAATAAAGGGGACATGTGGCTCGCTGGATCACAACGGTCCCTTCATTCTGCTGATTATGGGGGTCCTGGAGGTCAGACTCCCACCAATCAAACTTTGTATATCTACACTGTGGAACAGTTTGGGCATTGGAGTTGCTGAGTGACCTACAGTAGATGTTTCAACTGTACTTGTTCGATACACATTTTGTCTAATACAGTTAATCAGCTTTTATATACTATTATACATTTAAGGTTTCATCTAAGTCATCATAATAAATATAACAAGAACAAGTCAAGCTCTCTTGCTTCCCAAGCCAGGGGGTTTAGAATGACTCCCTAAGCCATGTTACCTGAAGTTCGGCACAAAAACGGTCAGATGGAAAACTATTCATTCCATTACCTCATGTCCCCTCCTTCCTACCAATTCTTAATTATAATACATCCTCAGTGCAGTTCCCCGTAGTAGGCCCCCCTATACCTCACCACAATGTATATATATATATATATATATATATTTATAGTTCGTATACATTTTTACCTATTTTTTTTTTCATTTATACAGATATTATGAATTTGCTGTCACTACAATTCCCAAATATACTTTTAGAACTAAAATCATTCCCCATTTAATGAACATCATTTACCTAAATTGTCTACCAATAAACCATGTATTGTTGCCCATAGTGACCAATCACAGAGTAGCTTTCATTTTTCCACAGCAGTTAAAGAAATTAAAGCTTTACACTGATTGGTTGCAATGAGCAACAATTCTAGTTTTTCTGTTATTCAGTTTGGTTACATGAGGCCCTCATTGTGTTTGAAGTTCTTATAGCCACAACATGTCACAACATAAATCATCTAGAACAAACTGATAACTGATAACAATGGAAATTAATCTGAAACCAAGTTCTGTAGCAATCCAGTATATACGGTAGGTCATTGTTATTTTATGGGGAATACAAGTATTAACTGAAATAGACATGTCCTTTTTAATTCTTTATAATATACAATGAATAAAAAAGTTAATTAATCAATTCTAACTTTACTACTTAAAGGGGTTGTCCAGTTTAGAAAACCAATTTTCATACACCCTATTGTGGAATTCTGAGTTAATAGTGGGGTTCCTCTGTTCAGGATCCTCTTCTCTTGGTCAGAGTGGAGAGTGGTTACAAAAAGTGTCTGTCACTCTGGAGGACCAGTCCTGTATAACACAGACAACCCAGTGATATAAATGGTCGCTGTGTAATGCTGAATTTTCCCTGAGGTGGCGATGCAGGGAAATTGAACACTTACTACCAGGTTTCCCTAAATATTACAACTGATTGCTGATCCAGCACGTGGAGATTTTCTGATTAACTTATTATCAAGGGACCCATTCTAACAAGTAGGGAATGTCCAAAGTGGACAACCCCTATAAAGGGAATGTATCACCTATAATTCTCTAACGTATTAAAACCAGTTAGCGAAACAAATTCTATTTTTTTCTAGTCTATTTTTACTTTCCAATTGTTGATTTATTTTTTAATCATTTTCTGTACATGATTATGGGGTCAGACATCTTCCCTTAGCAGCTGTTAACAGCATTTAGAGCCTCATGGACCATTGGATCCTGTGTCCATCACCGATTGTCAATACTGGATCCTTGGTCATCTAAATAGAGGTGTATAGTGGTGTTCCCTTTCATAATAATCCTGCCAGTGATGATATTGAGATGACTGCTGAGAAGTAATCTCTACAGAACAGAAAGGGTCAGTCTTTCGTGAGGCTCAGTGGCCAGAGTGGAAAACTGCAAGATTTTAGGATTATTTTTTAAATATAGTGACATGGAAAATTAAAAAAGAAAAAGACAAAAGAAATTCCTGAAAACTACGTTTAACATTAAAAAAATATTTAAACCATAGGTAATTTTCTGATGACACATTCCTGTTTTAAGGATAGTGTCAGACTAGAGATCCTTCCAGAGAAAATGACTCTGAGGGTCATTTTCCATCTACACAGAACATGTACGAGACTACTTTTATTTCAATTGTAATTTTTGTTGCTATAACTATCAATAAGTTCTAATAGGCCAATGGAAAATCACCCCATAAGAAATAGACCCCTGTGATAAGTTATTGGCTCCAAAGTCAGCTCCTTAAGGGGTTGATATCTGCTGCCCCTTTAGAACCTATTTTTGTGTAAGAGCCTGGCCCAACATACGATACTCTGGCACTTTGGTGAGCCAATGCGACCATGCTTATAGAGGATAAAAAATGTACAATATAAATCATAATACAACCAAAATATTATGTATTTCCGAAAGTAGTGATATTTGATTTAAATGACGTAACTCGGTCCCTATTGCAATATAAAAGAAGAAGATAGAACAGCAATCAAACTAAGCTAAACCAAACTAAACCAGTAAAACATACAAAGCTACAGTGGCGATAAAAACACTTCATTAAATTACTGAATACTAATACATGGCATATTTGATCACTCCTAAATCTATCCTTTATCGTATGGCACTTTTTTTCCTTAAGATAATTGCTTTGATACAGTAATATATTTCATAACATATGGAAACATACCTGCGATATGAGGTTTTCTGCAGGTGAAGAATTTTTCAAAGTTTCATTTCCAATCCCAGAATCATCAGCATCTATTAGACTTTCCACAGGAACATTGTGTTGAGGTTTAAGAAAAGCAAATTCCCTCTCACTTGGGTCCAGAGTTACACAAACATCATATGAATATGGCAGAGGTAATGTTCCATTGTTGAATTGTGAAATAAATCTGGGGTCAACCTGTGGATATAGACTTGTACTCATGGATCCAAATGAAGAAGAAGATTTGGACTCTTTATATTTGGAGACAACTGCAATAATCACAGTCAGCATGAAGAGAAAGGAAATCAATGCCAAGGCTATTACCAAGTAGAATTGTAGGTTGGACTGAGATTCTTCTTTGTTAGACTGACTGCTCAGCTCAGGAAGGACCTGATGAAAATGATCAGCAATCACCATGTTTAGAGAGACTGAAGCTGAGCGGGAGGGAATCCCATTGTCTTTTACTAGAACCACAATTCCATGTTTCATGATGTCTCTTTCATGAAATACACGTGATGTCCTGATCTCTCCGGTGTGCTGGTCAATGGTGAAGAGTGATGGATCTGAAGATTGTAGAAAGTAAGACAACCAGGCATTGTGTCCAGAGTCAGCGTCCACTGCCACCACTTTAGATACTAAAGAGCATTGTTCAGAGGTCCAAGGAACCATCTCAAATGTTGAGCTATCGACCTCTGGTGATGGATACAGAATGACAGGTGAATTATCGTTCTGGTCTACTATACATATTCTCAATGTTGTACTGCTGTTCAGAGATGGAGATCCATTGTCTCTGGCAATGATCTGGATATTAAATTCCTTATGCTTCTCATAATCAAATGACCGTTGCGCATAGATGACCCCAGTTACTGGATTCATGGAGATATAAGAAGACAGGGGTTCTTCTTCATTACTTTTAGTCATTATAGAATATATTATCTTAGCATTGTCTTCACTGTCCATATCTCTTGCTTGAATACTGAATATTGAAGCTCCTGGTGAATTATTTTCTGGTATAAATGCAGTGTGAACCAATTTCTCAAACACTGGGGCATTGTCATTGACATCTGATACATCAAGTCGAATAACTTTTCTAGAAGTCATTTCAGGAGAACCTTTGTCTGAGGCTTGTATTGTGATGTTGTAGGATGGGATCTTTTCTCTATCTAGACTACTTTTTGTAACAATTTTATAAAAGTTTCCTGTTGATGATATTAACTCAAATGGTAAATCTCCTGTTATTATACATTGGACCTCACCATTTTCTGCTGAGTCCCGATCATGAACGTGAATCAGAGCCACCACAGTCCCAGGGGCAGAATCCTCAGGAATCAGATCTGATGATGAGGTTATAGATATCTCAGGAGCATTGTCATTTTCATCTGTTATTTCTATTAAAACTTTAGAATGGGCTGCTAGGCCTCCACCGTCTTTTGCTTGTACAGAAATGTCATAATATTTACTTTCTTCAAAATCCAAATATTCTATTGTTTTAATCTCTCCATTTCTGGGATTGATAGTAAAAGTCTGAAGAATATGATTTTCACTTGTACTGAATGAATATGTGATTTGTGCATTGACACCTTCATCTTCATCACTTGCACTGACTTGCAGAATTGTAGAATTCACCGGTATATTTTCCCTAACACTTACTTTATATACATCCTGTGTAAATATTGGAGAATTATCATTGAAGTCAGTGATGATGATATTAATGATGGCAGTGCCTGTCTGTACAGGATTTCCACCATCAGAAGCTGTTAGAATGAGTTCATGCTTGTTTTGTGTCTCTCGGTCTAGAGGTTTCTCTAGTATAAGCTCTGGAAATACACTGCCATCACTGCTGACCTTCTCTCCAAGAGCAAAATACTGGTTTACACTGAGTCTGTAGCTTATCAGCTTATTGATACCCACATCTAAATCTTCTGCATTTTGTAATACAAATTTTGCTCCTGGTGATGTAGATTCACTCATTTCTAATGTCAATGTGTTATGGATAAATTTAGGAGGATTGTCATTTATATCCTGAATATCAATCTTAACACTGAAGACATTTAGTGGATTTTCCATCACAGCATCAAATGTAAGGACACAATCATCTACAGCTCTGCACAATGTCTCCCTGTCTATCCTATCAGCAATGCATAGCTTTCCATTATCCAGATTTATGCTGAAATATTTCTCAGAGACTCCAGACACAATGCGTAATTTTCTTCTGGAGAGCTCCTTAACATTTAACTCAAGATCCTTTGCAAAATCTCCAAGAATAAAACCTTTTCTTAATTCTTCATTAATGGAATAATGAATCTGACCAGAGACTGAATGACACAGCCAGGAAAATAAGAAGGGAAATATTACTTGCCATCTGAGTCTTTGCATTGATTGTCCTTCCTGCAGTTGTTTTCCAGCCATCCTTCTTCTTACCAGAAATATAATTGTGAATTTCTGTGTTATCTTTATAATCCAGAAGTATTAACAGCAGAAAATAGTCCCTCTTCTTTATAAGTCCTGTCCCCAGCACAACCAAAATGAAATGCTGTGTATTTCTTCTTGCGGATGAACACTGTCTGCATCATGGAGATGATTCTGGAATTGCAGAATATTTTCCTTATTGGTGAACAGCGGCGCTCTGAGGTGTATATGGGGAACTGCAGGATCAGTGATTTAAATTAATTCCTACCAAGTATTACTTGAAATGTGACTTTGCATAAGTAAATTCATTGTTACATACACATGTATCAGAATTACTGTATTAAATGCTACCGTTATGCACATGAAGTTTAAGTGGACTAAGAGAGAAATTGTATTTGAAATGTATTTTGTAATCTTCTAAAATCTTAGAAAATATAAATACACTTTATTATAGTTGCTAATTAATTAAACTGCAACGGCATTTACAATATACCTGATTCTTATGGCATTGTACTTATACTGCTTTCAATTGCATTTATCATTACCTTGTCTGAAGGAATGACACAAATTTTAATCATTAAAACATCCATGTTTTATAAACAATAACTGAAATAGTCTATGTTACCGAGACATAATATTATAAAATACATTTGTTGATGGCACTGTAATACTTCTGCAGATTCCAGACTCTTTAGACCATTAAGTCTTAAATAAATATGTCCCTGCCTAGGAAATAGGGGGGTGGTATGATAGTGCCACTCTGTCCCCTATACATGAATGTACAAGCACTGCATAGGATGTATCCAACAAATACCCAATCTTTTACTCTAACCATATGGCTATAAGGCATGAATAGTTTTTAACCCCATTAAAGCACGCTTTTCTATGCAATTCTTAAAATATATGCAATACTGGTCACCACTTCTCAACATTGTTGTTTAGAGTCTTATACTGTATATATGTAAACATCTATGAAGCCAGTAGATGGACTGAAAATGCCCAAGTAAACTTTAATATTTAAGCAACATTACTTCCTTCAAATTCATGTCAATTCTAGGATTTTTTTCGTTTCCAATTTTTTTTACATTTAAAAAACCCATATATTTACTCAGATGCATATGTAAATTTTACCATAGATGATATGTAGCCTTAGTTTCACCAGTAGATTTCTTATTTGGTATCTCTGTGACTTTAACACACAGTAGGTGGCTTTTCCTTAGGACAACAAAGGGCCAAACATAGACGCCCGTATGTACAAGTTGCTGTTCCAGCATTAACAATAAAGGGGACATGCTGCTCGCTGGACCACAACGGCCCCTTCATTCTGCTGATTATGGGAGTCCTGGAGGTCAGACTCCCACCAATCAAACTTTGTATATCTACACTGTGGAACAGTTTGGGCATTGGAGTTGCTGAGTGACCTACAGTAGATGTTTCAACTGTACTTGTTAGATACACATTTTGTCTAATACAGTTAATCAGCTTTTATATACTATTATACATTTAAGGTTTCATCTAAGTCATCATAATAAATATAACAAGAACAAGTCAAGCTCTCTTGCTTCGCAAGCCAGGGGATTTAGAATGACTCCCTAAGCCTTGTTACCTGAAGTTCGGCACAAAAACGGTCAGATGGAAAATTATTCATTCCATTGCCTCATGACCCCTCCTTCCTACCAATTCTTAATTATAATACATCCTCAGTGCAGTTTCCTGTAGTAGTCCCCTCTATACCTCACCACAATGTATATATACAGTATATATATATATATATATATATATATATATATATATACAGTGAAGGAAATAAGTATTTGATCCCTTGCTGATTTTGTAAGTTTGCCCACTGCCAAAGACATGAACAGTCTAGAATTTTTAGGCTAGGTTAATTTTACCAGTGAGAGATAGATTATAGAAAAAAAAAAAAAGAAAATCACATTGTCCAAATTATATATATTTATTTGCATTGTGCACAGAGAAATAAGTATTTGATCCCTTTGGCAAACAAGACTTAATACTTGGTGGCAAAACCCTTGTTGGCAAGCACAGCAGTCAGACGTTTTTTGTAGTTAATAAAGAGGTTTGCACACATGATAGATGGAATTTTGGCCCACTCCTCTTTGCAGATCATCTGTAAATCATTAAGATTTCGAGGCTGTCACTTGGCAACTCGGATCTTCAGCTCCCTCCATAAGTTTTCGATGGGATTAAGGTCTGGAGACTGGCTAGGCCACTCCATGACCTTAATGTGCTTCTTTTTGAGACACTCCTTTGTTGCCTTGGCTGTATGTTTCGGGTCATTGTCGAGCTGGAAGACCCAGTCACGAGCCATTTGTAATGTCCTGGTGGAGGGAAGGATGTTGTCCCTCAGGATTTGATGGTACATGGCTCCATCCATTCTCCCATTGATGCGGTGAAGTAGTCCTGTGCCCTTAACAGAGAAATACCCCCAAAACATAATGTTTCCACCTCCATGCTTGACAGTGGGGACTGTGTTCTTTGGGTCATAGGCAGCATTTATCTTCCTCCAAACACGGCGAGTTGAGTTAATGCCAAAGAGCTCAATTTTAGTCTCATCTGACCACAGCACCTTCTCCCAATCACTCTCAGAATCATCCAGATGTTCATTTGCAAACTTCAGACGGGCCTGTACATGTGCCTTCTTGAGCAGGGTGACCTTGCGGGCACTGCAGGATTTTAATCCATTACGGCGTAATGTGTTACCAATGGTTTTCTTGGTGACTGTGGTCCCAGCTGCCTTGAGATCATTAACAAGTTCCCCCCGTGTAGTTTTTGGCTGAGCTCTCACCTTCCTCAGGATCAAGGATACCCCACGAGGTGAGATTTTGCATGGAGCCCCAGATCGATGTCGATTGACAGTCATTTTGTATGTCTTCCATTTTCTTACTATTGCACCAACAGTTGTCTCCTTCTCACCCAGCGTCTTACTTATGGTTTTGTAGCCCATTCCAGCCTTGTGCAGGTCTATGATCTTGTCCCTGACATCCTTAGAAAGCTCTTTGGTCTTGCCCATGTTGTAGAGGTTAGAGTCAGACTGATTAATTGACTCTGTGGACAGGAGTCTTTTATACAGGTGACCATTTAAGACAGCTGTCTTTAATGCAGGCACCAAGTTGATTTGGAGCGTGTAACTGGTCTGGAGGAGACTGAACTCTTAATGGTTGGTAGGGGATCAAATACTTATTTCTCTGTGCACAATGCAAATAAATATATCTAATTTTGACTATGTGATTTTCTTTATTTTTTTTAAATATAATCTATCTCTCACTGGTAAAATTAACCTAGCCTAAAAATTCTAGACTGTTCATGACTTTGACAGTGGGCAAATTTACAAAATCAGCAAGGGATCAAATACTTATTTCCTCCAATGTATATATATATATATATATATATATATATATATATATATATATATATATATATATATATAAATATTTATTTATAGTTCGTACACAGTTTTACCTATTTTTTTCATTTATACAGTTATTAGGAATTTGCTGTCACTACAATTCCCAAATATACTTTTATAACTAACATCATTCCCCATTTAATGAACATCATTTATCTAAATTGTCTACCAATAAACCATGTATTGTTGCCCATAGTGACCAATCACAGAGCAGCTTTCATTTTTCCACAGCAGTTAAAGAAATAAAAGCTTTACACTGATTGGTTGCAATGAGCAACAAGGATATTTTTCTGTTATTCAGTTTGGTTACATGAGGCCCTCAGTGTGTTTGAGGTTCTTATAGCCACAACATGTCACAACATAGATCATCTAGAACAAACTGATAACTGATAACAATGGAAATTAATCTGAATCCAAGTTCTGTAGCAATCCAGTATATACGGTAGGTCATTGTTATTTTATGGGGAATACAAGTATTAACTGAAATAGACATGTCCTTTTTAATTCTTTATAATATACAATGAATAAAAATGTTAATTAATCAATTCTAACTTTACTACTTAAAGGGGTTGTCCAGTTTAGAAAACCAATTTTCATAAACCCTATTGTGGAATTCTGAGTTAATAGTGGGGTTCCTCTGTTCAGGATCCTCTTCTCTTGGTCAGAGTGGAGAGCGGTTACAAAAAGTGTCTGTCACTCTGGAGGACCTGTCCTGTATAACACAGACAACCCAGTGATATAAATGGTCGCTGTGTAATGCTGAATTTTCCCTGAGGTGGCGATGCAGGGAAATTGAACACTTGCTGCCAGGTTTCCCTAAAGATTACAACCGATTGCTGGTCCAGCACGGGGAGATTTTCTGATTAACTTATTGTCAAGGGACCCATTCTAACAAGTAGGGAATGTCCAAAGTGGGCAACCCCTATAAAGGGAATGTATCACCTATAATTCTCTAACGTATTAAAACCAGTTAACGAAACAAATTCTATTTTTTTCTAGTCTATTTTTACTTTCCAATTGTTGATTTATTTTTTAATCATTTTCTGTACATGATTATGGTGGCAGACATCTTCCCTTAGCAGCTGTTAACAGCATTTAGAGCCCCATGGACCATTGGAACCTGGGGACAGTAGATGAACCATTGACTTCTATGAAAGAGTTTTCTAGGCATGATCTGTGACCTGTGAAGAGGTCATTGTGCAGGAAGGGATAGGAGAGGAGCTGTGTCGATCACCGATTGTCAATGCTGGACCCTTTCATCATAATCCTGCCAGTGATGATATTGAGATGACTGCTGAGAAATAATCTCTACAGAACAGAAAGGGTGAGTCTTTCGTGAGGCTCAGTGGCCAGAGTGACAAACTGCAAGATTTTAGGATTATTTTTTAAATATAGTGACATGGAAAATTAAAAAAGAAAAAGAGAAAAATAAATTCTTGAAAACTACGTTTAACATTAAAAAAATATTTAAACATTAGGTAATTTTCTGATGACACATATTACTGAATACTAATACATGGCATATTTGATCACTCCTAAATCTATCCTTTATCGTATGGCACTTTTTTCCTTAAGATAATTGCTTTGATACAGTAATATATTTCATAGTATATGGAAACATACCTGCGATATGAGGTTTTCTGCAGGTGAAGAGTTCTTCAAAGTTTCATTTCCTTTCCCAGAATCATCAGCATCTATTAGACTTTCAACAGGAACATTGTGTTGAGGTTTAAGAAAAGCAAATTCCCTCTCACTTGGGTCCAGAGTTACACAAACATCATATGAATATGGCAGAGGTAATGTTCCATTGTTGAATTGTGAAATAAATCTGGGGTCTACCTGTGGATATAGACTTGTACTCATGGATCCAAATGAAGAAGAAGAAGATTTGGACTCTTTATATTTGGAGACAACTGCAATAATCACAGTCAGCATGAAGAGAAAGGAAATCAATGCCAAGGCTATTACCAAGTAGAATTGTAGGTTGGACTGAGATTCTTCTTTGTTAGACTTACTGCTCAGCTCAGGAAGGACCTGATGAAAATGATCAGCAATCACCATGTTTAGAGAGACTGAAGCTGAGCGGGAGGGAATCCCATTATCTTTTACTAGGATCACAATTCCATGTTTCATGATGTCTCTTTCATGAAATACACGTGATGTCCTGATCTCTCCTGTCTGCTGGTCAATGGTGAAGAGTGATGGTTCTGAAGATTGTAGAAAGTAAGACAACCAGGCATTGTGTCCAGAGTCAGCGTCCACTGCCACCACTTTAGATACTAAAGAGCCTTGTTCAGAGGTCCAAGGAACCATCTCAAATGTTGAGCTATCGACCACTGGTGATGGATACAGAATGACAGGTGAATTATCGTTCTGGTCTACTATACATATTCTCAATGTTGTACTGCTGTTCAGAGATGGAGATCCATTGTCTCTGGCAATGATCTGGATATTAAATTCCCTATGCTTCTCATAATCAAATGACAGTTGAGCATAGATGACCCCAGTTACTGGATTCATGGAGATATAAGAAGACAGGGAATCTTCTTCATTACTTCTAGTCATTATAGAATATATAATCTTAGCATTGTCTTCACTGTCCATATCTCTTGCTTGAATACTGAATATTGAAGCTCCTGGTGAATTATTTTCTGGTATAAATGCAGTGTGAACCAATTTCTCAAACACTGGGGCATTGTCATTGACATCTGATACATCAAGTCGAATAACTTTTCTAGAAGTCATTTCAGGAGAACCTTTGTCTGAGGCTTGTATTGTGATGTTGTAGGATGGGATCTTTTCTCTATCTAGACTACTTTTTGTAACAATTTTATAAAAGTTTCCTGTTGATGATATTAACTCAAATGGTAAATCTCCTGTTATTATACATTGGACCTCACCATTTTCTGCTGAGTCCCGATCATGAACTTGAATCAGAGCCACCACAGTCCCAGGGGCAGAATCCTCAGGAATAAGATCTGATGACGAGGTTATAGATATCTCAGGAGCATTGTCATTTTCATCTGTTATTTCTATTAAAACTTTAGAATGTGCAGCTAGGCCTCCACCATCTTTTGCTTGTACAGAAATTTCATAATATTTATTTTCTTCAAAATCCAAATATTCTATTGTTTTAATCTCTCCATTTCTGGGATTAATAGTAAAAGTCTGAAGAATATGATTTTCACTTGTACTAAATGAATAGGTGATTTGTGCATTGACACCTTCATCTTCATCACTTGCACTGACCTGCAGGATTGTAGAATTCACCGGTATATTTTCCCTAACACTTACTTTATATACATCCTGTGTAAAGGCTGGAACATTATCATTGAAGTCAGTGATGATGATATTAATGATGGCAGTGCCTGTCTGTACAGGATTTCCACCATCAGAAGCTGTTAGAATGAGTTCATGCTTGTTTTGTGTCTCTCGGTCTAGAGGTTTCTCTAGTATAAGCTCTGGAAATACACTGCCATCACTGCTGACCTTCTCTCCAAGAGCAAAATACTGGTTTACACTGAGTCTGTAGCTTATCAGCTTATTGATACCCACATCCAAATCTTCTGCATTTTGTAATACAAATTTTGCTCCTGGTGATGTAAATTCACTCATTTCTAATATCAATGTGTCATGGATAAATTTAGGAGGATTATCATTTATATCCTGAATTTCAATCTTAACATTGAACACATTTAGTGGATTTTCCATCACAGCATCAAATGTAAGGACACAATCATCTGCAGCTCTGCACAATGTCTCCCTGTCTATCCTATCAGCAATGCATAGGTTTCCATTATCCAGATTTATACTGAAATATTTCTCATAGACTCCAGACACAATACGTAATTTTCTTCTGGAGAGCTCCTTAACATTTAATTCAAGATCCTTTCCTAAATCTCCAACAATAGAACCTTTTCTTAATTCTTCATTTATGGAATAATGAATCTGACCAGAGACTGAATGACACAGCCAGGAAAATAAGAAGGGAAATATTACTTGCCATCTGAGTCCTTGCATTGATTGTCCTTCCTGCAGTTGTAATCCAGCCATCCTCCTTCTTTCCAGGAATATAATTGTGAATTTCTGTGTTATCTTTATAATCCAGAAGTATTAACAGCAGAAAATAATCTCTCTTCTTTATAAGTCCTATACCCAGCACAACCAAAATGAAATGCTGTGCATTTCTTCTTGCGGATGAACTCTGTCTGCATCATGGAGATGATTCTGGAATTGCAGAATATTTTCCTTATTGGTGAACAGCGGCGCTCTGAGGTGTATATGGGGAACTGCAGGATCAGTGATTTAAATTAATTCCTACCAAGTATTACTTGAAATGTGACTTTGCATAAGTAAATTCATTGTGACATACACATGTATCAGAATTACTGTATTAAATGCTACCGTTATGCACATGAAGTTTATGTGGACTAAGAGAGAAATTGTATTTGAAATGTATTTTGTAATCTTCTAAAATCTTAGAAAATATAAATACACTTTATTATAGTTGCTAATTAATTAAACTGCAACGACATTTACAATATACCTGATTCTTATGGTATTGTATTTATACTACTTGCATTTATCATTCCCTTGTCTGAAGGAATGACACAACTTTTTCTCATTAAAACAGCCATGTTTTATAAACAATAACTGAAATAGTCTATTTTACCCAGACAGAACATTATAAAGTATATTTGTTGATGATACTGTAATGTCACACATACTGGATTTGCAGACTAGACTACGAGATCAAGCACCAGAAAAAAACGCCCTTTCTATCATGTGCACTCCTTGCAAAATTGTCAGGGTTTGCTTCTTATTTCACCAGTAAATAGTATAGTATGATATATAATATAGTATTGACAGCACAACAATGTTCTCATCATGGTGGATAGTTGACATTCTGTTGGCTGCTTATATTGTATTTTATTACTTCTAAAACATTTGACTCTCACAGAAATAAACATACCAAAATCTTTAGTATATATTTAACAGTGAAACGATTGAGTATATGTGCTCAAAGCCTACCAACAACATTTGCTGTATGTAAAAGGCTCAGGCTGGGTACACACGACCTATTTTCAGGCGTAAACGAGGCTTATTATGCCTCGTTTTACGCCTCAAAATAGGGCTACAATACGTCGGCAAACATCTGCCCATTCATTTGAATGGGTTTGCCGACGTATTGTGCAGACGACCTGTAATTTACGCGTCGGCGTTTGACAGCTGTCAAACGCCGACGCGTAAATGGACTGCCTCGGCAAAGAAGTGCAGGACACTTCTTTGCCACGTAATTTGAGCTGTTCTTCATTGAACTCAATGAAGCACAGCTCAAGATTTACGAGCGTCTCAGACGGCTCGCAAAATGCGAGGAGGAGCATATACGTGTGAAACGAGGCAGCTGTAAACAGTCTGTCTTTTCACACGTAAATGCCTCTCATCGTGTGAACATACCCTCACAGTGATGTCATGTTGACATCACCCGTTTTCTTAGCATTCGTCTAATGAAGATTTTCCTTACTTCTGCGGATTCCAGACTCTTTAGACCATTAAGTCTTAAATAAAGATGTTCCTGCCTAGGAAATAGGGTGGTGGTATGATAGTGCCACTCTGTTCGCTATACATGAATGTACAAGCACTGCATAGGATGTATCCAACAAATACCCAATCTTTTACTCTAGCCATATGGCTATAAGGCATGAATAGTTTTTAACCCCATTAAAGCACGCTTTTCTATGCAATTCTTAAAATATATGCAATACTGGTCACCACTTCTCAACATTGTTGTTTAGAGTCTTATACTGTATATATGTAAACATCTATGAAGCCAGTAGATGGACTGAAAATGCCCAAGTAGACTTTAATATTTAAGCAACATTACTTCCTTTAAATTCAGGTCAATTCTAGGATTTTTTTCATTTCCAAATTTTTTTTAAATTTAAAAAAGCCATATATTTACCCAGTTGCATATGTAAATTTTACCATAGATGATATGTAGCCTTAGTTTCACCAGTAGATTTCTCATTGGGAATCTCTGTGACTTTAACACACAGTAGGTGGCCCTTCCTTAGGACAACAAAGGGCCAGACATAGACACCCGTATGTACAAGTTGCTGTTCCAGCATGAACAAAAAAGGGGACATGCGGCTCGCTGGATCACAACGGTCCCTTCATTCTGCTGATTATGGGGGTCCTGGAGGTCAGACTCCCACCAATCAAACTTTGTATATCTACACTGTGGAACAGTTTTGGCATTGGAGTTGCTGAGTGACCTACAGTAGATGTTTCAACTGTACTTGTTCGATACACATTTTGTCTAATACAGTTAATCAGCTTTTATATACTATTATACATTTAAGGTTTCATCTAAGTCATCATAATAAATATAACAAGAACAAGTCAAGTTCTCTTGTTTCCCAAGCCAGGGGGTTTAGAATGACTCCCTAAGCCTTGTTACCTGAAGTTCGGCACAAAAACGGTCAGATGGAAAACTATTCATTCCATTACCTCATGTCCCCTCCTTCCTACCAATTCTTAATTATAATACATCCTCAGTGCAGTTCCCTGTAGTAGGCCCCCCTATACCTCACCACAATGTATATATACAGTATGTATATATATATATATATATATATATATATATATATATATATATATTTATAGTTCGTATACAGTTTTACCAATTTTTTTTTTCATTTATACAGATATTAGGAATTTGCTGTCACTACAATTCCCAAATATTCTTTTATAACTAAAATCATTCCCCATTTAATGAACATCATTTACCTAAATTGTCGATCAACAAACCATGTATTGTTGCCCATAGTGACCAATCACAGAGCAGCTTTCATTTTTCCACAGCAGTTAAAGAAATTAAAGCTTTACACTGATTGGTTGCAATGAGCAACAAGGCTGTTTTTCTGTTATTCAGTTTGGTTACATGAGGCCCTCAGTGTGTTTGAAGTTCTTATAGCCACAACATGTCACAACATAGATCATCTAGAACAAACTGATAACTGATAACAATGGAAATTAAACTGAATCCAAGTTCTGTAGCAATCCAGTATATACAGTAGGTCATTGTTATTTTATGGGCAATACAAGTATTAACTGAAATAGACATGTCCTTTTTAATTCTTTATAATATACAATGAATAAAAATGTTAATTAATCAATTCTAACTTTACTACTTAAAGGGGTTGTCCAGTTTAGAAAACCAATTTTCATACACCCTATTGTGGAATTCTGAGTTAATAGTGGGGTTCCTCTGTTCAGGATCCTCTTCTCTTGGTCAGAGTGGAGAGTGGTTACAAAAAGTGTCTGTCACTCTGGAGGACCTGTCCTGTATAACACAGACAACCCAGTGATATAAATGGTCGCTGTGTAATGCTGAATTTTCCCTGAGGTGGCGATGCAGGGAAATTGAACACTTGCTGCCAGGTTTCCCTAAAGATTACAACCGATTGCTGGTCCAGCACGGGGAGATTTTCTGATTAACTTATTATCAAGGGACCCATTCTAACAAGTAGGGAATGTCCAAAGTGGACAACCCCTATAAAGGGAATGTATCACCTATAATTCTCTAACGTATTAAAACCAGTTAACGAAACAAATTCTATTTTTTTCTAGTCTATTTTTACTTTCCAATTGTTGATTTATTTTTTAATCATTTTCTGTACATGATTATGGGGGCAGACATCTTCCCTTAGCAGCTGTTAACAGCATTTAGAGCCTCATGGACCATTGGAACCTGGGGACAGTAGATGAACCATTGAGTTCTATGAAAGAGTTTTCTAGGCATGCTCTGTGACCTGTGAAGAGGTCATTGTGCAGGAAGGGATAGGAGAGGAGCTGTGTCCATCACCGATTGTCAATGCTGGACCCTTTCATCATAATCCTGCCAGTGATGATATTGAGATGACTGCTGAGAAATAATCTCTACAGAACAGAAAGGGTCAGTCTTTCGTGAGGCTCAGTGGCCAGAGTGACAAACTGCAAGATTTTAGTATTATTTTTTAAATATAGTGACATGGAAAATTAAAAAAGAAAAAGACAAAAAGAAATACTTGAAAACTACGTTTAACATTAAAAAAATATTTAAACAATAGGTAATTTTCTGATGACACATTCCTTTTTTAAGGATAGTGTCAGACTAGAGATCCTTCCAGAGAAAATGACTCTGAGGGTCCATTTTCCATCTACACAGAACATGTACGAGACTTCTTTTAATTTCATTGTAATCTTTGTTGCTATCACTATCAATAAGTTCTAATAGGCCAATGGGGAATCACCCCATAAGAAATAGACCCTTGTGATTGTGGAGTTATTGGCTCCAAAGTCAGCTCCTTAAGGGGTTGACATCTGCTGCACCTTTAGAGCCTATTTTTGTTTAAGAGCCTGGGCCCAACATACGATATGTTGAGCAAATGCGACCAGGCTTATAGTGGATAAAATTTTTTTACAATATAAAGCATAATACAACCAAAATATTATTTATTTCTGAAAGTAGTGATATTTGATTTAAATTACATAACTTGGTCCCTATTGCAATATAAAAGAAGAAGATAGAACAACAATCAAACTAGGCTAAACCAAACCAAACCAGTAAAACATACAAAGCTACAGTGACGATAAAAACACTGTCATTTAATTACTGAATACTAATACATGGCATATTTGATCACTCCTAAATCTATCCTTTATCTTATGGCACTTTTTTCCTTAAGATAATTGCTTTGATACAGTAATATATTTCATAGCATATGGAAACATACCTGCGATATGAGGTTTTCTGCAGGTGAAGAGTTCCTCAAAGTTTCATTTCCTATCCCAGAATCATCAGCATCTATTAGACTTTCCACAGGAACAATGTGTTGAGGTTTAAGAAAAGCAAATTCCCTCTCACTTGGGTCCAGAGTTACACAAACATCATATGAATATGGCAGAGGTAATGTTCCATTGTTGAATTGTGAAATAAATCTGGGGTCAACCTGTGGATATAGACTTGTACTCATGGATCCAAATGAAGAAGAAGATTTGGACTCTTTATATTTAGAGACAACTGCAATAATCACTGTCAGCATGAAGAGAAAGGAAATCAATGCCAAGGCTATTACCAAGTAGAATTGTAGGTTGGACTGAGATTCTTCTTTCTTAGACTGACTGCTCAGCTCCGGAAGGACCTGATGAAAATGATCAGCAATCACCATGTTTAGGGAGACTGAAGCTGAGCGGGAGGGAATCCCATTGTCTTTTACTAGAATCACAATTCCATGTTTCATGATGTCTCTTTCATGAAATACACGTGATGTCCTGATCTCTCCGGTGTGCTGGTCAATGGTGAAGAGTGATGGTTCTGAAGATTGTAGAAAGTAAGACAACCAGGCATTGTGTCCAGAGTCAGCGTCCACTGCTACCACTTTAGATACTAAAGAGCCTTGTTCAGAGGTCCAAGGAACCATTTCAAATGTTGAGCTATCGACCTCTGGTGATGGGTACAGAATGACAGGGGAATTATCATTCCGGTCTACTATACATATTCTCAATGTTGTACTGCTGTTCAGAGATGGAGATCCATTGTCTCTGGCAATGATCTGGATATTAAATTCCTTATGCTTCTCATAATCAAATGACCGTTGAGCATAGATGACCCCAGTTACTGGATTCATGGAGATGTAGAAAGACAGGGGTTCTTCTTCATTACTTCTAGTAGTTATAGAATATATAATCTTAGCATTGTCTTCACTGTCCATATCTCTTGCTTGAATGCTGAATATTGAAGCTCCTGGTGAATTATTTTCTGGTATAAATGCAGTGTGAACCAATTTATCAAACACTGGGGCATTGTCATTGACATCTGATAGATCAAGCCGAATAACTTTTCTAGAAGTCATTTCAGGAGAACCTTTGTCTGAGGCTTGTATTGTGATGTTGTAGGATGGGGTCTTTTCTCTATCTAGACTACTTTTTGTAACAATTTTATAAAAGTTACTTGATGATGATATTAACTCAAATGGTAAATCTCCTGTTATTATACATTGGACATCACCATTTTCTCCTGAGTCCCGATCAAGAACTTTAATCAGAGCCACCACAGTGCCAGGGGCAGAATCCTCAGGAATAAGATCTGATGATGAGGTTATAGATATCTCAGGAGCATTGTCATTTTCATCTGTTATTTCTATTAAAACTTTAGAATGGGCTGCTAGGCCTGCACCATCTTGTGCTTGTACAGAAATTTCATAATATTTATTTTCTTCAAAATCTAAATATTTTTTTATTTTAATCTCTCCATTTTTGGGATTAATAGAAAAAGTTTGAAGAATATGATTTTCTATTGTACTGAATGAATATGTGATTTGTGCATTGACACCTTCATCTTCATCACTTGCACTGACCTGCAGAATTGTAGAATTCACCGGTATATTTTCCCTAACACTTACTTTATATACATCCTGTGTAAATACTGGAGAATTATCATTGATATCATTGATGATGATATTAATGATGGCAGTGCCTGTCTGTGCAGGATTTCCACCATCAGAAGCTGTTAGAATGAGTTCATGCTTGTTTTGTGTCTCTCGGTCTAGAGGTTTCTCTAGTATAAGCTCTGGAAATACACTGCCATCACTGCTGACCTTCTCTCCAAGAGCAAAATACTGGTTTACACCGAGTCTGTAGCTTATCAGCTTATTGATACCCACATCCAAGTCTTCTGATTTTTGTAATACAAATTTTGCTCCTAGTGATGTTGATTCACTCATTTCTAATGTCAATGTGTTATGGACAAATGTAGGAGGATTATCATTTATATCCTGAATATCAATCTTAACATTGAAGACATTTAGTGGATTTTCCATCACAGCATCAAATGTAAGGACACAATCATCTGCAGCTCTGCACAATGTCTCCCTGTCTATCCTATCAGCAATGCATAGGTTTCCATTATCCAGATTTATGCTGAAATATTTCTCAGATACATCAGAGACAATACGTAATTTTCTTCTGGAGAACTCCTTAACATTTATTTCAAGATCCTTTGCTAAATCTCCAACAATAGAACCTTTTCTTAATTCTTCATTTATGGAATAATGAATCTGACCAGAGACTGAATGACACAGCCAGGAAAATAAGGGAAATATTACTTGCCATCTGAGTCCTTGCATTGATTGTCCTTCCTGTAGTTGTAATCCAGTCATCCTTCTTCTCAACGGAGATATTATCTTTATAATCCAGAAGTGTTATCAGCAGAAAATAGTCCCTCTTGTCTATGAGTCCTGTACCCAGCACAACCAAAATGAAATGCTGTGTATTTCTTCTTGCGGATGAACACTGTCTGCATCATGGAGGTGATTCTGGAATTGCAGAATATTTTCCTTATTGGTGAACAGCGGCGCTCTGAGGCGTATATGGGGAACTGCAGGATCAGTGATTTAAATTAATTCTTACAAAGTATTGCTTGAAATGTAAGTTTGCATAAGTAAATTCATTGTGACATACACATGTATCAGAATTACTGTATTAAACTCTACCTTTGTGCACATAAAGTTTAAAGAGAAAAATTGTATTTGAAGTCTATTTTGTAATTTTCTAAAGTCTTATAAAAAATAAACTTAAATATAGTTGCTAATTAATTAAACTGCAGACGGCATTTACAAAATACCTGATTCTTATGGCATTGTGCTTAAACTGCTTTCAATTTCATTTATAATTCCCTGTCGGTTCTAATAGTTCTGATAGTTAATAAAAGTTGCAAGACTGATAATAAAGTTAATATGTTCTAAATGCCCTGACCTTCATGTTTTTCATTGTCAATATTAGATTATATTGCTGTAGTGTGCAGTGTAGTGTACAAGTATTGGTCTTAACAAATCCCAGCAGTCAGGTAGACAAGTAAGATTCTTTTCTATTGTTAAAAAGGCATAACAATAAAAATATAAAAATAATAATAAACAGCATATTGCTGTTATATATATATATATATATATATATATATATATATATATATATATATATATATATATATATATATATGACAGGGCAATAAAAAAAAAGAAGGGAAAAAAAGGAAAGAATTGGGGACATGTTAGGGATGAGTTGAAAATGGTGATATAGAAAAGTATGAATGAGGGGTAGGTCTTGGATACTCTTGTCTATTTGGATGTTACCTCTGCTATAGGAATTATTAGCCATTGAAGATACTGTAAGTATGAATGAAGTATACATACAAAGTACTACTTCAGAAACAAAGAAGAGGTAATAAGAGACATCTGTGTGAAGTTGGTAAAGTAAAGTTTTGAAGGAATGACACAAGTTTTTCTCATTAAAACATCCATGTTTCTTAAAAAATAACTGAAATAGTCTATTTTACTAAGACAGAACATTATAAAATACGTTTGTTGATGAGACTGTAATATCTTACGTACATACTGGATTTGCGGACTAAAATACTAGATCAAGCACCAGAAAAAAAACCTGCCCTCCATGTCATGTGCAATGTTTGCAAAATAGTTACGTTTTGCTTTTTATTTTACCAGCAATTTGTATAGTATGATGTATAATATAGATTTGACATTACAAAAATATTCTCTTCATGGTGGATAGCTGACATTCTGTTGCATGCTTAGATTGTATTTTATTACTTCTACAACATTTGACGCTCACAGAAATAAACATACCAAAATCTTTAGTATACATTTAACAGTGTAACGATTAGAGTATATGTGCTCAAAGCCTACCAACAACAATATGTCTTGTATCTAAAAGACTCACATTTTTTCTTAGCATTTATCTAATGAAGATTTTGCTTAGTTCTGCGGATTCCAGACTCTTCTGGTCATCAAGTCTTAAATATTGAGATGTTCCTGCCTAGGAAAGAGGGTGGTGGTATGATAGTGCCTCTCTGTTCCCTTTACATGCATGTACTAATGCTGCATACAATGTATCTAATGGATATTCAATTGTTTACTTTGGTCATATGGCTATACATAATAATTTGTTTAACCCCTTAAAGGAACAGTGTCATCACAATTTTTTTTTTAATATGTTAAAGATGTTAGTGCTTTATTAAAAACGTTTATATTTATTTGTGTGTTTGTGTTTTACTTTTTCTTATTTTTACACTTTTTCTTCCCTATGGGGGCTGCCATTTTTTGTTCCATTTCTGTATGTGTCGATTAACGACACATACAGACATGGAATACGGCAGCCACAGTCCCATAGGGACTGCGAACGGGTCCCGTCCCATCCACTTCTGTGTACACCGTCTGTGTGGGAACTGCGCATGCGCCGCTCCCACACAGTCCAATTTGAAATTGGCGCCGTCCGGCGCCATTTTCCTGTGGGCCGGAAGTCGCGGCCGGACAGTAATATTACTACTTCCGGTCGCGGCTTCCGGACTTGTGCACTTGGACCAGCGGCAGCAGACGGAGCGGACGGGCCGGAGGGAGCCGCGGCGGCAGGAGCAGGTAAGAGATTTCAATGTATGTTCGTGTTTGTGTACGTTTACTACTGTATGTAAACCTACTACACTGTGTGTTAGCTCAAAAAATGGCGACACACAGTGTAGGAGGTTAGACCGTTCAAACCCCTCGTTTATCCCGGCACTAGCCAGGATAAAGGAGGGGGGGATGCTGAGAGCTCACTAGAGCGAGGGCTTTTTACCCAATTTTGCAATGCTGCAATTTTGGTAATAGCTCCATCTAGTGACCAGCAATGGGAAATATTATAAATTAGAATTAATTTATAATATTTCCTGACTCGTGAAAAAAAAAAAAAAAATTAGAACAATGTTTAATCACCTACACACTAAATGTTTAATTAAAAAACAAACAAACATGTTTTTCTGGCAACACATTCCCTTTAAGGCCAATTTTAGCCTTGAGGACAGAGCAATTTTTTTTACATTTCCCTCTTTGCATCCCGACGCTCATAACGCTTTTATTTTTTGTACAACGTAGTTGTATGAGACTTTGTTTTTTGCGGGACGAGTTGTACTTTATGCACGTACCATTTTTTGGTACAAATACATTATCGTTTAATTTCTATAAATTTTTAATTAGATTAAAATGCAAAAAAAAAGCAGTTGTGCAGCAGTTTTAATATTTTTTTTTTACACCATACACCGATCATAATAAATAATGGTATACATTTGTAGTACAGGTTGTTACGGTCGTGGCGATACCCAATATGTCTATATTATTTCATGTTTTGGGACTTATATTTTAAAAAGTTGATTTATTATAAAAAATTTGTATTTCTGTGTATTTTATTTACTTTTTATTTATTTATTTACCATTATTTTTTTTTTACATTCATTTAACTTTTTTTTTTAATCCCATAAAGGGATTTATCATTTAGATTTTTATTTTGTAACTGCAATGTACTGGCATAGATCTATATGCCAGTACATTAGCCTGTTACTGATCGTACACAGGCAGTTGTTAGGGCATACCTCAGTATGCCCTAACAACAGGAAATATGTTCAGACAGCCCTGGGGTCCTTCACTGGACCCTGGGCTGTCTGGCCATACGAGTTGTGGGCTTTGATCGCGTCACAGTAATTTTCTGTGACGCGATCAATGTGCAGTCCCCTCTCCTTGAACGCCGCGATCAGCTGTCATCGCGGCGTTCAAAGGGTTAACAGCGGAGAGAAGATGTTTTTCTCCTCTCCGCTGTCAGAGCGGGGCCGTGGCTGTGTATTACAGCCGTTGCCCCGCTCTCGATCGCGCGCACAGACGCGCGCAGGGACGGCTGTCACACAGGACGAGTATGCTCGTCCTAATGCGCGAAGTGCTCGCCGCTCAGGACGAGCATACTCGTCCTGTGTCGGCAACCAGTTAAAACCCATTTATTTTTGTTTGCAATTCTTGAAATAAATGCATTACTGGTCACCACTTTGTTTGAGAGCCTTATATAAGTGTAAACATGTAAAAAGGCAGTAGGTGGACTGAAAATGCCCACGTAAGTCTTCATATTTAATGCAACAATATTTCTTTCACATTCAGGTCAGGTTTTTGAAAGTGATTGTTAGATTTTTATTTTATTTTTTTACTTAATAATAACCATATATTTACTCAGATGCATATGTAACTTTTACCATAGGTAATACTCAGACTTAGTTTCACCAGCAGCTTCCTTATTGGGATTCTCTGAGACTTTAACCCCTTAATGTACCCTGACGTAAGTGCACGTCAAGGTGCAGTGGGAGAAGTATGGAGCGCACTCCATACACTGCAGGTGTCAGCTATGTATTACAGCTGACACCCGGCACTAATGGCCAGGAATAGCGATCGCGCTGTTCCTGGTAATTTAACCCCCAAACCGCAGAATCTGAGGCATAATAGAGAGCCTCCAACAGCTCATCGGGAGCCCCACAATGGAATCGAGGGGTGCTGATGGTTGTCTGTACAGATGCCTGTAAAAATGATTATACACTGCAATACATTAGTGTATAGTCATTAGTATTGCAGTGTATTGTACCTGCGATCCAACAATCGCTGGTTCAAGTCCCCTAGGGGAATTAAATTTAAATATAGGAAAAAACCCTTTCAAATTTTTCCTAATGTAAAAAATAAAAAAAAACTACAAAATTGGTATCGCTGTGTCCGTAAAAGTCTGTCCTATTACACTATAGTAATATTTAATGTACACGGTGAATGTCATAAAAATAAAAAAATATAAAACGCCAGAATCTTTGTTTTTTTGGTCACTTCATATCTCACAAAAATTTTAATAAAAAGCGATCAAAAAGTTTCATGTAGCCCAATATGGTACCAATAGAAACGACAGCTCGTACCGCTAAAAATAAGTCCTCATACTGCTAAATCGATGTAAAATTAAATAAGTTATGGCTCTCAGAATGTGGCGACAAAACTCAAATTTTATTTTTAACAATTAGTTGTAAAAGTAGTAAATCATAAAAAAAATATACGTTTGGTATTGCCGTAATTGTATTCACTGGTAGAATAAAGTTAACATGCCATTTTTACCATATGATGAAAGCCAGAATAACGAAACCCCTCAAAAGATTGAGGAATCGCTGTTTTTTCCTATTGCACTCCACAAAGATTTCATTTCCAGTTTCCCAATACAATTATATGGCACAACAAATGATACCGTTAAAAACTACAACTTGTCCTGCAAAAAACAAGCCCTCATATGGCTATAATAAATAAAAAATAAAAAAGTTATAGCTTTTTAAGGTTAGGGTGGAAAAAATGAAAACGAAAATCCAAAAAATAGCTGGGTCCTGAAGGGGTTAAAAAGAGCATTCCTAATGACATGGCCTCATGTGTACTAATGTCTACACAGTGGAACATATTTGTCATTGGAGTTGCTGAGTGACCTACAGTAGATGTCCCGTCCGTACTTGTTCTTTAACCCCTTCCCGCCCAATCAGGTTACTGTACGTGACAAACGGCGGTGTTTCTTTCCGCATTCTCACGTACAGTAACGTCCCGACGATAAACTGTCACCATGTAATTTGACTTGGTGACAGCATGTGACAGATGCTGCTCGCCGGCACAGGACCAATCAAAGCAGTCCTGTGACGTGGATGGCTGTGATTGGTCATTCAAAAATGAATGACCAATCACAGCATATGTAAACAAAAGACAGAGGAGTCTTCTCATTGCCGGCTCTGACAAGCTCATTTCTGTCAGAGAGCTTGTGAGAGTCGGTGTGTGAAGCCCTGTCAGAGAGAAACTATACTATACTATGTATACTATTATACATAAGCAGAGATTTAAGTTTTTCATATAAGTCCTCATAATATATATAACAAGAACAAGACAAGCTCTCTTGGTGCAAAAGGCAGTGAATTTAGAAAGCCTCCCCCCATCCTTGGTCCCTGAAGTTATTCACAGAAAATGTCAGATGGAAAAGCATTTGTTCCATTACCTCATGACACCCTCTTCCTAACAATTCTTAATTATAATACATCCTCAGTACAGCTCTCTATGGTAGCCCCGATATACCCCCTATATATATATATATATATATATATATATATACACACACACACATATTTACTTATCATTTGTACATAGTTTCACCTTTTTGTGTTCTTCTTTAATACAGATATTATGAATTTGCTGTTACTACAAACCCCAAATATGGAAATCATTCAACGTTAATGAACATCATTTACCTAAATTGTCTACCAGTAAACCAGGAGAAAAGGTGGATCTTTTCAAGGGCGCTGCTGTGTGGTGAAATGATGAGGACGGAGTCCCGAGGTATTGATAATGAGTTCGATTGTTCATCGTTGAAACGCGTAGCCACTCACAATAAATTGAACTCATTATCAATACCTCGGGACTCCGTCCTCATCATTTCACCACACAGCAGCGCCCATGAAAAGATCCACCTTTTCTCCTGCATTTCCTTCTACCTAAGCGGTCCCATCTGGATACCGACTCGGATCTGGCAGCAGCACTGTGGTTATTACATGCTTTAATACCTCCTTTTCCAGGTGAGCACATTTCTTGCTACTTTGCCTCACCTTGACCTACTGATCTACACAAGGTGGCGCCGTCTTTTTTGTTTTTTATACCAGTAAACCAGGCATTGTTGCCTACAGCGACCAATCAAAGAGCAACTTTCATTTTTCCACAGCAGTTCAAGAAGTTAAAGCTCAACGCTGATTGGTTGCCTTGGGCAACAAGCTACATTTTCTGTTATTCAGTTTGGTTACAGTGTGTTTGAAGTTCTTATAGCCACAACATGTCACAACATAGATAATCTAGAACAAACTGTTAACCAATAACAATGGAAATCTGATTCCATGTTCTGTAGCAATGCAATATATGCAGTAGGTAATTATTATTTTATAGAGAATACAAGTGTTAACTAATATAGACATGTCAGGAAAGGTGACAGGTTCTTTTTTAAATTACTTATAATATAAAATTAAAAACGTTAATTAATGTATTCTAACTTTACTACTTAAAGGGGTTGCCAAGTTTAGAAACCAAAAACAAAGAGTTCCAGTTTAGAAAACCAATTTTCATATACCCTATTGGTCTTCATCTCTTGAACAGAGTGGAGAGCGGTTACCAAAAGCTTCTCCCACTCTGGAGGACCTTTCCTGTCCTGTATTACACAGACAACCCATTGATATGAATGGACACTACGTAATGCTTATTTTTCCCTGTGGTGACGCTGCAGGGAAATTGAACATTTTCTGACATGTTTCCCAAAAGATAACAGCTTATTGCTGCGGATCCCAGCAGTGGGACACTTTCTGATCAACTTATTTTTATGGGACACTTTTAATAAGTAGTGAATGTCTAAAGTGGACAAACCCTTCAAACTGAATGTAAAACCTATAATTCTTTAACTAATTAAAACAAGATAGTGAAACATATTATTTTTTTCTAGTCTGTTTTTATTTTCTGATACTAGATTTTTTTTATTCTTTTCTTCTATACATATATGAGTAGCCTACTTGCGATAGCGACAGTTAACAGCATTTAGAGCCTCATGGACCATAGGAACCTGGGGACAGTAGATAACCCATTGCCTTCTATGAAATAAATAAATGTGTGCCTTTCATTGTAATCCTTCCTGTGATGGTAATGAGAAGCAAACTCTACAGAACAGGAAGGGTCAGTATATTGTCAGGCTCAGTGGCCAGAGTGCAACCCGCAAGTTTTTAGGATTATTTTTTAAATATAGTGACATGAAAAAAAAAAAAGACAGTTTCAGACTAGAGATCTTCCCAGAGAAAATTACTCTGAGGGTCCATCCTTCATCTACACAGAACATGTACAAGTCGCCTTTTAATTTCATTGTAATCTTTGTTGTTATCGCTGTCAATAAGTTCTAATAGGCCACCCCATAAGAAATAGACCCTTGTGGTAAGTTATTGCCTCCAAAGTCAGCTCCTTAAGGGGTTGCCTTCTGCTTGACCTTTGCTTAATGTGTAAGAGCCTGGGCCCACTAGAGGATTCTCTGTTACTTTGGTGAGCCAATGCGGCCATGCTTAGAAAGGATAAAAAAATTACATTATAAAGCATAATACAATCATAATATAATTTATTTTTGAAAGTAGTGATATTTGATTTGAATAACATAACTCGGTATTGCAATTTAGAAGAAAAAGATAGAACAACAATCAAACTAAGCTAAACCAAATCAAACCAGTGAAACATACAAAGTTATAGAGATAAAAAAAAGTATGTCATTAGATTACTGAATACCAAGAGAAATGTAAAATATTGTATCACTCCTTGATCTATCCTTAATGGGTTTTGCATCCTTAAAATATTTGCTTCGATACAGTAATATATTTCATAACATATGGAAACATACCTGTGGTATGAGGTTTTCTGCAGGTGAAGAATTCTTCAAAGTTTCATTTCCAATCCCAGAATCATCAGCATCTATTAGACTTTCCACAGGAACATTATGTTGAGTTTTAAGAAAAGCAAATTCCCTCTCACTTGGGTCCAGAGTTACACAAACATCATATGAATATGGCAGAGGTAATGTTCCATTGTTGAATTGTGAAATAAATCTGGGGTCTACCTGTGGATATAGACTTGTACTCATGGATCCAAATGAAGAAGATTTGGACTCTTTATATTTGGAGACAACTGCAATAATCACAGTCAGCATGAAGAGAAAGGAAATCAATGCCAAGGCTATTACCAAGTAGAATTGTAGGTTGGACTGAGATTCTTCTTTGTTAGACTGACTGCTCAGCTCAGGAAGGACCTGATGAAAATGATCAGCAATCACCATGTTTAGAGAGACTGAAGCTGAGCGGGAGGGAATCCCATTGTCTTTTACTAGAACCACAATTCCATGTTTCATGATGTCTCTTTCTTGAAATACACGTGATGTCCTGATCTCTCCTGTGTGCTGGTCAATGGTGAAGAGTGATGGTTCTAAAGATTGTAAAAAGTAAGATAACCAGGCATTGTGTCCAGAGTCAGTGTCCACTGCCACCACTTTAGATACTAAAGAGCCTTGTTCAGAGGTCCAAGGAACCATCTCAAATGATGGGCTATCGACCTCTGGTGATGGGTACAGAATGACAGGTGAATTATCATTCTGGTCCACTATACATATTCTCAATGTTGTACTGCTGTTCAGAGATGGAGATCCATTGTCTCTGGCAATGATCTGGATATTAAATTCCCTATGTTTCTCATAATCAAATGACCGTTGAGCGTAGATGACGCCTGTTTCTGGATTCATGGAGATGTAGGAAGACAGGGGATCTACTTCATTACTTCTAGTAGTTATAGAATATATAATCTTAGCATTGTCTTCACTGTCCATATCTCTTGCTTGAATACTGAATATTGAAGCTCCTGGTGAATTATTTTCTGGTATAAATGCAGTGTGAACCAATTTCTCAAACACTGGGGCATTGTCATTGACATCTGATACATCAAGCCGAATAACTTTTCTAGAAGTCATTTCAGGAGAACCTTTGTCTGAGGCTTGTATTGTGATGTTGTAGGATGGGATCTTTTCTCTATCTAGATTACTTTTTGT
The DNA here is from genome assembly GCF_050947455.1 of Rhinoderma darwinii. Lineage (NCBI taxonomy): Eukaryota > Metazoa > Chordata > Amphibia > Anura > Rhinodermatidae > Rhinoderma > Rhinoderma darwinii. The sequence goes on from NC_134689.1 coordinate 36,378,007, forward strand.
AACAATTTTATAAAAGTTTCCTGTTGATGATATTAACTCAAATGGTAAATCTCCTGTTATTATACATTGGACATCACCATTTTCTCCTGAGTCCCGATCATGAACTTTAATCAGAGCCACCACAGTACCAGGGGCAGAATCCTCAGGAATAAGATCTGATGATGAGGTTATAGATATCTCAGGAGCATTGTCATTTTCATCTGTTATTTCTATTGAAACTTTAGCATGTGCAGCTAGGCCTCCACCATCTTCTGCTTGTACAGATATTTCATAATATTTTGTCACTTCATAGTCCAAATATTCTTTTATTTTAATCTCTCCATTTCTGGGATTGATAGTAAAACTCTGAAGAATATGATTTTCACTTGTACTAAATGAATATGTGATCTGAGCATTTACTCCTTCATCTTCATCACTTGCACTGACCTGCAGGATTGTAGAATTCACCGGTATATTTTCCCTAACACTTACTTTATATACATCCTGTGTAAATACTGGAGAATTATCATTGATATCATTGATGATGATATTAATGATGGCAGTGCCTGTCTGTACAGGATTTCCACCATCAGAAGCTGTTAGAATGAGTTCATGCTTGTTTTGTGTCTCTCGGTCTAGAGGTTTCTCTAGTATAAGTTCTGGAAATACACTGCCATCACTGCTGACCTTCTCTCCAAGAGCAAAATACTGGTTTACACTGAGTCTGTAGCTTATCAGCTTATTGATACCCATATCCAAGTCTTCTGCTTTTTGTAGCACAAATTTTGCTCCTGGTGATGTAGATTCACTCATCTCTAATGTCAATGTGTTACGGACAAATTTAGGAGGATTATCATTTATATCCTGAATTTCAATCTTAACATTGAACACATTTAGTGGATTTTCCATCACAGCATCAAATGTAAGGACACAATCATCTACAGCTCTGCACAATGTCTCCCTGTCTATCCTATCAGCAATGTATAGGTTTCCATTATCCAGATTTATACTGAAATATTTCTCAGACACATCAGACACAATACGTAATTTTCTTCTGGAGAGCTCCTTAACATTCAATTCAAGATCCTTTGCTAAATCTCCAACAATAGATCCTTTTCTTAATTCTTCATTAATGGAATAATGAATCTGACCAGAGACTGAATGACACAGCCAGGAAAATAAGAAGGGAAATATTACTTGCCATCTGAGTCTTTGCATTGATTGTCCTTCCTGCAGTTGTAATCCAGCCATCCTTCTTCTCACCAGGAATATAATGGTGAAACTCCTTGTTGTTTAATAACCCAAATAGAAAAAACTAATGATTCCTCCTCTTTATAAGTCCTATACCCAGCACATCCTAGTGTGAAATGCTGTGTATTTCTTCTTGCAGTTGAACACTGTCTGCATCATGGAGGTGATTCTGGAATTGCAGAATATTTTCCTTATTGGTGAACAGCGGCGCTCTGAGGCGTATATGTGGAACTGCAGTATCCAAGCTTAGAAAATAGAAATACACTTGCAAAACATCTGATTATTATGGTATTGTGTTTACATTAGTTAAAATTGTTCTTATTGTTCCCCAAACGTTCTAATGGTAATTATAGTTAATAATAGTTGCAATGCTGCTAATATAAGATTTTGAACACATATATCTGTAGTGCCCAGTGTAGTTTACCAGGACTTATCACCTAAGATATATATAGATAGATAGATAGATAGATAGATAGATAGATAGATAGATAGATAAATAGATAGATAGATGCATGTACATATGTATGTATATATATATATATATATATATATATATATATATTAAAAAAAATAATTATATATATATATATATATATATATTGTTGCTTTTTTTCTGGAAAGCAAGTAAAAAGATATAGCAAGCAAAGAAAATGTTTGGGGATGGTTAAAAAGGGTGATAGAGGAAAGTATGAATGAGGTGTAGAGCTTGATTAGATTTGGACCTGATCAAGAGCTAAGACTTTATTCTCAAGCATGTCTCTAGCAAAGTTCAGACATGGTTCCATCCTATCATTCCTTTCAAATTTTGCATCACACCTTTACTAAAGTAAGATAAAATTCTATAATTTACTAAATGAATGAGAAACGAGTGTTCAAACCCTTTAAGGATACAAAATTACAATGTTTATATAGATCAAATAGTAGAACAACTATTACGTCAGTGTATTCATGTGTATACTACTTTTAATAAAATAAATTAAATGTAAATAAAATATATCCACAAATAATAAAAACTTAATTTCAAGATAAATCCAGAAATTATAAGTGTCTATCATATTTGTCTATGTCTATAATTCCCAGACTTATCTGCAGCATAGGATTTCACTTGAGGATAGTTGCACTGCAGGTTGTAACCTGGCATGTTTAGATCTTCTAGCTTATCCACATCATGATTGTAACATTGACTCTCCTTTGTGACCAAGCTAATTTTCAACTTTTAACTATTCTGACAAAATATAAGACAAATACTTAAGAAACAAAAAAGAGGTAAGAAGAGACATTTGTCTGAAGTTGGTGAGGTAAAGTTTTGAAAAAAAAACACAACTTTTTTCTCATTAAAAATCTGTGTTTCATAAAAAATAGATGGAATAGTCTATTTTTCTGAACATTATAAAATGCATTTGTTGATGAGACTTATATTATACTTACTGTATCTGCAGACTAAAATACTAGATCAAACTTTAAAGAAGTTCTAAAAAAAAAACAAGTTCCCCATTCAGAAAAAAGTGCCCTCCATATGTGCACTCTTTGTAAAAAAGTCAACTTTTGCTTATGATTTCACCAGCAATAAGTACATTGTGTGATGTATAATATGGTGTTGACTGTACAACAACAGTGGATAGCTGACATTCTGTTGCATGCTTATATTGCATTTTATAATTCATATCTGACTCCTACAGAACTTAACATAATAAAATCTTTGGTTTAACTTTGGTATACTTATAACTTTAGTTAGAGCGCATGTGCTCAATGTCTACTAACGATAAAATTTGTTATATCTACTGTAAAAGACTCAAAGTGATGTCATGGTGACATCACTAGTTTTCTTAGCATTTACCTAATACAGATTTTCTCACTTTTGCAGATTCCAGACTCTTCATGCCTTCAAGTCTTAAATAAAGATGTTCCTGCCTAGAAAAGGGTGAGGTGGTATGAAAGTGCCACTCCGTTCCCTATACATGCATGTACATGCGCTGCATAGAATGTATCCAATAGAAACACATTTTTTTACTCTGGTTATACGGCTATAAGTCATGAATTGTTTAAAACGCCATTAAGGCACACTTTTCTTTTTTTATGCAATTCTTGAAACAAAGGCATTACTGGTCACCACTTGTTAATATCATTGTTTTAGAGTCTTATACAAACATGTAAGATGGCAGTAGATGGGTTGAAAATGCCTAAGTAGACTTTGATATCTAATGCAATATTACTTCCTTTATATTCAGGTAAATTATTGACTTTTTAAAGTGATTATATTGAGATATTACTCAACCTTAGTTTCACCAGTAGCTTCCTTGGTGGGATTCTGAGACTTTAACATAGGTAGCTTTTCCTTATCAAGGGTCTGTTTGGACGGCTGTGTCTGTAGTTGCAGTACCAGACACTGAGGCCCGTACAGACGAGCCGATGTGCCTGCATAAACAATAGAGGGAGCAAACGGCACACAGGAGCACTTCGTTGTGCTGGTCCTCAGGGCCCCCTGGAGGTCGGACTCCCAACAATTAAACCTTTTTGACCAGTCCAAAGGATAGGTCATAAATATTAAACAGCCATTAAAACTCACTTTTTGAAAATGCATTCATTATAATAAGGCAATATATGAAAATAAGTATGTTTCCTGCACTATATTTGTAGATAGTATCTGAGCAGAGGAAAGAAGACTACTCTGAAATGCTAAAATCTTAAGCAAATTAACCCAATATGCAAATTATATTTTAAACCAGCATTCCTAATGACATGGCTCTTGTTTAACAATATCTACACAGTGTAACAGGTTTGGCATTGCTGAATGACTGACAGTAAATTGCCAATTTTTACTTTTTCTCTAAGCATTTTGTCTAATAGCAGTTAATGAGCTTTTATATATTATTATATATTAATAGAGATTTGAGGTTTACATCTAAGTCATCATAATTCATCCAATAACAATAGAAATTGATCTGATTTCAAGTTCTGTAGCATACAGTATATACAGTATTCTACATATATCTAATATATGGTTATTAATGTTCTTAAAAAATATAATAACTCTTTATTTTGAGGTTTTGATTTCCCAAATATTTTTCTTCTTACTAACCCACATTTTTATTGAACAATGCAAGTGAAGGACAGATTTTAATTTGTTAATCTACATAAAGTGAGATTAGAGCTTTCCCCACCATCTATGAATTTCAAAGTTAATCTAGAGGCAAAAAATAATAATATTCTGCTTTTGGTCAGTGCAAATTTACCGAAACTTTTGCTAAACGGAATGCTGCCATTCTAGAGAATACCTACTGTGATCTACTAGGCTTAAAAGCTATGCAAAACTTTCAATCCCCCCCCCCCCTGCCCACTAAAACCGTGTATTATAGTGTTTGATACAACTTTGTAATTGGTTTTAATTATAAAAAAATTTACTATTTGGGATACAGCTTCTATGTATACTGAATACATAGAAGCTGTATCTTGCGCTGAAATCCGAATCCATCACGTCAGAACTTAGATGTGATCGATAACAGCTGGATGTTGTGTGTCAGACACACCCAGGACCTGCTGTCATCAAAGTCGTCAGTCCCGCTGAATTGACGGATTCAGGTTTCAGCGCAAGATGCAGCTTCTATGTGTCCAGGATACATAGAAGCTGTATCTCAAAAAGCAAAAATTTTTTTTAATTAAAAACACTAATAAAGTTGCACTAAAAACACTATAATACAATAGTGTTCAAAGGTTTGCATAGTCTTTAAGCTAGAGCAAGTGCTAGCCACAACAATATGACAACCAAACTCCAATGGCACGTGCCTACTGACAAGCAACACAGAAAATACAACAACTGCTAACCACTAATTCACTTCAATTTGACCTAGTTGTGTTCTGGCTTTTGGAGAGTACAACATATTTATTCAGGATGATGACCCTGAAGATTCTGTATCTTTGCTTCATTACCATTCTAGAATCAGAAAAACTAGAAAAACTTGACTCCTCTTTACAAGACGGAATATACTAGAGGAAAACAACCCAACAATATTTTTCTGGGGCTACCAACATAGAAAAAAATATAAAACTATAAAACATACCTGTGGCATGAGATTTTCTACAGCTGGACAGTTGTTTAAACTTTCATTTCCAATTCCTGAATCATCAGCATCTATTAGACTATCCACAGGAACATTGTGCTGAGGTTTTAGGAAGGCAAATTCCTGTTCTCTTGAATCCAGAGTTACACAAACATCATAGGAATATGGAAGTGGTAATGTGCCATTTGTAAGCTGAGTAATAAATCTTGGATCTATCTGTGGATATAAGCTTGTACTCATAGATCCCAAAGTTGTGCAATCTTTAGACTGTCTGTACTTGGAGATGACGGCAAAGATCACCGTCAAAATGAATAGAAAGGAAATCAATGCCAGTGCTATAACCAAGTAGACTTGTAAGTTGGACTGTGGCTCTATTTTATTAGAATGACTGTTTAATTCAGGAAGAACTTGTTGAAAATTATTAGCAACCACAAGATTAAGAGTGACTGAAGCTGAGCGGGATGGAAATCCATTGTCTTTCACTAGAACCACAATTCCATGTTTAAGTGTGTCTTTTTCTTGAAAAATCCTTAGAGTCCTTATCTCTCCTGTTTGTTGGTCAATAGTGAAGAGTGATGGCTCTGAAGATTGTAAAAAGTAAGACAACCAGGCATTGTGTCCAGAGTCAGCGTCCACTGCCACCACTTTAGATACTAAAGATCCTTGTTCAGAGGTCCAAGCTACCATCTCAAATGTTGGACTATCAACCACTGGTGATGGATACAGAATGACAGGTGAATTATCATTCTGGTCTACTATAGAAATTCGTAATGTGGTACTACCATTTAATGATGGAGATCCATTGTCTTTAGCATTGATTTTGATATTAAATTCTTTATACTGCTCATAATCAAATGACTGTTGTGCATAAATCACTCCGGTTACTGGATTAATAGATATATAGTTAGACAATGGAGTCGCTTCCTTATTTAAACTGGATATTGAATAAAATACTTTAGCATTGTCTCCACTGTCCTTATCTCTTGCTTGAATACTGAATATCGAAGCTCCCTGGGCATTATTTTCTGGTACAAATGCAGTATAAGTAAATTTCTCAAACACTGGGGCATTGTCATTGACATCTGATATTTGCAGTTGGATGACTTTTCTAGAAGTCATTTCAGGAGAACCTTTGTCTGAGGCTTGTATTGTGATGTTGTAGGATGGGATCTTTTCTCTATCTAGACTACTTTTTGTTACAATTTTGTAGAAGTGACTTGCTGATGACACTACTTGAAATGGCACATCACTTGGAATAATACATTGAACTTCTCCATTTTCTCCTGAGTCTTGATCACGAATTTCAAGCAGTGCTACCACTGTGCCCAATGTGGAGTCCTCAGCTACAGGGGTTGATATTGAAGTAATGGATATCTCAGGAGCATTGTCATTTTCATCTATTACTTCTATTAAAACCTTGGCATGAGCAGCAAGGCCTCCTCCATCTTTTGCTTGTACAGAAACTTCATAATTCTTCATCACTTCATAATCTAAATGTTTTTTTGTTTTAATCTCTCCATTATTAGGATTTATAATAAATGTCTGAAGTATATTATTTGCTGTGGTACTAAATGAATATGTGATTTGAGCATTGACACCTTCATCTTTATCACTTGCACTGACCTGCAGAATTGTAGAATTTACCGGTATATTTTCTTTCACAGATACTTTGTATATATTTTGAGTAAAAATAGGAACATTATCATTAAAATCCGTAACAACCACCATTATCATCATTGTTCCTGTTTGTTTAGGATTTCCACCATCCACAGCAGTCAAAGTCAGTTCATAGATGCTTTCTGCCTCCCGATCTAAGGACTTCTCTAGAACTAGTTCTGGAAATACATTGCCATCCATGCCTGTCTCTTCTCCCAACCTAAAATATTCATTTGAACTGAGTCTGTAGCTTATCAGGGAATTGATGCCAACATCCAAATCTTCTGCTTTTTGCAAAACAAACCTTCTTCCTGTGGAGCTTGCTTCACCCATTTCTATTCTAATTTTGTCATGGACAAATGTAGGAGGATTGTCATTTATATCCTGAATATCAATCTTCACACTGAAGACATTTAAGGGATTTTCCACCACAGCATCAAATGTAAGGACACAATCATCTGCAGCTTCACACAATGTCTCCCTGTCTATCCTATCAGCAATGTATAGGTTTCCATTATCCAGATTTACATTAAAATATTTATCAGAAACACGAGAAACAATACGTAATTTGCGATTTGATAGCTCATTAATTCTTAGTGCCAGATCCTTTGCTAAATTTCCAACAATAGAACCTTTTCTTAATTCTTCATTAATGGAATAATGAATCTGACCAGAGACTGAATAACACAGCCAGGAAAATAAGAAGGGAAATATTACTTGCCATCTAAGTCCTTGTTTTTTCTGATTTGGCTCCATTTTCATTCCTGTACTTTTTTGAGATAGTGAAATCCTCTTTTGTGTATGTAATCCAGTTGAAAAAAATATCTCAAGCTTTCCTCCTCATGCAACCAGCAGCAGGCACATCCTATGCAGAAATGGCTTATATTCCTTCATGCAATTATGCACTGTGTTTCTCTAGTCGAGCTTTTCTAGACAGCCAATCTCTTTTCCTTCTTGGTAAACAGCGGCGCTCTGAGGCAAAAGTAGGGTACTGCAGCACCAATGGATAATTTTTTTTTTTTTAAATGTTACAACTACAGTATTAACTTGGTTAAAGCATGACACTTTTTCTTGAAAGAAACGGTTTTATTTATTACAAAAACAATTCTTTGACTGCAGTTTCTAGACTTCTGTTATGTAAAATTGCAAATGATTATATATGCTGCCCTCCCCACCTACAGAAGAAGTAGGAGTAAGTATATAAAAACTATTCACAAATAGGTAATAGCAATCGAAGACCTTACATAAAAACAAAGTAAAAACATAAATACTACAAGCAAAAATAGATAGTTATTATCAGAGACATAGCTTCAGAGTCACAGCACCCCTTGCTCCTGTCTGTGCAGAACTCGCTCCCATAGTTTGCAGGTTTGAACTGGTTATCCTCTAGTAGGCCTAGGTTCTGACATAATAGCAGGTTGACCCTTTCTTAAGCTGAGAGTCTACTTGATGTTGGGGTTTATAACTTATTTGGCTTATACCATAACTGCATCGTGCTTATTGATGACATTTTCACGATAATGCAAATAAAAGTGTATTTGTATCTGTTATATATAACTACAGGGTAGCCTTCTGAAAAATTTCCTCTGGTGGCCCTAAGACTGACACTATATTTGCAGCCTTTATTTTTTGCACTATAGATTATACAAATAGATGAAAAGAATGCAAAACAAACAAACAAAAAACTACCTTCCCTAAAATACAGGGCAGCCTAGAGTATTACATTGTAAGAACTCAGCTCAGGGGTGTGTCTGTCAACAAACTGTCGACTTGTACCAGTAGCAACTAGCAGAACTGTGACTGCAGCTCTGGACTACACCACAGGCTGTAACTTAGGTTTTATACAAAGTAACTTCAACAATGTATTTATAAAGTTAGCCCGTTTTCTATCTATCTATCTATCTATCTATCTATCTATCTATCTATCTATCTATCTATCTATCTATCTATCTATCTATCTATCTATCTATCTATCTATCTATCTATCTATCTATCTATCTATCTATCTCTCTATTAAAACTTAAAAATTATGTTTGAGCTTGAGCATATGACCAAAGCAAGGGCATCTCCTTAGCTGGTAAAACACAATAGACCAAAGTTGGCCAAACAGAATCTAAGATGTATGTGGCCTCCAGACATTCCCCCAACAGCAGATATTGGGTGAAAGAATGACCAGGCATGTTGGATTCAAATATGTCTGAACATTTGTTGCCACAGATGCTAAGCCAAAGCCAGAAGCATCTAGCAGCAGTTTATTCCTCTTTCTCACTGCATGTTTAGGGGCGGTTGAAGGAGATAGTTGTTGGATAAACGCTTATTATATAATATGTAAGGCTGGCTTTAGAGATTTAAACAAAATTTTCAATTTTTACTTGTTTTTTCACATAGTTATGATATATAAATTACTTCAGTAGAAGTGTGGAGTGTGGAGTCCAATGTAGAATGACAAATCAAAATATGTATTAGTAAAATTTACAGTGAGTTGAAAATCTTTATGCAGAAGAACATTATCCACATGTTACTACTCAAGATCAGGAATAGAGAAATTGACCAGTTCCTATAGGGAAAATCAATGCCATTTAAAACATTGAAAAATCTTCCAAATATAGAATATTTTCAAAAGAGAGTAAACATATTCACATAATAGTTAGAAGGTCAAATCAATGAAAAGAAGATAAAAGTAAGATAACACATATTACTGGATATAAATACATTTTATAGTAAAAAGTACCATAGCAGATCAAGGTAAAGCTAAAGAAGCTAACAACCAAAGAGGTGGAGTGACGATACTCAACCATATGCAGTAGTCAGAGGAAAATATAGTATTGCCTAAGTAATATATTGTGGGCCATACAGACCCTGCATCCGTTCCTGAGAACAGGTATCAGTTCCATAGGTATTACATTGAGTAAATCTTACTAATTTATAGATAAACACAGCAAACATGTACTCCTTATATAAAAAATATACCAATAAACATAGCCTATATTTAAATATACTGTAAACCACTTCGTTTTTCTAATATTCACAATTTCATCACTATCCTTTCTTATATCACAACAGAAAACCATATTTCGCACAACCTTGTTAATTAATATACAGACTCCTAGACAATGAAGAGAAACAAAAAAATGTACGAAGGTAAAATAAAATTGTAGTATTTTTAATTTTCACACAACTAAGTGAATAACGCCAATGTAAATCAGGGTTAGAGTCAGTCTAGTCTAGTTCTTTACCATAGCAATCAATTGCTCACTGTTTTAAAGATCTCTGCTTGCTGTCATTCAATAGGAACCGTCATTATTTACTTCCAGTGGATAAAAAACTGTCCTGTCATGTGATGATCACACAGGTGCCTGTCCCATTACAGTTACAGTACAGTTATCAGACCTCTGTCTTCTTAAGAGCAGTGCACCTGTGTGATCACTACATGACCAGGACAAAACTGTAAGGAATTGATAGAGAAAATACTGTATATTGGAAAATTCATTCATTCATTATACAAAGAATACCATTTATTTGATGAAACCGGAATACTCCTTTAAAGTACACAATCTAAATTGCAAAGGTTATAAAAAAATAAGTACTATATTAGTTCCTTAGATTAATATATATATATATATATATATATATATATATATATATATACATATATATATATATATATATATATATATATATATATCTATATATATATATATATATATATATATAGATATATATATAGATATAGATAGATAGATATATAAATATATATATATCTATATATATGTAGATATATACATAAAATTTTTCTGCTGTCTATAAGAATTTAGGTACATGAGATAAAATAGTGATCATAGAGACTTCCATTTTTCCAGACATTCCCATATCAATAATCCCATTAAATATTGTTGTACAGCCCTGATTGGCTACTTGCAGACAGCAACACTATAGACAGGGTGAACTACAGGTGTATGAGGGGCCCTTGTCCAAGCAGACCCCTCCTTTTCAAGCATACAGCATGTCTACCCCGATAACCACAGTGGGCCCCATCATCTGTGGGGGATTGTCTTGTGCCGATGCCAGTCCCAACTGTAGATTGCATTGAACTTCACAATAAATGGAGATGACGAATGCAGTAATGCAATATATATTCTATTTTTCATATAAATATAGCATGCACCATTCTTTGGGGAGTTATGCATTGAGTTTTGTATCACTCGTCTACTCTACAGGATTATGGCAAATAGTAGTGTGTTGTATTTACCCTGCACCCCCTGTTAAAGCCAAAACGTGGTTGTCAGAGAAGTATCCATAAAAAGAAAATTTTAAAGCAAATGATCTAGTGATTCCAGATCATATAGTTTACACTCACCTGCATACAACCATTAGTGGTGTCTTTCAAAGTCTCATTTTCAAGCCCTGAATCATCTGCATCAATAAGATTCTCCACTGGTACTTCTTGTTTGGATTTCATATAAGTGAAGTCATTTTCACAAGAATCCAAAGCCACGCAAACATTGTATGAGTTGGGTAGAGGTAGTGAGCCATCACTATACCAGGAAAGAATTCTGGGATCAATTGGCGGATAGAGGTTTGTCCTTAGAGATCCAAATTCTGGAACAGGTTTTTGTTCTTTGCATTTTGAAATAATTACCAGTAGGACAGTTACAATAAATAGCAAGGAGATGAGTGCCAAAGAGATGACCAAATAAAACTGCAAATTAGATTGAGGATCTTCACTGATTTCATTGTTAAATTTTGGAATAACCTGTTGGAAATTATCTCCAATAACAAGACTAACTGTGACTGAAGCTGAGAGTAAAGGAACTCCATTGTCCTTCACCATAACCACAACCTTATGATTCAAGGTATCCTTTTCTTGAAACATACGGAATGTTCTTATTTCACCTGTTTGATGATTAATGGTAAAATAAGATGAGTCCGATACTCGCAAAAAGTCATAAGAGAGCCAAGCATTATGTCCAGAGTCCAGATCCACTGCCACCACCTTAGTTATTAATGAACCTGGTTCAGATGCAAAAGGCACCATCTCAAACACAGCCGGCCCACTACTATCTGGTGATGGGTACAAGATCCTTGGCGCATTATCATTCTGATCCACTATACGGATAATTAATGTTGCATTGCTGCTCAGAGAGGGGGATCCATTGTCTGTAGCAGTTACTTGTACCACAAACTCTTTGTGCTTCTCATAGTCAAATGATCTTTGAGCATAGAGATCTCCAGTCTCTATATTTATGGAGAGATAAGATGATATTGGTAGATCTTCCGCCACAATGTTGAAAATTGTGTAAATAATTTTAGCATTGTCTCCAGTATCTGGATCTGAGGCTTGGACACCATAAATTGAAACTCCCGGTAAATTGTTTTCTGGTAAATAGGCAATAAAAGTCGATTTTGTAAATATTGGTGGATTGTCATTAATATCAGATACCTCCAAAGTGATGGATTTTCTGCTAGAAAGTGAACGAGATCCTCTGTCAGTAGCTAATATAGTTATGTTGTAAGTAGATTCCTTTTCTCTGTCCACGAAATTTGCAGTTACAATTCTATAATAACTATCAGATGTTAAGATCAAATTGAAGATTATTTCTTCCATAAGTTTACAGTCAACTTCTCCATTTGCTCCAGAATCTTGATCATGGACTCTTATGAGAGCGATTACGGTACCAGGTAGAGAGTCCTCAGGAATAGGAGTAGATAGTGAAGTGATGTATATCTCAGGAGCATTGTCATTCACATCTGTTACTTCTATCAATAATTTGCAATGGGCAACAAAGCCTCCTCCATCTTTGGCTTGTATAGAAAGCTCATAGTTTCTTACTGCTTCAAAATCTAATGGTTTGTTGGTTTTAACTTCACCACTTATAGGATGAATGCTGAACATTCCTGTATGATGGACATTGCCTGATGTTTTACTGAAGGAATATGAGATCTGCGCATTTACACCCTCATCTCTATCCGTAGCATTCACTGTAATAATTGTAGTATTGATTGGTATATTTTCGTTTGCACTAACTTTATATACTTCATGAGTAAATATAGGTACATTATCATTTGCATCTGTAACAATTATCCTTAATAATGTGGTACCAGATCTCACAGGATTTCCTCCATCCATAGCTGTTAATAATAATTTGTGGATATTTTGGGCCTCTCGATCTAAAGGTTTCTCTAACACAAGCTCTGGAGATTTACTCCCATCATTGCTGACCTTCTCATTCAGTGTAAAATACTGGTTGTCACTGAGCTTGTAGGATTGTATAGAATTAAGACCAATATCTGGATCTTCTGCATTTTGTAAAGCTAATCTTGTCCCAGGTGTAGTTAATTCTATCATTTCCATTGTAAATGTTTCATGAAAAAATCTAGGAGAATTATCATTAATATCCTGAATTTCTACTGTCACTTTGAAGACATTAAATGGTTTCTCAACCACAGCATCAAATGTTAGGTAACATGAAGCTGCTGTCCCACACAATGTCTCTCTGTCTATCCTGTCCTTAATATACAGATTTCCATTTTCCAGACTGACATAGAAATATCTCTCTGAAATTTGGGATAGAATTTGCAGTTTTCTAGATGAGAGCTGCTTAATATCTAACCCAAGGTCATCTGCAATATTTGCTATAACAGTCTTTCCTCATTTCTTCTACAATGGAATAATGAATCTGACCAGAGACTGAATGACACAGCCAAGAAAATAAGATAGAAATTGTTACTTGCCATCTGAGTCCTTTGTATTTCTGTAAATGATGTTGCATCTCAGCCATACTCAAAATCTTATGTTTTATATTCCTTTGGATAGTCAGCATATAGAATCCAGTAGCATAGAATATAAATAGTATATTGTAGTTAATTGACAGTAGAAATCCAGCAATCCAGTATTAAATATCCTGTATTTTGTGTAGAATAAATCCAGAATATGGCTGTGTCTTCCTGTGCAGATCTGCAATGTGTGTGAGTAAAGTACATACCAGTGGATCTCCAGTTCTGTATTCTTCTCCTTATTGGTTAAACAGCGGCGCTCTGAGGTGAAAGTGAGGAACTGCAGTACTGAAATTGTTTCCATGTTCATTATTAGTGTCATATTTTTAAATGTTTTTATTTTCTATAGTTTTAAAAATATATTTTTATTTATGAAAACATATTTAATTGTAATATAAACATTTCAACATTTTATAAATATTTGTATACGTTATCAGGATTTTTTTTTTTAGAGATATGTATGTAAATATTCAGTGCTGTGAACAGCTATGGACTTAGATGAATATAAGTCGTGAGATGCCATAACTTCCTATAAATATTTGTTATAATATTTGTTACTAATTGTTGTGCACAAAGATATTCTGAGATGAATTTTAGAACGATAATGGGAGACCGACACTAACAAAGTTACTCTGATGATGAACTAATGATTATAATATATATGTATCCATTTAGGAAATAAATTATAGAAAATATTTTCTCTAGTTAATAAACAAGTACAAGGAGCTATGAGGTTCTTTATAGTTCATATTGAAGCTATGATATAACTGATGGATGTTCTGGCTTCTTGTAACTGTCTTCTTGTGGGTAAATGGGCAATTCAACAATTGCCTCAAGTGTATGTTGCTTTTTTCATTGGGGAGAAGAAATAGCTTAAAGGACAAACTGATATACTTTTTTATGTCAAGTGCAGGGTCTGAGGGGTTGGTTCATGATTTAGGGATTCAAAGAACACCAAAGATAGTTATAAATCACCCCTTTAGGCCCTGCACTAGGCATAACACGGTGTATAAATTTTTCCTAGAGTGTTCCTTTAATACCTTCAAGAGTGTTGTATATGAAACATCTAACTAGGATGTATTTAAATAGTTTGGGACATTTCTACTCAGGCTTACTTTGTAATTTGAAGTCCTTAATAATAAGAGTGTAATGAAAATATTCATCAATGAATCAAATCTTTGTGTTAGCAATGGTAGAGAAACAGTTGGAGCAGTATTATTGTGGACAAGCATATACTCTGGACTGCTGGCTTTTTTAGAATATTTGATAAAAATGCATTAGAATTAAGCAGAAGTATTGGCACAAGGTATTACTACATTATATACTAGTTTGCAACTCTAGTTAGTTAAATCAAATGAAGATCAAAAGGACAAGTGATACAAAAAATTCTGGAAAATAATTTTCAAATTTACTTTATGACTTGCAGTTTTACAGGTATATCCTTATTTTTATCAATTACAGAATTTGTATCCTTTACATGTAGGTCATGCTAGTAATAGTGGCCTATAATAATTTGTGTGTCATGTCACAACTAGACAATTCTCAGAGCTCTTCTTCTGATATAGTAGTTCCAAGCACCGTACATAACATGCTTTACTTCCCCGTTTCCTGCAAAACCTCCTCCTTGCCCCCTTGTCACTCAGGTTACAGTAACCAATCACAGTACAAAATTAGTAAATCCCTGTTACAGTACCTGCAGGTCCTGTAAGCTGCTTCCCCCTGGCATTTACTTATTCATTAGATAGCTAATAAATGTTATTCCTAGCCCAAGAGGGAGCACAATGTTTGTGAAGATATTATATTCATGTTTATATTACAGAATGTACAGGCTTTTCTAGGGTTAGAAATAGACTGACAAGCAAGCTGACCCTCCCAAAGGCTGAGAAAAGCAGTTCCAGCTTTCTGCATGATTAAGACTCTCAAAAACCTCAACAAAGTGCTCAAAGGAAAATTAAATCAGTAATGTATATATTTTTGGTGATTATATACCTGAGTATATTAAGAAACTAAGACAAAGTTTAAAAAAAAAAATGAAATGTCATATATGACCACCACAAAACACCAAACATTACTCTTATCACTAACATGCCACCATACCTGCACAATAACAGGATGTAGCAAGAAGACAACAGAAACCTAGCACATTATTTACTCAATCACGTAATCCACCAACTAAATAGACCTATGACATTCAATGATCCTCAAGGTGTTATTAACCTTATGAAATCATCAGCAAATCTAAAAGTAGATTAGTGATTGTAATAATAATTACTTGTTACGGTTTCTCTCTTATATTACATGAGTTTGGTATTTAGTGCAACACATTATTTCTGCATTTCAAATATATTAGTCTCGACGGTTCCCTCCATCTTTCTGGTTTATATGTTCGGGGATGGGAGTAATAAGCATGCTAGCACATACAGTACGCCAGTTATTAAATGCAATATGAAACTTGAGCACTCGTGACTTCCCCCCCAAAAGACAGTGGAAGAAATTAATGTCATGCACTTGTAGCACTTATATATTCTCATTCTCAGTCAATTTGATCCTAGGTCCCATCCATAAACAACAAACAGTAATGATGGTATAAATTAAGTATGTTTTCCTGTTATCTGCATATCTCCTACCTTGTGTAGACACAAACATATTAAGAACTTGTTAAATACAATCCAAACTCTTGAACGTGTTAATTCAAAGCAGTAATGCAGGGGCATAACTATAGTGCCTTGCAGATTACAGATTTTCCATTTAACCCCTCTGATTAGATCTTGAATTTAGAATCTTAACTTCTATATTTACAATATGGTGGACATTATAAACCTTGATGATTAGAAATAAGAACACATCATTTTCTTTGAGAATCATATCTGCTTTTATAAAAGGGTGCTCTAGCCTTTGTGTAGTATAAGGTATAACGTGAAAGGATGCAACCCCTCCCCAAATTGGAGGGAACATTTTGGAAAAGACTGTACATCTTCGAAAATACCATCCTCTCTACGGTCAGGGAAATTCTGACCTTGGCTCATGGATGGTGCCCCCTGCAGTCACGCTTTAACAACAATCTTCACTATTTGAAAACAAACATATTACAAATTTATATTTACAAAAATTAGAAATTTACAAAGTATTGTTTACAATCCTAGGTAAGAGACATTCTAATTTCACAAAACTATGTAAAGAGTCATGAAATTAGGGATATGTAGACCTAGATAAATAAATTTATAAGTATATATACTTTGTTAGTAAAGTGAAATCAGGTTATTTCAGTCGATTGTTCTTCTCAAAATTGGCATTATATTATTTGTGGAAAAAAAGTTTCTCCATTTTAACATTGGAACATAAACTCACCTCCAAAAGACTGCTTGGTGGCACATTATCTTTGACACTTTCATTCCCAAATCCAGAATCATCCGCATCTATAAGATTATCCACTGGGACATCCTGATTTGGTTTCATGTAAGTAAAGTCATTTTGACTTGAATCCAAAGCCACACAGACATTGTAAGAATAAGGAAATGTCAAAGTCCCGTTTGGATATTGAGACAACATTCTGGGATCGCCAGGAGGATATAAACTAGAGCTTAAAGCATCAAAGACTGGAAGGGGCTTGGTCTTCTTGCACTTTGATAAAATTACCAACATAACGGTTATAATAAATAGCAATGAGATTAAAGCAAGGGTGATCACCAAGTATAACTGCAAATTAGACTGGGGATCTTCATCTTTGATTTTATTCGCAAATTTAGGAAGTATTTGCTGAAAATTATTGGCAACAACAAGATTGAAAGTTACTGTTGATGAGTGGTGTGGATCTCCATTGTCCTTCACCATCACCACAACTTTATGGCTCAATATATCCTTCTCTTGGAAGACACGTGATGTCCTGATCTCACCTGTATTTTGATCAATGAGAAAATGAGTTGGGTCTGACAAAGGTAGGAAATGATAGGAGAGCCAAGCATTGTGTCCAGAGTCTGCATCTACTGCAACCACTTTAGTTATTAAAGAACCCGGTTCTGAGTCAAAAGGCACCATCTCAAACACAGGTGATCCACTACTATCTGATGATGGGTACAGGATCTTTGGCACATTATCATTCTGATCCACTATACGGATAACTATTGTGGCATTACTGCTCATAGAGGGGGATCCATTGTCCTTTGCTGATACCTGGATTTGGAACTCTTTGCGTTGCTCATAATCAAACGATCGCTGAGCATAGAGGACTCCAGTCTCTATATTGATAGAAAAATATGAAGATGCTGGAAGTTCTTCTGGATTAGTGCCAAGTATTGTATAAACTATTTTAGCGTTATCACCAGCATCTGGATCAGAGGCTTGTATACTGTATACTGAGGCCCCTGGTAAATTATTCTCTGGTACATAAGCCACATAGTTAAGTTTTGTAAACATTGGTGGATTATCATTAACATCTAATACCTCCAGTGTGATCACCTTTCTACTAGAAAATGGAGGAGATCCTCTGTCTGTAGTTAAAATGGTAATGTTATAAGTAGGTACCTCCTCTCTGTCCATGAACTTTGTAGTAACAATTCTATAATAACTACCAGAAGATAATATTAAATTAAAAGATAGATCCTCCATTATTCTACAGTCAACTTCTCCATTTGCTCCAGAATCTTGATCGCGTACTCTTATAAGAGCAATTACGGTACCAGGTGGAGCATCCTCAGGTATGGGACTAAATAATGAAGTGATGGATATCTCAGGAGCATTGTCATTCTCATCCATTACATCTATTACGACTTTACATTGGGAAACAAGGCCTCCTCCATCTTTGGCTTGGATTGACAGTTCATAATTCCTAATCTGTTCAAAATCTAATTTAGCATTTATTTTAATTTCCCCAGTCACAGGGTGGATGCTGAATGTTCCTGTATGATGGACATTTCCTGAAGTTTTACTAAAAGAATATGTGACCTGTCCATTGACCCCTTCATCTCCATCGGTTGCCTTTAAGGGTATTATTGTAGTATTTACTGGAGTATTTTCACTAACATTGACTTTATATACTGACTGTGTGAATATTGGGAAATTATCATTCACATCAGTAACAATGATCCTTATTAAAGCAGTTCCAGATCTTACAGGATTTCCTCCATCCATAGCTGTTAATATTAATTCTTGAATGTTCTGTGTCTCTCGATCTAAAGTTTTCTCTAACACAAGCTCTGGAGATTTACTCCCATCACTGCTGATCTTCTCACTTAGCATAAAATTCTGGTTATCACTGAGCTTGTATGTCTGTATGGAATTAAACCCAATATCCGGATCTTCTGCACCTTGTAAAACAAATCTTGTTCCAGTTGAAGTCGATTCTATCATTTCTAGAGTAAAAGTCGCATGAAAAAATCTTGGAGAACTGTCATTAATGTCCTGAATTTCTATTTTAGCTCCAAATATATTTAAAGGATTTTCAACCACAACATCAAAGGATAAGAAACAGGAGGCTGCTGTCCCACACAATGCCTCTCTGTCTATTCTGTCCTTTACATACAGATTTCCATTATCCAGATTTACATAGAAATATCTCTCTGAAATATCTGATACAATTCTCAGTTTTCTAGATGAGAGCTGCTTAATATCTAATCCAAGGTCATCTGCAATATTTGCTATAACAGAGTCTTTCCTCATTTCTTCTACAATGGAATAATGAATCTGACCAGAGACTGAATGACACAGCCATGAAAATAAGATAGAAATTATTACTTGCCATCTGAATTCATAGGACATCCATGTAGGAGGTTCCATTTTACTCTTTATATCTTCCGCAGAAACAATATGTCTAGAGATTAGTTGTAATCGAGCAGTGAAGATAAGAAGCCTTCTTTACAAAAATAAAAGCATAAATATCCAAAATGTCTGTAGAGAGAATCCAAAAAATGGCTGTGCTTCCTTTTGCAGAGCTGCAATGTGTGCAAGCATTGGAAATACCAGTGGATCTCTAGTTCTGTTTTCTTCTGCTTATTGGTTAAACAGCGGCGCTCAGAGGTGTAATGCAAGAACTACAACACTGATATATTTTTCATGTATATATTTGTGTTATGATGTTTTACTATGTTTTCTAACAATGAATTTCCTAAATAAAAGTTTAAAAGTATTAAAAATGATCTAATACTTCTATAGGGAATAGTTTTTTCTGATAAGTCACGACTCCTTCATAACACTGCAAGCTAGTAGCAAAATGGAGAAAAAAACCTTTTAATGATAATCATAATCAAAGCTAAATCAATCCCTCATACATATTCACCTTATGTTTAATTAGCACAAACCTTATAACTTAAGTTATATTCTTAATTATTCTAAATATTTTTATATCATTATTGTGAGTAAAATAACATGTTCTGAACCATATTTATATATATTATTATTATTATTATGATTATTATGATTATTAATAAGATGATGATCATTATTATTATTAAAGGGAACCAGTCACTAGGTTTGGAGCTATTGCCACCAGCATGCCATTATCTAGCTGGGGTTTAGTGCTCCAAGCCTGCCCACGTCAAAACCATCCATCTAGGCAATAGTTTATATAATAACTTACAAGTTACTAATGGGAGTCTCGGAGAGGATTCGGCCGCATGCGCAGGTGTACTTTACTATCCTCATCTACCTGTATGCTATACTCTTGCTCCTGATGCCGCTCCCAGACTGATCGCAGTAACTTGTAAGTTATTTTACTAACCTTGGCCTAGACAGCCGGTTTCGAATTGTGCAGGCTTAGAACACACCTCACCCCAGCTACAGAACCACATGCTGGTAGATTAATGGCTCCAAATCTAATGACAGGTTCCTTTTCAATACATTATCAATAGAAAATTTGCTTTATTCTGATGCATATGCCTTTTTACGGCGCTGCATCAGGATAAAGTAAACAGAACAGGGAGCTGTCAAATCTCCCTGCTCTCAGCTGCCAGAGGCAGCTGAGGGCTGGGGGCGTCCCTGCTCTGCCGTGTGAGATCGATATAAGTATCGATCTCACCCGTTTAACCCCTCAGATGCGGTGCACAATAGCGAGCACCGCATCTGAATGGTTTTGGAGAGAGGGAGGGAGCTCCCTCTCATCCCACCGACACCTGGCGATAAGATCGCTTAGTGTCTGTGTCTCCAATGGCAGCCGGGGGCCTAATAAAGGCCCCCAGGTCTGCCTGAAGCGAATGCCTGCTAGATCATGCCGGAGGCATGACCTAGCAGATGCCTGTCCGTTTTAAACGGACAGGCAGTAATACACTGCAATACAAAAGCATTGCAGTGTATTATAATAGCGATCGGAGAATTGCATATTAAAGTCCCCTAGTGGGACTGGTAAAAAGTTAAAAAAAAGTTTAATAAAGTTAATTAAAAAAAAATTGTGAAAAAAAATTAAAAACCCAGCTTTTCCCCTTACAAAATGCTTTACTATTAAAAAAACAAAATAAAGTAAAAAAGTTACACATATTTGGTATCGCCGCGTCCGTAACGACCCCAACTATAAATCTATTACATTATTTAATCCGCACAGTGAACGCCGTAAAACATGTAATAAAAAACTATGGAAAAATTGCTGTTTTCTGTGAATCCTGACTTAAAAAAAATGTGATTAAAAAGTGATCAAAAAGTCGCATCTACTCCAAAATGGTACCAATAAAAACTACAAGTCTTCCCGCAATAAAAAAGCCCTCACACAACCGCATCGGCGAACAAATTAAAACGTTACGGCTCTTCAAATATGGAGACACAAAAACTAATAATTTTTAAAAAAAAGCGTTTTTACTGTGTAAAAGTAGTAAAACATACAAAATCTATACAAATTTGGTATCGTTGCAATCGTAACAACCCGCTGAATAAAGTTATTGTGTTATTTATATCACACGGTAAACGGCGTAGATTTAAGACGCGAAAAAGAGTGGCAAAATGTCAGGTTTTTTTCTATTCCCCCCAAAAAAAAGTTAATAAAAGTTAATCAATAAATAATATGTCCTCCAAAATGGTGCTATTAAAAAATACAACTTGTCCCGCAAAAAACAAGACCTTATACAGCTATGTAGACGCAAAAATAAAAAGGTTATAGCTCTTGGAATGCGACGATGGAAAAACATAAAAAATGGCTTGGTCATTAAGGTTTAAAATAGGCTGGTCAATAAGGGGTTAAAGGCACATGTGAATACTTTGGAAATTCCCAGGTAAATAAACTATCAAACAACTTTAGACACCCAGGTACAAAAAAAGGGTGTAACATATCTTAACCACTTATACACCTAGAATTTATATTCCAAATTATAAACTTTATAATAAATTTGTTTTACCACTTGAGTTGTCTCCTTACCGAAATCCAGCCCCATGGAGCCCATTGTAATGAATCTGTAGTGTAGAATACTGTCCATTACTTAGGGGGAGCTTGTCAGGGCTCTTTCAGCTACAGTGGGTAGAGATAACATCCTCTATCATGTTAACCGTCTGAGCACCAATGCTTTACAACTAATATGATTCTGCATAGTTATACTATGTAAGTTGTAAAGCATTGCGGCTTAGAGGGTTATTACATAAAAGAGGATGTTATTTCTTCTGTGCAGTAGACAGCAGCAATAAAACACATGTACTGTAAAACATATTACTGGTGGCTTAGAGGGTTAAAAGGAAAACACACTACTGATGGCAAAACAGTCCCTCATTAAGCATACTCCTGTTCAGAGGTTAATATCTACATACAGCTGTCATGAGCTGTGTGATCAGCAGCTGTCAGTCATATACACAGGGAGTACTTAGAAAATGCCATTCAATAGACTTTTGAAAGTGATAAAGACACATACCTCCACAACTAAGTAAGATAAAGAGCTGCTTTATACCTCGTTGGAAACATTAGCCATCCTATCCAACTTTGAAAGGGTATTTCCTAGCAAATACATATATTACTTAACCACAGGATAGGTAATAACTGTTTTACACTATGTTTTATCCCCTATTGATCACTATAACAAAGTTCCCCAGTCCCCCCCCTTGTTTTCCTCACCTGCATGACCGCAATGAAGAGGAGTTTATATGTAGCGGCAGTTGAGCATGCATGCTGCTGCACCATGCACACGGAATGGAAATTATAGCAGTACAATAGTCATTAAATCCTCTAAACCTCTGCTGAGCCTGTCCCAGTCTACACAGCAAAGCTGAAAAGTAATCTGCAAAGAACTGGAAATCTCACCTTTTGTGTCTGCTGTAGTTGCAGCACAAAAAACCCCCAAAACACATATTCATACAAAAATGCTGAACTATAATTGTATGTAGATAAAATTCAAAATTGTAACAAAAACGGCTACAAAATGTGCATATACATTTATAAGACTACAGTAGGTAAAAATATAGAGATTTACAGCAACTTACCTGTAAAGAAGTGCTAGTGGGCAAAGCATCTTTCAAAGTTTCATTTACAAGTCCAGAATCATCTGCATCAATAAGACTATCAACAGGGACGTTCTGATTTGGTCTCATGTAGGAAAAGTCATTTTCAGTAGAATCCAAAGCCACACAGACATTGTATGGGTAGGGAAGTGTTAATGTTCCATTTGTAGTTTGACTTAATATCATTGGATCAAGTTGTGGATATAAATTTGAACCTAAATGTCCAAACATTGGGAGTGGTTTGGACCTTTTATACTTTGATATAATGACCGATAAAACAGTTATAATAAATAATAAGGAAATTATAACAAGTCCGACAACTAAGTATAACTGCAAATTTGATTGTGGATCTGCATTAGTGAGTTGATTGTGAATTTTAGGGGCCACTTGTTGGAAATTATTTGCGATAACAAGATTAATGGTAACTGAAGATGAAAGACAAGGATCTCCACTGTCCTTCACGATCACCAAGACCTTATGATTTAATGTAGCCTTATCTTGAAAGATGCGTGAAGTCCTGATTTCACCAGTATGCTGGCTAATTGTAAAGTATTGTGATTCTGACAGTGGCAAAAAGTGATAAGAAAGCAAAGCATTATGGCCAACATCTGCATCTACTGCAACCACCTTGGTTATCAAAGAGCCTGGCTCAGAAGAAAAAGGGACCATCTCAAACATAGTTGATCCATCACTTTCTGTTGATGGGTACAAGATTTTTGGAGCATTATCATTTTGGTCCACTATACGGATAGTCAGTGTTGCGTTACTGCTCAAAGATGGGGACCCATTGTCTCTTGCTGACACTTGTATTAGAAACTCATTCTGTTGCTCATAATCAAATGATCTCTGAGCATAGAGAACGCCAGTCTCAATATTAATGGAAAGATAAGCTGTCACTGGGAGATCTGTGTCAACATTTGACATTGAGTAGATCATTTTAGCATTTTCTCCAGTATCAATATCAATGGCTTCAATACTGTATATCGAGGACCCTGGTAAATTGTTCTCTTGCACATAAGCAAAGTAATTTGATTTAATAAACATTGGTGGGTTGTCATTGACATCTGATATCTCCAAAGTGATAGTTCTTCTACTGGAAAGTGGAGGAGATCCTCTGTCAGTAGCCAAAATGGTGATATTGTAGATAGACACTCTTTCTCTGTCCATAGGACCCACAGTGACAATTTTGTAATAACTAACGGATGATGATATTAAATTAAAAGTTACCATATCAATAAGTTTACAGTCCACTTCTCCATTTTCCAGAGAATCCTGATCATTGACTCTAATGAGAGCGATTATAGTTCCAGGTGCAGAATCCTCAGGAATAGGAGTAGATAATGAAGTGATGGATATCTCCGGAGCATTGTCATTCTCATCTATTATGTCTATCAAAACTTTACAATGGACCACAAGGCCTCCTCCATCTTTAGCTTGAACAGATAA
This sequence comes from Rhinoderma darwinii, assembly GCF_050947455.1. NCBI lineage: Eukaryota > Metazoa > Chordata > Amphibia > Anura > Rhinodermatidae > Rhinoderma > Rhinoderma darwinii. The sequence goes on from NC_134689.1 coordinate 36,402,570, forward strand.
TTCATAATTCGGTGTCATTTCAAAATATAATTTATTATGTGTTCTAATTTCTCCAGTCACAGGGTGGATGCTGAATGTTCCTGTACGGTGGACTTTTCTTGATGTTTTACTAAAGGAATACGTGACCTCTCCATTGACCCCTTCATCCTTGTCTGTGGAGTTCACAGTGATTATCGTAGTGTTTACTGGAGTATTCTCATTTACACTGACTTTATATACTGACTGTGTGAATATTGGGAAATTATCATTAGCATCAGTAACAATGATCCTTATTAAAGCAGTTCCAGATCTCATAGGATTCCCTCCATCCATAGCTGTTAGTATGAGCTCATGAAGACTCTGCGTCTCTCTATCTAATGGTCTCTCTAGGACAAGCTCTAGAAATGTACTACCATCTGGATTACTGTCTTCACTCAGTGTGAAATACTGGTTATCACTGAGCTTATATGTCTGTACAGAATTAGATCCAGTATCTGGATCTTCTGCAGTTTGTAAAGCAAATCTGGTTCCTGCTGATGTCAATTCTATTGTCTCTACAGCAAATACATCAGGGAAGAACACTGGAGAATTATCATTTATATCCTGGATTTCTATATTGACACTGAAAACATTTAAAGGATTTTCAACCACAGCATCAAATGTTAGGTAGCATGAATCTTCTGTCTCACACAATGTCTCTCTGTCTATCCTGTCCTTTACATACAGATTTCCATTATCCATATTTACATAGAAATATTTCTCTGAAGCTCTGGATACAATCCTCAGTTTTCTAGATGAGAGCTGCTTAATATCTAATCCAAGGTCATCTGCAATATTTGCTATAACAGAGTCTTTCCTCATTTCTTCTACAATGGAATAATGAATCTGACCAGAGACTGAATGACACAGCCAAGAAAATAAGATAGAAATTGTTACTTGCCATCGGAGTCCTTTGTGTATCTGTAGATGAGATATTATTTCAGTCATTCTGAAACCTTATTTTCTTCAAAATAATCCACTTGATGATGATTATTGTTTATAATCCACCAGCAAATCAAGCTAAAGAATCCCCTTGTTTGATAGCACAAAAGCAAATATCCAGTGTTTTCTATAGACAGAATCCAGAAAATGGCTGTGTCTCTTGCAGATCTGTAATGTGTGTGTGTGAGAAAATCCAAGTGATCTGGTCTCCAGTTCTTAATTCTTCTGCTTATTGGTTAAACAGCGGCGCTCAGAGGTATAAGTGAAGAACTGCAGTACTGAATTACTATATTTACAGTATATACATTTTTAGAACATATTTTACTTATAAAATCTTATTCTAAAAATCCTAAAATGTAAATAATGTTTAAGCTGTCATTTCTGATCGCTATACAGAGTCTATGATATTTCACATTGAAATATTAGTGATTTATTACATGACTTTCTTTAAACTAATTTGTCTGTGCAGTGTTTCAAAGAAACTTTTTCTAAGGGTATACTGGATATTGTGCTTTTCAATATTGACAATCACATTTTTTTATTATGAAAACGGAGGTCACAGGTCTATAGGTTTGTCCCCATTACTAATGTCCCCAAACAGTCAATATGTCTTTGTCAAAAGTTTTGTCTCATAACATGAGATCCATATCTAAATATAATCCATCCAAAAACTTTCTCAGTAACATATTTGAAGATCTTGTTCAATTTTAGATTCTAATGGCAACCTGGGAGAGGAGAAATATAGTATTATATGCTGACCTTGTATATAAATGGCCATCTATTTAATACATGGACATGCAGGGTCCTCCAGAGCGAGAGACTCTTTTTGTTAAAGGCTGTTTGCTCTGGTTAATAGAAGATTCTTGTGCGAGGGGACCCCCTCTTTTGGGACCCCCTCTTTTATGTCCATATGCCCTGATAGGGCATATGAATAGATGTTGCCTTCATGACACAAGCTCTTTCAGTATACTACATTTTAGCAATTCTATAATTTTTTCTAACTCATCTAACGTACATATAAGCAATTATTTTCAATTTTGAAGTAAAAAACTGATCAAAAGATTACATGATAATACCAGGATGTACATTTGAGGAATAAAATGCATAATTGGCTTATTGAACTTCCCTTTCATAGTGAACATAATAAAGAGGTTAGTATAAAGAACAATTTCATATCAGAAACTACGCAAAGGGTGCTCAGAATTAAACATATACTATTAAAAATTTAAAAAAGACTAAGGAATTTGCAGTAATCATGATTTATTGATTATAATGGATTACACATTATACAGTCACAATCTAGCTTTATAAAAAATAAAAATCAAGATATTGATAAATGTAAAGATGAACAATAAAGCCGTCTAAGTATTTTGATCTTGACAAGTTAACTTTTGTTCTTAGATTTGTCTACTTGGATGGGCATAACCATGATCAATAACTGTAGATCAGCGGCAGGATCGGACTGGCCCACTAGAGTACAATAGAACCCTCTGGTGGGCCAATCCCCTGGTACAATATTAGGCCCAAAAGGTCGAGTAGAAGACAATGCCATTTGGAGCTGACCTTGGAGAACATAACTTGCCACAAGGGTCTTTTTCTTACGAGTTGTTTTATAAATAACTTATTAGATCATATTGATGATACAGTTTGTCCTTCGTTTACAATACTAACAGCAACATTTACATTGTACTTAAAGAGGCTCTGTCACCAGATTCTCAAATCCCTATCTCCTATAGCATGTGATCGGCGCTGCAATGTAGATAACAGTCACGCCCGTTGTCCATTTCAAAGCTCATTTGCATATATATAAAATAGCTCATAACTTGGCCAAAAATAAACGTTTTAAAAAAAAAAACACGTTACTGTTATCTACATTGCAGCGCCGATCACATGCAATAGGAGATAGGGATTTGAGAATCTGGTGACAGAGCCTCTTTAACCCCTTAAGGACAAGGTCAATTTTGGCCTTGAGGACAGAGCAATTTTTTTAGATTTCCCAACGCTCATAACTCTTTTATTTTTTGTACGACGTAGTTGTATGAGACTTTGTTTTTTTGCGGGACGAGTTGTACTTTATGTAGGTACCATTTTTTGGTACAAATACATTATCGTTTAATTTCTATAAATTTTTATTTTGCCGAAATTGCAGAAAAAAAGCAGTTCCGCAGTAGTTTTAATATTTATTTTTTACACCATACACCGATAAATCATAAATAATAAATCATAAATAATGTTATACATTTGTTGTACAGGTTGTTACGGTCATGGCGATACCAAATATGTCTATATTATTTCATGTTTTGGGACTTATATTTTTAAAAGTTTATTTATTATAAAAAAAAATGTGTGTTTCTGTGTATTTTTTAACTTTTTATTTATTTATTTATCATTAATTTTTTTTTTACATTCATTTAACTTTTTTTTTTTAATCCCATAAAGGGATTTATCATTTTGATCTTTATTTTGTAACTGCAATGTACTGGCATAGATCTATATGCCAGTACATTAGCCTGTGCACTGATTGTACACAGGCAGTTGTTAGGGCATACCTCAATATGCCCTAACAACAGGAAATATGTCCAGAAAGCCTTGGGGTCCTTCAATGGACCCTGGGCTGTCTGGCCATATGAGTTGCGGGCTTTTATAGCGTCACAGTTATTTTCTGTGACGCGATCAATGTGCAGTCCCCTCTCCTTGAACACCGCGATCAGCTTTCATCACGGCGTTCAACGGGTTAACGGTGGAGAGAAGATGTTTCTCTTCTCTCTGCTGTCAGGGGGGGGCCGTGGCTGTGTATTACAGCCGTTGCCCCGCTCTTAATCTCGCGCACAGGCGGCTGTCACACAGGACGAGAATGCTCGTCCTAATGCGCGAAGTACTCGCCGTTCAGGACGAGCATTCTCGTCCTGTGTCGGCAACCAGTTAAAAGTGTAATCTGTGGAGATGGGGGATAACTCTTCAGAATAATTTCCCCTGGTGCGTCCAATAAGCACCAGTTCTTCACTGCTTAGTTACATTATTTACTGGGACTCTTAAGAAGTCAGTAACCTAGCTCCACTATCATCCGAGGCTATGTCCCTCCCCAAATATTTTACACTGCAGCTATGCTTGTTTAGATTTGCTGCTGTATAAAGGCCCAAGCCCAGCACAAGCTCCTAATAAAGTCAACATATAGACTGCTAAATGCCATTTGAGCAGGGACTAAATGATTATAATCTACAGACAAGTATGACACTCCTGAAATAATGAAGATGATTATATAACTTCCATGGCAATACAGCAGAGTTTTATTTCTTTTAGTCTTATTGAATACCACACATCATATATTATACAGCGTGGGCCACAAAAAAACAGACCTCTGTTTCCCTTGCGTGGTTTGTACAGGATAACGCCACGCTGTCGGACCTCATTCATCAAAACTGTCTTACAGTAAAACTGTCTTTGTTGCCTATAGCAACCAATCAGATCTCAGCTTTCATTTTACCATAACAAGAGTAATTTATGATTGAGGCCCATCGTATCAATCCCTGCCAATTGAGTGGTACTCTTTGTAGGGCGCAACAGTGTTGTGCATGATTGTGTCCTACATGCGATATTCAATTCAACAAAGAATTGCGATAGTGGAGGCCTATGTACGCGCAGGCTTATTCAAAAGAAACCAATGGACTGTTTTGCTGGTCAATTTGCTGACCTTCCCATTTCAGTATAAAGTATACATGGCTTAATGTGGAAGTGGCATAACACAAGATCCGTGGCCGATGCCAAAAAATAAATAGACAACCACGTGTTCAGATATGTATCATTGTTGTAGACATCCAGGAGAAGATTATGAGAAGCTGAGCCAATCGAAGCGAGAATTATCCCTACAGGCGCATGTCAGCAGAACAACATGTCGAATTGTACTGAAATCGCTTTACCTTAAACCATATTTGACCTGAAGTCAGTTGTGCAAGGATTTAATGAAAATTTTAACACAGCCATGTACATAGACATCTTCGAGAAATTATATGCACATATAACTGAACACGATCGTATACATCGCCTACATCCCTGTGCCGAGTTCATGCGGCATTCACAGAACAATGTATAGTGAGCAAAGGGTCGTGTCCTCCACTGTCACCAGAAACAACAGTTAATGACTTATCTGTGGGGTTATCTGAAGGGTAGGGTTTATGAAACTAATCCCCAGATGGTGCCCGAACTGAAACAGCAAATTAAAATTTTATGGGCTCTATTTTTCGTCACCCACCCTGTAGCTCAAACATGCTATTTTTATAAAATGTAACTATCTTGCATTAAACAATCTACTCCCATAACTGAAATTAATACTAAATATCCATCCTATGTTAAAATTTGTACAAAATGTATTTAGCTTTAGGGTCTACAAAACATCATAAGACATAAACACCGTAACCACCTATAACTATTAACAGTTTTGTGTTGGAAACAATATAATATAATATTAAATAACAATAAGTATATAACAGGAAGATATAACTGTCTATAACACATATAATACAAAATAATTTTATTTTATCAACTGCATATTAAAATAATGCCCTCGGTGATGATGCTGGTAAGAACATCACGTAAGCGCTGAGACCAGGGATTGGCTGCAGCGGTCACATGATTGGAACGGGACATCATCACTTTCTGTTAAAGTAAAGTGATTAGACCACCTGACCCGCGGCACTGTAGCGGTGGGGGATTTACTAGGTGAGTATTACTAATTTTGCTATTATATAGCATATATCCTACTGCAGCCAACCGCTTTTATAGAAAAAAAATTATATTATCAAAAGTTAGTGGTCACTTAGAATTGTTTTCCTGAGATTCACATGATTATTTTTTATAGGTGTTGTCTAATGAAAACATATGCCCATATAGATGTTATTGAGAGGGGTCCCCAGCTTGGAGAGACACTCAGAAAGAACACCTCTCACTCTGGTGGACCTGGCCTGTCCATGTATTACATATCTGGCCATTAATATGAATGGCTTCCATGTAGTACTACATTTCTCCTACAGTGGACATTGCAGGAGAAATGTATGGCTGGTCAGCTAATGTCCAGGCTAACTTAAGTTTCAAAAAGAGTTGTCTTTATGAGTTAACTGCTTATGGACTATGCTAAAACATTAGATATTTCTGACCATTGATGTATACAGATTTATCAGGTAACAGATAACTAACTGACACCTATAATTATGCACTATGACGTATTATATTTATGTAACTGTCTTATGTAAAATTTAAGAAATGCTGTACTACATTTTTTTGATGTGAGCTGTGTACAAATGAAGCAAGTTACTGAAAAATGGCACATTATGATATAGTGTAATTTACTTACAAATGGAAAATATTGGTTTACAGGAGTACAATATACAGGTGGAACATTAGGAAGCCAACATTAACATACCACTAAGTGTATAACCATGAACTCGCTGAAGAAATTCAAACAGCTATAATGCAGACAATTTTGATCGAAGTCTATCTCCAGTCAAAAAACTAAAAACTCTGTTTTTGACCTGGCGTCATGGGGTCCTGTTTGCCCCTAAAGTTTCATCTACTTTCATTCTGAAGGCCACAGCTGAAGCCTGAATTGGCAATGAAAATGGAGAAGGACTGTGGTGAGGCAGTTAGAAGTCATTACAAATAGTACAACTATTATTATACAATGGCTGTATAATAAGTGAGCAGCTTTTTCATGAGCCACCCAGGATTTTTGTACTGGAACGACTTCACCTGTAACTACTGGTGACCCCAGATAATATGTCTATTACATGTATAGACAATCTGATCACTAGTGCAGGATGCCACCGACACAACAAATGCACAGCAGTAGAAAGAAAAAAAATTTAAGATTGTTTTTGAAGAACTACCAGAAGAAATGTAAGTCCCTTTAATATAAATTTAAAATGTAAAAACTGTTTACTGAAACATTTTAGATTACAGGCCAAAAGCCTAAGTCTGCACTATTGATAAAGCAATAGTCCAGACTATTACGTATATTGTAAACCTCCACATCGAGGTTTGCATATATATGTCATTATTCAAGCCAGCTAATATATGTCCGCCACTGTCCTTGACAAAGTTGAACAAAATATCTTAGAAGTGCAATCTCTGGCTTTGGGCGTATACATTCTTAAATTCTAATAACTGAGTATAGTGTATCTATCTGGTGAGTAAAATAAAAAAAAGAACCTTTAGAAGAGCAACACACCTCTCTGTTCAGGATACAGGAATATATATCAGCATTTAGGCAACTTAACGGGGTTGTCCTAAGAACTACATTGATCACCTATTCACGGGGTAGGCGATAAAATGTCTGATCGCTAAGAGCCAATCACTGGATAGGTGATGAATGTCGATCTTAGGAAAACCCCTTGAACTTACTCAGTATAGTATGTAGAAAATGATTCAGTACGTTTCAGTTGGCCTTACTCACCTCTATAGGATTGTTCGCAGGCAAATTGTTTTGTAAACTCTCATTCCCAAGTCCAGAATCATCGGCATCAATGAGATTATCCACAGGGACATCTTGATTTGGTTTCATATAAGTAAAGTCACTTTCACTGGACTCTAAAGCTACACAGAAATTGTATGAATAGGGCAAAGTCAATGTCCCATTAGTGTACTGAGAAATCATTCTGGGATCAACATGGGGATATAGGTTTGAACTTAGAGGATCAAATACTGGAAGTGGTGTAGACTTTTTGCATTTCGATATAATGACCAACATAATAGTTATAATAAACAAGAAGGAAATTAGAGCAAGGGTGATGACTAAGTACAACTGTAAATTAGACTGAGGATCTTCATCAGTGATATTCTCACTGTACCTAGGAACCACCTGCTGAAAATTATTGGCAACAATGAGATTTAGGGTAACTGTAGATGATAGAGAAGGGTGTCCGTTGTCCTTCACCATCACCACTATCTTATGATTCAGTACATCCTTCTCTTGAAAGATACGGGACGTCCTAATTTCTCCAGTATGCTGAGTAATGACAAAATAAGAAGGTTCTGGCTCTTGTAAAAAATGGTAAGAGAGCCAAGCATTATGTCCAGAATCTGTGTCTACAGCAACCACCTTAGTTATTAAGGAACCTTGTTCAGAATCAAAAGGGACCATCTCAAAGGCAGTGATACTGTCTATCGAGGGATATAAGATTTTTGGCGCATTATCATTCTGATCCACTATGCGGATAATTAATGTAGCATTGCTGTTCAGAGAGGGGGATCCAGTGTCCCTAGCAGTTACTTGTATTTGGAACTCAGTTTGCTTCTCATAATCGAATGATCTTTGCGCATAGAGGACTCCGGTCTCTATATTAATAGAAAGATAAGAGGAGGATGTCTGGTCTTCTGCATTATTGCTGGAAATTGAATAAATTATTTTTGCATTGTCTCCAGTATCAGGATCTGAGGCTTGTATGTTGTATATTGAGGCTCCTGGTAAATTATTTTCTTGCACATAGGCATAATAGATGGATTTAGTAAACATTGGTGGGTTGTCATTGACATCTGATATCTTCAGGATAATGGGTGTTGTACTAGACAGTGGAGGAGATCCCCTATCAGTTGCCACAATAGTGATATTATAGCTGGATACTTTTTCTCTATCAATGAGACTAGCAGTAACTATTTTGTAATAACTATCGGTTGATAATATCAAACTGAAAGGTGTTTCCTCCTTAAGTTTGCAGTCAGTTTCTCCATTTAGTCCTGAATCTCGATCACGTACTTTAATAAGAGCTATCATTGTACCAGGTGCAACGTCCTCAGCTATAGGACTGAATAATGAACTAACTGATATCTCTGGAGCATTGTCATTCTCATCTATTACTTCTATCAATACTTTACAATGGGCCACAAGGCCTCCTCCATCTTTAGCTTGTACAGAGAGCTCATACATTTTTGTCAATTCAAAATCCAACTTATCATTTATTTTAATTTCCCCAGTCACAGGGTGGATGCTGAATGTTCCTGTACGATGGACGTTTCCTGTAGTTTTACTAAAAGAATATGTCACCTGTCCATTGACCGCTTCATCTTTGTCTGTGGAGTTCACAGTGATTATCGTAGTGTTTACTGGAGTATTCTCATTTACACTGACTTTATATACTGACTGTGTGAATATTGGGAAATTATCATTAGCATCAGTAACAATGATCCTTATTAAAGCAGTTCCAGATCTCATAGGATTCCCTCCATCCATAGCTGTTAGTATGAGCTCATGAAGACTCTGTGTCTCTCTATCTAATGGTCTCTCTAGGACAAGCTCTAGAAATGTACTACCATCTGGATTACTGTCTTCACTCAGTGTGAAATACTGGTTATCACTGAGCTTATATGTCTGTACAGAATTAGATCCAGTATCTGGATCTTCTGCAGTTTGTAAAGCAAATCTGGTTCCTGCTGATGTTAATTCTATTGTCTCTACAGCAAATACATCAGGGAAGAACACTGGAGAATTATCATTTATATCCTGGATTTCTATTTTAATTTGGAAAATATTGAAGGGATTTTCAACCACAGCATCAAATGTTAGGTAGCATGAATCTTCTGCCCCACACAATGTCTCTCTGTCTATCCTGTCATTAATATACAGATTTCCATTATCCAGACTAACATAGAAATATCTCTCTGAAACATGGGATAGAAGCCTCAGTTTTCTAGATGAGAGCTGCTTAATATCTAATCCAAGGTCATCTGCAATATTTGCTATAACAGAGTCTTTCCTCATTTCTTCTACAATGGAATAATGAATCTGACCAGAGACTGAATGACACAGCCAAGAAAATAAGATAGAAATTGTTACTTGCCATCGGAGTCCTTTGCTGCCCTGTATAGGAGGTTCCATACCTTTTGCTCCTAAAATGGAATCTTTTTCAGCAAGAATAATCTTTTGGATTAATATATTTGAAATCCACTGATGAAGAACATGTATAAATCCACTGTTTTCTTTAGATAACATCCAATGTCCTGTGTTTTGCATAGAGAGAATCCAGAATATGACTATGTCTCAGCTTGCAGCTTTTATATGTGTGTGAATGATGAAAATACCAGTGGATCTCCAGTTCTGTTTTCTTCTCCTTATTGGTTAAACAGCGGCGCTCAGAGGTGTAAGTGAGGAACTGCAGCCCTGATTTTAGTATAATATATTTTAAGCAAACATTTTATATTTTGTGCTTTGCGATTATAAAATGAATGAACTAACTCAACCATTTCATTATGTATCAACTATTAATCAGTATTTAAAAAAAAAAAAAAAAAAAAAATCTAAATATATAAAAGAGATATTGTCAGTTTGAAGTATATGTGAAATTAAATTATTATAATACTGAATAGTGTACATTTATATATATATATATATATATATATATATATATATATATATATATATATATGTGTGTCGTTCATATTTTGTAGTCTTTGCCACTTTCTTTACAGAAACAAAACTTTATATATTATAAAGTCATAGTATAAACTTATGTAATAGCCATGTTAAATGTTTTAAAGTTTAAATTACAGCTGAAACCAAACTATATTAGAAAATAGAGATACTAACTCTCTGGATACCTAAGTTTTTGGGATAGAAATGAATAGTTACTATATGTAAAATCTATAAATATGTAATGTAACATAGAAAAACGTTTGACATATTACACTACTCTATAAAAGTACAAATAGTATAATAATATAGAATAAACTATACAAGATACACATTAATCAAATTATAAAATGTTCACACAGCATGAGTTGTATGTCCAGGAGTCTACAAAGTCCATGTCGGGGGCCCTCGATAAAGAGAATTAGGTGTATTGAAATAACAATTTATCAGATGACTCCAACTGCATAAATCATCAATTTTGATGCAATCCAGGTGCTTATTACAGCAAAAAGAAGTTGCTAGTTGAGCAATTGTCTCCACTGTGGTAAAGGGTTTTGTGGATAAATTTCAATTTACTTCATCATCAGCATGGGGTTTGCAAATAAAAAAACAACAACTTCAAAATGCGAACCTAGGTCTGAAGTTTGTGATTATACAATTTGCTGAACCAATATCCTTAATTCTCTATTTTCATTATTGCAATGTTCTATAGCTTCTTGGGGGTACAAGTAGCAGCCAGTGCACTTGACATTAGATTTCTTACAAGTTTTCTTTGGTGAGCTGCCCATTAAATTTTTCTTGGCAAATTAGACCTGATAATGATTGTGGATATCTCTGGGTTTAGTAAACCTCCCTATGTTACTCTATAACCTTGTACAATGAAATGGTTAGAATGCCCAGGAATTCCCAATTAATTTTTCCCATTACTTATCAATATACCCTAAAGCTCAAGAAATGATAAACTAAATTTTATTATAATATTAAAAAGATGAAATGTTAAGCTACTATAGTTTTATTTTATAGGTTTAGGTGCTTACTGAGAAAAGTTTTCAAAACTATATATATAGTATGTTAAATTCATTATTAGCACGTATATAGATGTGATTCATTAAAATAATTGTCTTCTTTTTATGCCCTTTAAAATTAATTTATTCATTCACTAACTTTTTTTTTACTTAGTAAAACCTGAAATAACTAAAACTTAAAATTTGATGTTGTTGATGATGATGATAATGATGATGATTGTTAACATATTTCTTTATTAAAAATAAAGTGTTTGAACAAACTTTAAAATTTGCCATTATATTTGTTCCATTATCATTAGTAATTATAATACTTATTAATTATAATACTTATTCAGTTATCTATTGTTTTTGTACATAAAGAATATTTAACTTGAATGTTTCTATTTATGGGGCTGCAAATACCAGTTCTTTATGACACAGATCAGATCAGTCATTCCAAATCATTTTTAACGTCATTTATATTATATCACTTAAATTACATTTTTTTGAAATTTCTAAATCATATATAAATACCCTATATTTTATTATTTTCATAACTTTTTTGGTACTGTATATGCAAGTTTATTTGATATAAAAAGACATACACTAGAGAATAACTGTTTGTTGGTTTATCAAGAGCTCTAAATAGCATTTAATTTCAATTTTAGTTTAGTTATTTTCTAGCAAGGGGATCATATAGATAACTACTCAAGTGGCTTTTAAAAAAAATGAACCTCAGTCATATTTAACCACTTCTTTATAGAATAAAGAAAATGTGAATATTAGTTATTGTACTAAAATTGTACAATGTCATTTAATACTCATCACACAAATGTAGCTACCAATAGTTAGCATTCGAGGAGAAGTCCGCCTGTCATTTAACAGTTCTTAGCCTCAAACTTTATGTATGTGTGTGGGAACCTTTTGTTTGGACTCGTCCCAGATAGTTAATAGAACACAATATTTATTATGGACCAAAAAGCTTAAAGAGTTTTTATTTTTTGTGTTATATTTTTATTCAAAGCTCCAAATTCCCTTCTCACTTCACTTCACAAAGCCATACTAGGAGATTCTTAAAAATGTACTAAAGACAGATTTATTATTAAAATGAACCTAAATGTATCTTCTGTAAATTCCTAATAGTAACAACTGCATAGAGTTTTTTTCTATTTAACTATATGGATAAGGGAAGTGTAACAAGGAATTTGGAGCGGTTTAACAAAAAGATTGAGATTTCTTGAAATTTGCTTTGCAATTCAATTGCCCTGAAAACAACCCCTATTACTTACACCCGCGCTGCTGTTTAAGGCTCCCTGCTTCCCCTGGATCAGCTCTGTCTGTCTGTAAACAGTAGCCGTTGGCAGTGACTCCATCCATAGCTTTCAAGATAGCAGTGCCCATGTGATTCAAGATAGCGGCTATTATGTGATTTACTCACATGACCGTTATAGCTCTCAAAATTGCAACGGTGATGTGATTCAAGAAGGCAGTGCTCATGTGATTTACTGCCTCTCTGAATGACTGTTCTTTTGTGCAGGCGCTGAACGCATTCAGTGCACGTGCAGATACTGGCAGAAGAATCCTGAATTTCCAGAAGAACAGGCATTCAAGGAGGCATTCATGTGTGTAAATTATATGACCGCCACCATCTTATATCACATGACCAGCACAATCTTGAGAGCTACTGCAGTCATGTGAGTACAGATGTAGCAATTTTTATATTGACTCTGATAACATTCTGCAACATGATAACATCACTTAATCCATTGAAAACCATTGAAAAAGTCATGTTAAAGTTTCTTGCCACTAAGTATTTAAGTGTTAAAAGTCAAGTTAAAGAGTGCTACATCTGTAAATCACATAACTGCCGCTTTCTTCAATTACATGGCTGCCACAATCTTAAAATCTATGGATGGAATCATTGCTGATGTTCACTATGTACAGACAGAGCTAATCCAGGGGGAGCAGGGGACCTTGAAAGGCAGAGCAAGTAACCTGATACTTTTTCTAATCTGTAAAATGTCAGACGGTGCTCTCCGGCTGCTGCCATTTTACTTTGATTTATGTGCCATGAACACCAGAAGTTTCGAAAATTTATTGAATCTGAAACTTTTAGGAAATTCTGACCAAATTTGTTTCAAATCTCTATTAATAAGTAAACTTTAAATTAAATTTCTATCAAAAACTACAGTTTTCCATGCCATGTGTTCCCTATCTGTTCCTTTACTTGCTGTTTTTGTTACTAGATATCAGGCCTATTACATTACGGACATTGCATAACAACAGACCGAATCAGGCTTTGGTGACATGCTTTGTGTACTTGAGTCCATAGGAATAAATCTGTCACAGACCAGCAATTCCTACAGTATATGATGTCATTACATGCTTTAGCCTGTATCACACATGTTTCACACAGGCTCCCCACAGGGGCACAAACTCCTATGGCAGCTACTGATGTTGATTAGACAAATCCTGTCTCACAGTTATAATTAAGAAGATCACAATTTAGCCTTTCTGGCTCTATACTTATAATTTCTTATTATTTAGGAGAAAATTGAGTTAAGGATAATCACAGTGTTTTCCCCAGGCAGAGCTTGCAAAAAGAGATGGGACATGCTACACCCACTCAAGTGATGCTGTTCTTAGGCATCAAGGAATTGATAACATAGCACAGAGGAAGAGAAAGAGTGAGATCTTAAAAATTAAGATGCTTTTTTATTTGAACCAGACAGGATGCTGAATTGCAGTTAAAGAGGCTCTGTCACCAGATTCTCAAATCCCTATCTCCTATTGCATGTGATCGCTGCAATGTAGATAACAGTAACGTTCATTTTTGGCCAAGTTATAAGCTATTGTATATATATGCAAATGAGCTTTGAAATGGACAACTGGGCGTGTTTTTTCGTATGTCCAACTGGGCGTGTATTGTGTTTTTAACTGGGTGTGTTTACTTGTTTTACTAACTGGACGTCATGTGTATTCAGAATCCTGACACTTCTGAATCTTTTCTGTGAGATTTCCAGCAAGGGAAACAAAATCTCGTTTACCTCGTAATCTCGCGAGATTACGCGTGGCTTGCTGGAATCTCACAGAAAAGATTCAGAAGTGTCAGGATTCTGAATACACATGACGTCCAGGCTGGAGGTCATGTGTATTCATTATCAGGACACTTGTGTATGTGGCTGCACATCGTTCTAGTAAGAACACGATGTGCTGTGTAAATGAATGGAGAGGAGTGCATGATGCTGATTGGTCACTGATTCGTCAGCATCATACACTTCTATTCACAACGCCCAGTTAGTAAAACAAGTAAACACGCCCAGTTAAAAACACAATACACGCCCAGTTGGACATACGAAAAAAAACACGCCCAGTTGTCTATTTCAAAGCTCATTTGCATATATATAAAATTGCTCATAACTTGGCCAAAAATGAACGTTTTAAAAAACAAAACAAAACGTTACTGTTCTCTACATTGCAGCGCCGATCACATGCAATAGGAGATAGGGATTTGAGAATCTGGTGACAGAGCCTCTTTAAGTATACTATACATAAGAGAATTCCAGAATTTGATAGAAAAATAGCTCACAGAACTATAATAAAAAGTGTTTCTGCTGCAGGTTTTTCTATAGAACCTATTGACAGCCTCCAAAAAACTTTAGACCTGTATTTAAATTAAAACTATAAAACTTGGTCGTAAGCCCTTCCTGACGGAAAGTGTTTTAAGAACAAACATAAATGGTGTGAGTGAATAGTCAGGTACAGACAATAGAAAATAACTTCCAATACAAACAACATGCCTAAGATTACCATAGAAATCTAGTCACAGTCTCAGATAAGTCTTATTTTTAGATAAAATTTCATAAACCAAAAATGTGTCAAGTGGTAGAGGTCCTCTAAAGGTGTTGTCTGATCAAGATAATCCCTTTTTAATTTAAAGATGACCAATGATCAGCTGATCGCCATGTGTCCAGTTTTAGAAACCCTGGTGATATATGTCTGGCCCTACAATTCCCTTGCAGGGGCTGCTAAAAAAAGGAAATATAGTATTAAAATGAATAAACAACCATGTGGTGCCTGGACTTTCTGGGTCTGCCACTCTGGCCAATACAGAAGGCTCCTCAGCTCTGGGCCTCTCCATGATGTACATATACCCTAACAGGGCATAAAGAAAGGAGGTGTCTTCTTGAGACAATCCATATATATATATATATATATATATATATATATATATATATATATATATATATATATATATGTATATATATATATATATATATATATATATATATATTTGTGTATACATTGACATTCCTGAAAATGATAGCACTTTTCTCAGTGTGTTGACTTAAGAAAAAATGTGCTTACCTCTACAGGACTACATGTTGGCAGATTGTTTTGTACACTTTCATTTCCAAGTCCAGAATCATCAGCATCCATAAGATTTTCCACTTGGACATCTTTATTTGGTGTAATGTAAGTGAAGTCTCTTTCACTGGAGTCCAAGGTCACACAAAAATTGTAAGGGTAGGGCAGTGTCAATGTCCCATTTGTGTACTGAGAAATCATTCTGGGATCCACTGGAGGTTATAGACTTGTTCTTAGAGGATCAAATATCGGATGTGGTTTGGACTTTTTACATTTTGATATAATGACTAACATAATAGTTATAATAAATAGCAAAGAAATAAGTGCAAGGGATATTACTAAGTACAACTGTAAACTGGACTGAGGAGTGTCCTCTATGATTGGATCACTAAATTGAGGAATCACCTGCTGGAAATTCTTTGCTATGATAAGATTTATGGTAACTGTAGCAGAAAGAGGAGGACTTCCATTGTCCTTCACCATCACCACAACCTTATAATTCAGTATATCCTTATCTTGAAAGACCCTTGATGTTCTGATTTCTCCCGTATGCGGATCAATGGCAAAATTAGATGTCTCTAATGTGTGTAAAAAGTGGTAAGAAAGCCAACCGTTATGTCCAGAGTCTGAATCCACTGCAACCACTTTCGTTATTAAGGAACTTGGCTCTGTGTCAATAGGGACCATCTCAAATATAGCCATGCTTTCATCTGGAGGTGGGTACAATATTTTTGGGGCATTATCATTCTGATCCACTATATGGATAGTTAAGGTTGTATTGCTGCTTAGAGAGGGGGATCCATTGTCTCTAGCAGTTACTTGTATTAGAAACTCTTTATTCTTCTCATAATCAAATAATCTCTGAGCAAATATTACTCCAGTTTCTGTATTTATGGACAGATAAGAAGACACTTCTGTATTAGCACTGGACATTGAATAAATAATTTTGGCATTGTCTCCAGTATCAGGATCCGAGGCTTGCATAATGAATATGGGGGATCCTGGTAAATTGTTCTCTGGTACATACACAATATATGTCGATTTTGTAAATACTGGCGGATTATCATTGACATCTGATATATCCAACCTAATAATCCTTTTACTAGACATTGGGGGAAATCCTTTATCAGTGGCTACAATGGTGATATTATATGCCGATTGTTTCTCTCTATCCATGGAACCAGAAGTGGCAATTTTGTAATAACTATCAGTTGAAAGTAATAAGTGAAAAGATGTGTCCTGCATGAGTCTACAGTCAACTTCTCCATTTGGTCCAGAATCTTGATCATAAACTTCAATAAGAGCTACCACTGTGCCTGGAGCTGAGTCTTCAGGAATAGGAGTAAATACTGAAGTAATTGATATCTCCGGAGCATTGTCGTTCTCATCTACTACTTCTACTAATACTTTACTATGGGAGACGAGGCCTCCTCCATCCCTTGCTTGCACAGTTAGTTCATAATTCTTTGTCAATTCAAAATTTAGGAGTTTAATGACTTTGATTTCACCACTGAATGGGTTAATATGGAAAGTTTCTGTGTGATGGACATTTCCTGACATTTTGCTGAAGGAATACGTAATCTGTCCATTGGCACCTTCATCTACATCGCTTGAGGTTACTTTTACTATTGTAGTATTGATTGGGGTATTTTCAGTCACACTAACTTCATACAGATGATGAGAAAATACTGGGAAATTATCATTAGCATCAGTTACAATAATCTTTAATAACATCTTGCCAGATCTCTTAGGGTTTCCTCCATCAAAAGCTGTTAAAGTCAGTTCATAAAGACTTTGTAACTCTCGATCTAAATATTTCTCTAATATCAATTCTGGAAATGTACTCCCATCAGGGTTGCTGCTTTCAGCCAGTGTGAAATATTGGTTGTCACTGAGCTTGTAGGATTGTATAGAATTAATACCAATATCTGGATCTTCTGCCTTCTGCAAAACAAATCTAGATCCTTGAGAAGTAGATTCTATAATTTCTAAAGTGGGGACTTCATAAAAGAATCTTGGAGAATTATCATTTATATCCTTAATTTCTATTCTGATTCTAGAAACATTTAAAGGATTTTCAACCACAGCATCAAATGTTAGGTAGCAGGAAGCTTCTGCCCCACACAATGTCTCTCTGTCTATCCTATCCTTAATATACAGATTTCCATTATCCAGATTTATATGGAAATATTTCTCTGAAGCTCTGGATACAATTCTCAGTTTTCTAGATGAGAGCTGCTTAATATCTAATCCAAGGTCATCTGCAATATTTGCTATAACAGAGTCTTTCCTCATTTCTTCTACAATGGAATAATGAATCTGACCAGAGACTGAATGACACAGCCAAGAAAATAAGATAGAAATTATTACTTGCCATCTGAGTCCTTTATATTCTCTGTTGGGTTTCATTTCCTCCATTGTTTTTAGCATTCTCCAAGTTAAATAATCCTTTTGATGATCAGTATTTATAATCCATGTTAAATAATCCTTTTGATGATCAGTATTTATAATCCATTATGCTAAAGAAAATGTTCTGCATGTTGTGAAGAGAGAATCCAGAAAATGTCTGTGTCGTTTCTATCTCATCAGCAGTGTGTGAGGAATGAAAATACTACTGGATTTTAGGAGCTACATGTTTTACTTATTGGTCAAACAGCGGCGCTCAGAGGTGAAAGGGAGGAACTGCAATTCTGTTTTTTCTTATTTTATTTTTGCATTCCACTATTTGTATACAATATCTATTATGTCCAATATATTATATAATTAAAGCAAGATTCATATTAATTTATGAATATTTTCATTGCCACAATTGAAGCATGTACATTGTCCTACAAATTGCATTATCTTTATTTAAATTAAAAAAAACTTCCTTATCCTTTCACATTGCTTGATGTGACAATTATTCTGCTCTATCTGAGAAGGTATTTTTTTAGGAATTTAAGTAATTAATTAATAGACACATTATTAATGCTATAAATATAAGAGAAGTTTACTTTTTATATATTTTTTTTATCTGTAAATCAATTTAACACAGAAATGCTATAGTATCAGTAGTAGTAATATTATTATTATTAGTATTAATGTCATTAAAAAACAAACAAAATTCCAATTGTTTTCAAAGAAAAATATTTGCCTATAAAGTATTTTGTTAAAATATGTTATAGTATTTTTTATTTTTTTTTAAATGTGTTTTATGCAACAAATTCCATTATTTTCTAAACGAAGAGATGAAGCTGTTAGGCCTTTCAAATACTAAGTTATATTTCTATATTTTATAATTTATCTTGTGATCTCATGATTACTCAACTGTCCATGTTCTACTAGTTACTCCATGAATTTCTACTGTTCCACAACATGTTCTATAAGCTCTGCAATCAGTGGCGTAACTACCGCGGTAGCAGCAGTAGCGGCTGCTACGGGGCCCGGGGCTTGAGGGGGCCCGGTGGCGCCGCTAGCAGCCGTTATGGCTACTACAGCGGTAGCGTCGCTACTGTGGGGCCCGCGACGCCGAGCCTTACACAGGCCATCTCATGCCTGTAGGTGACGCTAGCACCGGAGGGGGCCCCAGTGCTAGCGGCAGCCAAATACATGTATTAGCACTGAATGGCCGGGCATGTTCCGTGCCTGACCATCCAGTGCCTTACAATGACACTGATTGGCTAGCGGCGCGATGACATCATCGCGCCGCTTCCATGCTTGGAATGTGCTGATTGGCGGGGCAAGTCATTCTGCCCCGCCAATCAGCGTCATTGGAGGACGCTCGTTCAACTCCTGCAGACATGCTCAGAAGAGAGCATGTCTGCATCGCCAGTAAACAGCGTGGGAACCGGAGAATGTGAGTATGTCAAGTTTTTGTTTTTTTTCCCTCATAAAAATGTGAATGGCATTATCTATAGTGGGGGGGGGGGTCATCTTTATGTGGGCTATTATATATAGGGGGTCTATATGTGGGGCAGTAGCTACAGGGGGGTCTATATGTGGGGCAGTAGCTACAGGGGGGGTCTATATGTGGGGGTGTGGGCCATTATATACAGGGGGCTCTATATGTGGGCCATTATATACAGGGGGGTCTATATGTGGGGGTGTGGGCCACTATATACAGGGGGCTCTATATGTGGGCCATTATATACAGGGGGCTCTATATGTGGGCCACTATATACAGGGGGCTCTATATGTGGGCCACTATATACAGGGGGGTCCATATGTGGGCCACTATATACAGGGGGGTCTATATGTGGGCCACTATATACAGGGGGGTCTATATGTGGGACACTATATACAGGGGTGGGTTACCTGTGGGGCACTAGCAACAGGGTGGCTATATGTAGTGCACAGTCTACAGGGGTGGGCTATATGTGGGACACTATATACAGGGGGAGCTATATGTGAGACACTATATACAGAGGTGGGCTATACGTGGAGCACTAACTATAGGGGAAGCTATATGTAGGGCAGCACGGTGGCTCAGTGGTTAGCACTATTGCCTTGAAGCTCTGGAGTCCATATGTGGGCACTATCTACAGGGGCTTCTATGTAGGTCACTATCTACAGGGGACATGTTGTGTGTTTGTGACAGTTATATTTAGATGTGTTGAGAATTTTAACTTCGTTTTATAGGTGCAGAAATGTTTTAAAAGTGAGAAGCTGAAGACATCTAAACGGAAAACTGCAGAAATGGGTCATGGCCGGGAGAAATCCATCATAGATGTCTGAACCGGAGGGAGAAGAAAAGAACTAGAATCTGAGACGTCACCGGTGAGTCACTTAATGTAAATGTTTATTCTGCCTCTAATCAGTAATGTAGTCACTGTATGATCTGCAGCGAGATGATGGTGATAGGATTTTTTTTGTGAAACCGCATCTCCCAGCATATCCTTACCATTGTTCCGGCCATGCTGGGAGCTGTAGTTTTACGCCGTACAAACTTATACGCAGTGGCGTAACTACCGCTATAGCAGCCGTAGCGACTTCTACAGGGCCTGCAGCATGAGGGGGCCCGTGCCACCCGCCGGCACGGCCCCCTCCCATGGCCGCAGGCTCCGCTAGCAGCCGCTATGGCTGCTACAGCGCGACGCCACTGAAGGGGTTGTTCCTACATAAGACATGTATCCCCTATCCACAGGATAGGGGATACATGTGTGATCGCTGGCAGCGATGAGGAGAACGGGGGACCGAAAGTCCCCCCTAAGTTCTCCATGACAAACCTCGGACTTCCGGGGTCTGTGTCGGCAGCTCCGTAGAAATGAATGGAGCGCCGGTCGCGCTTGTGCGCATGCGTGACCAGCGCTCCTTTCATTTTTATTGAACTGCGCAGACGCCGGAAGTCCGAGGTTAGTCATGGAGAACTTCGGGGGACTTTCGGTCCCCCGTTGTCCTTATCGCTGCCAGTGATCACACATGTATCCCCTATCCTGTGGATAGGGGATGCATGTCTTTTGTAGGACAAACTATAGGACGTTTTTTTTTGGGGGGGGGGGGGCTATATAGCGTTATCTACAGGGGGGGCTGTATGGCGTTATCTACAGGGGGGCTGTATGGCGTTATCTACAGAGGGAGTCTGTATGGCGTTATCTACAGGGGGGCTGTATGGCGTTATCTGCAGAGGCTGTGTATGGTGCTATCTATAGGGAGGCACTATCTACAAGGGGGGGGGGGTTGTGTGATACCCAGCAGAGGGGGGGCCCCAGTCAAAAGTTTGCTATGGGGCCCAGTCTTTCCTAGTTACGCCCCTGTCTGCAATGTAACATACATTTAAATATGAAACCGTAGAACTAATATACAACAGAACATCATTCATAGAAAACTGAAAATCTAACTTTAAAATCTTCTTCAGAAAATTGGATTTTTGTCTATAGTATACTAAATGTCTATGTAGTGAGAAATAATATACTGTACACATATTTCACCCCTTGCCGCCGCCGCAGCCATTTTTGTTTTATCCATATTAGTTTTTTCCTCCCCACATTTTAAAAGCCCTAACTTTTTTGTTTTTTTGTCTACATACTGTAGCCATTTGAGAGCTTGCTTTTCATGGGATGAGTTGTCGTTTTTATTGCCACCATTTAGTGTATCATACGTATAATGTACTAAGAAACTAAAAATAAATTCTTTGTGGGGGGGGGGGTAATTGGAATAAAACTGCTCAAAAGTTTTTACGGACTTTACCGTGCGGAAAAACTATATGTTGACTTTATCTTGCGGGTCATTACGACTTTGCTGATACTAAATTGATATATATTTTTTTTAATTATGTCCTACTTCCACAAAGAAAAAACAGTTAGGTTAAATTTTTCCATCAACAGAGAAGTGATGGCTAGATTGTTGCGGGGAGAGCTGTAGTTTTATTGGTATTATTTTTGGGCACATAAAACTTTGTGATAACTTTTTACTTAATTTTATTTGGAGGCAAGGTGACAAAAAACTGTAGTTCTGTCTTTTTTTAATTTATTTTACAGTGTTCACCATGTGGAATAAATCATGTTATAATGTTATTGTTGCAATTTCAATAATGTTTATTTTTTTAATATTTTACTTTAGGGAAAGAAATTAGAAAAGGTTTTTTTAACTTTTAACAATTTAGATTTTTTTTTATACATCATTAAAAACTTTGTTGAACTGTTTTTTTTCAATATTTTTTAGTCCCCCGATTGGACTTGAACAAGACATCGTTTCTAACAGCTAAGATGCCATGGCCACTATTGACCGAGACATCTAATTCGTTAAATGGCCGAGATCGGAGTTATCTCTGATCCCGGCTGTTACAGCGAAGTGCCGGCTATATGTTACAGCCGACACCCGCTATATATGAAACAGTCTCAGCCCGTGATGTCAGGTAGGGGTTAAATAAGAAGAATTGCAATCCCATATAAAATTTGTTGACCTATTGTTTTGTCTCAGTTTTTATTATAAGTTGAAGTCAAGAGTGAAATGTACTAACATAAAAGACCATTTATACCAATATATAACTACAGATATACATATTTAGAGAGGAGAAAATAACTTTTGTAAGTTTGTGACCATATAAAGGCACAAAAAAAAATAAAACAACTGTCAATTTAGTTACTTTGGAGATAATATCAAGGTTGAATAACAATATTCAGACCTGAGATCCCCTTTCCCATAGGATTGAGATAGCAGTTAAAAGCCACCAGTGGATCCTGGCAGTACTCTTGACAACAGTTGTCGCTATAACTTTCAAACTAGCAATTCTCTATAGTTGCAATATGAGGAAGCGGTAGTCTGAGACAGTTCTGATGCCTATAATTAGATGTCAGTATAGTCTAATTCAATGAGGGGCACACAGGAATAATTGGTGACAACATTTATTAGTATCAATCTACCCACTTCGCTCATTAAAAAATGACATCTATGTATATCTACGGTATCTGTGTAATAGAATATTTAATATAGAATTACTATGGAAATGCATGTGATTGAAAAATATGAGATGTCCTTAATATCTATAGAAATACTTGTGTCCATCTTCTCACCCTGGTGTCAGTTGTTATTGCTGAGGATCCTCTGTGTGGCCAATCATTTCCCGCGCAGTTGCAGGATTAAATGGTGCCCATTCAATGAATGGCTGACTATTTAATACATGGATGTATTTAATCTGCTGGCTGGTTTGTAGTAACTCTCTTATAGCTATGATATCACAATGACAACTAAAGTTCTGCATTCAACATTATTTCTTCATACTGCAATATGAAATATAATTTTTGCCCCTATCTATGAGTAATGCTTAGTGTTATTGACTGCTTGCCTGCTTGAGCTCTTTTCAACTATGGCAGAACTGTTATCTGTGACTACATGTTAGCTACATCTTGACTTTTAACACATTAAATGCAGTGTCAAGAAACTTTAACTTGACTTTTTAATAGCTTTTCAATGGCTTCTGTTGTGTGATATCACGCTGCAGCAAGTTATCAGTGTCAAGATAGAGATGGCTATATCCGTAGTGTGTGATAGTCAGAAATCTACCTTCTGTATTGTTATTTGCTCAAATTGCTGCCTAATCCCTCTCCACTATAGTTCTGTTAGTTATGTTTCAATATGAGTCAATTTCCATTAAGATAAATGATTATAAACTACAAAGAACTTAAACCATCAATGACAAAAAAGTTATAAGGCAAATGCTACATATAAACTGAAGGAAATGAGGCTTAGCCTGGGCATCTGCTTGAATTGATCCTGGAAGAAATCTCTATTGAACTCCAACAGTTTTTAGAAAATTCATTGGCTCAACAACTCTACAGTACATTATACCCTTCTTTTAAGAACGTATTTTACCTCCATTTATAGTTTTTGCATTAACCAATTCCAAAGAAAACGTCCCAGTTTCCTGTCATATGGCAATCACATGGTTTATTAAAGAAAGCTTTATGATGAAATCTAGACCTGGAGCCCAAGTAACATATCACAACATTACTAACAGAATGCATGTAAGTACAATCCACACAAATCTTTTAGAACAAGCTGTAGGTCTCAGCTAGAAGCGGTAGAAATACTGGGGGGGGGGGGGGAGTGGGGTATCAATGTAATTATATCAGTTTACTGGCATAACATTTAAGAAACTGTGTTCATCATGAATAATATATTTATAAGGCCTCAAACACTTTTTATGACATAAAAATTATGTGCCTCATGAAGGGAAAACATGAACTGCAAATCAGCCGCGGCGTACAGATCAGAACAGCCCACTTACCATTTTGCTCCCAAGAGCGCATACTGACATAAATACATTGGAAAATACACAATTTTTCTGAAGCCCTCACCCAATGTGTTAAGAAAAGTGGGCGAAGCTCCAGAAGATAATTAGGAAAGTGGTGGAAAACAACGGCATGTTCAGTCTGGCGTGAGTTTGCGACCATGTAAAATTCTTCAACAGGTTGGGTGCCCTATTGAAAATTGACTGCTATCTCGGGGGATAGACTACTACACTGCTCAGACAGTGCTCCAGTATTCTGTAAATTACACATTCTACAGATTGTCAATCCAGCATTAAATATTGTACCATTCTGCTAGACATCCCATAAGAGCTCTCAGAAAATCCATAGGGTCTCATGAATAAACACAATTTCAAGAGGAATGTGTCAGTGTTGCCCATAACAACAAGATTCCAGATTTGATGTTCCTAGTGCATGTTTCAAAATAAAATAGGGGATCGTATTGGTTGGTATGTGTAACACTAATACTTTATCCTGGTTTTTATGTGTGAGGCCAATTGTGTCTCTTGGGTATGATGAAGCTTGCACAATGCCAAACAATGGCATCAACTTTACACTACTACTAAACAATAGTACATATTCTGATTATTGTTAAAGCACAAGAAGTGTAACAATAACTATTATTAGTTCAAGATTTATTGCCCTATCGATGGTTATAATATAAATATTAAAAAATAAGATGGGAAAGCTGTTCAATAATATCTTAAAAAAACAACAAAACAACTCACCTGCAGAAGATCTGTTGTTGGTAAAGCTTCTTTTACACTTTCATTCCCAAGTCCAGAATCATCCGCATCAATGAGATTTTCCACAGGAACGTCTTGATTTGGTTTCATGTAAGTAAAGTCACTTTCACTGGTATCAAACCCCACACACACATTGTACGAGTAAGGGAATGTCAATGTTCCATTTCCATACTGAGAAAGAATTCTGGGATCAACTTGAGGATATAAATTAGAACTGAGGTTACTGAACATCGGGACTGGATCAGATTTCTTGCACTTTGAGATAATGACCAACATCACAGTGATAATAAATAGCAGTGAAATTAATCCAAGGGTGATGATTAGGTACAACTGTAAATTAGACTGTGGATTTTCTTCAGTTACTTGTTCATTGAACCTGGGAACCACCTGTTGGAAATTATTAGCAATAAGGAGATTTAGGGTAACTGTAGATGAGAGAGAAGGGTCTCCATTGTCCTTCACCATCACCACTATCTTATGCTTCAGAACATCCTTCTCTTGAAAGATACGGGACGTCCTAATTTCTCCAGTATGCTGAGTAATGACAAAATAAGAAGGTTCTGACAACTGTAAAAAATGATAAGAGAGCCAAGCATTGTGTCCAGAGTCCGGATCTATGGCAACCACCTTAGTTATTAAGGAGCCTTGTTCAGAATCAAAAGGGACCATCTCAAATGCATTCATACCTCCACTCTCTGCTGATGGGTACAGAATTTTCGGTGCATTATCGTTCTGATCCACAATATGGATAAGTAATGTTGCATTGCTGCTTAGAGATGGGGATCCATTGTCTCTAGCGTTTATTTCTATTATAAACTCTTTATGTTGTTCATAATCAAATGACCTCTGAGCATAGAGGACTCCAGTCTCTATATTGATGGAGAGATAGGAGGTGGCTGGAAGATCTTCAGTATTAGAGGTGGAGATGGAATAAAATATTTTTGCATTGACCCCAGTGTCAGGATCTGAAGCTTGTATACTGTATATTGAGGACCCTGGTAAATTGTTCTCTGGGACATAAGCAACATAAGTATTTCTGATAAACAATGGTGGGTTGTCATTGACATCTGATATCTCCAGTGTGATGGTTCTTCTGCTGGAAAGTGGAGGAGATCCTCTGTCCGTGGCTAATACAGTAATGTTATAACTAGAGACCTTCTCTCTGTCCACGGAACTTGTGGTAACAATTCTGTAATAATTGTCAGATGATAAAACCAAATTAAATGGTATTTCTTCCAAAAGTTTACAGTCCACTTCTCCATTCTTTCCTGAGTCTTTATCATGAACTTCAATCAGAGCTGTCATTGTACCCAGAGCAGAATCCTCAGGAATAGGAGAAGATAATGAAGTGATGGATATCTCCGGAGCATTGTCATTCTCATCTATTACTTCTATAAGTACTTTACAATGGGTCAGAAGGCCTCCTCCATCTTTAGCTTGTACAGATAATTCATAACTCCTTGTAAGTTCAAAATCTAAATTATTATTGATTTTAATTTCCCCAGTCACAGGGTGGATGTTGAATGTTCCTGTACGATGGACTTTTCTAGATGTTTTACTAAAGGAATATGTGACCTCTCCATTGACCCCTTCATCCTTGTCTGTGGAGTTCACAGTGATTATCGTAGTGTTTACTGGTGTATTCTCATTTACACTGACTTTATATACTGACTGTGTGAATATTGGGAAATTATCATTAGCATCAGTAACAATGATCCTTATTAAAGCAGTTCCAGATCTCATAGGATTCCCTCTATCCATAGCTGTTAGTATGAGCTCATGAAGATTCTGTGTCTCTCTATCTAATGGTCTCTCTAGGACAAGCTCTAGAAATGTACTACCATCTGGATTACTGTCTTCACTCAGTGTGAAATACTGGTTATCACTGAGCTTATATGTCTGTACAGAATTAGATCCAGTATCTGGATCTTCTGCAGTTTGTAAAGCAAATCTGGTTCCTGCTGATGTCAATTCTATTGTCTCTACAGCAAATACATCAGGGAAGAACACGGGAGAATTATCATTTATATCCTGGATTTCCACCTTAACCTTAACAATACTGAATGGGTTTTCAACCACAGCATCAAATATTAGGTAGCAGGAAGCTTCTGTCTCACACAATGTCTCTCTGTCTATCCTGTCCTTAATATACAGATTTCCATTATCCAGATTTACATAGAAATATCTCTCTGAAGCTCTCGAAACAATCCTCAGTTTTCTAGATGAGAGCTGCTTAATATCTAATCCAAGGTCATCTGCAATATTTGCTATAACAGAGTCTTTCCTCATTTCTTCTACAATGGAATAATGAATCTGACCAGAGACTGAATGACACAGCCAAGAAAATAAGATAGAAATTGTTACTTGCCATCCGAGTCCTTTGTATTTCTCTATATAAGGTTTCATCTCAGCCATCAGTTCCTGAATTTGTCCAAACAATATGTATCAATATTGATAATCCAGAACGTAACAGCAAATGTTTTTTATAAATCCAATAGTTTATGAAATAATGCAGAAGGATCCAGGGAATAGACGTCTGTGTCTCCTTGTGCAGATCTGCAGTATGTGTGTGAGTAAGGAAAACATCAGTAGATCCCCAGTTCTACATTCTTCTTTTTATTGGTTAAACAGCGGCGCTCTGAGGTGAAAGTGAGAAACTGCAGTCCTGATTTCTATTTTACCATTTATTACTAGTACTAGGTGTTTATATTATTGATAAGCATTAAAGATATTAAGGTTCTATTATTAAAGTTACAGACACGCAAACACGTATAGATGTATGTAAAATTTACAAATTATAAATTTCATCTAGATATAAAGAAAGAAAGATAGAAAGAAAGAAGGAAGAAAAGAAAGAAAGATCTAATAAACTGATGTCAGCAGAGTTCCTGCAGTAGACACTAATTTGGCACCAACAATCAAGATAGATATTTTATAATTTTAGGAAATATTTTTTTTTGCCTGTCAGTTTATTAGTCCCTTTCTTGATAAACTTAATAGGTTTTATTTTATTCATCGGCTTCTATATTATTCCAAGATATAATCTCTGAAAATCAGTATTGACACTTTAGAAAGTTACAGCGAATGTTTTCATAAATCCAAAAGTTTATGAAATAATATAGGAGGAATCCAGAAAATATTGTGTCTCCATGTGCAGATCTGCAGATTGTGTGTAAGAAAAAAATACAAGTTGATCTCCGGTGGTATTGTTCTCTCCTTATTGGTTAAACAGCGGCGTTCTGAGGTAAGAGTGAGGAACCGCAGTCCTGATATCTATTTTTGCATTCCACACTCGTTCTAAATGTGTATATATTTGTACTAAGAAAATATATTGAATTTCTAATTTAAAATTGACACACTTAGGCTGGGTTCACACGACCTATTTTCAGGCGTAAACGAGGCGTATTATGCCTCGATCTACGCCTGAAAATAGGGCTACAATACGTCGGCAAACATCTGCCCATTCATTTGAATGGGTTTGCCGACGTACTGTGCAGACAACCTGTAATTTACGCGTCGTCGTTTGACAGCTGTCAAACGACGACGCGTAAATTGACTGCCTCGGCAAAGAAGTGCAGGGCACTTCTTTGCAACGTAATTTGAGCCGTTCTTCATTGAACTCAATGAAGAGCAGCTCAATATTTACGAGCGTCACAGATGCCTCGCATAATACGAGGAGCTTTTACGACTGAAACGAGGCAGCTGTTTTCTCCTGAAAACAGTCTGTCTTTTCAGACGTAAAAGCCTCTCATCGTGTGCACATACCCTTAAAATTTACCATACAGTATATTTATTTATTTGGAGATAGAAAGAAAAATAAACTGATATGAACAGAGTTGCTATGGCAGACACTTATACAGGAAATAATTTGCCACCAAAATCAAGACAGATATTTTATAATTTTAGGAAAATATTCTTATCATTTCTATTAATTTACAAGTCCTTCTCTTGATTTCCAACTTCTCACATGTTATCTGGCTGAAATATAGTTACATCATTATAAAGTTGATAAGGTTGAAAAGGGTCCATCAAGTCCAATTTATAATCCGACCGTGTTTATTCTGAGGAAGGCTAAAACCCTTAAATCAGAGTAAATCCCAGGATTAACATCTAATCTCCAATCTAGTACCCATAACTAATAATATTACGTTTTTCAAAAAAGGCTTCCAGGCCCTTCTTGAATCTGTTCAGTGAATGAACCATCACAATATTTTGTAACAGCTATTTCCATAGTCTCACTGCTCTCACAGTAAGAAATGCTATCTATGATTATGATAAAACCTTCTTTCCTCTAGATTAGGAGGATGCCCCCTTGTCATGGTTAGGCCTAAGTGTAAATAGATCATTAGACAGATCTCTGTACTATCCATTCTATTCATTACCTGGACTGAATAACCCCAAGTTTAATAACCTTGTCTTGGTACTGCAAACCACCCATTCCCTTCATTTCCTTGGTCGCCCTGCACCCGCTCTAGTTCAGCTATGCCCATCCTATACGCAGGTACTCAAAATTGTACAAGATATTCCAGTTGTGGTTTGACTAGGGATTTGTATAGAGGCAAACCTATGTTCTTGTCATGATCATCTATGCATCCCATGATTTTATTTGCCTTGGAAGCAGCTGCCTGGCACTGGTTACTACAGTTAGGTGTACTGTCCACCAATATTCCTAAGTCTTGTTCAGTGGCAGTTTCACCTAGTATTTTACTATTAAATGCATATTTGTAGAGAGTGTTTCCTCAGCCCAAGTAAATAACCTTATCCACATTAAAATTTATTTGCCATTTATCTGCCCATGTCTCCATTTTTCCCCAAATCCCTCTTTAATATGATATTTCCCTCCTCTGTATTGATTACATTACCGAGCTCAGTATCATCTGCAAATATTGTTTTTTTTTCACTCTGTAAGCCCTATACATAGTCATTAATAAACATATTAAAAATAATATATATATTTTTTTCACTTTAGTGAGAGGGTGGGGTGGGGTGGGGGTAGGGGTTAACTTTGTTGGAAGATGTGACGATCTGGTATGTTTTATATAAGTACTGGTAATTAAATTATGCAGTCACAATCTAGGAATATAAAATAATTGAGTATTGTTTACTTCCAGTGGATAAAATTCTGTCCTTGGTCATGTGATGGAAACACAGGTGCTGGGATCGTTAGAGGACACAGCTCTGATACACATACTGTAATGAGCCATGCACCTGTGTGTCCATCACATGACCATGGATAGAATTTTATCCACTGGAAGTAAACAATGAATTTTCCTACTGAAAAACAACAAGCAGAGATCTTGAAAACTGTCCAAACCTAATACAGAGAGTATATTAGAAAATCTAATAACTTTTAATTACACAAAAAATAACATTAATTTCCTGAAGCCAGACCACCCCTTTAACATTTTAAAAATGGGTAAAACCAGGGCTTTTTAACCCCTTCACGATTTATGAAATATACTTAGGTCATTCCCGGGTTGAGGAAGTATGGAGCGGGCTCACGAGCCGACGCTTCATTGTAACAAGCTTGTTTAACCCCTTAGATGCCGCGGTCAATAGCGACTTCGGTATCTAAAGCGTTAGAAAGAGGGTTCTACCCCATCTGACAGTCCATCAGCTTCCCCGTAATCACAGCCTGGGGGTCTAATGTAGGCACCCAGGTCTGCCATATTTGTACTTCTATTAAGCCCTATTTAGGGCTTAATAAGTGCCTGTCAGAAACACAATATACTGCAATACATTAATATTGCAGGATATAGTGCAAGCGATCCAACGATCGCTGGTTCAAGTTCCCTAGCGGGACTGGTAAAAAAAAGTAAAAATCAGTTAAATAAAGTTTTTTTATGTACAAAAAAATATTAAAAGTTCATAAAACTTCCCTTTTCACATTCCCCCCTAAAGCATTCTAAAAAAAATTAAAAAAAGAAACATAATTGGTATTGCCACATCCGTAAAAGTCTGAACTATTACAATATAACATTATTTAACACGCATAGTAAATGCCATTATGAAGGAAAAATGTAATGCCTGAACCGCTGTTTTTTGGTCACCTCTTCTCCCACAAAAAGTGGAATAAAAAGTGATCAAATACTTGCGTGTACCACAAAATGGCACTTTTAAAAACTAAAGCTCATCCTGCAAAAAATAAGCCCTCATACCGTTCAATCAACTGGAAAAATAAAAAAGTTATTGCTCTCAGAATTTGGCGATACAAAATTAATTTTTGATTTTACACAATGTAGTAAAATATAAATAAATATATAAATTGTTTTTTTATTGTAATCATACTGACCCGCAGTATAAAGTTAACATGTTGTTTTACTTGCATGGTAAACACCGTAAAACAGAAGCGCAAAACACAATGGAGGAATCGCGTTTTTTTTTTTTCATTTTCCATCCCACAACATTTTTTTCCCCATTTCCTAGTACATTATATGGCACAATAAATGGTCCCATTAAAAACTACAACACATCCCACAAATATCAAGCCCTCATAGGGCTATATCGACGGAAAAATAAAAAAGTTATGGCTTTTGGAAAGTGGGGAGCAAAAAAAATGAAAATAAAAATCTGAAAACTCTGTGACGGGAAAGGGTTATAATACAAATATAGCAAATTTATTACATACCCTATGGCAAATATCCACAATATCCACATGACTCATGATATATAGTACTTATATAGAGATAGACTTATAATACGTATAAAAACAATGACATCAGGGTACGTCGATATAAAATATTGGTATCACAACTAATTTCTACACTAATAAAAGTTTTTGTAATATAGTTTTTTTTTGCTAAGATTTTATGTTAATACTCCAAGAATCAAATCTAGAATAATCTCCACATATGTACAGTATGTTTCTTGTATGTTGTCCTATCATAGTTACATAGGTTATAAGAAAACACAGGTCCAACAAGTTCAACCTTTTTCAATTATACATCATTCATTGCTAGATTAATTATAAACCTTAATGTCATTTGACATTACATAAGAATTTAGCACTTTTTAAAATGCTGACTCAGTATCTGACATTACTACCTCTTGGAAGGGTCGGCGTCAGCATCCGGAGAACCCGGGCAAGTGCCGTGGCCCACTACCCTTGGCGGGCCCCACTCGGCCACCGGGTGCTGATGCTGCTGTTGTAACGGCATCACTGTCCATATATGGAGAGTGATGTCAGAAGGAGAGAAGGAGTCCCAGGCAGAGAGCTAGTATCTCTGCTCCAGGACTCCGTCTCTGGGGAAGCCCCTGACATCACTGTCCATAAATGGACAGTGATGTCAGGAGGAAAGAAGGAGTCCAAGAAAGTGCTAGAAGCGGCTTTGCTCCGGGACTCCATCTCTGGAGAAGCCCCTGACATCACTGTCCATATATAGACAGTGTTGTCAGGAGCAGAGCAGTGTCCCAGGCAGAGTGCTAGTAGCTCTCTTCCCAGGACTTTATCTCTGGGGTTGCCCCTGACATCACTATCCATATATGGACAGTGATTTCAGGGGCTTCCCCACAGCCAGAGTATCGGAGCAGAGCCTTTACTAGCACTCTGCCCGGGACTTCAGTACTGCTCCAGACATCACTATCCATATATGGTCAGTGATGTCAGGGGCAGAGCAGGAGTCCCAGGCAGAGTGCTAGTAGTGCTCTGCCCAGGACTATGGCCCTGGGGTTGCCCCTGACAACACTGTCCATTTATGGACAGTGACGCCAGGGGCTTCTCCTGAGGCGGAATCCCCAGCCAGCGCTTCGGCAATGCTCTGGCTGGGGATTCCACTCCTAGAGGGAACCCCTACAGGGAGGGGGGCTGTGTGGCACTATTAGGGAGGGGGGCTGTGTGGCACTACCTGGGAGGAGGGGGCTGTGTGGCACTACCTGGGAGGAGGGGGCTATATGCCACTACCTGGGTGGGGGGCTCTGTGGCACTACCTGGGTATGGGACTGTGTGGCACTACCTGGGAGGAAGGGGCTGTGTGGCACTACCTGGGAGGGGGGCAATGTGGCACTACCAAGGAAGGGGGCTGTGTGGCACTACCAGGAAGGGGGCTGTGTGGCACTACCTGGGGGGCTGTGTGGCACTACCTGGGAGGATGGGGCTGTGTTGCACTACCCGGGAGGGCACTAAATTTATGGGGGTACAAACTGGGGGCCTAACTTCTATATGGGGGCAGAAACTGGGCCTAACGTCTATATGGGGGCACAAAGTGACCTTTTCTGCCATTTTACTGCCACCGTGAGTTCCCCCACAAAGGTGACTACTAAGTCTGTGTCGCCCGAGGGCCCACGTAAACCTGGAGCCGGCCCTGCCTCTTGGGCAGGGCGTTGCATAGTTTAACTAGTCTAACAGTAAAGAACCCCTTCCTATATTGATGTCTGAATCACCTTTCCTCCACATGCAATGAATGTCCTTTGTAAAGTCCTTGGAAAGAACAAATCATGTGCCATTTTTTTGTATTGACCACGCATACATCTATAGATTTAAGATCACCTCTAATATTTAGATTCAGAACAAGCCTAATTTTCTATTCTTTCATTGTGAGAGACCTCCCATCTCATTTAATAATCTAGTCACTACTCTTTGAACATGTTAATAAGATCACCTCTAAGGCCGTTTTTTTTTCTAGTCATTCGTTGTAAGAGAGTCCTCCCATCCTATTTAATAAACTAGTCATCCGCCTTTGAATGATCTCTAGTTCTCCTATATCCTTTTTACAATGTTCAGCCCAAAACCGAATCCTATAGTCAAGATGTGTCCTTACAAGTTTTTTTTTTAGAGGGGTAATATTAAATTTGAACCACAGGATTTTATCTCTCTTTTAACCCCTTAGTGACCACTAATACGCCTTTTTACGTGATTCACTAATGGTCTTTAGGCTAGGCTGACGCCTTTTCACGTCAGCCTAGTCTAAGTCCTGCACGGGTCTCCCGTGCAGGCAGGAGCCGTGGCTCTGCTGTCTGATGACAACTGAGCTCCTGCTCCAACGCCCGCGATCGAAGTTTACTTCGATCGCGGCCGTTTAACCCGTTAAATGCCGCCGTCAATAGCGACCGCGGCATTTAACTTTGTTTACAGAGGGAGTGCGCTCCCTCTGTCACCCATCGGCGGCCCGCGAATGCAATCGCGTGTCTCCGATGGGGTGTCATGGCAGCCGGGGGACTGATAAAAGCCCCCAGGTCTGCCCTGGACATATGCCTGTTAGGACGCGCCGGAGGCACGTCCTAACAGATTGCCTGTCAGATTTACACTGACAGGCAATAATGCTCTGGTATACGAAGTATACCAGAGCATTATAGCAGCAATCGGAATATCGCACAGTAAAGTCCCCTATTGGGACTAATAAAATAAGTCATCAAAGTGAAATAAAGATTATTAATAAAAAGTACAGTAAAAAAATAAATAAAACCATTTTTTTCCATAAAAAGTGGTTTTATTTAGTAAAAGTGTAAAAAAAAAAAAAAAAGTACACATATGTGGTATCGCCGCGACCGTAATGACTCCATTAATAAAGTTAATATGTAATTTAAACCGCAAAGTGAACACCGTAAAAAAAAAAACGCAAAAAACTATGGCGAACTTGCAATTTTTTTCCATTGCCCCCCCAAAAAGTCATAATAAAAATGAATCAATAAGTCCCATGTACCCCAAAACAGTACCATTCAAAACTACGTCTTGTCCCGCAGAAAACAAGCCCAAAAAATCACTACATTGATGGAAAAATAAAAAAATTACGGCTCTTGGAAAGAGACGATGCAAAAACAAATAATTTTAGTTCAAAAGTGTTTTTATTGTGCAAAAGTCGTAAAACATAAAAAAAGTCCACATATGTGGTATCGCCGTAATCGTACCGACCCATAGAATAAAGGTAACATGTTATTTACGTCGCATAGTGAACGGCGTCAATTTAAAAACGCATAGAACAATGGCGGAATTTCAGTTTTTTTTTATAATCCCCCCCAAAAAGGTTAATAAAAGTTAATATAAAAATTATATGTACCCAAAAATGGTGCTATTAAAAAGCACAACTAATCCCGCAAAAAACAAGTCCTCATACAGCTATGTAGACGAAAAAATAAAAACGTTATAGCTCTTTGAATGCGACTATAGAAAAACGAATAAAATAGCTTGGTCATTAAGGCCTAAAATGGGCTGGTCACTAAGGGGTTAACCCACTCTAAAATCTTTGCAGCTTCTGCTTGACATTGAGTGCTGCTGCTTAGCTTATGTGTAACCAGAATACCCAAGTCCTGCTCTTGTTCAGTTATCCACAATTTTATTCAAGTTAATGTATATGAAGTAATACTATTACTACGGCCTAGGTGCATTGCTTTACAGTTATCAACATTAAAATTCATCTGCCATGTTTTTGTCCATGCTGCCAGCTTATCTAGATTTTTCTGTAATATTTTACAATCAAGTTTTAAGTATCCTAAAAAGTTTTGCATCATCAGCAAAAACTGACACTTTACTTTCTATCCCATCCACAAGATTATTAATAAAGAGATTAAAAAGAAATGGACCTCACAGAGATCCTTGAGGTACGCCATTACAGACTTTATCCCATTTTGAGTATATGCCGTTAACAACGACTCTTTGTTTTCTGTCCCTTGACCAATTCTTTACCCTTGTACATATATTGTCTCCCAGTCCCTGCCTCTGTAGCTCCAGTATATGGCAGTTGTGTGGCACATTGTGAAATGCTTTGGTAAAATCCATAAATATCACATCAGCCGCATGACCAACATCCAGATTTGCACTTTACCTGCTGGTAAGGCATGACCTGATTTTCATGAATCTATGCTGGTTATCAGTTATTAGATTATCCACCGCTTTTCAACTTTGCAATTCATCTCGTAGAACACCATCGAATATTCTACATATCACAAATGTCAAAGTTATTGGACAGTAGTTTTCTGGTTCCACTATCACTAGGTCAATTTTCTTGTGACCACTGTCAACTCCAATATGAAACCATGGATTGAAAATTGCCTTGAGACTTTGTACAAGTGATAAATTAAGAAATTAATGTGTTTTATGTGGGGAGGACAACGTGTCTAACCTTCTGTAATGCTATTATACAACCCTATTAAATGCAATTTTCAAAGTCTTGGGTATATGCTGATATTTGAGATAAACTCACCTGCAGAAGATCTGTTGTTGGTAAAGCTTCTTTTACACTTTCATTCCCAAGTCCAGAATCATCAGCATCAATGAGATTTTCCACAGGAACGTCTTGATTTGGTTTCATGTAAGTAAAGTCACTTTCACTGGCATCAAACCCCACACACACATTGTACGAGTAAGGGAATGTCAATGTTCCATTTCCATACTGAGAAAGAATTCTGGGATCAACTTGAGGATATAAATTAGAACTGAGGTTACTGAACATCGGGACTGGATCGGATTTCTTGCACTTTGAGATAATGACCAACATCACAGTGATAATAAATAGCAGTGAAATTAATCCAAGGGTGATGATTAGGTACAACTGTAAATTAGATTGTGGATTTTCTTCAGTTACTTGTTCATTGAATCTGGGAACCACCTGTTGGAAATTATTAGCAATAAGGAGATTTAGGGTAACTGTAGATGAGAGAGAAGGGTCTCCATTGTCCTTCACCATCACCACTATCTTATGATTCAGAACATCCTTCTCTTGAAAGATACGGGACGTCCTAATTTCTCCAGTATGCTGAGTAATGACAAAATAAGAAGGTTCTGATAACTGTAAAAAATGATAAGAGAGCCAAGCATTGTGTCCAGAGTCCGGATCTATGGCAACCACCTTAGTTATTAAGGAACCTTGTTCAGAATCAAAAGGGACCATCTCAAATGCATTCATACCTCCACTCTCTGCTGATGGGTACAGAATTTTCGGTGCATTATCGTTCTGATCCACAATATGGATAAGTAATGTTGCATTGCTGCTTAGAGATGGGGATCCATTGTCTCTAGCGTTTATGTCTATTATAAACTCTTTATGTTGTTCATAATCAAATGACCTCTGAGCATAGAGGACTCCAGTCTCTATATTGATGGAGAGATAGGAGGTGGCTGGAAGATCTTCACTATTAGAGGTGGAGATGGAATAAAATATTTTTGCATTGTCCCCAGTGTCAGGATCTGAAGCTTGTATACTGTATATTGAGGACCCTGGTAAATTGTTCTCTGGGACATAAGCAACATAAGTATTTCTGATAAACAATGGTGGGTTGTCATTGACATCTGATATCTCCAGTGTGATGGTTCTTCTGCTGGAAAGTGGAGGAGATCCTCTGTCGGTGGCTAATACAGTAATGCTATAACTAGAAACCTTCTCTCTGTCCACGGAACTTGTGGTAACAATTCTGTAATAATTGTCAGATGATAAAACCAAATTAAATGGTATTTCTTCCAAAAGTTTACAGTCCACTTCTCCATTCTTTCCTGAGTCTTTATCATGAACTTCAATCAGAGCTATCATTGTACCCACAGCAGAATCCTCAGGAATAGGAGTAGATAATGAAGTGATGGATATCTCCGGAGCATTGTCATTCTCATCTATTACTTCTATCAATACTTTACAATGGGTCACAAGGCCTCCTCCATCTTTAGCCTGTACAGAGAGCTCATAACTCCTTGTTAATTCAAAATCTATATGTTTTTCTATTTTAATGTCTCCGATTGTAGGATGGATGGAGAAAACGTTATGGTTTATATTTTTTGATGTTTTGCTGAAAGAATATGTGATATGTCCATTAACCCCTTCATCTCTGTCAGTTGCATTTACAGTGATTACTGTAGTGTTGACCGGAATATTTTCTTCTACACTGACTTTATAAACTTCTTGGGAAAATACTGGAAAATTATCATTGACATCAGTAACAATGATTTGTATTACTGCAGTTCCAGATCTCATAGGATTTCCTCCATCCATAGCTGTAAGAATCAGGTTATGAATATTTTGGGTCTCTCTATCCAAGATTTTCTCTAACACAAGCTCTGGAGATTTACTCCCATCATTGCTGATCTTTTCATTGAGTACAAAATACTGGTTATCACTGAGCTTGTAGGATTGTACAGAATTAATACCAATATCGGGATCCTCTGCATTCTGTATAGCAAATCTTGTTCCTGGGGATGTTAATTCTATCATTTCTACAGTAAAAGTTTCATGAAAAAATCTTGGAGAATTATCATTTATATCCTGAATTTCTATATTAACCTTATATATGTTAAAAGGTTTTTCAACTACAGCATCAAATGTTAGGTAGCATGAAGCTTCTGCCTCACACAATGTCTCTCTTTCTATCCTGTCCTTAATATATAGATTTCCATTATCCATATTTACATAGAAATATCTCTCTGAAGCTCTGGATACAATCCTCAGTTTTCTAGATGAGAGCTGCTT
Organism: Rhinoderma darwinii; assembly: GCF_050947455.1. NCBI lineage: Eukaryota > Metazoa > Chordata > Amphibia > Anura > Rhinodermatidae > Rhinoderma > Rhinoderma darwinii. The sequence goes on from NC_134689.1 coordinate 36,441,153, forward strand.
AATATCTAATCCAAGGTCATCTGCAATATTTGCTATAACAGAGTCTTTCCTCATTTCTTCTACAATGGAATAATGAATCTGACCAGAGACTGAATGACACAGCCAAGAAAATAAGATAGAAATTGTTACTTGCCATCTGAGTCCTTTGTATTCCTGTGTATAAGGTTTCATCTCAGCCATGAGCTCCTTAATTCTTCAAAAAAATAATCTTATTCAAATCTGTATTAATAATCCAGTATGTTTCAGCAAATGTAATTGTAAACCCAATAGTCCATTAAATCATGTAGAAGAAATCCAGAAAATGCTTGTGTGTCTGCTTGTGCAGATCTGCAGTATGTGTGTGAGTATGGAAAACATCAGAGGATCCCCAATTCTACATTCTTCTTTTTATTGGTTAAACAGCGGCGCTCTGAGGTGAAAGTGAGGAACTGCAGTACTGATTTCTATTTTACCATTTATTACTAGTTCTGGGTGTTTATATATTTGTAAACAAAAAAATATTGAGGTTTTAATTTAAAATATTTTCATACAAGAAGACATATATACACTTATATATGTAAAATATGTATCTATTTATATAAAGATAGAAAGAGAGAAAGTTTAAATAATCTGATATTAACAGTCGCTTTAGAATACACTTATAAGGGAAATAATTTTCCACTTAAAATGAAGACAGGTATTTTATAATTTTATGAATTCTTTATGCCTATCAATTAACTAGTCTTTCTTTTTATAATTTACACAGCATGTCATCCCATTAAAATATGAAAAATATTGTTTTTTATCATAACAATCCCAACAGACCATTGTGGAGGTTTATAATATAGTTGATAACTTGTGTCAAAGCTATATTCTCAGTTTATATGCAGTGTTAGGATTTAACAAGTTCCTATTATCTAAGGTTTTAAATAATTTGTATTTGCCATTATGATATATTACGTCAATAAAGTCAATAAAGAAAAAAAACCCTCATATAGACCCTCAGAACTCACGGTAAACATATACATACAAAAAAAGTAGAATAGACCATCTTCAAGATTAGTATATATGTAATTTATATTACCTTCTATTGTAAATGATAAAGATATTACACAAATAGGGAATTACTGTAACCATATTATTACTTATATATTACTATTATATATTTGTGTATAACATTATAATTTCTATCCTATTATTAAAATTAAAAGTCTGCTTTAATAAAATAGAGTTACATGTACTTAATACTTCAAGAATCATTACCCACATATATACAATCGCCACAAATGTAAATTGCAAAGCGTTTAGACTATGTACAAGTAATAAATTATAACCAGAATGTATTTTCTTAAGAAAATATTAAATCCAGTTTTTAAATTAAGTATCTTTCTTTAAGAAGTTTTAGTGATGTTTTATTTATTTTCTATGTCATTAACTATATTTCAAAATAATCTAGAAATCTTGCAGTTTCACTCTGGCCACTGAGCCTCACAATAGATTGACACTTCCTGTTCCGTAGGGATTACTTTCACTAGTCATTTCATTATCATGACAGGCTGGATAACAATGAAAGGTAACAACTACAGATGTATCAGCTGTAAAATTGACTCCTGGTGTGCTACATTAATAACATTGTGCGCCATGGTGCTTCATGTTATTTATGTAGCGAGGCTGGTCTCATTCAAAGTGAATTAGAGGCAAATAGTGCAGGCGCATGGCAGTCAAGCTGCTATACCTGTATATATAGATAACTCCGGAACCACCATTGACAATAGGTGATGGACACAGCTCCCCAACTATCCCTTCCTGCACAATGACCACTGCACAGGTCACAAAACATGCCTAGAAATCTCTCCCATAGAAGTCAATGGATCCCCTCCTGTTTACAGGTATCTATGGTCAGGGCAGGCCTAAGGTTGGATGGCGCCCTGTGCGGGATTCTCCATTGCTGCCCTCCACAAATTTAAAATGAACCACATATATAGACACGCACAAACATATATACGCTGTACTGTACATACATAAAGACATATTTAGACATACAGGCAAATGTATATATATATATATATATATATATATATATATATATATATATATATACATACATAGGTAAATATATATGCTTACAGACCTACACACACACATATATATTCACAGACACATATATAATAGATAAGACTGCATATAACATCTACTATGTTTCTATGTAACACCACAGATAACACACAGTGATAACTCTCTGAGTACAGATAAAGTAGTAGATGATACCTGCAGTCGTATGTAACACCACCGATAACATAATGATAACTCTCCTAGTACAGATAATTAAGTAGATGATACCTGCAGTCCTATGTAACACCACAAATAACATAGTGATAACTCTCTGAGTATAGATAATGTAGTAGATGTTACCTGCAGTCCTATGTAACACCACAGATAACACAGTGATAAATCTCTGAGTACAGATAAAGTAGTAGATGATACCTGCAGTCCTATGTAACACCACCGATAACATAATGATAACTCTCCTAGTACAGATAATGTAGTAGATGATACCTGAAGTCCTATGTAACACCACAGATAACACAGTGATAACTCTCTGAGTACAGATAAAGTAGTAGATGATACTTGCAGTCCCATGTAACACTGCAAATAACTCAGTGATAACCCTCTGAGTACAGATAATGTAGTATATGATACCTGCAGTCCTATGTAAGACCACAGATAACACAGTGATAAATCTCTGAGTAAGAAAATGTAGTAGATGATACCTGCAGTCCTATGTAACACCACAGATAACACAGTGATAGCTCTCTGAGCACAGATTATGTAGTAGATGCTACCTGCAGTCCTATGTAACACCACAGATATCACACTATGATAACTATACCCAGCAAGCAGAGACACACACACACACACACACACACACACACGCATACATACACACCTTGACTTTTTACGTGTTAAATAAACAGTGGCTAAATTGTTTATCTTGACTTTTTCAATGACTTTTCAATAGCTTTTGTTGTGTGATATCACGCTGCAGCAAGTTATCAGAATCAAGTTAAAGATGGCTACATCCATACACATAGAGACATATACACACAAAGACATATGTACACAAATAGTCACTTACCATCTCTCCTTGCTGCACAGGCTTCTTGCAGGACAGACTGTGGGCAGAGCTTACTCCGTGTGTGTAATGAAGCGCAGAGAACAGAGCTCAAAGGGTTTGCATAGTTGCGCCCCCTACATGCTGGGACACTGCAGCGACTGTGCACTCGCACAGGTCGCACACCCCTAAGGCACGCCCTGCCTATGATCCATGTGACTGTTATAAAGCACATCTCTAAATGATGTTGCTAGCACAGGCAAGATAGCTGCCCCATAATCATGTATAGAAAACTGAATAAGAAAATACAATCAGACAATAAAAAATACACTGGTAAATAATATGTTTCACTATCTGGTTTTACTAAGTAAAAACAAATAGATGATCCATTTTCTGTAAAATGGTGCTTTATGTGAGATGGGCAAGGTACGGTATTTAACCTAAGGCCATCATATAATCCTATCCACTTTAATTCTCAAGGACTTAAGTATGTGTTCATATTATAGAATAACTCACCTGCAGAAGATCTGTTGTTGGTAAAGCTGCCTTTACACTTTCATTCCCAAGTCCAGAATCATCAGCATCAATGAGATTTTCCACAGGAACGTCTTGCTTTGGGTTCATGTAACTAAAGTCACTTTCACTGGCATCAAACCCCACACACACATTGTACGAGTAAGGGAATGTCAATGTTCCATTTCCATACTGAGAAAGAATTCTGGGATCAACTTGAGGATATAAATTAGAACTGAGGTTACTGAACATCGGGACTGGATCGGATTTCTTGCACTTTGAGATAATGACCAACATCACAGTGATAATAAATAGCAGTGAAATTAATCCAAGGGTGATGATTAGGTACAACTGTAAATTAGATTGTGGATTTTCTTCAGTTACTTGTTCATTGAATCTGGGAACCACCTGTTGGAAATTATTAGCAATAAGGAGATTTAGGGTAACTGTAGATGAGAGAGAAGGGTCTCCATTGTCCTTCACCATCACCACTATCTTATGATTCAGAACATCCTTCTCTTGAAAGATACGGGACGTCCTAATTTCTCCAGTATGCTGAGTAATGACAAAATAAGAAGGTTCTGACAACTGTAAAAAATGATAAGAGAGCCAAGCATTGTGTCCAGAGTCCGGATCTATGGCAACCACCTTAGTTATTAAGGAACCTTGTTCAGAATCAAAAGGGACCATCTCAAATGCATTCATACCTCCACTCTCTGCTGATGGGTACAGAATTTTCGGTGCATTATCGTTCTGATCCACAATATGGATAAGTAATGTTGCATTGCTGCTTAGAGATGGGGATCCATTGTCTCTAGCGTTTATTTCTATTATAAACTCTTTATGTTGTTCATAATCAAATGACCTCTGAGCATAGAGGACTCCAGTCTCTATATTGATGGAGAGATAGGAGGTGGCTGGAAGATCTTCAGTATTAGAGGTGGAGATGGAATAAAATATTTTTGCATTGACCCCAGTGTCAGGATCTGAAGCTTGTATACTGTATATTGAGGACCCTGGTAGATTGTTCTCTGGGACATAAGCAACATAAGTATTTCTGATAAACAATGGTGGGTTATCATTGACATCTGATATCTCCAGTGTGATAGTTCTTCTGCTGGAAAGTGGAGGAGATCCTCTGTCGGTGGCTAATACAGTAATGTTATAACTAGAGACCTTCTCTCTGTCCACGGAACTTGTGGTAACAATTCTGTAATAATTGTCAGATGATAAAACCAAATTAAATGGTATTTCTTCAAAAAGTTTACAGTCCACTTCTCCATTCTTTCCTGAGTCTTTATCATGAACTTCAATCAGAGCTATCATTGTACCCACAGCAGAATCCTCAGGAATAGGAGTAGATAATGAAGTGATGGATATCTCCGGAGCATTGTCATTCTCATCTATTACTTCTATCAGTACTTTACAATGGGTCAGAAGGCCTCCTCCATCTTTAGCTTGTACAGATAATTCATAATTATCCATTAGTTCAAAATCTAACTTATCATTTATTTTAATTTCCCCAGTCACAGGGTGGATGCTGAATGTTCCTGTATGATGGACGTTTCCTGAAGTTTTACTAAAGGAATATATAATCTGTGCATTGACCGCTTCATCCTTGTCTGTGGAGTTCACAGTGATTATCGTAGTGTTTACTGGAGTATTCTCATTTACACTGACTTTATATACTGACTGTGTGAATATTGGGAAATTATCATTAGCATCAGTAACAATGATCCTTATTAAAGCAGTTCCAGATCTCATAGGATTCCCTCCATCCATAGCTGTTAGTATGAGCTCATGAAGACTCTGTGTCTCTCTATCTAATGGTCTCTCTAGGACAAGCTCTAGAAATGTACTACCATCTGGATTACTGTCTTCACTCAGTGTGAAATACTGGTTATCACTGAGCTTATATGTCTGTACAGAATTAGATCCAGTATCTGGATCTTCTGCAGTTTGTAAAGCAAATCTGGTTCCTGCTGATGTTAATTCAATTGTTTCTAACATAAATATATCAGAGAAAAATGCAGGAGAATTATCATTTATATCATGGATTTCAACCTTTATCTTAACAATACTGAATGGATTCTCAACCACAGCATCAAATGTTAGGTAGCAGGAGCCTACTCTATTACACAATGTCTCTCTGTCTATCCTGTCCTTAATATAAAGATTTCCATTATCCAGATTTATATAGAAATATTTCTCTGAAACTCTGGATACAATCCTCAGTTTTCTAGATGAGAGCTGCTTAATATCTAATCCAAGGTCATCTGCAATATTTGCTATAACAGAGTCTTTCCTCATTTCTTCTACAATGGAATAATGAATCTGACCAGAGACTGAATGACACAGCCAAGAAAATAAGATAGAAATTACTTGCCATCTGAATCCTTTGTATTCCTGTGTATAAGGTTTCATCTCAGCCATGAGCTCCTTAATTCTTCCAAAAAATAATCTTATTCAAATCTGTATTAATAATCCAGTATGTTTCAGCAAATATAATTGTAAACCCAATAGTCCATTAAATCATGTAGAAGAAATCCAGAAAACGTCTGTGTCTCCTTGTGCAGATCTGCAGTGTGTGTGTGAGTATGGAAAACATCAGAGGATCCCCAATTCTACATTCTTCTTTTTATTGGTTAAACAGCGGCGCTCTGAGGTGAAAGTGAGGAACTGCAGTACTGATTTCTATTTTACCATTTATTACTAGTTCTAAGAGTTTATATATTTGTAAACAAAAAAATATTGAGGTTTTTATTTAAAATGTTTTCATACAAGAAGACATATATACACTTATATATGTAAAATATGTATCTATTTATATAAAGATAGAAAGAGAGAAAGTTTAAATAATCTGATATTAACAGTCGCTTTAGAATACACTTATAAGGGAAATCATTTTCCACTTAAAATTAAGACAGATATTTTATCATTTTAAGAATTTTTTATGCCTATCAATTAACTAGTCCTTCTTTTTATAATTTACACAGCATGTCATCCCATTAAAATATGAAAAATATTGTTTTTTATCATAACAATCCCAACAGACCATTGTGGAGGTTTATAATATAGTTGATAACTTGTGTCAAAGCTATATTCTCAGTTTATATGCAGTGTTAGGATTTAACAAGTTCCTATTATATAAGGTTTTAAAGTAATTTGTATTTGCTATATTACGTCAATAAAGTCAATAAAGAAAAAAAAAACTCATATAGACCCTCAGAACTCACGGTATTCATATACATACAAAAAAGTAGAATAGACCATCTTCAAGATTAGTATATTTGTAATTTATATTACCTTCTATTGTAAATGATAAAGATATTACACAAATAGGGAATTACTGTAACCATATTATTACTTATATATTACTATTATATATTTGTGTATAACATTATAATTTCTATCCTATTATTAAAATTAAAAGTCTGCTTTAATAAAATAGAGTTACATGTACTTAATACTTCAAGAATCATTACCCACATATATACAATCGCCACAAATGTAAATTGCAAAGCGTTTAGACTATGTACACATAAAAAATTATAAACAGAATGTATTTACTTAAAAAAAAACATATTTATACAGTTTTTAAAATAAATATATTTCTTTAAGAATTTTTGGTGATGTTTTATTAATTTTCTGTCATTAACTATATTTCAAAATAATCCAGAAATCTTGCAGTTTCACTCTGGCCACTGAGCCTCACAATAGATTGACACTTCCTGTTCCGTAGGGATTACTTTCACTAGTAATTTCATTATCATGACAGGCTGGATAACAATGAAAGGTAACAACTACAGATGTATCAGCTGTAAAATAGACTTCTGGTGCACAACATTAATAACATTGTGCACCATGGTGCTTCAAGTTATTTATGTAGCGAGGCTGGTATCATTCAAAGTGAATTAGAGGCAACCAGCGCAGGTGCATGGCAGCCAAGCTGCTATACCTGTATATATAGATAACACAGGAACCACCATTGACAATAGGTGATGGACACAGCTCCCCAACTATCCCTTCCTGCACAATGACCTCTGCACAGGTCACAGAACATGCCTAGAAAACCCTCCCATAGAAGTGAATGGATCCCCTCCTGTTTACAGGTTTCTATGGTCAGGGCAGGCCTAAGGTTGGATGGCGCCCTGTGCGGGATTCTCTATTGCTGCCCTCCACAAATTAAAAATGAACCACATATATAGACAAGCACAAACATATATATGCTGTACAGTACATACATATTTAGACATACAAGCAAATAAATAAATAACTATACATATAGACACATAGGTAAATATATATACATGCAGACACACACACACACACACACACACACACACACACACACATATATACATGCACAGACACATATATAATAGATAATAGATAAGACTGAATACAACATCTACTGCGTTTCTATGAAACACCACAGATAACACACAGTGATAACTCTCTGAGTACAGATAAAGTAATAGATTATACCTATAGTCCTATGTAACACCACAGATAACACAGTGATAACTCTGTGAGTACAGATCATGTAGTAGATGTGTAATGACGGGGTAGGGAGACAGACAGGTGAGCCCTAATCTACCCGCCACTCAGTCCCTGCCTACTTGCACGGCCCGTCCTAAGCGACAGCGTACAACTGGGCGACGGTCCCTACTCTCAATAAGTGTACGACAGACAAACAGACAAGGGTACACAGAAGCTAAGGGAAATGGGGAAGTTGCCCACGGCAACACCGTGAGCAACAGGAGTAGTGAACGAGCCGAGTCAAACCAGGAGTGTACGAGGTACCAAACGCAGAGCAGGAGCGTAGTCAGTAAAGCCAGAGTCAAAATGAAGCAAGGTCAATAATAATAGCAGGAGCAGCAGAGCCAGGAAACAATCACAGGCAGAGGACAAGCAGGAATTGAAGGTATTAATAGACCGAGGGCGGGATCTAGAACCGTCTGGCCAGGCGGTGATAGGTTCTCCCACTCCTGAGCCTACCAGCCTGAGTGGTAGCAGATCGAGTCACTCTATCAGACCTAGGAGCAGGTGCAGACTGATTAACCATGGGCGTCGACACAGAAGCTGTGTCTGGCAGAACCTTTACAAGATGTTACCTGAAGTCCTATGTAACACTGCAGATAACTCAGTGATAACATTCTGAGTACAGATAATAGTAGATGTTACATGCAGTCCTATGTAACACCACAGATAACACGCAGTGATATCTCTCTGAGTACAGAAAATGTAGTAGATGATACCTGCAGTCCTATGTAACACCACACATAACACAGTGATAGCTCTCTGAGTACAGATCTTGTAGTATATGTTACCTGCAGTCCTATGTAACACCACAGATAACACGCAGTGATATCTCTTTGAGTACAGAAAATGTAGTAGATGATACCTGCAGTCCTATGTAACACCACACATAACACAGTGATAGCTCTCTGAGTACAGATCTTGTAGTATATGTTACCTGCAGTCCTATGTAACACCACAGATAACACACAGTGATAACTCTGAGTACAGATAATGTAGTAGAAGTTACCTGCATTCCTATGTAACACCACAGATAACACAGTGATAGCTCTCTGAATACAGATCATGTAGTAGATATTACCTGCAGTCCTATGTAACACCACAGAGAAAACACAGTGATAACTCTCTGAGTGCAGATAATGTAGTAGATGTTACCTGCAGTCCTATGTAACACCACAGAGAACACACAGTGATAACGCTCTGAGTGCAGATAATGTAGTAGATGTTACCTGCAGTCCTATGTAACACCACAGATATCATACTCTGATAACTATACCCAGACAGGCAGAGACAAACACACACACACACACACACACACACACACACACACACACACACACACACACACCTTGACTTTTAGTGCATTAAATACAGTGGCTAAATCGCTTATCTTGACTTTTTCAATGAATTTTCAATAGCTTTTGTTGTGTGATATCACACTGCAGCAAGTTATCAGAATCAAATTAAAGATGGCTACATCCGTAGTCGCAGAGACATATACACACAAAGACATACGTACACAAATAGTCACTTACCATCTCTCCTTGCTGCACAGGCTTCTTGCAGGACAGACTGTGGGCGGAGCTTCCTCCGTGTGTGTAACGAAGCGCAGAGAACAGAGCTCAAAGGGTTTGCACAGTTGCGCCCCCTACATGCTGGGAGACTGCAGCGCCTTTGCACTCGCACAGGTCGCACACCCCTAAGGCCCACCCTGCCTATGATCCATGTGACTGTTATAAAGCGCATCTCTAAATGATGTTGATAGCACAGGCAAGATAGCTGCCCCATAATCATGTATAGAAAACTGAATAAGAAAATACAATCAGACAATAAAAAATACACTGGTAAATAATATGTTTCACTATCTGGTTTTACTGAGTAAAAACAAACAGATGATCCATTTTCTGTAAAATGGTGCTTTATGTGAGATGGACAATTTACGGTATTTAACCTAAGGCCATCATATAATCCTATCCACTTTAATTCTCAAGGACTTAAGTATGTGTTCATATTATAGAATAACTCACCTGCAGAAGATCTGTTGTTGGTAAAGCTGCCTTTACACTTTCATTCGCAAGTCCAGAATCATCAGCATCAATGAGATTTTCCACAGGAATGTCTTGATTTGGGTTCATGTAACTAAAGTCACTTTCACTGGCATCAAACCCCACACACACATTGTACGAGTAAGGGAATGTCAATGTTCCATTTCCATACTGAGAAAGAATTCTGGGATCAACTTGAGGATATAAATTAGAACTGAGGTTACTGAACATCGGGACCGGATCGGATTTCTTGCACTTTGAGATAATGACCAACATCACAGTGATAATAAAAAGCAGTGAAATTAATCCAAGGGTGATGATTAAGTACAACTGTAAATTAGATTGTGGATTTTCTTCAGTTACTTGTTCATTGAATCTGGGAACCACCTGTTGGAAATTATTAGCAATAAGGAGATTTAGGGTAACTGTAGATGAGAGAGAAGGGTCTCCATTGTCCTTCACCATCACCACTATCTTATGCTTCAGAACATCCTTCTCTTGAAAGATACGGGACGTCCTAATTTCTCCAGTATGCTGAGTAATGACAAAATAAGAAGGTTCTGACAACTGTAAAAAATGATAAGAGAGCCAAGCATTGTGTCCAGAGTCCGGATCTATGGCAACCACCTTAGTTATTAAGGAGCCTTGTTCAGAATCAAAAGGGACCATCTCAAATGCATTCATACCTCCACTGTCTGCTGATGGGTACAGAATTTTCGGTGCATTATCGTTCTGATCCACAATATGGATAAGTAATGTTGCATTGCTGCTTAGAGATGGGGATCCATTGTCTCTAGCGTTTATTTCTATTATAAACTCTTTATGTTGTTCATAATCAAATGACCTCTGAGCATAGAGGACTCCAGTCTCTATATTGATGGAGAGATAGGAGGTGGCTGGAAGATCTTCAGTATTAGAGGTGGAGATGGAATAAAATATTTTTGCATTGTCCCCAGTGTCGGGATCTGAAGCTTGTATACTGTATATTGAGGACCCTGGTAAATTGTTCTCTGGGACATAAGCAACATAAGTATTTCTGATAAACACTGGTGGGTTGTCATTGACATCTGATATCTCCAGTGTGATGGTTCTTCTGCTGGAAAGTGGAGGAGATCCTCTGTCCGTGGCTAATACAGTAATGCTATAACTAGAAACCTTCTCTCTGTCCATGGAACTTGTGGTAACAATTCTGTAATAATTGTCAGATGATAAAACCAAATTAAATGGTATTCCTTCCAAAAGTTTACAGTCCACTTCTCCATTCTTTCCTGAGTCTTTATCATGAACTTCAATCAGAGCTATCATTGTACCCAGAGCAGAATCCTCAGGAATAGGAGTAGATAGTGAAGTCATGGATATCTCTGGAGCATTGTCATTCTCATCTATTACATCTATCAGTACTTTACAATGGGTCACAAGGCCTCCTCCATCTTTAGCTTGTACAGAGAGCTCGTAGTCCCTGGTTAGTTCAAAATCTATTTGTTTGTCTATTTTAATGTCTCCACTTGCTGGATGAATACTAAAAATGTGATGGTAAATATTTGCTGAGGTTTTGCTGAAAGAATATGTGATATGTCCATTAACCCCTTCATCTATGTCAGTTGCATTTACAGTGATTACTGTAGTGTTGACCAGAATATTTTCTACTACACTGACTTTATATACTTCTTGGGAAAATACTGGAAAATTATCATTGACATCAGTAACAATGATTTGTATTAATGCAGTTTCAGATCTCATAGGATTTCCTCCATCCATAGCTGTAAGAATCAGGTTATGATTATTTTGGATCTCTCTATCCAAGGTTTTCTCTAACAGAAGCTCTGGAGATTTACTCCCATCATTGCTGACCTTCTCACTCAGTGTAAAATACTGGTTATCACTGAGCTTGTAGGATTGTATAGAATTAATACCAATATCTGGATCCTCTGCATTCTGTAATGCAAATCTTGTTCCTGGTGAAGTAGATTCTATCATTTCTACAGTAAAAGTTTCATGAAAAAATCTTGGTGAATTGTCATTTATATCCTGAATTTCTATTTTAACTTTGAATATGTTAAAAGGATTTTCAACCACAGCATCAAATGTTAGGTAGCAGGAGGCTGCTCTCCCACATAATGTCTCTCTGTCTATCCTGTTCTTAATATACAGATTTCCATTATTCAGATTTACATAGAAATATCTCTCTGAAGCTCTGGATACAATCCTCAGTTTTCTAGATGAGAGCTGCTTAATATCTAATGCAAGGTCATCTGCAATATTTGCTATAACAGAGTCTTTCCTCATTTCTTCTACAATGGAATAATGAATCTGTCCAGAGACTGAATGACACAGCCAAGAAAATAAGATAGAAATTACTTGCCATCTGAATCCTTTGTATTCCTGTGTATAAGGTTTCATCTCAGCCATCAGCTCCTTAATTCTTCAAAAAAATAATCTTATTCAGATCTGTATTAATAATCCAGTATGTTTCAGCAAATGTAATTGTAAACCCAATAGTCCATTAAATAATGTAGAAGAAATCCAGAAAATGCCTGTGTCTCCTTGTGCAGATCTGCAGTGTGTGTGAGTAAGGAAAAAATGAGATGATCCCCAATTCTACATTGTTCTTTTTATTGGTTAAACAGCGGCGCTCTGAGGTGAAAGTGAGGAATTGCAGTCCTGAGTTTTTTTTGTTAACATTCCATATTAGTACTATTGGTTTACACTGTACATTTGTAAGCATAAACTGAGTTTTTATTGTTAATGTTCTGCACACACGCGCGCGCGCACACACACACACACACACACACACACACACACACACGTATGTGTGTGTGTATATATATATATATATATATATATATATATATATATTCTTTTTGTTAACTTGGATATAATCCCATATGGATAGGTATGCTTCTAGAGATAGAACAAGATCGGACATAGGATTGTAAGTGCAGAAAACTTACCTCATTATATATTCATTATAACTATAAATTTACTTTCACTCTTTATTGTCACATGAAATATAAATCTTTTGTATATATATTTTTAACTTTGGAGTACTGGTAGGTGGCATATTGCTTCAAATGCACCTGATTTTTCAGTTTATAAGAGATGCTTCTATTTAAGTTTGAAAAATATATCTCTATAATATCCTCTGAATATCTCATAATATCTAAGGTTATGCTATCGGTTGCACTCAAATTTCTACTATATTACAATAAAAAACAAAAATTCAAGGAACATAAATAATACTTACTTAGACACTCATATCTCAGTGTATAGCTCATTGCAAACAATCATAATACAGCTGCAATTTAGGGTCTGTATTATGGCCAATCACACAGTTCTACTGAATTGAACTTAGATTACCCTCGGGTGCTATGGTGATCCATGGTTTGTTTTGTAGAACTAAGAGGGATTTGGGTGCTGCTGCCATAATACAGTCTATAAGGGGCCTTAGGATGTACAAAGAAAATAAATAATAGTAATAGTAAGAGAAACAAGTACGCAAATATCTTATAGTTAAAATACTGTAAATTGCAAAGATATTAGCATGACTGTGACCATAAAATGTATAAAACATGAGAAATAAATCAAGATTTTCTCTAATATCTCAAGTCAGAGTTTTCAATGTTGATTATATCAAGTTGCAAGTCTTAATATTAGAATATGAGCTGATCACAAGGAGTCTTACTACCACCATCACAGGGAAACTGACACATTACATGGTGCACATTGAAACCAATGTCTGTATAAAGCTTGGAAAGGTCGGGTCCTCCAAAGAGAGGTACTCATTCTAGCTAATCTCTACTTTATTGATTTAGGTCATGTATGAGGGACTCTTTTTTATTAAATCAGAATACAGTTATTAAGTATTTGAAAATGGTTTTCTACAGCAGGCAACTACTATAAAACCATGGATGCTAAAATAGAGATCTGTAATAAAGCATTTTAGCCTCCATTGTCCTATTAGAGAGATATATGGCTCCATTATAGGACATTTTCCAGAGAAACACTGGCATTGCTCATTTCTATTGTGTGCAGTTGTATTTTTATATGCTCAGCTCTTATACATACACCCTTAAGCCATAACGTTAAAACCACCTGCCTAATATTGTTTCTCCTCATTTCACCAAAACAGCTTTGACCCAACAAGGCATGGACTCCTCAAGACCTCTGAAAGTTTCCTGTGATATCTGGCTCCAAGATGTTAGCATCAGATCCAAGTCCTGAAAGTTGCGAGGTGGGGTGTCAATGGATTGGTTTTCCAGCACATTATATCTCAGAGATGCTCTTACAGATTGAGATCTGGGGAATTTGAAGGCCAAGTCAACAGCTTGAACTCTTTGTCATGTTCCTCAAACCATTCCGGAGAAATGTTTGCTGTCTAGCAGGGCGTATTATCCTTCTGAAAGAGGCCTCTGTCATTAGGAATACTATTGCAATGAAGGGTGTATTTGGTTTGTAGCAATATTTAAGTCAGTGGTATGTGTCAGTATAACATCCACATAACATGCCAAGACCCAAGGTTTCCAAGCAGAACAGAACATTATACTGCCTCCGCCTGCCTCTTTCCATAGTGCATCCTGGTGCTATAGTGCCTGGTCCACATGATGTAAAAGAAAACGTGATTTATCGGAATAGGCCACCTTCCTCCATGATCCAGTTATGATGCTTATATGCGCATTGTAGGCGTTTTTGATGATGGACAGGGGTCACTTTAATCGGTCAGCAGCTACACAGCCCCAAATACAGCAAATGATTCAATGTGTGTTCTGACACCTTTTTATCACAGCTGGCATGAACTTTTTCAGCAATTTTTGCTACTGTAGCTAGTCTGTGGAATCGGACTAGATGGGCAAGCTTTTGCTCCCCGCGCCATCAATGAGCCATGGGGGCCCATGACCTTGTCACCAGTTCACTAGTTGTCCTTTTTTTTTATCACTTTTGATCCACTAAATACCGGAAACACCCCACAAGACCTGGCGTTTTGGAGATGCTCTGACCCAGTCATCTAGCCATTACAATTTCTCCCTTGTCAAAGTCGCTCAGATCCTTACACTTGCCCATTTTTCCTTCTTGGAACACCTTAACTTCAAGGATGGACTGTTCACTTACTGCCTTATATATCCCACACCTTAACAGGTGCTATTGTACCGAGACAATCAATGTTGTTCACATGTAGATGTATATGTATATTTACATCTACATATATATATATGTATATATATATATATATATATACATATATATATATATATGTATATATGTATATATATATATATATATATATTTATATATGTATATATATATATATATATATATACATATATATATAGAGATATATCGATATCAATATCTATCTATCTATCTATCTATCTATCTATCTATCTATCTATCTATCTATCTATCTATCTATCTATCTACATATATATATATATATATATATTTTTTTTTGCTATAGCATTTTTTTATAATGCAATATCTAAATTTTAATAATACCAAATATAGTCTATTCAATTAAGAAATCCAGTTTGTGCAAATAACTTATGTAGTTCACAAGATACATAATATACAGTACGTTAACGCAAGAACCAGATCATGTTAATATTTTTCCTATTTCTTATATTTATCAATAATATTTGATTTATCACAAGATCACAAACCAGTGCAATCTATAAATCTGCTCTATTTAAAGAGAGAGACATTCAAACATTTTATAACTTATATCCTTATCTAGAACAATATCCCTCCAGGTTTGTGATCTCTACTTTGTCCTCTCTGAAGTTTTCCCACCAATATCTAACTAAAGATTTAAAAAAATATATTAATTACCAAATTAATATTATGTCAAAAATGTGAATTTTATATGGTATCTAACATAATGGAGGGGTACAATCCCATTAATATTCTAGGCTAAATCCAAGCAAAAATTGACAAGTTAGAAAGACTTATGGAACTCTACATGGCCCCAAAGTTATATACTATCTAGCTGAAT
This sequence comes from Rhinoderma darwinii, assembly GCF_050947455.1. Classification (NCBI taxonomy): domain Eukaryota; kingdom Metazoa; phylum Chordata; class Amphibia; order Anura; family Rhinodermatidae; genus Rhinoderma; species Rhinoderma darwinii. The sequence goes on from NC_134689.1 coordinate 36,457,330, forward strand.
GGGACCATCCTGTCCTCTCCTAGGTTTGAAGCCTGAGTTGGACTTTACAATAGGGCAATTCTTGTACACCAATATTAACAAAAACGTTTTTCTGATGGACTTATATGTTAAACCCACGGACCTTAATAATCTATTATGGTTCAAAAGCAATTTTTGAAGACCTACAGTAATCTTTATCTTCTAGTGAAATGCTACTTGTAAAATGGGTGTAAATGCCCTACAAATATATGACATGGATGATATATTGACGGATGATACATTGACTGTGTTTTCAATATGGATATAGGTAATTGTATAGAATTTGACTTGTTTCTACAAGAGATCAACACTGTCGATCCACAATTACAATTGACTATGACCGCTTTATGAACAGAATTACAATTTCTTGATGTTCTGGTAAAGGAAGTGGGTACAGAATTAATCTGTGTGTAAACCCATGGATTCTAACAATTTTCTGCCTTTCAGAAGTGGTCACCAAAAAGTCATGGTGAAATCTTTACCTAAGTCAACTATTGAGAGGTAAAACAATTGTGAGTGAAGTAGATGTATCTGATGACAGGTTGAATGCATTGTGCCCAAAAATTTGGAACCGCGGTTTCCCCAAACCATTGCTGACGGACATAAACAACAGGTTAAGAGCAAACCGATAAGGGAATTTCTGAAATCAAGGTGGAAGAAAGGCAATACTCAGATTTCATCATTCATGTAGACATACAGCACACTTAGTCCAAGAATAACTAAATTTTATAAAGCAATTGGTATGTTCTCCAGAATGGACACCACAAAATCTGTGAATTTACCTCCACGACTAAAGGAGGCCTCGTAATCTTAAAGACAGGCTGATCAAATTGGATGTGGGATCCACGAACATATTAACACAATTGTATCTGTCAAAACCGAGGACTGGGAACTTCCTTTGCCTGGGTTGCTGTAACTTCAATGCTATACCAAGAGGGGATACATTTATGCACCCCAGAACAGGCAAAAAATACACCCTATAACTTAGCAAGTGATATTGACAGTCTTTGCCAAGACATAATATGTGATTGCTTTAGTTATGTATTGACATGCACTAACCGGTACACACATGTTTAATGGCAGGCGTTGCTAATACGCAAGGAACTTGTATGATTACCATAGTTTCGGTCAGGACATTATTTACAGTTACACAGTACAGTACTTACATCGTATCTATATAACAGGTCAGAGTTATATCTCAGTACTCTTTATTTAAATAACTGGCGGTCTTTATGTCAAGGAGGAGAGGAATGAGAACTTTTAGCCCATTGTCTGGGGGAAACACGGACTTATGTAGTTCTTCTGTCGTGGTTGCCATAATCATTATGTCACCTGGTATGCTGCACGGTTTTAGAAATGTAGCAATGCTGTTTCTTTATCTATTGACCTGCACAGTAAATCTCACTGTGAAGCGTTCCAGTCTCCCAGGAGAGATAACGTCACATTACAATCACTTGTTGTTTTGATTTGGAGCATCGTGGTTACCTTAGGGACGTTGTTGCATTGCCCTGTCAGACAAAACCAAACGATCTGGAGCGCCCTGGTTACCATAATTACGTAGCTGATGTCAAATCGATGCCGAGGCTGTGGACATGCACTAGAAACACTTGGAGATGCCAGTGAACCCATGAGTGATGTCTTCATCTCCTGTTTGCTGCCATGATGGGACTTTTGGTCAGGTTCTACTAAAGGTGATTGTTTGCAGTGCTGCTTCATCTCTTTATGTGTACATTCATTTGCGTCGTAAGCACCTATGAGTTTTGAGTTTGTATTTGAAATACTACAACTTTCACTACTGGGGACCATGAATATCCCATTATATGTATAGATAATGTGGTCACCATTACAATAAGTCATTACCAGCTGGCAAAAAGGAGGCATCAGAAGAAGCAGAGAAGCAGATCTGAGTGGTGAATGTACAGCAGAAAGGTATCTTATTGTTATTAGATTATAGAAACATGGTTTTGGAGATAGAATTAGGCTAATTTTTTAATCAGGTGCTATTACTACCTTTTACCTTAATATGAATATTTTTTTAAATATCTGAAAAAATTCTGTGAATCAGTAATCTTTATGGAAAAAAATCACATTTTTAATGAATGACTTTCTTTGTTTCTTTATAATCTGCTTGTGAACAAATTACACACAAAATTAGGATAGATGAACATAGAATTGGCTATGTGCCTATATTTTAGATAAACTCACCTGCAGAAGATCTGTTGTTGGTAAAGCTTCTTTTACACTTTCATTCCCAAGTCCAGAATCATCAGCATCAATGAGATTTTCCACAGGAATGTCTTGATTTGGGTTCATGTAACTAAAGTCACTTTCACTGGCATCAAACCCCACACACACATTGTACGAGTAAGGGAATGTCAATGTTCCATTTCCATACTGAGAAAGAATTCTGGGATCAATTTGAGGATATAAATTAGAACTGAGGTTACTGAACATCGGGACCGGATCGGATTTCTTGCACTTTGAGATAATGACCAACATCACAGTGATAATAAATAGCAGTGAAATTAATCCAAGGGTGATGATTAGGTACAACTGTAAATTAGATTGTGGATTTTCTTCAGTTACTTGTTCATTGAACCTGGGAACCACCTGTTGGAAATTATTAGCAATAAGGAGATTTAGGGTAACTGTAGATGAGAGAGAAGGGTCTCCATTGTCCTTCACCATCACCACTATCTTATGATTCAGAACATCCTTCTCTTGAAAGATACGGGACGTCCTAATTTCTCCAGTATGCTGAGTAATGACAAAATAAGAAGGTTCTGACAACTGTAAAAAATGATAAGAGAGCCAAGCATTGTGTCCAGAGTCCGGATCTATGGCAACCACCTTAGTTATTAAGGAGCCTTGTTCAGAATCAAAAGGGACCATCTCAAATGCATTCATACCTCCACTCTCTGCTGATGGGTACAGAATTTTCGGTGCATTATCGTTCTGATCCACAATATGGATAAGTAATGTTGCATCGCTGCTTAGAGATGGGGATCCATTGTCTCTAGCGTTTATTTCTATTATAAACTCTTTATGTTGTTCATAATCAAATGACCTCTGAGCATAGAGGACTCCAGTCTCTATATTGATGGAGAGATAGGAGGTGGCTGGAAGATCTTCAGTATTAGAGGTGGAGATGGAATAAAATATTTTTGCATTGACCCCAGTGTCAGGATCTGAAGCTTGTATACTGTATATTGAGGACCCTGGTAAATTGTTCTCTGGGACATAAGCAACATAAGTATTTCTGATAAACACTGGTGGGTTGTCATTGACATCTGATATCTCCAGTGTGATGGTTCTTCTGCTGGAAAGTGGAGGAGATCCTCTGTCGGTGACTAATACAGTAATGTTATAACTAGAAACCTTCTCTCTGTCCACGGAACTTGTGGTAACAATTCTGTAATAATTGTCAGATGATAAAACCAAATTAAATGGTATTCCTTCCAAAAGTTTACAGTCCACTTCTCCATTCTTTCCTGAGTCTTTATCATGAACTTCAATCAGAGCTATCATTGTACCCAGAGCAGAATCCTCAGGAATAGGAGTAGATAATGAAGTGATGGATATCTCTGGAGAATTGTCATTCTCATCTATTACTTCTATTAACACTTTACAATGGGAAGCAAGATCACCTCCATCTTTAGCTTGAACAGATAATTCATAATTCTTTGTTTGTTCAAAATCTAAATTATTATTTATTTTAATTTCACCAGTCTCAGGGTGGATGCTGAATGTTCCTGTACGATGGATTTTTCTAGACGTTTTACTAAAAGAATATGTGACCTGTCCATTGACCCCTTCATCCTTGTCTGTGGAGTTCACAGTGATTATCGTAGTGTTTACTGGAGTATTCTCATTTACACTGACTTTATATACTGACTGTGTGAATATTGGAAAATTATCATTAACATCAGTAACAATGATCCTTATTAAAGCAGTTCCAGATCTCATAGGATTCCCTCCATCCATAGCTGTTAGTATGAGCTCATGAAGACTCTGCGTCTCTCTATCTAATGGTCTCTCTAGGACAAGCTCTAGAAATGTATTACCATCTGGATTACTGTCTTCACTCAGTGTGAAATACTGGTTATCACTGAGCTTATATGTCTGTACAGAATTAGATCCAGTATCTTGATCTTCTGCTGTTTGTAAAGCAAATCTGGTTCCTGCTGATGTTAATTCTATTGTTTTTAAAGTCAATACATCAGAGAAGAAGATTGGAGAATTGTCATTTATATCCTGGATTTCTGCTTTTACCTTGGTAATGCTAAATGGGTTTTCAACCACAGCATCAAATGTTAGGTAACATGAATCTTCTGCCCCACACAATGTCTCTCTGTCTATCCTGTCCTTAATATACAGATTTCCATTATCCATATTTACATAGAAATATCTCTCTGAAGCTCTGGATACAATCCTCAGTTTTCTAGATGAGAGCTGCTTAATATCTAATCCAAGGTCATCTGCAATATTTGCTATAACAGAGTCTTTCCTCATTTCTTCTACAATGAAATAATGAATCTGACCAGAGACTGAATGACACAGCCAGGAAAATAAGATAGAAATTGTTACTTGCCATCTGAGTCCTTTGCAAATATATTCAGTTGATTTCATTGTTGCTCCTGAATTGTTCAGATTTGGAAGGTCAGATGTTGTAGTCCTGTAAAATGTGTAAAGCCTAATAAATTCCAATATTCTGCTGTTTATATGGTGAAAATCCAAACATGACTGTGCTGCGTCTTGCAGATCTTCAGTGTGTGAATGCTGAAAACACCAGTGCAATTCCAGTTCTAATTTTTTGCTTATTGGTTAAACAGCGGCGCTCTGAGGTGAAAGTGAGGAACTGCGGTTCTGGATAATCATTGCCTGTTCTTCCCTGCTATCCTCATGAATTTTTGAGTGTAATAGACTTTTTTATTAAACCTTTTTACCAAATTAAAAAAGTTACATTTTAGATTTTTAGAACACTTTTTTTTTTAATCTATATTTGTGGTATACATAATTATACATGACTTGGATATAAAAAAGAAAACTTATATGTAAATATCATCTACAAATAATTATAAAGAGTTTAATTTGCCTTACGTGCTATATTTAGAAAACAAATATAGTTAAAAACAAAAACACCTGTTTCCTAAATATAACATCTTGTTTTTCATTTAATGGTGAATTTTTTATTATATATTTATAACGTTAGAAAAAAAGACGCAAGTTATAACTCAAACTTCTGAAAAACCAATATCAGTTTCTAACAAATGTCAAAAGTGCTTTCAGTGTTGGGTTTTTATGTCACATGATCCAAATTTATTTTAGAGAATGTATTTAAATATAACATAAATTTCTTAAAACATAAGTGAAATGTGTTAGAATTCTAACACTTTTAAATTATAATTCAGTTTTGCAGTTGTGCCTGCCATCTTTATATTCTGGATATCAGATCTTTCTCTCTGTCTCTCTCTGTCTCTCTCTCTCTGTTTGTCTGTCTGTCTCTCTGTTAATGCAGTATTATTATACTTAAAAATGATGTAAACAATAAAATATTTAAGAATTGTATATCTATGAGAATAGGAATAATTCCTAAGGTATAGCATTACTATTTGTATGTATAAATAGTAAGGCATTGCATACAAATGCTAAAAGATGTTGTCTTATATAGACAATTCCTTTTAAAGTGTACCATTAGAGCATATGGATATTATAGTGAAGTGGACATAAGACCTGCTAACAAAGAGCAATTCTTGCTCTGGCAAACAAGGAAATGTATAGCCATCATCATACTCCCCCTGGAGTTAACTGTCGATTGTCAGGGGTTTCTGAAGCCGGAATTACAGCGATCAGCTGATTATTAACCCAGCTTCATGGTTGTTATGATGAAACAACCCTATTAAATTTTACAGCATAGAATTAATAATGTGCAGGAGTGGATAAAAACTTATAGTTTTTGGGAATATGTCAAAACTTGGACTTGTATTATGATTATGTATTTGTAATCCTATCTATTGATCAAGAAGCAATAAGCTACTGTAAAAGTTTCAATAAACCTCACTGTGAATATATTTACATTATTGGTCAAATCACAAGAATAAAATAGAATTGTTCATGAAAGCAAATAAATAGGAGTAAAATGGTAAAATTATACAAATATCTGTATCATCACCAACATTTTATAGGTTATAATTACATTTTTGCTTTTTAACAAAAAATGCAGACGTATGTGACTACTTTCAAAGCATGGCCACTGTCCAGATCAATAGCATGTTGATAGGGTCTTTATATGCAACCCAAGCTTACAACTAAATTTCTTATCTTAAAGGGTAACTTCAAACCACAACCTTAGCAAACCTCCACTAATATGTAAAAAACAATTTCATAAAAACAGAAACATGATACATATGAATCACAATTATGAAAGAAGTGGGAGCCTTACAATAATAGACCATGGAGGACGCAGGGAAAGTAGTTTTGTCTATACAAAATAACTAATTTAAAGTACCTGTTATGTGACGGTTTACATGAAATTTCTCTGTGACAACAAGATCCTTAAAGGGGTTGTCTGACATTGTAAAATAAACTCTGTTTTCTTTAAAGAAACAGTACGACTCTTGCTCATGGGCTGCCAACACCATTCCATTGAGCTGAAACACCAGACCCTTTTTTTTCTAATCTCATTCAAACCCTTTATTTCTTAATGCATTAAATATTAATTAAATAACAAGACAGATAAACATCCAACAACAATGTCTTATTCTGGCTTGAGAAAGGCCCTGCGTTGCTGAAACGCTCGTTGCTTTTAATGACGGTATGAATAAAAACTAAGCATTATTTGATAACTCTGGTGCATTGGACTTTGCTTTTCCTCTTAAATATGAATTAAATTACAAGAGAGAAATACATCAAATAAAAAAAAACCAATACCAATTCAAGGAATTTAATTTATGAGCTTGTTTTGGGCAATTTCTTAGTTATCTAGATCAAAATCTTATTTGACTTTTAAGTCTAAAAGTCTATTTTATAGGTCTATTTTATATTGCTATTAAGCAGCATAAACATTGTTTGATTAAGGCAGAGGTAACAATTTCCATCAATATTTACAGACAGCATCATGGGATCAACTGGAAAATAAGTGCCAGGGCATTTGGTAAGTACAACTGCAAACTAAAATGAAGAACATTATCACTGATATCGTCACTGAGTTTTCTTGTGATCTTGTGTACAGCAATAATATTAAAGAGATTTTTCTAACAATAGGGCATAAAATATTAAGATAATAAACTTTAATTATTTACCATGCTATGTAATGAAATGTTATTCATATTGATGACAGGTCATCTGATTGTGGTGGTTAATCGCTGCATGCCATGGTGATGTTTCTATAGACAAAGTATAACTGCTTGATAAAAAAAAACAAAATAAGAAAAATATAAAATTTAAAAAATTATGGTAATGGGGATAATTTCTGGGGTCTAAATCTATCTCTTTCTCTCTCTCTCTCTCTCTCTCTCTCTCGCTATTGGTCCATTATCATTTGAATTCACATTAATGATGAAATACTTGGTTGAGATGGGACTCTATTGACTTCAGTAGCCAATCAGCAGCCATTAAATGTAGCTACTTCCTTCTGTGCCATTCTACAGTCAGAGGTCAGCACGGGAGAATTCAAGATCTGAGCTCTTCTATCAGGACAGGTTAATATTCCAGGACAGCGAAATTTGGGGCTACGGTAGGTCATTGAATTCTGGATACTCATTTGTCATAGGGTTGGTGAATCATGAACTGCACAAAAGGAGGCTCAAGCGTGACATGTAACTCTACCTATTGCCACATTAGACCCATTTTAAACACCGATCTTCTAAACAAACAAAAATGTTTGAAAGCAATATGAGTTCTAATTGTCTTGTATGACTGTCAATTTACTCGTATTATTTTAAGTAGTATATTAGAAAACTTGTAACGCAGCCTGGGGTAAGTACAAGGCATATTCAGTTAAGAACAATTTGTTAAAATTTTACTGACTTCCAAAGGTAAATGTTGGAGTTTTTATTAAATAAAAAGTAAAAAATATTTATATTGATGCTAAACCATGCAAACATGTCAACCATCACTGTTCCTATCACTATTAATAACAATATCATTAAAATAACAATAATACAAACATTTATTGAAACATCACATATATTAAAAAGAGAAAAGACATAGAAAATATATATATTTTTTTTACATAATTTGCTATATAAATTGCTATAACGCTTACAAACTCAATCCCTCATTAAAGATAAGGGGGAGACATAGATAGAGGAGAAACACTTTCTTCCTATCATAAAGGGTTTGTCCAGGATGAAAAAAAATATGACTGTTTTCTCCCACAAGCAGTGCTACAACTAACCACAGATTGTGTGTAGTATTGAAGCTTAACCCTATTCACTTTACTAGAGCAGAACAACAATTCCAGACACAACTCATGGACAGGTGTGGTGCTGTTTCTTGGAAAAAATGTCATGTTTATTTTAATGCTGGACAACCCATATAACTAAAATAAGTAGGCAACTCAGCAAGTCAAGCTACTCCTGAATAATCAGAAAGTTGGATAACATATTTGTGGAATTCTATATCTCACTAGATATGTGTGCAGCTAAACAAATAACTTAATTCGGCGCACAACACATTTGAAGTCGTTCTAACAATCAGCTGATCATTATTGTTAAGGGAAGCTCTGGCAGTGGCTGCTTCGTTGGTAATTAAAGGGTAATTCACATCTTAATATTTATGATAGGTAGGGGTTCAACCTTAAAAATGGATAGGCCGCAGGGCTGACAGTGTTGTGTCTCCTACTTCTCATTTTCCCTGTACAGCGGCTCTCCCAGCCATCCGTCAGTGCAGGGAACTGCAGCAGGCCCCATTCAAGTGAAATTCTCTACAAAGCGGGTGGCCAGGGTAGGACCCTCAGCAATTTTAAAGTGATAGCATATCCTAGCGATATGCCATCACTTTATAAGATGGGAATATCCATTAATTATCGAATGCCAGATATTCAAAAGGTTGACCGACCATGTAATACATGAATAGGCAGGGTCTACCAAATCGAGAGCTGCTATATGGTAGCGCTTCTCCACTGAAGCTCATAGAGGAGCCCTCTTTATGATATCCATATGCCCTAAAATGTCATATGAAAAGGGGTTGTCTTCCTAAGATTTTGAGGAGAGTTTATATGATGATTATTGTACAAAGTCTCCACTAGTCTTTTTTTTGCAATGGCAAAGTCAACAAACAGAGGACACTGTTTTAAGAATACACACAGTTAAGCCATAAAAAAATGTTGTGTTTAACAAAGACCTACCTGTCCATCACTACTTATTGCCAAAGCTTCCTTAAGACTTTCACTTCCAAGTCCAGAGTCATCTGCATCGATAAGGTTGTCAACAGGGACGTTTTGAATTGATTGAGTAACAGCAAAGTCACTTTCAGATTGATCCAAAGCCACACAGAGATTGTATGAGTATGGCAGAGGTAATGTTCCATCACTGTACATAGATAGCACTCTGGGATCAACTGGGGGATACAAATTTGTACTTAAAGATCCAAAGGATGTTGAAGGTTTGGACTGCTTACATTTTGAAATAAAAACTAGCATTACTGTTATAATAAACAAGAAGGAAATGAGTGCAAGGGAGATTAATAAATACAACTGCAAACTATTCTGGGGGGATTCATCACCAATTTCACTGATAATATTGAGTTTAGGACCAACTTGTTGGAAATTATCTGCAACAATGAGGCTTAGTGTGACAGTGGCTGAGAGAGCAGGGTCTCCATTGTCCTTCACCATAACCACAACTTTGTGCTTCAATATGTCCTTCTCCTGAAAAATATGAGCAGTCCTTATTTCACCAGTATGGTCATTGATAAAAAAGTGAGTTGGTTCTGACGTTTGTATGAAATGATAGGAGAGCCAAGAATTATGACCAGAGTCTGAATCCACTGCAACCACCTTAGTTATTAAAGACCCTGGTTCAGAAACAAAAGGGACCATCTCAAATACAACAGATCCACCACTATCTGGTGAAGGGTACAAGATCTTTGGTGTATTATCATTCTGATCTACTATACGGATAAGTAGGGTTGCGTTGCTGCTTAGAGACGGAGATCCATTGTCTCGAGCAGTCACTTGTATTACCAATTCCTTTAGCTGTTCATAGTCAAAAGTTCTCTGAGCATAGACAACGCCACTCTCTAAATTAATTGAGAGATAAGATGATAATGGAAGATCTTCTGTACTAACGGTAGAAATGGAATAAACTATTTTAGCATTGTCTCCAGTATCGGAATCTGAAGCCTGTACAGTATATATTGAGGACCCTGGTAAGTTGTTCTCTGGCACATAGGTGACATATTTGGATTGAATAAACATTGGCGGGTTGTCATTAACATCTGATATCTCTAAAGTGATAGTCCTTTTACTGGATAGTGGTGATGATCCTCTGTCTGTAGCTATAAGTGAAATATTATAAGAAGACATTTTCTCTCTGTCCATTTCACTTGCTGTAACAATTCTGTAGTAGCTGTCATCTGCTAATAACAAATTGAATGATAATTCTTCCATAAGTTTACAGTCCACTTCTCCATTTTCTCCAGAATCTTGGTCATGAACTTCAATCAGAGCTATCACTGTACCTAGGGCGGCATCCTCAGGAATAGGAGTAGATAGTGAAGTGATGGATATCTCCGGTGGGTTATCATTCACATCCATCACTTCTACCAGTACTTTACAATGGGCCAGAAGGCCTCCTCCATCCTTTGCTTGTAAAGACAGTTCATAATTCCTTACCATTTCAAAATCTAACTTATTATTTATTTTAATTTCCCCACTTTTAGGATGGATGCTGAAAGTTCCTGTATAATGGATCTTTCCTGAGGTTTTACTGAAGGAATATGTAATCTCTGAATATAGACCTTCATCTTTATCATTTGCACCTATAGTAATTATAGTACTATTAACTGGAATATTCTCATCTATTCTTACTTTATATACTTGCTGAGTAAATATAGGAAAATTATCATTAGCATCAGTAACAATGATCCTTATTAAAGCAGTTCCAGATCTCATAGGATTCCCTCCATCCATAGCTGTTAGTATGAGCTCATGAAGACTCTGTGTCTCTCTATCTAATGGTCTCTCTAGGACAAGCTCTAGAAATGTACTACCATCTGGATTACTGTCTTCACTCAGTGTGAAATACTCGTTATCACTGAGCTTATATGTCTGTACAGAATTAGATCCAGTATCTCGATCTTCTGCAGTTTGTAAAGCAAATCTGGTTCCTGCTGATGTTAATTCTATTGTTTCCAATTTAAAAACATCAGGGAAGAACACTGGAGAATTATCATTTATATCCTGAATTTCTACTCTGACCCTGAAAACAGTTAATGGATTTTCAACCACAGCATCAAAGGTTAAGAAACAAGAAGCTTCTGCCCCACACAATGTCTCTCTATCTATCATGTCCTTAATATATAGATTTCCATTATCCAGATTTACATAGAAATATTTCTCTGAAGCTCTGGATACAATCCTCAGTTTTCTAGATGAGAGCTGCTTAATATCTAATCCAAGGTCATCTGCAATATTTGCTATAACAGAGTCTTTCCTTATTTCTTCTACAATGGAATAATGAATCTGACCAGAGACTGAATGACACAGCCAAGAAAATAAGATAGAAATTGTTACTTGCCATCTGAGTCCTTTGTCTTTATGAGGTTCCATATGAGACATTGCTGTATTAGAAATATCATAGAAATCGTTGAGCTAACCTATAATCCACTATCCATGAGAAATTTCCCAGACAATTCTTGTCTGTTTATTATGAATTCTAGTATAAAATGAAGCTGTTTAGCTCAGGAGAGATGACTGCAGAAATGAATGTGTCTCCTCTTGCAGATCTGGAGTGTATAAGAGTGACAAATATACCAGTGTATTTACAGTTCTACAATCTTCTCCTTACTGGTTAAACAGCGGCGCTGTGAGGTAAAATTTAGGAACTGCATGCTAGGAATTTATTTCTAGTCATGCCATACAATAAATATTTGTTTATATGTATCCATTTGTATCCATAAATAGATAGGTCGATAGTTTATATATATATATATATATATATATATATATATATATATATATATATATATATATATATATATACACATTTTCCTAATCAGAAGTAATATGATTCTTGTGATATCTTTAAGGGTCCATAAAATCTAAAATATAGATTTTATAAATGTTAAGCTGATAAAAAGAGCTGCTAACATAATTGACTAACATGTATATAAATATTTTCGGAGGGTCTCAGTACTTCAAATATTGGATAAAAAAATTGTGATTCTAAAACTTGTGAGCCGAGCAGAGATTTTTCAGCATAATACACTCAGAATAACAGTAGTTAGTATTTATTTCTCCACTAATAAGACAATTTCCAATGTGCAACTTATCATATAACTCGTTTTATATAGATTATATACTTCAGAGATATATATATATTATATTTTCTTCTTCTCAGAAACATATTTAAAGGTACATATTCTATTACTTTTCTTCAGAAACAAGCTTTAGTGATATAACACTTCAGAGACATGGATCCTATTACTTCTCTTCAGAAACTGGTTTTGGTGGAATAACACTGTCCACTCCATATATATATATTAACCTTATTTCCCCTCAACGCTTTTACATTCACTGCTTATATGACTCCTTATATTACTCCTTGATATGGTATTTCTAGCTGGTGTCTCACTATTGCGTTTACCCTCACCACAGATCAGGGCCTCACTCCTGTGAACTTTAAGGGCATGACCACACGTGGCGGATTTCCTCCGCAACTGTCCGCATCAATGCCGCACAGAATCTGCGTTGCAGATTCTGCTGCGGATCTGCACAAAATGTGCAGTACATTGATGCGGACTAGCTGCTGCGGACTGCGGGAAAAGTGCTTCCCTTCTCCCTATCAGTGCAGGATAGAGAGAAGGGACAGCACTTTCCCTAGTGAAAGTAAACGATTTTCATACTTACCGGCCGTTGTCTTGGTGACGCGTCCCTCTTTCGGCATCCAGCCCGACCTCCCTGGATGACGCGCCAGTCCATGTGACCGCTGCAGCCTGTGCTTGGCCTGTGATTGGCTGCAGCCGTCACTTAGACTGAAACGTCATCCTGGGAGGCCGGACTGGAGACAGACGCAGGGAGTTCTCGGTAAGTATGAACTTATATGTTTTTTTACAGATACATGTATATTGAGATCGGTAGTCACTGTCCCGGGTGCAGAAACAGTTACTGCCGATCGCTTAACTCTTTCAGCACCCTGGACAGTGACTATTTACAGACGTCTCCTAGCAACGCTCCCGTCATTACGGGAGCCCCATTGACTTCTTCAGTCTGGCTGTAGACCTAGAAATACATAGGTCCAGCCAGAATGAAGAAATGTCATGGTAGTAAAACCAATACGCTCCGCAGCACACATAAGATCTGCGGACTTCATTGCGGAATTTTGACTCTCCATTGAAGTCAATGGAGAAATTCCGCCATGAGTCCGCCACTGCTCCGCAACAGACAGAGCATGCTGCGGACACCAAATTCCGCTCCGCAGCCTATGCTCCGCAGCGGAATTTTACGCCTCGTCTAAACGAACACTGCTAAATTAAAGTGTAAGTCAATGGACAAACGGCACCGCTGCGGATTAACGCTGCGGAGTGTCCGCAGCGGAATTTAAGTGAAATTCCGCCACGTGTGAACCCGCCCTAAGTCCTCTTTTTGTAAATCATACAGGGTTTTTTCTGTCGTACTTGAGAGAAAAATGGCTTCTCCTCCTCTCCTCAGACCAACCGACACCAACTGCCTATTCAAAATCCCCTCACACTCCCTGCTCCGTCTCCATAGCAACCAGCAGATGTGATGTCAGATGTCACATGTCTGTCCTACCTCCTCAGGCGCATTATCTATACTATGGCTGTCCGGCCCTAACTATGTTTAATGCACAAACAACAAATAACCCCCAAAAATTATTTATTCTATGCAGTCCATCTTGTTTACTTACACCGTTCATCAACTCATTGGCTGACCATTCCCCCACTTCCACATATGTCTATCTCTATACCGCTTTCCATTTACTTTTATTATTTATATATATTTATTTTTACAGCTGCCATATATCACAATAAATTATAATACACACATTAACTTAGTCAGGCACCAACACAGATATATAGATACGTGTATATGCGTATTCTTATTATTACCAATTATGTTTTCTCTTTACAAACAACTATAGTAAAACAAAAGTATAGTAAAATAAATCTCCACATTTTTGTTTAAAGGAAACCTGTCGTCAGATTTAAAGCCCTCAAAACTGCTGACAGCGATATATACATAGTGGGGAGGACATCGTAAAAATACCTACTGTATGTACCCAAGAAATAGATTTTTTAGATGCCTCCGATGCCACAATCGCAAGTGCCACTCTTTACTGTGAGTGACGACTCCAGCGGTCTCCTAATTGGAAACTAAAACTGTCACCCAGAGCAGGGGAGAGGGGCTGGCGTTTAGTGAAGAGAGCCTGGAGCACTGAACTTGAAGAGGCCGTCTCTGTGGCACTGGCGATTGCACACGGGGACATCAAACTATAGATTTCTTGGTCATCCAACTTGCATGACCAGCGACACAAGTATCATTACGCTGCATTCCCCACCCTTTATATAGCACTGTCAGCAGTTTTGATGGCTCAAAATTGCTGACAGATTTACTTTAAATAGAAGAAACTATCTCATAGTGCCCTTGTTGCCCATAGCAACCAATCAGAGCTCACCTCCCATTTTCCCAGTTGTTTAGAAAAGTATAGCTGGACTCTGATTGGTTGTGACCGTTTTGATATATGTGTGGTCTAATAAATATGCATGTGATGGTGGATTGATTGTGACCAACAGTGCCAGCCATTAGAATAGTAATATTAATACCCTTCCATACATTCATGAGTGATCTAAGTGTGGTTATATTGTTGTACATGTGAATGATCATTGTACCACTGTGTAACTGATCACGCAATCATGTGGAATACTTGTTACGTGTCCTTAACTTGTTAAATACGTAATACAATTTTGTTTTTCTTTTACTATGTACTAGTTTTTTTCTATACTACAAGAGCTACATCATTTTTAGTGATCTACCTGGAAAGTTACACCTCTGCTATAAGGCTATGTTCAGACATAACATTTTTTTTTTCAATTTTTGGTGCTAGAGTCCACACTGAAAATCCACAACAAAATCTAGGGAATGGGAAAAAATAATTAGATATAAAAATGACATATGCCTAAAATCGACAACAAAACCTGCAGCAAAATCTGTATGTAACATGTGAACATATCCTAAATGTCCAGGACATTCTTCACTTACACGCCCTGCATGGTTCTTACTTATCACATTCAAAACATCTAGAGATGTTAAACTATATCTAAGCATCTAAACTATAACACAAATTATTTATTCATTTCTACTCATATTAGATTTAAAAGACCTTCAGCAAAACTACTTTCCATCATAGCCCCCCCCCCCCAATTATCTATGATCTCTGCACTTCTTTTATGTATATTATACTCATTTCCCGGCAGTCCGGCCTCCGGTCTGATTCTGGTTATACTCATCTTGATTTTTATATTTTATCCTGCTTCCTCTCCCTCTGTGCTATGCTTTTAATCCCATGATACACCAGCATAGCATCACATGAGCAGTGAGAGCCAGTACCCTGTCTGCCTGCTGGGAGGACAGTGTGATTATACTTTTCTCAATAAACCCTTAAAAATGCGAGTTTCTAAGTATGGTGCCAGGGGGTGCTTAGATACATTACTAGGGAAGTAAATTGAGCCTTTACTTCCTTAGCCTAGTTATGGCTTTGCCTGAATATATCCACAGACTCCTATAGCCTTGACAGATTCTAAAAGACTGTCCTTTTGGCATCAGTACAGTTTTTTTTACTGTAAAATAAAAAAGTACAGCCCACATGATATATACTTTTTTTTTTTTAACATGGCAGCTTATGGATGACATATGCAACTATATGGCATAAAGTCGCATATGTCAGGGGTCTGTGCTTGGCCCATCTGCCCAGAGATTTTCCCACCATACGTGCCAAAAGTAAACATTTAAAATAATGTGAATAGAGCCTAAAACATGTTCACGCCAAGTCTTCCAGAGCGAGAGCTGATGGCTTTCAACTACGGCTAATAGGGAGGGGTCCCCGACACATAAAATACATATAACTAAACAAAAACAATCCCTATAAGCTAACTATATGCTGACATTAGAGAAAACCAATAAACATTAACCTTAGCAGCAGCAACCTTGATAGGTTCATGTAGAACCTAGGAAAAAAATGCTCCTTGTATCAGGCGCTCTTTTGTGGGTGGTTCAGTAATTCCACAGAACAATCAGATGAGACTTAAAACAATTTATTTCTGAACATACTAAAAAATAATAAAAATTGCTGCTGCAATAGCGTATCGTTAATTTCTAGAAAATATTGAGTTGCTTTTAATCCAAGTTTGTGGTCTATATTGGAATATAGAGAGGTTACATCTACTGTCATAAAAATATCGTTTTCCTTCCAATTATATTTCTGTAGGTCTCTTGATTAGACTTGTGGAATCCTTAAGGTTAGATTGTAATTTAGTAACTAAGTTTTGTAGGTGTAAATCGACGTAATGTGATAGTTGGCTGGTTAGTGAATTGATACCCGATATTATCGGTCTTCTTGGTGGATTATTCTTATCTTTGTGAATTTTGGGTAAATTATAGAAAAATGGTGTTTCTGGATTTGTTACTGTTATGAATTTTTTTTCTTTTTTGTTTATGATTCCTTCTTCAAATTTTTTTTTAATTAGGTTTTTGAATTCCTCTTCATATTGATCTGTAGGATCAAATTTTAATGTTTCATAATATTTATAATCAGAAAGTATTCTATTTGCTTCTTGAATGTAGACCTCTCTATCTTGTAGTACAATTCCTCCTCCCTTATCTGCTAGGTTCTATATTTCATATGACCACGATAAAGAAACTCGAGCATTGGAGCAATCAACCGTGGGTCTGCTCCAGAGACTAGCACAGTGCGTCCGAGACTAAGGTGAATTCACCCGAGGAGCAGCAAAGTTAAGTTGTGCTGACGATCTAGCACAACTGGATCAGGTGAGTCTATCTGCACTCACCTTTGCATGAAAATATCACTTGCCCATACAATATCACCTTAGAGGAGCACCGTCTCTCTCTTTTTGTTTTTTATCAAGCATTGGTAGGTTCATATAAACATGTGAATGGTACAGTAGAGTACAAATAAATATACATTTAGCAACCGAGTTACCTATGACAAGGGTTAAAGTATAAGAGTTTGGCTCTAAAAGCAGTAAAGGTAGTCAATGTGTGAGCGACATTTTCCTCAACATCCTAAATATATAAATTTCTAAATGAAAAGCAACATGCATGTAGCATATATTCATTGTAATTAATGCAAAACAACCCATCATTAATTTTTACTGTCTTAATTGGGTTTTCTCTAGTTTCCAGGTTATCAGACACACAAAGGTACACATAAAAGTTCAAAGTCCAAAGTTTATTAAGGAAAACAGCAACTTAAAATATATTTTTTCTCTAGCAGCAAGGAAAATATTACTCACAGGTTTGGCATAGCCCAATGGTGTTAAACAATCTAAAATCCCAGTATTATTATACAATAATTCTAACAGACCCCAAAAAATGATTTAAACCAGATCCAAAATAATGTTATATCAATGCGTGGATTTTCATAAAAACAAAA
Source organism: Rhinoderma darwinii (assembly GCF_050947455.1). Taxonomy (NCBI): domain Eukaryota; kingdom Metazoa; phylum Chordata; class Amphibia; order Anura; family Rhinodermatidae; genus Rhinoderma; species Rhinoderma darwinii. The sequence goes on from NC_134689.1 coordinate 36,475,200, forward strand.
AATATGTATCTTGAATATAAATAGATAAGCATGTAATTTATAATGTGTTTAAAATGTAAAAGAATTCACCTCATGAAGAACATTTACTGCCAAAGAAGACAAAACACTTTCATTTCCAAGTCCAGAGTCATCAGTAGCAACATCATATATCCTGGTAAACATACACCATGCACAGATTTATCATTTTATACTTGATATCTGTCTGCAATTCAGTGCAAAAAAATTATATTTAGACGATTTTCAACCCATGTAAAAAAAGATCATTAAAGTGCCACATAGAATTTAGAGATTCCTGATTTAAGTCATATGTACATGAAGCTAAATGAAGTAGAAAGTTAACAAAGTGAACAAATGTATGACATGCATTAGTTACCAGCTATCGAAAAAGACCTGCATTACATGATTCACCACAGGGTGATATATATATAAAAATATATCTGCCAGGCCACATGATACACTACATACTGTTCAACGCATTTATCACTAGGTAGTGCACATGTGGGCTTTAACTTACCCTAACACCCCCTTTCTCCTTTCTCGCCCCCCTTGTTACACTCTGCTGAAACATTTTTTTCCGTATTCACATTTTCGATTTCCTACTATCATTCTTCCTCTATATTACTTTTCAAAATCTGTTCATTGTAGGACCTACATGGTTCCAATGTTAAGTCAGACTTACAGAATGTATCCTAATGATATCAGCCACATATACTATTTCTTCTTGTATATACTATAATTGAACTATGCCTCACAATGAACCTCAAAGCTATTTTATGGTAAAAACGGTTCTGATGCCCATAGCAACCAATCAAAGTTTAGCTTTTATTTTTTAAACTGTTGTATAAAATAAAAGCAACATTGTGATTGGTTGCTATGGGCATGTCCAGTTTTTTTGATAAATCAGGCCTTACATATCATTCAGTAAGGACATTGCTTTTATTTTCTATCCTAAATTTGGAATCTGTTTTGTTAACAAAGGCAACCTTGTAAAATGCTGACCATATTAAAAAATAGAAGTTAACATTCATACACCCCAACAATAACTACACCAGGGTTGAAAATTTAAGCCAAATATATTTATAAAAAAAAATATCCGTTTGAATTTGAACCACAATCATATCCAACCTCCTGTCTTTTCCACTTATGGCATTCTCGTTAAGACATTAACCCCATGTTTTATAAGCCTTTTTGTAGTACTTAGTACAATATGAGGCATCTTAACTGTTAGTGAATCGATTTTAAACAAATCGAGTAGGGTCCGATTTCTCCAAAAGGTTGGGATTTGGCAGAATTAAAAGCTTTTGGGGTTCACGGTGCACGAATCAGTAATGTTGACTGCCGGCTGCCATTTTACAGATTCGAAAAAGGAAGAGGGTAGAAGTGGCGATAAGAAAAAAACCATACTCACTTGGTCTCCTGTAGTGATACATCCCTGCCGGCCTCCTGAGATGATGTTCTTTTGTCCTATGTGACCACTGCAGCCAATCACAGGCTGCAGTAATCACATGGGATAAAACAATGTAATCTCAGGAGGCAGCCAGGGACACTTCACTACGGGAGACCAGGGGAGGTAAGTATGTTTTTTTTAATTTTAGGAGTGGAATTGCAAGTGCCACAATTACCCTGTTTAACTCTTTGATGTCTTCTGTATTTGAATACAGTCCTAGAGAAAATCAGTGAGTCACGTGGATACAACTTGGATATAGTCGTAGAAGACATCAGTTAGTCAGACAGGGCAATCGGGGCACTTGCTATTCACAGGTTTGGGAAATTCATCTCTAGTACTGAACAAACGTATCTTACAACCCAGTTAAACAGTGTGACTAGTGTTTTAAGTGATGTCCCATTTAAATTACATATTGATTTATAACCTACATAGAAATTATAAACCAAAATATCTATTCTTTATATATTTTTTACCATGCTAACACGGTCACGTTTTACTACAAAGTTAATTTTGTATAGAAGTAACGTAAAGTATTAATATTGATTTTTATCCAGAATTCATAGGCAACACAACAAGGATTTATGAAAGCAAATAAGATATCACAACCTATTAGTTTGAGGGTGACATCACTGTTTCTTCATCACATATACTCATAAGTTTAATTAAGTTTTGTCTTCTAAATGCTCCACCAAGACAACTATCCAATAATAAAGTCTCAATATTTCAGCCATGTGGGAACTTTGACAAGTTGCTAAACTGAAGGAATAACAACATATTTCTTTCTAACAAACCTGGAGTCTTTAAATGTTTATTGCAGGTGGTCTTCTAGGGAATAGATAGACTTACTCATCACTAATATCTCATAAAAATTGGTTGCACCATAAAAAGTGGTATCTCTTCTGCTAAGACTATGCAATGGACTAGTTGAATGTATGTAATAAAACAAATATACCCAAGGTTAAATTATAAAAAAAATGTTTTATATACCTTCCATATAACCCTGTAAAGGAAATTAATATTGGTCCTGTTTTTGGTTCTGTTTGAAAAATCCTATTGGTCATTGTCAGTCTGGCCCATTACAGAAACAGCAGATCTTCTGGTATTCCCAGGTTTTGACACAATAATGTGCCCTTAATATAAGAGGGAGCAAAGTTATATAGAAGGGGATGGTCTAGTAGAGGACAACCCCTATCACTTACTGGCACAGTTTATTATTTATGGGCCGGTTTATAGATAATCTCATTTTGATGATATATCCACATATTGATGACATACACATACTCTATGCAGATGGATAGTAATTTATGTTGGTGTGTACTCAACCATAGTACCAAAGTACTGTAGCGTGATATTGCTACTGTTCCTGTCTTGTTAAAAATACAGAAAATTTGTAGAATTAATTCTTATATACAACTCACCTGTTCACTGGTTGGTAAAGCTTCTTTTAATCCTTCATCTCCAATTCCTGAATCATCAGCATCAATGAGGTTATCCACGGGGACATTTTGCTTTGGCTTAATATACGCAAAGTCATTTTCAGTTGAATCCAAAGCCACACAAACATTGTATGAGTAGGGAAAGGGTAAACTTCCATCACTATACATGGAGAGCATTCTAGAATCAACTTGAGGATATAAGTTTGTACTTACTGCTCCAAATGATGTTTGTAAAGGTTCAGATCCTTTACATTTTGATATGATACCCATTACGACAGTGGCAATGAATAACAAGGAAATCAGCACAAGTGCAGTCACTAGATATAAGTGTAAATTTGATTGTGATTCTTCATTTTCAATGTGATTACTGAGTTTTGGAACGGCTTGTTGAATGTTATTTGCCACAAAAAGATTTAAGGTAACAGTAGCTGAGAGAGAAGGGTCTCCATTATCTTTCACCATCACCACAACCTTATGCTTCAGTGTATCCTTGTCTTGAAATGCTCGTGATGTTCTGATTTCCCCCGTGTGCTCACCAATAATAAAATATGATGGCTCCGACACATGTATGAAATGATACGAGAGCCAAGAATTATGTCCAGAGTCTGCATCTACGGCAACTACCTTAGTTATTAAAGATCTTGGTTCCAACATGAGAGGAACCATTTCATATCCATCTGGTCCTCCATTTTCTGCTGATGGGAACAAAATTTTTGGGCTGTTATCATTCTGATCTACTATGTGGATAATCAATGTTGTATTACTGTCCAGAGATGGGGATCCATTGTCTTTTGCATTTACTTGTATTTGAAACCCCTTGTCCTGTTCATAATCAAATGACCTCTGAGCGTAAAGAACTCCCGTCTCTATGTTGATGGAAAAATAAGTTGACATAGATAGGCTTTCGGTATTTTTGGTTGAAATGGAATAAATAATTTTAGCATTGTCTCCTGTATCAGGATCTAGCGCTTTTATACTATATATAGAAGCTCCTGGTAAATTGTTCTCTGGAATGTATGCAATGTATATAGATTTAATAAACATTGGCGGGTTATCATTTACATCTGCAATCTCCAATCCTAGCGTTCTTCTATTAAATAAAGGGGGAGATCCTCGGTCGGTTGCCACGATTGTGATATTATAAAAGGACTGTTGCTCTCTGTCTAGAGGCATGATAGTAGACAATTTATAATAATTGTCAGATGACAATTTTAAATCAAAAGGTACAATTTCAATAATTTCACAGTCAATATCTCCATTGTCACCAGTATCTTGGTCATGTACTTCAATTAGGGCTATCATTGTAGCCGGCTTGGAGTCCTCAGGAATCGGAGATAATAATGAGTTAATTACTATCTCTGGAATATTGTCGTTTACGTCTATAACCTCTATCAATACTTTGCAGTGAGATACGAAAACTCCATCCTTTGCTTGCACAGACAGTTCATAATTCCTTGTAACTTCAAAATCTAAATTTCCATTTGTTTTAATATCTCCATTTATAGGGTTTATTATAAACATACCAGTATGGTGGATATTATCGGAAGTTTTACTAAAGGAATATGTGATCTGAGCATGGGTGCCTTCATCTCTATCGGTGGCATTAACATTGACTATAGTGGTGTTGATAGGTATGTCTTCTTGTACGCTGACTTTATAAATCTCATTGCCAAATATTGGGAAATTATCATTTGCGTCAATAACTATGATATTTATTACAGCAGTTCCAGATCTTATAGGATTTCCTCCATCCATAGCTGTTAGTGTTAATATGTGGATATTTTCTGTCTCTCGGTTCAAGGATTTCTCTAACTGAAGTTCTGGAAATTTACTCCCATCTGGTCTAATCTTTTCACTTAGTATAAAATACTGGTTATCACTGAGCTTATATGTCTGCACTGAATTGACACCAGTATCTGGATCTTCTGCACTTTGCAAAGCAAATCTTGTTCCTGGTAAAGCTGACTCTATCATTTCAATAGAGAATGTCTCATGGAAAAATCGGGGAGAATTGTCATTAATATCCTGAATTTCTATTTTGATTTTAAATATATTAAAGGGATTTTCAACCACAGCATCAAATGTTAGGTAGCAGGAAGCTTCTGCCCCACATATTGTCTCTCTGTCTATCCTGTCTTTAATATATAGATTTCCACTATCCATATTTACATAGAAATATTTCTCTGAAGCTCTGGATACAATCCTCAGTTTTCTAGATGAGAGCTGCTTAATATCTAATCCAAGGTCATCTGCAATATTTGCTATAACAGAGTCTTTCCTCATTTCTTCTACAATGGAATAATGAATCTGACCAGAGACTGAATGACACAGCCAAGAAAATAAGATAGAAATTGTTACTTGCCATCTGAGTCCTTTGTTTGCCTGTGGCTGCGGTTTCATTTCTTTCAGCTTTTGCAGAATCCAAATCATGCAATGGTATATTATCAATAATCCATATAAAATCCTGTGATTGCACATACAAGTAAGGAATATGGTGCTTTGCTAAAGAGAATATCCAGAAAATGGCTGTGTCTCTGCAGATCTGCTGTTTGTGAAGGATGAAAATACCAGTGGATCTCAAGTTTGGTATTATTCTTCTTATTGGTCAAATAGCGGCGCTCAGAGGTAAAACTAAGGAACTGCAATCCTGACAATTTAGTCTAAAAATATTATTTCATTTTAATTGAAATGAATGTATTTATGCTCATATCAGAGAATGTTTTCAACACATTCTCATTGTATTCATAGAGTAAAAGTATTACAAAATATTTGTATGCATATGTTTACCCAAAATACTAAATTGGTCATTTTCAATCAATCTCTATTTACACTAATATTTGTTGCTTCTATGTAAGAAATGTGTAAAATGCCCAATAATTTTATGTGAGGTTTTGCTTTAAATGTGTTTCACTTCTACTATTGACTGCTTTATTTTGTTATGCATATTAAAATATTAAATCATGCTAAGCTTTTTTAGAATAGATTATTCCAATTGTATTTCTGTAGTAGGTATAAGAAGTATAGAAATGGTAAAGTTAGTTATATTGATTATATAATAGTATTTATATCTCAAATACTTATTTTTCAAGGTTCTAAGTAAATCCTTAATCATTTAAATCTCCATCAAACAATTCATTTGTTTTATTATATAATGTTTTTTTTGTTAAATAAAACAATCAATACAAATTAAACAACGTTTTTAAATTGCACTGTATAATAATCATAATTATAACACTTTACATGAAGATATAAAAAAGGCAATGTTCTAAATCCATACCCATAATATTGAATATATACAGTGAGAGACATACATTAATCATCAAAATAATTCAATTTCTTAACTATGTATACTGGAGAAGACGAACGTGGTAGCCATTGCTGAATAGAATATGTTTATTTACTAATAGATCATTTAAAAATATTTCCTATGATGCATTAAAAGATTTGCCTCAACTCTAACTCTTTTATTGATTGAAGTTAGTAACAATTATGCCAACTAACCTCTCTTTGATACAAATAAATTAAAGGCTACTATTATTTTTATGTATACATATTCTGCTTATCTCTAAAAAAAAAAAATCACTTTGTAAAGTAGAGCAAACTTAGCATTTTTGTTGCTCTGAACGGGGCCAGAAATACCAGATAATTTCCATTCTGGTTAACATTTCTACAGCCAGAGTTTAACATATTTTCACTCTATAATCTATATGTCAGTCTATATAAATGTTAGAAAACTTTACAAATACATTGCATTACTCATCTTATACTTATCCTGAGTTATGACCTGTATTATAGTCAAGATCTGTATTCACAATTTTGCAAGTATCAGAATAGAAATCACCCAGCATTCCTTTCTGCTGACTCAATATTCACAAATACTTTGAACTGAAACTTTTTTTCAAAGTTGAACGTGCCTTTTAAGGCTTTTTATCATTTTTATAATTTTCTAACACCTTATGGAGCCTTTTTTTTTTACCTTGTATAATCATACAACTGGTTAAAGTTGATTTAATGTAGCACTTTAAAAATGTGAATCTAGACTGCTAATTTAGACTTTGTCTTGCTACGTGTGTAATAAACTTTATAAATCTTAAACAAATGGCAACTTTAAGTATTGATTTGTTAATTGTGAGGGTAAACTTTGGGTAAGTAGGCATATTGATAAAACGGAGAAAAGAGGCAAATAATACATATCTACCTGTCCTTTTGAAATTGTTCTAAAATGACTTTAATGCTTAAATTTTGGATTGATAATGAATTTTTGATTCATATTTATTTGTTTTTAAATTTTAAGCTAGACTTTAAACTGACTCCAGAGTTACTTTGCTCTTGAGAGAAAACAAGATATTTTTTCCAAACCTGGTGTCGATTGCATATACAGATGTTAGATATGTTAAAGGGAAGGTTCATCTTTATATTACAAATGTCACTGGGACATGTCAGATGAAGGCATTAGAGAAGGTCTTTGCCCTGGACTATAAATCACTAGAACTAAGGTCTACAGCTCCTTGAGTCAGAATATCTCACTCACTGCAATGGGACTGTGATGCGCTTGTTTAAACAATTGGTGGGTATCACAGAGCATCAACAACTTTCCTTTTAGCTGTACACAGATACCCAAGTGCCCATGAAATTAAACTTGTGACCCCATCTTTATCAAGAAAAACAACTATAATCTAAAAGTCAAACATGGTTCAAAGCCAAAGTACATTATAAGCTTGAACTCGGCAAGGACTTTAAGATCTATAATACTGAGTTGTGAAATATGTCTAAGGGTTCCCTGTACAATATCTGTGCCAGTCCGTCAGGCCTATTATTTGATGTATAAAGTTTACTACTATAAAACATTATTGCTTATATTTGCAATGCAAATATAAATGTGCAAAATTTTGCCACAAATTTGTGTCGTTTGATGCAATTTTGATTTTTGCACCTCACTAGACACCTTTTAAAAGTGGTCTCCAAAAGGAGGGTGGTTTAGCAGGACAGACAGGGAAGTGGCTGGCTGGAAGGGCTGTGGCAAAATTTGTGCCAACGTGTGACAAAAATTGCAAAAAGTTCTGTTGCAAAATAAGCCAAATTGAAAGTGGTATAAGGAAGAGTAAAGTGTCTAAGAGGTCATGCAAGATGTGCCAACATTATCATGCTGCATGCACCACTGACATAACTTTGGCTCATTTTGGGCCTGTCTGGTCTAAGTTACACTGTTTAACTATTAGACAGCATTAGTAAATATGGGTCAATGTGTTTGATCTTATTTGATATAGTTTAAAATTCCTAGTAGCAAGAGCCCTCATTGATATAATTACTGTTACTTATATCTTTTTCAGTATCATGCTGGATAGGGACAAAAAGAACAACACACGCCGCCACATAGTGTAGATTACCCACGAGTAATATACATAGAAATAAGGTGAATTGTACTCACTTAAAGAGGTTATGCAGAACCGACACAACACTGTTGAAAGGGATAAATCAGCCTACGTGGTAATCACCGCTACTTAGGATGTGTTAGAAGCAGACACACCCAGAGTGTGTGTAGGTAGATCAGAGATACAGCTGCTGCCCAGGTCCAAACCGGTAAACGGAAATTTACCGCCAGGATACAATCAGGGAGAAAAAATATTACCAAATATGCTAGGCGCTGCTATTGAGAAACGTATTTAATAGATAGAAGGAAGTATATTTTATTATTTAATCTTGTTATCGAAGCTGGATTATATGTCCGACTCAGTTTTTCCGGAGTTTCTTATGTCTCCTCCCTATTTCACCCCTGTGTTTGGTCCCTTTTTTGGATACATATGTATATATATATATATATATATATATATATATATATATATATATATATAAGATGTTTGGTTGTTATCATATATTTATGACCTGATGAAGACGCATGTCCTGCGTCGAAACGCGTAGCCTATATTTCCTTCTACCTATTAAATATGTTTCTCAATAGCAGCGCCTAGCATATTTGGTCCTATTTTTTCTCCCTGATTGTATCCTTATTCAGTATCAAGTATTGATGACTAGAAAAATTATACATTGTGATTGATCAGAATTACTTGTTTCTAAATACTTAGCTACAACTAGTTGCTATTCTGCTCAGATGAATTCAAAATCTTGAGACAGAACTTTCTTAATTAGAACTATATGATGAGCTTCACGTATGAATCTCTTGTTTTATTTTCTAGGATCATTAAACATACAATATGATATTTTTATGTAGCTCCGATACTTAAAAGGGTATTCCCAAGATCTAAATGATGGCTCATTGAACGCTACATGTAAAATCAATAATCTTTGCAAATATAATAAATTTTCTATAATGGACTGTTTATGTGGAAAGACCCCTGGTTGCTACTGGATACATCCTCCAGCAGTTCTTTACTTTGCAGGTCCAGTATGCGCATTTGTTCTCTGCTCTCCTTGTATAGTGTATTGGTAGGCTCTCCCTGGGCAGCGGGTCCTCACTGCACATGGCAATCATAGGAAGTGAACACCGTCCTGCTTAGCTGCTTTGCATACTGAATCAGCTTCTCTGTATTTCCTTTTTGCTGCTTGGCTGTCTTTAACCACCAATGAAAATATATATATATATATTGCTTGAGAAAGGCCCCATTGAGCAGGGCTGAAACGTTGCATGTGGTGAATAAAAAGATCCTTCTTTCACTTAAACCTGGAGTGCCGCCCTGTGTATTGGATTTTGCTGTGGATTTGGGACACTGGTCGTGTGTCTGAACAGGGACTTGCACCCTACACTGGAAGAACGGTGCTGCTTTTGCTTTGCTTGTTTATATATATATATATATATATATATATATATATATATATATATATATATATATATAAATAAAAAAAAATGGGACATGAATATTTATTATGTTGACCATATTTAGCTCAACCGGTGAGGACAGGGAGGTACCTGCAGCTGGAAGGAGACGCAGGACACTTCTGGAACTGCAGTCTCCCCATCAGAAATAGCGGTCATGTGGGCTGAGCAGCAGGACTGCCCTGTTTGCTCAGTGAAGAATGCTACTCAACGGGGAAAACAGAGTAGTACAAATATATAAAAAACTAGTAAGTTAATTTGGGCATGTGGCAGTCTCTTTTCATAATTAGTAAGGTACTGCGCTTTTGGAAAAGATGTTAGTTTTTAAGATAACTCCTTTAAGAAGACTAGTATGATTGGCTTCTATTCGCACCCAACACAGATCAATAGCCTTTAAATGAACTCACCTCAATACCATTGCTAGAGGGCGATGCTTCATTTCCAAGGCCTGAATCATCAGCATCAATGAGATTATCCACAGGAACATTTTGATTTAATGTCATATTCATAAAGTCACTTTCATTAGAATCCAAAGCCACACAAACATTGTATGAGTAAGGAAGAGGTAAAGTCCCATCACTCTACATGGAGAGAATTCTGGGGTCAAGCGGAGGATATAAATTTGTTCTTAGAGTTGGTGAAGCCTTTGAAGCTTTATATTTTGATATAATGACCGAAATAAACATAATGATAAACAGCAAGGAAATCAGTACAAGTCCGACAATAAGATATAGTTGCAAATGTGATTGTGTGCCTCCATTTTTCATTTGATTGATAAGTTTTGGAACTGTTTGTTGAAAATTACTTCCAACAACAAGATGTAAGGTTACAGAAGCTGAGAGAGAAGGATCTCCATTATCCTTCACCATCACGACAACTTTGTGATTCGATACATTCTTCTCCTGAAAGGCATGCAATGTCCTGATCTCACCGGCATGCTCGCTAATGACAAAGTGAGTTGGATGAAGCTTGGATGAAATGATAGGAGAGCCAAGAATTATGTCCAAAATCGGCATCCACTGCAATCACCTTAGTTATTAAAGAACCTGGTTCGGCTCGAAATGGCACCATCTCAAACACACTTGTTCCACTATTTCCTAGTGAGGGGTAGAGGATTTTTGGTTCATTGTCATTCCGATCTACTATGTGAATTATTAATGTCACATTGCTGCTCAGGGAGGGGGATCCATTATCTCTTGCAATAACCTGCATTAGAAACTCTTTGTGTTGCTCATAGTCAAACGATCTATGAGCATAGATAACCCCAATCTCCACATTGATGGCGAGATATGTGGAAAGCAGTACATCATCATTATTGTTGACCAAAAGGGTATATGTTAATTTTTTATTGTTTCCGATATCAGGATCTGAGGCTTGTATACGGAATATTGAGGCCCCTGGTAGATTGTTCTCTGGGACATAAGCAATAAATGTAGATTTCATGAAAGCTGGTGAGTTGTCATTAACATCTGATCATTCAAGACTTATTGTTATCATAGTTGAAAGTTGAGGAGATCCTTTGTCAGTAGCTAATATTGTAAGCTTGTAGCCACAAGTATTCTCTCTGTCTACACTACTGGTTGTAATAATTTTGTAGTAACTTTTGGTTGACAATATTAAACTGAAGGGTACCTCTTCCATGATGCTGCATTCAACTTCCCCTTTTTTCCCTGTATCAAGATCATAAACTTTTATCAGAGCTACTACCGTTCCAGGTTTAGAGTCCTCAGGAATAGGAGTAGATAATGAAGTGATGGATATCTCCGGAGCATTGTTCATTCTCATCTATCACTTCTATTAAGACTTTGGAATGGGCTATAAGGCCACCTCCATCTTTGGCTAGCAAAATAAGTTCATACTTCTTTGTCATTTCAAAATCCAATTTTTTGCTAATTATTATATTTCCATCTTTAGAATGTATATGGAAAGTACTGATATCCTGAACATTTTCAGATTTTTCACTTAAAGAATATTGTGCATTGATCCCTTCATCTTCATCACTTGCATATACCTTGAGAACAGTTGTATTTACTGGAGTATTTTCATACACACTGACTTTATAAATTTCCTCACTAAACATAGGGGCATTATCATTAACATCTGACACCATTATTTTTATGGAAGCAATTGCAGATCTTATAGGATTTCCTCCATCCAGTGCTGTTAAGATTAATTCATGGAGATTTTGGGTCTCACGATCTAAAGGTATCTCCAATATAAGTTCTGGGAATTTGCTCCCATCAGCTCTAGTCATCGCACTTAGGGTAAAATATGGGCTGTCACTCAGCATATACAGTATTTGTCTACTGCATTAATACCGATATCAGGATCGTCTGCATGTTTCAAAGCAAATCTTCTGCCTGGTGATGTAAATTCCATAATATCTAAAGTGATATTTTTAGGTACAAACTTAGGAGAATTATCATTTATATCCAGTATTTCTATATTGATATTGAATATATTTAAGGGATTTTCAACCACAGCATCAAAAGAAAGGTGGCAGGAAGCTTCTGCCCCACACAATGTCTCTCTGTCTATCCTGTCCTTAATATGCAGATTTCCATTATCCAGACTGACATAGAAATATCTCTCTGAAGCTCTGGATACAATCCTCAGTTTTCTAGATGAGAGCTGCTTAATATCTAATCCAAGGTCATCTGCAATATTTGCTAGAGCAGAGTCTTTCCTCATTTCTTCCACAATGGAATAATGAATGTAACCAGAGACTGAATGACACAGCCAAGAAAATAAGATAGAAATTGTTACTTGCCATCTAAGTTGTTGATTTTTTTGAGGACGAATCTTCATTTTGTTCACCTTTTGCAGAATCCAAGGAATTGAAAGGTTTAACATCAATAATTCAAATCTGTTAGAAAAATGCTATTTGCTTTTTATATTGATTAGATAAGAAGAGAATGTGGTGTTTTGCTTAGTAAAATATCCAGAATATGTCTGTGTCTCTCCTTGCAGATCTGCAGTTTGTGAGTGAAAAACATACCAGTGGAGCTTGATTTTGGAATTCTTCTTATTGGTTAAACAGCGGCGTTCAGAGGTAAAACTGAGGAGTAGTTGTAGCAGGGAAATAGAGGGTAGGAGGAAACCTCCATCTCACCAGCTCCACGTTCTTGTGTACGGATCTCGCCCGGATCTCCGCGACGGCACATGGCAGGCAATGAAGAAAAAAGAAAGAGAGGTTCCAGTGATGGGTAGTATATGTGGGGAAACACGGTTTCCACTTTATTAGAATATAAGCAAAAAGATATAACGAACACCAGGAGAGTGACAAGGTGGTTGAGATGGCAAATGGATATAAGCCTACGCGTTTCGAGCACTGACTGTGCTCTTATTCATGGCTAATTCCAATTCCAATTCCAATTCTCCTGGTGTTCGTTATATCTTTTTGCTTATATTCTAATAAAGTGGAAACCGTGTTTCCGCACATATACTACCCATCACTGGATCCTCTCTTTCTTTTGTAAAACTGAGGAACTGCAATGCTGAAAATTTATTTTCAATATTTACTACCTGTACCATTCTTTATTATTCATGCTAATAATAAAATAATACACGTATGAATATTTATATATAGAAAGTATAAAAAGATGCAAATTTTCAGAATTTGTATAAAACGTTCAATAGATACAAAGATAGAATTTAGATATTTTAATAGATATAGACAGACAGACAGATAGATAGATAGATAGATAGATAAATAAATATATAGAAGATAGATGGATAGATAGGTAGATATGAGAGATAGATAGGATATACACTACCGTTCAAAAGTTTGGGGTCACCCAGACAATTTTGTGTTTTCCATGAAAACTCACACTTATAATTATCAAATGAGTTGCAAAATGACTAGAAAATATAGTCAAGACATTGACAAGGTTAGAAATAATGATTTTTATTTGAAATAATAATTTTCTCCTTCAAACTTTGCTTTCGTCAAAGAATTCTCCATTTGCAGCAATTACAGCATTGCAGACCTTTGGCATTCTAGCTGTTAATTTGCTGAGGTAATCGGGAGAAATTTCACCCCATGCTTCCAGAAACCCCTCCCACAAGTTGGATTGGCTTGATGGGCACTTCTTGCGTACCATACGGTAAAGCTGCTCCCACAACAACTCTATGGGGTTGAGATCTGGTGACTGCGCTGGCCACTCCATTACAGATAGAATACCAGCTGCCTGCTTCTTGCCTAAATAGTTTTTGCATAATATGGAGGTGTGCTTTGGGTCATTGTCCTGTTGTAGGATGAAATTGGCTCCAATCAAGCGCTGTCCACAGGGTATGGCATGGCGTTGCAAAATGGAGTGATAGCCTTCCTTATTCAAAATCCCTTTTACCTTGTACAAATCTCCCACTTTACCAGCACCAAAGTAACCCCAGACCATCACATTACCTCCACCATGCTTGACAGATGACGTCAGGCACTCTTCCAGCATCTTTTCAGTTGTTCTGCGTCTCACAAATGTTCTTCTGTGTGATCCAAACACCTCAAACTTTGATTCGTCTGTCCATAACACTTTTTTCCAATCTTCCTCTGTCCAATGTCTGTGTGCTTTTGCCCATATTAATCTTTTTCCTTTTATTAGCCATTCTCAGATATGGCTTTTTCTTTGCCACTCTGCCCTGAAGGCCAGCATCCCGGAGTCGCCTCTTCACGGTAGACGTAGCCACTGGCGCTTTGCGGGTATTATTTAATGAAGCTGCCAGTTGAGGACCTGTGAGGCGTCTATTTCTCAAACTAGAGACTCTAATGTACTTGTCTTGTTGCTCAGTTGTGCAGCGGGGCTTCCCACTTCTCTTTCTACTCTGGTTAGAGCCTGTTTGTGCTGTCCTCTGAAGGGAGTAGTACACAGGGTTGTAGGAAATCTTCAGTTTCTTGGCAATTTCTCGCATGGAATAGCCTTAATTTCTATGAACAAGAATAGACTGTCGAGTTTCACATGAAAGCTCTCTTTTTCTAGCCATTTTGAGAGTTTAATCGAACCCACAAATGTAATGCTCCAGATTCTCAACTAGCTCAACGGAAGGTCAGTTTTATAGCTCCTCTAAACAGAAAAAATGTTTACCGCGGTGCTAACATAATTGCACAAGGGTTTTCAAGTGTTTTCTAATCATCCATTAGCCTTCTAACACAGTTAGCAAACACAATGTACCATTAGAACACTGGAGTGATGGTTGCTGGAAATGGACCTCTATACACCTATGTAGATATTGCATTAAAAACCAGACGTTTGCAGCTAGAATAATCATTTAGCACATTAACAATGTATAGAGTGTATTTCTGATTATTTTAATGTTATCTTCATTGAAAAAAACTGTGCTTTTATTTCAGAGACCCACTTTTTTCACCATAAGCCTTTGTGAGTGCTGCCTATTTACTGCTTTTTGTCTAGAGGGACAGTGGTCAGTTCCCTAACGCTTGCACCCCCTTTCATTTAAGCCTGTGTTGCTGGATTCTATTTTTGTATCTATCTATCTATCTATCTATCTATCTATCTATCTATCTATCTATCTATCTATCTATCTATCTATCTATCTATCTATCTATCTATCTATCTATCTATCATCTATCTATCTATCATCCATCCATCTATCATCCAACCATCTATCATCCATCCATCTATCATCCATCCATCTATCGTCCATCCATCTATCGTCCATCCATCTATCGTCCATCCATCTATCGTCCGTCCGTCCGTCCGTCCATCCATCCATCTATCTATCTATCTATCTATCTATCTATCTATCTATCTATCTATCTATCTATCTATCTATCTATCATCCATCCATCTATCATCCGTCCATCTATCGTCCGTCCGTCCGTCCGTCTATCCATCTATCTATCTATCTATCTATCTATCTATCTATCTATCTATCTATCTATCTATCTATCTATCTATCTATCTATCTATCTATCTATACACATTTAAAAAGTATATAGAAAGTATACACTTTGTATTCCCTGTGCCCCTTAGTGTTAGAATAGGCAGGCAGGAATAGTAGGTTAGTTAGCTTGATAATAAATTGTTAGTTAGTTGATTAATTAATTAATTAATTAATTAACTATTTCATGTAATTTAATACATTTCTGCCTAATTCAATGAACATTGCAGAAACTAATACATTTTAAGTCTCCAGTCTACCAGCAGGACAACATACAGTCTAAACATATTTTTTTTTTAATCTTATCATTTAAGAATATGTGTAAGTTACATTATCAAAAGAGGTAGAGGTTACAGATATGACTTATTAGATAAATATATCCAAACTTAGTTCAAATAACTGTTCACTGATCTTTTCATACCCAGGCATAAATATGATAAATGGGGATCAACTATATTTACAAGAATAAAAGTTTTATCCATTGGGGCTGTATGTAACTTTATATAGTTATGAAAAGGGCTTAGATGACCTAATACTTGAAACTTAAAAACATCTAATTATTTTAATAAAATATTAAGAGACAAGAAGGCTCTTTACCCTATATTATAAAGAATAAATAAACTAAAAACCCACTAAAAAGTTATTGTGGTTTTCTTTAGATCAAAACAGAGAATATCTGATTGGTGTTTTTTTTTTCTTAAAAGAGCTGCCTTGAAAAATCCTGTGTTTTTTTTAAAAGGGTCTCTTTATGGTTGTCCCGCCGCTGAGAGCTATAGCGATCTGTGAGGGTACCTGGCAGCAAGTGTTCAATTCCCCTGCAGTGCCCCCACAGGGGAAATTTAACATTATATTAAAAACTATTTTTTATATTAAAAGGCCGTCCATGTAACACATGAATACTGTATGTTGAGTCATCAAGAATGAGTGATGATTCGCTCTGGCTAATAGATGAAGGTTTTAAACAGGATCCCCTTAAAATAACTCATAATGCTGTCATTTCAAAATGTTTTCCATTTTTTCAGTTTTACAGTTTTTTTAATTAGACAAAATGTTAAATACATAAAGCAATATGTACAGTATATTAAAAGTTATGAAGCTAACAAGAATCCCAGTCACTTTAACATAAATTAGCATCTTTAGAATTCTCTAAATAGACATATTTTTTATGCCAGACAAAAGCATTACAAAAATGTCACCTTTATGGAACCATGACTATTGCAGGTTCTTCCATGTCCCCAAATAGAAATGTTTAAAGCCAGCCGATACAAGTTTTATATTAGTAACAGCCGCATATTCCACCAAAGTTTGCAATATATGGCGGTAGATCCAGCATCAGACAGGGCAAGGCAACATTACAACCAGTAGATGTTCTTTTCTAGGCAACCGGACAGTTCTGTCTGACGATAAATCTCCTGCCAACAAGTGAAATTTTAAAAGGAGATGCTTCTACCAGTTCATGATAGTAACATGATAAAAATGTAAATGTTTGTAGTATGGCTGATAGAAACTCACCTGTTTACTGTTTGGGGATATTGCTTTAAGGCTTTCATTCCCACCTACAGAATCATCATCAATAAGCTAGTGATCTTTGTTATAGCTTATAACTACCGTAAAATAGTTGTCACCAAGGTGTATGCAGACAGAAACAGAAAGCATGTAGTCAAAGAACACAAAGAGAAGTGGTCCGATAATTTTAAAGGAGGCCATGCTGCCTCCTTGCCATTGACCAGCGGCAGGGAATAGTTGCGCAAACGCCACAGGATTATACAATTTGTTCACTTGTGTGAATATTTTAAACTTCAATGCGTTACTTTAGTTGTCTTAGGTAAGTTTATTTTATTCAGTCATTTTAAATTAATACTAGATTAAGTACATTTTTTTTTTTTTTTTTGGCTCATATTATTTTCAATTACATTAAAATTTTCATGATCTGAGAGAGAACACACTATTTTAATTTCCCAAGTTATCTGGTGAAGGCTGTGGTGCTGAAAAGTTCATGCTAAATTTTCCAGATAACAGTCCATAACATTTTATACTCTTAGCACCCTTTATGCTAAGACTGCGGAGATCCTATCTGAACACCTTTCTGCTTAAGAGAATGGAAAATGTCTTGAAAAGGACATGTGCAAAAGTAGATAACTTCAAGCTTATCCATCTATCAGAACAGTTTGCTAATGAATACTTGTGCTAATAAATATAAGAAATGCATTTCAATATAGCCTAATATTTGTGCCCCCCGCACACATTTTTTTTCTTTTATTGAGAGAATACAAAGTAAATAAACATACCATAAACATTTATAATTCTCATATTTATAATTGCTATAACCCCCTACCACTCTACCCACCATACCAATTCCAAGTCTGATGTCTTATTATCTCCAAATGCCCTTTTTTAACCCATTATGCCCCTATCATCTATGTCCGACCGTCATTTTCTCAATGTAATTGCAGCTGAAATTTATACAGGTTCATAAAATATCTTATTCCTATCTGTACACAGAACTATTACTTCCCCCACGGCGGCCAAATATCCTAAAATTATCTAACTATGTTAAAATCTTAAAGCGTATTTAACTTTTCAGGTGAGTTTTCAGAATACGTTGTCATATGCATGCACATGAGGAATAACACTATTTCTGGCCATTATATGACTTGAATACTGCATTTTTTTTAGCAGTTTTCCCCTCTGCAGGGGGGATATTTTCTGTTTTCTCTGAGCTAGTGGGTGGAGCCTAACTGCTATCATGTCTTCTATACACTGCACCCAGAGAACAGTCTGCTCTCCTATCTCTATATATCACATGTATATAAGCTAAAGCAGCATGGAGGAGATTATACAGAAGTAAGGGTATTTTCATACGCTTAACAAAAGACGCCTGAAAATACAGAACTATTTTCAAGGGGAAAACAACTCATGATTTTCAGCCGTTTTTTTAAGCAACTAGCGTCTTTTGTGGCGTTTTTTTTTTGGCTGTTTTGGAGCTGTTTTACTATTGAGTCAATGAAAAACAGCTCCAAAAACGGCTCAAGAAGTGACATGCACTTCTTTTTACAGGGTGTTTTTTTACGCACTGTTATTTGAAAATGAGGCATAAATTAATGCCCCGTCGGAACAGAATGCTGTATTGCCCATTTCAATGGGCAGATGTTTGTAGGAGTTCTGCTTCGCATTTTTCAGCCATTTTTCGGGACATTTACGACCCAAAAAACGGCTGAAAATAGCCCGTGTGAACATACCTTCATGAGCAGTATAGCTGGGAATCCAGCACTGAGGAGAGATAGAACACTTACTAGAAGCTGAAGCAGCATCTGTGTTTGTGTCTCTCTTTCCCTTTACTCTGCTCCTGCTCCCTCCTCCACCTCATCTCTCCATAGACTTATATGGGTTTCTGTAACGTGATCCTTCAGTAAGCTGATAGTCCGTCTTGTCTTGAGGAGGCAGAAAAAGCAGTGAATTTAGAGTAAGTGAACTATTAGAAGTGGGGAAAGAATCCTGATAAGCGGAAAAAAATAATTTTTTCTCTAATAAGATACAATACAAAGTTTCTTATATTCACTTATTACAATTTTTTTTGAAACGTTTATTGAAAAGTTAGTGACCATTTTTTTTTTACTCTGTTAACTGTCAATCAGAAAGGCTATAAAAGCAAATCAGATGGAGGTCCAACCTCTGAAAGCCCCACCGTTGCCAAAAAATACAGTTCACGGCTGGAAAGAAAAAAGAGCATGCACTTTTACTTTCCATAGACTAGAATGAAATCATTAGAAATAGGGACAACCATATTCAGTTAAATCTGCTCATAAATTCTTGAGTTGTTAGTAGCAACCGATTACACCATACCTCGCCATGTATAGCAATAGCAAATTTAATGTTAGCCAGAGCAGAAAAGTCAACCACGTAGCCTAGTATGCATACCAAGGCTTCCATAGGAACTATGACATGATAAACTGTCCAAAACTTATGCTATTTCAACCTTACACTTAGGACATTTAGCATTCTTCTAAGACTACTGTAGCTCTATGCAGGGCTACCAATGTTCTATAAGCTTTATCCAAGAAATCAAATTATCATAAAATTTGTGCTTCACTTAAGGATCATTAAGGTGTAGCTTTACAGTGATTTACTTGTATAAAAGTGAAAAAGAATTCTGCAATTGTTGAAAACTTTAGCCACACTATATTGCAAAAAAATGTCCCACTGTTATCCTCCACTGAGCCACAATTCCAATGGAAAAAAATTCAGAAACTGTCAGAAGACAAAGGTATGTCATAGTGTTCTGAGACTAGAGGCAAGTGTTAAATCACTAGTGTAACATACATATGCCTTTTATCCTTTTTAATACTGTTGCTTCACCAGGGTCCTGTCAATATCCCTTTTACCATATAAAGTCTAAAAGCATAAAACAAGTAAAATATTGTAATTCAGAGCACCCAAAATTAGCATTTGAGAAAAAGGAGATTAAATATTGCTAATATGGTTAAGCAACGACAGAGTATTAATTTTATGGAACCTCAGGCAGAAAAATACAAAATCTCACCTGGTCACTGCTTGGAGAAGCTCCTTTGAAACTTTCCGCTCCTTGTTCTGTATTATCAGCATCAATCAGGTTTTCCACAGGAACATTGCCATTTGGTTGCATGTAAGTAAAGTCGCCCTCAGCAGAATCTAACGCCACACAGACATTATATGAGTACGGAAAAGGTAATGTTCCATCACTATACATGGAGAATGTTCTGGGATCAATTGGAGGATACAGATTTGTGGCGAGAGAAGAGAAGGTTGGTGAGGGTTTTGGCTGTTTACATTTTAAAATAATAACCACCATCACAGTTAATATAAAAAGCAAGGAAATAAGTGCAAGTGCCACCACTAAGTATAACTGTAAGTTGTTTTGAGTTTCTTCATCTTTCAGTTGGTTGCTGATTTTTGGAAAAACAACTTGCTGAAAGTTATCTGCAATAATAAGACTCAAGGTGGTTGTAGCAGAGAGAGTGGGATCTCCATTGTCCTTCACCATCACCACAACCTTGTAATTCAGCATGTCCTTTTCCTGAAAGCTGCGTGATGTTCTGATCTCACCTGTGTGTTCACTTATCACAAAATGAGTTGTATCTGACACTTGTATGAAGTGGTAAGAGAGCCAAGCATTGTGTCCAGAGTCTGTATCCACTGCCACCACCTTAGTTATTAAAGAACCAGGCTCGGAGACATAAGGCACCATCTCAAACACAGCCGGACTTACATTATCTGGTGATGGGTACAAGATCTTTGGTGCGTTATCATTCTGATCCAATATACGGATAATTAATGTAGCATTGCTGCTCAGAGAGGGGGATCCATTGTCTGTAGCTGTGACTTCTATTATAAACTCCTTGTTCTGTTCGTAATCAAAAGATCTTTGGGCATAAAGAACTCCGGTCTCTATATTGATGGAGACATAAGAAGACATTGATAGATTTTCTGTAATAATGCTGGAAATTGAATAAATTATTTTAGCATTATCTCCAGTGTCAGGATCTGAGGCTTGTAAACTGAATATTGAAGCTCCTGGTAAATTGTTCTCCGGCACATAAGCAATATAAATAGATTTAACAAATATTGGTGGGTTGTCATTGACATCTGATATCTCCAATCTAAGAAGTCGTTTACTGGAAAGTGGTGGAGATCCTCTATCCGTAGCTATAATAGTGATATTATAAGAAGGAGTTTTCTCTCTGTTTATAGCAGTTTTTAAAACAACTTTATAGTAATTGTCCAATGATAACAAATCAAAAGGAACATCTTCAAGAATTAGACACTCAACATCTGCATTGTCTCCAGAATCTCGGTCATGAACTTCAATCAGAGCTATCATTGTTCCAGTTGCAGAGTCCTCAGGAATAGGAGTAGATAATGAAGTGATGGATATTTCCGGAGCATTGTCATTCTCATCCATCACTTCTACCAGTACCTTACAATGAGCTACAAGGCCTCCTCCATCCTTTGCTTGTACAGACAATTCATAATTCTTTGCTACTTCAAAATCCAAGTTTCCATTGATCGTGATTTCACCAGTATTTGGGTTAATAGTAAATATTCCTGTGTGATGAACGTTTCCAGATGTTTTAATAAATGAATATGTGATCTGTGCATTAATACCTTCATCATTGTCAGTAACATTTAAGATCATTATTGTAGAATTAACTGGGATGTTTTCCTTTAAGGTGACTTTAAACATATCTTGGGTAAATATAGGGGCATTATCATTGACATCTGTAACAATTATCTTCAGTAAAGTTGTTCCAGACTTGATAGGATTTCCTCCATCCAGGGCTGTTAGTATTATTTCATGAGTGTCTTGTGTCTCTCTATCTAATGGCTTCTCTAGGACAAGTTCTGGAAATTTACTCCCATCTGTTCTGATATTCTCAGTGAGTGTAAAATACTGGTTATCACTGATCTTATATGTCTGCACTGAATTAATACCAATATCTGGATCTTCTGCACTTTGTAAAGCAAATCTTGCTCCTGATGATGTCAATTCAATTATTTCTAAAATAATGTTATCATGATAAAACATTGGAGAATTATCATTTATATCCTGAATGTCAACTTTGATCTTAAAAATATTTAAAGGATTTTCAACCACAACATCAAATGTTAGGTAGCATGAATCTTCTGCCCCACACAATGTCTCTCTGTCTATCCTGTCCTTAATATATAGATTTGCATTATCCATATTTACATAGAAATATTTCTCTGAAGCTCTGGATACAATCCTCAGTTTTCTAGATGAGAGCTGCTTAATATCTAATCCAAGGTCATCTGCAATATTTGCTATAACAGAGTCTTTCCTCATTTCTTCTACAATGGAATAATGAATCTGACCAGAGACTGAATGACACAGCCAAGAAAATAAGATAGAAATTGTTACTTGCCATCTGAGTCCTTTGCTGCCCTGTATAGAAGATTCTATTGTGTCCATCCTCAGTGATTATTGTCCATAAAATATCCAGTAAGACTTTGTCATCCAATGTAAATGTTAAACAGAAAAATGTTTTTAACAGAAATCTGTAATTCTTCTTTTAAATCATATTCTTAGTTCTGTGTCCAGGAGAATCCAGAAAATGGCTGTGGTTCTTTCAGCAGATCAGCAATGTATGTAGGAGAGGAAAATACCAGTGGATTTCTAGCTCTAAATTTCTCTTCTTACTGGTTAAACAGCGGCGCTCAGAGGTGAAAATACAGAATTGCAATGTCCTTATATTATTTTTCTAGTATAAATTTAGGATTATCAGAATGCTTTATTTTTACTGACCTTTGTGAGCACATTTTTAATTTGTTTCATGTATTTTATCCCTAAGCTGCCTGTTTTATGTTCAGTTATTTTATGTAACAACAACTATATTTCTTTAAGAAACTTTAAATCCAGAGAAATACTTTTTTTTTATAAATTAGATATTTATTTGGTTGTTGTTTATTTTTTGCAGAGTAAGGTGCAATTTTACAGTAGAGCAAAGGATAATTGCTAGAAAACATGATATGTAATATAGACTTTGCAGCACATCTTTAAGACATCACACATTAGATGGTAAAGTTCAAAAACAACACTTGCTTGACAGGAAGAGTATAACAACAAAACAATATAAGAGGATATGCAGGGGGAATCAGAAATCTACCAACAAATGAGTATCCCAATACAGGCATGTGCATATGTATAACTAATACATTTGTTGGTGAGCTAAAAACTAGCATAAGGTGTAAGATCCCGGAGTACAAAGTAACTGCTGCATAAGCACGTGGGTAGGAGGCCTAACAAATAAATAGATCACATAAACATAAGCAAATAAGCAAATTAATCGGTAAGATGAGGATAATCTTCATAAGTAAATGTACCCATAATAAAAATAAGGATTAAAAGGTAACAAAACCGGCGCATACAGTAAAAAAGTAGATGCAGAAAATTGTAGGAAACGTCTCAAGGATTATCCCTAAATGGAGGCAATATAGCTACCTGACCAACCAACCAGAAGTGGGAGGTCAATAGTGAGACAGAGGTCCAAGGACAGTAGAATACTGTAAGACCCACAATATGAAGAGACAGGTGCCCCATAATAATGGTCATATAAAAGCTGAAAAAAGGCCCTAATGCCAGGTCAAGTCCAGTAAACACTCTATTACTGGAAGAATAAAGTCCACATAGCCAGAGTCCAAAGATCAAATGATAGTTATCAAAGGTGTACTGTATTGTAGTAATCAACAGACATCTTTGAGGACCAAAATGAGAAAAACAGTTGTGTTTTTAAAGAAATCTTAACCATGTAAAGTACCATATAATGGGTGAATTGGAAAAAACTGAGATTCCTCCATGTTATTTTGGGTTTAGTTTTTACTGTATATATTTACCTTCTCAGACCCAGAACCAAGCTCAGTACATAAATACAGCCCCACAACCAAGCTCAGTACATATATACCACACCAGAACCAAGCTCAGTACATATATACAGCCCCAGAACCAAGCTCAGTACAAATATACAGACCCAGAACCAAGCTCAGAACATATATACAGCCCCAGAACCAAGCTCAGTACAAATATACAGACCCAGAACCAAGCTCAGAAGATATATGCAGCAACAGAACCGAGCTCAGTACATATATACAGCACCAGAACAAATACAGTTCAGTACAGATATCATTTACAAATTCAGTTTAACCCCTGCTGTATAAATTTGTACGACATAAAACGAAAACTCCCAGTATAGCCTGAACAATGGTTAGGTTATGCTGGGAGTTGCTATTTAACAAAAAAAGAATGCTACCATCCGTCTCCTCACTGCAGATCATACAGTGACTACAGTACTGATCAGTCACATGGAGAATAAATATTTACATTGAGTGACTCACAGGTGATGTCTCAGATTATTTTTTGTTCTTTTTCTCTTTTTTTCTCCATCCGGTCCAGACTTCTTCCGGGCACGGCCCTTTTCTGCAGTTTGCAGCTCAGATTTCTTCAGCTCCTCACTTTTCCAACATTTCTGCAGCTATAAATGAAGATTAAATTTCTCATGATGCCACACTCTATGCTTCTAAATAAATTAGTATCATAAACTGTGCCTCTGCATCATACTCTGCCCCCAAACATAATAGTGCTACACACTGTGCTGAATATAACAGTACTATACACACTCCTGAATATAATAGTACTATACACTGTACTCCTGAATATAATAGTACTATACACTGTGCTCCTGAATATAATAGTACTATACACTGTGCCCCTGAATATAATAGTACTATACACTGTACTCCTGAATATAATAGTACTATACACTGTACTCCTTACTATAATAGTACTATACACTGCGCCCCTGAATATAATAGTACTATACACTGTACTTCTGAATATAATAGTACTATGCACTGTGACTCTGAATATAATAGTACTATACACTGTGCTCCTGAATATAATAGTATTATACACTGTACTCCTGAATATAATAGTACTATATACTGCGCCCCTGAATATAATAGTACTATACACTGTACTCCTGAATATAATAGTACTATATACTGCACCCCTGAATATAATAGTACTATACACTGTACTCCTGAATATAATAATACTATACACTGTACCCCTGAATATAATAGTACTATATACTGTACTCCTGAATATAATAGTTCTATACACTGCGCCCCTGAATATAATAGTACTATACACTGCGCTCCTGAATATAATAGTACTATACACGGTACTCCTGAATATAATATTACTATACACTACGCTCCTGAATATAATAGTACTATACACTGCGTCCCTGAATATAATAGTACTATACACTGTACCCCTGAGTATAATAGTACTATACACTGTACTCCTGAATATATTAGTATTATACACTGTACTCCTGAATATAATAGTACTATACACTGCGCCCCTTAATATAATAGTACTATAAACTTTACTCCTGAATATAATAGTACTATACACTGTGCTCCTGAATATAATAGTACTATACACTGTACTCCTGAATATAATAGTACCATACACTGTGCTGAAAATAATAGTATTATACACTGTACTCCTGAATATAATAGTACTATACACTGTCCTCTGTAGATAACGTCCCCTGTAGATTGTGCCAGTTACAATGCCCACTGTAGATAACGTCCCCTGTAGATTGTGCCAGTTACAATGCCCTATGTAAATAACGTCCCCTGTAGATTGTGCCAGTTACAATGCCCTATGTAGATAACGTCCTCTGTAGATTGTGCCACTTACAATGTCCTCTGTAGATAATGCCCCCTGCAACTTTTGCCCCCAACACAGCCCAGAACAAAAAAAGCCATTCTCACGTGTCCCAGTTCCCGCTTCTTCCTCCGCGCCGCGGGACTGGTCAGAGACCAGGGGCCATAGTCCTGCGTAATGGTGCAGTCGGCGTGATGACATGTCATTAGTAAAGCGCCGAATGGGAGGAAGGGAACGGGTAGTTCCCTGTCTTGCCAGCACTAGAGTAAGCAATTATATCCACATCCTAAGGATGCAGATATAATTGGGTGAGAGGTCCTGCTGCACTCCGGTTCTCTGAACCGGCTGTAAATTTAACAGCCGGTATGGGAGAACCGGGGCGAACTGGGCCCGCTTCCAGCCTCGGGCCCCGGGCACTTGCCCAGATTGCCCTCATTATAATCCTCCCCTGACTGTAGGTAATGGCTGAGTTCTCTGACAGGAAGGAGAAACATGATTTGCAGGTGTCCCAGACCTCTGGGGACCAGTCCAGTAGCAAATTGCTGCCTTATTGAATTGCCTAAAGGAAAATAGGGAGGCTCTTGCTAAGTAGCCATTGCCCTTGAGCAAGGCATAGGCCTGGCAGGCCTATGTTTTAGTGGTTGAAAGGCCACTGAGGTCTGCCTTCAGATTGGAGCAGTTCAGCCAGTTTCAGCTAGCTACAAAGTGTCTGAAGACTGAGCAAGCAACAATTGAGGAAATATAAGTAGCAGTTTTTAGGAAATTTGTAGGATTTGAGCAACGCCACCAGCTATGTTGCCAATTCCACTGTATGGACCTAAATGGGTGGTTTATATGGGCTTCCTAATTAGGGCTATAATAGGCTTATACTCTATGAAATACAGAGAATAATGTAGAAACAATGTGAGGAATTGATCGCTTTTCATTATTTTAGTAAAGAATACTTACTGCCCCAATAGTCTCCAAATTACTACTGTTTAGTTAGCTCATGTATGCCTTTTTTTTTTTACTGAGTATCTAATATTACATATATGACCTACAGTTATCTGACATGCTTTCCCTGCTGCTACAGATGTGACCTTTCTTACCTTTCCTCATATTTCAACATGATTTTGTGTTACTCTGTTGTAAAATGTCTATGCTATATTTGTTTATATGTGACCACTTAGTGGTTGTGATTCATGTTGCAGCTTGTCAATAGTTTTGCTAGCATGTTGTGATATGGCATTGCATTGGTTTTATGAGAAATTGGAGTTCCTAACCAAATTCAAGTAAAGGTAAGGATGAACACATCTGTACCTCAAATTTTAGTTAAATCTGACATTTATGATGATTGTCCTTGGAATATTCAACAGGGAGAATTAGGCAAAACAGTCCATCCCCATCCTATACTTTAGACTACAATTACATAGTTCAGCGTGACATGTCCCTGATGTGTATTTTACAAATTTAGTTAATAAAAATATTTTCAAATTGACTTATTCTCACAACGCAGTCCAAAATTCCCTTTAGTTTTTCATTCTCCAATGAAAATAAATCCAAAAGCCTAGTGGTGGAAATACCATATTTTAATCCTATGCAGCTTCACATATGACTATAAAATAACACAACAAAAAACATTGTAGTTCCTCCTACAGTCTACTACATTACTCAGAATAAATCCTCTTAATGATACCCTTATATGCTGTATTACAGAAAAATTTACACATCAGTAAAGGACTGGTTAGAAAGTCATGAGATAGGAGCTCTCTTGGTTAAAAAAGTTTTTATGGTATATATTGTATAGGGAATTGTCCTTTGTATTATATATGTATATATATATGTATATATATATATATATATATATATATCTATATATATATATATATATACTACCGTTCAAAAGTTTAGGGTCACTTAGAAATTTCCTTATTTTTGAAAGAAAAGCACAGTTTTTTTCAATGAAGATAACATTAAATTAATCAGAAATACGCTCTATACATTGTTAATGTGCAAAATGACTATTCTAGCTGCAAACGTCTGGTTTTTAATACAATATCTACATAGGTGTATAGAGGCCCATTTCCAGCAACCATGACTCCAGTGTTCTAATGGTACATTGTGTTTGCTAACTCTGTTAGAAGGCTAATGGATGATTAGAAAACACTTGAAAACCCTTGTGCAATTATGTTAGCACCGCTGTAAACAGTTTTGCTGTTTAGAGGAGCTATAAAACTGACCTTCCTTTGAGCTACTTGAGAATCTGGAGCATTACATTTGTGGGTTCGATTAAACTCTCAAAATGGCTAGAAAAAGAGAGCTTTCATGTGAAACTCGACAGTCTATTCTTGTTCTTAGAAATTAAGGCTATTCCATGCGAGAAATTGCCAAGAAACTGAAGATTTCCTACAACAGTGTGTACTACTCCCTTCAGAGGACAGCACACACAGGCTCTAACCAGAGTAGAAAGAGAAGTGGGAGGCCCCGCTGCACAACTGAGCAACATGACAAGTACATTAGAGTCTCTAGTTTGAGAAATAGACGCCTCACAGGTCCTCAACTGGCAGCTTCATTAAATAGTACCCGCAAAACGCCAGTGTCAACGTCTACAGTGAAGAGGCGACTCCGGGATGCTGGCCTTCAGGGCAAAGTGGCAAAGAAAAAGCCATATCTGAGACTGGCTAATAAAAGGAAAAGATTAATATGGGCAAAAGCACACAGACATTGGAGAGAGGAAGATTGGAAAAAAGTGTTATGGACAGACGAATCGAAGTTTGAGGTGTTTGGATCACACAGAAGAACATTTGTGAGACGCAGAGCAACTGAAAAGATGCTGGAAGAGTGCCTGACGCCATCTGTCAAGCATGGTGGAGGTAATGTGATGGTCTGGGGTTGCTTTGGTGCTGGTAAAGTGGGAGATTTGTACAAGGTAAAAGGGATTTTGAATAAGGAAGGCTATCACTCCATTTTGCAACGCCATGCCATACCCTGTGGACAGCGCTTGATTGGAGCCAATTTCATCCTACAACAGGACAATGACCCAAAGCACACCTCCAAATTATGCAAGAACTATTTAGGGAAGAAGCAGGCAGCTGGTATTCTATCTGTAATGGAGTGGCCAGCGCAGTCACCAGATCTCAACCCCATAGAGCTGTTGTGGGAACAGCTTGACCGTATGGTACGCAAGTGCCCATCAAGCCAATCCAACTTGTGGGAGGGCCTTCTGGAAGCATGGGGTGAAATTTCTCCCGATTACCTCAGCAAATTAACAGCTAGAATGCCGTAGGTCTGCAATGCTGTAATTGCTGCAAATGGAGCATTCTTTGACGAAAGCAAAGTTTGAAGGAGAAAATTATTATTTCAAATAAAAATCATTATTTCTAACCTTGTCAATGTCTTGACTATATTTTCTAGTCATTTTGCAACTCATTTGATAAATATAAGTGTGAGTTTTCATGGAAAACACAAAATTATCTGGGTGACCCCAAAGTTTTGAACGGTAGTGTATATATATATATATATATATATAGCAAAAAAGAAAGCAGCAGCACTCACACAGAAATTGTTGATCAGGTGCCCAGCAAAACGTCCCGATCCTCGGATGTAATGTAATGTATAGAAAAAGAAACTTTGCAGCACTCCAATATGAAAAAAGTGGTGGTTTATTCACTCCAGATACAACAGCAACGTTTCAATCCTACAATAGGATCTTTATCAAGCTTGATAAAGATCCTATTGTAGGATTGAAACGTTGCTGTTGTATCTGGAGTGAATAAACCACCACTTTTTTCATATTGGAGTGCTGCAAAGTTTCTTTTTATATATATATATATATACATATATATATATATATATATATATATATATATATATATATATATAACAATGTCTAATGAGCCATGGCTGTAGAAATACAGCCCTGGCCATGGGAAATTGCTCCAGGCAAAACAAGACAAGACAATTAGACATTGTCTTGCCTTGTTTATCAAAGGGAGACAGGAGAATCTGCCTTTGATCTCCTCTCTCCCTACTCTGCAGGGGGCCGGTGATGTAATTGGGTACACATCCTGTGACACATTCTTGCATCTCAGCACTTCCCCACTGACTGCCCTACCCCTACCTCATGAGATGGCGAGTGATGTCATATCACCGCGCCGATCCATGTGTGCCAGGCGCAAGCAGCACTAGTGAGCGAGCGCACCGGCTGGGCTTAAATAGCCGAGCGACGGTGTGCTAGCTCTCTTTGCCAGCTCCCACCACCAACGGAGGACCACTCTCCTCCAATGCACCACTAAGTATCATCTTCTCCAGGTGCAGCAGCTGCACTTATCTTAACTCTCTCTCCCCTGGAAAACAAGCTTCCTACCTCTGGTGCCCCATTTTCCCCCTGGTTAACTCTTACCTCCCCTAGACAGTGAGACCTACTTCCCCCTAGCTTATTAACCCCGTTGCCCCTATACAACAAGCACATTAACTTATTACCGCTCCTCCAAGCCCTGCATATGAAAACCTACATTACCTGCACATTCCTGGTATATCCCCTATTCCCCTGGTATTTAACCATTCACTTCCCCTGGGCAAACCTCTCTAATTACCCTAACCTTACAATAGTAGTAACACATTAACACAGGGACAGTTAGAGTCTGGTCAGGCTGGAACATAGAAGCAAGAATGAGTGTACTGTATTTCATATGTATGTTTAGGTACGTGGGTGGGTATTAGGATAGTATTGTAATATATTGTAATAATAATCTACCATATGTAGTGTCAGTATACTCATTACATATTAATAATTATTATGTGTATTGAGGTATACTGATACTGTACCGTGATATATATTTTGTGTACACTGTGTTTAATAATTGAGTGTGATTTGTGTTGGTAATAAACCTTTATTTATTATACACTTGGGTCATGAATCACACTTAGTAGCAAGGCAAATAGAAAAGCGTAATACAAAGGAAAAGGTAGGGGAGCTGGGCATAACCCTAGTGACCCTAATAAAAGGAGGTAGTAATAGTGAGTGAACCCCAATAAATATTAGTCCATTTACATATAGCAAGTGTACAGTAAAGTCTGAAAGTCATGTGTTAAAAAAGAAGGCATTGAGTAAGTGACAGATCAAACTAGAAGACATAATGTGCTACTAGTCTTATATAATCTCCCATTTTCTCCTATGTGGACAAGAAAATATTGGAACCCTGTATACTGAATGCAATGGAAAAGGGACTATTTTTTAAATAAAATTATACAGTATTTGAATGTAAAACATGCCCTCTCAATTTAACTATTCGCTTATAAAAGATGTATGTAAAATATAAAATTATAAGGAATACAAATGTGAAAATTACGTAAAACGAATGGAACATATAGTACTAACCAACTTATTTTTTTCCCTTAGGTTTTCTACATACTGAAAAGGCAGGGAACACATTATGGATTGTGAAAAATTTCTCAGTTAGTAACAAAAGACACATAACATGAATAATAATAAATGTACCAATAATCTGCGTGTCTGTGGCAACAATTCTGTCCCACTGCTAAATAATTAAAACAAAAACCTCTGCTGACTCCTCTCTGCAATTACAGATTATACCTGAGCCAACCAATTAATTTCCATCTGGTGTAAGGCAGATCTATTTTGCTGTTCTCTATTAAGAGAAAACTCTGGCATCAATTTAGCCATCTCAAGGGTTATTCAGCGCTGTGTCAGCCAATGGGAATTAGTATTATAGGAGACTGGTGACACCTGAGAGTGCTGGGGGTAATAATAGAGATACTGTAAGTGTAACAAATTATTTGTAAATAATGTAAATATGGTATATAAAGTTAAAAATAATTAGATGTTGCTGTTTTTTTCTGTCCCCTTTTCTATTTTCTTTTCCCCTTTTATTGCTGCCATGATCTAAATGTTGAAATGTAATAAAATGTGTTAAAAAATAAGGAAGAAAACGGTGGAGTTGTAATACAAGTAATCAATATAACTATGATTTTTTTTATTTTGAAAGTTGTAGTATCAGACTGGAGTCCTTTGGACCCACCAGACAAAATAATTCTGATAACCTAAACTCCATCTATACAAAACATTCCATTTTGCATTCCATCATAATCCCTGTTGTTATCATTGCACACACAGGACATATAATAAATAATATCAGATATGTTATATATGAATTAACTGAAGAAAAAGTAGCAAAAGATTGACTACAAAGTCAGCTCCAATGTCGTCTTCTGCTGGACCATTAAGGCATTCTAATATTAGGGACCCATTGCTGCATCAGAGCCTGGGTTTACCAGAGGATCCTCGGAAACTCTGTTAGAACAACTGTATAATTTAAACTTACCAGAAATAGTACATACTTTTAGAGAACAGATATCAAGACTTAAAGTGAACTCTATAAATAACTATTTGATTGTAAGGGTATGTGCACACGCTATCTTCCTTTTACGTCTGAAAAGACAGACTGTTTCCAGGAGATAACAGCTGCCTCGTTTCAGACGTAAAAGCTCCTCCTCGTAATATGCGAGGCGTCTTTGACGCTCGTAAATCTTGAGCTGCTCTTCATTGACTTCAATGAAGAACGGCTCAAATTACGTTGCAAAGAAGTGTCCTGCACTTCTTTGCCGAGGCAGTCATTTTACGCGTCGTATTTTGACAGCTGTCAAACGACGACGCGTAAATGACAGGTCGTCTGCACAGTACGTCGGCAAACCCATTCAAATGAATGGGCAGATGTTTGCCAACGTATTGTAGCCCTATTTTCAGACGTAAAACGAGGCATAATACGCCTCGTTTACGTCTGAAAATAGGTCGTGTGAACCCAGCCTAATAGTTACAATGTATGTACTATATAAAACCTCATACAGCAGTTAGACATTTTCAAGATCTCACCTGATCAGTGCTTGGAGAAGCTTCTTTGAAACTTTCCGTTCCTTGTTCTGCATTATCAGCATCAATCAGGTTTTCCACAGGAACATTTCCATTTGGTTGCATGTAAGTAAAGTCGCCCTCAGCAGAATCTAACGCCACACAGACATTATATGAGTACGGAAAAGGTAATGTTCCATCACTATACATGGAGAATGTCCTGGGATCAATTGGAGGATACAGATTTGTGGCGAGAGAAGGGAAGGTTGGTGAGGGTTTTGGCTGTTTACATTTTGATATAATGACCACCATCACAGTTAATATAAAAAGCAAGGAAATAAGTGCAAGTGCCACCACTAAGTATAACTGTAAGTTGTTTTGAGTTTCTTCATCTTTTAGTTGGTTGCTGATTTTTGGAAAAACAACCTGTTGAAAATTATCTGCTATAATAAGACTCAAGGTGGTTGTAGCAGAGAGAGTGGGATCTCCATTGTCCTTCACCATCACCACAACCTTGTAATTCAGCATGTCCTTTTCCTGAAAGCTGCGTGATGTTCTGATCTCCCCTGTGTGTTCACTTATCACAAAATGAGTTGTGTCCGACACTTGTATGAAGTGGTAAGAGAGCCAAGCATTATGTCCTGAGTCTGTATCCACTGCCACCACCTTAGTTATTAAAGAACCAGGCTCTGAGACATAAGGCACCATCTCAAACACAGCCGGACCTCCATTATCTGGTGATGGGTACAAGATCTTCGGTGCATTATCATTCTGATCCAATATACGGATAATTAATGTAGCATTGCTGCTCAGAGAGGGGGATCCATTGTCTGTAGCTGTGACTTCTATTATAAACTCCTTGTTCTGTTCATAATCAAATGATCTTTGGGCATAAAGAACTCCGGTCTCTATATTGATGGAGACATAAGAGGACATTGATAGACTTTCTGTAATGATGCTGGAAATTGAATAAACTATTTTTGCATTGTCTCCAGTGTCAGGATCTGAGGCTTGTAAACTGAATATTGAAGCTCCTGGTAAATTGTTCTCTGGCACATAAGCAACATAAGTAGATTTGGAAAATATTGGTGAATTGTCATTGACATCTGATATTTCCAATCTAAGATTTTGTTTGCTGGAAAGTTGTGGAGATCCTCTATCTGTAGCTATAATAGTAAAATTATAGGAAGATTTTTTCTCTCTGTCTATAGCAGCTTTTAAAACGAGTCTATAGTAACTGTCTGAAGACAATAAATCAAAGTGAACATCTTCAAGAATTTGACAGTCAACATCTGCATTGTCTCCAGAATCTTGGTCATGAACTTCAATCAGAGCTATCATTGTTCCAGGTGCAGAATCCTCAGGAATAGGAGTAGATAGTGAAGTGATGGAAATCTCCGGAGCATTGTCATTCTCATCCATCACTTCTACCAGTACCTTACAATGAGCTACAAGGCCTCCTCCATCCTTTGCTTCTATGGATAATTCATAATTCTGTGTTACTTCAAAATCCAAGTTTCCATTGATCGTGATTTCACCAGTATTTTGGTTAATAGTAAATATTCCTGTGTGATGAACGTTTCCAGATGTTTTAATAAATGAATATGTGATTTGCGCATTCACCCCTTCATCATTGTCAGTTGCATTTAAAATGAGCACTGTAGAATTAACTGGGATGTTTTCCTTTAAGGTGACTTTATACATATCCTGGGTAAATATAGGGGCATTATCATTGCCATCTGTAACAATTATCTTCAGTAAAGTTGTTCCAGACTTGATAGGATTTCCTCCATCCAGGGCTGTTAGAATTATTTCATGAGTGCCTTGTGTCTCTCGATCTAATGGTTTCTCTAGGACAAGCTCTGGAAATTTACTCCCATCTGTTCTGATATTCTCAGTGAGTGTAAAATACTGGTTATCACTGAGCTTATATGTCTGCACTGAATTAATACCAATATCTGGATCTTCTGCAATTCTCAAAGTTAATTTTGTTCCTACTGCTGTAAATTCGATTATTTCTAAAATTATGTTATCATGAAAAAACTGTGGGGAATTATCATTTATATCCTGAATTTCAACTTTAATTTTAAAATTTTCAAAAGGATTTTCAACCACAGCATCAAATGTTAGGTAGCAGGTAGCTGCTGTCTTACACAATGTCTCTCTGTCTATTCTGTCCTTAATATACAGATTCCCATTATTCATATTTACATAGAAATATCTCTCTGAAGCTCTGGATACAATCCTCAGTTTTCTAGATGAGAGCTGCTTAATATCTAATCCAAGGTCATCTGCAATATTTGCTATAACAGAGTCTTTCCTCATTTCTTCTACAATGGAATAATGAATCTGACCAGAGACTGAATGACACAGCCAAGAAAATAAGATAGAAATTGTTACTTGCCATCTGAGTCCTTTGCTGTCCTGTATAGGAGGTTTCATTGTGTCCATCCTCAGTGATTATTTCCCATAAAATATCCAGTAAGAATTGGTCATCCGATGTAAATGTTAAAAATAAAAATGTTTATAATATCTGTAATTCTTCTTTTAAATCATACTCTTAGTTCTGTGTCCAGGAGAATCCAGAAAATGGCTGTGGTTCTTTCAGCAGATCAGCAATGTATGTAGGAGAGGAAAATACCAGTGGATTTCTAGTTCTGAATTTCTCTTCTTACTGGCTAAACAGCGGCGCTCAGAGGTGAAAATACGGAATTGCAATGTCCTTACGTTATTTTATAAAGTATATATTTGACATTTTCAAAATACTTTATTTTTACAGCCATTTATATTTAGAAAAACAGCACACGACTAATTTTTTTTCTCTGCATTTCAGCAGTTACATAATATTTTTGTGTTTATTTTTTATAACAGGAATCAAAGGTCTTTAAAAGTACTTAACCCCAGAGAAACTGATTTTTTATTATTATGTTATTATATATTATTATTTTTAACAAAAACTGTATGCACCTATACAGATGGTAGATGTGACCTTCAGGATTATAATATTATAGGCTTATAAAATACCCTATGAATATAGAGCAAACTTTAACTGCAAAAACAAAGTGCCTTATTTATCAAAAATATCCAACAGAAAAAAATGACTTTGTTGCCCATACCCCAACCAATAAAAGTTCAGCTCTTATTTATGATGCTGCATTGGAAGAATCAAAGTTGCATTGTTATTGGCTGTTATGGGAAACAAGGCCATGCTTTCTGTTAGACAGTTTTAATAAATTAGATTTATATTGAGGAATGGATTATATTTTATAAATGATAGTGAAGAATGTTAAATGTCTTAAATATTCTCCAAAATATTATTGTAAAGTTTGCTAATTACTATAAATTTTGTGAATAGAGATACGTTTATGACAACTTTCCCTATAGTATTCTACAGGAAGCAAAACATCCATTCCCCATCCTGTATTGTAGACTGTCTGTACATTTAAATAATCCAGTTTGACAATTCTTCTGATGCACATGTTACAGCATGAGATTATGTAAGGTTTCCAAATGTTATTTGTTTTATTACTCATTCACACAACACAATTTAGAATTCCGTTTAGGTTTTTGTAAACTCAATTCACTTCAGTGTATATAATGCCATCTCTGCTCTGAAAAGAAAGCTTTAAGCCCGATGGTGAATCTTCCCGACGTGCCACATTTGCAGCTTCACATACTGTAGGTAAGGGGACCACCATCACAATAAAAAAATATTGTTCTACTGGCTACTTGACTTCAAGGATGGGACTGACAATAATACCATTGGCTCTAAATAGATAATGAACACCAGAGCAAAGAGCCCATCATTGAAGGATTCACAAGTGAGTCTTGAGGGAGAAGATCTGAGATGATCACTGACAGATTAGTTGTTGGAGAACAAGAGGTCCACATAAAGTTCTTTCACAAGGGCTTACAAGACTTCTGTGGGAAAATCTATTGAGATCATGATACATAGTTGGTGCCCGGTCAAGTCTCTAAAGTGTTGTCCGAGACTTTAAGAAATTAAATAAGCTGCTGGATATGTTATAAAATGAAAAAAGAAACAATACTCACCTGCAATATTCCTTACCCTCCCAGCACCGATGCTCCGAGGTTAACCACTGGCCTTTGTTTACATGTCCTACATTGATGACATATACATCCCCGTGACTGCTGCATCCAAACACTGGCTTTAGCAGTGTCACACTGTACATTGTAATTGGGTTCTGTCAAGCTTTCTGTTATTTTGAAGGCTAAAATAGTGCTGCATGTCATTAAAGTGACCAAATTTATCACAGCGCCCCTGATGGAGGTTCTTAACACTCATGTGGAAAGAGCCAAAAACTGTATCAGGCAACTTTTTTAAAATTAAATATAAATGAAATATTAAGGTGAGTTCAAGATTTTTGTGGAGGTTGGGTATTATATTAATAAAACATATAAAATGTGATTAGAAATGTAACAATTAATAAAAATAGCATCTAAAGTAAAGGATGGCTCATCTCATTAACAAAACATTACTCAAGTATATATAGGAGTCAATTGACTCTCTGCATCCCAAATTTTTTTCTTACGTTCTCTATATACTTAGAAATAAGGAAATACTTTGTAAATGAGGAGAGATTTCTCAGTTACTAGAAAGACTGAATAAGGAAGCCGATAATCTGAATTATAAATAATAATCTATTCATCTGTATTCCAATAGTTACAAAACAATTGTTACCAACAAAGAAATCAATCGAGTTGATAAGAAATGTAAAAAATAAATAAATAAGAAGTAACCTAATACATTTCTATTTGATTCAATGCAAAGAAAATGGTGTAATTATAGTAGTAAAGATAGATATCAGCAGCACAGCCAGCTGTCAAACCCTACCAAACACAAATGGATCCCAGCTTCAGGGGGGGGGTGCACGCAGCGGATAATCCCTGGTCCAGGGAAAATAGCAAATCCGGAAGCAAAGGAAGAGACAGCAGCACTCCAGTAAAAAAAACCTTTGTGTTTTAATCACCAAAATATCACCTGCAAAATTTCAACTCTCACAGGGTCTCTGGCAAGCATAATTATAGTAGTTGCACAAGTATTTAATATAACCATGTTTCTAACTAAGCTGCAGTTGAGGATTAATGTTCGTTGGGCCCACTGGTGGAAATCATGGGAATGGAAGTATATGCTTCCGTATGGTAAAGTTAACTGTAAATTATTATTTCTTTTTTGTTATCATTGTACACACATGGCATGCGATATTATCAATATGAATTATCCCAGATTAAATAGACCCTAGTGGCAAATAGTAAGCTTCAAAGTCTTTAAAGTCAGATCAATAGGATTATATTTTGTTGGACTCTTTTGGTCTTATTATATTAGGAGCTCATTACTGTGCCAGTGCCAGAGGCTCGGGTTGGGCGAGTCTAACCCTGCTAAACTTTATTATTTAAATTATCAGACATCGATAAAGTGTTTATAAGAAACATTTTTGAAGATATAAGTCAAATTCAAAGAAATAACTAAGATATACGTTGTATATACAGTATTTTTTTAGAACCTCATAAAACAAGCTTAAAGTTTCAAGATCTCACCTGATCAGTGCTTAGAGAAGCTTCTTTGAAACTTTCCGTTCCTTGTTCTGCATTATCAGCATCAATCAGGTTTTCCACAGGAACATTTCCATTTGGTTGCATGTAAGTAAAGTCGCCCTCAGCAGAATCTAACGCCACACAGACATTATATGAGTACGGAAAAGGTAATGTTCCATCACTATACATGGAGAATGTCCTGGGATCAATTGGAGGATACAGATTTGTGGCGAGAGAAGAGAAGGTTGGTGAGGGTTTTGGCTGTTTACATTTTGATATAATGACAACCATCACAGTTAATATAAAAAGCAAGGAAATAAGTGCAAGTGCCACCACTAAGTATAACTGTAAGTTGTTTTGAGTTTCTTCATCTTTCAGTTGGTTGCTGAGTTTAGGAAAAACAACCTGTTGAAAGTTATCTGCAATAATAAGACTCAAGGTGGTTGTAGCAGAGAGAGTGGGATCTCCATTGTCCTTCACCATCACCACAACCTTGTAATTCAGCATGTCCTTTTCCTGAAAGCTGCGTGATGTTCTGATCTCACCTGTGTGTTCACTTATCACAAAATGAGTTGTGTCTGACACTTGTATGAAGTGGTAAGAGAGCCAAGCGTTATGTCCAGAGTCTGTATCCACTGCCACTACCTTAGTTATTAAAGAACCAGGCTCGGAGACATAAGGCACCATCTCAAACACAGCCGGACCTCCATTATCGGATGACGGGTACAATATCTTTGGTGCATTATCATTCTGATCCAATATACGGATAATTAATGTGGCATTGCTGCTCAGAGAGGGTGATCCATTGTCTGAAGCTGTGACTTCTATTATAAACTCCTTGTTCTGTTCATAATCAAATGATCTTTGGGCATAAAGAACTCCGGTCTCTATATTGATGGAGACATAAGATGACATTGATAAACTTTCTGTAATAATGCTAGAAATAGAATAAATTATTTTAGCATTGTCTCCAGTGTCAGGATCTGAGGCTCGTATACTGAATATTGAAGCTCCTGGTAAGTTGTTCTCTGGCACATAAGCAACATAAGTAGATTTGGAAAATATTGGTGGGTTGTCATTAACATCTGATATCTCCAATCCAAGAAGTCGTTTACTGGAAAGTGGTGGAGATCCTCTATCGGTAGCTATAATAGTGATATTATAATAAGACGTTTTCTCTCTGTTTATAGCAGTTTTTAAAACAACTTTATAGTAATTGTCCAATGATAATAAATCAAAAGAAACTTCTTCAAGAATTAGACAGTCAACATCTGCATTATCTCCAGAATCTCGGTCATGAACTTCAATCAGAGCTATCATTGTTCCAGGTGCAGAGTCCTCAGGAATAGGAGTAGATAATGAAGTGATGGATATTTCCGGTGCATTGTCATTCTCATCCATTACTTCTACCAGT
Source organism: Rhinoderma darwinii (assembly GCF_050947455.1). Classification (NCBI taxonomy): domain Eukaryota; kingdom Metazoa; phylum Chordata; class Amphibia; order Anura; family Rhinodermatidae; genus Rhinoderma; species Rhinoderma darwinii. The sequence goes on from NC_134689.1 coordinate 36,514,858, forward strand.
ACTTTACAATGAGCTACAAGGCCTCCTCCATCTTTTGCTTGTACAGACAATTCATAATTCTTTGCTACTTCAAAATCCAAGTTTCCATTGATCGTGATTTCACCAATATTTGGGTTAATAGTAAATATTCCTGTGTGATGAACGTTTCCAGATGTTTTAATAAAAGAATATGTGATCTGTGCATTAATACCTTCATCATTGTCAGTAACATTTAAGATCATTATTGTAGAATTAACTGGGATATTTTCCTTTAAGGTGACTTTATACATATCCTGGGTAAATATAGGAGCATTATCATTGGCATCTATAACAATTATCTTCAGTAATGTGGTTCCAGACTTGATAGGATTTCCTCCATCCAGGGCTGTTAGAATTATTTCATGAGTGCCTTGTGTCTCTCTATCTAATGGTTTCTCTAGGACAAGCTCTGGAAATTTACTCCCATCTGTTCTGATATTCTCAGTGAGTGTAAAATACTGGTTATCACTGAGCTTATATGTCTGTACAGAATTAGAACCAGTATCTGGATCTTCTGCACTTTGTAAAGCAAATCTTGCTCCTGGTAATGTAAATTCAATTATTTCTAAAATGATGTTATCATGATAAAACATTGGAGAATTATCATTTATATCCTGAATGTCAACTTTGATTTTGAAAATATTTAAAGGATTTTCAACCACAGCATCAAATGTTAGGTAGCATGAATCTTCTGCCCCACACAATGTCTCTCTGTCTATCCTGTCCTTAATATACAGATTTCCATTATTCAGATTTACATAGAAATATCTCTCTGAAGCTCTGGATACAATCCTCAGTTTTCTAGATGAGAGCTGCTTAATATCTAATCCAAGGTCATCTGCAATATTTGCTAGAACAGAGTCTTTCCTCATTTCTTCTACAATGGAATAATGAATCTGACCAGAGACTGAATGACACAGCCAAGAAAATAAGATAGAAATTGTTACTTGCCATCTGAGTCCTTTGCTGCCCTGTATAGGAGGTTCCATTGTGTCCATCCTCAGTGATTATTGTCCATAAAATATCCAGTAAGACTTTGTCATCCAATGTAAATGTTAAACATAAGTTTGTTTTTAACAGAAATCTGTAATTCTTCTTTTAAATTATATTTTTAGTTCTGTGTCCTGGACAATCCAGAAAATGGCTGTGGTTCTTTCAGCAGTTCAGCAATGTATGTAGGAGAGGAAAATACCAGTGGATTTCTAGTTCTGAATTTTTCTTCTTACTGGTTAAACAGCGGCGCTCAGAGGTGAAAATACAGAATTGCAATGTCCTTATATTATTTTTAAAACTAAAAATTCAGGATTGTCAAAATGCTTTATTTTTACTGAAATGTGTGAGCACATTTTTAATTTGCTTTATGTATTTTATCCCTAAGCTGCCTGTTTTATGTTCAGTTCTTTTATGTAACAACAACAATAACAACAACAACAATAACTATATTTCTTTAACCCCTTAAGGACACGGCCAATTTTGGCCTTGAGGACAGAGCAATTTTTTTACATTTCCCCTCTTTGCATCCCGACGCTCATAACTCTTTTATTTTTTGTACGACGTAGTTGTATGAGACTTTGTTTTTTGCAAGACGAGTTGTACTTTATGTAGGTACCATTTTTTGGTACAAATATATTATCGTTTAATTTCTATACATTTTTATTTTAGCGAAAATGCAGAAAAAAAGCAGTTCTGCTGCAGTTGTAATATTTTTTTTTTACACCATACACCGATCATCATAAATAATGTTATACATTTGTTGTACAGGTTGTTATGGTCGTGGCAATACCAAATATGTCTATATTATTTAATGTTTTGGGACGTTATTTATTTATTTATTTTAAAAAGTTTAATTATAAAAAATGTGTGTTTCTGTGTATTTTTTTTACTTTTTATTTATTTATTTATCATTAATTTTTTTTTACATTCATTTATCTTTTTTTTTTAATCCCATAAAGGGATTTATCATTTTGATTTTGATTTTGTAACTGTAATGTACTGGCATAGATCTATATGCCAGTACATTAGCCAGTGTACTGATTGTACACAGGCAGTTGTTAAGGGCATACTTCAGTATGCCCTAACAACAGGAAATATGTTCAGACAGCCCTTGGGTCCTTCAATGGACCCTGGGCTGTCTGGCCATATGAGTTGTGGGCTTTGATCTCGTCACAGTTATATTCTGTGACGCGATCAATGTGCAGTCCCCCCTCTTTGAACGCCGCGATCTGCTTTCATCGTGGCGTTCAAAGGGTTAACGCTGTCAGAGCGGGGCCGTGGCTGTGTATTACAGCCGTTGCCCCGCTCTCGATCGCGCGCACAGACGCGCGCAGGAACGGCTGTCACACAGGACGAGTATGCTCGTCCTAATGCGCGAAGTGCTCGCCGCTCAGGACGAGCATACTCGTCCTGTGTCGGCAACCAGTTAAAAAACTTGAAATCTAGAGAAATACTTTTTATGTACCTTTTTTTTTTATAAATGAGATATTTATTTGGTTGCTGTTTATTTTTTGCAGAGTAAGGTGACATTTTACAGTAGAGCGAAGGATAATTTATAGAAAACATGATATGCAATATAGACTTTGCAGCACATCTGTAAGACATCACAGATTAGATGGTAAATTTCAAAAACAACACTTGCTTGACAGGAAGAGTATAACAACAAAATAATATAAGAGGACATGCAGGGGGAATCATAAAGCTACCAACAAACAAGTAGCCCAATACAGACACGTGCATATGTATAACTAATACATTTGTTGGTGAGCTAAAAACTAGAATAAGGTGTAAGATCCTGGAGTACAACGTAACTGCTGGATAAGCATATGGGTAGGAGGCCTAACAAATAAATAGATCACATAAACATAAGCAAATTAATCGGTAAGCTGAAGATAACCTGCATAAGTAAATGTATCCATAATGCAGAAAATTGTATGAAGCATCTAAAAAGTATCCCCAATATAGCTACCTGAGCCACCAACCAGTGGTGGGAGGTCAATAGTGAGACAGAGGTCCAAGGACAGTAGAATACTGTAAGCCCCACATTATAAAGAAACAGGTGCCCCATAATGGTGGTAATATAAAAGCTGAAAAAGGCCCTAATGCCAGGTCAAGTCCAGTTTAAACTCTATAACTGGAAAAATAAAGTCCATTAAGCCAGAGTCCAATGATCTATTGATAATTATCAAAGGTGTACTGTATTGTAGTAATCAACTGACATCCGAGAGGACCAAAATGAGAAGAACAGTTGTGTTATCAAAGAAAACGTAACTATGGAAAGGTTGGATAAAGAACTTAACCCTGTGGGCACAAGAGTAGGAGCCCAACATTGGACATTTGAGGAAACCCGAAACAAATCGAGGATCAAATGAGTGGCAGCATGGGAGTGGTATGGTGATGCTGTATGTCATGGCAGGGTCCTCTGACAAGACGGAGTAACTCGCAGGTGTCCCAGATCTCAGGGGAAAACTAGTAGCGAATTGCGGCCTCATTAAACTGTCTAAAGGAAAATAGGTAGGCTCTGGCTAAGTAGCAATTCCCCTTCAGGAGGGCATAGGCCTGGCAGGCAACACTGAGCTTGGTCTTAGTAAGTTTTAGTGGTATATAGGCCAAAAAGTTCTGCCTTAACATCGGACCAGTTTAGGCAGTTGCAGCTAGCTAGAAAGTGGATGAAGATTTAGAATCCAACATTGTAGGCCTTGGGGCATAGCTTGGAACGATTGAGGAAGTTTTTATTATTTGAGCAAGCCACACCAGCTATGTTGATGTCCGTACTGTATGGGCCTAAATGGGTGGTTGATCCATTGGTGGTGGAAGCCCATGCTTCCTAATTAGGGCTATAGTAGGCTTACACTCTATGAAATACAGAGCATACTGCAAAAACAAAGTGAGGAATTGATCGCTATTCATTATTTTAGTAAAGAATACCCACTGCCCCAATAGTTTTCAAAATACTACAATTTCCTTAGCTCATTTATGCCTTATTTTGTGTATATCTAATATTACTCATACAGTATGATGGACAGTTATCTGACATGCTTTCCCTGCTGCTACAGATGTGAACTCTCTTACTTTTCCTCATATCTCAACATATCCTGAGATTTGAAAAAAAGAAACATGATTTTACGATACTCTGTTGCGAGATGTCTATGCTATATGTGTTTATATCTGACCAGTTAGTGGTTGTGATGTACAGATGTAGCCGTCTTTACCTTGACTTTTAAGGTTTTAAATAAACAGTGGCCAGATCTCTTATCTTGACTTTTTCAATGACTCTTCAAAGGCTTTTGTTGTGTGATATCACGCTGCAGCAAGTTATCAGAGTCAAGTTAAGGATTGCAACATCCATATGTTGCAGCTTGTCAAGTGTTCTGCTAGCATGTCGCGATAAGTTATTGCATTGGTTTCATGAAAAATTGGATTTCTTAACCTAATTCAAGCAAAGGTAAGGGTGAACACATCTGTAGCTCAAATCTTAGTTAAATCTGCGGAGATCTAGCATTTATAATCATTGTCTTTGGAATATTCAATAGGGAGAAATAGGCAAAACAGTCCATCCCCTTCCTATACATTAGACTACAATTACATAGTTCAGCGTGACATGTCTCTGATGTGTATTTTACAGATTTAGCTAATAAACATGTCTTCAAATTGACTAATTCCCACAACACAGTCCAGAATTCTCATTAGTTTCTGAGACTCCAATGAAAACAAATCGAAAGCCCCAGTGGTGGAAATACCATATTTTCATCCTATGCAGCTTCACACATGACCATAAAAAAAAGCAAAAACATTGTACGTAGTTCCTCCTACACTGCTCGGAATGAACCCTGTTAATGATACACTTATATACTGTATTACTGAAAAATGTGCACATCAGTAAAGAAGTCGTTAGAAAGTCATGAGATAGGAGCTCTCTGATAATGACTTATCTTTTGACATTTGCTATTGGAGAGCGCTGGTCCTATACACTGTTCTAACACACTTACACTTGGCATTGTTAGTTTCAGACTTTTAAGTCAAGGTTGAGTTTTTATTTCATTTTAAAAAAAAATGTGGGTAAAAAATTATATGGTATATAGTAAGTGCACCATAACGTCTGAAAGTCATGTGTTAAAAAAGAAGGCATTGAGCAAGTGACAGATCGAACTAGAAGACATAATGTGCTACTAGTCTTATATAATCTCCCATTTTCTCCTATTTGGACAAGAAAATATTGGAACCCTGTATACTGAATGCAATGGAAAAGGTACTATACATTCTACAATATTATATGACATAACATGTAAATCTGAATCTTCAAAACATTATAAAATTTATATCGTATTTGAATGTAAAACATGCCCTCTAAATTCATTAAACTATTCGCATGTAAAAGATGTATGTAAAGGGAATACAAATGTGGAAATTATATAAAATTAATAGAACATATAGTACTTAAAAATATTTAACAAAAATAGCATGTTAAATGGGTTATTAACAGGATAGGCCATCAAAAGCTGATTACCCGGGGTCCGACTGCCGGGACCCCCTCCGATCAGCTCTTCATTCCGGTCACTGCTTATATTGTGACTCACCGATTCACAGTATTACATCATTCTCCCATTGAAGTGAACGGGAGAAGGATGTAATACTGTGAACTGCCGCTACTTCTGTGTCAGCGAATCACAATACGAGCAGTGACCGGGAATGAAGGGGAAGCAGCGCTCATATGAGCGCTGCGGCCCCTTCAAAACAGCTGATCGGCGAAGGTCCCGGCAGTCGGACCCCGAGCAATCAGCTATTGATGATCTTTTCTGATGATAGGCCATCAATTTTTAGGGACTGGAAAACTCTTTGAGTAAAGGAAAACTCAATGCTGCTGACAAGGCTCAAGGCTACTCTTATATCCAGTTAATTTTTTTCCATTAGGTTAATTCTTCTACCCAACTTTTTTTTTCCTTAGGTTGTCTACATACTGAAAAGGAAGGGAGCACTTTATAGATGTTGAAAATGTCCTCAGTTAGTAACCAAATATGCACATATAACATGAATAATATTGAATTTACCAATAATCTGTGTGTCTATGGTAACAATCCTGTCCCATTGGTAAATAATGAAAACAAAAATCTCTGCTGACTCCTCTCTGCAATTAGAGATTTTACCGGAGCCAACCAATTAACTTCCATCCGGTGTAACGCGGATCTTCATTTATTTTGCTATTCTCTATTAAGAGAAAACTCTGGCATCAATTTAGCCATCTCAAGGTTTATTTAGCGCTGTGTCAGCCAAGCGGAATCAGTATTATAGGTGACGGGTGACACCTGAGAGGGTTGTGCGTGGGAATAGAGATACTGTGAGTACAACAAATTATTTGTGAATATTGTAGATCTGGTACGCCTGTAAAGAAAAAAAGAAGTATATTTTGGGGGTTTTGTCTGTTCCTTTTTCTTTCTTCTTCTACCCTTTTTTTTTTTTTTTGCTGCTATGATCAAATATATATAAATGGTGTGAAATTTTAAAATATAATAAAATATGTGTTTAAAAATACACAAAAATATTATTAAAGAGGGCTTTGTGTTTTGCATGTTAAGAGTTGAAGTGTCAGACTTTTTGGGCCCACCAGAGGAAAAGATTCTAAACAAAACATGTGCATTTCCATTTTGAATTCCAAATTAATCTCTGTTATTATCATTGCACACACAGGACATATAATAAATAATATCAGATATGTTATTTATGAATTAACAGAAGAAAAAGTAGCAAGTGACTAACTACAAAGTCAGCTCCAATGTCGTCTTCTGCTGTACCATTGGAGCTTTCTTTTATTAGGGACCAATTGCTGCGTCAGAGCCTCGGTTTACCAGAGGATCATCGGAAACTCTGTTAGAACAACTGTATTATTTAAACTTACCAGAAATAGTATATATTTTTAGAGAATAGATATCAGGACTTAAAGAAAACTCTATAAAAAAACTATTTGATTCTAATAGTTACAATGTATCTACTATTTAGGACCTCATAACGCAGGTAGAATTTTCCAAGATCTCACCTGGTCAGTGCTTGGAGAAGCTTCTTTGAAACTTTCCGCTCCTTGTTCTGCATTATCAGCATCAATCAGGTTTTCCACAGGAACATTTCCATTTGGTTGCATGTAAGTAAAGTTGCCCTCAGCAGAATCTAACGCCACACAGACATTATATGAGTACGGTAAAGGTAATGTTCCATCACTATACATGGAGAATGTCCTGGGATCAATTGGAGGATACAGATTTGTGGCGAGAGAAGGGAAGGTTGGTGAGGGGTTTGGCTGTTTACATTTTGATATAATGACAACCATCACAGTTAATATAAAAAATAAGGAAATAAGTGCAAGTGCCACCACTAAGTATAACTGTAAGTTGTTTTGAGTTTCTTCATCTTTCAGTTTGTTGCTGATTTTTGGAAAAACAACCTGTTGAAAGTTATCTGCAATAATAAGACTTAAGGTGGTTGTAGCAGAGAGAGTGGGATCTCCATTGTCCTTCACCATCACCACAACATTGTAATTCAGCATGTCCTTTTCCTGAAAGCTGCGTGATGTTCTGATCTCACCTGTGTGTTCACTTATCACAAAATGAGTTGTGTCTGACACTTGTATGAAGTGGTAAGAGAGCCAAGCATTATGTCCAGAGTCTGTATCCACTGCCACCACCTTAGTTATTAAAGAACCAGGCTCGGAGACATAAGGCACCATCTCAAACACAGCTGGACCTCCATTATCTGGTGATGGGTACAAGATTTTTGGTGCATTATCATTCTGATCCAATATACGGATAATTAATGTGGCATTGCTGCTCAGAGAGGGCGATCCATTGTCTGTAGCTGTGACTTCTATTACAAACTCCTTGTTCTGTTCATAATCAAATGATCTTTGGGCATAAAGAACTCCGGTCTCTATATTGATGGAGACATAAGATGACATTGATAAACTTTCTGTAATAATGCTAGAAATAGAATAAATTATTTTAGCATTATCTCCAGTGTCAGGATCTGAGGCTTGTAAACTGTATATTGAAGCTCCTGGTAAATTGTTCTCTGGCACATAAGCAACATAAGTAGATTTGGAAAATATTGGTGGGTTGTCATTGACATCTGATATCGCCAATATAATATTTTGTTTGCTGGAAAGTGGTGGAGATCCTCTATCTGTAGCTTTAATAGTGAGATTATAGGAATATTTTTTCTCTCTGTCTATAGCAGCTTTTAAAACAAGTCTATAGTAATTGTCTGAAGACAATAAATCAAAAGGAACATCTTCAATTATTTGACAGTCAACATCTGCATTGTCTCCAGAATCTTGATCATGAACTTCAATCAGAGCTATCATTGTTCCAGGTGCAGAATCCTCAGGAATAGGAGTAGATAGTGAAGTGATAGATATCTCCGGTGCATTGTCATTCTCATCCATCACTTCTACTAGTACTTTACAATGAGCTACAAGGCCTCCTCCATCCTTTGCTTCGACGGACAATTCATAATTTTGTTTTTTTTCAAAATCCAAGTTTCCATTGATCATGATTTCACCAGTATTTAGGTTAATAGTAAAAATTCCTGTGTGATGGACCTTGCCAGATGCCTTCATGAAAGAATATGTGATTTGCGCATTGACCCCTTCATCATTGTCAGTTGTATTTAACATGATCACTGTAGATAGAGATGAGCGAACCGGGACAACCGAACCCGGTTTCGGTCCGAACTTCAGGAAAAGTTCGGTTCGCAGCGAATCCGAACTTTACCGGGTTCGGCCGAACCCGTTTTGACCGAACCCGGCTACATTTTGGCGCCTGCCACATGTTACATCTAAAATGGAGGATTACAGAAGATCACCTGACATCAGGCTACCCCATAATGCCTTGCAAACGGCTCTCCCAGCCTATCGGGAGGCAGCATAGGGGCGGGCTCAAGCCTGCAATAAAAGTCTATGCACGGAGCTCAGCGGCCATTTTACAGACAGGAGCTGTAGGAATAGCATCTCTGTGCAGTAAGGGAAAGCTTTAGGAATCTAAAAGGCAGGAATTCAGAAATCGAAGGGGCTCATCCACTACTCACTACTCAGCCAGTGTGTGAATACGCTTTTATAAGGGGCTCATCCCCGTTGCATCCAACTTGCAATACAGGCAGCCTAGTAGTACTATAAGGCCCAGCATTCCCTGAGTGCACTGCAGCGAGGCTGATTGAAATTCTCATTCATTGCCATTTGCCAAGCCAGTGTCCGTGTGTGAATACGCTTTTAAAAGGGGCTCATCCCTGGAATAACAATCCAACTTGCCATACAGGCAGCCTAGAAGTACTACAACGCCCAGCATTCCCTGAGTGCACTGCAGCGAGGCTGATTGAAATTCTCATTCATTGCCATTTGCCAAGCCAGTGTCCGTGTGTGAATACGCTTTTAGAAGGGGCTCATCCCCATTGCATCCAACTTGCAATACAGGCAGCCTTTGTAGTAGTGGTAGTAGTAGTACTACAAGGCCCAGCATTCCCTGAGTGCACTGCAGCGAGGCTGATTGAAATTCTCATTCATTGCCATTTGCCAAGCCAGTGTCCGTGTGTGAATACGCTTTTAAAAGGGGCTCATCCCTGGCCGTTATTAACAGGATAACAATCCAACTTGCCATACAGGCAGCCTAGAAGTACTACAACGCCCAGCATTCCCTGAGTGCACTGCAGCGAGGCTGATTGAAATTCTCATTCATTGCCATTTGCCAAGCCAGTGTCCGTGTGTGAATACGCTTTTAAAAGGGGCTCATCCCTGGAATAACAATCCAACTTGCCATACAGGCAGCCTAGAAGTACTACAACGCCCAGCATTCCCTGAGTGCACTGCAGCGAGGCTGATTGAAATTCTCATTCATTGCCATTTGCCAAGCCAGTGTCCGTGTGTGAATACGCTTTTAAAAGGGGCTCATCCCTGGAATAACAATCCAACTTGCCATACAGGCAGCCTAGTAGTACTACAAGGCCCAGCATTCCCTGAGTGCACTGCAGCGAGGCTGATTGAAATTCTCATTCATTGCCATTTGCCAAGCCAGTGTCCGTGTGTGAATACGCTTTTAGAAGGGGCTCATCCCCATTGCATCCAACTTGCAATACAGGCAGCCTTTGTAGTAGTGGTAGTAGTAGTACTACAAGGCCCAGCATTCCCTGAGTGCACTGCAGCGAGGCTGATTGAAATTCTCATTCATTGCCATTTGCCAAGCCAGTGTCCGTGTGTGAATACGCTTTTAAAAGGGGCTCATCCCTGGCCGTTATTAACAGGATAACAATCCAACTTGCCATACAGGCAGCCTAGAAGTACTACAACGCCCAGCATTCCCTGAGTGCACTGCAGCGAGGCTGATTGAAATTCTCATTCATTGCCATTTGCCAAGCCAGTGTCCGTGTGTGAATACGCTTTTAGAAGGGGCTCATCCCCATTGCATCCAACTTGCAATACAGGCAGCCTTTGTAGTAGTGGTAGTAGTAGTACTACAAGGCCCAGCATTCCCTGAGTGCACTGCAGCGAGGCTGATTGAAATTCTCATTCATTGCCATTTGCCAAGCCAGTGTCCGTGTGTGAATACGCTTTTAAAAGGGGCTCATCCCTGGAATAACAATCCAACTTGCCATACAGGCAGCCTAGTAGTACTACAAGGCCCAGCATTCCCTGAGTGCACTGCAGCGAGGCTGATTGAAATTCTCATTCATTGCCATTTGCCAAGCCAGTGTCCGTGTGTGAATACGCTTTTAGAAGGGGCTCATCCCTGGAATAACAATCCAACTTGCCATACAGGCAGCCTAGTAGTACTACAAGGCCCAGCATTCCCTGAGTGCACTGCAGCGAGGCTGATTGAAATTCTCATTCATTGCCATTTGCCAAGCCAGTGTCCGTGTGTGAATACGCTTTTAGAAGGGGCTCATCCCCATTGCATCCAACTTGCAATACAGGCAGCCTTTGTAGTAGTGGTAGTAGTACTACAAGGCCCAGCATTCCCTGAGTGCACTGCAGCGAGGCTGATTGAAATTCTCATTCATTGCCATTTGCCAAGCCAGTGTCCGTGTGTGAATACGCTTTTAGAAGGGGCTCATCCCCATTGCATCCAACTTGCAATACAGGCAGCCTTTGTAGTAGTGGTAGTAGTAGTACTACAAGGCCCAGCATTCCCTGAGTGCACTGCAGCGAGGCTGATTGAAATTCTCATTCATTGCCATTTGCCAAGCCAGTGTCCGTGTGTGAATACGCTTTTAAAAGGGGCTCATCCCTGGAATAACAATCCAACTTGCCATACAGGCAGCCTAGTAGTACTACAAGGCCCAGCATTCCCTGAGTGCACTGCAGCGAGGCTGATTGAAATTCTCATTCATTGCCATTTGCCAAGCCAGTGTCCGTGTGTGAATACGCTTTTAGAAGGGGCTCATCCCCATTGCATCCAACTTGCAATACAGGCAGCCTTTGTAGTAGTGGTAGTAGTAGTACTACAAGGCCCAGCATTCCCTGAGTGCACTGCAGCGAGGCTGATTGAAATTCTCATTCATTGCCATTTGCCAAGCCAGTGTCCGTGTGTGAATACGCTTTTAAAAGGGGCTCATCCCTGGAATAACAATCCAACTTGCCATACAGGCAGCCTAGTAGTACTACAAGGCCCAGCATTCCCTGAGTGCACTGCAGCGAGGCTGATTGAAATTCTCATTCATTGCCATTTGCCAAGCCAGTGTCCGTGTGTGAATACGCTTTTAGAAGGGGCTCATCCCCATTGCATCCAACTTGCAATACAGGCAGCCTTTGTAGTAGTGGTAGTAGTAGTACTACAAGGCCCAGCATTCCCTGAGTGCACTGCAGCGAGGCTGATTGAAATTCTCATTCATTGCCATTTGCCAAGCCAGTGTCCGTGTGTGAATACGCTTTTAAAAGGGGCTCATCCCTGGCCGTTATTAACAGGATAACAATCCAACTTGCCATACAGGCAGCCTAGAAGTACTACAACGCCCAGCATTCCCTGAGTGCACTGCAGCGAGGCTGATTGAAATTCTCATTCATTGCCATTTGCCAAGCCAGTGTCCGTGTGTGAATACGCTTTTAAAAGGGGCTCATCCCTGGAATAACAATCCAACTTGCCATACAGGCAGCCTAGTAGTACTACAAGGCCCAGCATTCCCTGAGTGCACTGCAGCGAGGCTGATTGAAATTCTCATTCATTGCCATTTGCCAAGCCAGTGTCCGTGTGTGAATACGCTTTTAAAAGGGGCTCATCCCTGGAATAACAATCCAACTTGCCATACAGGCAGCCTAGTAGTACTACAAGGCCCAGCATTCCCTGAGTGCACTGCAGCGAGGCTGATTGAAATTCTCATTCATTGCCATTTGCCAAGCCAGTGTCCGTGTGTGAATACGCTTTTAGAAGGGGCTCATCCCCATTGCATCCAACTTGCAATACAGGCAGCCTTTGTAGTAGTGGTAGTAGTACTACAAGGCCCAGCATTCCCTGAGTGCACTGCAGCGAGGCTGATTGAAATTCTCATTCATTGCCATTTGCCAAGCCAGTGTCCGTGTGTGAATACGCTTTTAGAAGGGGCTCATCCCCATTGCATCCAACTTGCAATACAGGCAGCCTTTGTAGTAGTGGTAGTAGTAGTACTACAAGGCCCAGCATTCCCTGAGTGCACTGCAGCGAGGCTGATTGAAATTCTCATTCATTGCCATTTGCCAAGCCAGTGTCCGTGTGTGAATACGCTTTTAAAAGGGGCTCATCCCTGGCCGTTATTAACAGGATAACAATCCAACTTGCCATACAGGCAGCCTAGAAGTACTACAACGCCCAGCATTCCCTGAGTGCACTGCAGCGAGGCTGATTGAAATTCTCATTCATTGCCATTTGCCAAGCCAGTGTCCGTGTGTGAATACGCTTTTAAAAGGGGCTCATCCCTGGAATAACAATCCAACTTGCCATACAGGCAGCCTAGTAGTACTACAAGGCCCAGCATTCCCTGAGTGCACTGCAGCGAGGCTGATTGAAATTCTCATTCATTGCCATTTGCCAAGCCAGTGTCCGTGTGTGAATACGCTTTTAGAAGGGGCTCATCCCTGGAATAACAATCCAACTTGCCATACAGGCAGCCTAGTAGTACTACAAGGCCCAGCATTCCCTGAGTGCACTGCAGCGAGGCTGATTGAAATTCTCATTCATTGCCATTTGCCAAGCCAGTGTCCGTGTGTGAATACGCTTTTAGAAGGGGCTCATCCCCATTGCATCCAACTTGCAATACAGGCAGCCTTTGTAGTAGTGGTAGTAGTACTACAAGGCCCAGCATTCCCTGAGTGCACTGCAGCGAGGCTGATTGAAATTCTCATTCATTGCCATTTGCCAAGCCAGTGTCCGTGTGTGAATACGCTTTTAGAAGGGGCTCATCCCCATTGCATCCAACTTGCAATACAGGCAGCCTTTGTAGTAGTGGTAGTAGTAGTACTACAAGGCCCAGCATTCCCTGAGTGCACTGCAGCGAGGCTGATTGAAATTCTCATTCATTGCCATTTGCCAAGCCAGTGTCCGTGTGTGAATACGCTTTTAAAAGGGGCTCATCCCTGGAATAACAATCCAACTTGCCATACAGGCAGCCTAGTAGTACTACAAGGCCCAGCATTCCCTGAGTGCACTGCAGCGAGGCTGATTGAAATTCTCATTCATTGCCATTTGCCAAGCCAGTGTCCGTGTGTGAATACGCTTTTAGAAGGGGCTCATCCCCATTGCATCCAACTTGCAATACAGGCAGCCTTTGTAGTAGTGGTAGTAGTAGTACTACAAGGCCCAGCATTCCCTGAGTGCACTGCAGCGAGGCTGATTGAAATTCTCATTCATTGCCATTTGCCAAGCCAGTGTCCGTGTGTGAATACGCTTTTAAAAGGGGCTCATCCCTGGAATAACAATCCAACTTGCCATACAGGCAGCCTAGTAGTACTACAAGGCCCAGCATTCCCTGAGTGCACTGCAGCGAGGCTGATTGAAATTCTCATTCATTGCCATTTGCCAAGCCAGTGTCCGTGTGTGAATACGCTTTTAGAAGGGGCTCATCCCCATTGCATCCAACTTGCAATACAGGCAGCCTTTGTAGTAGTGGTAGTAGTAGTACTACAAGGCCCAGCATTCCCTGAGTGCACTGCAGCGAGGCTGATTGAAATTCTCATTCATTGCCATTTGCCAAGCCAGTGTCCGTGTGTGAATACGCTTTTAAAAGGGGCTCATCCCTGGCCGTTATTAACAGGATAACAATCCAACTTGCCATACAGGCAGCCTAGAAGTACTACAACGCCCAGCATTCCCTGAGTGCACTGCAGCGAGGCTGATTGAAATTCTCATTCATTGCCATTTGCCAAGCCAGTGTCCGTGTGTGAATACGCTTTTAAAAGGGGCTCATCCCTGGAATAACAATCCAACTTGCCATACAGGCAGCCTAGTAGTACTACAAGGCCCAGCATTCCCTGAGTGCACTGCAGCGAGGCTGATTGAAATTCTCATTCATTGCCATTTGCCAAGCCAGTGTCCGTGTGTGAATACGCTTTTAAAAGGGGCTCATCCCTGGAATAACAATCCAACTTGCCATACAGGCAGCCTAGTAGTACTACAAGGCCCAGCATTCCCTGAGTGCACTGCAGCGAGGCTGATTGAAATTCTCATTCATTGCCATTTGCCAAGCCAGTGTCCGTGTGTGAATACGCTTTTAGAAGGGGCTCATCCCCATTGCATCCAACTTGCAATACAGGCAGCCTTTGTAGTAGTGGTAGTAGTACTACAAGGCCCAGCATTCCCTGAGTGCACTGCAGCGAGGCTGATTGAAATTCTCATTCATTGCCATTTGCCAAGCCAGTGTCCGTGTGTGAATACGCTTTTAGAAGGGGCTCATCCCCATTGCATCCAACTTGCAATACAGGCAGCCTTTGTAGTAGTGGTAGTAGTAGTACTACAAGGCCCAGCATTCCCTGAGTGCACTGCAGCGAGGCTGATTGAAATTCTCATTCATTGCCATTTGCCAAGCCAGTGTCCGTGTGTGAATACGCTTTTAAAAGGGGCTCATCCCTGGCCGTTATTAACAGGATAACAATCCAACTTGCCATACAGGCAGCCTAGAAGTACTACAACGCCCAGCATTCCCTGAGTGCACTGCAGCGAGGCTGATTGAAATTCTCATTCATTGCCATTTGCCAAGCCAGTGTCCGTGTGTGAATACGCTTTTAAAAGGGGCTCATCCCTGGAATAACAATCCAACTTGCCATACAGGCAGCCTAGTAGTACTACAAGGCCCAGCATTCCCTGAGTGCACTGCAGCGAGGCTGATTGAAATTCTCATTCATTGCCATTTGCCAAGCCAGTGTCCGTGTGTGAATACGCTTTTAAAAGGGGCTCTGAAATGTCTGGGAAAAAAAAGGTTGTGAAAGGACGGGGTAGAGGAAGAAACACCCATGCCGTCTCCTCTTCCAGTCCAAATGTTGGATCTGTTGGTGCCAGACCCAGTAGCAGCATTTGTGGCACAAGACATGTGCCCAGTTCCACTAGTAGCAGCTGCCATGTGCCTGCTAGTAGTAGTATCAGCAAGCCAGACTTGTCCATCTCCTCCGGTGGGCGGGTTACTTTAGACAATACGGCCATTGTGGACTGGTTGGCTGGCTCGCGGTCATCTCAGCAGGAAGACTCTGACGATCTGGCTTCAAGCCAGGTTTCGTTGGATTCCAGATCCTCTACAGTTCCTTGGCACGGTGACAGTAGTAATATAGGTATTTCTAGCGTTTCCATTCCATCATCTATGTCTTCGCTCCCCCTTCCTAGCGGGAAGCCATCTTTCCTGAGAGTCCTAAGAGACATCTCCTCGGGTGCGAAGGAAGATACTGAACAACATAGTGATGATGATGATTTGTTTTCCGCGAGTCAGCCAACGGAGTGTGTTGCGGCGGTGGTGGAGGTGGAAGCGGTGACCGAGACGCATAGCTGCGGTAGTGGGGGTGTTGGTGGTGGTAGCCGTGGTGGCAGACGCAGTAATGAGGGGGGGCATGGAGCCCGCCATGATGTCACATCACATTCACAACACAGTGACAGAAGTGGCGGGGATGATGAGGAAGGCTATGATGATGATGTTGTTTTAGACAGGACGTGGGAACCAGGTGACGAGGTGATGACGGCGTCAGAGGAGGAGGGTAGTAGTGGCGGCACTGGATGTGATAAACAGCCAAGCCGAGGTAGGGGCAGAAGTCAATCTGCAAAACGTTGCAGCGGTAGGGTCAGCTCAGGAGCCGGTGACGGCGACACAGATGCTGGTGTAGGTTCCCGAAAAAAGCCTGCCAGACAAGGGGCAAGCTCGGGTGGTTGTGGTGGTGGTGGTGGTGGTGGACGTGGTACTACCTCTTTACGGTACTCTGCCGTGTGGCAATTTTTCTGTACCTTCCCAGAGGAGGAAAACATGGCACAGTGCCGTATCTGCAAGCAGAAAGTAAGGCGTGGGCAGGGCAGCAATGTAGGAACTACTGCTCTACGTAAACACATGGAACGGCATCACAAGGCCATGTGGGACAATCAACATGCCCCACCATCATGTACATCTAATGAAGACCCCTCTTCCGCTGCTGCTGCTGCTCCGAGTCCCTGTCATCTAAGTAGTAGCCAGGCCTTATCCACCATGTCGTTGTCATCATCATCATCACTGTCATCTAGTGCTCCTCCTATGTCCCGTCAGTTATCCATTACGGAATCGTTGTCCAATAAGCAACAATATATACCCAGTCATCCACTTGTCGTGCGGCTTAATTCACACCTGGCAAAGTTGTTGGTGGTGCAGTCGCTGCCATACCACCTGGTCGACTCCGCCGGCTTCAAGCAATTGATGGCGTGCGCTCAGCCTAGGTGGCGAATACCTAGCCGACATTACTTCTCCAAAACAGCTGTCCCTGCCTTGCACAAGCATGTGGAGGAAAAGGTGTCCAAGTCCTTGCAATTATCCGTGTGCAGCAGGGTACATGCCACCGTCGACACGTGGAGCAGCAACTATGGGCAGGGACAGTACATGTCTTTCACGGCCCACTGGGTCAATATTTTGCAGTCCGATGCACCACCGCAGCAATGCCAGGCATTACCACCTCCACGCTTGTATGTTTCTAGTTCAACTCCGGACACCAGGCGCCTACCATCCTTCTCCTCCTACTCCTCCTCCTCCTCCTTGCCTTCCTCCTTGGAGGTCTTCCCGTCCCCGACAGGACACAGCGTATCTTCCACTCCTCCTCCCTCCTCTTTTCATAGGTGCAAGGTGAAGCGCCACAACGCTGTCTTACACCTGCTGAGCCTGGGCGAGAAAAGCCACACAGGGCAGGAGCTGCTGCTGTGCATCAAGGAGGAAATCGCACGCTGGCTGTCTCCTCTGAAACTCACACTGGGCAATGTTGTCTCTGATAACGGCAAGAACGTTGTGGCTGCACTGCGTCTAGGTCACCTGACACACGCTCCTTGCATGGCACATGTGATCAATCTGGTCATAACACGCTTCTTAAAGTCATATGTTGGTTTGAAGGGTGTGCTGGCCATGTCCAGGAGGGTTTGCGTTCGCTTTAGACGTTCGTATGCATTTAAGCACGCCCTCCTGGACTTGCAGCGTCAAAACAATCTCCCAGAACACAGCCTGATTTGCGACGTTCCAACACGATGGAATTCCACCCTGCACATGTTGGACCGTCTGTACGAACAGCGGAAAGCCGTGAATGATTTCCTGATGCAGCAGACGGGCAGCGTTTGGAGCCAGTGTAATTTCGAGCTCAGGCACTGGCAGCTGGTTAGAGACGCATGTCGCGTTTTGAGGCCCTTTGAAGAGGCCACACGATTTGTGAGCCGTGACGCTAGCGGAATGAACGATGTTATGCCGCTGATATTCATTATGGAGCAAACGCTCACAGCGATGATTCAGCAAAGGATGGAGGAAGGATCACATCTGGCTATGGATGTTGAGGAGGAGGAGGAGGATGAGGAAACAGGACCTGAAGAGGAGCTGGATTTGGAGATGGAATCACAGGAAGGGATAGGGGACGAGGCAGCCGCACAACATGACAGTGATGGTGGTGATGACGAGTCTGACGACGACCTTGATGATGGACAACCATGGCAGTATGGGGCGGAGATGGAACCAACCGGGCCCTCTGAAACGCTGGCCAGGATGGCGAGCTGTATGCTTCGTTACTTGCGCGCTGACTGTCGTATTGTTAGCATGAAGCAAAGAGATGACTACTGGATAGCCACACTTTTAGACCCTCGGTATAAAGCCAGAATGGGGGAGTTTTTTGCGCCTTCCGAGAGGGAGGCAAAATTGGCTTATTATAGAGAGAAGCTATGCAGCCAGCTTGTCATGGCTTTCAAACGGCAGACACCCGCTGCAAGCATGTCTGACCGGGGGGCCACTCTCCGCTCCCCACTGTCTCATCGTTCCACCGCCTCTGGCAGAGCTACCTCTGCAATAGGCGGCAGCCGTGGCAGCAGCGGCAGCAGCAGCAGCAGCAGCAGCCAATTCAGTTTGGAAAATATGATGACAACATTTTTACATCCAATACCCCGACCTGACACACATCGTAGCACTAGTCACCAAAGGGATGTTCACCATCTCCAGGTGCAGCACCTAAACAACCAGGTTCACTCGTACTTGGACTGTGCCCTTTCTCCGTCAGAAATGCTGATCCCAGACCCCATGGACTTCTGGGTCAGCAGATTGGATCATTGGCAAGAACTGGCCCAGTTTGCCATGGGTGTACTGTCTTGTCCACCCTCCAGTGTAGCGTCAGAGAGGGTATTCAGCGCAGCAGGGGGCTTCGTCACCCCTAAGCGAACAAGATTGTCCGCCAACAGCTTGGAAAATCTCACGTTTCTGAAAATGAATCAAGCGTGGATCGGTGAGGATTTTAAAACCCCTGTGCCTGATGCCACTGATTAGATCTTACATTGCTGCTGCTGCTGCCGCCTGCTACTGCCGCCTGCTACTATGGGATTCTGTCCTGTCCACTCTTTTTTTAATGTGCCGCTGTTGGTGCTGCAGCTGCTACTACTTCTACCACCAATCCACCCCAGTGCCGTCTGCTACAAGCAGGCCTGCCCCACCAGAGGGCTTTGTCCTGTGACTCTCCAGTCTCTTTTTTTAATGTGCTGCTACTACTGCTACTACTGCTTGCACCCTTGCTGTCTGTGTTGGCTACCTCGACTACTACCACCAATACACCTCCACTGCCGCCCGTCTGCTACAAGCAGGCCTGAGGCCTGCCCCACCACAGGGCTTTGTCCTCCTGTGACTGTCCAGTCTCTCTTTTTTTTAATGTGCTGCTACTACTGCTACTACTGCTTGCACCCTTGCTGTCTGTGTTGGCTACCTCTAATACCACCAATACACCTACACTGCCGCCCGTCTGCTACAAGCAGGCCTACCCCACCACAGGGCTATGTCCTGTGACTGTCGTCCAGTCTCTTTTTTTAATGTGCTGCTGCTACTACCAGTCCTACCACCCTTGCTGTCTGTGTTGGCTAGTCTACCTCTACTACCACCAATACACCTCCACTGCCGTCTGCTACAAGCAGGCCTGAGGCCTGCCCCACCACAGGGCTTTGCCCTCCTCTGACTGTCCAGTCTCTTTTTTTAATGTGCTGCTACTACTGCTACTACTGCTTGCACCCTTGCTGTCTGTGTTGGCTACCTCGACTACTACCACCAATACACCTCCACTGCCGCCCGTCTGCTACAAGCAGGCCTGAGGCCTGCCCCACCACAGGGCTTTGTCCTCCTCTGACTGTCCAGTCTCTTTTTTTAATGTGCTGCTACTACTGCTACTACTGCTTGCACCCTTGCTGTCTGTGTTGGCTACCTCGACTACTACCACCAATACACCTCCACTGCCGCCCGTCTGCTACAAGCAGGCCTGAGGCCTGCCCCACCACAGGGCTTTGCCCTCCTCTGACTGTCCAGTCTCTTTTTTTAATGTGCTGCTACTACTGCTACTACTGCTTGCACCCTTGCTGTCTGTGTTGGCTACCTCGACTACTACCACCAATACACCTCCACTGCCGCCCGTCTGCTACAAGCAGGCCTGAGGCCTGCCCCACCACAGGGCTTTGCCCTCCTCTGACTGTCCAGTCTCTTTTTTTAATGTGCTGCTACTACTGCTACTACTGCTTGCACCCTTGCTGTCTGTGTTGGCTACCTCGACTACTACCACCAATACACCTCCACTGCCGCCCGTCTGCTACAAGCAGGCCTGAGGCCTGCCCCACCACAGGGCTTTGCCCTCCTCTGACTGTCCAGTCTCTTTTTTTAATGTGCTGCTACTACTGCTACTACTGCTTGCACCCTTGCTGTCTGTGTTGGCTACCTCGGCTACTACCAGTCTACCACCAATACACCTCCACTGCCGCCCGTCTGCTACAAGCAGGCCTGAGGCCTGCCCCACCACAGGGCTTTGTCCTCCTGTGACTGTCCAGTCTCTCTTTTTTTTAATGTGCTGCTACTACTGCTACTACTGCTTGCACCCTTGCTGTCTGTGTTGGCTACCTCTAATACCACCAATACACCTACACTGCCGCCCGTCTGCTACAAGCAGGCCTACCCCACCACAGGGCTATGTCCTGTGACTGTCGTCCAGTCTCTTTTTTTAATGTGCTGCTGCTACTACCAGTCCTACCACCCTTGCTGTCTGTGTTGGCTAGTCTACCTCTACTACCACCAATACACCTCCACTGCCGTCTGCTACAAGCAGGCCTGAGGCCTGCCCCACCACAGGGCTTTGCCCTCCTCTGACTGTCCAGTCTCTTTTTTTAATGTGCTGCTACTACTGCTACTACTGCTTGCACCCTTGCTGTCTGTGTTGGCTACCTCGACTACTACCACCAATACACCTCCACTGCCGCCCGTCTGCTACAAGCAGGCCTGAGGCCTGCCCCACCACAGGGCTTTGTCCTCCTCTGACTGTCCAGTCTCTTTTTTTAATGTGCTGCTACTACTGCTACTACTGCTTGCACCCTTGCTGTCTGTGTTGGCTACCTCGACTACTACCACCAATACACCTCCACTGCCGCCCGTCTGCTACAAGCAGGCCTGAGGCCTGCCCCACCACAGGGCTTTGCCCTCCTCTGACTGTCCAGTCTCTTTTTTTAATGTGCTGCTACTACTGCTACTACTGCTTGCACCCTTGCTGTCTGTGTTGGCTACCTCGACTACTACCACCAATACACCTCCACTGCCGCCCGTCTGCTACAAGCAGGCCTGAGGCCTGCCCCACCACAGGGCTTTGCCCTCCTCTGACTGTCCAGTCTCTTTTTTTAATGTGCTGCTACTACTGCTACTACTGCTTGCACCCTTGCTGTCTGTGTTGGCTACCTCGACTACTACCACCAATACACCTCCACTGCCGCCCGTCTGCTACAAGCAGGCCTGAGGCCTGCCCCACCACAGGGCTTTGCCCTCCTCTGACTGTCCAGTCTCTTTTTTTAATGTGCTGCTACTACTGCTACTACTGCTTGCACCCTTGCTGTCTGTGTTGGCTACCTCGGCTACTACCAGTCTACCACCAATACACCTCCACTGCCGCCCGTCTGCTACAAGCAGGCCTGAGGCCTGCCCCACCACAGGGCTTTGTCCTCCTGTGACTGTCCAGTCTCTCTTTTTTTTAATGTGCTGCTACTACTGCTACTACTGCTTGCACCCTTGCTGTCTGTGTTGGCTACCTCTAATACCACCAATACACCTACACTGCCGCCCGTCTGCTACAAGCAGGCCTACCCCACCACAGGGCTATGTCCTGTGACTGTCGTCCAGTCTCTTTTTTTAATGTGCTGCTGCTACTACCAGTCCTACCACCCTTGCTGTCTGTGTTGGCTAGTCTACCTCTACTACCACCAATACACCTCCACTGCCGTCTGCTACAAGCAGGCCTGAGGCCTGCCCCACCACAGGGCTTTGCCCTCCTCTGACTGTCCAGTCTCTTTTTTTAATGTGCTGCTACTACTGCTACTACTGCTTGCACCCTTGCTGTCTGTGTTGGCTACCTCGACTACTACCACCAATACACCTCCACTGCCGCCCGTCTGCTACAAGCAGGCCTGAGGCCTGCCCCACCACAGGGCTTTGTCCTCCTCTGACTGTCCAGTCTCTTTTTTTAATGTGCTGCTACTACTGCTACTACTGCTTGCACCCTTGCTGTCTGTGTTGGCTACCTCGACTACTACCACCAATACACCTCCACTGCCGCCCGTCTGCTACAAGCAGGCCTGCCCCACCACAGGGCTTTGTCCTGTGACTGTCGTCCAGTGTCTTTTAATGTGCTGCTACTACTCACCCTTGCCAATAAAAAGGGTCAATTTTTGGAGGGCTTGTGAAAAGCCATTGCTTGTTGCTTTTACATCCATGTATGGAAGAACCCCGGCAGGCATCTGCCAATAAAAAGGGTCAATTTTTGGAGGGCTTGTGAAAAGCCATTGCTTGTTGCTTTAATGCTTTTACATCCATGTATGGAAGAACCCCGGCAGGCATCTGCCAATAAAAAGGGTCAATTTTTGGAGGGCTTGTGAAAAGCCATTGCTTGTTGCTTTAATGCTTTTACATCAATGTATGGAAGAACCCCGGCAGGCATCTGCCAATAAAAAGGGTCAATTTTTGGAGGGCTTGTGAAAAGCCATTGCTTGTTGCTTTAATGCTTTTACATCCATGTATGGAAGAACCCCGGCAGGCATCTGCCAATAAAAAGGGTCAATTTTTGGAGGGCTTGTGAAAAGCCATTGCTTGTTGCTTTAATGCTTTTACATCCATGTATGGAAGAACCCCGGCAGGCATCTGCCAATAAAAAGGGTCAATTTTTGGAGGGCTTGTGAAAAGCCATTGCTTGTTGCTTTAATGCTATTACATCCATGTATGGAAGAACCCCGGCAGGCATCTGCCAATAAAAAGGGTCAATTTTTGGAGGGCTTGTGAAAAGCCATTGCTTGTTGCTTTAATGCTTTTACATCCATGTATGGAAGAACCCCGGCAGGCATCTGCCAATAAAAAGGGTCAATTTTTGGAGGGCTTGTCAAAAGCCATTGCTTGTTGCTTTTACATCAATGTATGGAAGAACCCCGGCAGGCATCTGCCAATAAAAAGGGTCAATTTTTGGAGGGCTTGTGAAAAGCCATTGCTTGTTGCTTTTACATCCATGTATGGAAGAACCTCGGCAGGCATCTGCCAATAAAAAGGGTCAATTTTTGGAGGGCTTGTGAAAAGCCATTGCTTGTTGCTTTTACATCCATGTATGGATGAACCCCGGCAGGCATCTGCCAATAAAAAGGGTCAATTTTTGGAGGGCTTGTCAAAAGCCATTGCTTCTTCTTTTACCACCTTATATGTATGAACCCTGGCAGGCATCAGCCGCCTAAAATGGTAAATTTTTGTACCTTTTTTAACAATGCATTAAGCATACAACATGCACAAGTGCAGTGGTTTCTGTTAGTTATCTCCGTGTCCCATCCGTTTTCCTAGAGCCATACATGTTGGCGTAACTTTGACACCAACTTTGCATTAAAGACAGCTCAAAAGTACTTGGATACACTCATGGGTGACCTAAGAGTGTTATACAGGGCTTCTAGGGCTTTAAAACAGTGTTATACACGATTTTTAGGGGCTTTCTTGTATTACAGGTTCGGTCAGAACTAGTTCGGTCCGAATCGAACTTTTGCACGAAATTCGGCGAACTTGCCGAACCGAACTTTTCATAAGTTCGCTCATCTCTAACTGTAGAATTAACTGGGATGTTTTCCTTTAAGGTGACCTTATACATATCCTGGGTAAATATAGGGGCATTATCATTGGCATCTGTAACAATTATCTTCAGTAATGTGGTTCCAGACTTGATAGGATTTCCTCCATCCAGGGCTGTTAGTATTATTTCATGAGTGCCTTGTGTCTCTCGATCTAATGGTTTCTCTAGGACAAGCTCTGGAAATTTACTCCCATCTGCTCTGATATTCTCAGTGAGTGTAAAATACTGGTTATCACTGATCTTGTATGTCTGCACTGAATTAATACCAATATCTGGATCTTCTGCAGTTCTCAAAGATAAGATTGTTCCTACTGCTGTAAATTCAATTATTTCTAAAATGATGTTATCATGATAAAACTGTGGAGAATTATCATTTATATCCTGAATTTCAACTTTAATTTTAAAATTATCAAAAGGATTTTCAACCACAGCATCAAATGTTAGGTAGCATGAATCTTCTGCCTCACACAATGTCTCTCTGTCTATCCTGTCCTTAATATACAGATTTCCATTATCCATATTTACATAGAAATATCTCTCTGAAGCTCTGGATACAATCCTCAGTTTTCTAGATGAGAGCTGCTTAATAGCTAATCCAAGGTCATCTGCAATATTTGCTATAACAGAGTCTTTCCTCATTTCTTCTACAATGGAATAATGAATCTGACCAGAGACTGAATGACACAGCCAAGAAAATAAGATAGAAATTGTTACTTGCCATCTGAGTCCTTTGCTGCTCTGTATAGGAGGTTCCATTGTGTCCATCCTCAGTGATTATTTTCCATAAAATATCCAGTAAGACTTTGCCATTCAATGTAAATGTTTAACAGAAAAATGTTTATGATATCTGTAATTCTCTTTTAAATCATATTCTTAGTTCTGTGTCCACGAGAATCCAAAAAATGACTGTGGTTCTTTCTGCAGATCAGCAATGTATGTAGGAGAGGAAAATATCAGTGGATTTCTAGTTTGGCATTTTTTTTCTTACTGGTTAAACAGCGGCGCTCAGAGGTGAAAATAATGAATTGCAATGCCCTTACAATATTTTATAAAGTATACATTTGGCATTATTAAAATACTTTATTTTTATTGCCATCTACACTTAGGTCCAGAATTATTTAGACAGTGACAAATTCTTCATAATTTGGGTTCTGCATGCCACCACATTGGATTTGAAATAAAACTGTTAGGAAAGTTTTATTATAAATTTCTTTTTACTTCATGTAATAGATACGCTGAGCTATGCAGAACTTCTCAGAAAATGTTTTAGCTGATAAAGTGTTAAATATGTTTTGCTTACAAATTTGGGACAGTTGAAGTTTCTCAATAAAGTCAGATAGAATTTAGGGAAGTTCAACCTTATCCCAGTTTCAGTTGTAAGTGTCAAAATGTGCTATATGAAGCAAAACTGCATTAGACTAGTATTTTGTGTAAGATATTCACTGTCATGTGCAAAATGACACCTGGTTGTGGTTAAAGCCTATATAAGCCAGAGTTTCTGTAATGAAAGCAGACAACTGCTGATATTGTCTCCTCGCCGGCAAGAATAAAGCTCTTATTGAGATGAAAACTTGAATGAATATTGAAGTATGGAAAACATCTTGGTCCTTTGCAGCCAGAAACCAATATCTCCAGACCCTCGTCCACCTGAGGACTGTACACCATGCAAGGGGTGAGTTATCAAAATACTCACTTAATTCAAGACCTCCGGTTGAATTACCGTTAAACAGAGGCCAGTCAGACGGAGGGACGAGGTGGAGTGACGGTTTTTAAAAGAACATACTAAGGAGAATTGAGGATTCGAGTTTTCATCTGAATAACAGTAATATAATTTTGTTTATATGTTTTTTTATTATTTTTCATATTTAGATGTTATATGGTTATGTTATAAAAACCCATGTTGGATCTTAGGTACTAAGCCTGGGTCTTAGTTATATTAATCACACGTCTTAATATAAAAACCTGGGAATAACGGTACTTGAGGTTAGTAGTCCATAGCCTATGTGAGAAGACTACAGGTAATAAATAACTCCATGCAGCATGTAAAAGATAAAGTACTTGGAGATTTGGAGGATCTCTTATAGAGTATTAGGATTATTTGTTATAGAGTATTAGGATTATTTGTCATAGGGTATTAGGATTATTTGTTTTATGAAGTTTAAGATTGTGACTAAAAGTATTGAATGTTTGAGATAAACTAAATCAAAAGTTAAAGAAAGATAAAGACTTCAAACTGTGGTGTAAAGACACATCCAGAACATCTGCTGCTGGTTTGACCAGCCCCTTATTGTCTCTGGACGGCCCTGACACCAGAAGTTTTAAGGTAATCAAGTATTTCTTTGGTGAAGTTGAAAGAAATGGTTGTTATAAATTAAACATATGTGAGACTCCTTGACTGTGAAGATTGAATGTATGAGGGTTAAATAAATAAAACCCTGTGTGTATAAGGGAGTCCAATTAGGAATTTTCCTTTGTAAAATTGTTACAAGGACAAATCAGTAGGGAAAATACTTTTAAAACACCCAGGAACATTAAGTATATGACTGATCAGCATAATACTTGTGAACACTGTTTTGTGTGTGTACTGTGACTTTGGTGAAAATACCTTGTGGTCAAGATATACGAGGAATACAGAAATATAGAATATGATAGTAGGTTTTGTTATTCATATCGAATTAGTTTGTTTGTTAATTGTTAATCTTGTGTCTTGTCTAAATGTGGCAAAAGTGAGGGTTGAGACAGTCATTCACATTTTCTCGTCGTGGTCACCTTGGGTGAGCGACATTACTATCTTGGGACTGTGTTTTGCTAAGCGGCTCTAGGCGTCTAGAGTGCAGCGAGCACCACAGTCCAGGGAGAATAACATTTTGGTAAGCGGCCTTATTTATAAGGTGCAGCGAACACAGTTATTCAATGTTCCCAACTGACCATCAAAATTCTACAAGACTCTTTGAATGAGATCAAATTAGAGTCAGATCATAGAACCAAGAACAAATAATAGAATAAAGGGATAAATGAACATTAGTAAGTCAAATTGTCATGTAGCAAAAAAGTGGATTAACGCCTATTGTCCCGAAGGCTTCTCATTAAGTTTGGTTGGTCTTTTATTATTTACTATATTTGTGATGATTAAGATATTTAAAAATATTATAAACGGACAAAGGCCTACCAGATTGTTTTACATTTCTTGTCCTGAGTGTATGTTTGGATTAATGTTGGCTATTTCTACTGAAGGTTGGAGAATAGTCAAAATAATTGATAAAGGATACGGAGTTAATCAAATCTTTCTACATTTAAAGTGTTTAGATTAAATATACATAAGGCTCCTACTCTAGAAAAAAACTATTGCCATAATATTAACGGACCTAGAAGGAAGCAAACTATATATCCCTAGAAGACGCCTCATTTAGGTGTCCATTAAATAGAGAGGAACCCGAGACATATACTGAAATTGCTAACTTAGACGTCCTTTCAAAAGGACACTGCTTATAACATGGGTAACGTATCAGGAACAGCTTCAGGATGTGGTTGTTTGTGTTAAAAAGTAAATAAATATTTCTTTAGAAGGGGATGTTAAGTATACGCACAAACTAGATGTGGTGAATGTAAAATGTTGATGATTAGTGGTGTGGCAAATTTGGATTTAAAGGGAATTTGATTGTAATTGATAATGTTATAATTTAGTGAAGGAAATTGAAAAGTTTGATGAGAATCAGAAAAGAGAAGTGTGGTTTTGATTGTGTAAGACGATGGTTGGAAGAATTTCAGAAAGGGGAACAAGGTAGGTTCTGACAGAATGTTAAAATGATCGGAAAAGAGGAACTATAGAAGAATGTGTCAATATATGTTGATACTGAATTAATTGAATTTCAAATTATTGTTATTATATGTAAAAGTAGTGTGTAAAAAGTCCTAGAACACTGAACTAAAGTACAAGATTGTGTAAATAGACTGACTTTTTAATTAATTAAAGTTAGCTGTGTAAAATCAGGTTTTTAGAGTTATAAATACAGCAGTTTCTTTTCAGCACATGGCTTGCTGGAGTTTCTATAAGAAAAGGGAAGTGGTAAAAGACAGGGGAGGGGAGAGCAGTGTGTTAGAATATAGAAGGAAGTAAATGGCTGGTCTCTCCCTCAAGTGAAATATTACAACATACACAGTTTATATAAAAGATAGTGCTAATTTATTAGAAAATAAATTGATAATTATGTATTTTTCTCTATCCCACTGTCTCTAGATTGTTACCAATATTTTGCCTTCACACATAGAGGCAAACAATATGCCTGGATAGTGCTTCCCCAGGGTGCAGCAAATTCCCCTGATATTGTCATCTGTGCAATGAAAGAGCTCTTGGATAAGTGGTCCCCCAAACACCCCACCACTTGTCTATTGCAATATGTTGATGTATGTGCTTAGGAAACAGTCTCATTATTATTGCAATTTTTCTATATAGGTGTACTGCCATCTAAGACCACCCAGTCCCACACAACCATCACTATGCCTATGGTTGTAGAGAAAGGGGAGATGCTAGACTCTTAATGTACTAATTTGCAAATGACAATGACTTGTTTAATATGGAACATGAGCCTGATTGTCACAGTTTAATGTAATTTGAAGTCCGAGGGTTACCAGTTGTCACTAATGTATCTTTGACTAACTATGATGTTCAGTATATTGTAGATGGATCCAGATACTGGAAAGAGCAGACAGGACATTTCACCACCGGGTATGCAGTAGTCCGGGAAGGTAAGACAGTGCTGAAAAAGCCACTGCCTTCCATCAGCTCTGCCCAAAAGGCAGAACTCATGGCACTCGCAGAAGCATGTAATTTGGGCACAGGTAAAAGGGTGAATACAGACTCAAGGTACACCTTTGGAGTCGAACATAATAATGACACAATAAGGCGAGCAAGAGGCTTTCTGACTGCAGCAGGCAAACCAATACAACACTGGTTTGCTCCTAAATTTCAGAATGCAGCAGCTCGATATGTAGAGGGTTGCCTGACACAAATGACCAAAACACCCAGTAAGCACCTGCCTCGCCGTGATTACCCCTTCCAGCGACTGCTGGTCTACTACATACAGCTACCCAAGGTAGGTGTATATATGAATATGTCCTCATATTTACTGACGTGTTTTCAAATTGGCCTGAGGTAGCCAGCAACAAAAAACATAGCTATAAACACTGCTAGGAAAATACTCAGTGAAGTAGTATGCCGATATGGGATCCTGAAGTAATTGAGAGTGACAGAGGAACTCACTTCACAAGAAAAGTACTGGTAATATACTTACTAGCTTCTGAATCACACAGGCATTCCATACACCATACTACCCAAGAAGGTAAACATCTGTATGAAGGAAGTAAGTCAGCAATACTCCAAGCACCGAAACCTCTGACAAAAAGACAAATTATGTCCTTTTTGGGTATGACGAACTTCTACAGAAGTTGGATATCCAATTATGCTGCTATTACGGGACCATTGATGTCTTTGATTTATGAAGAGGCATTTTTTTTTCATGTAGGATCTTCAGTGCTTGGACTACTTGATTATTAAAAATAAAAATAAAAAAACTTTATTCAAACTGTAGATTGTAAAAATGGATACATGACTTCAGTGCTAACACAGGAGTGTGGAGGAAAGGATAGACCTCTAGCTTACTACTCATCGAAACTCGACCCAGTAGCTAGAGCCTTACCTTCCTGTGTTGAAACAGTTGTAGCCGCCGCAGAAGCTATTAGAGCTTCCGTCACATTAGTGTTATTTATAATAGGAAAATGTACCAGTTTAAAAAAAATTTCGACCTTGATGTCTACTGCAGAGGATAGTGAACCACATGATTGCCTTTCCTCCACAGCAGAAATAGTGTTACCAACATCAGATCTTAAAGATACTCCTACTCATACTGTTTGTAGATGGATCTTGTAAGAACAAATACATCCTACCCAGCAACTTATTCAGATATGCAGTCATATTGAGTCATGGGACAAGCCATGTCTCAACAGGGGGGATGGTAGAAATCATATCTAAAGTGTTCATGGCATATGACTTTACTAACTACTCTAAAAAAAATTGTTTAACTTGTTTAACATGCGCCAAACATAATCTACAGGGGAATGTGAGACCAAAAAGAGGACAGTTCCCAAGTCCACAATATCCATTCCAACACATTAGCATGGATTTAATTGAAGTTGTTTTTAGCTTCCTAAGATATTTGGAACATGTATAAGGGTGTTAATTTGAATCTCAGAGTATGTAAGAAAAAAATTTGGTTTGAGACACTTGTCAGATAAAATATATGCTATCTGTGAGATGTTACAGGTAATCATCTCATATCAAGGTGCAAATCCAACTGAAAAGAGTAACACCAAGTGCAAATAAAATGTACCCAGTAACTACATATGATGTATGTGCCCTGTCCAGAGGGACAGAGAAGTTTTTCTTATATAAAGATGTTTGTTTGTTTGTCTGTTTGTTTGTTTGTTTGTTTGTTTGTTTGTTTGTTTGTTTGTTTGTTTGTTTTATTTGATGTACAGGACTTGTCAATGAACTGATGGGACCGAAACCTGAGGGGTGATAGCATGAGATTGGTGATAGTATTATTTTATTAGTTGAGGCCCTATTTTTTATATTGTCTGGGGTTTATAATTAGAATGTGTGTAAACATGCCGCGGTACTGTGAACAACAACTTGAGGTATTTTATGTGGAGTTATGAGGTGAAGGTCACTGGTTGTTGTCACTCATAAGTAAGAAGTACATGGCAGCAATGAGAGCCCGGAGGTTATGTTACCTGGGTGTCTTTAGGTTTGAGAAAGATGCTGCCCGCGACCTGTTATATCTGCAGGGGTAAAAGTCGAATTAGGACAGTAAGTGACAGTGCGACAATATGTACCGTGGTAGGAGAAGTTTGGATTATTGCCAATATTAGTAGGTTTAGCAGTAGAGAATGCTCATAATATAGAGAAAGTGGCCGATGGATTGGGCACTGTTTCAGATGATGTGTTTGATGTTTTGAATGCTGCCCAAGGGAGCATTTGCCAAGTAGTTGGTCAAACCCGTTGCCATTGTATAGACCTTTTTGGCATTATGCAGGACAAGTATGACCATAGAGCAAGCTAAGGAAATAAAGTCCGTAAGGGGGATAAGCCCTCTTTTAAGTACCTGGCTTGGGTACAAAATGTCTTCAAATAAACAAAAGGTGGGAAATGTGAAAGTGATTAAAATAATGTTTAAATTAATTAATTTTGTGCAGCAGCCATCTTGTCTGGAGACCCCATCTTGTTCTTATGTAGTGAATAAGAAAGGCATTGTTCCTTTAAGACAAGTATATTAATGCTGATTTCGTATGTTGTTAAAATTTGTTATTTTTTACCTTAGTTCTCATGCGAAACTCAAAGGGAAGAATTATTGTTTAGTGATTATTGATGTATTCACCAAATGGGTAGACCATTTTTAATACCACAGTTAAATCCATTCTCTAGGATGGATGAAGAGTTTAATTTTTACACTTGCTGAATATATGGCAAAGATGCTAACCAACAAGGAAGTTTCTATTTCTAATTGAATTCCTGGGGACCCTGTACCTGAACCTGAACCTGTGAAGCCAGGAAATTGGATATTATTTTTATTGAGAAAGACCATATTAGTTTCTGCTTACCACACCTACGGCCGTACAGATAGCCGAACGTACCTCTTGGATACACTTAGGGAATTGCCACTATCCTCCTAGGCTATAAAAGACTGATTACAAAGGGTGGTCATTTGTTAGAAGTGACTGGTCTCAAACTGCAGAGTAGAAAACATCCAGAGCCTGGGAGGAGACAGGGCAAAATGTTATTGGTTATTCTAGGTATCCTATGGGAGTCCAAGGTGTGTTAACCTAAGGTATGGGATCCCTGGTAAGCAGGGTCGGGAGTATGATTCCCTAAAGACTTAGCTTGGAGAGTTAAATATTTTAATTTCACTGAAGGTAAGACTGCAACATATGAAATAGATTTCTGCGCTATTCAGATAAATACATTTGTACTATCTATGTAAATACCCTAATAAAAAGGAAAAGGGACTATATGCTATAGGAGCAGATGTTTCAGGTACTGACGTTATAGGGCATTTAATGAAGTTAAGAAAAAGGATGCAACTGAAAGTTCTTTAGCCCCGGAGATAGACCTACCCTCTATAGTCTATCTGGCCAACTTCACTTATGAAGATAAATTGGCATTAGAAACAGGTTACAGTGATAAAAATTAATGGTTAGCCTGGATGAGATACACTGCAATTCAAAATAATAGAATTAACTGTATTGCTTGCGCAAAAGCTAGGCCACATCTGGCTACTATACATGTCAGGCTATCAGATAAGGAGAACCCACAAGGTCTGCAATGTGTGTTATCTTTATATAATGCATCATATAATCTGGGTGATAAATTATGTAAGACATTCACTTTATTGTACCTACCTGTGGGGAGAGATGAAATCCCTCCCTTAGTAGTTGCTTACCCAGGCAACTACACCTGCTTTCTGAGGAATGGGCAAGGTAAGAAAGTAGGGAACCTCACTGAAGAGTTTTGTGACCGATAATGATAATTACTCCTCTAATGCGTTTGCCAACCAGACAAGGGCAAGGACTGATCTCTGACAGGCAGGAAGGCCAAGTGACAGGGAGGCTGTACACTGGTTCAGCTTCTGATGCCATTCCACATGTTTTCAGTCCCTGAGTTTCAGAGAATGGGAAAAAGCCCTGGAGACGATCTGAATCGCTATAAGGGGTCTATCCCTGGAGGTTCCTTTGACCATAGAATATACAGAGATGGAATAGGAGTACCCCGAGGGCTGCCAAATGAGTTTAAGGCCCAAAATTAGATTGCATCATGCTGGTGGTCTATGATAAATAAGAATGTCGACTGGATTAATTATGTTTATCACAATCAACAGAGATTTTTTAATTATGCCAGAGATGCAATAAAGGGCATTGCAGATCAGTTGGGATCTATATCTTTAATGACATGGTGAAATAGAATGGCCCTGGATATGTTACTAGCAGGAAAAGGGGGTGTTTGCAAAATGTTTGTATCTTCTGTTGTAATTTTTCCCAATAATACAGCTCCTGATGGCAGTATCACCATGGCATTGGAAGGACTCAATTCCCTGTCTGAAGAGCTTGCGGAAAACTCTGGAATAAATGACATCTTCACCTCATGGATTGATGGGTAGTTTGGAAAATGGACTGGCCTGGTAACCTCTGTGCTCATGACCATTGCCGTTGTTGCCAGTATATTGACTGTTTGTGGATGTTGTGCGATACCCTGCATAAGAGGATTGATCCAAAGGTTAATTGAGACCTCAGTGACAAAGACAATGTGCCAAGAGATACAAAAGAAGAGTGTCTGCCCTGGAGATTTTACAGAACATTTCTTGATACATTTATAAAAGGGGGGAATGTTAGGAAAGTTTTATTATAAATGTATTCTTACTACATGTAATAGATACGCTGAGCTATGCAGAACTTCTCAGGAAATGTTTTAGCTGATAAAGTGTTAAATATGTTTTGCTTACAAATTTGGGACTGTAAAGGATCTGCCAGGCACTACGTCTGTGGATACTACCAGGATTAATCAATCGACACCTGAGGCCGGACCTCTTAGACTGACTCCGGCTCCCACCAATCAGGGTGGCAGGCTCAGGAGTGGGAGAGCCTATCGCGGCCTGGTCAGTCGGAGTTAGCTCCGCCCCCTGTCCATTTATACCTGCCGTTTTCTCTTCCTCATTGCTTGTGATTCTTCCTGGTTTCCTGGCCCTGCTACAGCCTTGCTCCAGCCTGCAACTGCCTTGCTTCAGCCTTGCTACAGCTTCCGCTTATCCTGCTTCGCTCTGACCCCGGCTTGCTTCCTGCTCCTTGCTCTGCGTTCGTATACTTCGTGACATCCTGATTCTGACTGGCTCGTTGACCACTCTGGTTTCCTCACGGTGTTCCGTGGGCTACTGCCCCTTCCCTTGCTTGTTCCCTGTTTGTATTCCCTTGCACTTAGTCAGCGTAGGGACCGCCGCCCAGTTGTACCCCGTCGCCTAGGGCGGGTCGTTGCAAGTAGGCAGGGACAGGGCGGTGGGTAGATTAGGGCTCACTTATCCCCTTCCCCTCCTTCCTGCCATAACATAATCACAAGCCCATACCTAGTCTACCCTTTCTTCTACTCTATCATGGACCCCCTTGAGACCCTGACCCAGCAGATGCAGGGCCTCTCCCTACAGGTCCAGGCCCTGGCTCAGAGGGTCAACCAGCCTGACACTGCCATAGTAGTACCCCTCGCCTCACCTCTAGAACCTGACCTCAAGTTACCTGACCGGTTCTCAGGGGACCGTAAGACTTTTCTCTCCTTTCGGGAGAGTTGCAGACTTTACTTCCGTCTAAAACCTCACTCCTCAGGTTCCGAGAACCAGCGGGTGGGAATCATTATATCCCGACTCCAGGAAGGGCCCCAAGAGTGGGCCTTCTCCTTGGCTCCTGACACCCCTGAGCCGTTCCTCCTTCTGAGAAGGATCCTGCTTGTATTTTACCCCCTGGTATAATCGTTTCTGCCACTGATTCTGATTTAGTCTCTGATATTGCGGCTGATCAAGGTTCAGCTCCCGGGAACCTCCCTGTGGACAAGCTGTTTGTCCCCCTGCAATACCGGCTAAGGGTACTTAGGGAAAACCATGACTCCGCACTATCTGGTCATCCTGGCATCTTGGGTACCAAACACCTCATTTCCAGAAACTATTGGTGGCCTGGGTTGCCTAAAGACGTTAGGGCTTACGTCGCCGCTTGTGAGGTTTGTGCTAGGTCCAAGACCCCTAGGTCCCGACCTGCGGGCTTACTACGTTCTTTGCCCATTCCCCAGAGACCTTGGACCCATATCTCCATGGATTTTATCACCGATTTGCCTCCATCTCAAGGCAAGTCGGTGGTGTGGGTGGTAGTAGACCGCTTCAGCAAGATGTGCCACTTTGTGCCCCTTAAGAAACTACCTAACGCCAAGACGTTAGCTTCTTTGTTTGTTAAACACATTCTGCGTCTCCATGGGGTCCCAGTCAATATCGTTTCTGACAGAGGGGTACAATTTGTTTCTTTATTTTGGAGAGCCTTTTGTAAAAAGTTGGAGATTGATCTGTCCTTCTCCTCCGCCTTCCATCCCGAAACTAATGGCCAAACGGAGAGGACTAATCAATCTCTGGAACAATATTTAAGGTGTTTCATCTCTGACTGTCAATTTGATTGGGTCTCATTCATTCCCCTCGCCGAATTTTCCCTGAATAACCGGGTCAGTAACTCGTCAGGGGTCTCCCCGTTTTTCTGTAATTTCGGGTTTAATCCACGGTTCTCCTCCGTTTCTCCTGGTAGTTCCAATAATCCCGAGGTAGAGGTCGTTCATCAGGAACTGTGCACAGTCTGGGCCCAGGTTCAGAAGAACCTAGAGGCGTCCCAGAGCGTACAAAAAATTCAGGCTGATAGTAGACGTTCTGCTAACCCCCGGTTTGTCGTCGGGGATCTGGTGTGGTTGTCGTCTAGGAACTTGCGCCTTAAGGTCCCGTCCAGGAAGTTTGCTCCCCGATTTATTGGGCCTTATAAGGTCATTGAAGTCCTCAACCCTGTATCCTTCCGTCTGGAGCTGCCCCCATCCTTTCGCATACACGACGTCTTTCATGCCTCCCTCCTTAAACGCTGCTCCCCGTCCTGGTCCCCCTCGAGGAAACCTCCTGCTCCCATTCTCACCCCTGAGGGGGTGGAATTCGAGGTGGCCAAGATTGTGGACAGTAGGATGATCCAGGGCTCTCTCCAGTACCTGGTCCATTGGAGAGGATACGGGCCGGAGGAGAGGACTTGGGTACCTGCTCGAGATGTTCACGCTGGGGTATTGGTCAGGAGGTTCCACCTTCTCTTCCCCACTAAACCAGGTCCTCTTAGTAAGGGTCCGGTGGCCCCTCATAAAAGGGGGGTACTGTAAAGGATCTGCCAGGCACTACGTCTGTGGATACTCCCAGGATTAATCAATCGACACCTGAGGTCGGACCTCTTAGACTGACTCCGGCTCCCACCAATCAGGGTGGCAGGCTCAGGAGTGGGAGAGCCTATCGCGGCCTGGTCAGTCGGAGTTAGCTCCGCCACCTGTCCATTTATACCTGCCGTTTTCTCTTCCTGATTGCTTGTGATTCTTCCTGGTTTCCTGGCCCTGCTACAGCCTTGCTCCAGCCTGCTACTGCCTTGCTTCAGCCTTGCTACAGCTTCCGCTTATCCTGCTTCGCTCTGACCCCGGCTTGCTTCCTGCTCCTTGCTCTGCGTTCGTATACTTCGTGACATCCTGATTCTGAATGGCTCGTTGACCACTCTGGTTTCCTCACGGTGTTCCGTGGGCTACTGCCCCTTCCCTTGCTTGTTCCCTGTTTGTATTCCCTTGCACTTAGTCAGCGTAGGGACCGCCGCCCAGTTGTACCCCGTCGCCTAGGGCGGGTCGTTGCAAGTAGGCAGGGACAGGGCGGTGGGTAGATTAGGGCTCACTTATCCCCTTCCCCTCCTTCCTGCCATAACAGGGACAGTTGAAATTTCTCAATAAAGTCAGATAGAATTTAGGGAAGTTCAACTTTATCCCAGTTTCAGTTGTAAGTGTCAAAATATGCTATATGAAGCAAAACTGCATTAGACTAGTATTTTGTGTAAGATATTCACTGTCATGTGCAAAATGTCACCTGGTTGTGGTTAAGGCCTATATAAATAGATGTCAGGTGGTATTTTTATTCCTTCCACCAAAGGTTTTTTATAGCATAAATACTCTATTTAGAATTAGTAAAGAATCACTGGAATAATGATAGAGCTTTATAAAATATAACTTTTACTTCATATTGTTTAAAATAATGTGCAAAACATACACACAGGACAAATTTAAAGGCTAAAAATGTGCTCTCTTTTGTGAGAGAAAACTGACATTCTGTACGTTTTGTGCAGAGTAAATGCAAAGCTCCAAATATTACTGCATAAAGGAGGAGGTTTTTTCAAAGGTATATTTTGGGGTAATCCACCCCCCTACCCATTCTATAGTGTGTCCAAGTCCATCTTGATCCTGTAGCTGGGGACTGGGAAACCTCCTATTTTCCTTTTATATGTGTCCAGGCAGATAATGCAGATAATGCTGTTGTGCATTTACTCTGCACAAAACGTACAGAATGTCAGTTTTCTCTCACAAAAGAGAGCACATTTTTAGCCTTTAAATTTGTCCTGTGTGTATGTTTTGCACATTATTTTAAACAATATGAAGTAAAAGTTATATTTTATAAAGCTCTATCATTATTCTAAGGCCTATATAAGCCAGAGTTTCTGTAATGAAAGCAGACAACTGCTGATATTGTCTCCTCGCCGGCGAGAATAAAGCTCTTATTGAGATGAAAACTTGAATGATTATTGATAAGTATGGAAAATTCTTCTAACAGAAACAACTGAGATGCAATTGAAGTGTAGCCTTTTAGGTTTAATTCAAGGGTTGAACAAAAATATCCTGTGAAACGTTTAGAAATTGCAACCATTTTTCTACACAGCCTCCTCATTTCAGGGACTCAAAAGTAACTGGACAAATTAACATTAACATTACCATAAATAAAAGGTTTTTTTTAAAATATTTTGTAGAAAATCCTTTGCAGGCAATGGCTGCCTGAAGTCTGGAACCCATGGACATCACCAAGCGCTCGGTTTCCTCTTTTGTGATGCTTTGCCTGGCCTTTACTGTAGCTGTCTTAAGTTTTTGCTTGTTTGTGGGTATTTCTGCCTTAAGTTTTGTCTTAAGCAAATGCAATGCACGCTCGATCGGGGTGAGATCTGGTGATTGACTTTGCCATTGCAGAATATTCCACTTCTTTGCCTTAAAAAACTCCTGGGTTGTTTCGAAATATGTTTTGGGTCATTGGCCATCTGTACTGTGAAGAGACATCCAATCAACCTTGCTGTATTTGGTTGAATCTGAGCAGAAAGTTTATCCCTGAACACTTTAGAATTCATCCGGCTGCTTCTGTCTTCAGTCACATCATCAATAAACGCTACTGACCCAGTGCCTTTGGCAGCCATGCATGCCCATACCATCACACTGCCTCTACCATGTTATACAGAGAATGTGGTGTGCTTTGGATCATGAGCCGATCCAAGCTTTCCCCATATTTTTTTCCTCCCATCATTCTGGTACAGGTCAATCTTAGTTTCATTTGTCCAAAGAATGCTGTTCCAGAACTGGGCTGGCTTCTTTACATGTTGTTTGGCAAAGTCTAATCTGGCCTTTCTATTTTTGATTAATGGTTTGCACTTTGTGGTGAACCCTCTTTATTTGCTCTCATGAAGTCTTCTCTTTATGGTAGACTTAGATACTGATGCACCTACTTCCAGGAGAGTGTTCTTCACTTGGGTAGAAGTTGCGAATGGTTTTTTCTTCACCATGGAAAGGATTCTGCGATCACCCACCATTGTTGTCTTCTGTGGACGTCCAGGCCTTTTGGAGTTCACGAGATCACCAGTGTGATCTTTTTTTTCAAGAATGTACCGAACTGTTCATTTGGCCACATTTTTTTCAGCCCAACGATGGTCTGTTTCACTTGCATTGAGAGCTCCTTTGACCTCATGTTGTGGGTTCACAGCAACAGCTTCCAAATGCAAATGCCACACCTGGAATCAACTCCAGACATTGTACCTGCTTAATTGATGATGAATTAACGAGGGAACAGCTTATTCAGCCCATTAATTAGCTTTTGAGATAATTGTCCAATTACCTTTGGTCCCTTGAAAAAGAGGCAGCTACATATTTAAGAGCTGTAATTCCTTAACCCTTCCTCAAATTAGCATGTGATTACCCTCAAATTAAAGCTGAGAGTCTGCACTTTCAATATGATTTGGTAAACAGCTAAAATGGCAAAATTTGTGTCACTGTCCAAATAATTCAGGAACTAACTGTATATGTTAAAAAAACCTTAAGCACACAACTCATTTTCTTTATGTATTTTAACAGACATTATATTTTTATGTTTCTTTTTCATAACAGGAATCAAAGGCCTTTACAAATATTTAAGCCCAGAGAAACTGATTTTTTGCTGTTATTATTATTATTATTATTATTATATTATTATTATTATTATTATTACTTGTTTAACAAAAACTGTATGTACTGTAAGGGAATTAGGTAGCGGGACAGTCGCCAGTAAATTTCAGTCCGCACAGCAAAGATGTGGTACTACTGGCCTCAGTCAGTTTTATTTACAGGTTATACATGAATAAAAAGAAAACAAATAAAAGAAAACTCTATGCCTGTCCGGCACTAACTATACAGTCAGGTATCCTAACTAACACAGTGCAGGCCTAATGCCTGGCACTATAAACCATGCAGACCATACAACCTGTTATGAATGCAGTCGGTTTGCTCTCACAGGCTCCTCTCCCAAGGCTGAGAGAGAGAGTGTGACTGAACTGCAACCTTTTTAAAGGGCTATCATGCCTGACTCCTGATTAATAGCTAGACAGCCCAAGACCAGGACTGTGTGGATGGAGTGGGGACCTACCCATCTCTCCCCACTCCAACAACCAGGCCCTTTTCCAGGTTTTAGATAAAACCTATTGCAGAGAGAGAACCACATTCTCTGCTGAATTTAGTCCCTGGTTGTTTTCAGATAGCAGAAGACAGAAATCTTGGGGAAATATAGACCCCATCCACAACCTCTCCACATGGTCTGTCACAGTACCTAAACAGATGGTAGTCTTGACCTTCAGGATTATAATATTATAGGCTTATAAAATAGCCTATGAATATAGAGAAAACTTTAACCGCAGAAACAAAGCACCTAACATATCAAAAATACCTAACAGAAAAAAAACTGACCTTGTTGCCCATACCACAACCAATAAAAATGCAGCTCTTATTTCTGATGCTGGATTGGAAAAATTAAAGTTGCATTGTTATTGTCTATTATGGGAAACAAGGCCATTCTTTCTGTTAGACAGTTTTAAGAAATGAGATTTATATTGAGGAATGGATTATACCTTATAAATGATAGTGAAGAATAATAAATGTCTTCATTGATCTCCAAAATATTAATATAGACTTTTCTCATTATTATAATTTTAGTGAATAGTTACATTTCCATATAAGGCTTATTACAAATAACTGCAAGGCTTTCTCTACTCGTACCTCATATTTTAGTCAGTTGAGTCTGTAGAGATACGTTTATGACAATTTTCCCTATAGTATTTTACAGGAAGAGTAAAGCAAAACATCCATTCCCTATCCTGTATTGTAGACTGTCTGTACATTTAAATAATCCAGCTTGACAATTCTTCTGATGCACATGTTACAGCATGAGATTATGCAAGGTTTCCAAACTTTATATGTTTTATTATTCATTCACACAACACAATTTAGACTTCCGTTTAGGTTTTTGTAAACTCAATTCACTTCAGTGTATGTAATGCCATCTCTGCTCTGAAAAGAAAGCTTTAAGCCAGATAGTGAATCTTCCTTATTTGTCACCTTTGCAGCTTCAAATAGGCTAAGGGACCACCACCTCCATAAAAAAATGCAATTGGCTCTGCTGTCTACTGTCAATACCCTTGTCTCTAAGTAGATCATGGACACAAAAGCAAAGAGCACATCATTGAAGGATTCACTAGTAAGTCATGAGAAAGAAGATGTAAGATGATCACTCCATTCTTGACAGATTAGCTTTTGAAAAACAAGGGGTCCAAATAAAGTTTTTACACAAGGGCTTACAAGACTATGGAAACCGTGATTCATAGTTGGTGCACAGTCATGTCTTAAGGCGCTGTCTGGGGCATTAAAAAAATAAATAAGCTGCTGGATATGTTATAGAATAAAATAAAAAATAATACTTACCTGAAAAATTCCTTCACCAATGCATCATCAATGCCACGAGGTTAACCGTTAACCGCTCATCTTTGCTTACTTTTCCTGCATTGATGACATCTAGTACATCCACGTGACTTCTGCAGCCAAACACTGGCCTCAGCAGTGTCATGCTGCACATGCTAATATCACCGCTGAGGCTAGTGATTGGCTGCAGTGGTAACGTGAATGTATGGCACGTGATCAATGCAGGAAAAGTAATCAAAAACGTGGGGGCCACCGGAGGATCGGCACTGGAGCGGCAGGGAATTAGACTGATGAGTATTGCTTCTTTATTTAGGTTATAACATATCCAGCAGCCTATTTCATTTCTTAATATCTCAGACAACCACTTTAAAATGCTATGCATAAAAGAAATGCATAAAGCAAGTGACAAATAGAATTGGAAGACATGGAGACAACAGACCGCATTGACTTATAATTGGGTTCTGTCAAGGTTTCTGTCATTTTAAAGGCTAGAATAGTGCTGCATGTCATTAAAGTGACCAAATCCATCACAGAACCCCTGATGGAGGTTCTTAACGCTAATGTGAAATGAGCCTAAAACTATGTCCTGCAACTTTTTTTAAATAAAATTATAAATGTTAAGCAAAGTTCAAGCTTTATGCAAAGATGGGTATTATATTCAATCAATAATACATATAAAATGTGATTATAAATGTAACAATTATTAAAATTATCATATAAAGTAAAGGATGGCTCATGTTATTAACAAAACAATACATTATATGGGTTTATTGTAAGTGACAATTGATTCTCTGCACCCCTAATTTTTTTCTTAGGTTCTCTACATACTCATAAGTCAAGATATCAATACTTTGCAGATGATAAGAGATTTCTCAGTTAGTAGAAAGACTGAACAAGGAAGCAGATAATCTGAACAATAAACCATGAATCTGTGTGCCATTTGTAACAAAACAATTGTTTCCAACAAAAAAAAATCAACCCAGGTCATAAGAAATGTAAAAAAAACGAGAAAACTTAGTAAACCAATACATTTCTATTTGATGCAATTCAAAGAAAACGGTGTGTATATATAGTAGTTGAATAAATATTCAATATAACTATGTTTCTAAATAAAATGCAGTTTAGGATTAATGTTCGTTGATTCCACTGGAGGAAATGATGATAATGGAGGAATATGCTCCCCTATGCAGAACGTGGTAAGGATAACTTGTAATTATTGTTTCTTTGTTTTTATCTTTGTACACACATGGAATACAATATC
Source organism: Rhinoderma darwinii (assembly GCF_050947455.1). Lineage (NCBI taxonomy): Eukaryota > Metazoa > Chordata > Amphibia > Anura > Rhinodermatidae > Rhinoderma > Rhinoderma darwinii. The sequence continues at coordinate 36,556,801 of NC_134689.1, forward strand.
ATCAATATGAATTAACTCTGATTAACACATGTTAAATAGACTCAATTAGCAAATAGTAAGCTTTAAAGTCAGATCAAAATAGGATTATATTATGTTGGACTCTTTTGGTCATATTGTGTTAGGAGCTCATTACTTTACCAGTGCCCATGGTTTGAATTAGGCAAGTCTAACCCTGCTAAATAGTATTACTCAAATCGATCAGACATAGATAAAGAGTATATAAGAAACATTTATGACATTTTTAGAACCTCATACAGCAGGTATAAGGTTTGAAGATCTCACCTGGTCAGTGCTTGGAGAAGCCTCTTTGAAGCTTTCCGTTCTTTGTTCTGTATTATCAGCGTCAATCAGGTTTTCCACAGGAACATTTCCATTTGGTTGCATGTAAGTAAAGTCGCCCTCAGCAGAATCTAACGCCACACAGACATTATATGAGTACGGTAAAGGTAATGTTCCATCACTATACATGGAGAATGTCCTGGGATCAATTGGAGGATACAGATTTGTGGCGAGAGAAGAGAAGGTTGGTAAGGGTTTTGGCTGTTTACATTTTGATATAATCACCACCATCACAGTTAATATAAAAAGCAAGGAAATAAGTGCAAGTGACACCACTAAGTATAACTGTAAGTTGTTTTGAGTTTCTTCATCCTTTAGTTGGTTGCTGAGTTTAGGAAAAACAACCTGTTGAAAGTTATCCGCAATAATAAGACTTAAGGTGGTTGTAGCAGAGAGAGTGGGATCTCCATTGTCCTTCACCATCACAACAACCTTGTAATTCAGCATGTCCTTTTCCTGAAAGCTGCGTGATGTTCTAATCTCCCCTGTGTGTTCACTTATCACAAAATGAGTTGTGTCTGACACTTGTATGAAGTGGTAAGAGAGCCAAGCGTTATGTCCAGAGTCTGTATCCACTGCCACTACCTTAGTTATTAAAGAACCAGGCTCGGAGACATACGGCACCATCTCAAACACAGCCAGACCTCCATTATCTGGTGATGGGTACAAGATCTTTGGTGAGTTATCATTCTGATCCACTATACGGATAATTAATGTAGCATTGCTGCTCAGAGAGGGGGATCCATTGTCTGTAGCTGTGACTTCTATTATAAACTCCTTGTTCTGTTCATAATCAAATGATCTTTGGGTATAAAGAACTCCGGTCTCTATATTGATGGAGACATAAGATGACATTGATAGACTTTCTGTACTAATGCTGGAAATTGAATAAATTATTTTAGCATTGTCTCCAGTATCAAGATCTGAGGCTTGTAAACTGAATATTGAAGCTCCTAGTAAATTGTTCTCTGGCAGATAAGCAACATAAATAGATTGGGAAAATATTGGTGGGTTGTCGTTGACATCTGATATCTCCAATCTAAGATTTTGTTTGCTGGAAAGTGGAGGAGATCCTCTATCTGTAGCTATAATAGTGAGATTATATGAATATTTTTTCTCTCTGTCTATAGCAGCTTTTAAAACAAGTCTATAGTAACTGTCTGAAGACAATAAATCAAAGGGAACATCTTCAAGAATGTGGCAGTCAACATCTGCATAGTCTCCAGAATCTTGGTCATGAACTTCAATCAGAGCTATCATTGCTCCAGGTGCAGAATCCTCAGGAATAGAAGTAGATAGTGAAGTGATGGATATTTCCGGAGCATTGTCATTCTCATCCATCACTTCTACTAGTACTTTACAATGAGCTACAAGGCCTCCTCCATCCTTTGCTTCGACAAACAATTCATAATTTTGTTTTTTTTCAAAATCCAAGTTTCTATTGATCGTTATTTCACCAGTGTTTGGGTTAATATTAAATATTCCTGTGTGATGGACCTTATCAGTTGCCTTAATGAAAGAATATGTGATTTGCGCATTGACCCCTTCATCATTGTCAGTTGCATTTAACATGATCACTGTAGAATTAACAGGTATGTTTTCCTTTAAGGTGACTTTATACATATCTTGGGTAAATATAGGGGCATTATCATTGGCATCTATAACAATTATCTTCAGTAAAGTTGTTCCAGACTTGATAGGATTTCCTCCATCCAGGGCTGTTAGTATTATTTCATGAGTGCCTTGTGTCTCTCGATCTAATGGTTTCTCTAGGACAAGCTCTGGAAATTTACTCCCATCTGTTCTGATATTCTCAGTGATTGTAAAATACTGGTTATCACTGATCTTATATGTCTGCACTGAATTAATACCAATATCTGGATCTTCTGCAGTTCTCAAAGCAAATCTTGCTCCTGGTGATGTCAATTCAATTATTTCTAAAATGATGTTATCATGATAAAACTGTGGAGAATTATCATTTATATCCTGAATCTCAACTTTAATTTTAAAATTATTAAAAGGATTTTCAACCACAGAATCAAATTTTAGGTAACATGAATCTTCTGCCTCACACAATGTCTCTCTGTCTATCCTGTCCTTAATATATAGATTTCCATTATCCATATTTACATAGAAATATTTCTCTGAAGCTCTGGATACAATCCTCAGTTTTCTAGATGAGAGCTGCAAAATATCTAATGCAAGGTCATCTGCAATATTTGCTATAACAGAGTCTTTCCTCATTTCTTCTACAATGGAATAATGAATCTGACCAGAGACTGAATGACACAGCCAAGAAAATAAGATAGAAATTGTTACTTGCCATCTGAGTCCTTTGCTGCCCTGTATAGGAGGTTCCATTGTGTCCATCCTCAGTGATTATTTCCCATAAAATATCCAATAAAACTTTGTCATCCAATGTAAATGTTTAACAGAAAACTGTTCATAATATCTGTAATTCTCTTTTAAATCATATTCTTAGTTCTGTGTCCGGGAGAATCCCAAAAACGACTGGTTCTTTCTGCAGATCAGCAATGTATGTAGGAGAGGAAAATACCAGTGGATTTCTAGTTTTGCATTTTTCTTCTTACTGGTTAAACAGCGGCGCTCAGAGGTGAAAATACAGAATTGCAATGTCCTTACATTATTTTATAAAGTATATATTTGGCATTATTAAAATACTTTATTTATATTGCCATCTAAATGTAAAAAAAATTAAGCACACAACCCATTTTCTTTATGTATTTTAACAGACATTATATTTTTATGTTTATTTTTTTTTTATAACAGGAATCAAAGGCCTTTAAAAATATTTAAGCCCAGATGAACTGATTTGTTGCTGTTATTATTATGACTATTATTATTATTATTATTATAACTTTTTTAACAAAAACGATATGTATTTAAACAGATGGCAGACATGACCTTCAGGATTATAATATTATAGGCTTATAAAATAGCCTATGAATATAGAGAAAACTCTAACTGCAGAAACAAAGCGCCTTATTTATCAAAAATATCTAAAGGAAAAAACTGACCTTGTTGCCCATACCACAACCAATAAAAATTCAGCTCTTATTTCTGATGATGCATTGGAAAAATTAAAGTTGCATTGTTATTGGCTGTTATGGGAAACAAGGCCATTCTTTCTGTTAGACAGTTTTAATAAATGATTTTTATATTGAGGAATGGATTATACCTTATAAATGATAGTGAAGAATAATAAATGTCTTCATTGATCTCCAAAATATTAATATAGACTTTGCTCATTATTATAATTTTAGTGAATAGTTAAATTTCCATATATGGCTTATTACAAATAACTGCGAGGCTTTCTCAGGTTGTACCTCATATTTTAGTCAGTTGAGTCTGTAGAGATACGTTTATGACAATTTTACCTATAGTATTTTACAGGAAGAGTAAAGCAAAACATCCATCCCCATCCTGTATTGTAGACTGTCTGTACATTTAAATAATCCAGCTTGACAATTCTTCTGATGCACATGTTACAGCATGAGATTATGTAAGGTTTCCAAATGTTATATGTTTTATTATTCATTCACACAAAACAACTTAGACTTCCGTTTAGGTTTTTGTAAACTCAATTCACTTCAGTGTATATAATGCCATCTCTGCTCTGAAAAGAAAGCTTTAAGCCAAATAGTGAATCTTCCTTATTTGTCACCTTTGCAGCTTCAAATAGGCTAAGGGACCACCACCACCATAAAAAAATGCAATTGGTTCTACTGTCTACTATCAATACCCTTGTCTCTAAGTAGATGATGGACACAAAAGCAAAGAGCACATCATTGAAGGATTCATTAGAAAATCATGAGAAAGAAGATGTAAGATGATCACTCCATTCTTGACAGATTAGCTTTTGAAAAACAAGGGGTCCAAATAAAGTTTTTACACATGACCAGGAAAAGTAATCAAAAACCGTGGGGGCCACCGGAGGATCGGCAGTGGAGCGGCAGGGGATTTGACTGGTGAGTATTGCTTCTTAAATTTAGGTTATAACATATCCAGCAGCCTATTTCATTTCTTAATATCTCAGACAACCACTTTAAAATGCTTTGCATAAAAGAAATGCATAAAGCAAGTGACAAATAGAATTGGAAGACATGGAGACAACAGACCGCATTGACTTATACTTTGTTTCTGTCATTTTAAAGGCTAGTATAGTGCTGCATGACATTAAAGTGACCAAATCCATCATAGAACCCCTGATGGAGGTTCTTAACGCTAATGTGAAAAGAGCCTAAAACTGTACCTTGTAACTTTTTTTAAATAAAATGATAAAGTTTAAGCAAAGTTCAAGATTTTTGCAAAGATGGGTATTATATTAAATTATAATACATATAAAATGTGATTATAAATGTAACAATTAATAAAAAATATAATATAAAGGGTGGCTCATGTCATTAACAAAACAATACCTACTATAGGTTTATTGTAAGAGACAATTGTTTCTCTGCACCCCAACATTTTTTCTTAGGTTCTCTATATACTCATAAGTCAATAAATACTTTGCAGATAATAAGAGATTTTTCAGTTACTAGAAAGACTGAACAAGGAAGAAGATAATCTGAATAATAAACCGTTAATCTGCGTGCCATTTGAAACCAAACAATTGTTTCCAACAAATAAATCAACCCAGTTGTTAAGATATGTAAAAAAAAAAAGAAAAAACCGAAGTAAACAAATACATTTCTATTTAATGCAATACATAGAAAACTGTGTAGTTATAGAAGTGGGATAAGTATTTAATATAACCATGTTTCTAAATAAAAAGCAGTTTAGAATTAATGTTCGTTGGTTCCACTGGAGGAAATTATGGGAATGGAGAAATATGCTCTCCTATGCAGAACGTGGTAATACTAACTGTTAACTATTGTTATCATTGTACACACGTGTCATACCATCAATATGAATTAACCCCAATTAACCCAGATTAAATAGACCCTAGTGGCAAATAGTAAACTTTAAAAAAATCAGATCCACATAGGATTATATTCTGTTGCACACTTTTGGTCCTATTGTATTAGGAGCTCATTACTGTGCCAGTGCCAGATGTGTTGGTTGGTCGAGTCTAACCCTGCTAAACTGTATTACTTAAATTTATCAGACATCAATAAAGGGTTTATAAGAAACATTTATGACATTTTTCGAACCTCCTAACGCAGGCATAAAGTTTCAAGATCTCACCTGGTCAGTGCTTGGAGAAGCTTCTTTGAAACTTTCTGTTCCTTGTTCTGCATTATCAGCATCAATCAGGTTTTCCACAGGAACATTTCCATTTGGTTGCATGTAATTTGGTTGCATTTGGCTGCCCTCAGCAGAATCTAACGCCACACAGACATTATATGAGTACGGAAAAGGTAACGTTCCATCACTATACATGGAGAATGTCCTAGGATCAATTGGAGGATACAGATTTGTGGCGAGAGAAGAGAAGGTTGGTGAGGGTTTTGGCTGTTTACATTTTGATATAATGACCACCATCACAGTTAATATAAAAAGTAAGGAAATAAGTGCAAGTGCCACCACTAAGTATAACTGTAAGTTGTTTTGAGTTTCTTCATCTTTCAGTTGGTTGCTGATTTTTGGAAAAACAACCTGTTGAAAGTTATCTGCAATAATAAGACTCAAGGTGGTTGTAGCAGAGAGAGTGGGATCTCCATTGTCCTTCACCATCACCACAACCTTGTAATTCAGCATGTCCTTTTCCTGAAAGCTGCGTGATGTTCTGATCTCACCTGTGTGTTCACTTATCATAAAATGAGTTGTGTCTGACACGTGTATGAAGTGGTAAGAGAGCCAAGAATTATGTCCAGAGTCTGTATCCACTGCCACCACCTTAGTTATTAAAGAACCAGGCTCGGAGACATAAGGCACCATCTCAAACACAGCCGGACCTCCATTATCTGGTGATGGGTACAAGATCTTTGGTGCATTATCATTCTGATCCAATATACGGATAATTAATGTGGCATTGCTGCTCAGAGAGGGGGATCCATTGTCTGAAGCTGTGACTTCTATTATAAACTCCTTGTTCTGTTCATAATCAAATGATCTTTGGGCATAAAGAACTCCGGTCTCTATATTGATGGAGACATAAGATGACATTGATAGACTTTCTGTAATAATGCTAGAAATAGAATAAATTATTTTAGCATTGTCTCCAGTGTCAGGATCTGAGGCTTGTATACTGAATATTGAAGCTCCTGGTAAATTGTTCTCTGGCACATAAGCAACATAAGTAGATTTGGCAAATATTGGAGGGTTGTCATTGACATCTGATATTTCCAATCTAAGATTTTTTTTGCTGGAAAGTGGTGGAGATCCTCTATCTGTAGCTATAATTGTAATATTATAAGAAGATTTTTTCTCTCGGTCGATAGTATTTTTTAAAACAAGTCTATAGTAATTGTCTGAAGACAATAAATCAAAGGGAACATCATCAATAATTTGACAGTCAACATCTGCATTGTCTCCAGAATCTTGGTCTTGAACTTCAATCAGAGCTATCATTGTTCCAGGTGCAGAATCCTCAGGAATAGGAGTAGATAGTGAAGTGATGGATATTTCTGGTGCATTGTCATTCTCATCAATCACTTCTACCAGTATTTTACAATGAGCTACAAGGCCTCCTCCATCCTTGACTTGTACGGACAACTCATAATTCTTTGCTACTTCAAAATCCAAATTTCCATTGATCGTTATTTCACCAGTATTTGGGTTAATATTAAATATTTCCAAGTGATGGAATATTCCAGAAGTTTTACTTAAAGAATATGTGATTTGCGCATTGACCCCTTCATCATTGTCAGTTGCATTTAACATGATCACTGTAGAATTAACTGGGATGTTTTCCTTTAAGGTGACTTTATACATATCCTGGCTAAATATAGGGGCATTATCATTGCCATCTGTAACAATTATCTTCAGTAATGTGGTTCCAGACTTGATAGGATTTCCTCCATCCAGGACTGTTAGAATTATTTCATGAGTGCCTTGTGTCTCTCTATCTAATGGTTTCTCTAGGACAAGCTCTGGAAATTTAGTCCCAACTGTTCTGATATTTTCAGTGAGTGTAAAATACTGGTTATCACTGATGTTGTATGTCTGCACTGAATTAATACCAATATCTGGATCTTCTGCACTTTGTAAAGCAAATTTTGTTCCTACTGCTGTAAATTCAATTATTTCTAGAATTATTTTGTCATAATGAAACCGTGGAGGATTATCATTTATATCCTGAATTTCAACTTCAATTTTAAAATTATTGAAAGGATTTTCAACCACAGCATCAAATGTTAGGTAGCAGGTAACTGCTGTCTTACACAATGTCTCTCTGTCTATCCTGTCCTTAATATACAGATTTCCATTATTCAGATTTATATAGAAATATCTCTCTGAAGCTCTGGATACAATCCTCAGTTTTCTAGATGAGAGCTGCTTAATATCTAATCCAAGGTCATCTGCAATATTTGCTATAACAGAGTCTTTCCTCATTTCTTCTACAATGGAATAATGAATCTGACCAGAGACTGAATGACACAGCCAAGAAAATAAGATAGAAATTGTTACTTGCCATCTGAGTCCTTTGCTGCTCTGTATAGGAGGTTTCATGTTGTCCATCCTCAGTGAATATATTCCATAAAATATCTAGTAAGATTTTGTCATCCAATGTAAATGTTAACTAGAAAAATGTTTATAATATCTGTAATTCCCTTTTTAAATCATATTCTTAGTTCTGTGTCCAGGAGAATCCAGAAAATGGCTGTGGTTCTTTCAGCAGTTCAGCAATGTATGTAGGAGAGGAAAATACCAGTGGATTTCTAGTTCAGAATTTTTCTTCTTACTGGTTAAACAGCGGCGCTCAGAGGTGAAAATACAGAATTGCAATGTCCTTATATTATTTTATAAAGTATACATTTGGATGCAATAAAATACTTTATTTTTGTTGCTAATCATTGTTTAAATTATTAACCACCTGTCTAATTTAATTTATGTATAGTATCAGTTATCTAATATTTGTATATTCATTTTGTATATACACTATTAGGAATCAAAGAATTTTAAAAATATTTAAACCCAGAGAAAATAATGTATTTTATTTTTTTTTTTTTAAATAAAAACTGTATGGGCCTAAAGAGGTAGTACATATCAGCTCCTGGGTCAGGGTATTATAGGCTTACAAATTACCCTATGAATATAGAGAAAACTTTAACTGTAAATACATATGGCTTCATTTATCAAAAATATCTGACAGGAAAAGAAAGTGGCATTGTTGCCCATACCACAACTAATTAAAGTTCAGTTCTCATTTCGGAAACTGCTCTGAAAGAATTAAAGTTGCATTGTTATTGGCTGTTATGGGCAATGAGCCATTCTTTCTGTTAGACAGTTATAATAAATTAGCCTTATAGTGAGGAATGGAATATATCTTATAAAATGATAGTGAAGAATATTAAATGTCTCAAATATTCTTCAAAATACTATTGGCCACTTTGGTCATTATTATGTTTTTATAATATTTATAATATCTGAGACGCTTTCTCTGCTGGTTCCTCTTATTTTTGTTAGTTAAGCTTTGACGAGATAAGTTTATGATAACTTTCCTTATATTATTCTATAGGTAGAGTAAAGCAAAACATTTATCCCCATACTCTATTTTGGACTGTCTGTGCATTTAAATGGTATGAAAATTCTTTGTTTGTATGAGAAGATTTAAGGTTTCCATACCCTTGCCGACTCGCCCAGACGGATTCGTTTTTCTGCTGTGTGTTGCTGCCGGTTTCCCTGTCCATCTTTCCTCCTGCTTGCTGCCGTGATGCTCTTCAAAATCCTCCCAATTTAATCCCTGTTTCTCCAGGATTATTTTAGGCACCTATTCAGATAACCTGGTGCCTGAGCAACTTTGGTGCAACCAATTTATGTCCTGCAAAGGTTCCTGTTTGCATCCTGATACTAGTTCCTGTTTGCATCCAGATACTACACCTAGCTACCTGCTGTCAGTTATATCCAGCTATCAGCTACCAGCCTATATCTAGCTGTTTGCTACCAGCCTGTATCCAGCAATCTACTACCATCCTGTATCCAGCTATCCGCTACCAGCCTGTATCCAGCTATATACTAACATCCTGTATACAGCTATCAGCTACCAGCCTGTATCCAGCTATCTGTTATCAGCCTGCATCCAGCTATGTGCTACCAGACTGTATCCAGATATCCACTATCAGCCTGTATCCAGCTACCCGCTACCTGCTTGTATCCAGCTATCTGTTATCAGCCTGTAATCAGTTATCTGCTACCAACCTGTATCCAGCTATCCGCTGTCAGCCTGTATTCAGCTGTCTACTATTAGCCTGTATCCAGCTATCTGCTACCAGCCTGTGTCCAGCTATTCACTACCATCCTGTATCTAGCTATCCATTGCCAGCCTTTATCCAGCTATCCACTGCAAGTCTGTATCCAGCTACTCGCTACTAGTCTGCATCCTGCTACCAGTCGATATCCTGTTACCTGCCATCAGTCTGCATTCTGCTACCTACTGCCAGTCTGTATCCAACTACTTGAGACGAGCTTGAGGTTTACTACCAGTTACGAACTGTGATTACTGATCCACACCTGACTGCGAAGGTATCATCTGCCAGTGCCTGTACACTCGCTGTACTTCATCGTTGTCTCCTGGTCCACTGGGCTACTCACACCGGGAAAATCTCAAAAGGTAGCGACCTGGTAGTCTGTCCACAGCGATGTCCTAATCCCTATATGGGGGTTAAAGGTGAAGACCGGGGAGGCTACTAAAATAACGCCCTTAGAGACGGCCGTATGTCAATACGGTGGAGGAGCAAAATGAGTCCACAAACCGCTCGTCCTAACACTCCCCTTAGGTTTCTGTAACTCCATATCAAATCAGTGTATATGTGGCCATCTCTTCTCTGAAAACAAAGCCACCCCAGTGGTGAACATACACTACAGAAGTGTCTTTTGTAATCCTTCCTCATATATCAACATATTCTGAGATGTGTGGCGTGAGATAACCAGCTTTGACAAAAAACATGATTTTGCGATACTATGTCCTGAGATATCTATGCTATATGTGTCTTTGTGTTACGACCCAGTGGTTGTTATGTATAGTACAGCCTGTCAAGGATTTTGCTAGCATGTTGCAATATAGTATTGAATTTGTTTCAAGAGTCCTTTACCAAATTCAAGCAAAGGTAAGGGTAACAACACATTTGTATGTTTCATCTGTACAACTTTACATAGGCAAAAGGGACCAACACTACTATAAAAAAAAGTGCTATATATTCTATTGTCTACTTGATTTCTAGGATGGGAATGATACCCATGGCGCTTTGATGTTCACTTGACAGATTAGCTGTTGGTGAACATGGGTCCACATAATGTTCTTACACAAGGACTTACAAGACTTCTGTGGGAAAAACCTTTTAAAACCATGATACATACACAGTCCAGACTTAAGATGCTATGGCTAAAACAAAAGCATAAAGCAAGTGACTAATGGAATTTATAACATGATGGCAATGACTGACCCCATAGACTTCCATCAGGGGTCCTATTAAGGTTTCTGTCATTTCGAAGGCTATAATAGTGCTGCATGCCATCAAATGCGACCAAACCATTGAATGAGGTTCCTAATGCTAAGGATGGCTATACACATTAGATTTATGTCATCCAAACCCACAGTTTTCTGTGAGACCAGTCGAACATCTAATATGAATAGCAGTGTCACAACTTTCCCCTGTCGGCAGGTATCGCAGGAGAGAGGGGTCGAGCATGTTGAATTTTAACACGCCGATCCTTTTGTTCGTTATTAGATAAGCTGCTGCCAGATGAGTCTGGCAGCGGCTTTTTGTGAGCGTGCATGTCTGTGGGGAAGTCGGGAGAAATAGCTGTTGGCCAACAGCTATCTAAAATGTATGGCCAGTTTAATATGAGCAGAGCTAAAACTTCTTTCCTTCTCGCAACATTTTATAAAATTATAAATAATGAAATGTTAAGCTCAGGTCAGGATTTCTGCAAATTTATGTATTATATTAAAATAATAAAACACATGAAATGTAATTATAAATGTAAGAATTTCCAAAAATGGAAATTCAAGTAAATGAAGGCTTATGTCATTAACAATATAATGCTAATAATTTGGTCCTTTACATACTCATCATTCAAGAAATTTTTCGAATGATCAGAGATTTCTCAGTTAGTAGAAAGACTGAACAAGGAAGCAAATCTGAATAATAAATAATAAACCATTAATCTGTTTCTGTATGTCAATAGCAATAAAACAATTGATTCCAACAAAGAAATCCATTAAATTGATAAGTAGTTAAAAATAAACCAATGCTAAGAAACAAAAAAAAAAAAATCTATCTGATGCAATGCAGATAAAACGGTGTAGTTATATTAGTTGCATACGCAAGTAGTCAATTTAACCATATATTTAACTAAGCTGCAGTTTAGGACTACTGTTCGGCATGTTGTTGGAAATTATGGGAATGAGGGAATATGCTTCCCCTATGCAGAACGTGTTCAAGTCCGATGGTCATTGTTGTTGCTTTGTTATTATCGTTGTACACACGGCATATTATCAATATGATAATATGTTATTTTTAAATCAACCCAGATGAATTAGACCCTAGTGGCAAATAGTAGGTTTTCAAAGTCGGCCCCAAATGTGATTGTCTTTTGCAAAACTTTTTTAGCACTATCATATTGAGGACTCAACTGTGTGAGAGCATGGGTCCATTAGAAGATACTCTGGCACTCTGTTGAGCCAGTCTGATCCTTCTAATCTTTATTATTTTAACTGACCAGACATTGGTATATAGTTTATAAGGAAGAGATATAAAGATATAAGTAATATTCAATAAAATTATTATAATATTCTAAAAGTCATAATGTATGTATTTTATAGAACCTCATAACGCAGGCAGAAGATTTCAATATCTCACCTGGTCGGTGCTTGGAGAAGCCTCTTTGAAACTTTCCGCTCCTTGTTCTGTATTATCAGCATCAATAAGGTTTTCCACAGGAACATTGCCATTTGGTTGCATGTAAGTAAAGTCGCCCTCAGCCGAATCTAATGCCACACAGACATTATATGAGTACGGAAAAGGTAACGTTCCATCACTATACATGGAGAATGTCCTGGGATCAATTGGAGGATACAGATTTGTGGCGAGAGAAGAGAAGGTTGGTAAGGGTTTTGGCTGTTTACATTTTAAAATAATGACAACCATCACAGTTAATATAAAAAAAAAGGAAATAAGTGCAAGTGCCACCACTAAGTATAACTGTAAGTTGTTTTGAGTTTCTTCATCTTTCAGTTGGTTGCTGATTTTAGGAAAAACAACCTGTTGAAAGTTATCCGCAATAATAAGACTCAAGGTGGTTGTAGCAGAGAGAGTGGGATCTCCATTGTCCTTCACCATCACCACAACCTTGTAATTCAGCATGTCCTTTTCCTGAAAGCTGCGTGATGTTCTGATCTCCCCTGTGTGTTCACTTATCACAAAATGAGTTGTGTCTGACACTTGTATGAAGTGGTAAGAGAGCCAAGCGTTATGTCCAGAGTCTGTATCCACTGCCACCACCTTAGTTATTAAAGAACCAGGCTCGGAGACATAAGGCACCATCTCAAACACAGCCGGACCTCCATTATCTGGTGATGGGTACAATATCTTTGGTGCATTATCATTCTGATCCACTATACGGATAATTAATGTGGCATTGCTGCTCAGAGAGGGGGATCCATTGTCTGTAGCTGTGACTTCTATTATAAACTCCTTGCTCTGTTCATAATCAAATGATCTTTGGGCATAAAGAACACCGGTCTCTATATTGATGGAGACATAAGATGACATTGATAGACTTTCTGTAATAATGCTGGAAACTGAATAAATTATTTTTGCATTATCTCCAGTGTCAGGATCTGAGGCTTGTAAACTGAATATTGAAGCTCCTGGTAAATTGTTCTCCGGCACATATGCAATATAAGTAGATTTGGAAAATATTGGTGGGTTGTCGTTGACATCTGAGATTTCCAATCTAAGAGTTTGTTTGCTGGAAAGTAGTGGAGATCCTCTATCTGTAGCTATAATAGTAAAATTATAGGAAGATTTTTTCTCTCTGTCTATAGCAGTTTGTAAAACAAGTCTATAGTAACTGTCTGAAGACAATAAATCAAAGGGAACATCTTCAAGAATTTCACAGTCAACATCTACATTGTCTCCAGAATCTTGGTCATGAACTTCAATCAGAGCTATCATTGTTCCAGGTGCAGAATCCTCAGGAATAGGAGTAGATAGTGAAGTGATGGATATTTCCGGAGCATTGTCATTCTCATCCATCACTTCTACCAGTATTTTACAATGAGCTACAAGGCCACCTCCATCTTTTGCTTGTACAGACAATTCATAATTCTTTGCTACTTCAAAATCCAAGTTTCCGTTGATCGTGATTTCACCAGTATTTGGGTTAATAGTAAATATTCCTGTTTGTTGAACATTTCCAGATGTTTTACTTAAAGAATATGTGATTTGCGCATTAACCCCTTCATCATTGTCAGTTGCATTTAACATGATCACTGTAGAATTAACTGGGATGTTTTCCTTTAAAGTGACTTTATACATATCTTGGGTAAATATAGGGGCATTATCATTGACATCTATAACAATTATCTTCAGTAATGTTGTTCCAGACTTGATAGGATTTCCTCCATCCAGGACTGTTAGAATTATTTCATGAGTATCTTTTGTCTCTCGATCTAATGGTTTCTGTAGGACAAGTTCTGGAAATGAAGTTCCATCTGTTCTGATATTCTCAGTTAATGTAAAATACTGGTTATCACTGATCTTGTATGTCTGCACTGAATTAATACCAATATCTGGATCTTCTGCACTTTGTAAAGCAAATTTTGTTCCTACTGCTGTAAATTCAATTATTTCCAAAATTATTTTGACATAATGAAACTGTGGAGGATTATCATTTATATCCTGAATTTCAACTTTAATTTTAAGATTATTGAAAGGATTTTCAACCACAGCATCAAATGTTAAGAAACAAGAAGCTTCTGCCCCACACAATGTCTCTCTGTCTATCCTGTCCTTAATATACAGATTTCCATTATACAGATTTATATAGAAATATCTGTCTGAAGCTCTGGATACAATCCTCAGTTTTCTAGATGAGAGCTGCTTAATATCTAATCCAAGGTCATCTGCAATATTTGCTATAACAGAGTCTTTCCTCATTTCTTCTACAATGGAATAATGAATCTGACCAGAGACTGAATGACACAGCCAAGAAAATAAGATAGAAATTGTTACTTGCCATCTGAGTCCTTTGCTGTCCTGTATAGGAGGTTCCATTGTGTCCATCCTCAGTGATTATATCCCATAAAATATCCAGTAAGACTTTGCCATTCAATGTAAATATTAAGCAGAATTTTTTTTATGATATCTGTAATTCTTCTTTTAAATCATATTCTTAGTTCTGTGTCCAGGAGAATCCAGAAAATGGCTGTGGTTCTTTCTGCAGATCAGCAATGTATGTAGGAGAGGAAAATACCAGTGGATTTCTAGTTATGCATTTTTCTTCTTACTGGTTAAACAGCGGCGCTCAGAGGTGAAAATACAGAATTGCAATGTTCTTAAATTATTTTATAAAGTATGCATTTGGAATTATTAAAATACTTTATTTTTATTGCCATTTAGTTTTTTTTAAATATTAAGCACATGTCTAATTCTCTTTATGTTTCTTTTTATCAGATATGTAATATTTTTATATTTATGTTGTATATACAATATCAGGACTCAAAAGCTTTTGCAAATATTTAAACCCAGAGAAACTGATTTATTAAACAAAAACTTTATGGGCCTATAGATGTAGTACATATCAGCTCCTGGATTAGATTATTATAGGCTTACAAATTACCCTATGAATATGGAGCAAACTTTAACAGTAAAAAAAGGACTTCATTTATCAAAAATATCTGACAGGAAAAAAATAATAACCTTGTTGCCTATACCACAACTAATAAAATTTCAGCTCTTATTTCAGAGAATGCGCTGAAAGAATTAAAGTTGCATTGTTATTGGCTGTTATGGGCAACAAGGCCATTCTTTCTGTTAGACAGTTTTAATAAATGAGGCTTATAGTGAGGAATGGAATATATCTTATAAATGATAGTGAAGAATATTAAATGTCTCAAATATTCTTTAAAATACTATTGTTGAATTTGCTCATTATTATAATTTTTGTAAATAGTTAATTTTCCATATATTACAAATATCTGAGAAGCTTTCTATGCTAGTTCCTCAAATTTTTGTTAGTTAAAAGGTTTTTCTGACAACTGATAACCTATCCACCGGATAGGTCATCAGTATATGATCGGTGTGGGTCCGACACCTGGACTCTGCACCGATTAGCTGTTTTGGCTGCCTCTGGGCACCGGATGTTTTGAACAGTAGATGGAGCTGGAAGGAGATGGCTCAGACCACTGCAAAGCGGCCGTTCGGCAGAACTGCGGCTCTGCTCCTATTCACTTGCATAGGAGCAGAGCTGCATTAATGCAGCTCGGCTGCTATTCTTTGAGCGGAGCCATCTGCTTACAACAATAATGTCCAATGCCTGGAGGCAGACGCAGCAGCTGAACGATGTGGGGTACAGGTGTCGGAACTGCACCAATCATAAACTGATGACCTGT
This sequence comes from Rhinoderma darwinii, assembly GCF_050947455.1. Lineage (NCBI taxonomy): Eukaryota > Metazoa > Chordata > Amphibia > Anura > Rhinodermatidae > Rhinoderma > Rhinoderma darwinii. Next base: position 36,572,882 of record NC_134689.1, read on the forward strand.
CTGGTGGATAGGTCATCAGTTGTCTGAACAGGGAAAACCCCTTTAAGCTCTGACGAGATACGTTTATGATAACTTTCCTTATATTATTCTATATTTAGAGTAAAGCAAAACATTCATCCCCATCCTGTATTTTAGATTGTCTATGCATTTAAATAGTACTCCATGAAAATTCTTTGTTTATATGAGATGATACAAGGTTGCCAAACACTTTATATTTTGTTATTCATTCCCACAACAAATCTAGACTTCCCTGTAAAGCCTGTGGCGAGTGCTGCACCTGCTGGCGGTCCCTGTTGCTGACCCTCTTAACTGCCCTGCCGGCGGCCTAGTTTTTCTGCTCTGTGTGGCCGCCGGCGTCTCTGTCCTGCCTTTCTTCCTGCTCACTGCCTCATTGCTCTTCAAAGTCCTCCCAATCCAACCCCTGTTGCTCTAGGACTATTTAAGGCACCTCCTCAGATCACCTGGTGCCTGAGCAACTTTGGTGTAACCTAGTTATGTTCTGCAAAGGTTCCTGTTTGCATCCTTATACTAGTCCGCACCTCGCTACCTGCTGTCAGTTGTGTCCAGCTATCCGCTACCAACCTGTATCCAGCTATCTGCTACCAGCCTGTATCCAGCTATCCGCTACCAGCCTGTATCCAGCTACCTGTTATGTACCTGTATCCAGCTATGTGCTACCAGCCGGTATCCAGCAATCCACTACCAACCTGTATCCAGCTATCAACTACCAGCCTGTATCCAGCTATCCACTACCATCCTTTATCCAGCTATCTATTGCTAGCCTGTACCCACTGCCAGTCTATATCCATCTACTCGCTACCAGGCTGCATCCTGCTCGCTGCTACCAGTCCGTATCCTGTTACCCGCCATCAGTCTGCATTATGAAACCTACTGCCAGTCTGTATCCAACTACCTGAGATGAGCCTGAGGTTTACTACCAGTTATGAACTGTGACTACTGATCCACACTTGCCTGCGAAGGCATCATCTGCCAGTGTCTGTACACTCGCTGTACTTCATTGTTGTCTTCTGGTCCACTGGGCTAATCACACCAGGACCATCTCAAAAGGTAGTGACCCGTTGGTCTCTCCACAGCGAAGTTCAGATCCTCATATGGGGGTGAAGAACGAGGAAGCTACTAAGACAATGCCCTTAGAGGTGGCCGTAAGTCAAACCAGTGGAGGAGCACTATTGGTCCACAAATTGATGGTCCTAACACTCCCTTTAGGTTTCTGTAACCCCAAATCAAATCAGTGTATATGTGGCCATCTCTATTCTGAAACAAAGCCACCCCAGTGGTGAATATACCCTACATATCTCAACAGATTCTGAGATGTGTGGTGCGAGATAACCAGCATTGAAAAAAAACATGGTTTTGCGATACTATTTTATGAGAGATCTATGCTATATGTGTTGCCACCCAGTGTCTGTGATGTGCAGTACAGCCTGTCAAGGGTTTTGCTAGCATGTCACGAAATTATATTGAATTTGTTTCATGAGTCCTTTACCAATTTGAATCAAAGATAAGGGTGGACAAATTTGTATGTTTCATCTGAGCAGCTTTACATAGGCAAAAGGGACCACCGCTACTATAAAAAAAATGCTATATATTCTATTGTCTACTTGATTTCAAGGATGGGACTGTGAATGATACCCTTGGCTCTTTGATGTTCACTGCTCTCTTGACAGATTAGCTGTAGGTTAACATGGGTCCACATAATGTTCTTACACAAGGACTTACAAGACTTCAGTGGGAAAAACCTTTTAAAAACATGATACATGCACACTCCAGACTTAGGATGCTATGGCTAAAACAAAAGCATAAAGCAAGTGACAAATGGAATTGGAAGAGCCACTAGCCTCAAATATATAACTTGGTGGCGACGACTGACCTCATTGACTTATATCCATGAGGGATTCTATAGGTTTCTGTCATTTCGAAGGCTATAATAGTGCTGCATGACGTCAAAATTGACCAAACCACTGAATGATGTTCCTAATGTTAAGGATGGCCATACACATTAGATTTATGTCAGCCAAACCCATAGTTTTCCGCGAGACCAGTGGACCATCTAATATGTATAGTGGCATCCCAACTCTCCCCTCTCAGCTGTTGTCGCTGGAGAGAGGGTTCGAGCATGTTGAATTTAAAGATGCCGATTCTTTTGTTCGTTATTAGATAAGCTGCTGCCAGATGAGTCTGGCAGTGGCTTTTTCCCTAAGACCACAGGGAGCATGCATGTGTATGGGGAAGTCTGGAGAAATAGCTGTTGGCCGACAGCTATCTAAAATGTATTGCTAGCTTAATAAAACTTAATAAAACTTCTTTCCTTCTCGCAACATTTTATAAAATCATAAAGAATGAAATGTTAAGCTGAGGTCTTGATTTCTGCAAATTTATGTTTTATACCAAAGTAATAAAACATATAAAATATAATTATAAATGTAAGAATTCACAAAAACAAAAACAGCATTTCAAGTAAATGAAGGCTTATGTCATTAACAATATAATACTCAGGTAGAGTGTAAGAGACAATCAATTCTCGGCACCCCATATTTTTTCTGAGGTTCTTTACACACTCATCACTCAAAAAACTTTGGAAATGATGAGAGAATTCTCAGTTAGTAGAAAGCCTGAACAAGGAAGCAAATCTTAATAATAAATAATGACCCATTAATCTTTTTTGTATGCCAATAGTAAGAAAACAAAGAAATCCATTAAATTGATATCAAACCTATGCTAAGAAACCAATTAACAATTCTATGTAATGCAGAGAAAACTGTGTAGCTATATATGTTGCCTAAGTAGTCAATATAACCATATTCTTAACTAAGCTGCAGTTTAGGACTATTTGTTGTTGGGCACGCTGGTGGAAATGATGGGGATGAGGGAATATGCTTCCCCTATGCAGAACGTGTTCATGCTCAATGTTCATTGTTGTTGCTTTGTTATTATAGTAGTACACGCGACATATCATCAATATGATAATATAAGTTATTTGTAAATCAACCTAGATGAATTGGACCCTAGTGGCCAATAGTAGGCTTCAAAGTCAGCTCCAAATGTGATTGTCTTTTGCGAAACCCTTTTAGTACTATTATATTAAGGACTTATTAATGTGTGAGAGCATGGGCCCATCAGAAGATCCTCTGGCACTCTGTTCAGCCAGTCTGACTCCTTTAATCTGTATTATTTTAACTGATATATAGTTTATAAGGAACAGATATAAAGATATAAGTAAAATTCAATAAAGTTATTATAATATTTTGAAAGTTATAATGTAACCTCATGCAATAGGCAGAAGGTTTCAAAATCTCACCTGGTCAGTGCTTGGAGAAGCTTCTTTGAAACTTTCCGCTCCTTGTTCTGTATTATCAGCATCAATCAGGTTTTCCACAGGAACATTTCCATTTGGTTGCATGTAAGTAAAGTCGCCCTCAGCAGAATCTAACGCCACACAGACATTATATGAGTACGGTAAAGGTAATGTTCCATCACTATACATGGAGAATGTCCTGGGATCAATTGGGGGATACAGATTTGTGGCGAGAGAAGGGAAGGTTGGTGAGGGTTTTGGCTGTTTACATTTTGATATAATGACCACCATCACAGTTAATATAAAAAGCAAGGAAATAAGTGCAAGTGCCACCACTAAGTATAACTGTAAGTTGTTTTGAGTTTCTTCATCTTTCAGTTGGTTGCTGAGTTTAGGAAAAATAACTTGTTGAAAGTTATCCGCAATAATAAGACTTAAGGTGGTTGTAGCAGAGAGAGTGGGATCTCCATTGTCCTTCACCATCACCACAACCTTGTAATTCAGCATGTCCTTTTCCTGAAAGCTGCGTGATGTTCTGATCTCCCCTGTGTGTTCACTTATCACAAAATGAGTTGTGTCTGACACTTGTATGAAGTGGTAAGAGAGCCAAGCGTTATGTCCTGAGTCTGTATCCACTGCCACCACCTTAGTTATTAAAGAACCAGGCTCGGAGACATAAGGCACCATCTCAAACACAGCCGGACCTCCATTATCTGGTGATGGGTACAAGATCTTTGGTGCATTATCATTCTGATCCAATATACGGATAATTAATGTGGCATTGCTGCTCAGAGAGGGGGATCCATTGTCTGAAGCTGTGACTTCTATTATAAACTCCTTGTTCTGTTCATAATCAAATGATCTTTGGGCATAAAGAACTCCGGTCTCTATATTGATGGAGACATAAGATGACATTGATAGATTTTCTGTAATAATACTGGATATTGAATATATTATTTTTGCATTGTCTCCAGTGTCAGGATCTGAGGCTTGTAAACTGAATATTGAAGCTCCTGGTAAATTGTTCTCCGGCACATAAGCAACATAAGTAGATTTGGAAAATATTGGTGGGTTGTCATTGACATCTGATACTTCCAATGTAATAGTCCTTCTACTAGACAGTAGGGGAGATCCTCTATCAGTAGCTATGATTGTAATGTTATATATTGGTACTATTTCTCTGTCCAATGCAGTTCTTGAAATAATTCTGTAGTAATTATCAGATGACAACAATAAATTAAAAGGGAAATCTTCTACAATTTGACAGTCAATGTCTCCATTGTCTCCTGAATCTTTATCATGAACTTCAATCAGAGCTATCATTGTTCCAGGTTCAGAATCCTCAGGAATGGGAGTAGATAGTGAAGTGATGGATATTTCCGGAGCATTGTCATTCTCATCAATCACTTCTACCAATACTTTAGCATGGGCAGCAAGGCCTCCTCCATCCTTTGCTTGTACAGAGAGTTCATAATTTTTGGTTTCCTCAAAATCCAAATATCTCTCAGTTTTTATTTCACCCTTTATGGGGTGGATACTAAACATCCCTGTATGATGTATAGTTCCTGATGTTTTGGTGAATGAATAAGTGATCTGTGCATTGACTCCCTCATCTATGTCAGTTGCATTTAATATAAGTACTGTGGAATTAACTGGAATTGTTTCTTTAAGAGTGACTTTATATAAATTTTCAGTAAATAGAGGGGCATTATCATTAGCATCAGTCACGATGACATTAACTAAAGCAGTCGCAGATCTTGTAGGATTTCCTCCATCCATAGCTGTTATAAATAATTCATGAATATTTTGCATCTCTCGATCTAATGGTTTCTCTAACAGAAGTTCAGGTGATTTACTCCCATCAGGGTTAATACTTTCACCAAGGCTAAAATACTGGTTATCACTGAGCTTATATGTCTGCACTGAATTAATACCAATATCTGGATCTTCTGCATTTTGTAACACAAATCTTGCTCCTGCTGATGTAAATTCAATAATTTCTAAAACAAACTTGTCATGAAAAAAGTGTGGAGAATTATCATTTATATCCTGAATTTCAACTTTCACCTTAAAAATATTAAAGGGCCTTTCAACCACAGCATCGAATGTTAGGTAGCATGAATCTTCTGCCCCACACAATGTCTCTCTGTCTATCCTGTCCTTAATATATAGATTTCCATTATCCAGATTTACATAGAAATATCTCTCTGAAGCTCTGGATACAATTCTCAGTTTTCTAGATGAGAGCTGCTTAATATCTAATCCAAGGTCATCTGCAATATTTGCTATAACAGAGTCTTTCCTCATTTCTTCTACAATGGAATAATGAATCTGACCAGAGACTGAATGACACAGCCAAGAAAATAAGATAGAAATTGTTACTTGCCATCTGAGTCCTTTGTGTTTCTGTTGATAAGGCTTCATTTTCAGCTCTTTAGAAATATCTATAATCCAGTAGGAAAATATAGAGTAATAAAATGAAAACATAAAAATATAGACAGAGAGAATCCAGAAAATGCCTGTGCTTCTTCTTGCTGATCTGCAGTATGTGAGAAATAAAAAAAAGAGTGGATCTCTAGGTCTACAATATCATCTGCTTCTTATTGGTTAAACAGCGGCGCTCTGAGGTAAAAGTGAGGAATTGCAGTACCTTATGTACAGTCAATAATGTAAGCTTATAATGTAGGGTTTAATGTATCATTTATTAAGTATTTAATATATAAAATATTATATGTATATTTCTTTTTGATTGAAAAGGCAGTTTTCTTTATGTTATTATGTTCATCATGATTTCATACAGCAGAATATACCTGTCACTGTGCAAATATAAAAACTTTGTTTTATTTTTTATTACTTTATTTATTTTTTATAACTCAGTGATTGAGATGAGTTTATATTTATAATGAAAATGATAATATTTTCTTAACCCCTTAATGACCTGGCCATTTTGCGCGTTAATGACCAAGGATTATTTTTTGTTTTCTCACGGTCGCATTCCAAGAGTCGTAACTTTTTTTTATTCCGTTGGCATAGCCGTATAAGGGCTTGTTTTTTGCAGGATGAGTTGTATTTTTTCAATTGTACCATTTTTGGATGCATATAATATTTTGATTAACTTTTATTAACTTTATTTTAGGAGAGAAGTGAAAATAAGCATCTATTCCAGCAATGATTTTCACGTTATAAATTTAAGCCGTTTGCTATGCAACATAAGTAACATGTTACCTTTATTCTATTGGTCGGCCCGATTACGAGGATATCTAATTATATATAAATTATATAAAGGTTTTATATGTTTTTCTACGTTTGCACAATAAAAACCCTTTTAGTAAAAAATTACTTGTTTTTGCATCGCCGCATTCCAAGAGCCGTAACTTTTTATTTTTCTGTTGTTGTGGCCGTATGTGGGCTTGATTTTTGCATGCCAAGGTGTAGTTTTCATTAGCACTATTTTGGGGTACATGGGGCTTATTGATTAACGTTTATTTTATTTTTTATGGGGGGGAATGGGAGAAAATAAAGAATTTTGCGGTGTTTATTTGCGTTTTGTTTGGACGCCGTTCATCCGGCGGTTTAATTAATGTGTTAATTTTATTGTTCGAGTCGTTCCAATCGCAGGGATACCATATATGTGTATGTGTTATTTGTTTTGACACTTTTACTAAATAAAATCACTTTTTGGGGAAAAAAACTCATTTTATTTTATCTTTACTGTAATCTTTTTTTTTCATAAACTTTTTTGAACTTCTTTAAAAAAAAAATTTAGTCCCACTAGGAGACTTCACCATGCGATCTGCTGATCGCTTATATAATGTTTTAGTATACTTAGTATACCAAAGCATTATTGCCTGTCAGTGTAAAACTGACAGGCAATCTATTAGGCCATGCCCCTAACATGGCCTAATAGGCAGCTGCTGAAGACAGATCCGGGGGCCTTTGTTAGGCCCCTAACTGCCATGGATACCAAATGGTGCCCCGCGATTTCTTTGCGGGGGCTACTGTGGGGTGACAGAGGGAGCTTTCTCCTTCTGTCAAACACATTAGATGCCGCTGTCGCTATTGACAGCTGCATCTAATGGGTTAAACTGCTGGAATCGGAGTGCAATTCGATTACGGCAGTTGCGGCAGGCTGGCAGTATCCACGCGATCAGAGGACGGATATATCCGTGCTTATGCGGGAACTAGCATCTGCATAGGACAGATATATGTGTCCTTTGTCGTAAAGGGGTTAAGCTTTCAAAATGCTATTTTTCTGTTGTCATTTGTGTTGTATGGCATGCAATGATATTTGCAATAGATGAATACCTATATTTTTAAATATCATTTATATTTTTATTTGTAGAAGTTAGATTATAGTATTCACAAAAATATGATTTTTTTATGAACAGTTTGAAATAAACAAATGTGTTTAGTATCTACAGTATATAGTGCGTAGAGCTCTTGTATACCCTTTACACTAATCACAATTATGGTGGTGGCAGGCAGTTGCCACATCATGACAAGTATAGTCATCAAGCTGATTGTGCGGTCACTGCTACTGTGGAGCGGGGCAACGGCTGTAATAGAAAGCAGCAACCCCGCTCTAACGGGCGGAGATCAGAGGAACCACTGATTACTTCTGGTAAACCTTTTAATGCCGTGATCAATGCTGAGGGAAAGACTGAGGGGGGACCCTCCTTTAATCGCGTCACATGGAATTCCTGTGATACGATCGCTGCACATATTTTGTATAAATAAAAACACAGTAATGTTTAAAAAAAAAGCAGAAAAAAAACAACACATAAACGTGCATATTTTACAATGAATATACTTTATTAAATATAAGTACCAAAACATTAAATCATATATACATATTATGTATACACATATAAGTTATATCCACCGGAATTGAAAGAAAAAAAATAAAACAATTGTTCTGGTTCTCAAGGCAAAAATTGTCCCATTCCTCAAGGTAACAATATTATAGGTGATACATTCTCTTTACAGGGGTTGGCTAAGTTCTTAGACTGTATATATTGCCCACCTGTCATGAAATAAATAGTACTAACATTTACTGATAACATCTGTGCTCTTAACCTTCCTGAGGGGGGCCCGGAGGCGTATACATAGTTGGTGCAGTCCTGTCTCTTTTGTATTATAGCAGTAGCAGTCACATGATATAATCACATGACCGCTTGTCTTTAGCTTTCCCTGCTTGCACATTCTCACACACAGAGAAATGTTTATATATGTAAAGGATCTGCCAGGCACAGCTTCTGTGTCAACGCCCATAGGTAATCAGTCTGCACCTGCTTCTATGTCTGTGAGACTGACTCCATCTTCCACCACTCAGGATGGCAGGCTTAGGAGTGGGAGAGCCTATCACAGCCTGGCCAGATGGAGTTAGCTCCCGCCCTCTGTCTATTTATACCTGCTTTTCCTGTTCCTCCTTGCTTGTGATTCTTCTTGTTTGGTTTCCTGGCCCTGCTGCAGCTTCTTGAACTATTTGTCCCTGCTTCACACTGACCCTGGCTTACTGACTACTCTCCTGCTCTGTGTTTGGTACCTCACACACTCCTGGTTTGACTCGTCTCGTTCACCTCTATTGTTGCTCACAGTGTTGCCGTGGGCAACTGCCCCATTTCCCTTAGCTTCTGTGTACCCTTGTCTGTTTGTCCGTCGTGCACTTATTGAGCATAGGCACTGTCGCCCAGTTGGACCCCGTCGCCTAGGGTGGGTCGTTGCAAGTAGGCAGGGACTGAGTGGCGGGTAGATTAGGGCTCACTTGTCTGTTTCCCTACCCCCATCATTACAATATAGTTCAGTATGAATAAGCACTTCTATGTATTTCATGTACTTCATAGGTGAGCAATATTTATTAGAAACTTCTCAACCACTGTAAGATGGTACATGTAAGCTTTCACATAAGTTAGGGCCTTTTAACATCTGCGCTGGAGGCTCCGTTATCCCTCTACATTTATTTAAAGTTTTATGGATACATTGTAATAACAGCAGGAATCTAGAACACAATGAATGTGCTAGGTCAATAAGAATGCACTAGCATGCAAAGTATGAAGTCTGGAAAGACAGAATAATTGATGTTAAAGTGATAAGGGGAATGGGCGATATACAGTTAGTCCGATCTTAGAATTTTTTCCAAAGTCTGTAAGACTTCATCCATGCAACCTATAAACAGTCAAATAGTCTTAGAGCATTCATAAAAAGTGAAGGTTACAAAGTGTTAAAAAACTGTACAATGTAGTAATATTGCTTAACAAAAAAATAGAAAAAGACCCTAGTAGTTGGCGGGTAAAAAACTTTGAATATATAGAAAAATTGCCAGAGGAAATAGAAAACCGTTTTTTTCTCCAACTACTTACTACCTAGTAGAATAATTAAATTATAAAAAAAATACCTTTATTTAACCCCTTATGGACACAGCCAATTTTGGCCTTGAGGACAGAGCAATTTTTTTACATTTCCCTCTTTGCATCCCGACGCTCATAACTCTTTTATTTTTGGTACGACGTAGTTGTATGAGACTTTGTTTTTTGCGGGACGAGTTGTACTTTATGTAGGTACCACTTTTTGGTACATAATACATTATCGTTTAATTTCTATACATTTTTATTTTGGCGAAAATGCCGAAAAAAAGAAGTTGCGCAGCAGTTTTAATATTTTTTTTTTTACACCATACACCAATCATCATAAATAATGTTAGACATTTGTTGTACAGGTTGTTACGGTCATGGCGATAGCAAATATGTCTATATTATTTCATGTTTTTGGACTTCTATTTTAAAAAGTTTATTTATTATAAAAAATGTGTGTTTCTGTGTATTTTTTTAACTTTTTATTTATTTATTTATCATAAAAAATGTTTTACATTCATTTAACTTTTTTTTTTAATCCCATAAAGTGATTTATCATTTTGATTTTGATTTTGTAACTGTAACGTACTGGCATAGATCTATATGCCAGTACATTAGCCTGTGTACTGATTGTACACAGGCAGTTGTTAGGGCATACCTCAGTATGCCGTAACAACAGGAAATAAGTTCAGACAGCCCTGGGGTCCTTCAATGGACTCTGGGCTGTCTGGCCATACAGGTTGTGGGCTTTGATCGTGTCACAGTTATTTTCTGTGACGCAATCAAAGTGCAGTCCCCTCTCTTTGAATGCCGCGATCAGCTTTCATTGCGGCGTTCAAAGGGTTAACGGCGGAGAGATGTTTCTCTCCTCTCCGCTTTCAGAGCGGGCCGTGGCTGTGTATTACAGCCCCTGCCCCACTCTCAATAGCACGCAGAGACGGCTGTCACACAGGATGAGAATGCTCGTCCTAATGCGCGAAGTGCTCGCCGCTCAGGACGAGCATACTTGTCCTGTGTCGGCAACCAGTTAAATCAAGTAGGGACAAACAACATAGAATTTAAAACTACAATGTGTGCCAACCAGTAATAGTATCAAAGTTCCTATGCCATACAAGAGATAAAAGCAACCCAATGCAAATCATCAGCACTAAGTAAAAGTGCTAGCTGTAGTCAATAGTAAAGGTCAGCTGTTAACATTGCTCTAAAATAGGATAAATATAGCCCCCCCCCCCTGGCAATTTTTCTATGTATATAGTAATATTGTTCACCACTATAAGGTACAGAAATAAATGAACACAGTATTAATGCCGTACCCAGGACAATATTGATTGCCAATTTAAGAACAGCATATTTTATTATAAGATTCGGACTATATTATGGTACACAATAGTAGAGTATAAGGATCCTGACATTAGAACAGGACACCGGGTTTAGTTCCAGTTTGGCACTTCTCTGTATTACTTTACCTAATATGTTTTATTGTTCTTTATAAATTTATATTTATTGTATGTTAAAAAGTAAAAGGAGCAAATATCTTAAAACAGTATTTCACATTGAGGGAGATCAAGCAAGGCAAGAATGAGAACTGTCCAATCCTTGTATGAAAGTCCAGAAAGTCCAGTACTACCAGTTGTATATAACATCCTCTGTTGTCCTTATAGCCGTTGGACTGGTAGCCTGATGAAATCTGGGAGATTCTGGTAAGGGCCAAAACCCACAGCATCAGAACATTTCTGGTGTTGATTTAGCTCTTTTGCAGTTATATGTCTCATATAGATTGTTCTAGCATAGAATTCAAGTCTGCTTCTCAATTGGCCACATAAGAAAGTGAAAAATCATAGGAGGTAGAAAGTAAGTTTGAGTAGATAGAAGAGACCATGCCATGATGGTCAGCATTTCATAAATAAGGTAAAAACTAAACATCATGTGTTTTATTTAAAAATGGAGGTAATGAGAAGTTTTATTTGGAGAGAGTAGAACATTTCTCCTGAAAAATTCCAAAATCGATCACAAATGGATGTGAAAGTGTCAACCATATTAAAGATGAGCCGATCCATTCATCAAAACAGGAAGCACAAACTTGTCCTTGGTAAAATAGGGTGTTAAGACATATGGAAACTAATAGAGAATGAGGGGAAATTAGGTCTCTTGAATATTTGACACTACCTCAAATTTTGTGGGAATATTGTATTGAGGGTTTATGGATATGGAGGTGAGTGGAGCAAGTGTCCATAGCAGGGAATCCAAATGTTCAGTATATACAGGCTTTCATGATATTGACATAGAGCTTCAGTCGTGGTATGGTACAGTATGTGGCGGTTTGACAGCATTGTTGACTCAGGTATAGTAGGCAACAGCTTCTCAGTGGTCAAAAACTGGTATAAAATGAACAATATGTAAATGATGTGATGCCGAAATAAAAGCATTCTGCATTACAATAAATAGATATCAATTAGTAGAATAACCTGATGGCAACTTTTTAAGGGGTAGTTTACATTTTAGACAGATATCCTAATATAACTTTTCAAATTCTCTTACATACAGTATGTAGTAGCAATAAACTTTAAACTGCTTCTCGGTTAGTAATGTGCATGCTATGCTACGTCTTTTATGTTTAGGCAATTTTACACAAACAATCCCAAAATGCTACCGTGTATTAAGAAAAATATGGTCACGTGGTTGGTGTCTCTGTTGCTGTAGCTTCATTCATATGGGAGGTATGTAGCCCAGAGCCATAGGGGATTAGCCAGGTACCAAAGGTGCTGTTGGGCTGCTCCACTTGCAGGTATGGTGTCATGCCATGTGGTTCTACATCTAATAATAATAGGTTTAAACAGTTAATGAAGTGTGTAATGTTAATTTTTTTACTCAAATACCTGCCAGCCACAAATTTTAAGAATATGTTATAATTAAATTAATTGTAAAATCTCTACATCACTTACTTGCACAACAGAGTCATCGGGCACAGCTTCTTTTTCAGTTTTAAGTCCAAGTCCAGAATCATTAGTGTCTGTTAGATTTTTAAAACAGGGACATTTGTTGTCAAGTAGATGAAGTCACTTAACATCCAGAGCAACAAAGGCATTGTATGAGTAAAGCAGAGGAACAGTTCTATTACCATACATGGAAAGCAGTTTGGGGTGAACAAGAGGATAGAGATTGGAATCGTAATAGCAGCTACTATAAGGGTATGTTCACACGGCTTATTTTCGGCTGATTTTCGGGGCGTAAACGGCCAAAAAATGGCCGAAAAATGGGAAGCAGAACACCTCCAAACATCTGCCCATTGATTGAAATGGAAAAAAACGTTGTTCTGCTCCGATTGGCCGTTTTTTTACACGGCCATTTTGAAAACAGCTGCGTAAAAAAAGGCCCATGAAAAAGAAGTGCATGTCACTTCTTGAGCCGTTTTTGGAGCCATTCTATAGAAAAACATCTCCAAAAACGGCCGTAAAAAACGCAGCGAAAAACGCGAGTTTGCTTAAAAAACGGCTGAAAATCAGGAGCTGTTTTCCCTTGAAAACAGCTTTGAATTTTCAGAAGTTTTGGATTTTGTGTGTGCACATACCCTAATGGTTATAATAAAGAACAAGGAAGGCAATGCAAGGGCTGTGATTAAATATGATTGTAAATAAGACTGGGGGTCCTCAGCATTGATAAAAATTTGTCTGTAAGGCTGGGTTCACACGACCTATTTTCAGGCATAAACTAGGCGTTTTACGCCTCGAATTACGCCTGAAAACACGGCTCAAATACGTCGGCAAACATCTGCCCATTCATTTCAATGGGTTTGCCGACGTACTGTGCCGACGACCTGTAATTTTACGCGTCGCTGTCAAAAGACGACGCGTAAAATTACAGTGTCGTTAAAGAAGTGCAGGACACTTCTTGGGATGTAATTTGAGCCGTTTTTCATTGACTTCAATGAAGAACAGCTCCAAATTACGTCCGTAATTGACGCCTCGCAAAACACGAGTACGAGCAATTACGTCTGAAATGCAGGAGCTGTTTTCTCCTGAAAACAGCTCCATAATTTCAGCCGTAATTGTCGATATCGTGTGCACATACCCTAATAATGATGCTTAAGGTCACTGTAGCTGAAAGAGAGGTCGGTTACAATAGTCCTTCACCATCCCAACTACCTTGTGTTTTATACATCCTTTTCATAAAAGATATATGATGTCCTTATTTCTCCTACATGCTAAGTAAAAAAAAAGGTTGTTCAGAGTGTTGAAGGAAAAAAAGAGAGCGTCTTAAATTATGTCCAAAGTCTTCATCCACTACCACCACTTTAGTTATAACACACCTTCTTCAGAGTTAAAAGGAACCATCTCAAACTTAGATAAGCCTAAATTTGCTGGTGATGAATACAAGATCTTTGGTGCATTGTCATTCTGATCTATTATATTGAAACTTAATGTAGCATTGCTGCTCAGAATTGGGGCTCTATTGTCTCGAGTGGTTAACTGTTTTCAAAACTCATTTTGCTTCTCATAATCAAATGATCTGGGAGACTAGAGGACTCTGGTTTCTCTATTAATGGAAAGATAAGAGGATATCTGAAGACCTGGGTTAGTGTTATTAACTGAAAAAATAATTTAGCATTGTCCCCAGTGTCAGAATCTGAGGCTTGTATACTGTATATTAGGGCTCCTGGAATATTATTCCCTGCTATATAAGTATTTCTGATAAACAATGGTAGGGTATCATTAACATCTGATATTTCTAAGCTCATGGTTCTTCTATTTGATTGGGGAGGAGATCATCTGTTAGTTGCTAAAATTGTGATATAATAAGTTGATGTCTTTTCTATATCCAACTATTCACTAGTTGAAACCGTTTTGTAGTGTCTATTTAAGGATGACATTAACTCAAAAGGTACTTTTACAGTTATTTCAAAGTCAATTTCACCATTATTCCCAGAATCTTGACCAATCAGAATCAATTAGAGCTATTACTGTACCTGGAGGAGAATCCTCATATATAGGACTCAATAAGGATGTGAAGGAAGTTTCTGGAGCATTGTCATCAAATATTTTCATTATTACATTAGAATGGGCAACAAGGTCTCCTCCATCCTTGGCTTGGACAGATAGTTCATCATTTTTAATCACGTCATACACAATCTTATTTAGTGTAATTTCTCAATTTGTTGTGTTCATACAAAATACCTGTTTACGGTCTTGCTACAGCATCTCAATGCGATTTAAGTTAGGACTTTGACTTGGCCACTTCAAAACCTTAATTTTGCTTCTTTTGAGCCATTAAGAGGTGGACTTGCTTGTGTGCTTTGAATCATTGCCCTGCTGCATAACCTAACCGCGCTCGAGCTTTAGGTCACGAACTGACGGGCGGTCATTCTTCTTCAGGATTTTCTGATGGAAGGTAGTATTCATGGTTCCATTAATTTTGGAAAGTCATTCCGATCCTGCAGAAGCATAACAGCCGACTACAACCACCATGTTTGACAGTTGGTATGATATTCTTATGGTGGAATGCACCTCGCAACTCTCACTTGGATGCTATATTTGCCCAGTGTCTTTCTCATTGTGGAATCATGTACATTTTCAGGTGAGGCTTGTAGTTCTTTAGATTTTCATCTGGGTACATTTGTGACCTCCTGGATAAGTTGTCAATGCGCTCTTGAAAATTTTGGTAGGCCAGTAACTCCTGGGAAGCATCACCACTGTTCCAAGTTTTCACCATTTGTGGATAATGGCACTCACTGTTGTTCTCTGGCATCCCAGAGCCTTAGCAATGGCATTGTAACCATTTCCAGTCTGGTAGATCTCAATGACTTTGTGTGGAATCTGTAATTGTATCTCTTTAGAACGTGGCATCATATGCTGCTTTTTGAGAGTGCTGCTTCTAGACGACTTCACATTGCCAGACTGGTTATATATAAGTGATGATTAGATTCGACATGTCTGGCAGTTATAATGCCTGGCTGTGGCTCGTAAAATTGAACCCAATTGTCATTTGAATATGGTTAACTGGTTGGTTTAGTAGCGAAAGTGCAATTACTTTTTCACAAAAAGCAAAGTCGGGCAGAACAGCATTTTTCCCATCAATAAATGAAATCATTACTTAAAAACAGTGCAGTAACAAATTCTTTGACAAAGACTGTGCCACGTCTAACAGTATTTCCTCCATCCATTGCTGTCAATAATAATAATAATAATAATAATAATAATAATAATAAAAATAATAATGTCTTGAGTCTCTTGATCTAATAGTTTCTTTAACACAAGTTCTGGAAATTCACTCTCATAAGTTATATATTCTCAGTGAGTGTAAAATACCAATTATCACTAAGCTTATAGAGAATTATCATTTTTATCCTGAAAATATTTAAAGGATTTTCAACCACAGCGTCAAAGGTGAGAAAATAGGAAGGTTCTGCCTCAAACATTGCCTATCTGTCTATCCTGTCCTTAATATATAGATTTCCATTATCCAGATTCAGATAAAATATATTTCTGAGGCTCTGGATACAATCCTCAGTTTACCAGATCTAACCCCAAATCATCTACAATAATAAATCTGAATAACAAATCTGAATCAGCCAAGAAATAGAAGAAACATGCTACTTGCCATTTGAGTATTTTCCATTTCTTTGTATAGGATATCACCTCAGTCATTGTTCAAGTCTTCCATCTTTCAAATGCACTTTCTTATTTTAGTCCAGTGTTTATAATCCAGCAACTACAGGGGTTATAAACAGATTATATATTCTATATATAGAGAGCAGAAAATATACTTCCTACTACAGCAAATGCAGATCTGCAGTGTGTATATGAATGATGAGAAAGCAGTGGATCTCTAGGTCTCTCCTGTTCTTTTTGGTTAAACAGCGGCGCTCAGAGGCCAAATTGAAGAACTGCAGTTCAAGAATTCTCTTCAAGATAATATAGTTACTATCTACTTCTATAGCTAGATATTATATTAAATATAATACACTTAGAGAAATTATGATTACAATTTTATATAAAAATGTGTGGTTTTTTTTAACAAACAATGAAATTATAATATACAAATAATATAGTTGTTTTGGTAAGAACAACATAAAATATAGGGCTATGCAGATCTACAGATATGACTTACTAAATTCTTGGATTTTTGCTATGTGACAACTCCTGCACTGTCTGCTCGATCTTGTACTATTTTAAAAAAAACTTCAAGAAACAACAATGGCGTCAGATATTATGATTACATGTGAGAAGAGAAGTACAAGTTATTCACTCTTTAACACCAGGAAAAACTGCAGAAAACATATCTAATAAAAAACTTTAAAGAAGATCTAACAAATAAAACTATATTTTTGAAGCATTTTGTGTGTATCACCATTGCCTTTATTACAGATTACAGTTGTTTGTTTGTCTAATAATTATTTTTTCCTATTATTGTGATTTATTTTTAATTTACTTTTAGACCCATAGAGATAAGTTGTCGTCTCATAGTGGAGGGGTTTACAAAACATTTATAACATTGTTTTTTCAGATCTAAAGCTCAGACCTTTATTTTTTCTTTCTCCCAGATGAAAACTTTTAATATGCTTTATCTAATGGTGACAGTTTTGTAGGTTTATTTGGTTTTGTATGGTTGTTAGAAGTCATATTTCTCTTTACCTTTTAATTATTTATTGAACTCCAGCTTTGACAAAAAGGCAACAACTTAGTTATGTTTTAACTTCTTGAACTGAAGGGCTGACACTGAACACTCCAATGTAATAAACAATTCATGATATTTACTGGGTATTGGGTCCATCATTTGTTGCATGTATTATACATACTGTAGAGTTCATTGGAGCTTTCATTTACAATGATTTTATAAAAGTCTCTATTAAATAGAGGAATGTTATCTTGTCATCAATGACTTGTTCTTTAACCCCTTTACGACGAAGGACGGATATATCCATCCTGTGCAGGAGTTATTTCCCACGAAAGGACAGATATATCCGTCCTCTGATCGCGTGGGTACTGCCAGTATACCCACGCGATCAGCGGCCGGAGCATGGCTATTATTCACAGCCTGGCTCCTGCCGCAACTGCCGAAATCAAAGCGCGCTCTGATTTTGGCAGTTTAACCCATTAAATGCAGCTGTCAATAGCGACAGCAACATCTAATGTGCTTGACAGAGGGAGGGAGCTCCCTCTGTCCCCCTATCGGCGCCCCAGCAAAGAAATTGCGGGGCTCCGGCGGGTTTACATGGCAGCCGGAGACCTAACAAAGGCCCCCATGTCTGCGTTCAGCAAACGCCAGAGGCATAGCCTAATAGATTGCCTTTCAGTTTTACACTGACAGGCAATAATGCTTTGGTATATATGCGATCAGCAGATCGCCTAGTGAAGTCCCCGGGACTAAAAAAAAAATTTTTTAAATAGTTAAATAAAGTTTGTGAAAAATAAAAATAAAAATTACAGTCAAAATAAAATAAAACAACTTTTTTTGCCCAAAAAGTGGTTTTATTTAGTAAAAGTGTCAAAACAAATAACACATACACATATGTGGTATCCCCGTGATCGTAATGACTTGAACAATAAAATTAACACATTAATCAAACCACCGGATGTACGGCGTCCAAAAAAAACACAAAATACAACTGCAAAATTCTCTCTTTTCTCCCATTCCCCCCATAAAAAAATTAAATAAAAGTTAATCTATAAGTCCTATGTACCCCAGATACGACCACATTGACGGAAAAATAAAAAAATTACATCTCTCGGAATGCGGCGATGCAAAAACAAGTAATTTTTTTCTAAAAGGGTTTTTATTGTGCAAACGTAGGAAAACATATAAAACCTTTACATATTAGATATCCCCGTAATCGTGCCGACCCATAGAATAAAGTTAACATGTTATTTACGCTGCATAGTAAACGGCGTCAATTTATAACGTGAAAATTAATGCTGGAATAGCTGCTTATTTTCAATTCTCTCCTAAAATAAAGTTAATAAAAGTTAATCAATATATTATAAGCATCTAAAAATGGTGCAATTACAAAATACAACTCGTCCTGCGAAAAACAAGCTCTTATACGGCTATGTCAGCGGAATAAAAAAAAAGTTACGACTCTTGGAAGGCGACCGCGAAAAAACAAAAAATAATCCTTGGTCATTAACGCGCTAAATCGCCTGGTCAGTAAGGGGTTAAACAGGACTGTTCTACTTCTAAGAGGTTTTTTCCTCTATCTGTCAATATTAATTCCTGATTTTTTTTTATTTCTGATTCTCAAGGTTTCTCAAATGCAGTTGCTGTAATGAAACTTCTATCTTTTTTAGTTCTCTCAATCAATATTAAGTGATGATTGTGACTGAAATTCTATGTCTGTTGTTTGTGTGAATGACTCCCAAAATCTATATCTTCTGCGCTAGGTAAAAAAAAATCTTAATCCTGGTAATGGCATTTTAGTAACATTTACAGTTATATTATCATTTTAAAAATTGATTATTGCCATTGATAAGCTTGATTTCTTTATTTTGTCTCATCAAGGCAATAAAGCCAGCCCGGTTATATGCTGATCATTATGGTCCGGCTTCTGAAGCCCCTGGTGAATAGCTGATGTTTCCAGGGAAAGTTATGGCTGACTGACCATGTGATAGAGATCTGTGCTTACTTCACTAGAGCAATAGCTACTTTCTGTAAGTGGCTCTCCATTGTGGCTAATAAAAGAGGGTCTTGAGCTGGGGACCCCTTTATGATGTTTCTATGCTCTGTTGGGCTTATGGAACGGGGTCATTTTATTGTTAAAACAGTTCTACATCTCACAGATTTCCTTCATTCACAAATGTTAAACTGAACAACTATTTTGTCATTCTTTATCTGAAGCCTTAAGTTTTGCAAACTTGCTGGTTATGGATTGATGTTTCCAGTAAGTGGTAAATGTTGTATGCTTATAAGTTTATATTGAATTAATAGCAATATCTGGATCATCTGCAGAATGTAGGCAAAATTTGTTTCTGGTAAAAACAGAATTAACAGCTGCTGATAATGAAAAATACTGGTGAATCTTCATGTATATCTATATTTATATTTTAACATTCACAAGATTAAGAGGATTTTAAACCATAGCATCAAACATTAGGAAGCAAGAAGAAAGTAGTTGGTGCCCTATACAGTATCTACCCTTATATCCCCAGAGGTAGTTATAGAGATATATATATATATATATATATATATATATATATATATATATATATATATATATGTATATATATATATATATATATATATATATATATATATACACACATACACGAAAATAGAATCCAGCAGCACAGGCTTAAATGAAAGGGGGTGCAAGCCTTAGGGAACTGACCACTGCCCCTCTAGACAAAAAGCAGTAAATAGGCATCATTCACATAGGCTTAGAGTGAAAAAAGGGGGTGCTCTAAACAAATCACAAACATGAGCAATATTAATTTAAAATCACTGAAAAAAGGCAAACGTACAGCCACTAATGACGTATCCGTGAAGCACGAAACGCACATGGATGGCCCCATAGAAATGAATGTGTCAGTGTGTTAGCCGTTAAAAAAACGGATAGCACACTAATGAAAATAACTGAAGTGGGAATGAGGCCTTACTCTCACACACAAAGCTCTCCAAAGTGCTTCACCTCCTTACATCTCCCTCATCTCTGTCTACCACCCTACCCATGCTCTATGTTCTGCCAACGACCTTAGATTAACATCTTCCATAATCCAAACCTCCCACTCCCATCTCCAGGATTTTTCTCTGCTTTTATACAAATATATATAAAAGGATATAGTACAATAATAAATTCAAAGAAATTAGAATATTTGCAGTACCGCATACGGCCACTAGAGGGCTCATACACGTCCATACAAGACTTTATTATAATAAAGATAAGTGTGATTTCTGCCTGTTTCTTGATATAATGACATAACATACACAATACAAAATATTCAGTCTGTTATATACATTTAGTAAGAATAAAATATAAAATATAGACTATATCTTGCTTAAATGAAAGGGGGTGCAAGCCTTAGGGAACTGACCACTGTCCCTCTAGACAAAAAGCAGTAAATCGGCAGCACTCACAAAGGCTTATAGTGAAAAAAGAGTGTGCTTTATTGACCCCCAAAAGTGCAACGTTTCGGCTCACACAACCTGAGCCTTTCTCAAGCCACTATAAGCCTTTGTGAGTGCTGCCTCTTTACTTATTTTTATATAAATATATATGTATATACTGTAAAATATTTTTCTCAAAAAAATGAATACAATTCCGAGCTATCTACCTAAGAGCTACTTAAGCATTAACTGGGATGTTTTCCTTTAAGGTGACTTTATACATATCTTGGGTAAATATAGGGGCATTATCATTGGCATCTGTAACAATTATATTCAGTAATGTTGTTCCAGACTTGATAGGATTTCCTCCATCCAGGGCTGTTAGTATTATTTCATGAGTGCCTTGTGTCTCTCGATCTAATGGTTTCTCTAGGACAAGTTCTGGAAATTTACTCCCATCTGTTCTGATATTCTCAGTGAGTGTAAAATACTGGTTATCACTGATCTTATATGTCTGCACTGAATTAATACCAATATCTGGATCTTCTGCACTTTATAAAGCAAATTTTGTCCCTACTGCTGTAAATTCAATTAATTAAAAAAATATTTTATCATAAAAAAACTGTGGAGAATTATCATTTATATCCTGAATTTCAACTTTTATCTTACAATTATCAAAAGGTTTTTCAAGCACAGCAACAAATGTTAGGTAGCATGAATCTTCTGTCTCACACAATGTCTCTCTGTCTATCCTGTCCTTAATATACAGATTTCCATTATTCAAATTTATACAGAAATATTTCTCTGAAGCTCTGGATACAATCCTCAGTTTTCTAGATGAGAGCTGCTTAATAGCTAATGCAAGGTCATCTGCAATATTTGCTATAACAGAGTCTTTCCTCATTTCTTCTACAATGGAATAATGAATCTGACCAGAGACTGAATGACACAGCCATGAAAATAAGATTAAAAATATTACTTGGCATCTGATTACTTTGCCATGTTGTTCCCACCTCAGTCCTCCTGGGCATCTGCAATGTTCTATTAAAACCCATGTTTAAAAAAGGACCAAAAGGAAAAACGATGTACTAATGTAAATGTTGATATTTAGAAAGTTAAAAAATAAAATCATCATCTGCAGGAAAATTCTGAAAAAAGACTGTTCAGTTTCATGCAGTGTGTGCTATGATGAAAATATGATTTTTCTTTCTTCGTTTAGTTGAACATTGACGCTCAAAGGTAAAGTTATGAAATTTCAGGTCTGAGAAACTATTTATACTAGCAAGTACTAAATTATTTATGAATTATACTACACATTTATGGAATATTTAAAATATAATTAGAATGTTATATTTAGATTTTGTCCGAAGGTTTGTCTACATATCAGTGTTTCACTGACAACTGGGGAAAACATTTCAGACAGACAATTTTTTTTCTTTTTCAGACACCTTTCCAATATCTTCAGAAGCTAGATCATTTATATAGCATATAATATGCCTCTAGTAGGATAACTAATGCTTATTTGGAATTTTTTGTATGATAGTAGTACTAATCATACTATTTATACTTCTAAACAAATCACAAAAATGAGCAATATTAATTTTAAATAGCCACTAATGACGGATCCCTGAAGCACGAACTGTACATGGATGGCTTCCGTGTGCAGTTCGTTCTTTCAACGGACCAAATGAATTAAATGGCTGAGACTGTTCCCTTCAAAAATGTACAGGAGTAGGACCTGCCCTATTTTTGGCTGAACGCCCACACAGTTCCGTTAAAATAACGGAAGTGTACATGGCCCCATAGAAATGAATGTGTCAGTGTTCTATCCATTAAAAAAACGGATAGCACACTGAAGAAAATAACTGAAGTGGGCATGAGGCCTTACTCTAATACACAAAGCTCTCCAAAGTGCTGCACCTCCTTACATCTTCCTCATCTCTGTCTACCACCCTACCCATGCTCTATGTTCTGCCAACGACCATAGATTAACATCCTCCATAATCAGGGGCGTAACTATGAAAGACTGTGCCCCATAGCAAACTTTTGACTGGGGCCCCCCTCCGCTGGGCATCACACAACCCCCCTCTTGTAGATAGTGCCTCCCTTTAGATTCCACCACACAGCGCCCCCAATAGATAGCACCATACACAGCCCAATGTAGATAACGTCTTACAGCCCCAATCCCCCCTATAGATAACGCCATACAGCCCCCCTGTAGATAACGCCATACAGCCCCCCTGTAGATAACACCATACAGAATACCCCTGTAGATAACGGCATACAGAGTCCCCCCTGTAGATAACGCAATACAGAATACCCCTGTAGATAACGGCATACAGAGTCCCCCCTGTAGATAACGCAATACAGAGTCCCCCATGTAGATAACGCCATACAGAACCCCCTGTAGATAACGCCATACAGACCCCCCTCTGTAGATAACGCCATACAGACCCCCTCTGTAGATAACGCCATACAGACCCCCCCTGTAGATAACGCCATACAGACCCCCCTGTAGATAACGCCATACAGACCACCCCTGTAGATAACGTCATACAGACCCCCTCTGTAGATAATGCCATACAGACCCCCCTGTAGATAAGGCCATACAGACCCCCTGTAGATAACATCATACAGACCCCCTTGTAGATAACACCATACAGAATCCCCCCTGTAGATAAAGCCATACAGACCCCCCTGTAGATAACACCATACAGACCCCCCCCCTGTAAATAACGCCATATAGCCCCCCCCCAAAAAAAATGGCCTATAGTTTGTCCTACAAAGGAGATGATGTGTGAGGATACATGTGTGATCACTGGCAGCGATAAGGAGAACGGGGGACCGAAAGTCCCCCCAAGTTCTCCATGACTAACCTCAGACTTCCGGTTTCTGCGCAGTTCAATAAAAATGAAATGTGCGCTGGTCACGCATGCGCACAAGCGCGACCAGTGCACAATTCATTTCTATGGAGCTGCAGACAGACCCCGGAAGTCCGATGTTTGTCATGGAGAACTTCGGGGGACTTTCGGTCCCCCATTCTCTTTATGGCTGGGCGTACCAGCGATCCCACATGTAACCCCTTCAGTGGCGTCGCACTGTAGCAGCCGTAGCGGCTGCTAGCGGAGCCTCCAGCCATGGGGGGGGCGTGCCGGCGGGTGGCACGGGCCCCCTCATGCTGCGGTCCCCGTAGCAGCCGCTATGGCTGCTATAGCGGTAGTTATGCCACTGTCCATAATCCAAACCTCCCTCTCCCATCTCCTGGATTTTTCTCAAGCTGCACCAGTTCTCTGGTCAATCAGATTAAAGAAAAACATTACCAGGGAGCAGCTGTTAAAGGGGGTGGGGTGACACCCACTATTACTACCGCCTTTATAATCAGGGTCACTAGGGTTATGCCTAGTTCCCCTGCCTTTTCCTTATACTAATGTCGATCTAATTGCTTTTGCTGCTACTCAAGGGAATAAGACTGTATAGTAAATAAAGGTAATATTTATTAACATACAGTAATAACTCATCTATAAAATACAGTAACTAATCACAGTACAGTATAAACACGGTATCACAATCCTAATTATACTGCCACCCATTTACCTAAACATACACAGAATACAGTTACGTTACAACACAATACACATAAGTTACTTGTAATTCTCACACGCTCACTATCTCTGTCCCGCTCCCTCCTAATATAACTTTCCCTATACACTAAGGGTTAATATGGGATAAGGAGGAACAAGGGGAATGGGCTTCGGTGTACATGGGGATGTGCAGGTCAAGGGTCACTGCAGCCTACTTAGGTCAGCAAAGGTAAACAGGGTTCAGCAAGGGGTTAACTCAGGGCAGGGGCACCAAGGGCTACTCAGGAAAGCAAGGGTTAACTTAGTGACAGTACTCAGGGAGAGTAGGGGTTAACTCAGGGAGAGCAAGGGATTAACTCAGGGGACAGTACTCAGGGAGAGCAAGGGGTTAACTCAGGGACTCTGGGACAGCAAGGGTTAACTCAGGGACTCTGGGACAGCAAGGGTTAACTTAGAGAACACATGATTCCTCAGGAAAGCAAGGGTTAACTCAGGGAGGAGACAGGGAGAGAGAGGGTTAAGTGTAGCTATTGCTACACTTGATACTTAGTGTGTCTCGTTGGTGGCAGAAGCAGGAGCCATAGCAGGAGACAGCAGCAGGTCGCTGGAGGAAAGAGACAGGACAGGAGAGGTGAGCCCGTTCGTGGTGGTGTGGGAGGCAGGCAGGTCCCAGCTGGTGGTGAGGTCATCTTCAGCTAGCTCCAGCTAGCTTCGGCATCTGAGCGTACCGACGCAGGGCTATTTAACCCTGGCGGTACGCTCACAGCGGGGGATGTGTGGCGCTCGCCCCCGGCTAGAATGGGTCGGCATGGTAATAATGTATATAACTATCCCCTGTCTCCATGGTTTCCAAACAAAGCAGGGCAATGCGAATTGTCCTGCTTTGTTTACAACCATATTCATGACCAGGGCCGTGTTGCTACTTCCCTGGCACATGATACATTATGTATTATACATACACACACATATTATATGTGTGTATATATATATATATATATATATATATATATATACACATACACTTATATATACACATACACTATATATATATATATATATATATATACATACATACATACATACACCACATATACATATATATACATATATATATATACACACACATAAATATACAGTATATATATATATATATATATATATATATATAAATAGGGACACTTCCCTTTACAGCAGCCATATTGGAGGTATACACTTCCTTTCTATATTTTCCATATAGACAGCGCAGCAGGGTGTTTCTTATAACAGCTAAAATGAATGGGAGTCAAATAACAGAGAAATGCCATAGACAATTACAGCCTCCAGGAAGGGTTAGAGTATAGAACCGCCCCCAGAGATGGGAAGTGACAGGTATGATGCACACGGAGTTAAATATATATATATATATATATATATATATATTCGTCCAAAGACAGGCAGCACTCCAAGTTTTAGTGAAAAAATGGCTTTTATTTAGCCCTTGTGCAACGTTTCGGCTCAGGAATTCGCTGTTCGAAGTGCTCTGCGCGTGCGCCGCTGATACACTACAATAAACCCTTATGTAGACTTCTTCACCAAGATGGCCACTGCCGGCTTCGAGACCGTGATACGCATGCGCGGAAATGCACCGCTGATACATGGAAATACATGGACCAGCGTCACTGACAAGCGCCCATCAACTTTTAGAATGCCGGATACACACTGGAACGGATCCACAGTACCACATGGTATTGTTTTTAATTATTTCCTATGGTTTACACATGTGAGGGTTTAATAGTATGCTTATCAATTAACACTTATGCTCCTTATACATCCAGCGATATTTATATTCGTCTGGTTTACTCTGTACATTGATCACTACGTATTCACATGTATGATTTTTTTTAAATTGTAATGATTGTATTACTGCTTTTTATCTACTGTTTATGCTAATCACCTGTTAATGGGATCATGTGTCTGTTCCCCATATATACCACTGTTTTACACACTTTTTGTATGCTTGAAAAAGGCTCCATACGCTGAGCCGAAACGTTGCACAAGGGCTAAATAAAAGCCATTTTTTCACTAAAACTTGGAGTGCTGCCTGTCTTTGGATGACTATACTTGGATTTGGAGCAGTGATCAAACTCCCAGGGTGTGCACCCATCCACAACTTTGACTGGTGCTGCTGGATTGTGTACTTTATATATATATATATATATATATATATATATATATATATATATATATATATATATATATATATATATATTGTTGCTATGCCGCCTTATCTAGGCTTCTGGCAGTATAACAGAGCTGCGACTGTCATTAAATCACCCACCCTCCAATGATAATGAGTTGATTCTGCTCATCCTGTGCTTGTATACAACATGTAAGTGCGTTGTCTTTGCTTTTATACAAATATATATAAAGGTATATAGTACAATAATAAATTGAAAAAAATTAGAATACTTGCAGTACTGTATAAGGCCAGTAGATGGCTCATACACGTCTATTCAAGACTTTATTATAATAAAGATAAATGTGATTTCCATCTGTTTCTTGATATAATGGCATAACATACAATATTCAGTCTGTTATATAAATTTAGTAAGAATATAATATAAAATATAGACTATATCTTGCTTAGTATATCTTGCTTGGTATACAATCAGTATAATATAATAAACAAAATGTTATAAACTTTCTAGAGCACATAATAAAACTTCTGTCAGTTATTAGCATAAAAATTCAACTAACTATACATAATTACCAATTATATGTCAATTGATTATTGCATAAAAAAAATTGTATTTGCAAAAGGGATACAACTTTAATGAGAAAATTTATAAAAATTTTAATTCTCATAAATATTGATCTTTCTCTTAAAATAAAAATTAGTTGCATGTACACGTGTATGTATAGACTCCTGTACCTGCAGCTAATTTTTATTTGTAAGAGAAATATCAATATTTATGAGAATTAAAAGTTTTATACATTATTTCATTAAAGTTGTTTCCCTTTTGCAAATATAATTTTTTTATGCAATAATCAATTTACATATAATTGGTAATTATGTATAGTTAGTTGACTATATATATATATATATATATATATATATATATATATATATATATATATATATAATTCATGTTTATGTATCTGCCTACATTTCTAGCTATCTATCTAATATTCTAATATTACTATTGCATTTCCAAAGAAATTAATAAATTTCACTTAATTTAACTTAATTATATAATAGTTAATTGCCACCATCATATACTGACTACAACAGTATATACTAGCTGCTGTACTTTTATTTACAGTGATCTATATAAAAGGCCATGTGTACTACTATATGTATTTTGCTACATACACCGTGTTCCAAATTATTATGCACATTTGATTTAAGTGTCATAAACATTTAATTATTAGTTTTTCAATTCAGCTCATGGATGGTATTGTGTCTTAGGGCTCTTTGGCTCATTGTAATCAATGTCAGACACCTGTGATAATTAGTTTGCTAGCTGTGCCCAATCAAAGGAAAACTACTTAAGAAGGACGTTCCACATTATTAAGCAGGCCGCAGGTTTCAAGCAATATGGGAAAGAAAAAGGTTCTCTCTGCTGCCGAAAAGCATGAAATAGTGGACAAGGTATGAAAACATTGGATATTTCAAGAAAACTTAGGCGTGATCATCGTACTGTGAAAAGATTTGTGGCTGATTCAGAGCACAGACGGGTTCGTTCAGATAAAGGCATAATGAGGAAGGTTTCTGCCAGACAAATTAATAGGATTAGGAGAGCAGCTGCTAAAATGCCTTTGCAAAGCAGCAAACAGGTATTTGAAGCCGCTGGTGCCTCTGGAGTCCCGCAAACCTCAAGGTGTAGGATCCTCCAGAGGTTTGCAAGTGTGCATAAAGCTATTATTCGTCCACCCCTAAACAATGCTCACAAGCAGAAACGGTTGCAGTGGGCTCAGAAATACATGAAGACTAATTTTCAAACCGTGTTGTTTACTGATGGGTGCTGTGCAACCCTGGATAGTCCAGATGGATGGAGTAGTGGATGGTTGGTGAATGGCCACCATGTCCCAACAAGGCTGCGACATCAGCAAGGAGGTGGCGGAGTCATGTTTTGGGCTGGAATCATTTGGAGAGAGTTGGTAGGCCCCTTTAGGGTCCCTGACAGTGTGAAAATGACCTCTGCAAAGTATGTAGAGTTTATGACTGACCACTTTCTTCCGTGGTACAAAAAGAAGAACCGTGCCTTCCGTAGCAAAATTATCTTCATGCATGACAATGCACCATCTCATGCTACAAAGAATACCTCTGTGTCATTGGCTGCTATGGGCATAAAAGGAGAGAAACTCATGGTGTGGCCCCCATGTTCCCCTGACCTCAACCCTATTGAGAACCTTTGGAGCCTCCTCAAGCAAAATATCTATGAGGGTGGGAGGCAGTTCACATCAAAACAGAAGCTCTGGGAGGCTATTCTGACATCCTGCTATGATATTCAAGCAGAAACTGTCCAAATACTCACAAATTCAAGGGATGCAAGAATTGTGAAGGTGATATCAAAGGAGGGGTCCTATGTTAACATGTAACTTGGCCTGTTAAGTTTTTTTTGATTGAAAGAGCTTTTGATTTCTGTAAATATGACCTCCTGATACTGCAAATTCAACAAATTACCATTTTAGTTCTCTTTACAACCTTTAAAATGTTTTGATCTCTGTTGTGCATAATAATTTGAAACAGTGCATTTTGAGTTTTTTACTTCTAAAAAAAAATCTGTTATCATTAGGAGATTTGTTCAATAAAATTTGCATTATACTCTAACCGTTGATGGCTTGAAGATTATACTGACTGTCATTTGCATCGACTATTTAGGAAAATCTATTCACAACGCCCAGCTAGTAAAACAAGTAAAAACGCCCAGATGTAACGAACACAATACACGCCCAGTTGGACATAACTTTAATCACGCCCAGTTGTACATAAGAAAGGCTCATTTGCATAAATATAAAAATGGTCATAACTTGGCCAAAAATGCTCGTTTTTTAAAAACAAAAAAAACCTTACTGTTATCTACATTGCAGCGCCGATCTGCTGCAATAGGAGATAGGGGTTTGAAAATCTGGTGACAGAGCCTCTTTAAGGCAATACTAGATCATCATCATCAACAACAGCAAAATCAACAATATTAAAAAGGTTTTATATACAGTACTACAAAGAATATCCAAATTTAAAACACATTCATATTTATTATAAGATAAAATAAATTTGTTTTTCATTATATTTAGTTTCTCATTTTACCCTTTATAATATTAGACATGAATTATTAGGATGCAACCTAGATTGTAAATGTAATGTTTTTCTCAATGTAAGGATATACAGGAAAGGAACAAATTGAACAAACATGTTTCAAGTGAAAGACACAGACATGTTTCAAGTAAATGTTTCTTCTTATTATTATTTATATTTATCAAGAAATAATACCCCAAAACCCCACCCATTCCAGTTTGGACTGATAAGAAAGAAATAACCTAGAAATTATTTTAAATAAAGAAAACTATTTTATGAAAAATATGTTTTCCAGAGTCTAATAATGCCTTTAACTATGGTCTCAATTATCTATTAAATTGCAATATAACATTCTCATCTCTATAAAATAATTATTTATATATTATAATAACAACTTTAATTGCTCACTTCTACTCCACAAAAGTTGGAGCTTTTCCAGAGATCCATTTGAACAGTTTTCCATAGTTTTTCTGGAAATTAATAATTATGTTAAAATTGCTATTTTTCATTTTATCCCCTGATAATCAGCTTTTTGAACAGTATTTAGTGTGGATCAAATTGCATTTTTAAATGAATGATTTTTTTTGGACATAGAATAGAATATCAGATGTGATATTAAAAATATTCTCTCATTGAGACTTGTCATAGCTCCAACATCTTGGGACCATTTGTTCTTAATTTTAAATAAAAAATTTTTATTAACTAGTATATTATATATTTGTATTTGTTTGCATTGCAGTCACAGCAGATTTGCACCTGCCATTTGCATTATGCTTTTAGGAATGGTGACTGCCTCCATCTTGGTCATGCAATCATGCCATCTGTCCAAAGCTGTATTTAATTAGTATAGTATGAAGCTGGTTCCTATCTATCTTGCATACAATGCGGGAGATTTATTAAGACTGACATTTCAAGTTGAAGTAAGATGTGACAAAGTTATTAAGAGGCCCATGCCACATCTGTGTGCCACTGAATAAAATCTGTGCCAGCCAGGAGCCGGCATAGGACTCCACTATAATTTCTGCCAGTTTATTATCATCCCCTACTCCAGACCATTTGTTAACTCAGTGACTCAGATGTTTACTGGCATCTGAATCACAGAGATTTTGGTCTATTTAGTTCTGGTGATTATGTGAAGATAAATGCATGTAGACATAGACATAAGTGGCTTACATGAACTTGCAAATCTTCAACTTTAAGTTTTAGGAAGTGTGATACATTTTAGACTTTTAGCCACAAACATGCACTTTTTATGCACTTTTACACATTTTTACACTTTGATGCAAAATTAAATAGAGGCACCCATGAATGTAAAGTACTGGATGGCAGTTTTACAATGTGTAAGGTGTCCACATTCATAAAATGTATGGGTATGGGCTTATGATATAATTTTTTCATTTTATAATTCAAGTTTTATTTATGTGTATTAAACGTGTACAAAAATTGTTATGGCAGCGAAAGGGTTAACAAAAAAAATCTATAACGATTTCACATTTTTAAATATGACAGGCTTTTCTATTGTAAGCAATCATCAGCATTACATGGTTAAATATATATTATAAGTATATATATATATATATATATATATATATATATATATATATACATTAAAAATAGTAAATAACATATTCAAAGTAATTGGTTTACTAATTATCATAAATATTTAGGAATATTAGTATTTTTATTGGATCATTTAGGAAATATTTATATAATACAATGTCTAAATAAATGAGTAAATCAATACCAATACAAGAAAAAGTTAAAGTTAATATATATGTAATGCTTCATTTATCATAGAAACTGACTAACATACTGTAGTTAGTAAGGTTCAAGGAAGACATACAGTACAGTATGTCAATCCTTAACTTTTCTTGCATTGTGTTTAGTTCGAAGATTTGTCATTATACCAATTTAATACAATATCACACCAACCAGTAAAAAAATGTGTATGTTAAACCTATAAATATTTTTTAACATAGGATTCTTTGGGCGACAAATGGCTGATGGATGGCATTGTCAGAGGCATCCGTCATAGCCATCCAGTAAAAATTATTATTTTTAACAAGGAAGTCTGTGGGTAATGGATGGCTGATAGAGGTTATTCATTAAAGGCATCTGTCGGAAGAATACTTTTTTTTAGACATATCTGTTTAACTCCTCATGTCCTACATCTTGGGATATTTTGGATTTAGAGAAAAGTTAAGAAAGAACACATCTGTAGATCCATCTGGTTAAACCTATTCTTGTGCCATGTTAAAGGAAATAAAAAAACCTGCGACAGAAGTCAATTTTCCTTGTTTTAAGGGAGACAATTGCTTTCTTACCCAAATATGGCAATCCCTGGATGAATCCCCGAATTAACAACCTCTCCATTAATCTAGTAACCATAACCATATTATAATTACTTTCAAGAAAGGCACACAGACCCTTTTTTAAACTGTTTCAATTACTTAAATATAACAACTTCTTCTGGCAAAGAGTCTCAGTGTTTTTACAGTAAAGAAACCACTTCAATATTGGCATCGGACCCTTCGTTCTTCTAGACACAGTGGATTTTTATAGTTACTGTATATATTCTCATATTTTGGTTAATAACTCCTGGTCTATATTTTAGAATTGAATATAAAACAAATATTAGGATTTTGATATTTATCTTAGGTAAAGATTTAATTGGTGCAGACCACTTATTTATTAGTTTAAAAAAAACATTTATCGACAGTCATTATTTTATCAAACATGCAAGATTCTGATTATTTCAGTTGCACTATACATTTAAAAAGTTAAGTTATTTTTAATGCAAACTACAAAGTCTGGCTTCTGAAAAAAGTTCTCACTTGTGATATCTTTTATATGGCAGACTTCTATATACATTTTTTAGTTTCTAATACAATCTATAATTAAAATGATAAAATAAAAGAATAAATAAAATATGTAATGAATAAATTAATATATAAATAATATGTCAATTATTATATTATGATTAAATAGATAACCATGTTTATCCTGAATATTTCTATTATAATTTTTAAAATAAAGTTGTTCTAAAATAAAATTGCTATAAAAGGTTGTCTGACATTTAATATAAAAAACAAATTGCATAAACTTGCCAAAATGAAATTAAATTCACTATCTATACTATATTTTACTTTGCAGAGTAAATATCAATATTGCAATTTAGTTTAATGCTACAATTAGTTAAAATAATAACAACTTATTTAGCAAAATAACACTAAAGCAAAGATCTTTCTTTTATTTAGTGAGAAGTAGCTATCTTATCTAATCTATCTATCTATCTATCTATCTATCTATCTATCTATCTATCTATCTATCTATCTATCTATCTATCTATCTATCTATCTATCTATCTATCTATCTATCTATCTATCTATCTATCTATCTATCTATCTATCTATCTATCTATCTATCTATCTATCTATCTATCTATCTATCTATCTATCTATTGATATACGGATGTAGCCATCTTTAACTTGATTCTGATAACTTGCTGCAGCGTGATATCACACAACAAAAGCCATTGAAAAGTCATTGAAAAAGTCAAGTTAAAGTTTCTTGCCACTGTGTATTTAATGAGTTAAGCATAAAGATAAAGACGGCTACTTCTGTAGTAAGCTATTTCTTTGTCTTTGGGATTGCTGTCTATTAAAATTTTATAGTGTCAAGAAAACCCTGACATCAAATTGCCTATCATATTAAAGATTAATTAGAATTAATGTTTTTGTTAGATTTTTATAACCATTAGGCTGCAAAAATCAGAACACCCACTGTTAATAGTTAAAGATTATGTGTATTACATATTGCCTTTTATTTTTAAGCTTGAATACAGTATCAACTAGAAACCTAACTTAACATAAGGAGTTAATTATAAGGTTTTCACACAAATCCTTTTTTTTATGTGTGTGTGGAATAAAAGTCACTACATGCAATATTCACAATTTCATTAGACTAGTTATGATATAAGAGTATACACAATTAAAATTATTAAGAAGTTCTTTAATAAAAATTCAGTTTTACATCTGTGTAAGCAAATACATTTAACGGGTTGGATAAAATGTAGGTATTATAATATTTATATTACAGGACTTAATGACACAAGGTAATAATAAAACAATGTTAAGAGCAATAAATTGCACTTAATAAATAAATTTATTTTGTATTATTGGTAAAGCTATTTTAAAAGAAATTATTACCAAAAATAAAGAGTTATTATGCAGATCAGCTATATTCTTACTATTTATAAAATCACAACACACATTACAGTATTCGCACACCAAATCATAACTTACACACCTTCAAAAAGATAATTCTTGCCATAACATTGACCATGATTTATTATGTCTAAAAATAACAAATTATAGGCCATCAATAACTTTTGGGGGATATTTTTATTACTATAAGTGGTTACTTTTAAATGTGCACAATGTAACCAAATTTATTCTGAACATATGTATATATACACAAGTGTATATATATATATATATATATATATATATATATATATATATGTGTGTGTATATACACACGCACACACAAAATAGCTGTCTGAAATATTAGAAGTAATAGCAAAATAGTTTTTAGGGACAATGCCAGAAATTTCGATAAATTATCAACAAATCAACTTTTACTTATTTCCGGAGCATTGAAAAAGTAGATCTTGAAAAAAGAAAACCTGTGTACAAAACCCACAGGTTTACATTTCAATTTTTACTTAACACATTTCTAATAACTACTAGAAATGTATTCATCTGTTTTCATTGTGTTTTGATATTTTTTTTAAATAGTTTCTATCTCACAGAAATAAATGACATCTGTCAAAGCATAATTTCCTTTATAATTTTTTTTTTTTACCAAAAAATTTCAAAACAGAAAATAAATAGAGATACATTTTAGGTGGAACATGGTCTTATCTTCTTTGCAATTTTGGAATTCAGATTTTTTTTTAACTGGTTGACTATAAAATAAAAAATCTAATTAATTAAATCACATAACAAATAAAAGTCACTATCTGAAATGTAATGACAATTAATTTTTTTAATTTAATGTAATTTTCACATTAGTTTACATGTATTACAATAAAATTAAAAGTGAAGGAAAACTTTGAATTTTCTTATTTTTAAAACATTTAGTGTATCTAAAATAAAATGTGCAATTTTTTTCATTTACAGTTAAAAACAATATTTTGTCAACTTTCTTTAAATATTTTATTATAAAAATGATTAAAAATAAGTGGTCCAAGTAAGGACAACCAGTGAAAAAATGACAGGGTCATAGGAGCTCAATTCTCATTGATGCGCATGGGTCGCAAAGGGGTAATCTGTCTGAAGAAGAGTTACTGTAACACAAATTGCTGAAAAAGTTAAAGGTGGGTATGATACAAAGATGTCAGAACATACATTGCATCTTAGCTTTTTGCTTATGGGACTGTGTAGTCACAGACCGATCAGAGTGCCCATGCTGACCCCTGTTTACTCCAAAGTGCTTACAAAGGGCATGTGAGAGTCAGAACTAAAATATGGAGCAATGGAAGAAGGTGGGCTGTTCTGATGACTCCCACTTTCTGTTAAATCATGTAGCTGACCAGGTACGTGCATGTTATTTTATTGGAGAAGGG